>NW_027526204.1:4070000-5270000 GCF_048455015.1 Haemaphysalis longicornis | reverse complement strand
TTTGGACGAAGTGCTCCCGTATGTCACGTTTGCGTACAACACGGCAGTTATCTTCGCGATGTTCTTTTCCCCGGGGCTTCTCCTCCAAGCCGCAGTAGCGCTGAGGATCTGACCCCGGGTATCCCCAACCGACAAACTCAGCTTCCGATACAAAAACTGTACATTTATTTCCAGCCCGGCGGGCGGCTAAAAAACAGTGCTCAGGCGGAGCTCGAAGACGACGGGCCGAGCTCTCCTGCGCCCGGACCGCGTCTCTCTCGTCTCCTTGTCTTCATATTCCCTCCACCCTGACGCTGGGGGCCAGGGAAGAGGGAAAAGCGAGTCCTTCGTGAGGGTCCAACCCCATGTGGTGGCCATTAGCCCATCCGGTGAGAGCAGGCGCGACCCTCCTCGGAATGCGCGGAGTTTCAAGGCGCCGCGCGACACGTGCGTTCAATTTCTGTGCTGCTCGTCCCAGGGCCCGCGCCAGTTCGTGCGTCGAAGCGCCCGACAACGGCTATCCAGGACACTACGCAAATGACGCCGTTCGAGCTTGTCTGCTGAAGACTGCCGACTACGATGCTTGGTGCCATGCTTCCGCATGTAGAAGACGACGACCTCAACCCCAACGTTCAAGGATAGCTTCAGCGTGCGGAGGAGGCCCGCCAGCTCGCTCGAGTTCGTACAACGGACCAGCAGCTGGTAGATGCCGGGCGCTACAACCTCCGACGCCGAGACGTTGAGTACCATCCAGGGTACCGTGTTCGGGTTTGGACTCCCATCCGACGACGCGGACTCACTGAGAAGCTTCTGCGATGGTATTTTGGACCCTACCAGATTCTACGACGTGTCGGCCAACTTACCTAGGAGGTGATCCCCAATGGTGATTCCGGAACATCACCACGACGCACGCAGCCCGAAGTCGTCCACGTGGTTCGCTTGAAACCTTATTATGCAAGATGGCGGACTTGTTTTGTTGTTTGTTCGAACTGTCTTTTCTTTTAGCATTTAGTATCGGTTTGGTTATTTATTGTTTGTTTTTACTGCCGGGCCACGCCCTACTGTGTTATCTGCGTTCCAAGCAAACCGCGCCTTCCATTCTTTATTTTTATGCCGCACGGGCCATCACATTCAGATAAGCAGACTGTTTCACCCTAACGTCGCTAGCCCAGAATAATCTACTGTGATCTACAATGTTCTGGATGTGAATCGACGGCTCCAGAAACACTCGCGCCGAAGGATAAAAGCTTGCAGAGCAGACGCCTTGGCAGGCGATTCGACGACACTCGCCTGCGGAAGTCAATTTGTTGACCATTGCTTCGCCGCCTCTGTATTTTTTTTAATTGTTAGAGGAGAACAATGTTCGCTCCAATCAACTTGTTTCTCCGTCAAGACAACTGCGTCGTCCTTGGCTTCGTGAAAATATATGAATTTAAGAAAACCCGCTGGCCGCACCAATTACTATCTGCAGTCGCCTTCACAGTTAACATTTTGCCCGCCTCGCTGTCTTGTTTGGAGTTTTGCGCTTCTGGGCCTTATGTCGAAGTTTCGATTCCGCATGGGTGATTAATCGATAGAAAATAAAATCAGGACGTTCGGGTATCGACGTTACGGCGCTGTAGACGATGGTTGAATTAAGGGACTTTACATTCCTCGGTATATACTCTGTCACCCCAGTACTCGACCGGCTGACATTTCCCCTAAAGACGGGTCTAAAAGAATGGGAAGGCCAATCACTCGACGGGGGTACATAATAAGCAATTTGGAGGGAAACAATGGGCTCTAGTGGTGCGGGACAGGAGCAGTTTGAGGTCGATGGGAGAGGCCTTCGTCTCGCAGGAAAACGAGTGGGCAATGATGACGATGCTGCTGCTGCTGCTGCTGCTGCTGCTGCTGCTGCTGCTGCTGCTGCTGATGATGATGATGATGAAACATTATTTGGCCTCGCTGCACCCTGCGCCGCTACACCCCGCCTCGAAGTATGTTTGTTGCTTGCGCGTTTGGAAACTCCTAGTGGCTTTAAACCAGGATTTTGCAGACTGCTTCAAAATTCTTGCGAAAGTCGTATTAGTCATAAAGTGAAAATTTTTCTAAAGGCGGAGCCTTGTTTCGTAGTGTATTGTAATGCTCAGAATACTTCATGATACGGCGACATGGAAGATACTAGTAAGGCATCATCGTGTGACATGCCCGTAAGCACAGTTCTAAACAGGGTGTCGAACCGGAACCGGAACCGAACCGAAAACCGGAACCGAACCCGAATTTTCGCCCGGAACCGGAACTGAACCGGAACCGTATTTTTTCCGCCATTTTGGAACTGAACCCGAACCGGAACGAATCGAAGGAACCGTTCCGAACCGGTTCCGGGGCCTCAAAAATGCGATTTCTAGTTTTCCATTTCGGTACCCTACCTTGCGTCTGAAGATATTTTACCACTCGCCAGACAGAACCATGAAATATTTTGCGTAGTCTGCAGTTCCCAAGGCCTATCATGTTCTCTTCTAATTACCGTAATTACCCGATTCTAACGCGCACTTTTTTTTCCGGAAAAATAGGTCGAAAATCGCATGCGCGTTAGAATCGGATACGAAACCGAAACTGCCGAAACAGCGGAAATTTTTTCCCACCCATCGCCATCGCCATATCAAGATGGCGCCAAAGCTACTTTTAGCAACGATTTTTCGGACGCAGGAAGCATAGGCGCCTAAGCTTTTCTATCGGCGTTCACACAAATCGTCAAATCGTTCCACTTGCGCGCTTGATAACAGCAATAGCAGAAGCGGCTCTCACGCGTTCAAAACGAGCGGTCGGCTTAAGCGTGCGCCTCTGGAGAAGCTCGCGGGATGGGCGTGCGAGGCGTGGGCCACGATCCCATCGACCATGGTTGAATGTTCGTTCAGAAGTCGCGAGCGCGCTTGACGGCACCGAGGACAAGATGTTGTGGTCAGCGGAGAGCGGCGAGGAGTGAGATGAGTGAGATTACTTCGGAAAATAAATCGCCCGTTTCTCTCGCATTCGTTTTTCTTGCTCACAAAGTTCCGTGCGCATTACAATCGGAGGTGCAAGTTTTTTAGTTTTTTTTGCCAGGAAAATCGGGTGCGCGTTAGAATCGGGTAATTACGGTATTGCCCTCAATTTAATGTAAAGTTGTCCGTATATACAATCACTTTGGGTTAGGTACTGCCCATCTCTCCCAATTATCTTTTACATTTAGCATAACTTAAGTTATAACGCATATTGCGAGGCAACATATCATGGAATATTCTTCATGGTTTCTATCTACATGGTGTTTAAAATCGTGTAAAGTTTTCAATGTGTTGTTAATTTGCAGGCATACCTGTCCGCTTGTGAAGGCCTTCAGGGACACCGTCAACAATAAATCCATATCTTCCACTTATTCTAGTTTGAAAGGGCAGTTATATACAAACAGCACTGAGACACCAACACTCGCAGTTCTCAAAATTAACGTCACTTTTTCTTGTATACAGAGCCGTTGTGTCCTTTGGTTACTGCTCTAAGAGAACATGAGATATAAAAAAATGGGGAAACCTAATTTCCACTTTTAAAGTATATTTTATAGCATTTTCATGTTATCTTGAATCCGCTCAACCTTAAACTTAAGAGGCGGATGGATTGAAGTCGATGAGTGTGGGTTAGCGGGTAGACTGGGGTGAATTAAGTGAGTGAATGAGCTAATGTGAATTAGTGGGACTGGTGTGTTGATTAATTTGGAATAAAGGAATTAGCGGGTCAGTTAAGGCGGATTCGACGGTCGGACCAAACATGATATCTTTGGGGTCCTTGGCATTTAGAAATTTTGCAGCGTTCTCCTTCTCGACCAATCAGGAAATTTTGTCACGCACAAAGTATCCGCAAAGTTATGTGACGACGCCTGAATGCTATAAAAGTCTTTCTTTATGCCCGTATTGCGCTATTAGGTTTTTGCTATATTAACATTGGCATCTCGGACTAAAGTTACTAATTGCTTAATGCATATTTTATATTCATCAAATGGTTTTCGAAACGTGTGTATATATGAGGGGAGACAGTTGGAAAGAAACTAAACGGCAAAAAAAAAGGGAGGGACGATCTACTGGTTTGATGCAAAGACGCCCGATAGCATTCTTTAATACCTTCTCTTTGTGTTACCGTTCTGCAGCCTCCCACACGTGTAGCATCTCAACCCCCGAACACAGCCCCCTCTAAGCTGAGGAAGCGGCGATAGCACGTTCGCTTAGCCAAAGCGGCGCCAAAACTCTCATAACAGACTCTTAGAAGCATGGCCCAACTTTGCCAACGGTCGATTGCATTTTACAACACTTCCGATGATAAATTAGAGACCACCAACGTGACCAGTCACGATTGTATGAGCACCAGCTCATACTGGCATCCCCGGCAAACAAGATCACCAACCTCGTGGGTCGAGATTTGACTGGCTTAGCCAGCGCTGATGAAGCCCGGCCCGAGTGCATGCATCCTGCAGTCATAGACCAGGAAGTTACTCAGCACTATGGCCTCTTCCATAGAACGTATTCCTCCCAGCACAAATTGCTACCGATTAACCAGGAAAGATTACTCCGCACCCTGTGGGCATACACCTTCCCACACAACACCAGACTTCACCTCTTTGACGGGACACAACTCTCTCCATTTTGTTGCTTCTGTGGAGAGCCTGGGAACATCATACACATAGTAGGCGGCTGCGACAAGTGTGCCGTAGATCCATCCAACCTCCACGTTTTCATAGAGAATTGGGAGACAGCCATGGCCAGCTCCGGCCTGGAAGATCAGTTGCTCTTGATGGAATGAGGTCGCCTCTCTAAAACTTTGCCTCGATTGAATTAAACTTCATTCTCTCTCTCTCTCTCTCTCTCTCTACAAGTTATCATTACTGTTGCTTGTGACTTCACTTGGCTATCATCTTTCCTAGAGCCCAATTGCTGTCACCAGTCGCTGAAGGGCCATTAGCAAGTTCCTATCTCCGGTGCTTCCCTATCCAATGCCGTCCTATACACGCCGTCCAATGAGTCTTTGTATCCATTCTTTCTTTCTAACAGCTCTGTTAGCAGATAAAAGAGGAGCAGAAGGAAATTTCTCTAAATGCCACCTCCCACGCTTGGCAGTGGGCGCCACATACTCGTCACACTACCATAGAAAACATTTTGCAGGTACAGTTAAAGGAGCTCTTCAACACTTTTAGATAAACTCGCCGCGGTGGCTCAGTGGCTAAGGCGTGGCTGCTGAGCACACAGACGCGATTTAGATTCCCGGCCGCGGCGGCCACTTTTCTGATGGAAGCGAAAAGCGAAAACGTTCGTGTGTCCGAAATTTCGGCGCACGTAAAGATCCCCAGGTGGTCAAAATTATTCCGGAGCCCTTCACTATGGCGCGCCTCGCCGTCGGCGTTGCGTGGGCGCGCTAAACCAAACAATAAATAAATAAATAAATAAATAAATAAATAAATAAATAAATAAATAAATAAATAAATAAATAAATAAATAAATAAATAAATAAATAAATAAACAAAAAAGCAGTGAATAAATAAATCAACACTTTCCATAAACGCTTTCACTCTTCTTCTCATCTGGAAGCACTGCGAAAACTATAGCTATTGCCAGCACAGAGCAACAGTGCGTGATTTGCTCGTCGCTGCGGACACACCTTCCGTTTCTGCTTCGCTTTTGTGGCTTTTTTTTTAAGTGGCTATCAAATGCGCTCTATTATGCAACTTAAGGAAAGCCGGCAAACAGCCGCTACACCACTGTAATGACGTCATTCAGCGGTCGAAGAATGCGAAGACCGGGAAGGAGAGAAAAATATTTTGAGCAAGTTTCTAACTCATCTGATGAGGAGGTAGCAGTAATTTTTGGCTGAGGCACATTGCGACCCCATAATCTAATGTGTTGGTTGGCTACTTTCTGCAAGCACTCAAGATTTAGAAAAAAGTTGAAAAAAGTGTTGCAGGGTCGCATTAGTTTGGCGAAGACAAAATATTTGGACAAAGAAACCTTCATTATGAATTTGTTGTTATGCCGACTTTATAAGGAAACGAAAAACGAGCAAAAAAAGTTAACAGGAAAATCACGCCTGCTTTTTTTCTTCGAACCCGTTTGAACCGGTTCGAACCGGTTCGAACCGGAACGGAATGGTGCTCTGGAACTGAACCCGAACCGAACCCGAAAGGCTTGAACCCGAACCCGAACCGAACCCGAAAAAATTCCGGTTCGACACCCTGGTTCTAAACGTCGTCCGATCGCGCTGCTCGGCGACATTTCCTGGCTGTTACTAATTACCACGCAGTCCGCGCACTGGCACGGCGGGTGTATTCTTGAAACCTCGATGGCTCATCCCTAATGAACGCCAAGACTCATCGACCTCGTCGTGGCCTCGGTATAGAAAAAAATCCCTCGAGCTGGTTTTCGGATTTATCTTTCACTGGTTTATGAAGTGGCCAGTGAATGAATATTCCTGGAAGCTGGCATACGGTGTCGTAGAAGGACGCTCTAGGTTGTACGTGCGCGGAAATCGCGTTGAAAGACTGATTCGCTTTCCTCTTTAAGTTGAGTTTTGGGAATATAATTATCAACTTAGCTGAGTTCCCCTTGGAGAAATAGCTTACTGAAGTTCCCAACGCTAACGACGGTGTTGTAGCTTTTAGTGATGCTGGAATTATTCATTTGCGAATTCAGTATTCTCTGGAACGAAGCGTACAAGATTCAATACAGTGACGCAGATTTTTACAGAGCCAAAAGAATTAGTTTTGGACACACCTGTCATGCTTGCACATTGTTTCGCATTGCTGACCATAAGTGTACGGCTTAACGTTTACCTTGGTACCATACATTTTACAATGCGCACATACCATACTTTGAATACTATGCTCACCAAATGCCCGTCAGATGCATTATCTCTTCTATATTCACATCCTAATCCTTGCGTGTGTTTTTCGCAGCCGTTATACCTACTGCGTACCTCCTCCTCACCTTAATAATCATGCTCGGGATCCCCCTCTGCTGCTGTTGCTGCTGTTGTATCTGCATTGGGATCTGCGTCTACTATTTCACCAAGAAATCTGAGTGAGACTGCATTGATTTCTTACGCTTTATGGTAACGAGGCATCACCAGAATCGCCAGTAAATCACAAAACATCGGCCAACGCGCACTTGAAGCGTTTGAATTACTTGTAAGCAATTTATTCCGGTGCCCATTTGCGTACAGTTTTCAAGTTTGGACAATGTGGAAAAGCTGGGAGTGGTACGAAGCTGCCACATATCCAGAGCATGGAACGTGTATTGCCCGGAAATTGCGCCCTAGCTTAAAGAAATTCAAAAGATTTCGAAATTCACGGCATTATTAGGATGCTCTCATAAATCCAATTTTGGCGCACCAATGCGTCAAGGTCGCCTATATGCAAACAGTTGCTTACCTCAATATTTCCGAAGCCATTTCCTCATTACCTCTTCTTCTCGGTAACTCCCCGAACTGACGCGTTATTTCATAATGGGAGAAACAGTCCCGCAGGCGTTGGCGAATTGATTTACGATGTCTGTTTCTCTCTGGAGTATGCCATGTATTTCGTTATTTTTCATTTTTCGTTTTTTTTTTCGCGATACAGCTCTATGCAACAGTTCAATGGCGAAAGGCCGCACCTAAAAGGCGACAAGAGGCCCGTAGGAGCGCTACGCGCGGCAGAGAGCTACGTTGCTGAAGATCAAAATCATACAAATAATACAGAGGATAAAACTTCAGTATTTGAACATAGGCGAAGGGCTATCATGTAAAGAAAATATGAGTAACCGTGGTACAAAACAACAAAAACGGGTACTGCGACATTTGTAGTACGTGCTTCATATTCAAACTGAAAAGTCCACCCTTGTGTCCGCGAACCCTCTATTCTGACGCTTGTACGAGTCAGCGTTTGGACGTCGCGGCTTCCGTGGCGGGCTGTTTGTTATATTGTATTTCGGCAACGGTGCGGGCTCCAGGCGTTGCCAGGATTTGTTTCACCGGCGAGGGAGCAGAGCCAGGGTTTCATGGCGTGATAATCGGCGAGCGCGAGGTGCGCGAAGCCGAGGCGTAGCGAGAGTGAGGGGCAACCCCTAACTCGACTAAGGAAACCACCTGCGCCAGGATTGAGAACCCAAGTAATGCAGTCCGGAAAGTGCAGCTGGCCCTGCTGGCCCGTTTCCCTCTGGGCATGCCTCACTCCTATCGGCAAAGCCTTCATCTACGGGGCTGTTCTGAGAGCACGTGCTCCGTGACGCGATGGGGAGTCGCTGTCCAAAGCAAAACAAACCACGCCGGCTTTCTTTGAGCTTTTACAGAAGCGTGGCTTTATTGATCTCACTCGGAGCGTATTTCAGCAACTCGCCTTTTAGTTTCGAGTCCGTGAATGCGCGCGGCACGTCCTTCCGCAGGTCAAATTTCTTTTTCACAGGAATGCTCCACCGCCAGGGCCAGTTCTGCCACCGCACCTAGGGAAATTTCCCTACAGTTATTTATTTATTTATTTATTTATTTATTTATTTATTTATTTATTTATTTTGTTAATTAAATCATATACTCCCAGCCACCTGTTGGCAGCCAGGGCAGGAGTGGTGACATATTTATACATTCAGCACTGTGGTGCAGCGGAGCACTCGCGTGGTGCAGCGAATAAACACGTAACCGAACAAGGCAACACAAAGTTTCCTGAGTAGAAACAAACAAGCAGAAAAAAATGGCAGTATCTCCACTCCATGGATGATGGCGAGGGTGCCGAGTAGGAGGACTCGAAATGACATCCAAGTTGCAGCCCGAGTGACATCCGATTTGCGCTCCGACCTTTATTCGATTTCAGCCGTAAGTTGCACCTTGATTATTCCCTAAATGAAACGCCAACTCACGGCTCAAATCAAATTTCGCTTGATTTTCGCTTGATGGTGGTGTATAGTGGTGTCTGCGTCCATCGCTTGATGGACGCGTACGGACATTGGAAGGCCCTAATGTACTAACTCTTGGTTGTAGCCCAATGGGTAAGACGACTGACACTAACTCTGTCTGGTCTACCATACACAGGCTCGACTACTGCCGGTGCCTGTGTGATTTTTTGAGACCGTAAATGCTATGGGCACTGACGCGGGCGGACATTGTGCGGTCCTAAGGTACTCCGCACCGAAAAATAGCGCATAACACACGCGACAAGTACTCTTGGTTAGGTACATCCATCACAAAGTTTCCGGAGTAGAAACAAGCAAGCCAAAAAAAGAGCGTGCAACACACCCTACGACAAGCACTCTACGATAGGTATATCTCCAGAAAATGCCCACAGTAGAATTGCGCGCAAAGTCTACCCAGTGGGATACGATAACGCTGGCTCGAGTTGAACGTGCGAATTGATAGCGGATAGAAATCATTCCTGGGTCACAATTTCAATGACAGTTTGGGACAGCGCATTCCAACCCGATATTGTTCTGGGAAAAAAAGAAAAATGGTGAGTATTAGTTATGGTATGGGGCATTTCATTTGTCTTAGCATGTTTGTTGCGTGTTTGACGCGATGTCAGTGTTTTTAATCGGTGTTCTGTCAGTGTTTTAATCGTTGCCTTAGCAACCACAAATTCGAGGGCGTCAATTTTACGCGTAATGGTCATTTGGGCACAATTGTTTACATTGAGGCTCATTTTCCAGGAATTTTGCACGTAACAAGTCGGCCAAACAGGCCGCTGCCCTGAAAGGCTACGCGAACACAACAGTGTCTCAACTGCATGTAGGTGTGAAAAGCTATTCCTAAGTAATTATTAACAATGTTTAAAAGAACTTTAACGTGGTGTAGTTTCCGGCATGTCTCTAGTGGTTGAAGTCCTGAACGGGTACGGAGTTCTGTAACTGAAGCACGCCTGCCATACGCGTTGTAAATGAAACGGAGGTATTTGTTCCGGATGCGTTCGAGGCAGTGTATGTGTGATTTTGTATGGGGATCCCACAGAACATCTGCATATTCCAATAGATCTCGTACTAAAGATGTGCATGCCAAATTTCGTTTTGCCTGTCAGTGTTTTAATCGTTGCCTTAGCAACCACAAACGTTGAATAGCGATTGATGATATGATTCCAATGTATGTGTTCAAGCTTACGTTTGAAGTTAATGTTACACCTGGGTATTTAAATTGATTGCAGTTTTCTGTGCAGTATTGCTCAGTTCATGCGTATGCTAAATAAATTCGAGGGCGTCAATTTTACGCGTAATGGTCATTTGGGCACAATTGTTTACATTGAGGCTCATTTTCCAGGAATTTTCCACGTAACAAGTCGGCCAAACAGGCCGCTGCCCTGAAAGGCTACGCGAACACAACAGTGTCTCAACTGCTGGTAGTGGCCAGTTCAGCTCACTTTGCCTCCGGTGCGACTGCAGGCCACGTTTTTAACAATGCAAGATTATAGGCCGACACAGATATGAGATCACCCGAGAAATTACAGAAGCGGCGGAAACTCACAGATTAGCAGACAAGTGTATCAGCGTTCTTTCTGTATCACTGTCAACAAAAGAACCGCACTGTCTGTCGACTCGTGTCTAATACATGCAAATGCTTCGAGTTTCAAGCTATCTTTTGAGGCTCCCTAATATGATCCTTGTATACAGTGACCAATATGTAGTGCATATAAGAAGTTTGTTTCGAAATAAAAATTCTGCAGAAATTCAGAGAATTATCTACTAATGCGTCGCATTCTTATGCCGCCTGTCTCGAGTGTGAGTTTTTTCCAGCCAATATTTTATTTCTAAATCCTGTCCGACCAATAGTATCTCCAATTACGCTATTATAACGATTACAGGTGAAACGTTCGCAAAATCTTCATTATTGTGGAAATGCAGGGAGTTACGCGGTTCGCCATTTTCCGTACTTATTTAAAATTTTTCGTATTTTTAGTTTTTCAAAGTATTGTTTCACCGATTACTTTCAATTACGCTATCATGGCGACTACAGGTAAAACTTTCGCGAAATCTGCATTATTGTGGAAATGCCATTTGTTATACGTTTGGCATTTTCTGTTACTTCTTAAATATTTTTGTTATTTTTTAGTTTGTCAAAATTTTGTCAGACCAATTATCTCTATTTATGTCATTATAACGATTACATTTGAAGCTTTGGCGAAATCTCCATTTTTGTTGAAATGCACGATTTACACGATCCGCTGTAAATGTAATTATTTTACATTTGTGTTATTTTTCGAGTTTTTCAAAATTTCCTTCGACAATTATATCCATTTACGCAATGATAACGATAACAGAACTTTCGCGAAATCTGCATTATTGTGGAAACCCCAGGCGGTATACGTGTTGGCATTTTCAGCAATTACTAAATATTTTTCTTAATTCTTTTTTCAAACTTTCGTTCGCCCAACTATCTCCATTTACGTTATTACAGGGATTACATTTGAAACTTTCTTGAAATCTGCTATATTGTGTAAATGCAGGGCGTTACACGGTTCACATTTTCCGTAATTATTTTACTTTTTCATTTGTTTTTCAAAATTTCGTTCGTCCAATTCTCACCATTTGCGCTATTATAACGATTACAGGTAGAACCTTCGCGGAATTTGCGTTACTGTGCAAATGCCATGAACTTGGAAATGCCTTTCTGACACCTTCCGTAATTTTTAATATTTTTCCTATTTCTTAAATTTTCGAAATTTCGTCCGACCAATTATCTCCATTTACGTTATTACAACGACTACTTTTGAAACTTTCGCGAAATCTGCATTATTGTGGAAATGCCATGTGGTATGCGTTTTGCATTTCCCGTAATTTATAAATATTTTTGTTATTTCTTTTTTTCAAAATTTCATCCGACTATCTTCATTTATGGTATTACAACGATTACATTTGGAACTTTTCTGAAATCTGCAATATTGTGAAAATGCAGGGCGTTACAGGGTTCGCCATTTTCGATATATTATTTTATATTTTTCTCATTTCTTTGTTTTCCAAAATTTTTTACAACCAATTATGTCCATTTACACTATTATAACGATTACAGGTGGAACTTTTACGAAATATGCATTATTGTGGAAATACACATTTTGACATTTGCCATAACTTTTTACTGTTTTTCTGATTTTATAGTTTTCTCAAAATTTTGTTGAAACAATTATCGACATTTACGCTATTATAACGATCACACGTGGAACTTTCGCAAAATCTGCAATATTGAGGAAATACGACGCGTCATACGTTTTGCCATTTCCTGTACTTTTTATATTTTTCCTATTGTTTAGTTTTTCAAGATTCCGTCCGACCAATTATCTCCATTTCATTTATTGTAACGATTACAGGAATCGCGATATCTGCATTTCTGTGGAAATGCAGTGCGTTACACGGTCCTGGCTGTGGGGTTACTTGGCAAAGAATTCTACGCATTAAAATTCCGTTGATAGCAGCCCTTCGTGTCGTCTATGTTTTTTGTTTTCATGTTGTTTCCCCGTGTTAGTTTGCTTCTCCCAACACTTGGATGTATCACCAACTCGCCGAAGCTTCCGCCCTCCGAAGATGTCCAGTACCATTTTATAATTTAAAAGTGTATACCTTTCTTTAACTCTTTCGTTACCGCGGTAAATTGACCGATTTTTAGGGGTCTAAGATAATTTTTTTTCTGCGCTAAACATATTGGTTAGGCTCATATTGCAGTTACACAAAATGCAGGTGATTCAATTTCATTTCTAATGGCACACGTTTTAATAATTTTTTCATAAATAATGTTTGCGAAAAAAATTATTCAATTCACATTTTTTGTCTAGCCGTCGAAGAAAACAGACAAAAGGAAGTTGTATACAGCAAACCACCAGTAGTAGCAAAAATTTAGTACATGCATTTTGTAGGTAAATATTTCAAAACCCCTCCTAGAAAAATATTGATTTCCTCGATACAATTTGTAAGGCATGAAAGACAATGCGTGGTGCCCGTGCCCTGTGGTGACGCCCTACCTCCACTTCAAATTCCGCAATTTCGGATGCTTTCCTGGAATAAATATGGTGGTTTCAGATTATCAAAGCCACGAATTAGTCGACGTATGATGTAAAAACACCTTGTCAATGATTACAGCCAGCGCAAGATTCGAGGCAAGCAAGCGTTGCGAAAAAAATCCACTTGAATGAATGAATGAATTTATTGTCAAGGAAAAGGAAAGAAAATTCCACCAGCAGGCGTAAAGTGTCACCCCTAGGGGTGGACACCGGAACGCCTGCTGGTGTGGGAGTTGGGGCAGCGGATGACAGATTCGTAGAGAGGAAAATTGAAAACGAAACTCGGTGGCGGATGCTTGTTTGACGTTCTGATCGTCACTTATCTGTGAGGACTTAAATTTGCTGTTTAATATCATCTACTGATCCCATATGGTAGCCCCGCTTGCAGGAATAACGTGCGATGCGCTGCAGTAGTGCTCAGCAAGCTTTTACCAAGCAGCTGTCCCGCTATGAAGAGAGTTCAGCCCTATGAGCCTCCTGATTGAGGCGCCACCTAACATTTTCGAAAAGAAACAATATCAAGCCTGTTGGAGACTTTGTGAAAATAGGCAGTTCCACTAAGCAGCAAACTATAACTCCGGAAATACCCTCGTATAGACATGAAACTGGTCGGTGAACAGCTGGCGCTGCTCAAGGCCGATCAAGAAGCGCTCTCCTCGTCTGAACTGATATCCGACGACTTGATGTTGCGTTACGACTTTCAGCTGAAACTTTTATCGCAGAACTAATGCGTGAGTGAAGTGGAATTAAGCGCGGCGTGCATTTTTTGAGGAACAGTAGCGGGCGAGGAAGCCGCCATGGCAAATCGGATTGAAGTTATGTAACTGCGTAGCAGCCCCAAACAGGAATTTCGTAATGCAAAAACAAAACCGAAGCGGCTGGAAACTGTCTCAAAATGCTATATGTTCTTGTTAGAGATGCGAGGGGCCTTCAGAAATAAGCTGTATCAGAATAAAGCTACTCTTTCTCCTAATGAAACATCACTGGTGAATAGCTGGTGTCATTTTCAGGTAATTATCACCACTCGACGGTGTCGGATTACAAAGCTGACAACATAATTTCGTATTTTACTTGCTGGAGCCCTTGGATAAAAAAATATTGAGGGTAATGCTGCATAACCTCAAGTGACGTGTTTTTTTGTCAAGTGCTGTATCCACGCCCCCTTTGGCGAAAACACGCGCACCTGAGCTGGCATAAAAACGCCGTCACAAATCTCAGTGTCGCCGCAGCAGGAAAATTTCAACTGATTCTAAACGCGTAGTGCCTAGACTAACCACTGGGACGCATTAGGCGTACAAGAAACGACTAAAACATGTCGAAATCGGCAGTATAAAGCTTCGTTCACTCGTCATCGAGTTAAACAGGCGCGGTAATGAAAGAAAGGGGCCATGAAGACAAAATACAAGTTGGTTTTATTCGGAAGATCTCGCGTGCTATACAGCCCACAATGGTTGTCCGGAAGCAAACAATGCTTTATTCACTGAAATTAATCAGTTTAATCTAAAATTTTGATTCTCGCACCAAAACGTGCTTGAACGACGTTTGCGATGACAGGTCTTTCAGCTAAACTTGTTGTGTAGCGGAGATTTGCTTACTGTTAGTCAACCTAGATGGAGCCGCCACACTGCGACAAGCCGTTTTCTGCTTTTGGTTTCTTTTAACCTTATTTAAGCCTCGCTTGTTTTTGTTCGCGGAGGAAATAATAGTTTTGTGAAACATGGTGCTCCCTAGACAAATATGGTCACATAAGACACCGTCACCTGCGTCAATTGGCTAGTGCCGTCTGAGACAACCCCAAAGGCCCGCAGTACTGTGCATCTAAACTAAGCATAGTGCGCGCACTACCGACCGCAGTACGCACCGGTACTTCTATGTTTACGTGTTCTTTCGTAACTTCCAAAGTTTGTACCACTATTCTTACTGATATAAAAGGAATGTAGCCTAACTTTAAGCGCAAATAGCTCGTTCGGCAAGCTTATAAGTGCTGCCTAATTTGCGTTTGCTTTTGCCGGCCTCTGCCAATCGCAGAGGTGGCTGGTAATGCATCATAGATTCTTTGGCGGGAAATTAGCTCGGAAGGTCATTCCATTTTTTCCTAACTATACAGCTTATTTGATCGAAGTTTACGTTGAAAGTATTGTCAGCATGATTCTAACGAGGTAAGCTTTCGAATGAACAAAACCTGCATTTTGTCTGCATGGCCCCTTTAAGCATCATAATACGCAGGCTTTACCTTCGTCCAGGCTCTACCTGCTATGCAGCGGAAGTATATCGTTAGTACGCTCCGCAGAATTTTTGCGCTTCCTTTGCATTCTGAAGTTAAAACACAGAAGGCCCCAAAGCTCGTTTACCTTTGCAAGTGAAGGTGCTTTCACTGCCGACAGGCGCCAAGTAAGGGTGACAAGTTTACAGCAAGTGCAAAAAGTTTTGTTCGAGTGTATATTTTAACACTAATTTACGTTGGCACCACCAGCAATGTTCACAAATAGTAAAAACGGCAGCTACTTCTAACCGCATGTTTGAAAGTGGTGTTTGAATGCCAATGGTTTGACGCTATGAGCGTGTTTTTCAGAGTACAATATTAACGCTGCAGGTTACTGCTGTTAGTGGATTATCAAGGACGTTTTTTTTTTTTTGCACAGGCCGTGAAGGAGGCACCAATTTTTACGAAAGGAACTCAGCAACGTTTGCGCTGTGAATCTTGAAGTTCCTGTACACCTGCAAACTTGCCACATCCCGGGCGCCAACACTTTAAGCGGGCGGGTCCACTTCGTGGTATAGCAAATATTGGCGATCGTGGTCCTATAACCCTAGCCGATCGCACACACTACAACTATGCCTGCAGTTCCAGTCAGAAAATTGGTCACTTCACTATCGCGTCTTCGAACTTGGATCGTATTGCTTGCGTGGTAGGGACGTCTTTGTAAGGCGTGCTTCCGCCCAGACATAGAGCATGCTGCATTGGCTTTGGTTCCGTGTACGCGCTTTACTGGGGGTTTTTCCACCTTCCGTGCACGGCCGCATTCTGGTCTTTATCCTCGTAGCCCTTCCGATTACAAAAACAGATTTCCAAAATTATAATGGAGAACGACAGCATTCCTTTTTTGTCTCATTGGTGTTATGCAGACACATGCAACGTGCACGCCCCCCTGGACAAGTCGCGCATGATAATCTCACATGCATGACACTCGCGTGCATGGTACTTGCATGCATGATAGCCATCCTCGAATGCATGAATACTTCACGGAGCCCTAGGCTTACACAGCTTCGCTATAAGCCTGTAAACCACACTCCGCGCAAGGTGCAATACCACTCCAAATTTCTTCACGTTATTTTACAATACCGCATTTCCAGCTTCACAGTGAGTTTATTACGCTCTGCAAGGGGGGCGCCTGTTTAAACCAATTGCGGAATGTGCCACTTGTGGGATTGCTACGGCCATATGAATTGTAAAACTCACGTCTGACAACCGACAATAAACCTTACCGTGCCTTTCTTCAAGCCATTGCCCGCAAACTAAACCACAGAACGGATTCATGTAATAAGCTGCAGAAACCCATCGCTTTATTTCGTTTGTTAAAGGGCACTAGCGGTACCGTGTTTATAAGCTCTAGTGAATCAGCCGGTGCTAGGGCTAGAAAGATTCCTTCGTACGTTGATTTAAACCACAGGATAGGTCATTCAAAGGATGTCAGCTGGTCAAGTTGGTGAGGACTGATATGAAGCCATCTTCCCCGATTTATTCCGCTCTCAGGGAATCACTGGCGTTGTCTTTACAGGGAAACAACGCAACCGGCCGGTGGGGATGTTCCTCCTGGAGCACAGTATCAAGGAGCTGCTCAATGGCAAGTACACCACAGCAATTACTGGCTACAGCCGTGTTTCGTTTCAGCTTGAGACGCATGGAGTGCTTTGAGCTAACAGAGTCGCGTTATGACAAAAAACCCTGTTTTCGAATTGATCTTTTAATTGTCGATAAAGCAGTACCGTTGCGTCGGCGCGTCAAATTCTGCAATCAATCAATTCTTGATAAAGAAGGACAGGTTGAGCTTGTTTTTTTTAGATTTCAGTAAGGCATGCGATCGCGTACCACACAGCAAATGAATTGGAAAATTACTTCAACTACCAGCATTCATAGTTTTCTGGGTATTACATATTTAACAAACCGCAGACAGTATGTTTGCCTTCATTGGAGTACTTTTCGATGCTCTCCCTGTCACATCTGGTGTACCGGAGGGTATGTTTGCTAGGTACTTTACTTTTAAGTGCGAATGCACTTTATAAGCGACCCCAAACCTTCCACCGCCGGCGGCGGCGGCGGCGGCGTCCGCAGTCCTCCTCTCCCTAGCAACGGCGTGGAGCGGAGAGGAGCGTCGGTAGCAACGGCGCGGTGACGTCACTTCACCACGTGACCGCGCTCGCTCCGCCTCCTCGCCGTGGCTGCGCGCGTGCGCGCCGCTGCCCGCACCGCTCCTCGCGCCGTGACGTCATGGTATGACGTCACAGCGCGCCTCCTCTCCCCAGCAGCTGCCGCGCGCCTCTCTCTGCACCGTGACGTCACACTCTCTCCTCTCCCCCTCGCTCGGCTGCAGCTGCCGTGCGCCGCTGTCCCTCTCCCCTTGCGCTCACCTCCTCTCTCAGCCACCTGGCTCGGCGCGGCGTACCCCCCTATATATGCAGCGATAAACTGCCAGACCTCCGTGGGTCGGCTCGCGCGCGCTCACGGGCGAATGCCAACGGATTTTAACTTTACTCCCCCTCATAGCATCACCCCGTGCATTCGCACTTAACCATGTTCACCCTCGGGGAAATGCTTGGGAGTTTTTTTCTAACTTTTTACAAAAGCATTGTGAGTGTTATAAATCACCCGGTTTAAATACGTCTTTCTGCAGACTTTCGCATTTTTAAAAATTAAATAGTGGCACCTAGGATCCATGTGCGTTCAAATTGGCATTAAGAAAAGTTTCTTGGAACATAACGTCTGACCCGCAACTCAACCATCACAAAGGAGTATGTATTACTAGAAATAAACGCCCCCCTCTAAGTCTGTTATTATACTCAGGCCCAACCCCTAAAGCAAGTGAATGTACACAATTATGTCGGCGTAACGTTAACCCGTACGTTAAAGTGGAACTATCATACTTCCAACCTATGCGCTGCCACCTTCCGTAAACATTGCTTGTTGCGACACAAACATGGATTATACCTTACAGGCTAAGTACCTAGCCAACGCGACAATCATTAGATTAAAACTTTAATACGCTCGCATTATTTGGGTTCCCCACACGATAATTGATAATCTTGAGAAAAATAAGAGTAGTGTGCTTTATTTATGGTAGGTACAGGCAAACAGCCTCCGTGTCTGCCTTGAACGAAAGAAATGCCATTACAACAGTAGAATCCAGGCGTGAATGACTCCGCCTGAAATTTCTTTGGCAATTAGTAAACCCGAAACTCTCACTAGATTCCAGCCCCCGAAATATCACCCTGTCAACACGGCGCGGTCATCGCCCACATGACCTCGGCTACTTCCATATTTTGCCAAAACAAGCCTTTTTAGTTTTTCCACGCACTATCTCCATGTGGCACAATGTACCATTCGCCTCCCATCTGTCGACGTGCTTCTATGAACGCGCATGTTTTTAGGGACGCAATGATTTGCCGTTATCCCTTTCAGTGTTGCGTTATTTTTTAGTGCTACGTTCCTGGGCCATTCTTTCCTTTCTTCTGGATTTTCTTTTACTGAAATCCCCCCTTTTTTATCCCGTTGTAACTTTTTCTGGTGTGATGCTAAGCCAGACGTGGGCCTTTTTTGTACGTTATTTTTTGTTTTTATTTACAAAATACTGCACGTAGGACACCCAAGCAGAAGTGGTAGAGGCAATAAAGAGAAAAAAAATGGCACTCAAGTCGGACACCACATACATACAATAAATTACAAGGGAATTACAAGAATTAGATTTTTTAACGAAAAAAGGCAGGAAGATGAACATCGCACTGAAAGAAAACAGTGCAACTACATATTGTCACGGAATCAAAGGCGACGCAGTTGTCTTTAAGGAGAACAAGTTTATTGGAGCGAACTTGTGCTCCCTTAACAACTCAAAGAATACAAAGGCGGCGAAGCAGCAGTCAACAAAGTGGCGTGCACAAGCGAGCGTCAGCGAGTCGAATGCCGCGCGGTCTGTTCTGCGGGAATTTATCTTTGGGCGCGAGTGTTTCTTGAACCGTCGATTTCATCCAGAACACTGTATATCAAAGAAGATTAACCTAGGCGTTTGACGTTAGTTCGAAACGCTCTCCCTATCAAAGAGATAACACGGGCGCCATAAAAATAAAGAATGCAACACGGGCTTCACTTGGCACACGGATAACACAGATAACACAGCCCGGCGCAGTCGGTCGGCAAAAACAAAACATAAACACACCTAATGCATGGTTGCGGCATAACCCCCCCCCCCCCCCCGCCTCGAAGAGTGCATCAACCCGATGCTAAAATAAAACACAGTCCGAACAAACAACAAAAAACCCTCCGTCGCATACCCCCGCGCGAGGGACACGAGTAAATACAGAGCATTGGGGGTGGTCACGTGGCGTAGGTTGTGGTAGTTGGCGGTGGTAGTTGTAGTTGTTGTCGTAGGGGTTGGGTAGTTGGGTTGCGAGACGACAAAGACAGAGAAAGAGAGACGAGAGACGTAAGTACGTAACGTGTTATTTATTGCCATCGTTTGCACCCCACCCTCTCTGCGGGGGAATCGGTTGGATCTTTGTTATTATTATTTTGTTTCTTTTCTTTTCTTTCTTATTATCTGTCTCGGGAGGGCAGTGCGCCATCGTCGAAGTTCATAAGCGATGGAAGCAACACCTTCAACCAGTACCGCGACGCGAGCCAACGTCAGCGTTGCAGTACCAGTTCAAGACATCGTGCCATCCTCTTCATCGACGGCGGCAGAAGACATGGCGGCGAGACGGCGCGCTGCCGACGCCGAACGCAAGCGTCTGAAGCGCGCTGCAGACGCCGAACTTCGTGCACGAGAAGCCGCGGCCAAACGTCAAGGTCGGGCCGCGGATCCTTCGCCCGGGCAACGAGTATACGCCTCGAGCGCGGCCTGTAGGGGCGCCACTGAAATCCCCCTAGCGGCCCGTTTCGAAAGCGAGCGCGGGAGTCCCCGGCCCGCTCCCCTCTGTCGCCGTTGCTTTTGGGGCTCCTTCAAGACAGCGATTTACCGTTTGTCCGCGTTCGAAATACCGAATAACGTGGAGCAGGCACTCTGTTTGCAAGCGTGGTGTGTTCACGACAGTATAAACGTTTATGACGCGATCTTAGTGAGATGTATATGAGCGCCGGGCGTGTGTCACAGGCCGGCGTCCCGAAGCCAGCATTTGCATGCAGCTGATTTCAATTCCGCTGCCCTGAAATTTAGTGGCAGTGTCTCCATAAGCAGTGTTTCCTCCGATGGTCATGTAGCGGCCATACACACTATGATGTAAATCGACTTTGTGCACTTACAAAATCCAGCGGAGCACTCATACCTGACAGCACGCAAGTTACGCCTGCCAATATCACATATCAGATATTGATCAGTACAATGAACAAGCCAATGCGGCATAAATTTCACAAACATTGTACCAAAGAAGTACGATGGATAATGCAACATTACACTCCGGAGTCAGCACACGACGACAAATTTAATGCTGTGTCGTCTTGTCCCGAGGTGAGCGCTCGCAAAGATTCATCTGTTACATTTATCCTCCACAGAAGCGCGAAGATGGGCTTATAGAGTAATCCGCGTCCGTGTCCAAACTCTTCTTCGAAACATCGTCATATGACACAGGGAGACTGCAGCATCTAGCATAAACCGAAATCAGATACTCTTATCAGATACGACACTCTTCCAACGAGGCCGTGTGTACGAGATTTCGGCGCACGTTAAGGATCTCCAGGTGGTCAAAATTAATCCGGAGCCCTCTACTACGGCGTGCCTCATCGTCTCCGTTTCGTCGGCGCGTTGAACCCTGAAATCAATCAATCAACTCTTCCAACGACACCTCGTATCGCTTGTGAACTGCCTACCCTGTATTCTTCAAAAAATGCGTGCGCCGAGTGATCAGCCGTTCGTTGAAGGCGAAAGGCAAACGAAAAGTGAACACGCAGCTTGTGTGTTCGTGTGATTAGTAAAACGTTAATTCGTTGATTTCGCTCCGCATTTGTAAACAACGATAGTTGAGCGTCCTCCTACTCACCCCCCCCCCCCATTTCTAGCGAAATAGTGCATTTCGCATGTAGTTGGTCTGGTGAATACTACCTTGCTCAAACAAACGTCTTTAGGATTTCAGAGGCTGCACTTGTTTTTTTTTTTTTTTTCATTCCCGTACGACTATTCTATTCATTCCTGACTTGCAGACCATTCATTTTCCCGTGTTTCATTAACATATACCTTGGTTCTTACTATAAGGCATGAGTGGGCACATATCTGACAATGCACAGCCTTTGAGTGTACTTAACATTTTCGCGTGGCTTATACTCCCATAAAAGGCCCAAGTTTTTGTCAGCTATTGGGTTATCACATCCCCGAAACATATTTTTCTACGACGTGCATATTCGAAGCAAAGCCGCATTTGTTATCTGCGCTGCAAAACGAACCAAGCTCTTACAGTGCCAATATCAGGTCTAAACGAGGCGACAATAAATAGAATTCACTTGTGCTGACGTGTTCGAAGGTGACCGCGGTGATATGCTGCTGCCGTCGCCGACGCCCGCAAGAGCAGCCAAGAAGCGCGCAGAACCGCCTCCCCGGGCAGCTTTTGGTGGCGTTAGAGCGATACCAAGACGCAGCTGTTTTTTTTAAGTGCGCTAAACGTGCAGTTAGCTTACATACGTCCCCATAACAAGTTGTTTAGTGCGCGGAAAGGCAAAGAGAAGCGAAAGAGAACCAAAACACTGCATGACCACCTATCAGCCACGCAGCGCTAATCCCGCAAACGCCGCGGACAAGCGGCGGCAGGCGGCGCAGCGATCGCGAATCTCGAGGCGTATAGTCGTAGCGCGCGCAGTAGAGGGAGAGGAGGTAGCACCTGCTGCTGCAACGCCTCTTTTAGCGCCGGAGCACGCGCATGCGCGCCCGCACCTGTTGTTGAGAGCGAGGAGGAGCGGGGGAGGGGCGCACGTGCTGGCTGGCTGCGGACGCCGACTTACGGACGCATAACATCGTGAGTTAAAGAAATGCTCTGAATTTAAAAAGTCCGTCATCTTGCATAGTAAGGTTTCTGGCGAACGACGTGGACGACTTCGGGCCGCTTCAGTCATCGTGATGTTCCGGAGTCACCATAGGGGATCACCTCGTAGGTAAGTTGGCCAACAGGTTGTAGAATCTGCCAGGGTCCGAAATACCGTCGCAGAAGCTTCTCACTTAGTCCGCATCGTCCGATGGTCGTGCAAACCTACACACGATCCCCTGGGTGGTACTCGGTGTCTCGGCGTCCGAGATTCTAGCGTCCGGCATCCACCAGCTGCTGCCCGATGTAAGAACTCGAGTGTGCTGGCGGGCATCATCCGCATGCTGAAGGAATCCTTGGACGTCAGGGTTGAGGTCGTCGTATTCTACATGCGGAAGCATGGCGTCAAGCATCGTCGTCGGCCGTCTTCCATAGACAAGCTCGAACGGTGTCATCTGCCTAGATTCCTGGATAGCCGTGTTGTACGCAAACGTGACATACGGGAGCATTTCATCCCAAGTCTTATGTTCAACGTCCACGTACACTGACAACATATCCGCGATTGACTTGTTCAGACGTTCCGTTACTCCGTTCTTTTGGGGGTGGTACGCCATCGTTCTCCCTAAACCGTGTTGGTGTAGCGTAAGATTCCTCGCAGAACCTCGACATTAAAAGTCGTTCCGCGGTCCGTGATCATTACTTCGGGGGCTCCGTGCCGCAAAACAATTTCGCTTATGAAGAACTTTGCGACTTCTTGTGCAGTCCCCCAGGAAGAGCGGCGTTCTCTGCGGATCGCGCCATGTAGTCTGTGGCTACGACAATCCACTTGTTCTCGGATTGTTATTTATTTATTTATTTTAACATACTGCCAATCCCATTTGGGATTTTTGCAGGAGAGGCAATACATCGTTGCAAATACACAAATTTCAAGCGTGGTTTTTGTTCATACAGGACGAAAACAGTATGGACATGTGAGAGACGTTTTCTACATGACAAGCGAAGGTTGCATATTACATATGAAATCTGAAATCTCATGCATCAAACGTCACCAGTGCATGGAAAAACAAAGCAACAAAACATAGTCAAATTCTATGCAGGATGACACACAGACAGAATTTGGAGGGAATATTTTACAGCAGCGATTGAAGAACGAGCGAAACCAAACATTTTATGAAACCAAGCCAAACATATCACTGAAGAGCTACTCAGTAACAGTGAAAATCATAAGTGACCCAGAGAGCCAAGGAAAACCATGTAGACTCATTTAATGAAATTCTCGGCGTCATTTTGGTTAATTTGTTTCGTGGAGGTGGTTTTCAATTAGAGTTAGGAATCGTTCTATAGATACGCTACTCGTAATCGATGAATGCATACTGTTCCACTCTCTTACAGCTAGTGGGAAGAAGGAATAATTAAGGCAATCAGTGCGATAATTGTATTCTTTAAATGTTAAAGTCTGATTATGCCGCGTGGGCCTCGCTATATTGGTAGTGAGATACTTTGGGGTATCAAGGATTAGATTTTTATGAAAGAGTTGATGTAAGAATTTTAAACGCGCTAGTTTTGAACGATTCTGTAGGGTTAGCATACCAGCGTTCCTCAGTAGTTCTGTTGGTGAAGCATTTGTGTCATACCAATTGTAAATGTACCTAACCGCTTTTCGTTGTTTTCGCTCTAATTTATTTATGTGTACTTTAGCATGCGGGAATCAGATAATGTTAGAGTATTCGAGTAAGGGAGGAGGAGGAAGTGATTGTTGGGGGGGAAGGAGGAAAGAGGCCGGTTACTGTCTGGCGTTTCGCCGACACCTCAACCGGCAATTTTAAGATCTCACAAAGGCGTTGTAGGCTAATTTCTTCGTTTCTGGCGGTCCTGATCGAAGGCGTCTTCTGAGGGAAAACAGCCTTCCTAGTGCAGCCGATGCGATATGATTTATGTGGGCATCCCATCTGAAGTCTTCCGTAAATATCGCTCCCCAGTATTTGTGCTGGTGCACCCGGATTATAGGACTATTATTTATGTGGTAAATGTGTTCGTACCTGTTCTTCCTTCTTGTTATTGATAAATGAGCGCATTTTTCTACATTGAGGGACATTTGCCAGTCATTACACCAGTAATAAACAGTTTAGTGCAGATTGTAGTATCAGATGGTCTTCTATGGTGTTAATTTCCCGGTAAATTACGCAATCGTCAGCAAATAATCGAATGTTGGCTGAAATACTGGAAGGCAAGTCATTTATATAAATAAGAAATAGGATTGGGGCCAGGACGCAACCCTGGGGAACTCCGTATGTGGCATGTGTTAATGGTGAAAATTTTCCATTGTATTCTACGTACTGAAAACGGTTGATTAAGTAGTTTTTTATCCAGCGAATCATGACGTCGTCGTTGATAACCGCCTGTAGTTTTTTTATTAGCTTATTGTGTGGTACCCGATCGAATGCTTTTGAAAGGTCCAAGAAGATTACGTCGACGTGATTTTGGTTGTCTATGCTTGCAGATATATCATGGGTTAGTTCAGCAAGTTGAGGTATTGTCGATAGACCTTGACGAAACCGTGTCGGCAAGGTGATAATATATGTTAACGTTCTAGGTGTGTACTTATGTGCTTTAGGATTATGTGCTCAAGCAGCTTGCTTACTGTGCAAGTTAAAGAAATTGGTCTGAAGTTTGACTCAGCGTCATAGCGGCCTACTTTGGGTACGGGAACAATTTGGGCCGTTTTGCAGTATTTCGGTAATGTAGCTGTTGACAATGACTTGTTGAAAATCAAGACCAGATATTTTGCTACTAGTTCGGCATACCTTTTTAAGAAAGCGTTTGGAATATTGCCGGGACCGTTACTCTTTTTTGTGTCAACGTTCAGCAAAAGGTTTAACACACCTGCTTCCGTTATAGATAGTGGATCTAAATGGCGTAGATTTTGGGAATCTATGTGTGGCATATTATTGTCATCGACAGTGAAGACGGATTTAAAGTAATCATTCAGCGAGTCAGCAGTGACAGAATCTTTGTCGTGGGTTTTTACCTTTTTTCTGGACTTTTTGGGGCTTAAGTGGTTCCAAAACTTTCTAGGAGAGCTTTTCAGAAAGCCCGGGTGTACTTGGCTGAAGTAATTGTTTTTGGCTACCTTTATTTTCGACTTCATGTCGTGAAGTGCGTCAGTAAGCTTGTTTCGCGCAGATTCTTCAGACTTTGCTTTCAAAGATTTTCTCAATCGTTTTACTTTACGTTTAGCATGTATTATGTCGCGCGTTATCCACGGGTTATGTTTTCGGGATTTTTTAACTTTATTGTGAACGTATTTATCTATGCAGTGGAAAATTATTTCTTTAAATTTCTGCCATAGTGCTTCGATATCAGCAACGCTGTCGGATGAAAGTTCTTTGAACCAGGATAATTCGAAATCAAGGTGGTCTACTATCGCAGTGTCGTCCGCGGAGCAAAAGTCAAGAAATGTTATTTTAGGTTGGGAGTAAACTGGCCTGTCCTGAACGGAGAGGGTACATATGGGGAGCGTGTGGTCTGATATGCCATCAACAATTTCAATCTTCGCTTCATCCAAAGGAAAGTGCTCGCTAAGGAATATTAAATCTTATATATTCGAAGAAGACCACTGAATTCGAGTCGCTTGGGTGACAATTTGAACAAGGTTAAAAGAAAACACAATATCAAGTCTCTGAGCACGTGGAAGAAAATTGCATTGTCTGCCAGTTGGCATCTGGTAGATTAAAATCTCCCAATAATATCAGCCGCGAACCCAAAACGTGTCGTTGCATGTATTCTTGCAGTGATTGCATGACGTCACAGTCACTTGTTGGACTGCGATAGAAGCATCCCACAGTAACAGCGCATGATCCAAACAACCTGACGAAAAGAGCCTCCACACTGTCAACCTCGGGAAGAACTGTGCAACTGATTTTTCTTTACCATAACTGCCACTCCCCCGCCTCGCGTAGGCCGGTCCTTCCGTATTACTGCGTAATTTGGGGGCGCTATTTCATCGTTCATGACATCGGTGGTTAACCATGTTTCGGTCAGGCCAATGAAATCTGTGTCAAGTCCGAGCAGTAGGGATTCTAGCAATCCCAGTTTGTTATGCTACGAGCGTTTACGTTCAAGAAGCTGATTTCTGATGTCGCGGCCTGCGAGTGCGTGTTGTTGGTGTATCGTCTTGGGAGTTTTTTGTTGTTGGCGGATGATTCCGGTGTTTTTTGATAGGTACTTTGTGATTTTTTTCATCGTCCCAGATAAACGTTTCTTTGTTTATGTACAATTTATCGTATGACAACGTCACCTTGTCACCCGCATCTTTATTTGCTCTTGCATTATTCCACAGCTTCCTCCTGATCTCTTGTACTCGGGGTGAAAAGTCTTCACTTATAGCAAAGTCTGTTTCTTTCAGTTTGTGACAGTTCTTGAACACCTTTGCCTTATCTCGGGAATTTAACAGTTTCAGGATTACTGGTCTATTTTTTTCCTTCGGCTCACCCTAGACGGTGTATCCGTTCAATGGCTACAGGCTCTATCTCTAGAATGTTCTTCAGAATTGTTTCATTTATTGTGTCCTCAAGAGATTCATTATTTTCGTTTTTGTCCTCCTCAATGCCGTAGAATATTAGAATAGATCTCCTTGAGCGATTTTCTAGGGCATCTAATTTCAATTCAAGAGCTATTATTTCCTTCTGCAGGTTAGATACCTGGTCCATACACTTTGATATCTTGCTGTCGAGTACGGTCAGGTTTTCAGGTTATGTCAGGTTATGTAAGGAACGGGCCCAGAAAGGACATTCCAATCTGTTGAAAGGGCATCGATGGGATGGCGATCGGCTGCAGAAGTCCGGTGGGTCTCGTCGGCGGCGTTTTTCATAGCTGGTAGTCACGGCAGCTCCGGACGTAGTGGGTGACGTCGGATGTACGGCCGGGCCAGTAGTACTTCGCCTGAATTTTTCCAATTGTGCGAGCTGTGCCGAGATGTCTGGAAGACAGGTCGTCGTGGCACGCTTCCAAACTTTCGTCCCGCAGGTCTGCGGAGATGACAAGAAGACAATTCGTTCACGTTCCGGGGCAGAAATTCTTCGTCACGACGATGGAGTTTTTTAAGCTGAATGCTGGTAAGTTCCGCTTGAAGGTTCTAGGCACGGCGACGTTGCGTCCTTCGAGGTAGTCGATGATGACGCGCAAGTCGTGTTCGGCACGCTGCTGGGCGGCTAGGTCACGCTCCGTCATGACTCCGAAGAACGCGCTGTCTTCATCAAAGTCCTGTGGTGGTAACTCGACGGGGGTCCTTCGAGGTAGTCGATGATGACGCGCAAGTCGTGTTAGGCACGCTGCTGGGCGGCTAGGTCGCGCTCCGTCATGACTCCGAAGAACGCACTGTCTTCATCAGTCCTGTGGTGGTACCTCGACGGGGGTGGGGGACAGACAGTCGGCCTCGGAGTGTTTCGTACCGTATTTATAGACGATAGTAACGTCGAATGCTTGTAGGTGCAAGATTCATCATACAAGGCGGCCAGAGGGGCGAGCCAACACAGCTTAGGGTGGTCTGTCACAACCTTGAACTGTTTACCATACACGTATAAGCGAAAATTTGAAATTGCGCATATGATAGCCAGGCCCTCTTTCTCAGAGGCAGAGTAGTTTTTCTGCTCTACGACAGACCACAGCTGGCATAGGCGATTACCTTTGCACAACCGCTTTGCTTTTGGATGAGGAGGGCACCCAAGCCTGGCGTCCGTGTGCATTTCCGTTTCGGCGTTTTCGTCGAACTGAGCGAGCACAGCCGGGGTTTGTAGGCGTTCTTGCAGCTCGAAGAATGCTTTCTCTTGATCACTTTACCAGCTGAAAGGGGTGCTATCTTTCGTCAAGCGTGTGAGTGGCTTTGCAATGCGTGCGAAATTTCCGACGAAGCGCTGATAGTATGCTCACAGTCCGAGCAATCTTCGCACGCCTTCTCGTCTTTTGGTCTTGGGATGTTCGCTATGGCTGACGTTTTCGCCGGGTCAGGCACGAATCCCTTGGCGTCGATGGCGTGGCCCAAAAAATTCAGTTCCTCGTACGCGAAACGGAACTTTTCAGGCTTCAGCGTTAACCCCGACGTATGGATAGCCTCGAGTACAGAGTTCAACCTTGCAAAGTGTTCGTCGAAAGCCCGGGTGAATACGACAACGCCGTCGAGGTATTTAAGGCAGCTGTGCCACTTCAGGCCAGCACAGTGTCCATGACTTATCGAAACGTTGCTGGCGCCGTGCACAGCCCACAAGGCATCACCTTGAAGTCGTATAGGACGTCTGGGGTTATAAATGCTGTCTTCTGTCGGTCTGTCTCGTCCACTTCAATTTGCCTGTAGTCGGTCTTCAGGTCAATCGATGAGAAGTACACTGTAAACGTAAACTAGCCGGAAATAGAGTTTTAATCAAGTAATGAGCCCTGAAAAGTACCTATAGCAAAAAATGTACTCCCTAGGCATGGTTTAGAAAAGTGGACGAACCTCCATGGTAGTACCGTTGCCCATCTGTGTAGCAAAAGAGAGGATATAGAACGACTTAACACCATTTGTGAGATGGCGTTCGGTTCCTTGTATACTACCACGTCCACAATAAGCTCCCCACCTGGGGTAATCATCTCAAGCGGGCGGTCGCCATGTTAGTCTTGCGTTGTTTCCGTGTATCAGCACTTCAACTGTGGCCTAATGCTAATTAGAACGAGTAAGCAGGACGCGACGGTAGCATGCAGCTACAAAACCGATACCGTACGTATACCCGTATAGATGCTTCAGCCAGCGCGATCACAGGCAGACAGCGCGGCCGTGTTGTTTCAATCTGTTTATTTTGGCGATAGGTGTTGTCAAACTCTGCTGATAACAAAGAGACAGTTCTCGCCGTCGCAAACAATTGCAATGCTCATCTGCTTCGCTTGCTTGCGCATACATAGACGATTGAAATTCTCGTGCCAGCGCGCCAACGCACCCGACTGCAGCGACTCAACTTGCCCTGGCGGCACGACTTGTTGCCCGGATGTAAACAACCTCCGTGCTATCACAGAACAGGTGCTATCAACGCAGCGCGGCTGGCGCGGCCGGTGACTCGGTGCGGCCGGAGCTTCAAGCCTCGCCTTGGGCCATTGTTTTTTCTTATTTGAGAAGGACTAGTAGTGCCATTTGGTGGAAAGATTTTTATGTGCCCCTGTCACACGAGGAACCGCCCCTAACCGCATTTGGATTCGGCGACAGCTGTGGACAGCTCGCTGGTAAGTGGTCTGTCATCAGTCGATGCGTTTTTCAAACGTTTGGATAGGGTTAACAGCGAAGTACCCGGGTACCCGTGCCTCACACAGCACGTACACGCGCGGGCAAAGAAAAAAGCGCACACTCGTTTTATTTTACTTCTTTGCGGGTTTTTGGGTATGCATTCGCATTCTTTTGTAGGCCGGTTTGTAACAGGGCATTCGAGATAAAATCGTTTGTCGCGCGCGGCGTCGTTTCAAAGCAACGTGATGGTTACTTCGTACTGGCGAAAATCAGTGCAGTCAGACGGAAGCGGGAAGGAAGGTAGAGAGGTCGGGAAAGAGGGCGCTCATGTTTAAAAGAAAGCGTAATGCAAAACGAGAAATTCGGTGGGCCTGTAGATTCGGTGGGGTTGTTTGCTCGCTTGAGTCGACTCTTCACATCTTCTAACAGCGCACCCTATTAAGGAATCGGTGACATGCGTAAAAGCTGCTATGAGCCTGTCGAACGATTAAATGCATATAGTGTGGTCCACGACGGCGACGTGGTTCGAACCGAAATGTTTTTATTCCCTTTCGGGTAATAATGAGGGGTCGGTATACAATCGGGGCCGGTCAGTCGCCAGCTAAGGCCACCTAATTAAAAACAAAAATTCATGCACTTATGGAAGAGAACCGAGTTTGCCGTAGCATGACACAAGTCTGCCGGGCATAAAAAGGGATATAATTTTTTAGAAGAACAATGCACACTCTTTTGTTGGTAATAACTTTGTCATAATCAATTGTAAGACCATATACAAAAATTACTCGAATCATCTGACACTCGATTTTGACACGGAGCTTGTAGCTCCAAAAAAATACACTGTGGTTTTGCGTGACGGAAACTTCTACAATCACGTTAACATTAACTAAGGCAGGTGTGTGTGGCCTGCAGCGTTGGTAGGTTTGCGAGAATAGTGTTTCCATTTCAACTGTTTTTTTTGTTGCCATGCAATCATAAGTAATTTGGTGCCATGAACGAGGTTTAAGTTAGCTATCAAGGCTGTAGTAACGGTTGCGGCTACAAATGACCTATGCACCAGTCATGCTTGTCAGCACGGTGACACAGAATATTAAGGTGCCGGAATACGGATGACTGAGTCGCCTATTTTATCACTACTGTAAAAAAAAGAAAGTGTTTTCTGACCCAGTAAAAGACTTTCCTGTATGACTAGCTGTGTTATGACAGATGACCATACTTGATGAGACAAGCCGTAACAAAGTAGCTTTGGATGTAACACCACGAGGGAAATAGGTGGAGGTATCTGCAAGCAGTGTGTGCCTGTCCGGCATGAATTCATTATTTGCTGACACGATTTTCTTCTGCAGATTCTGATACATGATCCAGTTGAATGACTTCGTGATCTTAAGGCAGGGTAGGCCGTGCTGTACAAGGCACAGCTGCATTTGGAAACGAGGTTGGCCCCTCCAGCAGAAGTGAGTATTGCCACGGCTCGCAACAGCCGTCCAGCTCGCAAAAGCTTTACTCTTTTTATGAAAGTGAGCCACCATTGTAGGGGAGAGGCAGTGTAAGGGTTTGCATCTTTAACCGTGTGCCCACTCACTTGAATAGATGCAAGCTGGCATCTTAAAGCAAGAAACAGCAGTTAACAAAATCATGCAATACCAAAATGTTTTTGAGTCAAAAACAGAAAAACGTACACCTGTTCTGAAAGAACCCCATGCAACCCCTAAAATGATAACGCACGTTTGTCTCAAACAAGCCTGGCAGGAATTGTCAGGCCAAAATAGACTTGAATCACGGTATCATTTCAGAGCATATTTGCAGCGCTGCACTTTTTTTGCATCCAAACGTGGGACGAAATCATGGAAACATTTCTTGCACGCACCTTCAAGGGCTGTGCACTTGCCGTCATTTTTCTCTGCCTTGCTTAATTAGAAATTTTTGTAGTGTGTCTGGCAACTTGGCTTTTTGCACAACATGCCAGCGGTGCAAAAATCCAGACACACAAGAGGCAGCATATAGGTGTTTGGGCAACTGTTAGTTGCAAGAGCAAATCTTTTGGCAATTTGAGATGCATCAGCATGGAAGTCAGCTTCAAAAGGCAGACATTAAATTGCGTGGGCGGCCTCAGCTGCATTTGCGAATTCCTCTACATTGCGAATTGGATCTATATAGTTCATCGTGGAGCCCTCCATTGTTTTGCAAGCTTGAGAAAGCTCCACAGCACATTCATTTTTTAGAACCACTGATCTAGGTACTAAGGATTTAAAATAAACTGAATATTTTATCATGAGGCGTAAAACCTAAGTATGAGAAGCACTTCTTCGCAGGGTGAAGTAGCAGACCAGCTTCTGCACGACCACACATTTGTGGTGGTGAAAGAGCGCGAAAAAACCAGGACAGAAAGAAGAGGACAACAACACGAGTGCTGACTAACAACTGAAGTCAAGACCCATAAGACATAAACAAGATGTTCCCTTCAGGGTGATAATTACGGAGCGGGGTACTTGGCAGGGCGCTGTTTTTACGTTCCTTCAAAAGCAACGGCGTGTTTTGGCGATTGAAGATCTTTTTCTTGTGACTGGCTCTGAACAGGTAGTGGATTATTTGTCTGCTCAAAAACCTAGCCAATGCTCTGCTTTTATTATTGATGTGGTAGACCTCTTTTACTCTATTCCCCATGGCAGTTTCCTCACTTGTGTTAACCAGTGTATTACGAACAACAATGACGAACAGAAGTTTATTGAAAGTTGTGGTATGTCTCTTGGAAGCTTTCTGGAACTGTTGAACTTTTATTTGAAATCCCCCTTAGTTTCTTGGGGGGAGAAGGTTTACACTCAAAAGTCTGGTGTGTGTGTATTGGGTCGCGTGTGGCTCCGGTACTTAGCAATATTTTTTTGAGCAGCCTGGGCTCTGTCTTGGAGAAGCATCTGGAGGGCCTAGTTTTCAAGGCTTTCAGATATGTCGATGACTATCTCTTGCTCGTACAGACGTGCAGTTTTCAGCAACATGTCAGTAAGGTCTTGAAGGTGTTTGAGGATAACAGTCATGGTCTGGCGTTTACAAGTGAGGTTCCCCAAGATGGCGTCATCCAGTTTTTGGACTTGAAGCTCACCTTCCAGGATAAGCGCGTCTGCTGGATGTATGAACCAAGGTCTAATAAGACCCTGTTGACTTATTCGTCTTGCCACTCTAAAGTGGTAAAAACAGGGATTGCTGTCCACAGCCTGAACTCGTCTCTCATTGAGTCCTGCGTCCACACCATGGCTACTAGTTTTGCGCATCAGATACATAGATTGAAAAACGCTGGCTACTCAGATCATACCCTTGTGTTTGCTGCAAAAAAGGTGTTAACAAAGTTAAGGCAGCACGAAAGATATGCTATTGAAAAGGAATCGCGGAAGCGGTGTGCTGTTATACCCTATCTTCATGCAATTTCGCATAGAATGAAAAAGATAGCAGGCAGGTTTGATGTTGACGTGGTATTCTCGGTGAAGAATAAATTGGACAGACTTATACCCAGAATCGACAATACGCTATCCAGGAAAGTTGTTTCCCAAAGGAAGGGGTGTGGTGTTAAGCACAAGGCTCAGTTTGTTGAATGCCGATCCAATGTCGTGTACTGCATTCCTTTGAAATGCAAAAGGAAGCACATCGGGCTAACGGGGCGATGCCTCAATGAGCGCTTGCGCGAACATCGAAACACCCTCAAGGGCACGCCTACGTCACATTTATCATCTCACTGTAAAAGTTGCGGCTGCTATCCTTTGCTTAATAAAACTACAGTCTTGATGACTCACAAAGATAGAAGAACAAGGGAGATGGCGGAAGCCTTTTATATGAAAAAGAATTCAAAAGATTGTGTTAGTTGCCCGTCCATATCGCTACTGGACTGCGAAGTAGAATTTCTGGACAGATGTATGACTGGTTGATGTGTGCACTTGTGAGATAATGTCAAGATTGTTATGGTCACAGACGTTCTTATATATTTCCCTTGTGTAATAAACACTTCAGTTGTTGGTCAGCGCTCGTGTTGTTGTCCTCTTCTTTCTGTCCTGGTTTTTTGCGCTCTGTTTCACCACTATGAATCTCTACCAACTGGCCCAGTTAGCGACACTTTCGAACACTTTTGTGATTGCTTTTGCTGCCTGAAGGAATGCATTTGCTGGTGATCAGATATTTGTGCCTACTAGAGGGATGCTTACTGCACAAGCATTGTTCAAGAAATCCTCAGATAGGCACCTCGGAGTGCTAAAGGTGAACAAGTAAACAGGAATGTGCAACATTGTATAGGCCTTGGCATGTATATGTGTTATCTCTGAGGGGTTGTGCAGGTGCCCACAGCTTAGTCAATATGGAGCACTAGGCATCTGGTGTCGCTCTGTGTGGGTTTGAATTCAGGCTGCGGTTCTTTTTGGGTGGGAGGGGGGTAGTACAAGCAGGCTGGGTCATGCTGTCTACTAACACACCTGAGCTCCTAACGAATCTTCTAAAACGTGCTCTTCTTGTTGGCATGGGTACTTGATGGCTTGCTTCCTTGCATTCTGTTGCTGATAGACACTCACATATTTCCACTTGCCTGCCGACTTGCTTGCTTGCTTAGAAGGTTCGTTGCGGCTTTTTAAGAACTTTAAGGATTTTCAGGAGCAGTAAAACTGCTATCTTGGTATTCCAAGGTATTACAAGCAAGCACTGCAATGGGTGCATGCTTGTTTTATATAACTCCATATGTAACTCCATATGTTTTATGTAACTCCATATCAGCGATATGGAGTTCAGTTTTGAAAGAGGAATTGATGATGCCATGCTTTTTAAAAATATTACAAGCCACTGTTCTTGATTTTTACTATACATAACCTGGCACGATTGCAAGTGGAACATTTTGATGAAGTTTAGTCTTATTACAAAACTGCCTTTCAAAACATTTGCAGAGGATGGGATTCGGGCCTTGCTGGCATTCATTGTCGACGTGGTGATTAATTCGAGGCCATTTTGATCGAGGTACGTGTTAGGTAACAGTTGAGCAAAGGCGTAAAGACGTAAGTGCAGCAGAGAGTTAAAAGGATTCTATTAACTAAATTTAGCATAACTGGTAGACTGATTTGCCTTGCTGCGACGAACGTGATGGGCAGTTGACGATTATTCCAAATGGCTAATCATGGCCATTAACTAGGCTGAACAAAAAGGCAATCATCCATTTCATACAGGTGTAGCACAAACAACAGTAACAGAAGCATAGATTCTGGGCTTCAGCTGGAGATTGCTCACTGGTCACTCAATAATGGCTGAAAATAACAGTCGTTTACTAGGAAAGGGATGTCGTTGCTGAAGAGGTATCATGATTTTTCATCCAGATAAATAATAATTGCCATACTGCATCTCGAGAGATAACAAGGCTAGTCATATTCATCGTCATCAGCCGTCTGCTCATCAGCCACTGACCCATCAAAACTGTGGTCGTGATTCTGATTCTCATGAAACTAACGAGCGAAACAAAGACTACCTGTCACTATCGCTCTTAGAGCATAACGATCATACTCCGCGTGTTCCTCTTCTAGGGGCAAGTCGTCTCTCTGTGAATATCAGGTTGCGTTGGTACAGTAGACACGTTGGGAGAATACTGTACAATAGAAACTTTTCTGCTTAGAAACAGGATTCAACAAATTCTGTGGTTACATTTCAAGCTGAGATGGCTACTGAGACTAGTCATAAATGCGCCTCTACTCGGGCACAAGTTAAGAATGGCTGTGTGGCTGTGGGAGGCGTTGTGTGGGGGCCACTGTTAGATCGGTTTCAACATTCATGGGGCCTCAAAAGGGCAATATGTTTTTCTTTAACAAAGAGTCAATACTGATGGTCATGGGTTCCTTTAAAAAAATCTTTTTGTAATTGTCTAGAGCAGCCAAAGACGTGGGAGTTTGGGAAAGCACGAGTGGTTTAGCTGAAAGTGACGAAACCTCTTGGTACATGGTAACGTTGAATTCAGTTGCCCTTTACCGCCATACATCACAGCTGCCTGGCTCACTTCCTGTTTATTCTAATCCAACCAGGGGCTGCATCATGAAACTGTGCGAAGGAAATGAAGGCATTGTTTGATTAACGATTTCTGAGCAATTAAAGCATCCTTTGGCAGCACATTAACACTAAAATGGCTATGGGAAGGTCTGTTTCATTTGAAACCAACTTGCGGTCCTCTTTCCACTCTCAAATGTTTTATGTCCCTATCAGGAAAACCGTTACGATCTAAGGTGTTTCAATTGATAACCTTTCATTTCGAATGTGGATCCTATACTCCGTAAAAATGAGTTGCCTGTACTTTTAGGTACGGCGAAATCTCGCGCAGCGTATCATTCTGCCAGGGGGCCATATCCTAATGTCAATGCACACACTATGAAAGCAGCTTGCACTTAGTGCGTCACATTGCCTGCTGATAAGCATTTTAGCTTCGCCCCTCTTATCATCATTCGCTTCATCGAGAAGGCGGGGTTTTTTTTTGCATAGTTTGTTGTCACTGCAGTAATTAATAGCAGAATCAGTCCTACAAATCACAGAAACGGCTCGTTTCACGTTGAAAATAATCACAGTAACACACTTTGCACCGCACGGAGGAGCAATCGGTCGCAGTGATGAGGCATAAGGGTAAGTTGTTCTTCTGAAAGGGTCACTGAAGGCAACCAGCAAGTTGGTTTCAAACGGAAGTCGGACCTCCCCATAGCCATTTCAGCATTGATTTAGTGCCAAGATGCCTTAAGTGCTGAGAAATCGCTGTTCAAATGCTCATCAAACGTGACGCAAACACGACTGCAGTCGCTGTTTGCATCAGGATAAACCGGAAGCAAGTGAAGCAACGGTGATTTATAGCAGTATAGAAGCAACTGAATACAACATTACCACGTACCAAGCAGTTTGGTCAGTTTCGGTCAAATCGCTCATGCTTTCCCAAAGTCCCCTGTCATTTGCCGTTCGAGACCACTCCATTGGACCGGTGATCAGTATTTATGCGTCATTGAAGAAAGCCTTTTGAGGTTGGCGTCAAGTGTTGGCGTCGAACGATTTTCTCGTGCGTAGCTCGCATGGTCCCTTGGAAAGCGGTACTGCCACCCCTAGTATGGACGAGTAGCACCATCCAGCGGCAGCCAAGAAAAGTTGCGCGCGTCAGGCCATTTAAGCCCTTCCGGTGAAACCGTGTTTTTGCTAGCTTCAACCTTATTTTAAAAAATCCAGGTGTAAGAGGAGTATAATAGTGTTCTCCGTGAGCTAATCTATCAACCTAGAGAGACTTGCAGTTTACTTCGCTGTCATTTAAAGTTGTGCGGAAGTAATATCTTTGTTATTGCTGCAAAAGCCACGATGGTAATGTACTGGCACTTGGTTTTATGAAGCCTTTGCATTCCGAATTTAAGTACTGAAATTCGCAGGGAACCTGGCCTAACAATTTTGTTACTGTACCGAATTATTAAGTTATTTAACCATAGTGTCTGTTTTGAATTTTACGTGTGGGGCATTTTTTTTTTGCTTTTTCAGGCAGATGTTCCTTTGACTCCCTGCCTGCATTCCGTGAACGGGGAAGTTAGCCTCCACATCGATGGCCAGCGTGTCTTCACTGCATCATCTTTACTGGGAGGACTGTGTAGTCTGTTTGCATCGTTCTGGATTTTCAACATTCAATATTCCAAGAAGGCACACAGAGCTCTAACGTTTGTGGAACATGCCTTTTTGGACCTTGACAGCATGAAACCACGTGTGAAGGATTTATAACTAATTAACTTTTATGGCATCAATATCGCTCACTAATATTTTATTTGTTTTCAATCCTGCAATCACTGGATAGTAGTAAAAAAATTGCGTATTATGTTTCTGAGTTTTTCTTTGTTCTTTTTTTACTGAACAGGGGATCTTTGATGTGTCCTTCTGTATGCTGATAATATAGCTATCTTTTTTTTAGTGAAGAAATAATATTAACGAACCAATATAACTTGAAAGAATTATCTAAATAATGTTAGCAACTGGAGCCAAATGAATCAACTAGAAATTATCCGAAAAACACGAATTTCATGGCTTTTTCCTCTCACTCTAAAGAAGCTGTCGCGATACCATCCATTCTGTTCTATATCCTTGCAATTAATCCGCCAGACTCGATCACTTTTCTTGGCGCATTTGTGTCTTTATCAAAGCGCACTGGTATTTTCCGCAGCATATTTTTCGTTCTTTATATTACTCATTTATCCATAGCCATCTCATTTCTGTCTGTCTCCTACAAAATGCTCGTTACCTTTCAATATCAAATCGTTACACAGCTCTGGCTCATTTCACCACCAATTGAAATTTTTCTTTTGTTGTAAACCACTGCAACCATTTTTTTTTCATTTTGTGTGCAGAGTACTGATGCGTACTGATAAGTTCTGATAAGTACTGACGCGTTCTCGATCCTCTAGTATTATATGATGATTTCACTTACCATGCGGTTGTGTTTGTGCCTATCTGTTTTTCGCATATTTCCAGTTCTTGTAGTAATATTGTTTCTACAGTTTGTTCAACTAGCACACAGCTCTCGCTCATTTCACCACCAACTGAAAATTTTTGTTGTTGTTGTAAACCACTGCAACCATTTTTTTTTTCACTTTGTGTACTGAGTACTGATGCGTACTGATAAGTTCTTATAAGTACTGACGCGTTCTCGATCCGCTAGTATTATATAAAGATTTCGCTTACCATGCGGTTGTGTTTGTGCCTATCTTTGTTTTTAGCGTACTTCCAGTTCTTGTAGTAATATTGTTTCTACGGTTTGTTCAACTAGCATTGCATTGCTGTCTTCCATTCCTAACTGGCGTGTTATTTAGCTATGTACCATTTTTGCTTTCTTATAGGAGGTCGCCCTAAGTTTTTATTTCTGAACCTCCTTGTGGACACCAAGTACCATGTAAACTTGTATGCGAAAGTTCGTTTGAAATAAACCTGAAACCGAGAAAAACCGCGTGAAATCGGTACTCCCCCAGGGAACTAAAAACGCTCCCTTGTGGCCTTGAAAAAACTCCTTTCGAAAGGCCTGCAAAACCACCCAAACTTTCGTGAAACTCCTTTCAAAAGAAATATATGCTTCCCTTGAACCTCCTAAAACTCCCCTCGCGAGGCCTACAAAACTCCCCAAGCTTTCGTAAAACTCCATGCAAAAGAAGTAAATGCTTCCCTTGAACCACCTAAAAACGCCCCTAAAATCACATAAGCACTTCCCAAAGGAGCCATAATAGGTTCCTATTCAACCGCCTAAAATTCCATAAACATCACTTAAAAAAGCCCTTGAGGAAGTAAAGAATACTCCATTTTGATCTCCTTAAAATCTCCCGAACATATCTTAACACTCATTAAATACCTCCTTTCTATCACCTAAAAACGCCCTGTCTTGAGGACGTAAACAAAACCTCCCTGTTCCATGTAGTAAAAAAACTACAAGGAGGACCACTAGAGGAGAAGCGAAAAAGGACCTCTAGGCAGTATATGTGAGGAAAAAAAGTTTAGAGTGTACCTACTTTGCGTGGCAGAGGTGGTCGAGGGTGTCGTTTATTCGTGGCAGGGGGTACACGTCCTTTTTTGGTGATTTTGTTGAGTTCGGTAGTCAACGCAGAACCTTAATGTACCGTCTTTTTTCTCCACGAGAACGACCAGAGCAGCACAGGGGCTTCTCGATGCCTCTATAACGTCGTCGCTGGGCATGTCTTCGAATTGTGTCCGGATGGCTTCCCGCTCGTGTGAAAACAGGCGACATGGTGACTGTCGCTTAGGTGATGCTTCATCATCGGTTATATATCGGTGCTTCGATAGGGGTGTCTGACGTAGTTTTTAGTTTGATGAAAAACACTCGCTGTAGAGACGCAGCAAATCTAATAATTTATCCGGGGTTTCTTGCGGCAGCTTGAAATTATCTGCGCGTGTGCGTTAAAAGTTGGCGACCGCGATAACTTGACTTCTTTCTTGCGTTTCTACGAGGAACGCAATTGCAGCGCCCCTGTTTCAATGCTGGTACTCCTCGGTGAAATTAGTTGCCAAAGTTTGGGATTTGCATTGCTTAAAGCGCGCAATGCCTCTTGCGATGGAGACACCGCGGTCGAGAAGCAAACCCTGGTCACTCTCTATGATAGCGTCGACTTCAAAAGCAGCATCCTCACAGTAGACGGTGATCATCAATCTTGCGCAGGGTGGCAGGGTAACGTGATAGTCGGTGTTCGGCACGGTGTTCGGGGTCCGGTACCGGTGTCGTGGAGTGATCGGTGGAAATGATATCGACCTTGTCTGCAGATCAATTATTGCACCGTTGTTCGTCAAAAAGTTCATTCCAAGGATTACATCACGGCAGCAGTTCGGCAAAATAACGAAGGAAGCGGGGTACGTGGTGCCGTCTATGGTGACACTCGATGGCCACGTTCCACTTGGCTTTACGAGATGGCATCCTGCTGTGCTCATGTGCGCACCGTCCCATCTTGTAACTTTCTTCAGCTTAGACCCGAATGACCCGCTCATTACTGAGTAGTCGGCTCGCGGTCGATGAGGGCGACTAGGTCAAATCCGTAGATGGACAAATGGACTTCGGACGCCGCTTTCCTCGAGTTTCGGGTGTGTGCGGCGTCGTATCTCGGCATGTGCGTGTTGGCGGTCGGGCAATATGCATTGTCATTGTCGTCTTCTCAGCGGCAGGTTCTGTCATTTCGGGTACGGATCACGTCGTGTCGTTGTCGTCGTGTTCGGGAGTTACGTCCGGGTTGGATCCAGTCGTCGGGCTGAGGTCATGTCGTGAATCATGGTCTCTGGCGAGTCGTTGCGTCTTTGGAGGGTTTTAGTTTTTCCGCCGTCGTGCAACGTTATCTCCAAAAGTTGCTCCATTTAGTTTCCCCTACGTGGGCTTGGGGAACTTCCACGCGTGAAGACTTCGACGGCTAGGCGATTGGTATGGGTAGGGCGATGGCGAATGGTTGAAACGGGCTGGGCCACGGCGGGGTTGAAATAGGTAGTAATCGATCTCACATAGTCGTTGGCCGGAAAGAGGGCGAGGTGCATTGACGGAGATACCACGCAGTCAAAGTCTCTTGTATGGGCCGCGACGATAGATGTGATCGGCCTCTCCGCAGCGGACGATTATCGGCGATTCGCCAAACGGCGGTCTTCCTCGGCGTGTGGTTTCGGACTACGGGGGGTTCGGCGGGCGACAGTGGGCGCTTTTACGGCGGAGCCTCTTGACGACCTCTTGGAGCATGTCGGGGTCGACGAACAGCTGTGAAGTACATCATAGCTTCTGGCTCACAGGGCACTTCGGATGGCGTAGAAGTTCTCAAAGGGTGTTGAACGTCTTCCCGGATCACGTCAGTCAGGGATGCGACTTGGGGTTGTGCACCGTAGGGAAACGTCTCCGCAGCTCCTGCCTCACCACTTCATGGATGGTCTCACGTAGTGTGTCTGAGCTGATGGGCCCGGCACCGTACGAAACCATCGCCTTGGCTGTGCGGTCGTACTGCCTCGTTCGACTTTCAAGCGTGTTCTCCATCGCAGCCGCCTCAGGCGCGAATTCGGCCAGCGTCTTAAGAGGCTTACGGACAAGACAAACAAAATGTTTTTGCTTTACGCCTCGCATCAGAAACCGTAGTTCCTTTTCTTCTGTCATTTCCGGGTCCATACAGCCAAACAATCTCTTCGTCTCCTCAACAAAGATCACGACCCCTTCGTTGGGGGGTTGCGTGCGCGTTTCTAGCAAACGTTTGTCTCGTTCCTTTCGCACGAGCGTAGCGAACGTCTTGAGGAACTCGCTTTTAAAGAGAGTGCAGTCAGTCAGGAAGCTTTTGTTGTTCTCGAACTAAGTTCGAGCTGCATCCTCCAAATAGAATAACACATGCCGAAAAGTTTCTTCGTCGTCCAACCTGTTAAAGATCCGGACGCGCTCCACTTTCTCCAACCAGTCCTCAGCGTCTTCACAGGGGCATACGCGGAACGATGGTAATTCCTGGGGCTGTTGCAGAACGATAGGATTGACTAAATTTACGAAAGCTTTATTATATATATTTCTTTCAGGTATAGGTTCCCTCTGTTGAAAAATCTCAAAGGCGAACGGAAAGCAAGAAAAGCAAACTGTATTTACAGTAAGTACAGGGCAGAACAAGCTTTAACATGGCGACCGAGAATCTTCCTTCTTCTTTCTCGTCTTCGTTTGTCTCCTCCGCGTGCCGTCACGCTGAGATTCCCGCTATTTTTCCACGTGCTGGGCCCCGCACGCGGGCGCCAATTTCAAACCAGATCGCAGGTCCTGGCAATAAGAAACATCCTCCCGGCCCCAGCACTGAGGGTTGTAATCTCCGTCCACGCTGCAGTAAGCTCTATTATGTACAGTAGCTGCACCGGTCGTCGCAATGTAGCTCCGCTAGGAATCCTCACAATGCAGGCTCGGACGTTGTGGTCGCGTCCCATGATACTTGTATAACCCGACCAGTCTTCCACATTTGTCGAGGAGCTTTTTCTTCGTGCACAAGCACCAAATCTCCAACTTTAAGCTCGTGGGTGGGCACATTTTTCGCATGGTGGAAAGAGCGCAACTGCAACAAATATTCCTTACGCCATCTCCTCCAGAACTGTTCCGCAAGCCGTTTACGATGGAGCCACCTTCGCGTGACTTCGCTTCTTGTTAATTCCGCTGTTGGTGGTTCACCCGCAGGTATCGCCACAAGCCTCCTTCCTATTAGGAAGTGTGCGGGCGTGAGTACCTCTGGGTCATTTGGTGCTGCAGAAAGGTACGTGAGCGGACGGGAATTAATTACCGCCTCTGCCTCTTGAAGTACAGTCGTCAGTTCTTCAGTCATCAGTGCAGCGTTCCCCAGGACTCGCCGTAAACAGGATTTTACGGTTCACACCATACGCTCCCAAAATCCGCCCCACCACGCCGCTCTTTCTACAATAAACTTCCATTGCACGCGTGTTTGAGCACAGTAATCTTAAAACTTTACGTCCAGGAACGCCTTTTCAAACTATTCAGTATCTTTGGATGCCTTTTTAAAAGTTCGTGCGTTGTCCGTGTAGATGACAGCCGGGAGTCCACGGCGAGACGTGAATCTTCGTAGGGCTAGAAGAAACGCTTCACTCGACAGTCTCGAAACCAACTCCAAATGCAAGGCTGTCGTAACTGCACATGAAAACAAGGCAATGTAAACTTTCGCAGATGAGCCTTCAGTGCGAGCATAAAGAGGTCCAGCGAAGTCTATCCGTACTACCTCGAAGGGAACCGAGCGGCGCACTCTATCACCAGGTAAAGGGGCTACAGGTGCACTGGCTGGCTTTAGTCGTGTCCTTATGCAAGCATTGCATTTGCCGAGTACCTTTTTTTACTATTTGTCTTCCGCGCTGGACCCATAATCTCTGTCTTAGCTCCGTCAATGTGTGTTGAGTCTCGCCATGAAGGGTTCGTTGGTGGCAATCGCGAATGACAAGTTCAGTGAACGCGTGAGAAGGGGGCAGTAAGAGAGGGTGCTTGACTTCCTGTTCTTCTTGAGAGAACTCTACCCTGCTTCGTACACGCATCAATCCCGTTGAGTCAAGGAACGGACTGAGCATCCGAATGCTTGATCGGCAGTCCAGAGGAGCTTGATTCAAGAGCCGCTCGAGCTCCTCACCGTAACTGTCTTGTTGAACAACGCGGATCCAGTACAATTCCGCGTCATTAATCTCTTCCGCTGAGATGGATGTAGATATCCGGTTGGCAACATTTCTACAATTTCTGATAAATCGCAGAATCCAAGCGGTGATTAGGAGAATTCGCAACAGGTTAGAATACCGCGTCAAGTCCAAGATGGGATTCACCGTCCTCACAAAGCAGATTTGCACACATCTCTCCCTTTCTTCGTCGACGCCTTTCAACCCAATCTCTGACTCTTCCGTAGGCCAATCTGTAGGGTCTTTCAGTAACCACGTGGGTCCATGCCACCATCGTTCACGGTTTTCAGAATGTTCAATGACACCCTGCGAGTGAGATGATCGGCAGGATTGCAATTTCCGGGACAATGCCGCCACTGTGTCCTAGCCGTCAGTCTTTGAATTTCGGTGACTCGATTTTTGACAAATTCTTTCCATTCTGATGTGTTGCCCATAATCCAATGCAGAGTGATGCGGGAGTCTGTCCAAAATATAGTTTCGACGTTGCACGGTACTTTGGCAAGAGATGCTTCCAAGAAATGTGACATCCGGACCCCGAGGACGGCGCCGAGAAGCTCGAGTCGCGGAAATGTCAACGTCTTCATAGGAGTGACTCTTGACTTGGCCATCACCAGTTCTGTTTTCACGCAATTGCTGTTGTCCTGAAGCCTTAAATAGGCGCATGCTCCATATGCCTTTGGGCTCGCGTCACAAAATATGTGCAGTTGAGCTGCTGTAGTCTCTGGGGATAAATGTACCCAGCGAGGTATTTTGACGCTGACAAGTTCCTGGAGGTCCGATCGCCAACGTCGCCTTTGCGCTCCCATGTCAAGTGGAAGATCCTCATCCCAAGAGACATCCCGTTTCCATATCTCTTGGAATAATATCTTGGCTTGAACTGTGAATGGTGCGATCATTCCGAGAGGATCGAAAATTTGTGCCACTGTATGGAGCACTGATCTTTTGGAGTTTCGGTCTTTGTCAAAAAAACAAAGTACAGATTTTGAAGCTATTGTCATGAGATCTCTTCGGGGCTCCCATACCATGCCAAGAATCTTGAGTGTTCCGTCGGTAGAAGTGATACCTTCTTCCTGCTCGAACAGCTGCTGTAGGTGTGTCGAGTTAGAGGTCCACTTCCTAAGACGCATACCTGCTGACTCTAGCATAGCGTTAGCTTCCGTGAAAACACGTTGCGCCTCTTGGTCGGTGTCGGATCCCACGAGCAAGTCGTCCACGTAAAACGACTTTGCGAGTAGGGCAGCCGTGTCCCGAAAGGAACCGCTGACAAGTCTCAGGTGATGTTGTAAGGTGGCGTTCAGCAAAAATGGGCTTGCGGTGGTACCAAACGGTACTCTTGTCATCCTCCATTCTTCCACTTCAGGTTTAGGATTCTCGTCCGAGGAAACATGCTTGAACCACAGAAACCGCAGTGCATCTCTGTCTTGCTCTCGAATGCAGATTTGCAGGAACGCCTTTTCAATATCTGTGGTCAGAGCTGTGGGATGCAACCGAAATTTTATCAACAGTGTGGTCAAGTCTGCCAGAAGCCTTGGGCCTTTTTCCAGGTGTTCATTGAGGGACGTTTACTCCGGCCCATGTGACGATGCGTCGAAAACCACTCGGACCTTGGTAGTCGTGGACTCGCTGCGAATCACTGCATGATGCGGCATGTAGTACACCGGAAAGGATGACGGTCCAATTTCCTTTACCCGCTCTGCGTGTCCCAAAGTCATGTAGGACCGAATGGTGGAGTCGTATTGCTTATTGTCGTCCAAGCGACCACCATTATCTTTCCATGGGAGTGCAACCTTGTAGCGGCCCTCCTTAAACTTGAAGTTACGCTTGAACTCACAGAGAACGTCCAAGGACCCATTTATAGTATTGTCCTGCTCCACAATACGTATGCTCTCAAGCTCCCAGAACTTCTGCATGATGCTGTCTGCTGGTTCCGCTGACGCACTCACTTGTAGAACGCAGGTGTTCATCGTCACGTTAACTGATGTACTCAATGAGAGAGGTCCTTGAAACATCCATCCGAAGACGGAGTCAAGAGCCACCATGCCTGCGTTACCAGAGTAGCGCTTTATCTCTTTAGTCATCAGCTGCCAGAGGTGATCACAGCCCACAAGCAGCCCAATACCAGGTACGGCTGCCATGCCCGGTATAACGTTTGTCGGCGATGTTGTGACCACTGTCTTCCAGTGTCTTCACGAAGTCATGTTCAGCCGGCACTTGGACAACATCTTGGCAAATGAATGGGACTTCAATGGCTTGTATAAGATGCTCCGTACCGTCGTACTGACTGCGAAGACGTACTTCCACGAGGCGCCGCCGCTGTAAAGTTTCAGCCGCCTGTCCTAACGTATTCAACTGGAGACTCGTACTTCGAAGCTCGTTGAGGCATAGGGTCTTGGAAATGTCCTCCCGAATAAACGTTGTCTGGCTTCCACCGTCTGCTATTGCACGAATGTACGCGCAACGCTGACTTCCGACAACCCAAGTCCGGAACATCTGCAGAAGTACCTCGTTATTCAAGTATGAACACGTACTTGTGTGAAGGCTGTTAGCGTTCACACTCTTTGTGACTTCAGCTTTCTTGGGTTGCCACGTTGGATCGCACAAAGATGAAACATGCCTCCCTTGACACTTGCTGCACTTTACTTTCCAGCGACAATCCTTTGAACGATGCCCACGCATAGTGCACTGAAAGCATCGGTTGTCTTTGGCGAGCTTCTTCAACTTTTCTTCTTTGGTGATAGTTACAGCACAGTTCTCGGTAGAATGCTTATGAGAGCACCAAAAGAAGCAGGTCTTGTTTTTCTGTGGAGCGACAGTATGCAGTACGGCTGCAGTTGGTAGGTGCGCCAATTGTTTACGGTCAAATCCACATCGAGGACTTCTTTTATCTTGGCGATCAGCCAACCCACTTCGCTCTCGACTCTTTACCTCCACCAGCAGATATTCAAGAAGACCTTGCAGCTCACGCTCTGGCGTGCCTGTTTCGCAAGTTGGCGGGGATGCGACTGCCCGCCTTCGTCTTGCTGTTCGGTGCGCAACGTGGATGAGGTCTTAGAACTCGCCACCGGTCGATGATAGCCAACGACGACGTCGCTTGGTAAAGCTTGCAGTATGATGTCCATCAGCATGGTCGCATAGGTAGCTGAACTGATGTTCAGGGCTTTAAGTCCCCTCATGTGGCAGTGCACGTAGTCCATAAGCTTGCGCAAACCCTTCACGTCGTCCGATTCTTGCACCGAGGGCAGAGACCTCAAGCGAGCCAGATGCTCTTGAACGATGCGTCGAGTGTCACCAAAGCGCCTTTTACGAATGTCGACGGCATCATCGTAGCATTCACTCGTCGCTTGAAGGCCCGCCATTGACGCAGCTGCCTTGCCGTTGAGAAGCGTACGTAGGTACTGGAAATTTCTCCCTTAGACAGTCGTTGGTATGAACATACGCCTGGTAATTCTCCCAGAAACTAGGCCATTGGCATATCTCCCCGTCGAAGGACTGCAGTTTGAGTGTCGGAAGCTTGACGGCACTGCCTCGCGCTAGTTCCTCGCGTTGATCCACCCTCGTATGTGACGGCTTCCTTGGGAAAGGTGACTCGTGGCTTGATTGAAGCGTTGCTTCTCTCGACTTTAATTGAGCGAGCATACCTTTAGCGGCGTCTTCGTACTTCAGTACAGCCTCCATTCCCGCTGCGAACTCTTCGTCCTTGAGGTGCTCTTCGCACAAAACATTCAGCCTTTCCAATTCGTCGTCGTTGGCCTGCAGTCTTTCACGCAACGACGCCAGCTCGCCGATGTCCGCCGTATCCAAGACAGCTTTTGCTCCATTCATGAGGCGAGTATTCTGTTGCCGCCGAGCAGTACGCTTCTCCCTCAGTCGGTTCATCCTTGCTTCCGAACACCGGTCGCACCGCTCCACTCCTGGCGGACACCCGAAGCTTTTCCGCTGTCTCTTTCACTGTAGGGCGTTCCACAGCTCCCGGCCTTTCGGCACCAGTTGTTGAAGAATCTCAAAGGCGAACGGAAAGCAAGAAAAGCAAACTGTATTTACAGTAAGTACAGGGCAGAACAAGTTTTAACATGGCGACCGAGAATCTTCCTTCTTCTTTCTCGTCTTCGTCTGTCTCCTCCGCCTGCCATCGCGCCGAGATTCCCGCTATTTTTCCGCGTGCTGGGCCCCGCACGCGGGCGCCAATTTCAAACCAGATCACAGTTCCTGGCAATAAGAAACACCCTCTGTTCAGGGAACCACTAGGTTGCCTGTCGAGGCTTCCTAGGCGGCGTCGTGTGAACTAGGTTCAGTCCTTGTCGGTTGCACGTGGATGTCACTTGCCGTGGCGTTCCAAGTTTTGCTTGATAAAATTGGTGAGGGCGGTTTGGTCTTCGCGTGACGAGAGTGACCCAATGATTCTTTACCCTGGTCCCTTGTTACAGTTTCCGAATACGTGACGCTGGTCCAGCACTCCCAGGCATTTTGAGCATTGTGGGAGTGGTCTTCCTTGGTAAAGGGCCATTCGTGCTGGGGTTAGGATGGTACCCGTTTGCGCCTGCCTCACTAAGACCTGTTCTTCTTTGGTTAGGTGTGTATGGGCTTTAGGGAAAGCTTCCGAACTGTGTCGTAGATCTTTCAGTGTGATGGGTTTAGGTGGGATGCGATCTCTCTGGGGCTGGATGCGGTTGCCCGGATGCGGATGCCCGGAGTGCGGTTTCGCGGGCGAGTCGGTTTGATCTTTCGTAACCCTGCATCCTGACATGACCAGGTACCCAGTAGAGCCAAATCCTTCCTTTTATCTCTTCATAAAGCGTGGGTGCTGTAAGAGGTATTCGATTGTATAGGATGCCTGAACATTCTTATTGGGAATCAGTGTAGATGTTTGTGTGCAGGAACAGGTGCCTATTTCTTCATTTCATTTGAATTCGACGGCGGCCCATGCCCAGTGGTTCTTATGGTTGCTAGCGTCTGTGAAGATGTGTCGTTCATTTCGTATGCGTCGTATTTTCTTCGTAAAGTATGCTGCTCTAATTTTTCGTCTTGTGTCCTCCTTTACACTGTTCATTTGTCTTGGGATGGGCGCGACGGTAATTCGGTTGTGGTCTTCCTGGCTGATTGGTTTCTCTTCTGGAGGATGATGGTGTCGAATTTTAGTAGTCGTAAGAGGTCTTGTCCTGGGATGGTGCTTCTTAGTATTGCTAGTTGTTTGTGCTTGTGTGCTGCTACGATGCTTTCGCATGTTACGTAGACTACGTCGGGAAAAACGTTCCTGCATTTTTGCAGCTACCCCATTCCATGGGGGCGATTTCCCGTGCTAGCCGGGTGAACTTCCCAAGTGTTGTAGTCCCACACAAGGGCCGAGCGCCAGGCTGGGGAGTCGCTTGTACCTATTTTACCACTAGGTTCCCGGCGCCACCAAGGCACACGAATGCATATAGTGCCTTCCACAGCCACGGTGGATGCTCTACTCGCAACCGCCTGTGGCAGGACATGCCGCCAGACTCTTTCACCCCCGGCAATGATGTAACGCTCCATGATGGCTGGTGGCCGCACCAGATGAAAAAGGGTCACGGGCCCCTCGGAAGGGTAAAGGCAGCTTTCCAGGCGTGAATGCCCCTTTCAGGGGTCCGCACTCGACCAGGGACGCCTATACCCATTAAAAAAACCAGTGGGTGCCCGGCGGTACCAGTATTAGAACCCGGTACCTCCTGCATACGCATACGAGACGACTGGGGCAAAAATGCAGCAACTTTTTTTTTCATGGGGTCGATTTCCCATGCAAGCCGCGTGAACTTCCCAAACGTTGTAGTCCCACACAAAGGCCGAGCGCCAGGCTGGGGAATCGCTTGTACCTATTTTACCGTTAGGCGCCAGGCAAAGATTTCCTGCATTTTTGCAGCCGGTGCCCGGTGTCGCTGCCCGGCGATGTTGTCGATTTGCGTGTTGGAGGTGCTCATCGGTACTCCTATTGCGAGCTTGGTGGATCTTTTCAGGGGCGCGTTAAGCTTCTCGTGGTGTTTCTTGGTTAGCGTACAGTACGGTATGGCGTATCTGATACGTGACGTGATAAGTGCATCATGAAGTTGGAGTAGATCGGCTTCTTTGAGGCTACTATGTCTGTTGGCTATTCTTCTGCTGACTTGGAGGAGCCGGTTCCCTTGTCTTATCACGTTAGCTACCGCAGCGTTCCTTTTCCGTTGTTGTGTATGTTTAAACCTAGAATGTTTGTCTGCTTCACTGTTTGTAGGGGTTGTTGGCCGATTTTTAGATGTATCGGGGGTGGATGCCATCTTGGGTGATGTACTGGACTTTTCAGGGCTGCACAACAGTCCCATTCCTGCAGCTGCCGTTTGAAGTGCATCCAGTGCCACTTGTAGTGTATCCTGAATCTGTCCTGGTGACGCCTGCGTGACCCATAAAGTAATGTCGTCTGCATACAGGAGCTCTCGAAGTCCTTGGATGTCTCTCATAGCTCGATGTATTTTCAGCGTGGTTAGGGTGAATAGTGTCGGCGAAATAACTGCTCCCTCATGGGTGCCTGTCTTGGGGTGTCGAACTTATTGGGATTGATGGTCGCCGAACTGGATGGTAAGTGTTCTATTCTGTAAGAATTGAAGGATTATGTAGTTAAACAGCCTTAAACATAACAGCTGTAGTTAAACAGCCTTAGTTAAACAGCCTTAAACATAAGATCACAGATATTAAAATACAAATTACATTGAAATTGTTGATCCTGTTAAAACCACTGGCGTTATATTTTCTGAAAATTTAACATGGGACTTGCACGTTGAACACGTATGCAGCAAATTAAATAGAATTACGGGATTGTTAAATCTGAATCGCCACGTTTTTCCTTTGGCCGTAAAACGAGTTTTGTAAAATGTACTTTTTTTACCCATGCTCAATTACTGTCATTTAGTCTGGGCAATTACATCCAAAACAAACATAACTAAACTAACAGTGTGTCAAAAACGAGTGATAAGATTTATTGTTAATGCCCCCTACGATTCTCATACTGTAATTATTTATTCCGCTCCTACAATATTGCCAATAGAATATTTTTACCAATTTCGTCTCCCCTGTACGTATCGGACATGTATTCGTACGCGAAATAGGCCGTTCACAAATTTATTTTATCTTGTCGAACGCCATTATGAATACAATACTCGAGAACCATGCCAATGCATTCAACGTTTTTGTCGCACATCCTACGGATTGCAGTTACTATCTTATAATATTGCACTGCTTCTAAATAGTCAAGCCACGTTAGTGCATTTCATTTCTAAATAACCTTTCGTCATTGGATATTGATATTTCCACGCTGTCGACTCGTTCGCTACTTACGCAGTTTCTTTCTATTTACTTATCTCAGAATAGGTAATGCACTGTATTTTCTTGTTGTAGTTTTCTTGTACTTTTTCCTTGTTACGTGTCTTCCTATGCCTCTTCAATTTATATTCAACGAAACGTATAATGATACATTATGAGCGTTAAATGCCCATGATTTACTACCTAACATATATGCTGACCTAATTTTTTTCAGCTATGTTAAACATACTTTTCTCCTTTATTATATTTTGTAATTATACATATGTGTATATGCATATATAGATGTGGATATGTATATGTATGCGTGTTTGTATTGCATTGCCCATAATTTCTTCGAAAATTTCTTATTTACCATTTGTTTTACTTCATATTCATCAAACTTCCACTTTTTGCGTTCTTATTCCAAGTTGAAAAATACTTGCTTCTGTAAAATTGTGTGTACTCGTGACGCTACGTGATAACTATTGGATATTACAAAACTGTACCGGAGAAAATAAAATTGGGGGTTTTGGGCTCCGGCAAGCTGCAAATGTGCAGCGTTTTCCCTATTCCTCCCTCTCTTTCTCAAAAGTAAATAAAGATTTGATTTGATTTGATTTGATTTGATTTGATTTGATATACTACAGTTCCACAGTTCGTTTTACCCCGTTCCTCCAATATAGCGTGGTGAGTTACATTTATCAAACGCTTTTTGCTAGTCTTCAGCTACTATTCCAATCAATCATGGCGCGCGGGGCTCCTTTATGACTTCTTTATATAGTGCTAGGAGGATATCTTATGTAGAAAGTTTGGGTCGGAAGCCTAGAAGATTGAAGAGGATGTGCTGGTGTTCTTCAAGATGCTTTTGTAGACGTCGTGATACCATTCGTTCCAGGAGCTTACCGGCGTTGGATGTGATTGTGATGGGCCTGAGGTTTGATGTTTAGGTTGCTTTTCCTGGTTTTGGGATAAAAATAATCTTCCCTGTGTTCGATTCGGTTGGCAGGGGGTTTTCCCTTCGACATGTTGTTAATCTGTTGAAGCAGTCATTCTTCATCTTCATCGCCGAGAGTCTGGAAGCATGTGTTCGTAATGTGGTCTGGCCCCGTGTTTTGGCTTGTTTACATTTTTGCAGAGCGGGTAAATGTCACCTGAAGAGTTTCGTTTCCACGGCCGTTGTAGTTCTCGTATTTCGTGCTGTCGTGTTGAGGAATGTACTTTAGTGCCCTGTTGCCCCATATTGTTGGTTGCAGCAGTCTTTTTCTTGGTTGGTTCTGGTAGGAGACCAAAGTCCGCTGGGAAAGTCGGTGGCTTACGCAGCTTGGGTTGGAGTCAAGATGGTTGTGGTTCGTTTCCCCTAAGTCCGGTGTCGATCAGGAACCCAATCGCCCGGGCTCCGGTTTATTTGGCAGGAGGCTGGCAGGGCGATGGTGTTGAAGTTCTTGGAGACGGCGGTCGAATTGACGAACTCGAGGCGTTGGGGTTGGTTAAGTGAAATGAAGAGTTTATATACGGCTATTTACAGTAGGATAACTGGGTACATGAGTAATTAAAGAAAAAACTTCAAACTTCAGCTAGACGCTAGCTCCAAGTGCGCACAAATCACTTGAGCGTCTCAACTTCGTCTAATTATCCTATCCTCGGAGCGTACACAAACCGCTCGGGAAACGACGGCCGAGACTCTGTCTCGCCGCAAGATCCGCATAGTTGCCCGGTACGGCGCTGCACCCTAAACTTCCTACGCGATCTTAACTTCTAGCCTATAGGGGGCTCACAAATCCCAACCTAGCTTTAACGGTCGAGACTCCTTGTCCCGCCGGGAACTGCCAAGCTCAGCGCTCAGACAAGAACGATTTCTAACGGCCAAGTACGGCCTTATAACACCTCGAGCTCACGCTCTCTCGGGGACGCCCCTGTAGCATTTGTACACACTTAAGGGAGTGCCCAAATTCACGTAGACAGCTGTCACTCAGCGCGATACGGAATATTCAATGAGGCGCCACAATCTTTGGGTCAACGGCCCACTCGCGGACGAACAAGTGCGCGCTACCCCGCGGGGTGAGGGCGAAAGGCGGCGGCGGTGCACTGTACCGACCGGGGCGCGTTAACAATGGTGTCTCGCACGGTGCGCGCTCCGACGCTGGTAATTCCACCTCCCCCGCGCGTCACATCGACGATTCTCCGAACCCGGCGGCGCCATCTGCGTTCTCAATGGGGGATTATCCCCGTGGTATTCCGTGGGCTAGAAAATCCGTCTCCCATGCGTGCCGTGACGAATTGGAGACGGCTGCCGCGTAGAGTCCATAGTGTCGAGCCACCAGATAGAGTGGCGAGTTCACACGCGCAGCCCGGGCGCCTGACCGCTGATCTCATCAGTGGGTCTTACAACTCCTTCGACACCGACTGCGTCCTGAATGGGGGATCATCCCAGCGGAATTCCGTTGGCCGGACCATCTGGCGCCCATGCGTGCCGTGACGAATTGGCGACGGCTGCCGCGTATATTCCACAATGTTGAGCCACCAGACAGTTTGGCGGGTTCTCAAGCGCAGCTTGCGCGTCTGGACACTGACCTCATATGTGGACCTTACAGGCTGGCTTGTCGGTTTCCAGAAGGCGTAGGGAGCGTGAAGGGTGCCCATTCAGCACCCTAACCAGATGTCACTAAGCCGAAGACGACACAGTTGTCTTCATGGGCTAACTTGTACTCCTCTTACAACTCAAAGAATACACAGGCGGCGAAGCAGCACTCAACAAAGTAGCGTGCGCAAGAGAGCGTCGGTGAGTCGAATGCCGCGGTATCTGTTGTGCGGGAATTTATCTTTGGGTGCGAGTGTTTCTCGAACCGTCGATTTCATCCAGAACACTGTAGATCAAAGAAGATTATTCTAGGTTGTTGATGTTAGTTCGAAACGCTCTCTCTATCAAAAGAGATAACACGTGCAGCATAAAAATAAAGAATGAAACTTGGGCTTCACTTGGCACATGGATAACACAGATAACACAGCACGTCGCGGTCGGTCGGCAAAAACTAAACAAACAAACCGAGGCAATATTGTAACAGGGGGGAGATAACTCTTTATCCATATGTAATTAGCAATACTCCGCTCACAAAAGTTAACACCTACAAATACCTTGGTGTTCACATCAGTAGCAACCTTTCTTGGCAAGCGCACGTAGATTATGTAACTAACAATGCTAATCGCATGCTTGGCTACTTACGTCGTAACTTTCCCTTAGCTCCTGTTTCCTTGAAATTACTGCTTTATAAAGCACTACTTAGGACTAAACTCGAATACGCTTCCGCTATCTGGGATCCACACTTATTATCGCTCTCCTCATCGCTTGAATCAATCCAGAACCGTGCCTCTCGTTTCATTGTTTCCAACTACTCTCGGGCAGCTAGCGTTCCATCAATGAAAGCAAACCTTAACCTTCCCCTTTTAACAACTCGCAGGAAAATTGCACGTTTAAGCTTTTTTCACAAAATATTCTACACTAACCCAGATATTAAAACTGACATTGTTTCACCTCCATCTTACATTTCCCCACGCTTTGACCACAGATTAAAAGTTGCAGTCCCCAATTGCCGGACGAATTTGCGTTTCAATTCGTTCTTACCGGAGACAGCATCGGACTGGAACAGCCTCCCCGCCTCCATTGCCAGCAACCCGGATCCTGTTTTCTATAAGACGGCCATAACTTGCATTGTATAAACCTTCCCACTCCTCTCTGTAACGCCTTTCGGGGCTTTGAGAGTATTGAAATAAATAAATAAATAAATAAATAAATAAATAAATAAATAAATAAATAAATAAATAAATAAACTGCAAATCATTATCAAATCACTAAGTAAACATGCGCGTCAATAGAATCTGTCGACAGAAGGGCTTTGAAGGGTAACTTGTTCCACTCAGAGATAGTGCGTGGAAAAAACGGAAATTTTAAAAGATTAGTTGTGGCGAAATATGAAGTTAGGGCAAGGGCATGTACATAACGACGGCGTCGTGCGGCCGGGAGACTTGTGTAGGGACTGGAATCAAGTAAGAGCTACCGGATAACTACTTGATAAAAATTTTAGCCGGAGGGATTTACGTCGGGATTCTAATGTTGGGATACACATGCCTTTCCATTATGGCAGAAACGGCGTCTGTTCACCCGTACATACCATAAATAAAGCGGACTGCTCTTCTTTAAATGTTCTTAAGGCAATCTATGTTGGTTTCCGTGTATAGATCCCAAATGACGCTAGCGTATTCAAGTTTCGATCTAATAATTGAAGTATAAGCTAAGTATTTAACTTGTGAGGGACCGTCCTTGAGTGTCGTAATAAACAAAGTTTACGGAAAGTGGCAGCGCATGTGTTAGTACTGTGAGAGTTCCGACTTAAGGTACTGGTTAAGGTTACGCACAGATATTTCTGTTCAGCTACTTGCTTTAGTGGTCGGTCAAAAGTACAATAAGAGAATTCCAGGAAGTGTTTCTTTTGTCATGTTTTGTCGTTTTAGTTGCATTTAAGACGTTTTGCTCCAAGTACTTACGTTTTCTAATGCCGAGTTAAATGGAAGTTGGTCATCGATGCTATTAATTTCATTAAAATGATGCAGTCGTCTGAAAAAATACGTATTTGGACCGGGTTATATATAACATTTACAATGTCGTTACAAAAAATAAGGAAAAGTAAAGGCCCTAGCACACTTCCCCGCGGCTGCCAGAAGTAACAGGGATAGCGTCAGAAGTGCTTCCATTAATGTTGACGTACTGTCTGCGATTCGTTAAATATGTAGTCACCCAAGAAACTATAAACGGTGGAAGCCTGATTTGAATTAATTTTCTGATTAATTGTCGTGTGGAACGTGGTGAAATGCCTTACTAAAATCTAAAAGAATGAGGTCAACCTGTCCACCCTTATCAAGAATTCAAGAAGCGTGGTGCGTTAAAGATCCCCAGGTGGTCAAAATTAATCAGGAGCCCTCCACTACGGTGCTCCTCATCGTCTGTGTTGCGTCGACGCGTTAAACCCCACAATCAATCAAGAAGCCATGACTTGAAGCGCAACAAAAGCACACGGACGAAGAACAGAGTAGACGAGACAGGCGCTATCTCGTCTACTCTATTCTTCGTCCGTGTGATTTTGTTGCGCTTCAAATCATGGCATCTATTTACCAACTAGCCCAGCCAGAAGTTCTTCTCAGATCAATCAAGAAGCATGGTGAACAACTGTTGAGTAATTGAGTGGTTGTCCAGAATCCCTCGTGAAACCCGGGCTGAAACGGAGATGGGATCTGATGGGTATCTAAAAATATCGTTATGAACGTAGCAACCACATGCTCAAGTAACTTACAGGCAGAAGATTATTAATTACATATTAATGAAGAAGGAGTTAAGTGCCTACTCCGCAACCGTTGATACTAAGAAATCCCCAATCCCAGACAATATTTCAAGCACCTTTCTTAATAAATATGCTGTCTGGGTAAGCCGATATTTACATAAAATTTACACCACTTCAATAGTTACGCAACAATCCCTGATGACTGGCGCATGGCAAAGATCATTCCAATACATAAATCCGGTTCCAAACTAGAACCTAGTAATTACCGCGCGGACTCATTAACCAGCACGTGCTGCAAGATATTAGAGCATATACAGTCGAACACGGATATATCGAACACGGGTATATCGAATTATTGTCTATATCGAACTCGTAAATTATCCCCTTGAAAATTCTGTGTAAAAGTATAGGAATTCGTACGTCTATATCGAACCGTATTTTTCCCTACATTGGGTATATCGAACGCCGCGCGAGCTGGAAGGTGCTCTTCGGCGGTCGCTGCACCCCCGATTAAGGTTGAGGGGGATGTAAGGAATGCGCGGGCTTAGCGAAGACTGGCTCGCGGAACTAATCCCCCCTACCGGAACGAATTTGCGTTGCCCGGTCGGGCCCCGCTACCGGCCGCCGTAGCGTTAGCGGACGGAGCCCGGTATGCTAAATCTTTCTAGGCACACAAGCCCGAACGCTGGGAAAATGTGGCCGTGCGAGGTAGGGATGCCCCGACGGGGGGCGATACATATGATGACAGGCGCTTGGAACGGCATGAAGGACACCGTGGCCAAGTACTTCCGGAAAGCAGGCTTTGTGACTGCCGAACTTTCCGAAGCTTGCGAAGACGGCGACGACGACGACGAATGCATGGGCGACACGTTTCGTGAGTTGTCGTCCCTTTTCCCGGCTGCTGTTCCAGCCGGAGTGTCTGCCGACGACTTCGTGAACGCTGACACCAATGTTCAGGCTGTTGCGAGCCTCGGTGACGAGGATATCGTGGCTGCGGTCGCAGGAGCCCAGGCCGATAGCTCGAGTGGCGAAGATCGTCCAGACGAGGAGGCGGCTACACGATCGTACTCCGCGGGTGAAGTGGCCGCTGCGTTCAGCTTGATTCGCTGTTGTTGCGACGACATGGAAGGAACTGGGCTGTTGCACCTGGACAGGCTCGAGAAGATCGAGATCAGCGTCTTTAATTTCATTTCCAGGACGAAGAAGCAGGCCAACATCAGCGATTTTTTTTTCACGGAAATAAAGCGTCCTGTTGCGTCGTGAGTGCAGAATTAGTTGTCATTCATGAATGCGCCGATCGGTAAGTGATCGTCCGCCATAGGTGATGTCTCAGAGCCCATATTTTTTATATCGAATTTTTTTTATATCGAACTATTTCGCGATCCCCTTGGAGTTCGATATATCCGTGTTCGACTGTAGTTCTAAAGCCATTATAGCACATCTAGGAACTAACAACATGCTTACTATGGGCTACACGGTTTTCGATCTAGCTTATCAACCGTCACGCAGCTAGCCGAGATTACCAACGACATTACGAATGCACTGAATTAAAGAGGACAAATAGACGCCGTTTTTCTAGATTTTGCAAAAGCATTTGACGTCGTTCGCCACCCTAACCTAATAACAAAAATGCATGTAATTAGAATTGAAGATAACATTATTACATGGATAACATCATATCTACACAACCGCAAGCAGTTTGTTGCTGTGAACAACCACACGTCCGACAGCCTGAACGTCCTTTTGGGCGTACCACAAAGGACGCCCTTGTGCCCACAAGGTGCCCACAAAGTACCACAAGGTACGCCCAAGGTACGTCTTAGCACCAATTTTATTCCTTATCTACATCAACGACATTCCTATGGGCATTGACTCATCCGTTCAAATAAGGCTTTTCGCAGATGACTGCGTCGTGTGCACAAGGGTAAATCGAACTGAAGACCAGATTAACCTTAATCACTCATTAACCTGGTGTTCCCAGTGGGGAATGACATTGAACGCGAGAAAAACCGTAGCCATTACTTTCACGAATAAGAAACAACCACTCAACTTTGCTTAAACATTAGACAATTTGGAAATTACTAAAAGCGATCAAATTAAATATTTGGGAGTTACATTAACATCCAACTTTAATTGGGAACCACATATACTGCTATTTGTTCGAAATCGCAAGGTAAACTGGGTTTCCTAAAGAGAAAACTCCGTAACACTCCCCCTGCAATAACGTTAACCTCCTGTAAGACCCTGATTAGACCAGCACTAGAATACGCAGATGTGCTATAATGGCTTTGGAGTCCATATCAAAAATTTCTCATTATTAAAATTGAGCGAGTGCAAAACTTAGCAGTTCGATTTGTGTTTTCCGATTACTCCAGGTATACCAGTCGAAGAGCCGAATTTCATTGTCTTTCCGAAAGGCGAATACATTCTAAACCTAAATTCCTGTATCTTCTCTATCATAGGAATTATACAATATCCAGATCAGATCATCTTCTTGAACCTTTCAGGAATTCTACGACAACTAACCACAATAAGACATTACGACTGCCATCAAGTCACAACAACATCCGCAAAAACTGTTTTTCCGTCAGCAATTGCATATTGGAATCAACTTCCATCAAAAGCTGTGAACTGTGACACAGTAGAATCCTTTACTGAAAAGATTAAAACTATAAGTTTCGTACAATAGACGCAAATGTATAAATAGGGGATTTATTGTAAGCAGTTTTCCCCTTGGATTGGATTGTACTTTTCCGCATGATTCTGAACTTTGCATTCTGACACTTTGCTTCGCTACTGGGAATTGAATAGTTATTTTTTTCTTCTGTTCTTGGATTGTGTCTATCCCTTTCTGTACGTGATCATCGTCGTTGTATTCCCATTGTACCACTCCTGCTTGGACCGAGAAGGTCTACAGTATACTCAAATAAATAAATAAATAAATAAATAAATAATAAATAGAAGATAACATAGATTTGAGTCTGTAGCTAGGTATCAAGAGAGGGCCGCGTTTTTTTAAAATAGGAACGATGCGGACTATCTTAAAATCAAAAGGCAGCGTGCAGATTAAATGGAAAACAAGAAAAACAAGGCAAAACAAGAATTTCGCCAAAGTTTCAGCATAACGCCGGAGAAATGCGTTCGGTATGGAATCTGGCCCCGGCGTGGATTTGTTTTTAATCGGAGTAACATATTTAGGACACCACGGTACGAAACTACATTAACATCAGGATAAGAAGATATACTCTCGTCCAACTGAGACTGAAAATACACTATGGAAATACAAATTAAACTGATTCGCGATGACTGGAGGATTTGCCAAATTAATAACGTCGAGAAAAATTTCAGTAACGTCTTCTTTTCGCTGTCTAATAAAGTTTCGGGATTTTTGTGGTTGTTCTTTTTAAGTGCGAATGCACTTCTTAAGCGAGCCTGAAGCGTCCGCCGCCGTCCGCATAGCAACAGCTGCGGGTGCGCGCGCTCTTCGTCTTCCTTGCCAACGGGGGGAGATGGGCGCGCGCTGCCTGGCCGCTGACATGGCACATACCCACGTGGGGGATTGGCCAGGAATCTCCTCGTCTTCCTTGGCAACGGGGGGAGATGGGCGCGCGCTGCCTGGCCGCTGACATGGCACATACCCACGTGGGGGATTGGCCAGGAATCGGGCGTGAGAAGGGCTAATGCACCCGGTTAAAGGAGTACTGACACGAAATTCAAAGCTGAGATCCGCTCTAGCAATCAAGTACAACGACAACACAAATAGGTGTCTGTGAAGAAATGCATCTTTCTTTCTTTGTAGTTGTGTGTGTGCGTGTGATCTCTCTTTCGCGAACATTACCGAACCGCGCAAATTCAACTCGTGCATTCGCACTTTCACATTCTTCCCCTCGGGGAAATGCGGGGAATTTTTTTTTTTTTTGGCATTCGTACTGCATTGGAAAGTGCAGTACGAATATCGGTGAGCTGTTGAGGCACTCCACGTTTTTTTTTTTTTTTCGCAAGCGCTTGGTTTCACATTTAAGGTGAATAATAGACCTAGATGCTCACGGCGTGTATTTGGCGGTCTTCTGAATTTTATTGGGTATAAAATTGCGAGACAGAATAAATTAATGTTTTTACATTTATTCCAAAGAACCTCAACTTCATGTTCAGCGTAATAGGGCCAGTTATTTTCGAAGTACTCAATAACTGCTTTGTCATTAGCTTTCGTGAAGTCTTTCACATTTTTGACATCTGCAGCACTTGTTACACTTTTGTAATAAAGAAAAATGGACACAAAAACAATTTTGTGGTCTGAGAGACCGGGTTCGACAGACACATCGTACTTTTCCGAAGATCTGGACAGAAAAAGAAGGTCAAGAATACAGGACGAATTTCCACAAATTCGTGTTGGTTGCTGAACTATTTTCACAAGGTTGTGTGTAAGCATCATGTCAAGAATATCATCACTCCGACAGGAATTTGGTATTGCTCTCAAGGGGTTCCAATCAAAGTTGGGCAGATTAAAATCCCCAAGGACGAGAAGCTTATTTTTACTAAAAGAGGCCGTACTGGATAGCAAGTTCACAAGAAAATTGGGCCCAAAATCAGGTGGTTTGTACACAGCAATAACAATGAATAGTCTTTTACCGATAGAAACCTTTAATTAAGCATACGCTTTCAATACCTGGCGATTACGCAAGAAGGGAGGCTTTAATACTAGTCTTTAAGATTACTGCAACATCACCACATTGGGTCGGCCGGTCTTTTAGAAATATTTTGTAACCTGGCGGCACAATGTTTCCATCTGGTATGTCACTGTGTAGCCACGTTTCCGTAACGGCGGTCAAGTGGGGGCTGTGACATAACAAAATAGCTTCGAGCTGTCCAGTTTTGTTGTCGAGAGTGTGGGCTTTAGGTTATTGACCTTCATATTATTTTCACTTGACTGTCACACTGCAGACGGTTCATGACTGTATCCACTGCAATCAGATGGCGTGTCGAAGACATTTACCACGAGCGTGCCGTTGCTAATCGCCCCACTATATTGTGAAGGCGTGTGCCCAGAACGAGTGGAAATTTGTTGGCGCTGATTAGCGTTTACGTTCCTCATAAAAGTATCGCCGTCGACGTGCAGTTTATCATGTATGATGTAAACTTCTTTACCCGCGGCTTTATCGGTTTTGGCGCTTTCCAAGAGCATTTTTCGTTTTTTTAAGGTATGAGCTAAGTAGACATTTTGAATGAAAATTCTCATGCCCTTTAGTTCTTTATTTTGCACTGTTAAGGATAGCAATGTTTTCATTGAAGTCCTGGAACAAACAAAATAACTGCCCTTTTTCGAGGACTTTTGCCTAGCCTGTGAATTCGACCTACGGATTCGCACTTTACTCCCAGTTTTTGCTGAAATGAATCCCCAATGACTTCTGGCGTAAGACATTCTTCTGTTTCGACGCGATTCTCAGTCATGCCAAAAACCACGAAGTTCGACCGTCTACTTCGGTCTTCAAGGTCAACAGGTTTATGCTTTTGGGATTCCACCGAGGTAAGAAAGGAGATGATGGCGTTGCCGATGTCGTTTATTTAGTCTTGCAGGTTTTGATTTCGGCTCGTTAATATGAGCCTCAAGTTGTAGAAAACGGCTCTTCAAGTCCCCATAAGGGTTTCAGTTTTCACCGTTACGTCTGCCACCTCACCTCGCAGTGCCTCTCGCCCTTCCAAAATTTGTAACAATAATTCCTGGGTTTTAGGCCCGGCATTGGTCTCGACATCTCCGCAAAGAAGCATTTAGAGAGCAATAAATCATTCAAAAGCACATTTGTAGCACTGTCGGGGGCACAGAAGGACCAGCAGAAAAGGATTGCCGCTTTTTAGACAAGTGTAAACTGAACCAACCTGCATGAGGTAGAAAAACGGCTTAAAACGAGCCAAGCTCCCGCCAGGCCCGCCGTGCCCACTCAAGATGAAGTGGTGGAGACGACCTGTTACATCTTTCCCCCCAACAACTACAGTAGTGCAATTTTAGTGCGTACACTGGGTTCCAAGAAATACCCTCCAAAAGCGCTAGCAAAATATCCCACACTATAACTCTACGCACAACGTCCTCGGACAAGATCCATAACCCCCTACAAGTGCGCAAGGCGCGCAAACCAACTTCACCTTGATTGTCTACTGCAGGCGTGGCTTTACATGTAACTACTACCGAGAACCGGAGTACCGCTGCTTCGTTCACAATAAAAGTGGCAGTATGCTATGCGCTTAGCAAACCATGCTAACCGTACAGCACACTTCGAAAGGCGGTCATCTGCCCCTTACACCACACGCGCGAATGTGGTTGTACTGTGGCTGCTAACAGAAAATAATGAGCTTCGATGGACACGCAGAAATGTGGTGCGGCGGCAAAATCAAGAGCACTTATCCAACAGTGTGGGGAATACGCGAAACCGGAAGTGTTCATGGCCACGGATATTAGAACAGCTCGACAACAGACACGGACTATTTTCTCGTCCTTCGTCAAGCCATTGCACAAAACAAAAACCGCGCAGGGGACGTTCTACAAATCACAAATTATTAACAACCCTTGTTTAAAAGAGCTCCCTGCTAGCGGTACTTTTACGTTGGTAAGTTTACGAGTGCATTCGAGAGCGGTTGGGTGGGAAGATTTCTTAATACGCGGATTTAAACGACATAATGTGTCGTTGCAAGAATGTAAGTAGGTATAACCGATCAGTGTATTCGGATTTTTAAGAACGCGCATCAAGCCATCCTTTCGTACGTCTTGTGCCCTCAATCAAGTACTGAAGTTTTATTTCTATTTACAGGGCACCCGGTCAACCGGCTGGTGATGTCTATGGCCTTCCTGGGGCAGGAAATCCCGCAGCTGCTCAATGGCAAGTAAAAAACATAGATAACACACAACATAGGCTACAGCCGGTTTTTTTTCGCCTACCGTTTGAGACAATTCAAGTGTGCGTTGAGCTAACAAAGTCGCGTTACTAGAATAATTGCTTCCAAAGCCGTGCTTCCAAATCACTCCCTCCTTTGATCGTCGCTATAGTGCGTCTTCGTACGATGAGTTTTAGGCTCTTGCGTACGCTATTGTGTTGGCTCTTTAACCTACCCGACGAAACAGTTTGGAGAATTTCACCTCAGTCCATGTGTAAGACATACTACCACAAGATGAACTTATATCTGCTTTAATGAATGGCGCTGGTGACTTTGACCTCCTTTTCAAGACTTCAACGGGTGAACGTTGACAATTTCATTTCGATGTGACCATGTTACGTTCCTCACCTGCAGTTGATTTTAACGTTTAGTTTTTGATTCAAAAGCAAGGCATGCGGATTGGTTCTTGCATAGCCCCAGTTTTAAATGCCCTGTTTTAATGCTCAGTTTACGGGTGCATTGTTAAGCCCCTTGAAGTTGATTTTCATGCTAAGGGTTTGGGATACGCAGCTGACTTTCATGTAGTTTTGAAAGGGGTGCATCTCGTGGACGATAAACATGCAGTCAGCAATGTGTCAGGAGCTTTAATGTTCTGCGGATCGGGTGTATAGTTTGTGGCATTCTATACATTTCACACACTACGTATTTGCCACCCCGTAGCCATCGCACTCAGCAAACATGCCTTGCCAGCGCCGGCTGCGGATGGGTCCGTTGTTTGCGGAGACAGACAAAGTCAGCAGGCGACAAGGGTAAAACACAAATGGCAGCATTTATTGCAACGTGCAAATCAAATATACTGCATACAGACTAATCGTACGCCATAACGGTAACATTGGCAGCCAGGCATTAAACAACGCTAGAGATCGAGATCGTTCGACTCACCGATAAAATACCGGAGGAGCGGACGCCGCGCGTGCGAGCGTGGGTGCAGGCAGTTTCCGAGCTCGCCAGGAAGCGTCCCTTTGTGGCGCGTTCCTAAGGGCGGGACCAGCGCGCCGCAACGTCCGCGCGCAACCACATCCCCAAGACAAGAGGCTGTCCTCTCGTCATGCTACTTCCCACCAGACCTCGCCAAACGCTGCCACTAGTGCGGAGGAAGAACTGGTTCTCGAGTAGGCAGAGGGGAAAAGGGTCCACTCTACCCCGGCGACAACAAACCCTCCGGTTGTGGCGCGGTCCCGTCGCACGAGCGAGGCGTGGTGTGCAACGCCGGCCGCGATGGAAAGCTAGGCAGAAGGGGGTTCACGTGAGAGTCGTGATCCCCACAAGTTTAACATTGAGTTGCCAGAGAATAAATAAATGCTGGCAATTTCTCGACGTTGACGTGTCCTTTCAGAAAGAGCAGGTCTGTTGGCTGTGATATCCCCGTTCCCAAAAAATCGGTAATTTATTATGATTCGGCCCATTTAGAAATTGTAAAAATGTATATAACTAAGAACTAATTGCGGAGTGCTATCAAAAAAACCTGCTCACACCAGATTTCCAGCAATCTAAAGTGACATTTGCAACTCCTTACTGCTGCGGGTTTTCTGGCGGCACCCTGGCCCCCGTTGCACGAAACCTCGTAAAAGATGTGCAGTGTACTATCAGAGTCCTTCAATGCCTTTCTGGTCATGAAACTTCGCCATCACGCTATGGGAGAGCTTCGTACGCTGCCGCGCCGCGGCGCTGGTGTTGATCGCAGGGCAGCCAAAGGCGTGGTCCGAGCGCGTTTAGCAGGGAACGGACCACGGAGTAAGATGAAACAGACGCTCGCCGCCTTATCAGCAGTGCGCTTTCACTTTACGTGTCGTGGGCCGCTCAAATGGACTTGTCATTTTGTGAGTGGCGAAAAAATTTGGTACGAACGGGCATGCTGCTACTGCTTTCCTGCCTGCCGGTCTGGCTACAGAGCAGCGGCGGCCGCCCGATGCCCTCCGATCTGCGGTAGCGCCACTCGCGGTAGCCTTTGCCCCAACGAAACTTGGCCGGGAGTTTCGTGACCAGAGAAGCATTGAAGGACTCTGGCTGTATCGTTGCGGCCAGCGCGACAGCTGAGTCACGCACAACGCGGCCTGTGGTGGTTCCTTCTGTGCGCCAATTGTCGCACCGCCTCACCAAGGCGGCTGGGAAGTAAAGTGTCACTGTCGTTTTTTCTCGGCTGGGCTGATTGTCACGAATGTGTAACGCCGTGAAAAAGGACGGGACAGAAGCTGGTTGTCAGGAAAAGCACGCTGATCGGTTCATCGACTAAGAGGTTTGCGTGCGATACAAGATATTACCAGAGTCCTTCAATGCTTCTCTGGTCATGAAACTCCCGGCCAAGTTCGTACGGGGACAAAGGCTACCGCGACGGGCGCCACCGCAGATCGGAGGGCATCGGGCGGCCGCCGCTGCTCTGTAGCCAGACCGGCAGGCAGGAACGCAGTTGCAGCATGCCCGTTCGCACCAAATTTTTTCGCCACTCATAAAATGGCAAGTCCATTTGAGCGGCCCACGACACGTAAAGAGAAAGCGCACGGCTGATAAGGCGGCGAGCGTCTGTTTTATCTTACTCCGTGGTCCCTTCCCTGCCAAACGCGCTCTCACCACGCCCCCGGCTGCCCTCCTATCAACACCAGCGCCGCGGCGCGGCAGCGTACGAAGCTCTTCCGTAGCGTGATGGCGAAATTTCATGATATTACATTCAGGCAAATACTACACCGGCCGAACAGAGCGGTGCGTAAATGACGGACTGCGGGAACACAGAGCAGCGATACAAGCTTTTACAGGAACTTTACGTTCGGTCGATCGCTGCCGCCACTGCAAGTGTGCCCCCGAGTATTAAAATGCAGTATTCCTGCGCAGCTTCTGTGTACAAACAGAGAATTATTCGAGGCATGCCAAAATAACAACGGCGTCAAAAGATTTAGGAACCGTCTACTAGTAGTGCAAAAGAAGAACTCGATTATAGAAATATACTATGTGCAGAAGCATTGGGTCTTGTGGTGGGGCGAGTTTACAGTTCAATTTTTTGTCATATTGAGTTGATATATGGCGTCTGTGCCGTACGCACTCTTATGGACCCTTTTTGGGCTATTCGAAACATGACTTAGTTATCCCAGAACCAAAGTGACCAACTTTACGCTCTGATGCAGCGGCTTCAGCATGTCCGCTTTAAAATAGCAGCAGATGCGGCAATGATTTGAATGAAAGAATCACGCGGTCGCAGAATGGTTGCCTGCTGAAGGGCCTAGATCGCTCAGTGCCGAGTCACAAAATTATCTCGTACAAATTTCTTCCGAGAATTCAAATAAAGCTTGACGCACATGCATATAGCATATCAGAGGACGCAAGTGCACAATTTCTCATCTACAAGATTCTTATATAAATCTTGCACCTGCTAAGTAATCTGTTGGAAAATACAGGCTCATGCTCCCTGAACACTTCTTTAGAACATAAAAAGTCTATTACCGCGTAAGAAGACGCTTTACTCGCCAACTTGTTTCACAGTCATACAGTAGTGAATCAAAGAGAGAAAAGGGAGGAGGCGTGAATGAGACAAGAGACACAAGACACGCACGGCTCTGAACTTGCATATAATGAAACTGTACCTGACAGAGACGCGAACAAAGTACGTGCTATGTGGAACTACGGTTTATCCGAATACATTGGGTTGAAGGGAAACCGATTCTGGGATTCAGCTTAACTATGTCTAAAAAAATAGTACAGCTTATGGGAGTACGGTTTAACGAGATTCCACTTTATTTCGATATCGACTCATTCGAGCAAAAAGGTGAACGTTGGCGGTCCTATGCGGCTAGCCTGGCGAGACTTCACCGGCTTGACACCTGCGATGGGCTTAAGGGCCGCCTGTACACCCGAAAGGCCTGGTACATACTAAAGACACACTTTAACCCAACCAACACAGACACAAACAACCAATAACACAACGAAAATGACCACTAATGCGGCCTACCAAAGGACGCGTTATGCAGGAGCCTAAGGGAAATCTACATCCCACCCTCCCTCCAGCAAGGCGAGTGCGTCCCGCCCCATACGCGATTGCCCAATGGCGTGCAGGAATTGGAGCAGCAGTAACCATGCAGGAATTGGAGCAGGATATAAAAAATCTCAAGCCCAACACCACGCCATGTTTGCATGGCGTCACCAATTCCGTCCTCACAGAGCTTAACTATGAAGGCGTAAAAAGCCTTTTGGCCTACATGAATGGCCAATGGCGCAATCACACACTCCCCCAACACTGGAAGCACTAGACCATCGCACTAATCCCCAAAGCCGGGAAAATAACTCTCCTTTCAAAACCTTCGATCAGTCTCATTGACGTCGTGCCTGAGTAAGCGTTTGGAGCACATACTGCAACATAAAATCAACGGATACCTAGAACAACGCCAGCTGTACCCACCTAATATGCTAGGATTCCGACCCAACCTTTTAATGCAGGATGCTCTCTTGCAATACCATCACGACCACCATCTACACCCACCAAAGATAAACAGCAAACTTATATCATTGAATTTACAGGGAGCCTTGACAGGGTTTCCCACCAAGGAATTCTGTAAGTTATCTGTGATTTAAACCTCGTACTCAACATTTTATCAGCACACTTACAACTTCCATGTGGTCGCACAGCCACGCTTGGGCTGGGATCGATGCGCTCCGAACCCTTCTCCATGCCGAACAGAGGGACACCACAAGGAGCAGTGCTGTTTCCAATGCTTTTTAACACCACCCTAATCCCCTCGGCGAAAGCCGCCCCCACCATTCCCTGTCTGCGCAGCACGCTCTACACAGATGATATTGTCACGTAACCAAAGACGACGCAGCTGTGTTGAAGAAAAAACAAGTTTATTGCAGCGAACTGGTGCTCCCCGAACAACTGAAAGAATACACAGGTGGCAAAACAGCAGTCAACAAAGTAAGGTCACAGACTGCTGTCAGCGAATCGAATACCTGGGCGTCTGCTCTGCAGCCTTTTTATCTTTCGGCGCGCGTGGTTATCGAACCGTCTATTTACATCCAGAACATTGTAGATCACAGAAGATTATTCTAGGCTAGTGAAGTTAGAGCGAAAGAGTCTCCTTATCTGAATGAGATAGCCATTGCGGCATATAAATAAAGAATGGAACGTTGCGCTTTGGTTGAGACACAGATAACAGGGCCTGGCGCGGCCTGGCAGTAAAAACAAACAAAAATTCCCCCACATTTCCCCGAAGGGGAGCATGAGGAAGTGCGAATGCACGGGTGATGCTATGAGAGGGAGTTTGTTGAAATTTGGTGGCATTTGCCCGTTAGTTACATTAACACCCCCGCGTGATCACGTTCGGGCCGCGACAACCTCGCCTTTAAAGGGACCCTGCAACACTCTTTGAGCAGTGCAAGTAAACCTGCGCGACGTTTAGATTACACTGCCACGAATACCTGAGCCAAATATTACACGTGCACGTGAAGCGGTGAGCGCGCAAATCGATGTGAAAGACGCGGAAAAACCAACCGCTCTCTCTTCAGTTGTCCTCATTATGCATGGCCTAAGGGACGTCACATAGGCCATGGCTGCCCGATCGGCTGTCACTGGTCAACTTCGCGGCTAGATTCTCCCATTTCCGTCGTCGTCATCGCTGTGTACGAACCTCTTCTATGCCTGAACCTGTAGGCACAGTTATGCCGTTTCTTTTGTGTTTTGAGTGCGCGCGGAGTTTGAGCAATGAGCTCAATACTTCCTTTTCAACGGGACCACTCGACTACAAACGTTTATTGCTTCAAAAACGCCCTACCAGCCCGAGCGCGCACTTGCGAGCAGGCACCCATGCCTGCTTTTTTGTGGCACCAGACCGGAAATAGGCTCCTCCGCGTTGCGGAGAAAAGGAGAAAACTACCCGGCATGTGATATATCGAAGGCCGCCGAAGAGAACGCCGCGAGCCGCCCCCCTCTCCGGGAGAGAGCGCGCAGCTTTCGTCGCGTTCCGCGGTCGAGTTTAGAGGGAACGATTATGCGCGATTTCTCATCGCGCGTAGTTTCGTTAATTGTGAACGGATTTTCATAATTCTTGCGGAAGGAGATTTCTGGGACAATAGACTTTATCCCAAAACACATTACTAGTAGTCGATGGCAAGTGTTGCAGGGTCCCTTTAAACCCTCGCGCAGCGCGACGGCAGGCGAACGAAGCGGGAGAGAAGGCGAGAGCGCGAAATGGCAGGCGAGTGAAAGGGGAGAGGAGGCGAGAACGCGCAACGGCAGGCGAGCGAAGGGGGAGAGGGAGGCGAGAACGCGCAAACGGCAGGCGAGCGAAGGGGAGACGGAGGCGAGAGCGCGCAAACGGCAGGCGAGCGAAGGGGAGAGGAGGCGAGAGCGCGTGACGTCACGGCGAGCGGAAGGGCAGAGGAGGCGAGAGCGCGCGACGTCACGTGGCGTACTACGTCATGGCGCCGTTGCTACGCACGCTCTCCCCTCCGCTCCGCGCCGTTGCTAAGGGCGAGGAGGCGCGCGCGCGATAACACCTGCGGCTGAAGACGGACGGCGGCAGAAGCGTGACTCAGGGTAGCGCAAGAAGTGCATTCGCACTTAATAAATAAACAAACCCATACATGGTTCGTGGCATTACCCCTCTCTAAGAGTGCATCAACCCGATGCTAAAATAAAACGACAGCCCGGAAAAAAAGCAACAACAAAAGAACAAAAAAAATCCGTCATCTTGCGCAGCAAGATTTGAGGCGAACTACGTTCAGGACTTCGGGGCGCGTGCGTCGCCGTGATGTGCCGGAATCACCATCGGGGATCACTTCGTAGGTAAGTTGGTCAAGATGTCGTAGAATCTGGTACGGTTCGAAATACCGCCGCAGAAGCTTCTCACTGTGTCCGACTAGTCGGATGAGAGTCCAAACCCACAAGCGATCCCCTGGGCGGTACTCGGTCTCGGCGTCGCAAGTTGTAGCGTCCGGAATCCACCAGTTGCTGGTTCGTTGTACGAACTCAAGCGAACTGGCGGGCCTCCTCCGCACGCTCAAGGTATCCTTGGACGTTGGCGTTGAGGTCGTCGTCTTCTACGTGCGGAAGCATGGGGTCAAGCATCGTAGTCGTCCGTCTTCCGTAGACAAGCTCGAACGGTGTCATCTGCGCGGTTTCTTGGATAGCCGTGTTGTATACGTGACATACGGAAGGACGTCGTCCCAGGTCTCATGTTCAGCGTCGACGTACATGGACAGCATATCTGCGATCGTCTTGTTTAGACGTTTCGTCAGTCCATCCGTTTGGGAATGGTACGCCGCTGTTCTTCGGGAATCTGTGTTGCTGTAGCGTAAGATTCCTTCCATAAGCTCCGCAGTAAAGGCCGTTCCGCGGCTCCATGTCGCAGCACGCCTTGGATCATGAAGAACTTGGTGACTTCTTGTGCAGTCCCCCCCGGAAGAGCGGCGGTCTATGCGGAGCGCGTCATGTAGTCTGTCGTCACGACAATCTACTTGTTCTCGGATCGTTACGTACGGAACGAGCACACAAGGTCCATTCTAATTTGTTAGAAGGGCCTCGATGGGATGGCGATCGGCTGCAGAAGTCCGGCGGGTCTGAACCGCGGCGTTTGTCGTCGCTGGCAGTGACGGCGGCTCCTGTCGTAGCGGGGGACGTCGGTTGTAAGGCGGGGCCAGTAGTACCTCGCCTTGATTTTTGCAATTGTGCGAGCTGTGCCGACACGCCCGGAAGATGGTTCGTCGTGGCACGCTTCTAAAATTTCATCACGAAGATCACCGGGGATGACAAGAAGATAGTTCATTCTCGTTCCGGGGCTGAAATTCTTCTTCACGAGGACGGAGGTTTTCAGGCTGAATGCTGGTAAGTTGTATTTGAAGGCTCTGGGCACGGCGACGTTGCGTCCTTGGAGGTAGTCGATCATCATGCGTAAGTCGGGGTCGGCACACTGCTCGGCGGTTAGGACGCTCTCCGTCACGACTCCGAAGAACGAGCTGTCTTGTTCAGAGTCTTGTGGTGGTGGGTCAATGGGGGCGCGGGACAGGCAGCTGGCGTAGGAGTGTTTCCTGCCGGTTTTATGGACGATTGTAACGACTCTTGCAGGCGCAAGCTCCACCACCCAACGTGCAAAAGGGGCCCCACACAGCGCATGGTGGTCTGTCACAACCTTGAATGTTCTACCATACATGTATGGGCGAAATTGTGAAATCGCCCATATAATAGCAAGGCACGTTTTCTCACAGGCTGAGTAGTTTTTCTCCTCTTTCGACAGAACAGGGCTGGCATAGGCGATTACTTTCTCGGAACTGCTTTGCTTTTGGACGAGGATGGCACCCAAGCCGTCCTCGTCCGTGTGCATTTTCGTCCGCGTGAATTTCCGTATCGGCGTTTTCGTCGAAATGAGCGAGCACGGGCGGGTTTTGCACGCGTTGATGCAGGTCGCTAAATGCTTTTTCCTGGGCTTTTTCCCAGCTGAAAGGGGTGCTATCTTTCGTCAAGCGTGTGAGTGGCTCTGCAATGCGTACGAAGTTTGCGCCGAAGCGCCGGTAGTATGCGCACAGTTCGAGAAATCTTCACACGCCCTTTTTTCTTTCAGTCTTGGGAAGTTCGGTATGGCTGAAGTTTTTGCGGGTCAGGCAGGCCTCTTGCGGCGTTGACGACGCGGCCCAAAAACTTCCGTTCCTCGTACGCGGAACGACACTTTTCAGGCTTCAGCGTTAACCCCGACGTATGGATAGCCTCGAGTACAGAGTTCAACCTTGCAAAGTGTTTGTCGAAAGTCCGGGTGAATACGACAACGCCGTCGAGGTATACGAGGTAGGTGTGCCACTTCAGGTCTGCTAGCACAGTGTCCATGACTCTTTGAAACGTTGCTGGCGCCGTGCACAGCCCACACGGCATCACCTTGAAGTCGTATAGGACGTCTGGGGTTATAAATGCTGTCTTCTGTAGGTCTGTCTCGTCCACTTCAATTTGCCTGTAGCCGGTCTTGAGATCCATCGATGAGAAGTTTACTTCGCGTGGCAGAGGTGGTCGAGGACGTCATCAATTCGTGGCAGGGGTACAAGTCCTTTTTGGTGATTTTGTTCAGTCGCCGGTAGTCAACGCAGAACCTTAATGTGCTTCCTCCATGTCAACGCAGAAAAAAGAAATGGGCTTTATTTTTTCTTCACAAGTACGACCGGCGCAGCCCAGGCGCTTTTCGATGGCTGTATAATGTCGTCGCTGAGCAGCGCGTCGACAGGGCGGTCGTACTGCATCTCCATCGCGGCGGCCTCAGACGCGAATTCAGACACGGTCTTGCGGGGATTTCGAACAAGGCACGTGAAGAGCTCTTGCTTTACGCCACGCATCAGAAAGCTTAGTTCCTTTTCTCCGTCATTTCTGGATCCGCAGAGCGAAAAAGTCACTTCATCTCCTCGACGAAGATTATGACCCCTTCTTTGGGGTGTTGCGTTCGAGTTTCAAGAAAAAGCGCAGCGCGTTCTTTTCTCACCACGATAGTAAAGTTCTTAAGGAACTCGCTTTTGAATTGACTCCAGTTAGTCAATAAGCTCTTATGGTTCTCCAACCAAGTTCTGGTTAAATTTCCCAAGTAAAAAAAAAGATGCCGAAACGTTTCTTCATCGTCCCACCTCCTGAAGATCTGCACGCGCTCCAGTTCCTCCAACCATTCTTCTGGGTCTTCTGCGCGGGCTCGTCGGAATGATGGTGGTTCCCGGGGATTCTGCAGGACGGTTAGTGATGTTGCTTCTTGCACCATGGAGTGGTGCAGCGGTGCTTCTTTCAGTCGTCGCTCTCTTGGGTCCGTCTGGTAAGAGACAAAACTATAGCGCGGCAGACCTTACAGTCAGCGGCTGGCTCTCGTTGGACCGGCTTGGCGGCTTCCAGATGTCATTAGTAGCATAAAGGGTGCGTACCCAGCACCTTCACCAGATGTAACGTAGCCAAAGAGGACGCAGCTGTCTTGAAGGAAAAAATCGCGCCAATCCACCCCGTGAATGTGGTTGGAAAGCAAAGCTGTAAACGGAACCCATAACGATTACCCATGCGACGTCACTTAAATTCACTCACATCGCCCTACAAATAGTAAAACCAGAGAGAAGTGAAATGCAATTAACCACACCATTTATTACTTCAAAGAGATATTCTTCGTGAGGTTAAATCAATGCATCATGCATGAACGGCGGTTGGTTGAGTTGTATGGGTGTAGCACAAGAGTGGAAACTTTTTTTATAAAATGAAAGTAAGCTCCAGCCCGGTGTTAGACGATCTGACTTCTCTGTCTCTGCGCCGCGGACGGAGGCGACGAGATTTGCGGCAGAGGCGGAGGAGGATAAGCAGGAGGAGGAGAAAGAAGAAATACTTCTGTTCAGGTTTCTGAACGGCCAAGAGTGTAGCCCTGGGGAGTGATTCCTTCTTCTGTGGGGCCCATATGCAGTCTGCGCGGCCTGTGTTCTGTCCACCCGCTGAAGGTGGGTAGGTAGGGAGGGCCTGGACAGCAGCATCTTCCATTGCTCTTGTTTGGTAGTTGACAGAAAGAGAGGAGGGTGCTCAGGGCTAAAGTCGCACACCCCTATTACGGGGGGGACTGTTCCTACTTCTGAGCAAAATTCACAATGAGCGTCGTAGCGATTCGGATGCATTAAGTGTATACGCGTAGGCTGTGGGAAGGAGCCCGGATTGTATGAGCCGTAGGGTAGTTCGTTGTTCTCGGGAAAGGTCAGGGTAAGGCGAAGGCACTGTCTGTCTCAGAAGGCGATAATGCTAGGTTATCTCCCTGAACGTGACAAGCGGGTGACTGTCCTCGTGCAGCTCCATAGCACGGGAGGTAAAAGCGCAGGCTTGTTGGGTGGGCGTATTTGTTGCCCTCCATTGAAGCGTGAGGGGGTGTCCAGATGAGCTGAATGGAAGCGTTTGGGGAGTGGTTTTTTAGCACGCGCAGTGCAGGTCAGGACACCCAACCCGACTGGTAATTTCAGTAGGCTTGCTGGGAATCGGTGACTACCCTCCGAACCCCTGGTTGAGTGAGAGCCAAGGTGATGGCTGCCTCTTCTGCTGCCGTCATTTCTTGGGTCCTAAGCGAGGTACACGCAAGGAGGTTGGTTCTGGAGGTAGCCATGATGATGACGTATTGCTGCCCTCGATGTTTAGAGGCGTCTGTGTAGATAACTGCATGATCCCCACCGAGGGTGGTGTTTAGCGCTGGAGCCCGTGCTTTTCGGTGACCCTCGTCATGTGAGGGGTTCATATTTCTAACCAAAGGGCGCATCTTTAGTTTTAGTCGCCGACAGTCTGGGAGTATGTCAAGCGGAGTGACATTCTGGGCTGCCCAGCCAATCTGGTGAAGCATACGGTTACCCACCGCAGTTCTGGGTCGGACCTTCTGGTTATAAAGATGGCCTTCTATCAACTCTTCCACCGCGTTGTGGAGCCCCGTGCTAAGCAGATTCTTTGTTGACGCACTCATGAGAAGACCGATGGCCTGCTCGACCGCCTTTCTAATCATTATATACAGTATCTTTATGTCCTCCTTTCCGAGAAGAAGCCAGGGGTGGACGTAAGTGATTCTCGAGAGGACAAAATCTTCAATTAGTCGATAGGTACCGGATTCCTTTAGGGCTCGATTCTTGGTGGCAACTCGCCTGATCATGTGTATAATTTGATTAATGCTGTTTTTGAGGCGTTGCAAGGAGACGTCACTCTTGGTGTTAGCCTCGAGATGTAGCCCCAGGATCTTGATGCTGGGGCTTGGAGTGATGGCCTGGCCATCAAGGAGTATTTGAATGTATTCCTTGATTTGGCGTGAGGGCGCACGACAAGGAGCTGTGATTTTTTACGTAAACACTAGAGGCCACAGGTTTCAGTACATTGGAATACTAGAAGTGGGATGCCATGCATTAGTGTGAGCTTCCTTTAATTTTTGTAACTCTTAGCACATGAGCAAGGTGCGCACAGGGTCGCTAGACGGGCGTGAGTGGTCGCGTGACGCTTTCGCGTGGCATTCAGCGAGAACGCAGGGGGTAAACCCGTAGATGTGCTTCGTGAGTACACCCCCTGTCTTCCCCATCTTCGCGTGAGCTCGTAGCTAAATCGGTAAGACAACGGGCTGTCGCTTTGTTAATCTATTGGTTCCGGGTTCGATTCCCGGCGGTGCCAGTAAATTCTTTTATTCGTTCGTTGGAGTTTTCTGGTGACACCAACGGTCGCGAAAGAACCCTTGGGGGTAGAGGTAAAAAGCTTTCCTTTAAAAACAAGTTTATTGGAACGAACTTGTGCTCCCCTAACAACTGAAAGAATGCACGGGCGGCGAAACAGCAGTCAGTAAAGTGACTTGCGCAGATTGGTGTCGGTCAATCGGATGCCGCTGCGTCTGCTCAGCGGTCATTTATCTCTCGGCGCGAGGCCTGATCGAACAGTCAAATTGCATGCGGAACACTGTCGAACATAGAAGATTATTCTAGGCTGGTGACGTTAGGGTGAAAGTCTTCTTATCTGAATGAGATTGCCCTTTCCACATAAAAATAAAGAATTGAACACGCGCTTCGGTTGGGACACAGATAACAGAGCCTGGCGCGGCCGGGCAGTAAAAAGAAACAAAAAATTACACCATCATCCCGTAGGGGAACCCTGAGTAGTAGGCGAAGCAGGCATGGGGTCGATTCAAGTGCCCATTAGTTTTCAGTTCGTCGTTTCCGTGAGGTTGAGGTCTGTAGGTACCGTTATATTTACCGTTTGGTTTTCATGGTAACTACCACACTTTTCACATACCGGGACTACGAAATGGAAAATTGCGTTGACCCCATGGCTGTTTTGCATACTACTCAGGGTTCCCCTACGAGAAGATGGCGTAATTTTATTGGAGGGGGTTCGGGTGTTAGATTTAAGAGGTATCAAAGAGAGAAAGAGGGGGACGTTGTACGTGGTAAGAGTTTGTATTTATTTAAGCATTATTATCATTGTTATCAGTGATGTCGTAGAGGTACAACACCCGCCTCGCGTGCAGAAGGACCGTGGCTCGAATCCCGGTGCCGGACAATTCCCACCGGATTAAAAAAAATTCGCGTATTGATGGAATTGCACAAAGGGGCTTGGGGTGCGGCCTGACCCCGGCGACCATTGCCGGCAATGCATTCCCTCACCAGAGCAGGATTGGCCACCCTGGTGTAGTAAAGGCCACAACCTCCCATGAATACGCCAATTAACATACGGCCCTCAGTCCCCAGCGGCTGCGAAGCAGCTGACCACGGCGGCGGTCAGACCTGTGACGCAGCAGAGGGTGCTGAGAATCCCTGGATCCGGACAGGCCGCCAATGGAATCTGAACCTGGCAACGTTTAACGCGTGAACCTTATCTAGCGAAGCAAGTCTCGAGGTGTTGTTAGAAAAATTAGAGGGCATTAAATGGGATGCAATAGGGCTTAGCGAGGTTAGGAGGGCAGGCAAAGCCTTTACGGTGCTGAAAAATGGACACGCACTATGTTACCGTGGTCTAGAGGACAGAAGAGAACTGGGAGTGGGATATCTAGTCAATAAAAGCATAGCTGGAAACATAGACGAATACTATAGCATTAACGAAAGGGCAGCAGGTCTTGTAATTAGGCTCAATAAGAGGTACAAGATCAAGGTGGTGCAGGGCTACGCGCCCACATCTAGCCACAACGACCAAGTAGTGGAATGCCTCTATGAAGATGTGGAATCGGCAATGGCTAAAGTAAAAACACAGTATACCATAGTTATGGGGGACTTCAATGCTAAAGTAGGCAAGAATCAGGCTGGAGACAAGGCAGTTGGGAACTATGGTCTGGGCTGTAGAAATAGCAGGGGGGAACTACTAGTTGAGTTTGCAGAAAGGAATAACCTACGCATAATGAATACCCTCTTCTGTAAACGGGAGAGTCGGAAGTGGACCTGGAGGAGCCCGAATGGGGAGCACAAAAATGAAATAGACCTCATATTATGCGATAACCCTGGCGTCGTGGAGGATGTGGATGTGCTCGGAAGGATAAAGTGCAGTGACCACCGTATGGTAAGATCTCGAATTAGTCTAGATTTGAGGAGGGACCGCAACAAGCTAGTACGAAAGAAGCCGATAAATGAGCTAACAGTAAGACGCTAAAGTAGAAGAATTCAGGATCGCGCTGCAGAACCGATATTCCGCTCTTAACGAGGAAGCCGACCTTACGACACAGGAAGCCAGCGACAACCTTACACGCATTATCACAGAGTGTGCAGTAGAAGTCGGGGGCACTATGGCTAGACAGGACACTGGCAAACCTTCACAGGAGACGAAAGATCTAATCAGGAAACGGCAAACTATGACAATCTCTACTGCAGCTGACAGAATAGAACTAGCGGAGCTCTCGAAGCTAATCAATAAGCGCAAGACAGCTGACATACGGAAGTATAATATGGAGAGGATGGAATACGCTGTAAAGAACAGAGGTAGACTGAAAGCAGTGAAGAGACGTCTTGGCGTGGGGAAAAATCAGTTGTATGCGCCTAAGGATAAGCAAGGCAATGTCATCACAAATAGGTATAAAATAGTCACAGTGGCCGAGGAGCTCTATAGGGATCTGCACAGTAGCTCGAACATCCAGGATAATGCCGAACGAGACAGTAGTTCAGGGGAGATAGACATCCCACCAGTAACGACCGAAGAAGCAAGGAAGGCTTTGAAAGAAATGAAAGCGGGCAAAGCACCTGGTGAGGATCAGGTAACAGCAGACGTCTTGAAGGATGGCGGAGAAACTGTACCTGAAAAACTGGCAAACCTGTATACGCAATGCCTAATGACCGCAATGGTACCGGAATCTTGGAAGAACGCGAACATCATCCTAATCCATAAGAAAGGCGACATGAAGGACTTGGAAAGTTACAGGCCGATCGGCTTACTGTCAGTCGTCTACAAGGTATTTACCAAGGTAATCGCTAACCGAATATCTGCAACCTTAGATTTCAGTCAGCCTAAAGAACAAGCAGGGTTCCGTAAAGGTTATTCAACAATGTACCATATTCACACGATCAATCAGGTGATAGAGAAGTGCGCTGACCATACTGAACCCCTATATATAGCCCTCATAGATTATGAGAAAGCATTTGACTCGGTCGACACCCTAGCAGTCATTCAGGCATTACGGAACCAGGGGGTAGATAACCATTATGTAAGAATACTAGAGGATATCTACAATGGGCCTACAGCTACCATCATCCTCCATAGCGAGAGCAGTAAAATACCTATAAGGAAGGGTGTCAGACAAGGAGACACAATCTCTCCAATGTTATTCACCGCATGTTTACAAGAAGTATTCAGAACATTAATTGGGAACAGGTGGGAGTAAGGGTTAATGGAGCATACCTCAGTAACCTCAGATTTGCTGATGACGTTGCCTTGCCAAGTAACTCGGGGGACGAATTGCAAAGCATGCTTTCCGCCCTGGGCGAACAGAGTAGAACCGTGGGCCTGAAAATTAATATGCAGAAAACTACTGGGCGAACAGAGTAGAACCGTGGGACCTGAAAATTAATATGCAGAAAAATAAAGTAATGATCAATAACCTCGGGACATCACAGCGGTTTGAGATAGGTGGCGAGGTAGTGGAAGTGGTAAGCAAATACATCTACTTAGGACAAGCTGTGACCCCAGATCCCAACCATGAGGCAGAGATAATTAGAACGATCAGAATGGGGTGGGGTGCATACGGCAGGCATTCTCAGATAATGAATAGCAGCCTACCATTGTCGCTGAAGAAGAAAGTGCATGACAGCTGCATCTTACCGGTACTCACCTACGGGGCAGAAACTTGGAGGCTCACTAAGAGGGTTTAACTTAAATTGAGAACGACTCAGTGGGCAATGGAGCGGAAAATGATACGTGTAACATTAAGGGACAAGAAGAGAGCGGAGTGGGTCAGGGAGCAAACTGGTGTTAAAGACATATTAGTAGAAATTAAGAAGAAGAAATGGACGTGGGCAGGGCATGCAATGCGAAGGCAAGATAACTGCTGGTCATTAAGGGTAACGGAGTGGATCCCTAGAGAAGGCAAGCGCTGCAGGGGGCGGCAGAACGTTAGATGGGCAGATGAGATCAAGAAGTTTGCGGGGATAACTTGGTCACAGTTGGCACAGGACCGAGGTAATTGGAGAATAATGGGAGAGGCCTTTGCACTACAGTGGGCGTAGATAGGCTGGTGATGATGATGATGATCATTGACACGCGCCACAATGGGATTAAATTATGCAACCAACTCTAACTCTGGCTTGTATTGAAAACACATGAAGGGCTGCAAGGCCCGTCTCCTTTTGTACTACCCAAACGTGCCGGACACGAGGGGGCGCGGCAAGCCGCCAAACTTCAGCGCAGGCGCCCTATTATCACCTGAACGGTTCGTTGTGTGCTCTGCGCGCGGTGCTGGCAGTACCTCCGGCCATATCGCCTCCGCGTAGCGCAACCCATACGAGTAGGGGCCAGCACTCGGTCTCCGAGATCGAGCGTTTCTCGCTGGCTGGGGGTTAACGTAGAGCAGTCCTCGACTCGTCCGCTGCCCGTAAGGCCGCGCCCAGCACAGCTTGAGTTAAATGTAGATGGACGGGTGGGTGGTAATTTCGTTGTTCTTGAATTGGCGCCCCCTCGATGATCCGAGAACCGGTGGTGCAGTCCAAGACAACAAAGCCTATTCCAGGGGCAGTAGACTTTAATGTGCCGAGAGTCAGGGATGTAAACAATGCGTCAGACGGCGGCATTCATCCCGGCGTGCACCAACACAACTGTCCGTCGCGTGGTGCCACCGCCGTCTCCCCCAAATATCCCCCGGTGTACATCAAACACAGCATGCACAAATCACAAATTTATATGCTGCCCAATCACAGCCAAGAACACAGGTACTCTCGGTTCACCCAGATTATTCCCGCTCCCCATTGGTCCTGCCTGAATCCCGTCACCTCCTCACTCTACTGCCCCTTTAGGTCGAGGAAAGGCGTTCTCACGGGACGTACTGACGTACTGAGGGCTAAGTCGGAGGCTCCACAGCATCTTCAAAAGCTGGTGTATAAATATTGCCACGAACCATTATTTGAGTTTGTTCCTTTATGTTTTGTTTTTATCGACCGGCAGCGCCGGAGTTTCTTATCTGTGTTATCGATAAATAAGCGCTCGTCCTACCCAGTTCACTACTCTGTTACAGTATATTAGTGTTCCCTGCTTATCGGTCACAACGATCCTGTCGTCCTCTTGACCTTTCGCCACGGAATGGCCGCCGCCATCCTGATTGCTCCCCCAACCACTGGCACCGAGACTTGTTCAGGGTCAATCCTTCCTTTGGCCTGATGATAATCTTGTGATACGCGCTTGGAAGGCGCGGCAGGTGCGGTGCCACCGACGGCTTCGCGAGCTATATTCCCTCCGCTTTTAACGAGGGTCACCCGCTGACGCCATACTTGTTGCCATTGCAGCCGGCGAAGTCCATCTTGCCGGCTTCCGCATCTCCGCCGCTGAGGGTCGTCGTCTTTGCGGCGCCACCCTGGCGCGCCCGTTTTTGCTGCTGCTGAAGCTGCGCGACACGTTTCGACACTTTCGTCGCGCAGTCCGAGCTTTCCGATTCCGCTCACTTCCATCACCATGGTGCCGCCACAGACTCCACGAGAGCCAATAGGCCTAATTCTATGCCAAGCGAAGCGTACGGCGTGTTCGAACACAAAAGACGCGATAAAATCCTTCAAAATCCACTCACGGGCTCGAAATAGTATCCACAGGTTCCTTAGCACGTCCGGAACACACCCATAGCACTTTTTTTAGGAGAAAGTACATTATCTTTTTCCACAACAGAAAATGGGCATTTCATGGAGTCGACGTGACCCACGTCCTCTCGGTTCGGCCCCCTAGCGGCTTTCTGCGGAGGGACGAATCTGCCTTCTGAAGAATAACATAACGCAGTGATGACAGGAATGCCGGAAGAGCAAATTCCTGGTTGGCACTCCCATAAACATGGCGATAGGGCAGCATTTTTTACATTGGTTCAACGTTGCGCAGAGGGATGAAAGAAGACGAAAGAACCCGAGTCTGTTTGCCCTCTCTCAGTCCGAGTTTCTCGCGCTGTTTTTCAAGGTGCCAGAACAATCAGTTAACGCCTCCAGTACGAAGCATCCCAAAGAACGTTAGCAAGAGGATCAGAGGGCATTGACATTGCTCTCCCATGCTGATTGCGGAAGAGTCGCTAAGCAAAGAATGCAAACAAAAGGTGCAAGACATACTTATGACATACCGGGATGATTAGACTGAGAGATAGTGCCCACAATCACCTATATGCATGCCAACCACCCAAACCTTCGACATTTTTTAGGAACCATCAGTCTCTTCACAAGAATACCTCACAAGAATACCGCGTAACTGACATTGTTAGAAACAGCAGTGTTGAAGTCGAAAGCATGATTACGTATAACTCGAATTTCTTGTTCGCGTTTCATTTACATTCGTATTGTATTTACAGCCGCGTGTTGAGATCAGGAGGCGTGCGTGTTACAGCCTGCCCCCGCTATCCAGAGGACTGGCAGCGGTGGAAGGAAAGTTTGTGTCGTTGGTGCTTGCTTAGTTCTTCGGGGATGCACCCGGAATTGCGAGGTTTCAGGGAAAATGTACGCGCTCCACAAAACTAATAATTTGAAAAGTACGGTTCTAAAATAGCGCGTGCTGCGTGACAGGTGAAGGTGGCAGTACGTGCGTACAACAGGAGCACACAGCCGTGCAGAACGCTGCTGGTAGGGAAGCTGTGGCGCTTGCCAGTTTTCCGAGTCGCACAATTTGCGCCAGAAGGCGAATTCAATGAAAGCAAAAATAATAAAAGTATTTCGCGCCACGAATTAGAATGGAAGTGAATATTGGGACGCAAATATAACGTAACAGTTAAGTCACTGGTTAAAATCACCAGGTTTTCGCGATCAGGGCAGTCCGACATGTCCTACAAAGATTAATAAGCGCATCATAATAACTGGGTGTTTTGGACTAGCGTGAAAACATAGTACTCCGAATAACCGGCGTTTTATTTCTATTTACAGGCCACAAGCAACGCCAGCCCCCGGTTCGAATGTTCCTCCCGGAGCAGAAAATGAGGCATCTGCCCAACAGAAAGCTGTGCAGCAGTGAATAAATTCCAAAGCGGGATTTTATCTGCCTTCGGTTTGAATAACTTTAGTTGGTGCGCTTAGAGCTGTTTCTAACTCTAAACTTTTGCGTAAACATCAGAATTTATTTCAGGCATAGTGCTGCTCCTTTCTGTGAATGACCAGCCACAGATGAAACCTGCACCTGGGGGCATACCCTTATCGACCTCTGCGCTACCACGCGTAATTTGGCGGGGATGAAGACTCGACCTCTTCAGGTTTTGGATGCTCGGACTCAGCTTGACCGACAGCGCCCCACCCGCACTCGTCGAAGCCCCCTGCCACGCTGAGTAGGGAAACTGAAGGGGTCAGCAAATGGGAGGACACGTGCGGTCACGTGGACTGGCAGATGAGCACATGGCGTACACTCCGCATTCTACTGAAACCGTGAAAACTACTGGTCATGTTCAACATCACCCGCATATCTACGCCCACTGCAGGGCAAAGGCCTTTCCCATTATTCTCCTATTATCCCCGTCCTGTTAACTGCGACGCCGCAAAACTTTTTGATCTCATCTGCCCATCTACATTTCTGCCGCCCCCTGCCACGCTTGCCTCCTTTCGGGATCCACTCTGTCACCCTTACTTAACAGCGGTTTTCTAGCCTTCGATTTCACGACCCGCCCACGTCCATTTCTTCTTCTTAAATTCTACTAATATGTCCTTAACATCTGTTTTTTCCCTGACCCACTGCGCTCTCTTCTTGTCTCTTAATATTACACCGATCATCTTCCGTTACATTCCTTGCTGAGTGGTCCTCAATTTAAGTTGAACCCTCTTAGTGAGCCTCCAAGTTTCTGCCCTGTAGGTGAGTACCAGTAAGATGCGGCTGTCACACACTTTCCTCTTCAGGGACAATGGTACACTGCCATTCATTGTCTGACAATGCCTGCCGAATGCACTACACCCCATTCTTATCCTTCTAATTATCTGTGCCTCATGGTGGGGGAAGTTTTTTTAGCTGGGGGCCCGCTCATCAGCCTCAGGCGAATCCCAAGTAAATCCCGAATGCGACGCAAATCCCGAATCCCGGACCTTCTATATACCCTGCCTGTATTCTTCAGGGCACTTATGCACATCATCCACATGAAATATTTAAGTGCCTTAAAGTTGTAATGGCAGATGAGACCGTGCGCAGATTCGCGGGGGAAGTGCGAAAGCCCGAACCCCGTGACCTCCACACGGTCGCGATCAGGCAACACGGGTAATAATTCACCGCGCGGGGCGGAATGGAAAATAGGGGTCAAACGTTATCTCACGGAGAAATACCCGCGCTGGGGATCCTGCAACAGGCGACAAAATTCACCGCCGGGAGCCGATTGGACAAAACCGGCGTCAAATTTCACTACACGAAAACTTCCCCATGGTTGTTATCGGGCAACACGACAAAATTCACCGCACGGGAGCGAATGGACAATAGGGGTCACAATGTACCACACGTAGAAATCCCGGCAGTGGATATCGTGCAACAGGCGACAAAATTCACCGCTGCAAGCCGATTGGACACAACAGGCGTCAGATATAACTGCACGAAAACTTCCTCGCGGTTGCGATCGGGCAACAGCGTCAAAATTCGCCGCACGGGGGCGAATGGACAATAGGGGTCAAAATTCACCGGTCGGGGAGTTCTCCGCTGAGGGTATCGCGCAACAATCGAACAAATTCACCGCGGGGGGCTGACTGGACACCACAGGCGTCATATTTCGCGGCACAAAAACTTCCCCACTGTTACGATCGGGCAACACGCGTCAAAATTCGCCGCATGGGGGCGAATGGACAAAAGGGGTCAAAATGTACCTCACGGAGAAATCCCCGCAGTGGGGATCGTGCACCAGGCGACGAAATCCACCGCGAGGGGCCGATTTGACGCAACAGGCGTTAAATTTCACTGCAGGGAGACTTCCCCGCAATTGTGACGGGGCAACACGCGTCGAAATTCGCCGCACGGGGCCGAATGGACCATAGGGGGCAAAATTCACCGGTTGGGGAGTTATCCGCAGATGGGATCCTGCAACAGGCGAAAATATTCACCGCGGGGGCTGACTGGACACAACAGGCGTCAAATTTCACAGCACAAAAACGTCCCCACGGTTACGATCGGGCAACACGCGTCAAAATTAACCGCACAGGACCGAATGGACAAAAGGGGCCAAATTTTACCTCACGGAGAAATATCGTGCAACAGGCGACAAAATTCACCGCTGGAAGCCGATTGGACACAACAGGCGTCAAATGTCACTGCACGAAAACTTCCCCACGGTTACGATCGGGCAACACGCGTCAAAATTAACCGCACAGGACCGAATGGACAAAAGGGGCCAAATTTTACCTCACGGAGAAATATCGTGCAACAGGCGACAAAATTCACCGCTGGAAGCCGATTGGACACAACAGGCGTCAAATGTCACTGCACGAAAACTTCCCCACGGTTACGATCGGGCAACACGCGTCAAAATTCGCCGCATGGGGGCGAATGGACAATAGGGGTCAAAATGTACCACACGGAGAAATCCCCGCAGTGGGGATCGTGCAACAGGCGACAAAATTCACCGCTGGAAGCCGATTGGACACAACAGGCGTCAAATATAACTGCACGAAAACTTCCCCGCGGTTGCGATCGGGCAACACGCATCAAAATTCGCCACACGGGGCCGAATGGACCATAGGGGGCAAAATTCACCGGTTGGGGAGTTATCCGCAGATGGGATCCTGCAACAGGCGAAAATATTCACCGCGGGGGCTGACTGGACACAACAGGCGTCAAATTTCACAGCACAAAAACGTCCCCACGGTTACGATCGGGCAACAAGCGTCAAAATTAACCGCACAGGACCGAATGGACAAAAGGGGCCAAATTTTACCTCACGGAGAAATATCGTGCAACAGGCGACAAAATTCACCGCTGGAAGCCGATTGGACACAACAGGCGTCAAATGTCACTGCACGAAAACTTCCCCACGGTTACGATCGGGCAACACGCGTCAAAATTCGCCGCATGGGGGCGAATGGACAATAGGGGTCAAAATGTACCACACGGAGAAATCCCCGCAGTGGGGATCGTGCAACAGGCGACAAAATTCACCGCTGGAAGCCGATTGGACACAACAGGCGTCAAATATAACTGCACGAAAACTTCCCCGCGGTTGCGATCGGGCAACACGCATCAAAATTCGCCACACGGGGCCGAATGGACCATAGGGGGCAAAATTCACCGGTTGGGGAGTTATCCGCAGATGGTATCCTGCAACAGGCGAAAATATTCACCGCGGGGGCTGACTGGACACAACAGGCGTCAAATTTCACAGCACAAAAACGTCCCCACGGTTACGATCGGGCAACAAGCGTCAAAATTAACCGGACAGGACCGAATGGACAAAAGGGGCCAAATTTTACCTCACGGAGAAATATCGTGCAACAGGCGACAAAATTCACCGCTGGAAGCCGATTGGACACAACAGGCGTCAAATGTCACTGCACGAAAACTTCCCCACGGTTACGATCGGGCAACACGCGTCAAAATTCGCCGCATGGGGGCGAATGGACAATAGGGGTCAAAATGTACCACACGGAGAAATCCCCGCAGTGGGGATCGTGCAACAGGCGACAAAATTCACCGCTGGAAGCCGATTGGACACAACAGGCGTCAAATATAACTGCACGAAAACTTCCCCGCGGTTGCGATCGGGCAACACGCATCAAAATTCGCCACACGGGGCCGAATGGACCATAGGGGGCAAAATTCACCGGTTGGGGAGTTATCCGCAGATGGGATCCTACAACAGGCGTAAATATTCACCGCGGGGGCTGACTGGACACAACAGGCGTCAAATTTCACAGCACAAAAACGTCCCCACGGTTACGATCGGGCAACAAGCGTCAAAATTAACCGCACAGGACCGAATGGACAAAAGGGGCCAAATTTTACCTCACGGAGAAATATCGTGCAACAGGCGACAAAATTCACCCCTGGAAGCCGATTGGACACAACAGGCGTCAAATATAACGGCACTAAAACTTCCCCGCGGTTGCGACCGGGCAACACGCATCAAAATTCGCCGCACGGGGCCGAATGGACCATAGGGGGCAAAATTCACCGGTCGGGGAGTTCTCCGCTGAGGGTATCGCGCAACAGGCGAAAAAATTCACCGCGGGGGGCTGACTGGACAAAACAGGCGTCAAATTTCACAGCACAAAAACTTCCCCACGGTTACGATCGGGCAACAAGCGTCAAAATTAACCGCACAGGACCGAATGGACAAAAGGGGCCAAATTTTACCTCACGGAGAAATATCGTGCAACAGGCGACAAAATTCACCGCTGGAAGCCGATTGGACACAACAGGCGTCAAATATAACTGCACTAAAACTTCCCCGCGGTTGCGACCGGGCAACACGCATCAAAATTCGCCGCACGGGGCCGAATGGACAATAGGGGTCAAAATTCACCGGTTGGGGAGTTATCCGCAGATGGGATCCTGCAACAGGCGAAAATATTCACCGCGGGGGCTGACTGGACAAAACAGGCGTCAAATTTCACAGCACAAAAACGTCCCCACGGTTACAATCGGGCAACAAGCGTCAAAATTAACCGCACAGGACCGAATGGACAAAAGGGGCCAAATTTTACCTCACGGAGAAATATCGTGCAACAGGCGACAAAATTCACCGCTGGAAGCCGATTGGACACAACAGGCGTCAAATATAACTGCACTAAAACTTCCCCGCGGTTGCGACCGGGCAACACGCATCAAAATTCGCCGCACGGGGCCGAATGGACAATAGGGGTCAAAATTCACCGGTCGGGGAGTTCTCCGCTGAGGGTATCGCGCAACAGGCGAAAACATTCACCGCGGGGGGCTGACTGGACAAAACAGGCGTCAAATTTCACAGCACAAAAACTTCCCCACGGTTACGATCGGGCAACACGCGTCAAAATTCGCCGCATGGGGGCGAATGGACAATAGGGGTCAAAATGTACCACACGGAGAAATCCCCGCAGTGGGGATCGTGCAACAGGCGACAAAATTCACCGCTGGAAGCCGATTGGACACAACAGGCGTCAAATATAACTGCACGAAAACTTCCCCGCGGTTGCGATCGGGCAACACGCATCAAAATTCGCCACACGGGGCCGAATGGACCATAGGGGGCAAAATTCACCGGTTGGGGTGTTATCCGCAGATGGGATCCTGCAACAGGCGAAAATATTCACCGCGGGGGCTGACTGGACACAACAGGCGTCAAATTTCACAGCACAAAAACGTCCCCACGGTTACGATCGGGCCACAAGCGTCAAAATTAACCGCACAGGACCGAATGGACAAAAGGGGCCAAATTTTACCTCACGGAGAAATATCGTGCAACAGGCGACAAAATTCACCGCTGGAAGCCGATTGGACACAACAGGCATCAAATATAACTGCACTAAAACTTCCCCGCGGTTGCGACCGGGCAACACGCATCAAAATTCGCCGCACGGGGCCGAATGGACAATAGGGGTCAAAATTCACCGGTCGGGGAGTTTTCTGCTGAGGGTATCGCGCAACAGGCGAACACATTCACCGCGTGGGGCTGACTGGACAAAACAGGCGTCAAATTTCACAGCACAAAAACTTCCCCACGGTTACGATCGGGCAACACGCGTCAAAATTCACCGCACAGGGCCGTATGGACAATAGGGGTCAAATTTTACCTCACGGAGAAATCCCCGCGGTAGGGATCGTGCAACAGGCAACAACATTCACCACTGGAAGCCGATTGGACACAACAGGCGTCAAATATACCTGCACTAAAACTTCCCCGCGGTTGCGACCGGGCAACACGCATCAAAATTCGCCGCACGGGGCCGAATGGACCATAGGGGTCAAATTTTACCTCACGGAGAAATCCCCGCGGTAGGGATCGTGCAACAGGCAACAACATTCACCACTGGAAGCCGATTGGACACAACAGGCGTCAAATTTCACAGCACAAAAACTTCCCCACGGTTACGATCGGGCAACACGCGTCAAAATTCACCGCACAGGGCCGTATGGACAATAGGGGTCAAATTTTACCTCACGGAGAAATCCCCGCGGTAGGGATCGTGCAACAGGCAACAACATTCACCACTGGAAGCCGATTGGACACAACAGGCGTCAAATATACCTGCACTAAATCTTCCCCGCGGTTGCGACCGGGCAACACGCATCAAAATTCGCCGCACGGGGCCGAATGGACAACAGGGGTCAAAATTCACAGGTCGGGGAGTTCTCCGCAGAGGGTATCGCGCAACAGGCGAAAAAATTCACCGCGGCAGGCTGACTGGACACAACAGGCGTCAAATATCACTGCACAAAAACGTCCCCACGGTTACGATCGGGCAACACGCGTCAAAATTCGCCGCATGGGGTCGAATGGACACTAGGGGTCAAAATTCACCGGTCGGGGAGTTCTCCGCAGAGGGGATCGTGCACCAGGCGACGAAATTCACCGCGAGGGGCCGATTTGACACAAGAGGCCTCAAATTTCACTGCAGGGAGACTTCCCCGCAGTTGTGACCGGGCAACACGCGTCTAAATTCGCCGCACGGGGCCGAATGGACAATAGCGGTCAAAATGCACCGCTCGGGGAGTTCGCAGAGGGGATCGCGCAACAGGCGACAAAATTCACCCCGGGGGGCCGATGGGACACAACAGGCGTGCGATTTCACTGCACAAAACCTTCCCTACGGTTACGATAGGGCAAGACGCATCAAAATTCGCCGCACGGGGCCGAATGGACAATATGGGTCAAAATTCACCGGTCGGGGAGTTCTCCGCAGACGGGATCGCGCAACAGGCGACAAACAACATGTCTGCTACCCCCCCCCCCCCCCCCCACTCCGTGGAAGCTGAGGGGCAAGTCGACGCGCGCGGCACCTAGGAGATTAAACATCCCCCTCGCGAGGGGCACGATCAAATGCAGAGCATTTCTGCGGTGGGGGGGGGGGGCGCCTGCAAGTCGTATGGATTACGTATTGGTTGTTGTTGTAATTGTTGTCTTCCAGCGTAGACATTGTCGATGAAGTCGATGGTGAAACGTGCCGTGAACCCCCTGCCGCGGCTATGACGCAACGTGGAGCGGCTATGACGCAACGTGGCGCGGCTATGACGCAACACAATCTAACACAATCCACTTTAATGCAATACAATCCAAATCCAAGCCAATCCAATCGAATCCAATCCAATGCCCCTCGCGAGAGAGTGTTATAGCGCCGAAATCGCCACCACGCGAACGCGTGATGCTGACGTCACGATCACGCCACAGATGTTAGCGACCGCAGCGCGCGCGAACGACATATGTGGTTTAAACGCGAACCGACCGCGGCGAGAGAGCGCGATGCGAGCGCCCCACCTGTTCTTGCGCGCGAACCTACCGCGGCGAGAGAGGGTGTTGCGCACGTTCCCACCTGTTGTGCGCCCGAACCGAACGCGGCGAGAGAGGGCGTTGCGAGCGGAGAGAAGGCGAGGAGGACGCGGGGGAGAGGGCGCACCTCTGGCCGACGGTTGAATGAGTCAAGGATATAAGGCACGTTCGTAACCTTCCGTTCTGTGTCGGCAATGTGGCTCAGTTGGTAGAGTACCGTGCACCTTGCGCTCCGCCCGCAGAGTCGTAGGATCGAAACCTGGCGCCGGCAAGTATTCATATAGTGTAGGGGGAGCGATGCGGACGCGGACTACGGACGCCAACGCGGGTGACATCGTGAGTTACTGAAATGCTCTGCATTTAAAAAATTCACCGCGGGGGGCCGATGGGACACAACAGGCGTGCAATTTCACTGCACAAAACCTTCCCCACGGTTACGATAGGGCAACACGCATCAAAATTCGCCGCACGGGGCCGAATGGACAATAGGGGTCAAAATTCACCGGTCGGGGAGTTCTCCGCAGAGGGGATCGCGCAACAGGCGACAAAATTCACCGCGGGGGCTGACTGGACACAACAGGCATCATATATCACTGTACAAAAACTTCCCCACTGTTACGAACGGGCAACACGCGTCGATATTCACCACATGGCGGCGAATGGACAATAGGTGTCAAAATGTACCACACGGAGAAATCCCCGCAGTGGGGATCGTGCAACAGAGGACGAAATTCACCGCGGGGGACCGATTGGACACAACAGCCGTGAAATGTCACTGCACGAAAACTTCCCCACGTTTCCGATCGGGCAACACGCGTCAAAATTCGCCGCATGGGGGCGAATGGACGATAGGGGTCAAAATGCACCTCACAGAGAAATCCCCGCAGTGAGGATCGTGCACCAGGTGACGAAATCCACCGCGAGGGGCCGATTTGACACAACAGGCGTCAAATTTCACTGCAGGGAGACTTCCCCGCAGTTGTGATCGGGCAACAGGCGTCGTTAGCCAGTTGTTGACTCTCAACATACGTGCACATGAGTGGCATCGCCAGCTTCAGCATCGCCTGATGTATCTGTGACGTCACGCCAGCCGAAGCCGCCGTTATCGCCACTGCTGCTTCTTCCCTCCCTCTTAACCCTTCTCGCACAACGCTACATTAACCCGTGCTATCGCAATAAACGCTTTGTCTTGGCCCAGCCGCTGCCCCGGCGTGTTCGTTTCAGTGGCGACGAGGACGGGATGAGGACGGGGCGTTAACTCATTCCACCATGACCGCTGCACCCACGGGAGGATACACCAGCCCGCCGCAGTTCGACGACACGAGCAACAAGTGGCCCGCTTACCAGGTTCGGCTGGAAGCCTTCTTTGAGGGAAATGGCATCACGGAAGACAAAAAGAAGCGGTCTCTGCTGGTGACTGCACTGTCCACCCACACCGACGACGTACTGAGCGGACGCTGTGCTCCGGATAAGGCGAATGAACTTTCGTACCCGCAAGTGGTAGCCTTGCTTCAGCAGCACTTTTCGTCGCAACTGAACGAGATAGCACAGTCGTATAAGTTCTTCACCCGCAACCAGCTGCCTGGCGAACCGGTCAAGGATTTTATCGTGGCGATTCGGCAGATAGCGGACACCTGCAATTTCGGTACTTCATTGGATAGAATGCTTCGAGATCGCATCGTGTGTGGAGTGCAAAGCGCAGGAGTGTGTGGACTGCAAAGCGCAGCAGGGGGCCTACGGCGCTCATTTCGTGGAAGGAGCGCCTACGGCGTTCCTTCCACGAAATGAGCGCCGTAGGCCCCCTGCTGCTACGTTGACGACCTCCGGAGGTGCCACCGTTCCTGATTACGTTGAACGTGTTTTGGAACACGGACCAAAGTTCAGCTATGAGCCACCTGCTAGTCGGCCTCAACTTCTTGCCTTGGTGCGCCACGTTGCTGAGCGCCTCTGCAGAGGACCGGGACCGTGCCGGCAGCGACGGAATCGACTATTTGCTTCACATAGTAAGTGGCAAACCTCCAGCAAAGCCCCCCTTTAAAAAGGTGGCAGAGTGCTAAGTTAGTCAAGATAAGTTAGCTAAGTTAGTCAAAGTTAGTCAAGAGGGGAGTTGCGACAACCTGTCTTCAAGCTGCATTCGTTAAGTCATGTCAGCATAAAATCGACGTCAGCTTTAAAAATCAGACTACGCGCTCAACAAACGCTGGGTATCCTGCAGCTTTTACCAAAAATGTTTGTGAAACCTCCTTCAAAAGGTGAAAATAAAGAAAAAAGAGCGTGCTCAGTTGGAACGTAACACAACGCACGTTATTCCTTATTTTCACCGCATTTCGCATAACGTCAAGAAGGCTGCGGCGAGATATAAAGCGAACGTGTTGTGTTCCGCCCCGTGCAAATTGGAAAGACTGTGTCCAATGATGGAAAAGAAAGAAACCAAGCGCAGTTGCACCAAGAAATATGAAAAAAATTCCCCGCATTTCCCCGAGGGGAAGAATGTGAAAGTGCGAATGCACGAGTTGAATTTGCGCAGTTCGGTAATGTTCGCGAAAGAGAGATCACACACACACACACACAACTACAAAGAAAGAAAGATGCATTTATTCACAGACACCTATTTGTGTTGTCGTTGTACTTGATTGCTAGAGCGGATCTCAGCTTTGAAATTTCGTGTCAGTACTCCTTTAAGCGGGTGCATTAGCCCTTCTCACGCCCGATTCCTGGCCAATCCCCCACGTGGGTATGTGCCCTGTCAGCGGCCAGGCAGCGCGCGCCCATCTCCCCCCGTTGCCAAGGAAGACGAGGAGATTCCTGGCCAATCCCCCACGTGGGTATGCTATGCGGACATCGCCGGTGGACGCAGGTTCAGGGTCGCTTAAGAAGTGCGTTGCACTTAAAACGTTACACTGATTGCGTGCGCAACGTTGTGTACGAGATACCACTGCGCTGCGGTTTTTCATATGTCGGACAGGCAGGCCGATGCTTTAATGATAGGGCACGTGAGCACCAAGTTGCTGTACGTAGCCATCTAGGTGGTCACATGAACGACCATTGTAAAAGATGCGGGTGTGAGCCACTACTAGATAAAACCAAGTTCCTCAAACGAGCCTCTGATAAAACAGAGAGAGAGATTATCGAAGCTTTTTACATAAACAAATCAGGTAAAAAATGTATTAGCACACCATCATTGTCCCTGTACGATAAAGAGATAAAATTTTTACAAGGTGTCCTTTAAGCAGTTCCCTCCGCTATCAAATGTACTTTTCTTTTTACTTCTTCATCGTTTTAAGTTTCGTATGTGTTTTTTTTAGATATAAGCATGCTTGGACGCTCTGAAATAAACAGTTGGAAGTCAGCGCCCGGCTACGTCGTCTGTGTTTCTCGCCTTTCGTCCTGTCAGTTCGCGCTGTTGAAGTTTCTAGATCGTGAACCAACTAAATCGCACCAGAGTCTTGTTATGTCAGTTCACTGCCAGGTGGTCTGTAGGATACGCCGATAATTGTTTTTACTCCGTGGGAACGAATTTGCACCCAGGTTAGTTCAATTGTGTCGTCGTTACATAGAAGTGATGAGTATATGGTGTTTTTACAGCAATCAGAATGCCACCCCCTCTACGACCGATTCGGTCTCGGCGATACAGAGTAAAGTTTGGATTAAGCGGAATGATTTCGCGGTCAGGAATGTCATCATGTAGCCACGTTTCTGTTAGGATGAATATGTCTGCATTAGCGTCACATATGAAACTGTCAAGATGGTCGCGCTTTGGTATTAGGCTGCGTATATTAGTGAATGCAATGCTAAAGTTTCAGTATCACAAATGCCGAGGGGTGTCGTTATAGTTGGGGCGGGGCGAATCACGTCATTTACTGTTTCCGGTCGGGTTAGTGGTTGAATCTTCGATTTCTGTTAGATTTTCAAGTAGTCTAGTACATTGTAGGACGGAGTCGGAGGCGGCATCGTAATAATAGCATTTCTTGCCAACATGCAGTCTGTCGAGACTAAGTTTAAATGCACATTGCGCAGGCCTGATGAATTTCAAAAGCTTTGAGCGAGCAAGACGGGTGGAAGAGGTGAAGTCCTCTCTTATCGCAAAGTTTGTTTTTTAGTTTGGGGCCGCAAGACAGTATTTCCTCTTTGGTCTTAAAGTTCATAAATTTAACTATTATGGGGCTCTTTTTTTTTCAGGGGAAAATGTTCCGATGCGATGCGCTCGCTCGACACTGTTCGGAAATATTTCAAATGCCAGTTGTTCCTCGCAAAACGCCAGAACTTTATCTTCCGAGTCTTTCCACGTTTCCTTATCATTTTTGTCGATTCCAAGGAAAAGTAGATTGTTTCTGCGCAGTCGGTTGCTCACATCAAAACTTGCAGCCTTGAGAGCTGCAATGTCTTGTTTTAGAATACCTGATTCTACAGATGGTTGCGGCGTTAGGATGTTCGTGATAGGCCTCTAGCTTAGACACCCTGCTCGACAGCGTTGATATGATACCTTCCTGCGTTTCATGGGCTTCCGTCAGTTTTTGGAATTCTGCGTGGGTGGCAGTCTGTTGATCCTGAAGCTCTTTAATTGCGGTTAGAATGGTTGTGATTTCCTTAGTGGGACCGGGGTTTAGCTCTACGTCTCCACTAAGCAGCAACAGTAGCTGGTTCAGTAAGCCTTGCGCGAGCATGGGATAACAGGCACAGTTGATACAGTGGAAGTACAGGGCGATGGGGCACGACACCGCAATAACATAGCGATTGCTAGAGCGATATTCTTTAGTACGGTTGAGGTAACTAACCTGGAATGTCAGAATGGTGAGCATTCTGACATTCCAGCATTCTGACATTCAACTGCGGTGTTTCTGAGAAAGCTGTATAGCTTTCCTTTGTAGCCATAGGCTGCATTTAGGTGGATGTCAAACTTTCCTTTAACCCGCCGCGGTGGCTCAGTGGCTAAGGCGTTGTGCTGCTGAGCACGAGGTCGCGGGTTCGATTCCCGGCCGCGGCGGCCGCTTTTCTGATGGAGGCGAAAAGCAAAAACGCCCGTGTGCACGAGATTTCGGCGCACGTTAAAGATCCCCAGGTGGTCAAAATTAATCCGGAGCCCTCCACTACGGCGCGCCTCATCGCCTGAGCTGCATCGGCGTTAAACCCTACAATCAATCAATCATCAATCAAACTTTCCTTTACAGAAACTTACTCCACCTTTGGGATTTCCCCTAAATCTGGTCGATTAACGTGCATGCATGCTTGCTTGCTAGCTTGCTGGCATGCATGCATGCATGCATACATCTATGCATACATACATACATGCATACATGCATACATACATACATGCATACATACATGCATGCATGCAGTAGAACTTTGAAGATGGTAGAGAACACAAGAGAAAAAAAACTTCGAACAAGGTAAAAGCACGATTGTTGCCCACGTTTCAGCAAAGAGACTTGCTTCTTTCGTCAGGGCGCTGACGAAAGCAAGTATACATACATACGTATGTATACATGCGTATACGTATGTATACGTATACGTATGTATGCATGCATGCATACATACATACATACACACATACATACACACACACGCACGCACGCAAGCAGGCACGCAAGCGCACACACACACACACACACACACACACATACATACATATGCGGCAGCGGTGGCGTAGAGGTAGAGCATCCGCCTCGCGTGCAGAAGGACCGTGGCTCGAATCCCGGTGCCAGACAATTCTCACCCGATTTAAGAAAAGAATGGCAAGTTGGGCGAGTTGGCGTTGATTCATCTTGAAAACAGGCGCGGAAAGACGTTGATTAAGAAGAGAAATACAGGACGACGCGCTTCCTGCGCGTCGTCCTGTGTATTTTTCTTCTTAATCAACGTCTTTCCGCGCCTGTTTTCAAGATTAAGAAAAGAAAAAAAAACAGAAAATCTGCGCATTGATGGAATTGGAGAATGGGGCTTGGGGGTGTGGCCTGACCCCTGTGACCATTGCCGGTAACGCACTCCCTCACCAGAGCAGGATTGGCCGCCCTCGTGTAGTAACGGCCACAACCTCCCATTAATACGCCAATTAACCCACGGCCCTCAGTCTCTTGTGGCTGAGAAGCAACTGACTACGGCGGCGGTCAGACCTCTGACGCAGCAGAGGGTGCTTAGCATACCTGGACCCGGACATGCCGCCATTGGAATCTGAACCTGGCAACGTTTAGCACGTTTAACTTTATCTAATGAAGCGAGTCTAGAGGTATTGCTCGAGGAATTAAGGGGCATTAAATGAGTTGTCATAAAGCTTAGTGAGGTTAGAAGTACAGGGGAAGCCTTTACGGTGCTGAAAAATGGACACGTCCTATGTTACCGTGGTCTAGTCGACAGAATAGAACTGGGAGTGGGATTTATATTCAATAAAAGCATAGTTGGCAACATAAAAGAACGCTATAGCACTAACGAAAGGGCAGCAGGTATGGTAATTAGGCTGAATAAGAGGTACAGACTCAAGGTGGTACAGGGCTACACGCCCACATCCAGCCACGACGACCAGGTAGTGGAACGCTTCTATGAAGATGTGGAATCGGCAATGGCTAAAGTAAAAACACAGTATACCGTAGTTATGGGGGACTTCAATGCTAAAGTAGGCATGAATCAGGCTGGAGACAAGGCAGTTGGGAACTATGGTCTGGGTGTAGAAATAGCGGGCGGACCTACTAGTCGAGTTCGCAGAACGGAATAACCTACGCATAATGAATACCTTCTTCTGCAGACGGGACAGCCGGAAGTGGACGTGGAGGAGCCCGAATGGGCAGCATAAAAAATAAATAGACTTCATATTGTACGAGTGCTGTACGATGATGTAAAACAAGCGTTTTGCCTGCTATCGCGGTTTGGTGCCGATATAGCACAATTCCTACTTTTGCTCTCTGGTGACGTGGAACTAAACCCCGGTCTCGTTGATGACACTAAGATGGCCGAAACACTTGTTTCTATCCTTGAAAGTATTTGGCAAGCTTGAAGCAGGGCAGGGTGCTATTTTAACTGAACTAAAAAGTCTGAAGGAGAGGCAAGATGCGACTGATAGCGAGCTCAAGCGCCTAGCCGAACGGCTTGGAACGCTGGAAACTAAAGTTGCGTAGCACTGCACCACGAACCCTTCTACACCCAGCGACACTTTAAGCAGCTTAAACGATAGATTAACAACTATCACAGCAAAGTGTGATGATGCGGAGAACGGGGTTCGGCGGTGTAACTTTTATGGTATTCAGGATGACCCTAAGGACGACTGGCCTGGCTCTAAACAGAAAATGGTCAATTTCTGCTCAGATAAGTTTGAAGTTACCTCCGACAACCTCAGGTTTGATCGCGTGCAGAGCCCGGTTGGGAAGGTTTGCTCCCGATAAATTCCGACCCATAAATGCAAAGTTCTGCTTCTTCAAGGACAAACGAACCATTCTAGGTTCGGCACACAAGCTTAAGGGATCGTTTTTTTCGATCGGTGAAGATTTCGCCTTCTCAACCCGACTAGCCAGAAAAAAACTAATAGCTTTCGCCGGAAAAAAATATAAGACATTTAAGCTATCGGTGGATAGAATGCGCATGGACAATAAAAGCATACATACGACCCCGCAACTGATACTGTTATCGCTTCGAACATATAGCTAAGAACAGAAATTCAGCAGTGTGTCGTGTTACTCCCTCTTCAGAATTTCAGCAGTGTGTCGTGTTACTCCCTCTTCGTTTTGTGTTCGTTTTATCCAAGCTGATTCCCACCGCAGATGTACCAACTAGCCCAGAACAGAGCCATTTTGTAAGAACAGGCGTCCACCCTTTGCGACCTAAGAACCACTCAACTAAAGAATTGCCGTCGTTATCGGTTACGTAAAATAACATTCGAAGCTTACCTCCTAAACGCGACCAGTTATGTTCTTACTTGGACGACAGTAATAGCGACATCTTGGTGCTAACTGATACTTGGTTACCTTCTGACATCAGTGATAGCGAACGTTTTAACAAAAAGATGAACTACAGCGTTTATAGATGCATAGCGAGGGCCTCTGTTCTGGCAGTCTTGGTGCCATAGGGAGCTTAAGAGGGTTCAACGCTGGTCGACCACTCTCGACATGTCGTAGACACTCGAGGCACGGCCCGGGGGTTAAAAAGAAGGCCCCTTCACCCCGAGAAATCGGAGTGGCGCTGGCTACCACCGCCAAGCACAGGAAAAAATTACATTGACATAAATACCACAGAAAGTGGAGGGGAAAAATAGCCCCGCTGGTAGCGTAGTGGTTATCACACCAGACCGGTATTCTGGAGGTCGTGGGTTCGGATCCCACCTGGCGGGCATTTTTCCTCCACTTTCTTTCTTTCCAAATTCTTGATCTGTTTCTATGACCAACCATGTCCTCCCCTTTGCTTTCCGAGGTTTTCTTAACTGCCAACCCTTATTTCTGTCTTTATATATACACGCCGTACGCGGAAGATGACACAAGAAACCATTATACAAGAAATATCCTGGGAGGTCACACGAAAAAAGAAGTTAAGCAGGTTAGAAAGTTACCAGACAATTTATTACTGTTCAATGATCGTCGTCAGGGCATTTTTAAAGGCTTCTGCATCCTGAATGCTAACAATGGTATCTGGTAGGCCGTTCCATTCCTTAGCTGTCCGAATAAAGAAAGATTCTGCAAATTTGGAAGTTTTGGGGCGAGGGTAATGAGTTTGCATAGTGTTGCAACAACGATCAGAGAAATGGGGGCGTTGGGTGACGTAAATGCTCGATGGGGATGCGTGATAGAATTTGTGAAATAATGCGAGTCGCGCAGTTTTTCGGCGGTGACTAAGAGGAATGAGTACGGCATGTTTCTTTAAATCTGTTACACTGGTGAACGATGAGTAATCGGAAAAGGCGAATCTGGCAGCGCGGTTTTGGATGGCTTCTAGGTTTTGGATGAGATAATTCTGGTGTGGGTCCCAAACTGCTGCGGCGTACTCCAGTTCGGGGCGTATTATTGTGGTGAAAGCTAATATTTTTAAGTGGCTGGGAGCAAACTTCAGGGTTCGTTGAATATAACCTAAAGATCAGCTAGCAGTTGAAATGACGTGATTGATGTGGAGGGTCCAAAATAGGTCACTTGAGACATGTATTCCAAGGTATTTTTAAGAGCTAGTCTATTGTAGAAAACTGTTATGTAGAGCGTAGTTGTACAAAAACGGATTAGTACGTATGTGAAACGACACTGATCTACATTTAGAAATGTTTAAACTCATCTGCCACTTGTGGAACCAATTTTGAACGGCTGTTAAAGGCCAACTGCACTCAAAAATTTGTCTTGCTGAATTAGGTCTAAATGTGTTTTGCATGCCACCAAAACATTCACGGCGAGGTATTAGTCTTGGTTAACACCCGATTATTTTAATTAGAAGCATGAAAAAGTGCTCCCGAGCAGACGACGCTTGCACCTTGCGGAGAGTCGCTGCGTTAGCGCGCTACCGGATGTGACGGAGGTTGGGGAACCCTTCTCGCGCTGGTCGCTCCGTCAGCCCGGTTAGCCCCGTCTTCCCGCGTTGCTGGCTGCTGATCGTCGAGTTCGTTTACATTCTTTTCCTTATTGAATAGCTTCAACGCAATGCCGCCACGGTGTGTGGCCTACGGCTGCTCGAACTCGTGCGCCACACCTAACACCAGCCTTCACAAATTCCCAAAATGCGTCAAGCTGAGGAAGTTGTGGACGCTGGCGGTCAGACGCGACAAATGGGAGCCGACCAAGCACAGCGTCCTCTGCTCAGCGCACTTCAAGGAAGAGGACTTCCTCTACAATCCATCCCTCACCCCTCTAGTTGGCTGCAAGCAAATGAAACGACTACTGAAGCCCCGCGTCGTGCCGTCCGTGTTCCTTCATAGGAGTACGCAGGTGGACGCTCCACCTCGGTCAGCGTTCGAGAAGCGGCGGCGCATAGAAGTAAGTAAACATTCTCAATTCCTTCTGAACAGTAAATGTGATGACGGCTGTCAGTGACGTTACAATAACGCGTATTATCAGGTTGTGCGTGCAGCCTTGGAGGCGCCAGTCGAGGCCCACGCCAGCGCTAACGCCGCGAGAGCAGAGCTGGTGGTGCGCGCAGCCTTTGACAACGCCGTGGAGGCGCCAGTCGAGGACACCGGCATGGAAGAGCTCGGAGCAGGCGATGGCTCATTTCGTGGCGTTCAAGTCGATGCTGACATGTCAGAAAGCAGTGGTAAGTCGTGTCGTCGGCTCGCCTTTGATCATTGGTGGAATTTTGTTATCGCTCAGCGCACACGTCCGCCGAACGCGCATATTCAGTGCCGCTGCATCGCAGCCGCGAAAACTTGGCCAAACATACTGCCGAAGTCGACAACTCGCGCTCTAAGTCACGAAGTCTCGGTTTACGTGCTTCGTTCTGGCATAATCAAAGTATCTCGTCTAAAGCTCCAGCTGGCCTTTGAGCGTGAAGCATTAATCTCAAAGTATTGTTTTTTCGCATTTTTTATTGTTTATTATTTTCTTGTGATCATTGGCCGTGAGTAAAGCTTGACTGACTCGTCCCGAAAAAGTTGTTCCTCCCTCCAGCCCGAAATAGCAATGCTTGCCCCATAGTGCAGCATTTTGCAAAAAAAAAAGATTGCTTTAGTTCATGTGACGCATTCATGACCGCTGAAGTACTTTTAGGCTATTTGTATTAAAAACAGAACACGAGTACGTTCAGATTTAACCCGATGGTGCAAAAGCGCGAAGGCTGTTTGGTTACAAGCAACAGCTTTTTGGGAATACTAATGTTGCAGTTCAAGCATGCTTGTGTATGTTTGTGTGTGCTTTGGGCACTTCTAACCTTTTAATTCCTTTTAAAATTCCGTGTTCCCCCCCCCCCCCTCCCCCCAAGAATAAAGAAAAATAAAGTGGGGAACAGTACCCACTCCAGCAAGGCTATGGCAAGTTTAAAGCCAATATAAAATAAATGAACGGGGCTAAAAGCCAAAACATTTTTATGATTGAAGAAAAGCCAATTTGCAGGGTAAAAAAAAAACTACTTTCCACGTTCCATATGCTCGGGCAGCAGGTACATAGAACGTGAGAAGAGAGTCGGCAATCAAGGATGTGATTGAAAGCAAACTGAGAAAACAGGTAGCAAAATGTCCTAATTGGGAAGTGCAGTATAAAAAATGTAGTTAGCAGCGTGAAAAAAAAAACCCGGTTAGGCAGCAGAGGGAGAAAAAAAACATGAAAAAAAAAACAAATTCATATGGTGTTTCACTTATAAAGTTCGCCACAAATGTCCGTCTAGAAGGAGCTGTTTTAAAATGAAAGTCCAGTTGGGGTATTTCCGTTCACGAGAATGTCTAACTGCGAGGCCCTGCTGAAACACCGCACACATTATGCACAGTATTCACAAAATACAAAACGGAGCACCGCCAAGGCACTCTAAAGGTAATAAATAGAAAGTCACTGGGTCCAGCGCAAACATGCAGCTCTCACTGCCACTCACTGTCACATGGTACACGCGAAAAAAAAAAAAACGACACCACGCTGCAGAAAGGCACGAATTGTCCCAGGGAACAGGACTCCAGAGACAACACGTGTTTCCTGTCATGTGCACACAAAACACAACTTGAGAAAACCAAAAAACAAAAGAAAAAAAAAACGCGCACTGGAGAGCCGCACAGATTACAAGTGATGTTGGACCGCAGGAATGCCCACGCTTGTAGATGGTACGGTGCCGATGAAGGACCATTGGTGACACACCGGCATCACAAGTTGGGTAACGAACGGGAAATGAAGTCGACGAGCTCAATTAGGATCTGGATGGCTTCAGAATTATCCAATAGATGCCAGAGGTTTGGCGGTTCAAGCGGTGGCCGCACAATGCGCACATTCCACAAGCCGCACATTCCACAAACAATCACCTTCCCAAATGGGACCGGAAACAAGGGTAAGGTCGATCCAAGACTCCGAGTAGGCATTTTGAAAGGTCGCTACCGCAGTTGGGTCATTCAGTATTTTTAGTCGGGTTTTGTGGATGAAGTGGGCGAGCTGGACGCCGCGGGAGTTCAAAACATCGCCTCCCCAAATGGGATTCCGGGCGTTGAAATCTCCTGCCAATATCACATTCGTAGCACAGTATCGTTTGAGGACATCATTAATTCGAGGCAAAATAAAGTCCATCGGCACTGATGGCGCAGTATAAGTAACGATGAGAAGCATGGTGGACTGCTGATTTTGAAGTCGCAGAGCCACAATATAAGGAGACACGGTGAGGGGAAAGACATTGAATTTACGCCGGGGTATGAGGACCATGCATCGGGGAGTGTCTCGATGCAGAAAACGAAGCCAATTGGGTGGCACTCCAAGCCCGGTTGATCCGCTGGCATATGGGTCACAAACAACAGCCACATCAATGTGCGCTGCTTCGACAGAGCACCTAACCTCTGTTACATTTCTCACCGGGCTTCAAGGTGTGTGGAATCATTCTGTTGCAGATGACCTTGCAGACACTGCGTGTCCCACTTGTGGCCACAGGGCAACTGCGACAGCATCGAAGTATTCTCAAGTGTACCTGCCGAAGGCGTCAGTGAACAAGCAGACGATGACTGCAAATCTTTACAGGAGCTGTGGTGAGAATATACTTGCTGAATGTGCCTTTTGTGGTACGAACTGTGTCAATTTTTTTTGCCTCTACAGCTGTGCAGACTAAGGAGTCCAGCCTCGAGAATGGATTTGGCCACAACTTTGGACCTCTGAATAGTGCTCCTGCTCCAGACCACCCTTCAGCACAAGATGTGCCACCATACTCAGCCAGCCCTATCCTCAGTGATAGTGGCAGTGAAGTGAGTGATGATGATGATGACAGCATTACCACTGAGGACCTTGACGAAGACGACGAGTACGACGAGTTCCTAGAAGTGCCAGAAGAGCCAAGTATGTACAGCAAAAACTTTTTAAGTCGGACCTCTAGGAGTAAAAAAATGTATGAATGATCGGAATGTCGAATTATTGAATGAATGACAAAGTCAGCGCATCCACAATTCTTTTTACGCGTACCTTTATTTAGTGAAGGAGTCAGTGATGCTACTTTGTCTTTTGGTGGGTAATTGGAAGCAAGAACAGGTGTTCGGATGAGCAACAATCTGTGCAGAGCTGGCATATTGCATAGAACCTCATAGCAGAATTATTCCGGAACAGCGAGAGCATCTGCAGCGTCTAGCCAGTAAACAGTTGCGGCGTGCGCTTGCATCTTCCCCACCACTAGGGGGATAGAACGGGTGGGTGAAGGGCGGCGTGTTGCGTCATAGCGTTTCGAGGAGGCGTTGGTCTGACTGAAGCGATGTGCAGGTAAATTTGTGACAAAATAATGAAGGCCCACCGCCAGAGGGCAATGTGTTTTTGAAGGGAGGGAGTAGTAACATCGAATTATCTTGATTTCCAAATTAGTGGGGGCCGAATAAACGATGTTTTACTTTACAACATTCTTATTTAGTTGTGGGGCCTGCTTGCAATCATTTGCCGCAGCTCACCTAAAATATTTTTTACAGCTCACGGGAAGCCCGCTCCACTGACCCCATATCGGAGCCCAAATACGTCGTGTTTGAAAGTTGCCTGCTGGACCTTTGCAGCCTTTGCCCAGTTTGTGAAGGATCCCGCACACTGCGCATTACAAGAGTTGGCACCCTTGTGCGTGTGACTGGGACGTGCGTGTCTGACCATGATTTCTTTTGGGAGAGCCAGCCGTCTCTACACAAGAAGGCCCTTGGCAACATCCTTCTTGCTGGTCAGTCTATTATATACTGTGGCCATTGTAGTTGCAATGAGGCAGTGAACTATCTGCTTAATGGCTGAGTGGAATGGGTGAGAAAATTACTGCCAGTCTCATTACACACTCAGCAAAACTTAATGTGAATTGTGTGTACCTATAACTTGTTTATAACTATTTTATCAAAAAGTTAGTCCCTTTCTGAGCAGGTACATTATCTGAGGAGCATTTGTTTTATGCTGGAAGCATAGCTGTGGAGTTATAATTGACTGCTTCAGAACGTCAAGTGACTCATTGTAGCTAATTGCAGGATAAGTTATACAAAACTGCAACCATGTTTGTTGTACAGCACCAGACTCAAAAAAATATTGTTTAGCTATCAAGAATAACCATTACCGTAGCAGCAGTTGCATAAGTACAGCAGAACTGATGGAAGATGGGAATATTTCCACTTTCCAATTGCATTGACATAGTAAGGGGCATGCTTGTTCTCAATTACATCCAGTGAAGTACATTTGCAACTACCAAGGTTATGTTTTCTATCATGTTTTTATGAAAGATTCCAATCTAAGCTCCATCATGAAGTAAAGGTGATGGCCCACTACGGCAGATGACTGGGCTTTTGTTTAGTGTCTTAAAAGCCAGGCTTATGTAGGTCAGTGTTCAGTTTTAGCGCTTTGATTCCAGCTGTCTGATGCTAAGGCAGGCTGACTGTGAGATCTGATACCTGTCTAAAAGGATATGTACAGGTAGCAGTATGTGATTGGCTGCAACTCCTTTAGCAGATCTTTTATAATGTTACAAGACAAAAGTTTTCATCGCACTTTCAAAAGTAACATCCATCAAGCTCCACTGGAGTATCTTTATGAATTGTATTGTCAATGGAACAGTTGGCCAGTGTCAACATCTTGAGTGCTTTTAATGGGAGCTGTTTGTGTACAAATGGCGCAAAAAAGTGGACAGCTTTGTAGAGCAGGATGTAATTTCCAGAAAAATGGCATGTTAGTATTGATTCTATGTCAGGTGCACAAGAAAAGAAATGATAGCATTCTTTGATAAATCTAAAGGAGGCACATAACCATGCGGGGGGTGCAAGTGTTAGAACTCGTCTCCTTTTTCTCAAAAATTATCGTTCTGTGCTGCACAGTGATGGGACGGAGGAACAGGCCGGACTATACCCCCCTTTTCAGGAATGTTGAGTCACGCCCTTTCAAAATCTTCTGGATATTCCGGCACGACAAGAAGTGTTCTATTTTGGAAGATAATTTTACTTTTACAGTTTTGTGAACACAACTCACTAATGTGTATCACAGCCATTTCTGATTTCGTTGCAAATGCAATAAAAATATTTTATTGCATGAGCAGTAGAAACATCATGTTGGCACTATTGAACACGAGAGAGGGTATGAGGAGGAGGGAAGCACAGTGCGAGTGAGGTGGAGGCAAGTGGTGGAGTACACAAGGAGTCACTTGGCTGCAGGTGGAGAGGGGTGGCATCAGTATGATACAGCAGTAATAGATCCTCTTTACCAAAGAAACAGAAACCCCAATTGCTCAGGCTGCTTCATGTAGCCGCTTGTACACTTTGATGCCTAGTATGCAATGAAATGGGAAGCGAGTGTGGGGCCGAGTTGTCAGGAAGAAACGGATGAAGTGTGAACAAAAGCAAATGCTGTCATGAAGCAAACTCCGGGGCTTACTGCGACAGAGGAAGTAAGCAAAGCCTTGTGGCAGGGTGTGCGGGTGAGGCTTGTAAGCGGTGCGTGTGAAATGTACACTTACCTCCCCAAGCTGAATCAAAATGTGCTTGTGCTGATCGTCCAGTTTGTGATGTGGACGAGTGTGATGCCGATGCGTTTTTCGGAATCTGCCTATGCTTGTTTTCTTTTGGGGAGGGGGTGGTGGGGGGTGGAGGGCTGCTTACTTAAACAGATTGTGTGTTCTTTCCTTAGGTGCAATACTGTTCAGTGGGTCAAACCCAAAGAAGTCCTTGCGTCTGCTCACTAGTATTGGCATTGGAACCATTGCAGTGCGGCAATTTTTCAAGATACAGAAAAGTGCCTTGTATCCATCAGTGCACCAGGTAATTTCAACATAAATAATTGAAAAAGTGGTGCATCAAGGTGTGTTGTACTTGAGTAGTGGCCAAATTCTTTGCAGTTGCTTGCACTGCCATGGCTTTCTACACATCCGGATGCTTTGCTTCGATTACTTTTAGAAGCTTGCTCTCATCTGCATGGCTACAAGTAGTGGACACTGCATGCACAACCAACTGGTGTTGCATGGCTTTCCATAACATTGAATGCTAATGATCATTTTACTAACCACAAGCACCCTGTAAATACTACTGTTAATGCAAACATAGCGAGTAGCCGATGCACATTCCTTCAGCAGCAAGCTAGAAAAAGGAAACGCTGAAAATCTTCTCAAATTAAGTCTGTTCAGCTATAACTGCAGGTATGCCAATTACAGTGAGCAAGATTGGAAGTGGCACGAGCAAAAGCAACTGTCGGATGGGTCCCCAAGTGTGTTTTCATGAACGGCCTCTAGTGTTGCCTTTTTTGTCGTTAAAAAGGTCTAATTTGGAGCTGTATGCATTGCATTTGTCTGTCAAGATTACCACCTCACCACTGTAGTAGCCCAGTGGCTAAGGCATTGTGTTGCCCATCCCGTGTTTGCGGGTTTAATCTAGCCATGGTGGCTGCTTTTCTGATAGAGAGGTAAAATTGAAATACCAACGTGCCGAGATTTTAGCTTACAGTAACGATTCTCAGGTGGCCTTACCTATCCACTAGCACCTCACAGACAAGGTGTAGCTCTGGTGTATAAAACTACAAAAGTACACACTTCTGTTTGGATTGGAATTATCACAGCAATGCCCTTTGGGGTGTATCTATTGAGTCGTACGAAATTGTTATGCTTTCAAAAAAAAATTTTTACAGGTCTGGGCAGATGAGCAAAGCCGTCTTCTGATGGAAACCTCAGACATGCCAGTGAGTCTCGCAGGAGATGGCAGATGTGACTCGCCCGGGTACTGCGCTAAGTACCTGTCGTACACATTCACTGATGCCACCCGTGATGTGATTCTGCATACTGAGCTTGTTCAGGTAAGAGTAATTGCCTGTACATGTTTCCTCCTCGAGCTGTTGTTTACAATTGCGCTTTGATGTTGTATAGGTTGATGAAGTGGGGAACAGCTCGCGCATGGAGCTTGAAGGCCTGAAACGCTGTTTGGAGTTTCTTCTGAGGCACAACGTCCAAATAAGCAGCATTATAACTGACAGGCACAGCTCTGTGCGTGCTTTTTTGAAGAGGGAGTACCCTGAGGTGCTTCATCTTTTTGACTGCTGGCACATGGCGAAAGGCAAGCGCATATCTTGGCACAAAGTTTTCATGTGTGCATTGACTTCAGATAAGTGTTGTACTCAGTCATGCGGTATTTCAGGCATTAAGAAGAAGCTGCTTGCTGCTTCAAAGTGCCGTGGCTTGGAAGTACTTGCCCAATGGACCCAGGCTATAGTCAATCACTTATATTGGAGTGCTGCGTCCAGCAAAGATCACCCAGCGATGATTGTGCCTAAATGGACATCACTGACCAACCACGTTGCCAACATTCATGAGCACAACTCTGCCGCCTTTCCATCTTGCATTCATGGAGATTTGAGTGGAGACGAAAGACTCTGGCTTGACGAAGGTAACAAGTACTCAAATTTGAGAAAGAGTGGAAAACATGATTTTTTTTTTTTGAAGGATCTGACGCTCACCGAAAATTGACTTCAATAGTTCAGGCACCAATGCTGGTAAAGGACGTGGCGCAGCTCTCCACCCGCGAGCAGACTTATAGCTGTGAGGCCTTCCACAGCCTCATCAACCAGTTTGCTCCAAAGACGTACCATTACAGCTATGGTGGAATGAAAACTAGGTTAGTGCTTGCTCAACTGTTGCTGTGCAAGTGACCACCTGCCCTCATTTCTCCTTTTTGGCAATATGCACTTCCACTATACATTTCATGCAGAACCTTGATTGCTGCATTGCACTACAATGAGAATCATGGACGTCAACAGGCAGTGACAGCCAGTGGTGAAGCGAGGTGGGCTGTGCGCTTTCGCAAAACCAGGCATGGCGAAGCGAGCATTTCTGCCTTGAAGGAGCCTTCAACCTATGGTGAGGACATTTGCTCTGAAATTGCGATGAAATGAGCCAACTTTGCTGATTCGTGGTGTCGATTTTTCTGCTGCTACAATTTTCAGAACATAGTGGGTTAGAGAATTGTGAAATATAACAATTTCATTATTGACTGGCTTTGTACTGTCTCCTGTGCATAGCATCCATGGGCAAAAAGACTGTTGGTGTTGCTGTTATTGTTTTTGTATGAAAATTATGTGCAGGGTACTTGCGCGAATCTAGGCCAGCCTCGATTTTAGGTCAGCCCCAAAAAACTCACAAAGTCAGAAAATAAAAAAAGGTTACCTCAGATGTAAGCCGAATTAAAAAATTGCCTCCATCTCCCCGCGAGGGAACCCTGATGTGAGGCGGCGCATCTGGGGGTTCAATTGGTGTTTCCATTGGGTTGATTCTCTACATCACGTGAAACGTATTGTGAACGCGTAGGATGCCTTCCATCACATACGGATGTTCTCATACACGGGACGATGGAGGCAATTTTACATTTTCATGCACATGCATACGCGAAATGAGAGAGTACACGTGTTTTAGCGGCCACCACCCAGCGCGATACCCGCTTTATATTCACAGCGGTTGAAGGAGAGGAGACCGCGGAGGAGAGTCGCACATGCGCACCGGAGCAGCTGTTAACGCAGCGTTAATGCAGTGAAGCGCGCGCCAACCAAGCGCGCCAGCTGTCGTTATGCTAATGCGCCGGAGTGAGAGTGTTGCGCACAGCTGTGGGAGAAATTAACGGAGGAGAGTCACACTGTGCTTGAAATTTTGTAGTTCCCTTTGCCTCCAAAACTACCCTCCACTTAAAAGCTGCGGTGTAGCGGCACTGCTTGGTGGGTGCCATTGTGCTGTGAACATGGGTGCTTCTCAAAGTCACGCGGTGAGGTAAGCAAGCAAGCAAGCTTGTAGTGTTGAGAGCTGGGTTAAACCAAGTAAAATGGGCCTGCAAACCTGCAAGCTTCAAGACTGTGGATGCCAGATGGCGTTGAGTATTTAGCTGTGACAGGAAATCCGAAACCTCGAATCTAAGCCGGCCCTCGCCTTTCCTAAACAATTTTTTTAAAAACAGTACTCTTCCAAATGCAAGTTAATACGGTAGTTACTCCACTCTCAGTGACTACCTGAGGTGAAAAAAAAATGTAGCAAAGCTTTTTCATTGCAGACTATGTGCGGACTCTTCTGGAGCATACATTGGAGCTTTGCAGAACTCACAAGACCTACAGGGAGATCTTGGAGGCGACTGGAGGTCCTGTTGCAGTGCCTGCATCTTCCACTGGTGGTGCTTCGAAGGAACTGAAGGACAAGCTGCTTGCTGAGCTTCACTCCAGGTTCAACAAGTAGCTGGGTGGGTTGCATTTGCTGACACTGAAGCAGCTACTGAGCTCAGGCTAAATGTTTAGTGCCTTGGTTAAACTGAGGGGAGGTTCTTGTTTTCCAGCATTTTTTATAAGCACGTCATGCGGACTTGTTACAAATAATCATTTTGGCGATACATAGTGGAAGAAAATGGCGATAAGGATATTATCTGCAACCATAAAAACATGGTGAATATCTGACCCAAAAAGTCCGAGAAAGATTTCAAACTGCTACAGTACAAACCTATCAATATGAAAACCATTGAAAACGAAAGCCTAAAATTGCAAGAGGGTAAAGGACTAAGGACGGCAGAAAGTGGTCACTAAGCTTTAGCAAAAAGTATATACCGTGTTTACTCACGTAATGATCACACTTTTTTTTCAAAAAAATTTGATGCAAATTTAGGGGAGCGTTCATTACGCTGTGTAAATTTTTAGCGAAAAACTTTTGAGCACAGAAAAGGCAAGCAAGTTGCGGGTCAAAAGTTTTACGGTAGGTCTCATGAACATAATAAAAATAATAAATGAAAACATAATAAACTTCCGCACACCGCCGCCAGCCAAAGTGACGCAAAAGGCAGTGTTTTCATGAATTATGGAACGCGGCGGGAACAAGTTTGCTGCGAGGTGACAACAGGGCGACCTATAAGTGGCTGCCGCTGTCACAGTGCGGGACATCAAAACAAACATGGGGGCCGGCGCAGCAAGCTGAGCACATTTTTTTCTTTGTCTTGTGAGTACATTATGTGCATTTAGTGAGAGTTTCTTCCTCGTCAATATTGAACGCATGCTTGCCGATACCACTAATGTCGGCAAGTCTGCGGCAATAACGTAGCCATGTCCGCTTTGAAAGAGGAGGAAACAGGGGTAAGCACAATCATCATCAGCTAGACTTGGCACACTGCTGCGGCAAGTTCAGGGTGCATTCATTGCGTGGGAAATTTAAAAAATAGAATTTTGACCGCAAATTTCAGGGGTGCGGTCATTACGCGAGTGCGATCATTACGTGGGCAAATACGGTATGTAGCTGTAGAGAAACTGGATATTGAGGTGCGACTTTAGCAGTCTGTGGAGGTGTACAAAAATGTGAGGTGCTTCAGAGAATGGGCACAATGGTATACTTGGGATTATGTCAACAAAGTGTGTTGTGGGAGTGGCGCAGCTTCTATAAAAATTGCTAGCTGCAGAGACAGCAAAATACCAAGCATTTGATGTGAACATTAGGCACCATCAAGAAACCCAGATAGGTTATCGGGATTTGCGGGTAAAGACTCCCTTCATGAAATTGGGATTCAACTGTAAACCAATTTTCTTTAATTGTACCTGATAAAAAAAATGAAAGAAGCTCGTTGCAAACTTGCTTTACAGAAAGTGCCACGGTTAGTTTTTTTTGCCCATCACAGTGAGCATGAACTAATGTTACTGATCTGTTTTGTGTGTTTACATTGTACTATAACAGTAATAAGTGCATTTTGTCTAAAAGTAGTGTGTGTCGTTTTTGTAACATAGTTTTTGGTTTACTTTGCAGGGGGAAAGGTGGAAACGTGGTTTGGCACTAGCTGTAGCAGCCGTTATCTGCACCTATCCACCCATGGTACAGACACCAAGGATATCTGCACCACTGGTTTCCCTGACAGGGATCCAGGCATCAGAGAATATGGCTCCTCCACCAGTGTTGTGTTGTGATAGACGTGGGCGTTAACAGACGTACGCGATGCACCTATTTATTAGTCATGGCATGTAACTGGAAAGCCAGGCAGGAGGGGTATTCAAACGGTGGGACTTGATTAACATAGCTGACGGACTTAGGCATACGAGCGCAGGATGTGGGTGCGTTATGGTTGTCTTCTGTAGTCCAAAGGACTGAAGGGCTGCTCACCGCACGAGGAACGTACGCTCAACAGGGGGATTGAACGATGTTGACATTCTGTTCGGTATATACCTACGAAAGAGGTTGTCCTGACAGTAGTATGAGAGTTCTTGCCATGTACTTTGTAAACATAATGCTGTTGATTGTTGATTGTAGGGTTTAACGCACCGACGCAACGCAGGCGATGAGGCACGCCGTAGTGGAGGGCTCCGGATTAATTTTGACCACCTGAGGATCTTTAACGTGCGCCGAGATCTCGTACACACAGGCATTTTTGCTTTTTGCCTCCATCAGAAAAGCGGCCACCGCGGCCGGGAATCGAACTCGCGACATCTTGCTCAACAGCGCAACGCCTTAGCCACTGAGCCACCGCAGCGGGCTGTAAACATAATGCTTAGTAGTATAATGCTTAGTAAATGTTACTTCAGTCCATCAACTCCTTCAGCCATTTTTTGGAAATGAAAGCATGGTAATTTTGATGTACAAAGAAACAGCGTCATTGCTACAGTGGATGCAAATGGTAGAGCGAGCGGGAGAGAGATAAAACTTTATTTAAAGCGGCCCATGTCCGAGCTGCCGAAAATGGGGTTCTGGTGGGCCTGGAATGCATTCAGGTGGGTATTTGCAAAGTGTCAGGGCCCCGCACATGGGCAATGGGCCCGGCAACGCGAAGCCAAAGGATGGGGCGAAGATGAGGCGGAGGAGCGGCCCAGCTTTCCTATGAGTATGGAATGCGGGATGGTAAAAGATGTGGATGCAGAAAGTGGGATGATCGCCTGGCGCGAGGGCAAGACCAGTAAGTGTGTTTGACGTCAGGGTAGGCACCACACACCTGACAGTGGGGCGTGCCATCTCGGGTCATTATATAGCGAAGAATTAGGTCACGAGGGAGGGAGAGAGTCTGATCCTGGCGGATGTAGGTGCCTTCGTGGCGTGTGGGGTTAGAAGTGGGAGGAGGGAGATTGCGGTGGGAACTGCGAAGGCCCTTCAGCTGTTGCCTCCAAGCTTTGCGATGGGCGGCGCGTTCTTCCTTAGGGCTGTAGTACTGGGGCCAGGGCCGAGGTTCGCTCGGGTTTCGATTCGCACGAGCAAGGGCATGAGCCCTTTCATTCCCTCCAATTCCCTGGTGTTTGGGGACCCATTCTAGAAATGCGTGCACATGACTGTGGGCTGCCATGTAGCATGTCAGCTCCTGATGAATGTGCGCAGGTAAGGAGTTAGTTGCGAATTCTCTGAGGGCACAGTGAATATCCGTGCAGATGGTAATTTTGTCAGTTGAATGGGTTTGCAGCATGATTGAATCGGCAATGGCTTGAATTTCAGGAGCTGTAGAAGAAGGTACATTACAATGTTGGCAGAGGATGTCTTCACATGGACCTATGCAAATGGTAGTGCTCAAGTGAACAGTGCAGGTTATCATTATCTTGTCCTTCTAAATTAGTTCAGCCTCCATTGCATCAATAGACTCATATTGAGCTTGGTGTTGTTCATGCAATTTGTTCAGGCTGATGAGTCCTACGGTGAGCACCAATATCAACCAAAGCACTTGACTTGTTTGTTCTCTGATGCTATTGCAACACAACAAAAAATGATATGCTGCACAAACAGCACCGGGCCACCAAAGCTGTAACCTGCCCATATATGCACTAGCCTGGAGTAAAGCCAGTTATGTCACGCTTCTTCCGTTATAATTCTTCGTTCAGCTGACATCACAGTTCTCTCTATGCAGTTGCACAGAGTGGAGTTGAACCTGGAGATTAGGTGCTTGACCGGCGGCATATTTTTTTCACTTATTGTAGATAAGCAAAATGTGAAAATGGCAACAGCATACATTCCACCTGTCAGTGTGAGATTTGGATGCCTAATATTATCTGTTCAGAGTCACTACCTGCAAGGTGTAAGCCAAAATTGTTTTGTAAAATAAACCTTCTGTACTTTTGTGTTTGTACTAGTGGGCTTGTGTTTTGTGTGTTTGTGAAGTGAGTGGTATTACTGTTTCTAGGATGTGTGCAGCGTGCAAGGTTGCGTTTTTAATGAAGCAGAACAGCGATAAGGAATGAAGCACACGAAACTGGCAGCGAACGGCCAGCCAATTCAAAATTTTGACAGAAGTTTGTTTGGCCAACCATGTTTTAAATTTAATGTGTGTCTTTTCCACAAGAGCTGTGTTCACAGTCTGGCCAAATATTGTAGGGCTCCACTGTACATATAATTACCAACTTCATTGCCAGCATCTAGGCTTTGCTATCATGCACAAATTGTTTGGTGTTCGTTTAAACAGATTGAAAAGTGGAGTGCAATTAATGAAACAACACAAAATTGAGTACAAAGTACAATGAATGAAAAAACTAATACAAGGAATTTCCAAGCAATGCCAGCTTGTTACTCAAAGTTTTCTCTGAAATAAACATCACATGCTTGCTTGTGAACACATGCAAGCATATCCCATCCTTGATTGTGGGGCAAGTGTATTGAGTACAACATTTATGTTAGTTGGATTCCTTGATAAGTGTTACTAGCAGTAGTGGCAAGTTTTATGTTTACTTTGGCCATTGTGCTTTTTTTTTTTTGTCACTGACAATATGCATGGCCAGCCATGAGGCCCGACTTTCATCCTTTTTCATACCACATCACAGTATTATTTTTCTTGCACAATAAACCCATTTTTAACCCATACCCACCTCTTCTACTGTCTTTTTATTATTAGGGTGTTATAATGAGGGGGATACTTCGACGGGCACGAATAAAATCAAAAATAAAAGGAAAGATGCAAATTTTGTTGTCTTAAAAAACCTACCCTAACTGGGAAAAAAATGTTTGGCCTCACGATAATTTTTTAACTGCACCAAATATACAGAATAGCTTTGCAAAAATTCGAAAATTCGTGCGCCCGCGTGGCGAGGTGATCGCGCCAGTTGTAAATACGAGCACAATGTCGGACGACAGCGTTGACAGCCTGTCCGATTTTTCGTCGGACGAAAGCTTCGACGAAGTAAAATACGGTCTACAGCCTTATCAATTTGAGCCAAGGCGGCAGGCCTCGGATCATACGCCAGCTTCCCAACATACCCCAGCTTCCCAACCAGTCCCGAGCCCTACCCCAGACAGGACGGGGGATACGTCGTGGTACGTATCGACACGTGTTTTTGCATTTTATTGTGCGCTATATATGCGGAAATTTGTTTTAGGTGCACATGTGGTCGGTGCATCATCATGCCAGAGAATGACGAGTGCGTCTGTTGCTGCGAGAAACCAGCCGTGAAAGAAAAAATAAAATATGCCCAGAACCACATGTGCGTCACGGAAAATAACGAGTTCGTCACGTACTGGCTCACGCCATTCATCCTCGAGATTGAGTACAAGAAGCTGGTGCACTATCATCCCCGATTCGGCGACGTAAAAGAACCGAACGCGTAAGAAAGGTGAGCGACCCCGTCAAAGCACGTGCGCTTATGTGCGTGTTTACTTCTAGGCGATACAGGTACACTGCCTACAGGCAGTTCGTCTGGTGGGCGTACGGGCACCTCGGTGAAGGGCGCAGGGTCGTCATCCCGAGTTGTGTGGTGACCGCTATCCGGAAGGCGTTTCCATCGTTGGAATACACTGGGTTCAAGTGGTTGTAGGTGAGTACAAAAATGTCTAGCCTGTACTCTATGCTCGCGCGGTGCTGCAGTTTACATATGCTGTCATTTTCTTTCTTCAGTGACCGCGCCAACCAGAGGACAGCAGCCTTCTATTTTCGCTTCTACAGTGAAATAAACAGCTCCTCCACACCCCACAATCTTGGTTTGTTATTGTTTTGCCATGCACCGAGGGCGCGGTGCTCTAATTTCCTATCAACAAAACGATCGAGCTGGCGGCGCCCCACTTTGCCACAGCGGAAATATTTGCGATGTGCGTGGAGGAAATTTAATAAGGTTATTCTTCCGAGTTATGGGGTAACAGAATTAAAATTAAATTCTTGTCGCCGGAATGCACGCGCTCAGCGTAAGCGACAGCTTTCAGCGCATGACACCGCGCTCGCGTTACCCTCCCCCCGCCCGGTCTTTTTTTTTTCTCTTGGGTGTTGGCGACCAGCACGCGATAAATATTGTATTTTTTACATATCATCACACTAGCCTGACACGACAAAAATGTCATTAGAACTTCTGGCTGACGAAATATAATAGCGAAACCCAGGAAACGCAGAAAGGCGGAGCCAAAACGAAATCAACTCTACATCATATAATGCGCGTGTGTATTGCCGGTAGCAGCAATCGGATATTTTTTTTACGCGCATCAAGAGTGAAGCATTAGCTTCTTTGCTCACGGCGCGACAAACTACATCACTATGCAGCGTCAGCTACGTCGACCGTATTCACCGCGACGTACGGTGCATTGAGTTTTCGTTGCTTCCAGTGCGGTCACACGTTTCTTACGTCGTGTAAGCAACATAACATCTTTTCTTACTATTAGACACAGCTCTTATATGTTTGGGCGGGCGGCGGAAAGATTTACCCTTCTGTTTTCGCTGAGCAAACGACGAAGAAACCGCGCCTGTAGCAGCCGCCGCTGCCGCGCCCGGGAGCTCGCGTTCCCTCACCTACGTCATTTCCGCCCTGTTTGTAATGGCGGCGTTTTCTTCTCAGTTTCGGATAGAAAAGGTAGCTTTTTAGGAGTTGTTTTCGCCGCAATAACTCACATTTTGAGCATGATATTCGGTATTTAGGCCAACTTTTGTGCGAACTACCAGATTATCGCAGTTTTACATCGTCGAAAATTTGAGTGCAGTTGGCCTTTAAGTGTGCTTGTAAAGCTACTTGATCTTCATGACTAGCGATTGTTGCGTAAATAACGCAATCGTCGGCGAATAATCTTATATTGTTAGTAATACAGTGTGGAAGATCGTTGATGTAAATCAGAAAAAGCAGGGGGCCAAGTAGTGTTCCCTGGGGAACACCGGAGAGGACGGGAGAGAATTTGGACCTAGCTGTATTTATGACAACGAACTGTTTTCTGCCAGTGAGAAAGTTATTAATCCAAGAAAAGACAAATGGGTCGAGGTTAAGCAAAGAAAGTTTGTTCATAAGGCGGTGGTGTGGAACTTTATCAAAAGCCTTTTCAAAGTCAAGAAATATGGCGTCAGTTTGGATATTCCTGTCAAGATTTGCGTGCAAGTCATGAATTAAGGCAGCAAGTTGCGTTTCACACGACAGGCCTCTACGAAAACCATGTTTGGAAGGGTGAATGAAGTTGTGCTGTTCGAGGTGATTAATGATGTTGGTAAATAAAATGTGCTCCGTAATTTTGGATGGGACACTTGTAAGCGATATGGGCCGGTAGTGATATGTGGATGATTTGTTGCCATTTTTGAACAATGGAGTGATTTTACCGAGTTTCCAATCGCTCGGCACCTGTCCGTGTGGAAGCGATTGTGAGAAGAGCAGCTGAAACGCTGCGCTAATTATCAATTGTGTATTCTTTATAATTTTGCTGTTTATGTTATCAATTCCAGTTGCAGATGAAAGTTTCATTTTTCTAATTACGTTACTTATTGCATTTGCAGAAATTTCAATAGGTGACATTGGCTCGCTTAGGATAGATTCAGGGGTCTCTCCGAAGTTCGCACAAAAGCTATGTTCACGCGTGAAAACAGAACAAAAGGCATGTTTTAAGGCATTGGCCGAATCTACGTCACTGAGCGGTTTGTCATTCGTACCGGATAAGGTTATCGGCAAGACGGTTGTTGGGTCTATTGTTTGCCAGAATTTCCTAGGGTTATTTTTGAATGTCTGGTAGTATTGATCGAAAAAAATCGCGTTTCGCTTTTTGAATGCTAATCGAGAGGCATTTTACGGACGCGGAATATTCTTTCCATAAGAACGGTTGATCCTGTTTTTTAGCCCGTCTGAACAAGTGTTTTTTCCGGTTTATCATTTTTTTAATCGCGTTGTTAAACCAAGGGGCGGATGTTTTGTTTTTAATTTTTATGCTTGGTATAAATGCATCAGTTAGTTGGTTGAGTTTTTCAACTAGCAACTTCCACTTGTTGAATCCCTGTTCGTATGAAATGTAAAATTGTTCAAGTTCTGTTTTAATTCTTTCATAATTGCCACGGCCGTAGAGTTTTATCTGCTTTGGTGTAGGCTTAGAAAACGACGACGACGACGAAGAAGCTTGTGTGTTAGCTGCCTCGTATCTCCTCTCTTTTCTTTGGTATTTCACGAATTGAGCCATCATTTCGGCAAGAACGCCTGCCTCTTTACGGAGGTTTTCTGCGTATGCGTCGCCTGGATCCCCCTCGGAGTCCACCGGCCTGAAAGGGCACCGCAGACCGAGTGATGCTGCCACCAGAGATCACGCCATGCCCCCCCCTGCCGAGAAGCGCTTAGCTGCCTCTACAGAGGACTCCACGTTCGTTCCACCGGCATCAGGCGACGACGAGAACACTGATGATACCACTTCCCAAGGAGACGATACTACTATTGTGGGTGAAGGAGAAGTCGTCGCTGAAATGACTGACGCGGATGAGGAAGAATTCAAGCTGGTGAGTCACCGCAAAAAGCGTACCGTTGGCATACCTGTGGTTGTGTACCCGGCTAAGAGCGACCAGGACCTCAGAAAGGTGAACCCTATCACCCTCTTCTCAGCGTTCGAGTCTCTGTTGGGCAAGGCCCCACTTCGCAGCAGGTCCACTCCTCAGGGTGCCTTGCTTCTCGACGTGGCCACGGAGAAGGAGGTGAATACTCTTCTGAGATGCGACCGGGTCGGGGGAATTCCTGTGTCCGCCCGCCTGCCTCACTCCTACGTACAGAACACGTGTATCATTAAAGGTGTTCCCCAGTGGTACACGGAGGAAGACCTTCTAGGCTATGGCCTCAAGGTGTGCTGCACGTTCGAAGGCTTATGCGGCGCGTTGGCTCTTCGGTGGACAACTGGAAAACCACTCCATCTGATGCAGTGGTGCTTTCGTTTGCGCCAAGCACGGAACGACCGACCATGATCAACCTCGGGTTTACAAGGCACACAACAGCCGATTACACGGAGACCGCTTCCCGCGGCTTCAAGTGTCAACGTTTTGGGCACATCGCCAAGTTCTGCAAAGGAGACCTGCGCTGTAAGCGATGTGGAGGCCCACATGATTTTCATCAATGCAAGGCAAACTTTACCTGTGCCAACTGAGGCGGCGATCACCCCGCAAGTTTCAGCGGGTGTCCTTTTCGCGTTAGCGCGCTCTACAGGAGGAAGGCGTTCATCGAAGGACCAAAATCCCCTCCACCGCCACAGCAGACGCCACCGGACAGAGACAGTTTCCCGGCCGTAATTGCACAGGAGTCCGTAAAGGTGACGGAAAGCACGAAAAATGCGACCAGTGTTGAGCAACCAAAACGACGGGATCTCCCCACTACACCAGCTCCTCACGATGCACAGTCCCAGCCTCCTGCCGTGCAACGCGGGCGTGGTCAATATGCCGAAGTCTTAAGGGAGCGTCGTGTCCATTCCAGGACAGCCAGGGTAGATGACTACTCCAACATGGTGCGAGCTCTCTTCACCGCCCTCCGGTCCCACCTTACTTCTATGGCTCCAAGCTTCTGCAAAACCATCCTTGAGACCCTGCTAAGCCTGGAACATGTAATTTTGGGGTTTTCTGCGACACTGCTTCCACAGTTCAATGCCTCTCCGGAGTCACCCCTAAGTCAACATCATGGCCCCTAATTCAAGATCTTTTCGGGATGAAGTAAAACGCGCCACTTTTTACAATGGAATGCTAGAGGCCTAAAATCCCGTTTGTCGGACTTTCGTCTGTTTGTGTTCATAAATAACTTCCCCATCATCGTTATTTGTGAGCCAAACGCAAATAAGGAAACGAAACTTTCTGGATATGAAACTTTTACCTCATTAACCTCTGGCGTGTCGAGCAAAGTGCTGGTGTTCATCCGAAGAGAGTTCACATATGTTCTACACTGTGTTCAACCACATGACAGTAACCAATATATATGCCTCACGGTGAAAAAGAAGGGCCTATTGTTCACGCTAATAGCGGTTTATATATCTCCATCCGGGCGCTTTGATTACAAGACACTAGAAAAAATTGTCCAAGACAACCCGGGACCATGGATTATAATGGGATACTTCAACGAACACCATATTCTCTGGGGTAGCTAGAAGAACAATCTAAGAGGTCGAAGACTTGTCTCACTGGCGTCCCGACATGAGCTTTGTTTTGTAAATGACGGCAGCCCAAATCCCGCATGGAAGACATCTGCAGCAAAGAACTTTTCTCGAGATTCGAAAACGCCATAACTAGCACTGCGGAGGACACAACGCGGTGTGTTCGGATACATTACAAACTTACGGAGTTCGATGAAGCTTTAGAACACCTAAGAGCTATTCGCCGTCGTGCGGAACGGAGATACCGGCGCACAAAGTCTATTCATGACCTTCGGGAGGCCAGACGTACACAAAAGAAAATTCAACGCCGTATAGCCCAAGCGCAAGCAGAACGATGGAAGTCATTCTGCGAAAAATTAGATCCTCGAAAGCCTTTGTCTCAGATCTGGAACACTGTTAGGGGTCTACGAAGCACGACGCAGCAACGACGCCCGTTTAGTGCCTTGGCGCTTCATCAGAAACGCCTGGAAGTGGAGGTTGTGGAGGACTTTTGTCGCAGAATCGCCCAGGGCCCATCTTTGCCGAGCCAAGACGGTACACGCGTTGCTCCAACATCACAGGACTCCCGCATGGACCTGCTGTTTTCGATGGAAGAGCTAGACGCTGCACTATCTCTGTGTCGACGTACATCTTCACCAGGGCCAGACGGTGTCACATACGCTGCCCTGCGCCACCTAGGTCAAGGAGCCCGTCACCGCAGTTTTCAAACCCCCGCCTGTACTTGCTCGACCCTGACCTGCAGCGCCACTTACCCACTAACATGCCACGTTCAGATGCCACCCTACTGTGCCGACTGTGGATTGGAGTTGCTTTCACTAAAGCTTACTCATTCACTATCGGCATGACTGACAGCCCTGCATGTGACGTGTGCGCCACGGACGAGACAATAGAACACCTCTTGTGTCACTGTGTCCGGTTTGCAACGCAGAGACTGCACCTGTCAACCGCTTTCCGGAAACTCGACAACCAGCCATTAACTGCGCAAACTGTTGTGTGTCACAGACGTAGCCCATCACAGTCCGAAAAGGCCACAAAAGCACTACTTCGGTTCTTAAAGGACACAGGTCTGTCTGAACGATTGTAGAGACACTGTGCACCATTGTTCATTTGTTATTTGGCTAGTTTACCGTTTCAGTTTGGGCTTTATTAGCGCCTATTGTTTTGTTTTTGTAGTTATCTTTAATTTTTCTTTTCTTGCTTCTCAAGCTCTATTCCTGTCTTTTCAATGCTCTTTCTTTCTCTTTAAATCCCTCCTTCCCCACTTCCCATGTGTAGAGTAGCCAACCGGACTGTAACCTGGTTAACCTCCCTGCCTTTCATGCACTGTATTATCCTTCCTTCCTTGTGTAGGCTTATTTTCTGGGAAGGTAAAACTGAAACAGGCAAGAATAATTTTGTGATCACTTATTTCTTTAAGGTAATGGAGAGAATCCAGGCTACTTGGATCCGACATTAGAATAAGATGTAATATATTAGAGCTGTGTAATGTTTCTCTGGTGGCATGAGTTATTACTTGTGTTAGTTGGTAGTTTTCTAAACAGGCTAGAAATTCGCCGCATTCACCGCTGCGTAGGGAAACGTTGTTTGACCATTTTATAGAACGATAATTGAAGTCCCCGCAAATTATGAACTTTGCACGGGGATACATTTTGTGCAGACTGTCGAGGGTGTCGTTGAAATTGAGGTTAAAGGGACACTGAAGTGATTTGTAAACATCGCGGGATTACTAGCGCAAATTGTAGTCCGCAGTCTATAGGCTATGTTTCGACCACTCTGAGCGCGTTTACGCGAATTCATTGAGTAGAAAAAGCAATTCGAAAATGCTGTCCTCCTCTCTGCACCCTCGTCCATTTTTTGTGGCGTTTTCGTGTGACGTCACGAGGAGACGAGCTGGCAATTGGTTGCGCTACTGCACGGTTCGCCGCCCTTCCGATCGAGTCAGTTAGCCCAGCGTTTAGACCGCCGGCTGCCGACGGGTCGTCGCAATTGGCTCGCTCAATTGAAACTAAGCCACAACACCTTTGTGAATGCAAGAATGTGTCTTTCTTTACTTTGTTAGTTTGTGCACTGTATCTAGCTCCAAGTCGAGTCAAAGTCGCCTCACACAAGCGCTGCACAAGGGCACATGCGACGCTTCGCTGGCTTTACGATAATAGGAATATCTAAGGCCGCTTAAAGGCGGGAGGAGAGTCAACGAAGCCAATACAAAATCAAGTGAAACTTTTACCGTACAGCGCAAAAATAGGGAGCAGGAAGCACTTTTTTCCGCTGGGAGAACAAGCACAGCGGTCAGCAGCACGACCGCACATCTGCGAACGCTTTTCCGTTCAAGAAATGCAATTGCTAGACGTGAGATATTGTGGAAGTTTGGGGGACACTTACTGCACGGGCGCTATACAACAAATAGTCACCTAAAGTACTTCACATGATAACACTAAATAATAGTGTAAACTGGTTATACATTATAAACCGTATATATTGCGGCCATTCAGGAAATAAAGCTCTGTGGAGATGAGGACATATCGGCAGCATTAGAGCCCTTCTTAGAGCACTACAGTGTTTGTGTTAGCCACTCCGCAGGCTTGTCTGGGGGATGCTTTGTCTTCGTCAGCAAGGGCATAGGGTTTTCTTGTCTCTCGTGCAGCACCGATACTTCAGGGCGTTTTATTTGTTGTGACCTTGTCATTGCAGTTGTTGAGTGGCGTGTCATTTGCCTCTACGTCCCTGTGAACTGTCGTGAGCGTACGTCGTTTTTAAATGCGAATGCGTTTCTTAGTCGGGGTTGTCGTGCGTTGGCCGGCGTGCGCCTAGCAACAGCTGTGGCGCGCCTAGCAACCGGAGCATGTGATAGCTCGGGCGGGAGTAGCGGAGGGCAAGGAAGAGAAGGAGCGCGCTCGGCGTGTGAGGGCGCTCGCATCGCGGAGCTCGGGCGGAGTAGCGGAGAGTGAGTGGAGAGGAGGAGCGCGCTCTCATCGCGGAGCTCGGCGGAGAGAGCTCGCGCGCGGGGCGGGCGTGTTGCGCGGGTCTCTCTCTCCTCTCCGCGTACCCTCCCTCCGCTCGCTGCGCTCGGAAAAATATATATATATATGCAGTGGAGCGCGCGCCTCTCTCCGTGACTGCTTGCCGCAGCGCACTCATCGGTGCACCCAATGCATTCGCATTTCCGCACGATCTCCTTCGGGGAGGTGTTTTTTTCTGTCGGTTCGGGATTTTCTACGTACGCAAAGAAAAGTCCTCCTCATGGGGGACTTCAATTGTGTATGTAATGTGCAGGATCGTTCTAGGCCTAGCGTGCAATATGACCGCAGCGCAGCCACCCTGACTGATCTAGTGCACGAGCATGGTCTTGTTGATGTTGGAGAGAGGAAAGGGAGTTCCGTGCACTTCACTCACTTTCAGTGTTCCTCGAATGCACGCCTGGATCGAATTTACATTTCTGCAGAAGAAGTTTCTGGGATTTCCGACTATACTGTGCGCCCTATTTTTTTCACCGACCACTGTATGGGATCTGTTTACTTCAGTAGCTCAAAGCCCCGCGGTGTGCTGCCTCAGTGGAATCTATGGAAGCTCAATGTCTCCTTATTGGCCGATGAAATCTTTTGCAGAAGTATTTCTGAGTGTTTACACAACACTTTTGCAATAGCTGAGCTTTCATTATGTCAAAAATGTGATCTTTTTAAGCAAGAGGTGCGAAACTCGGCTATAGAAGAGTCAGCTCGTCTTGCGTTTCTAAAACGCTTTCATGTTCGTGAACTTCCCCGTACACTGGTGGACCTTCATAAACTTAAGGCAGCAATGCCTGGATCAAGTATAGATGAAATTGGCGTAACTATAGGACAATTGCAGCAATATGTTACTGAAAAATACCACGGTGCATCAATCCGGTCCAGAACACGGTTTTTTGACAGTTATCCCACTCGCCGTTCGCTGTGTGATGAGCGCCAATCGGCTCTTGCAAAGGAGATAATTGAGATTAATTATAATGGTACTAGGTATACCGACTCTGCTGATATTGCCGGTGCATTCCATGCTCATTACAGCAGGTTATTTGGTGGGTCCAATGTCGTGGGTCAAGAGCGTGGCTTTCATTCTCTCATTGGGGCACTTCCAAGGCTTGCGGATGATGAGTGTACCGGGGTTTCCGGCCCTATTACACTGGAAGAGGTTAAGATTGCCATCTCTTCGCTTAAGACAAACAAGACCCCTGGACCGGATGGACTGATCGGGGAATTTTATCAGAGGTTTCCTGATATCCTTGCTCCAGTCCTCTTGGACATATTCATAGCTGCATACGATCACGGTGTTTTGCCACCAACCTTTTACTTAGGGCACACAGTGTTAATACCAAAAACTGCGGATGAACACAAGCTCAGATCTGTAGAGGGCTATCGGCCAATCTCTCTCTGCAATGATGACTATAAAATATTCGCCAAAGTTTTATCTAACCGCCTTCAACAGGTAATTTCTAGTTTAGTTGGTTCTCACCAAACGTGTGGTATTCGGAACAGAAGTATTCAAACGAATATACATATTGCTCGTTCTATATTGGAATGCGTGTCTGATTCGGTTGAACAGGTGGCCCTTATCCAAATTGACCTTGCGAAAGCATTTGATCGGGTGTCTCACGACTTTTTATTTGCACTTTTGGAAGCGGCTAATGTAGGTGATGTGCTATATAGAGGCATTCAGCTTTGCTACAACAATTGTACTACACAACTTGTCGTCAATCGCATTCTCTCGAAGCCAGTTCAGATCAGGTCGTCCGTTAGACAGGGCTGTCCTCTATCGCCGCTACTGTTTGCACTGTACATAGAGCCTTTTTGCGTTAACATACAAAAGAGCCAAAGAGTACGTGGTTTTTCGTTAGCGTCATGTGAAGTTAAAGTTCTTGCGTATGCTGATGACGTTGCCTATTTTTGTGTTGACAAGCGTAGTGTTCCCGAAGCCCTTGTATTCAATAAGGAGTTTTGTGAGGTGTCTGGAGCGGTCATGAATATGGAGAAAACTAAGGGGTTTTGGTTTGGCCTGTGGGGAACCAAACCTTCCAAATTTGCAGGTATTAATTGGGACAGCATACCGCTTGAGTACCTTGGCGTGCCTTTGCACCAAATAAGAAACTCAGGACCACACTGGTCTTCAGCACTCACGCATGTCAAGCCTGCCTCGCAGGCATGGATGGGGCGAGAACTTTCTGTATTTGCCCGTGCGCAAGTCTGCAATGTCTTCTTGGTAGCAAAGCTTGTTTATGGGCTTTAGGTACTGCACTGTGCGTGGGCGAAAGTCCAGGCTCTACACAGAGTGTTTGCTACCTTCGTGTGGGGGTCTGAATGGGAGCCAATGCGCAGAGATAATTTGTTTCTTCCTTTACGGTCTGGTGGTGTTGGGTGTGGTGGGTTGGCGGTCTGGTGGGTTGGCATTTGTTTGTGCACCAACTTGTGTCTCGGTTTTTCTTCTACAAGACGGCGGAGCATCCATTTTTACGTACTGTAATTCAAGAGCGCATAAGTTACCATTTACCGTTTCTCCTTGTTTCTACAGGTGAGGTGAACCAAAAGCCGCCATGGTGTTTTCTAAAAGAAGTTGTGGATACTTTTCATTTCCTTACTGCGCGGTTTTCTCTGGAGTACCTGTTTAGTCTTTCAAGGACGGCTATGACGAACACTTTAATTCATAATCTATTCCCCGTGCCTGTTTATCACCAGCATACTTGCGGGACCATACGAATAATGTTTTAGACCGTGTCAAGCGTATGCGCGTGCCGCCAAATGCCAAAACGTTTTTCTTTAAGCTTCATTCGCAAACGCTTCCAGTTAAAACATGGCTGCGAGACAAAGGATTGTCGATCCCTTGGTCAGACAATTGCCGCTTGTGCAACCAACCAGAAACTATTGACCACTGTTTTGTGCTGTGCCGTGACGCGGTGTTTTTCTGGGACGTTTTGCAACGGACACTAAAAAAGGACATTGACATCACCCCATACACCATTCGCTTCTTGCCATTTGAGGACGTTAATGGGTGCCATATGACATTTTTGTGCTCCTAGGTTTGTTTAGCTTGTGGAAGTGCCGCATGACTGATCGGCATGCTGAATCCCCTAGGCCGACCAAGGTCATTTTTCGGGAACAGGCGGCGTTGGTACAGAGCGTTTATGTTGCGCAGAGTGATCCACCAGAGTGGCTGCATCTTTTGGATGCGTGCGTTTGCTTCCCCGGGGTTTTGAATTGGTGTCGACCTTTGTTACACTGACGGGCTTACCCTTTGCTGTCTGTTAGTGTTTATACTGTGTGTCAATTGTCTTGGCTGACTTCTCTCTAAAATTTCCATGTATTAAAAAAAAGAAACCTCGGTAGAGCTGGCTTGTTGCCCAGTGGTCTGAGGCGCTAGGTTTTCGGTTTTGCAAGTCGCAAGTTCGAATCCCCGAGGGTATATTGTTTTTTTTTTTTTGCCAGTTGATTTTTTTGTTTTCGGCCTATGTTTTCTAAACTGAGTTCACCAGTTTTGGGCCGTAACGTCGACTGCTTCACGCGCGAGATCGCAGAACGCGCGCAGACTGCCCCTGGCGCGCTAGCGAGTTCTCGTTAACGTGCTGTTGCCACAAACACCGACTGCTTGCGGGCAGTGGGCACAGGCCTGAATCAGCACACCCTTGGCCTGTTGCGAACACGCTTTTTACGATACAGGCATGAGTGAGGCAAGCTCCGAATATGCGGGAAAAGCGCATGGCATTTGAGCGCCAGCGGTGACGCGCATGCGTTCATGCACTGCGTAGGCCTCGGCTAGTGATTTCTACGATTCCAAGCTGTCCTGGGAGGCTTATTTCAGGCATTTTACAGGCGAAAATATGGCAGAAGGGCGGTACGGCGATTACTGAGCTATCGAGAATGCCCATCCAACGATGTCATCGGATGTCAAGCAAATTTCGGTTTCGGTTTACAGAACCGAAACCGAAACGTGTTTGAATGCTAACCTCGGACATCGTCCAATCACGGTGCCATCTCCTCGCGGCGTCCCAGCTTTAGTTGTTGGGGCCGCCACAGACCGCGCGTGGTAGTTTTTCTTCCTTCCCGCTTTAAAAAATAATTAACGACTTATCAACCGGATAAAAATTTGAGCCAGTCTACGCAGTGCAAGCAAAACCGGGAGCTTGACAAATTCACTTCAGTGTCCCTTTAAAGTTGGGCTTTGATTTGGGGGGATGGTAACACACAGCTAGTATGATCAGCCCATGTGAACTTTCGCAAACTACACAAAGGGCTTCCAGTGGACTCGTAATGCTAATAATAAAGTGACGGATTTTTCTTAGTAATACTGTAATGATGGATTGCCAGAATAATATTGGTACTGTCCATGGATGTTTTCCCCTTGTATTTGAGTGTTTTCGGATGTTTTAGACTCCACAAAAAACGTGTGCGTTTGTAATAATTGTTTATTAGAAACGTGTATGACGTGTTTCATTTACGTCTGTACGCTGATCACCCAAAATTTATATTGTGGACTTGTTTTTTCTTCTTTTTCCCCACTATGTCTAAATGTGTTTACAAGAATGTAACCCCCCCCCCTTACTCAATGCCCTTCAATGGCTCTGTAGGGTATAATAAATAAATAAATATGCGATAACCGTGGCGTCGTGAAGGATGTGGAAGTGATCGAAGGGTAGCGTGCAGTGACCACCGTATGGTAAGAATTCGAATTTGGCTAGATTGGAGGAGGGACCGTAACAAGCTAGTACGAAAGAAGCCGACTAATGAGCTCACAGTAAGACGTAAAGTAGAAGAATCCAGGATCGCGCTCCAGAACCGATATTCATCTCTTACCGACGAAGCTGCGTTTACGACACAGGAAGCCAGCGACAACCTTACACGCATTAACATGGAGTGTGAAGCAGAAGTCGGGGGCACGATGGCTAGACAGGATACCTGTAAACTTTCCCAGGAGACGAAAGACCTAATTAGGAAACGGCAAACCATGACTCTCCACCCCAGCTGACAGAATAGAACTGACATTCAGAAGAACTGCGAGTTGGGCGTGTTGGTACATGTTCATGGTGGGAAAAGCGCTACAGTAACAAGGACAAGTGAGTACACGGGACAAAGCGCTACTAGCAACTAGCAACTGAACTGTGTGGCGCCTTTCTTGTCAGCACATGTGCGGTGTGAATATGTATAAAATGTTTGGTTGTCGGTGCGCCTTGATATTTTCAGATGGTAGATTGTAAAATTTGAAGTGAAGACTGTGGCGTTTATTCCTTGTATATATGTATGTTTTTTCAGTAATAAAATCTTCAGTTGCTAGTAGCGCTTTGTCCCGTGTACTCACTTGTCCTTGTTACTGTAGCGCTTTTCCCACCAAGAATATAACTAGCGAAACTTTCGAAGTTAATCAATAAGCATAAGACAGCTGACATACCGAAGTATAATATGGAGAGGGTCGAATACGCTGTAAAGAACGGAGGTAGCCTGAACGCTCTGAAGAGCTGTCTTGGCGTGGGGGAAAATCAGATGTATGCACTCAAAAACAAGCAAGGCAATGTCATCACAAATAGGGATAAAACAGTCACAGTAGCCGAGCAGTTCTATAGGGATCTGTACAGTAGACGGGACATCCAGGATAATTCCGAACGAGAACGTAGTTCAGAGGAGATAGTAACGACCCACCAGTAACGACCGAAGAAGTAAGAAAGGCTTTGGAAGAAATGAAAGGGGCCAAAGCACCTGGTGACGATCAGATAACAGCAGCCCTCTTGAAGGATGGCGGAGAAATTGTGCATGAACAACTGGCAAACCTGTACACGCAATGCCTAATGACCGCAAGTGTACCGGAATATTCGAAGAACGCGAACCATAAGAAATCCTAATCCATAAGAAAGGTGACATGAAGGACTTCATACCCAGCTTTCCCGCTCAAAATTCTAACGTCGGAGGAACCTAGGAAAATTACTTCACTGAAGGAAAGTGATATTTGGCTCAAAGCAAGCCTTCAACGGGAAGATAGAAACACTAGAAGAACTTTTCAGGATTCTGAATAGTTTATGTGTAATTCGCGATCATATGTTACTCCCCAGGCATTTCTATGGGATAGTTTCCATGGCTCAGGAACCTAGCCGTAAAACGTGCAAGACTTGAAACTGTGCACAAAGCAAGTCTTCACCCCCAATATTAGCAGCGTGAAATAAGTTTACATTACGCTAATTAACTACAGATTAATCGCTGTTGAACGCACTGCCATGAGCGGGAAAGCTGCACATGTGAAAGATTACAGGCCGATCAGGTGACTTACTGTCAGCCATCTACACGGTACTTACCAGTTTAATCGCTAACAGAATTTCTTCAACCTTAGATTTCAGTCAACCTAAAGAACAAACAGGGTTCCGTAAAGGCTATTCAACAATGGACCATATTCACACGATCAATCAGGTGATAGAGAAGTGCGCTGAGTATACTGAACCCCTATATATAGCCTTCATAGATTTTGAGAAAGCATTTGACTCGGTCGAAACCCTAGCAGTTATTCAGGCATTACGGAACCAGGGGATAGATGAGCATTATGTAAGAATACTAGAGGTTATCTACAATGGGTCCACAGCTACCATCATCCTCCATAAGGAGAGCAGTAAAATACCTATAAGGAAGGGCGTCAGAGAAGGAGACACAATCTCTGTAATGTTATTTCCAGCATGTTTACAAGAAGTATTCAAAACGTTGGATTAGGAACAGGTGGGAGTAAGGGTTAATGGAGAATACCTCATTAACCTCAGATTTGCTGATGACGTTGCCTTGCTAAGTAACTCGGGCGGCGAATTGCAAAGCATCCTTTCCACCCTGGAATACATCTGGTGTGACGTCGCCAAGCATACAGCCAATGCCCAATCTTGTAAGCTTACTTAGAAAAAGGAAAAACCTCTTGGGTGAGTTTCTTGGTGCACATAACATGGTAATGTTAGGCTTGGGCATTTCATGGTTTTTGAATGTAAGCTAGTTCAAGCGTCACTACATAAAGGCATTCCAATTGGATATAAAAAGTTGACACACGTGCTGCAGGGGCCTCGTAGCCAGGCACTTACACTGTCTCAGAAAGCGTGTTTGTTTAGCATAATAAAGTGCAGTAACAAATACGATTTCCCTTTACACACATTTCTTGGAAGCACTGTCCAGTCGGAACTTCTATTCGCAAGCAGTTGTAAAGAGCACCTCAAACGATCGCGAAGACAATCGGCTGACGCATCCGGGGGAAGGGGGGGGAGGGGCGTGTGAAACATGTTAAAATAGCGCTGGAGGGACGGGACAACAAAGAAACGACTACACAGGACATGCGCTGGATACCAACTGAATTCTTTTACCACACACAAAAGAAGGTATACAGAAACAGCGCATGCGCGAACAAAGGGGAAGCAATCAGGAAAAAAGTCAGGGGAAAAAAGCAATCAGTGGGAAGTGATTTGTTTTTACGTAGTCCAGGGTTCGACGGAAGTCCGTCTGGTCAGGTGGTAAGTTCATAATAAAATTGCGGTCACTGGCCAAGTCAAAACAATAAAACTGACGTTTCGGATCCCCTACGGGATCCTTGTTCACAATGAGGCGAGGCAAGACGTCGTCGCGGTTTTCATGATGTCAAGATGCGTCGTAATGATCGTGCGTAGATACCGGGCATATTGCCCTCTGTCCGGTTGATGGTATCTGACGTCGTTTGAATAAAAAGTGATTCAACGAGGAGCCTACTTGTTGCGTTTCTTTCTTTGGCGATGATTGTGGCACTGTCCCAGTCAATTTGGTGATTATGTGCATCCGCGTGTTCTGCGAGAGCATTCGCAGTGACGTTCTTTTTGTTTACGTCACGCTGGTGTTCTTTGAGGCGTCTCGGGAACTTTCCAGTTTTACCAACGTATACGCAGTCGCAGTCGCCACACGGAATCTTGTAAATGACAAAATGACACCAGGGTACTTTTCTTTCGGGAGCTTGTCCTTCACGTTCACTAGCTTGCCACGAAGTTTTGCGCAGGGCACGTGGGCAACCCGCAAGTCATAATTGGAAAATACCCTGGAAAGGGCTTCGCTGACGCCGGCAACGTAAGGGATTGCCGCCCTAGAGTGGAATGTTCGCCTCGGTGCATCTTCGGCAGGATGCAATATTCGCTGTTCGATTTGCTTGATGAATTTCCGCGGGTACCCGTTCTGAGATAGTTCTTGTTGAATCTTCTTTAGTTCTCTATCTAGTTGCTTTTCCCCGGTGCAAATGCGCTTGGCGCGGGTTACCAAGGAGGAAACAACAGATGTCTTGTGGCCAACGGGGTGGCAGGAGGCAAAGTTGAGGTACTGGCCTGTGTGGGTCGCCTTCCTGTGCACTGAAAAGGCGAGTCCATTATCTGTGCGCCTCACGAGAACGTCAAGAAAGGGCAGGCATCCATTTTCTTCTTGTTCAACAGTGAACTGGATACTGGGTTCCACGGAATTCAAGCATTGCTGAAATCTTGTAACGTCATCCTTTCGGAGAACACAAAAGCAATCGTCCACGTAACGGTAGAAAACTTTTGGGGCGGGCGTGAAAGAGCTCAGAGCTTTTTCCTCTATGGCCTCCATCACAAGGTTAGCTGTAGTTACCGATATTGAAGCTCCCATCGCCGTGCCGCGGGCCTGCTTGTAGAATTTGTTGCAATACGTGAAGTACGTGTTGCTCAAACAGAAGTCGAGCAGCTTGCAGAGCTCAGGCACGTCAAAGGGGGTGCGGTCGGCGAGTGTGCTGTCACGGTTCAAAACATCCCGGCAAGTGGTCACAGCAAGGTCGACAGGGACGCTGGTAAAGAGGGATGTCACGTCAAAGGACACCATAGCGTCGTCGGGACTCAAGGTCACATGTCGCACTCTCTCAACAAAGTCGGATCTGTTTTCGATGTGCGTCGATGTTTTACCCGCTACGGGACTCAGCACTTGGTGCAGGTATCCAGAAAGGCGGTACAGTGGCGACCTTGTGAAGTCTACTATTGGGCGGAGAGGACATCCTTGCTTGTGTATCTTAGGTACGCCATAAATGGCGGGGGCTGAACCGTTGGTGCATAGCAGTCGGTAATAGAGCTTCTTTTGTTCAGGAGGCACTAGCTTGAAAAGTTCAGCAAGAAGCCCTTGAAGCTTACTTTGCACGCTTGTTGTCGGGTCCTTGGGCAAACCCACGTACGTTGGGCCGTCGTTCAGTAGAGACATCATTTTCGTATTGTAGTCACTCCTCTTTAGAAGCACGGTGGCGTTCCCTTTGTCGGCTGGAAGGACTACCACATCCCTGTTGTCCTGAAGGCTTCGTATGGCACGCTTTTCGGCAGCTTGGAATCCTGTGCGGGACCACCTTTGTTTTCGCCATTTCGAGAGCACTCCAACTGCCCGAGTGCGGGCCTCGTCCCGCACGCTTGGCGGGAGTTGACAGACGGCTTTTTCCACCGCGCTGATTACCTTCATCGGGTCTGGTGCAGTGTCCGTGTTGAAGTTGAGCCCTCGCTGTAGGACGCACAACTCGGCTGAGGTAGGCTGGTACGAGGAGAGGTTGACGACGTTGCGCCGTCCCTCTTCCGTGGCCTTTGGACGTAATGCTTCCAGCTTCCTCTGCTGCGAACTCTTGCATTCGCGCTCCTTACAAGTAGAGCTGAAGTTAGCGTGTAGCTGTACGTCACAGAACTCCTCAGGTATCAGGTGCTCTAGCCGGCGTCGGGCGAAGAATGTTTCCGTCTCCAGATCCCGTAACTTCTGTCGCACTTCCAAAATTCTTGCCTGCAGCAACCTCCGCTGCGCTTGCCGAATTATCTGGTGGCCATAGGTCGTCTGAACCGGCGTCTTCAGGCGTAATGATTTTGGCGTTAAGTTCTCCCCTTTGCACGTCAGGTTAAATTCCAGGTGTGTCCTGAACGCCTTGGTCCTGGATGTTAGCGACACGAATCGACGAATCTTGGTGACGACGTCTTGTCCATGCATGGTCCGGTAATGTACGTAGTCCAGGGTTCGACGGAAGTCCGTCTGGTCAGGTGGTAAGTTCATAATAAAATTGCGGTCACTGACCAAGTCAAAACAATAAAACTGACGTTTCGGATCCCCTACGGGATCCTTGTTCACAATGAGTGGCAAGCTAGTGAACGTGAAGGACAAGCTCCCGAAAGAAAAGTACCCTGGTGTCATTTACAAGATTCCGTGTGGCGACTGCGACTGCGTATACGTTGGTGAAACTGGAAAGTTCCCGAGACGCCTCAAAGAACACCAGCGTGACGTAAACAAAAAGAACGTCACTGCGAATGCTCTCGCAGAACACGCGGATGCACATAATCACCAAATTGACTGGGACAGTGCCACAATCATCGCCAGAGAAAGAAACGCAACAAATAGGCTCCTCGTTGAATCACTTTTTATTCAAACGACGTCAGATACCATCAACCGGACAGAGGGCAATATACCCGGTATCTACGCACGATCATTACGACGCATCTTGACATCATGAAAACCGCGACGACGTCTTGCCTCGCCTCATTGTGAACAAGGATCCCGTAGGGATCCGAAACGTCAGTTTTATTGTTTTGACTTGGTCAGTGACCGCAATTTATTATGAACTTACCACCTGACCAGACGGACTTCCGTCGAACCCTGGACTACGTACATTACCGGACCATGCATGGACAAGACGTCGTCACCAAGATTCGTCGATTCGTGTCGCTAACGTCCAGGACCAAGGCGTTCAGGACACACCTGGAATTTAACCTGACGTGCAAAAGGGAGAACTTAACGCCAAAATCATTACGCCTGAAGACGCCGGTTCAGACGACCTATGGCCACCAGATAATTCGGCAAGCGCAGCGGAGGTTGCTGCAGGCAAGAATTTTGGAAGTGAGACAGAAGTTACGGGATCTGGAGACGGAAACATTCTTCGCCCGACGCCGGCTAGAGCACCTGATACCTGAGGAGTTCTGTGACGTACAGCTACACGCTAACTTCAGCTCTACTTGTAAGGAGCGCGAATGCAAGAGTTCGCAGCAGAGGAAGCTGGAAGCATTACGTCCAAAGGCCACGGAAGAGGGACGGCGCAACGTCGTCAACCTCTCCTCGTACGAGCCTACCTCAGCCGAGTTGTCCGTCCTACAGCGAGGGCTCAACTTCAACACGGACACTGCACCAGACCCGATGAAGGTAATCAGCGCGGTGGAAAAAGCCGTCTGTCAACTCCCGCCAAGCGTGCGGGACGAGGCCCGCACTCGGGCAGTTGGAGTGCTCTCGAAATGGCGAAAACAAAGGTGGTCCCGCACAGGATTCCAAGCTGCCGAAAAGCGTGCCATACGAAGCCTTCAGGACAACAGGGATGTGGTAGTCCTTCCAGCCGACAAAGGGAACGCCACCGTGCTTCTAAACAGGAGTGACTACAATACGAAAATGATGTCTCTACTGAACGACGGCCCAACGTACGTGGGTTTGCCCAAGGACCCGACAACAAGCGTGCAAAGTAAGCTTCAAGGGCTTCTTGCTGAACTTTTCAAGCTAGTGCCTCCTGAACAAAAGAAGCTCTATTACCGACTTCTATGCACCAACGGTTCAGCCCCCGCCATTTATGGCGTACCTAAGATACACAAGCAAGGATGTCCTCTCCGCCCAATAGTAGACTTCACAAGGTCGCCACTGTACCGCCTTTCTGGATACCTGCACCAAGTGCTGAGTCCCGTAGTGGGTAAAACATCGACGCACATCGAAAACGGATCCGACTTTGTTGAGAGAGTGCGACATGTGACCTTGAGTCCCGTCGACGCTATGGTGTCCTTTGACGTGACATCCCTCTTTACCAGCGTCCCTGTCGACCTTGCTGTGACCACTTGCCGGGATGTTTTGAACCGTGACAGCACACTCGCCGACCGCACCCCCTTTGACGTGCCTGAGCTCTGCAAGCTGCTCGACTTCTGTTTGAGCAACACGTACTTCACGTATTGCAACAAATTCTACAAGCAGGCCCGCGGCACGGCGATGGGAGCTTCAATATCGGTAACTACAGCTAACCTTGTGATGGAGGCCATAGAGGAAAAAGCTCTGAGCTCTTTCACGCCCGCCCCAAAAGTTTTCTACCGTTACGTGGACAATTGCTTTTGTGTTCTCCGAAAGGATGACGTTACAAGATTTCAGCAATGCTTGAATTCCGTGGAACCCAGTATCCAGTTCACTGTTGAACAAGAAGAAAATGGATGCCTGCCCTTTCTTGACGTTCTCGTGAGGCGCACAGATAATGGACTCGCCTTTTCAGTGCACAGGAAGGCGACCCACACAGGCCAGTACCTTAACTTTGCCTCCTGCCACCCCGTTGGCCACAAGACATCTGTTGTTTCCTCCTTGGTAACCCGCGCCAAGCGCATTTGCACCGGGGAAAAGCAACTAGATAGAGAACTAAAGAAGATTCAACAAGAACTATCTCAGAACGGGTACCCGCGGAAATTCATCAAGCAAATCGAACAGCGAATATTGCATCCTGCCGAAGATGCACCGAGGCGAACATTCCACTCCAGGGCGGCAATCCCTTACGTTGCCGGCGTCAGCGAAGCCCTTTCCAGGGTATTTTCCAATTATGACTTGCGGGTTGCCCACGTGCCCTGCGCAAAACTTCGTGGCAAGCTAGTGAACGTGAAGGACAAGCTCCCGAAAGAAAAGTACCCTGGTGTCATTTTGTCATTTACAAGATTCCGTGTGGCGGCTGCGACTGCGTATACGTTGGTGAAACTGGAAAGTTCCCAAAACGCCTCAAAGAACACCAGCGTGACGTAAACAAAAAGAACGTCACTGCGAATGCTCTCGCAGAACACGCGGATGCACATAATCACCAAATTGACTGGGACAGTGCCACAATCATCGCCAAAGAAAGAAACGCAACAAGTAGGCTCCTCGTTGAATCACTTTTTATTCAAACGACGTCAGATACCATCAACCGGACAGAGGGCAATATGCCCGGTATCTACGCACGATCATTACGACGCATCTTGACATCATGAAAACCGCGACGACGTCTTGCCTCGCCTCATTGTGAACAAGGATCCCGTAGGGGTATCCGAAACGTCAGTTTTATTGTTTTGATTTGGCCAGTGACCGCAATTTTATTATGATTTGTTTTTAAAGGAAGAAGGAAAAGAAATGGACTGGGGATATTATTAAGCTCTCATGGGAGCTCACCCTGCATTTAACACAGTCCGGAAGCGGGTGTAGTAGGGGAAGTAGGATAGGAGAGAGAATAGTAGAGGTTAGAAAGGTGAGGAAAGAGTAAACAGTAGTTCCACTGCGGTCGATTCTGTCGCACACCACACACCACGAACAGCAGGAACAATGCTGCCTCCGGGAGACGAGAAAGAATCCTCGAAGGAAACCGTGAAGCGCAGAGACGAGCTTGCTGTGACGAGGTGCGAAGTCTGCGGCGGTCCTGACCGCTTCGGAGTTCGCTGGATTGGACAGCGGCTGACAGACGGGTAGGGGGCGACGGGAGGTGGCACTCGACCGCCCACACCTGCAGAGCGGGGACACAGCGGGGCGAAAGCCGGGCGACATCGAAATCCAGGGAGGGGCCGCCGAAATGAAGTCTATCGAAGCAGAGGAGCGCGAAAAAACACGTCCGATCAACTCCGAAGCGACGACCGAACCGACCGAACTCCGGTGACGCATCCGCAAAAGCTGCCTCTCCGAGCGTACGAAGTACCCACTAATCTACGTGCTATTCTTCTGAGTTGCGGAGAATTCAACAGTGCGTCTAACGCGCTAGCATGGCGCAAAAGATCGCTACCCACCACAGGAAAACCTTCGCACACCGTGTCCACACCAAAGTTGTCACGGCGCATTCACTGCCACGGAGGCTGCCATAGTGGAATTCATTGGTTGCTAGGTGAATACCCACTAGTGCCGCCAACTCTAGTAGGCAAAAAGACAGCTGGCAATCAATAGCACGGTTTCAATACACGGACTGGCCGAGCAGCTTTTCCTCTAGAGTCAGTAGAATAACACTATGGCACAGACGGATAATCGTCGCCTTTGCATTACGCAGGTTGGTTGTACGACCGCTCAGGACACTTCTTAAAATTTTGTGTTGAACCTCTCAAGCCGCTGCTGCCAGGCTTTCGTGGTGAATAATGACTGATATACAGTGTTTTTCGTGTGAAAAAGCTTGTACGCAAGGCACTTAACGTTAGACGGCTCAACTTGCTTTCTTTTTCTTTATTGCCTCGCACCCGCTTGTATTTACTTGTTTGTCGTTAAATTGCAGGCTGTTAGAACTCTTTTCTTTTCGTTCTCAATGTATCCCGCCCCCTATGTAATACCCTCCTACTGAGGGCCTTTAGGGGTATTTTAGAATTAATAAATAGTTTTTAACGCTGGCTGTTGCTCTGAAGTCACTGAAAGAGCAATCAGGTCGAAGAGCGAATCCTTCCGGAAAAACTGGAAGTGCAGGGATTGCGTGAAAGCTGACTTCCCTGAAGAAACGCGCGAGGAAAAAAAACAGCTTTAAGAATTTAAGCTTTAAGCGCACAAGAATTTGCGCTACTAACCCAAAAGCTGGAGCAATTGCTGCCACCCCGGGCCAGTGTAGCGGAAATGGGTGACATGTCAGACAGATTTGACGAAGCTATGAAGCGGCTCGACAGCCAAGGCGCCGACATCAAAGCATTAAAAAACGTGTCGATACGATTGGAAGCAGCCGGCTTATTGACACACAAAAGGAGGCGGTGCATGACCTAGAATGGCGCAGCAGGCAGTTGCTGACCACACGCCATTTGACGTCCCCTACCCATGCACTAGCTTGGGTTCTGCCTCAGCAACACATATTTCACTTCCTGCTCGGGATTCTACTCGCAGACGCACGGAACAGCCACGGGTGCTTCTATCTCAGTAACGACCGCAAATATTGTCATGGAAGCTCTGGAAGAACAAGTCCTCTCAAGTTTTACACCGCAACCGAAGGTATTCTACCGCTACGTGGATGGCTGTTTTTGCATCCTGCGGAAAGAAGATTCACCCCGGTTATTACATGCTCTGAATGCCGTCGAGCCAGAACTGCAACTCACAGTCTAGTAAGAAGAGGATGATCGTCTGCCATTCCGCGACGTCTGCCATTCCGCAACCAAGAAGCACGAGATCATCCTAGCCGTGCTGGGCTCACTCCCGCTCCCTTCAATGGTTATCGAGAGGCCCGCGATCGACTGCTCTCATACGAAAAAAATCACGGAGCATCGGGGTCTCTCACGCCGCCGCTATCCCCCGTGACCACACATCCATCACCAACGCTCAGGAGCGCCTATGGCGACCCCTCCAGACCAATTCCCGTGTCAGTCATTCTCTCCTCCACAAGGTTCATCCCTCTCAGTTCCCTTCCCCTAACTGTCCTCTCGTGACTCTCTTGACACTCTAACTCACACCATCACACCATGCGGCCTGTCCTCTCAAGTCTCAACATAACCAATCTGCAGCATGGAGCAGTGGGACGACGAGCTAATGAAACTCGCAACACGCAAGCACGGCTGCAGTTACTTGAAGTTGGCCGAGCCGCCACCGTCGGCGGCAGCCGCCGCCCCGCGGCCACAACACCTTCCCAAGTTTACTTCCTCAAAAAATAAAGTGATTTCTCTCTCTCACCCGCCGCGATGGCTCAATGGCTAAGGCGTTGCGCTGCTGAGCACGAGGTCGCGGGTTCGATTCCCGGCCGCGGTGGCCGCGTTTCTGATGGAGGCGAAAAGCAAAAACGCCCTTGTGTACGAGATTTCGGCGCACGTTAAAGATCCCCAGGTGGTCAAAATTAATCCGGAGCCGTCCACTACGCCGCGTCTCATCGCCTGCGCTGCGTCAGCGCGTTAAAGGGGTCCTGAAATACCTTCCGCCGATGCATGGATGTGCATGTACCCAAATAGAGCAATGTATTTGCAATCTCCTCCCGCAAGAATTTTGTTAAAGCGACGAGTATTAGCTGAGAAATCGTAAATCAAAAACCGCGCATTATCGTCGCTCCACGTTTCCTCCTCCTTTCGACTTACTCTCCGCTGTTGACGGCGCGTGAGCCTTGCCTCCCATGATGCTGCACTCCGCAGCGGTGACGTACTTCCGCTATTGCGCTGCTCAGACTGTCGTCTGCTACGGGCAAGCTTTGTTGACACAATCCCGCACGCCGCTCAAGGCTGGAAAAGCGAACGAAAAATCTGGCCGCATGTATGCGGCGGCCTGGCCTTGCCCTTTCGCCGTGTACGTTGCTGGCGGCACACGACTTTTTATCGGCGGCGAACTCGCAGCCGCACGGGGAGGGTCGTGCGCTCGTTCCCTTGATGCACCCCGCACCGTTTATCCAAAAAGCGCCGTATCAGATGTGGCCCCGCTGGGGCCGGGTCTTATTTTGCGGCGGTGGTAATTCCTGCCGGCGGCATGTGAAAAAGTCATATTAAACTGATACAGAACACGTGCACAAAACGCTTCAATCATGTGACCAGTTCAGCTTGGGGCGACGCGTGGTGGAGAGCGGCAACGTTGGCAAAACATGCTCCGTCGCGGCTCTGAGCTTTCTAGCGCTGGAGCGAGCGCCATTTCGTTGACTATCTCAAGCATCGGTTGCCTTGGCAACAAGGCACAAACCACTCCAGAAGTCAGTTACGGTTGCGTGATCCCGGTTCAGCGTGATCCACTTCGCGACATGTGGGCACTGCAGGCGTACCACTCACTCCCATTGGGAAGTGCGAGATGCGTTTGGCATTACAGGAAACGATGGTGTGTGTGTTGTGGACGCCTTTGTTTCGCGATGAAATGCGACGTTGTGCTTCTGCGGATGGATAGTGCTTCCCATGGCCTGGATTATCTTTCTCGAGCGACGTACGACTCAACCTCGCGCGGGGTATGTGCAGTGTGCGTGGCTAAAAGCCATCGGCTTGTGCGCCAGAGTTAAGTGACTTGCTGTTCGTCCCAGCAAACCGCACGCGAGGTGAGTACCGAATTTACGACGGGCAGGAGGCAACCCATCCTCTGTCAATCGTGGTTCAGACTTTCAACGCATGTTGTGACGTTGTTTTCGTTAGAAACGCATCTCTGGATTGTTTTGAAGTTAAATAAAATGTATGCGTCAAACCCGGGCATTCGGCTCAGGGCGTTCTCTGCGATTGCACGAAAGAAGTGCCACGGGGCTTCAACGCTTTCTTTATGGAAGGTACTCAGGTAAGAGAATATCCATGTCGTGTTATGGCCCTCTTGCATTCAATACAAACGGTTAAGCGTTTGTTTACACTTGTTTCGTTTGTCGTAAAATGTCCAAGCACTCCGGCACTCCGCTGGCAGATCAGCCGGCGAGCCGACGCTGAGCAGACGACTCATCTCTTTGCCGGAAGTGCGTGAAAAAGCCGCCGAATAGCAGGATGTCTAGCTCATGACGAACATCTGGGAATCGGTGATGTAGACATGTGAAGATGGCGGCGTCCAAAAACACGAAGGGAAGGGTGAGAAAAAAGCGACAAACTTTGCAACAAAAGTGTGAGCTTTCCGCTGCACGTAAAAGAGTAATACTTGGCACAGATGATGTTGACGACCCAATCTAACGATTGCGCTAGTCAATTTAGTGTGCTCAAAACGCCTTTCAGGGTCCCTTTAAGGAAGCCCCGCAGCTTGCCCGCAATGCCAGCTTCCTCCATGGCCAGGCAATGGCATGACGCTGCAGGTTGTCGAAGGCGCCCTTCACGTCCAGCAGCACAGGGCTGCCGCCCGCTAGGAGGCCCTGTCGTGTTCAAGGGCCGCCACGACGTCGGTGATGGAGTCGGTGGCTGCTCGGTGTCTCCGTAATACCGTTAGCTGCTTGGGGATGGCCTCCTCTCTGCTGCGATGGCCTCCATCCTCTGCAGTGCCACCCGTTCGAGCAGCTTGCAGCCGCAGGATGCACGGGCCGGTACGCCGTGACTGCCACAAGGCCCTTTTCTGGCTTTAGGATGGGCTGCAAGATGGCTAGCAGCCACTCAGGCGGCAGCCGGCCCGTGTAGCCGCCCGAACCCCACCTCATCCAGATTGCGCATTATCTGGTAGGTGATGCCGTCCGCTGCTGGCGCCGACTTACGTTTGCAGCTGCGGAGGGGACTGCGGAGCTGATTCTCCGTGATGGTGGCGTTGTTGAGGGGGTGATACACCTCCCCCGTCCCAGCAACTCTTTCTACCTTGCTTCTACCGCGACGGGCTGCCTGGCTGCTGCTGCTGCGTCCCGGCGGCGTCACTGCTGCTGCTTGGCTGCTGGCGCATCGTAGCGGGTGCGACAGGCGGCGGCTAGGGCTGCATGGCTGCTCGCAGAGCTGCACGGTCGCCCAAGTGAGCGGCAGGCGCCGGGACTCCTACTAGTTCCGTACACACACGGCGCTTCCCCTGCCAGCGCGGGCAGGAGTAGTCGAGCACGACGTGGGGGCCCCCGCAGATGGTGCAATAAGGCTTCGCGGCATTGCCCGCTGCTTTGAGGTGGGAACCCCCAAAGGCTACAAATTTGGTGTTAGTGAGTTAACAGTGACGTTGTAAACGATACAGAGTTACTGTCTGCTGTCAATATATGGTCATCCGCGGGGGGAGTTTGGCTACAGAACACGGCTGTAACTCTCGCTTTACCGGAACAATCTGGAAATAAATTATGTAACAATTAGCCGCTAATACAACTCTAACATTACGCACCACATCTCCGATGGTCACCCTTCTTCACAGATTGCAAGGGCACTGAATTTTTTTTTAACTCCGCGTGTCGAAGCATCGAAGGCGTGTCGAAGGCGCTCGTTAAAAATAACAACGCCGGTTTTAGCGCGACAGTAAGATATGTGCCCTGTAATGGCCGCTGTAATAGAAGGCAACGATTGTAGCTATTTTCTTTACAGCGTGCTTTAACACAACGTTTCAACCGCGTGGACATTTTGCAGTTTTCTTTCTTCAGAACAGACCTGAAGTTGCAGGGGGGGAAACCGAAAACAAAAAATCGCGCCAATCCACCCCGTGAATGTGGTTGCAAAGCAAAGCTGTAAACGGCACCCATAACGATTACCCATGCGACGTCACTTAAATACCCTCACATCGCTCTACAAATAGCAAAATCAGAGAGAAGTGAAATGCACTGAACCACACCATTTATTACTTCAAAGAGATGTTCTTGTTAAGGTTAAATCAATGCATGAAGCATGAAGAGTGCTTGGTTGAGTTGTATTGGCGTAGCGCAAGTGTGGAAACTTTTTTTATAAAATTAAAGCAAGCTCCAACCCGGTGTTATACGATCTGTTTTCTCCGTCTCTGCGCCGCGGACGCAGGCGACGAGATTTGCGGCAGAGAAGGAGGAGGAGGAGGAAGAAATACTTCTGTTCCGATTTCTGAACGGCCCAGAGTGCAGCCCTGGGGAGTGATGCCTTCTTCTAAATGGCCCATATGCAGTCCGCGCGGCCTGTGTTCTGTCCACCCTCTGAAGCTGGGTAGGTAGAGAGGGCCTGGACAGCAACATCTCCCATTGCTCTTGTTGGGTAGTTGACGGAAAGAGAGGATGGTGCTCACGGCTAAAGTCGCACACCCCGATTACGGAACGGAGTGTTCTTACTTCTGAGCAAAATTTACATTCAGCGTTGTAGCGATTCGGGGTGCATTAGGCGAAGACGCGTAGGCTGTAGGAAGGAGCCCGGATTGCTTGAGCCGTAGGGTAGTTTATTGTTCTCTGGAAAGGTCAGGGTAAGGCGAAGGTACTCTCTGTCTCAGAAGACGATAATGCTGGGTTATCTCTCTGAACGTGAGGAGTGGGTGACTGTCCTCGTGCATCTCCACAGCACGGGAGGTAAAAGCGCAGGCTTGTTGGGTGGGCGTATTTGTTGCCCTCCATTGAAGCGGGAGGGGGTGTCCAGATGAGCTGAATGGAACCATTTGGGGTGTGGTTTTTTAGCACGCCCAGTGCAGGTCAGGACACCCAACCCGACTGGTAATTCCAGTAGGCTTGCTGGGAATTGATGACTACCCTCCGAACCCCTGGTTGAGCGAGAGCCAAGGTGATGGCTACCTCTTCTGCTGCCGTCATTTCTTGGGTCCTAAGCGAGGCACACGAAAGGAGGTTGGTTCTGGAGGTAGCCACGATGATGGCGTATTGCTGCCCTCGATTTTTGGAGGCGTCTGTGTAGGTCACTGCATGATCCCCACCGAGGGTGGTGTTTAGCGCTTGAGCGCGTGCTTTTCGGTGACCCTCGTCATGTGAGGGGTCCATTTTCTAAGCAAAGGGAGCATCTTTAATTTTAGTCGCCAAGAGTCTGGGAGTGCGTCAAGCGGAGTGACATTCTGGGCTGCCTAAGAAATCTGGTGAAGCATGCGGTTACCCATCGCAGTTCTGAGTCGGACCTTCTGGTTAGAAAGATGGCCTTCTATCAGCTCTTCCACCGTGTTGTGGAGCCCCGTGCTAAGCAGCCTCTGTGTGGACGCACTCATGAGGAGACCAATCGCCTGCTCGACCGCCTTTCTAATCATTATATAAAGCATCTCTCTGTCTTGTCGAGAAGAAGACAGGGGGTTGACGTAAGTGACTCTCGAGAGGACAAAAGCTTCAATTAATTGAAAGGTACCGGATTCCTCTAGGCCTCGCTTCTTGGTGGCAACTCACCTGATCATGTGTATGATTTGATTAATGCTGTTTTTGAGGCGCTGCAAGGAGGCGTCACTCTTGGTGTTAGCCTCGAGATGTAGGCCCAGGATGTTGATGCTGGGGCTTGGAGTGATGGCCTGGCCATCAAGGAGTATTTGAATGTATTGCTTGGTTTGGCGCGAGGGCGGACGACAAGGAGCTGTGATTGTTTACGTGAACACTGGAGGCCACAGGCTTTAGCACATTGGCGTACCAGAAGTGAGATGCCATGCATTGGTGTGAACTTCCTTTAATTTTTGTAACTCTTAACCCATGAGCAAGGTGCTCACAGAGCCGCTAGACGGGCGTGAGTGCTCGCGTGACGCTTTCACGTGGCCTTCAGCGAGAACGCAGGGGGTAAACACGTAGATGTGCTTGGTGAGTACACCACCTGTCTTCCCACTCTTCGCGTGGGCTCGTAGCTAAATCGGTAAGTCAACGGGCTCTCGCTTTGTTAGTCTATTAGTTCCAGGTTCGATTCCCGGCGGTGTCAGTAAATTATGTTATTTGTTCGCTGTAGTTTTCTGGTGACACCAACGATCGCGAAAGAACCCTTCGGGGGTCGAGGTAAAAAGCTTTGCTTTAAGAAAGAAAAATGTCGGAAGCGGGATTTTTTTACCAATTACAAAAGTTTCTGTGAATGTCCACGCAAATTTTTTTGTCGGCTTACAATGAATTATATAGCAAAGACATGCTATGGCAGACCGCTGCGGCCTACAATTTTATGCCTCCCTTTATAGCGCGCAACAAGGCACGTTTCCGAGCGCACGTAGCTTGGGCCAGCTCAACAGCGGCAGATTCCATCGCCGCTGATGCCTGCGAGCGGCAGTGCAACCAGCGCCCCTCTATAGCCCAGCTACAGTAAACTAGAATATTCTAGTTCACTGTAGCCCAGCGCTCCCTTTTGAAAACCGTCACGCGAAGTATGACACGCCGGCAGAGCGGCGATTAAACATATCAGATAGGGCGGCGGGGGCAGTGCGAACACACTCTTTGACCGGCGCTCTATGGCAACCCGTCGGTGCCCATGCGCGGCGCAGCGATGCAGTTCGGCCACCGCTCCCGCGCTCCGCTTACTTCTGCGCGGACCTGTACGTGGTGTAAGCGAAGCTTTGGCCCGTATTTTTGTGGATTGTGACCTACGCATTGGGCACGTGCCGGCCAGCAAGCTTCGGAAGGAGCTCGTGAAAGCCAAGGCAGGGGAGTGAAACTTCCTAGACCTTGCATGGGACGCGATATTCGCTCGCAGCGACGGACAAACCCCTGGTGTTTGGGGGCGGTACTAAAAACATGGCGGCGCGTCGCAGACATGCACTGGGAGACGCCATCTTGATGAGGTCTTAAAAGCTAAGTGTGTGTGTGTGGGCTGGTGGGGGGGGGGGGGGCAGTTTAGCGCCACATTCAATTGCGACGCACATGCAAGGTAAATTGAGCGAGAGGAAGATGTTCAGATGGCCAGCGCATGACCTTGTTCCTGTTGCGCAACCCACCACATTATCAAAAGGGCAATTGTTTCGTTCTGGTTGCATAAAGTTTTGCGCGTCTACTTCTTTTTGCACCACTTATTCTAAGTACGACGTTGTTTTGGTTTATTAGCACACAAAATCTAGACAAGAGAAATGCGTACAGTTATTTTCATTTTTATTGCCTACATGCACCATTCATACAGTAAAAAGACAACTTGGATATTTACGCTTTTAGTCGCAAACAAAAGTGCATGGCACATGGCCACATGCTAATAACTACGTATCCAGACAGTGCATATCTTCTGTCCAAGGTCCGTGAAATGGGCAGGACACAGCCGGTAGCTACTGTAGGTCTGACGAGGTGGTGAATGAGCCAGGTCCTACCTTCTCGCACACTGGAGCCAAACCCGAGATCTGGAACATCTGGAGCGTTTGTATATTTGGGTTAGAATGAATACTAGCTTTAATGCCGCATTCAGGCGTACATAGTTTTCAGTCAAAACTGGCATCTGTATTCGGAATAAACGTTATCTGATATATTAGGAATCTTTCTTTCTAAATTTATTTCGGCTATAAAGACGACTTGTGATAACACCAATCGTAAAGGCAAATTTTAAATTAAAATCAGCCTTTATTATTACGAGACGCGGATACATGTTTCTACTCGTGCGATCATAATGTTGGGTGGCAACGACCCACCTTTCCTCCTTATCGAAAACACATTTCTGCAGACAAAAGCAGCCATCCCACACCGGAATCGCTGAGCAATTATTAATGCATATATACTTTCTCGCACTATGTATTCCTCAGGTGTGATGCAGGTTGTTTTTGTAAATGAGGAGGTTAAAATTTAGCGGGCGGACAAGAGTAGAGACGATTTGGCTACGGACAAGGACCAAATTATATTGATGGGACAAATTACAAAATAACGTGCACAAATGAACATCCAGATAACCTAATGACAACCGTCCTATAATAACAAAGTCCCTTTGCGAGAAGTCCCACTCCAAATTGTTCGCGCTCACGTGTAGGTCCCAGTCGGTGAGTTGACTCGGTGCGCAGGGCTCGGTGCGCTGGACTCGGTGCCCTTGTCGATGCCGGTGCTGTGCCGGTGCCGGTGTCGGTGCCGGGCCGATGAACAACACGTTATATTCGGCCCGGGTGTTCCGTGGACAGTCTCGACTGGAGGAGACCAGGTGCTTCTCGGTCTGAAGAACTCCTGAGCGTTGACGCCCAGCTGAGAGCTTCCAGGAGGAATGTGCGGCTCCGTGACGAAGACCCCTAAGCGTTCTCGCCCAGCCGAGAGCTTCTGGAACCACCTGCTTCCTGCATCCAGCGTTCGTCGTTGTTGTTATTGTTGTTCCTTTGTATATTGGCGCATACCCAATCAGGGGATCGGCCAAACATCAGTGGTTAATTCGAATGTGATTCAAAGAAAATTAGAAAATTAGAATGATTCAAAGAAAATTATAAAAATTTGGAAGCTTTTCTTTTTCTTGTGTTGGAGGAATTGAGTTTGGAATTTGGGTAATATTAAACAAAAAAAGGAAATAAGTGAATAAATAATTAAATAAAGAAAAATAAAAGAAGAGAAAGAAGAAGAAGGAGGGAAAGGAGGAGAAAAAAAATAATAAATAAAAATCAGAAATGGATGCTTTTGGAGGGCTCAGGTGAGGAGCCAGAACAAGATACGAATTAGGTTGTAAATCTTTTGGAATTTTCTATGAAGCGCAGAAGAGCAGAACAAATATCCCGGCGGCAATAACCCGTTTCTGAAGCCCCAAATGATAAAAGAGCCGGCACTGATAATACCAACCCCAGGCGATGAAGCGGCACTTCAAGGAGCTGACGTCTGAGGCTTGAAAATCGCCGGCATGACAAAAGGAAATGGTCGACAGACTCTTCTTCATTACAGTAACTGCACATGGCAGTCTGCGCCAGACGAGACCTGTGGAGGTATCTGTTCAACTGGGGCACACGACATCGAAGGCTCGTTACAATCGCCTCCAGGTCGCGTGAGGGGCACCAATTCGGATTCCAGGAGAATTTTAGATGAGAAAAATCTCGCATTGACAATAAGACTAATTCGTGCTGCCCTTGCAGCTTCAACAATCTACGGAATCTTACAGCGGCTAATAAAGGCGTTGTCTCAATGACATCGACAACAGGCCCGGAGAGTGCTACCCTTGCCAGTGAATCTGCGGTTTCATTAAAGGTGATTCCCGCATGCCCAGGGGCCCAAAGAAGGTCAATTTCAGTAATATGAGGTGGTAGAAGGGATCGAAACGTCCGTAGAAGAGGTGAGTCTTTCGGAGAAGAAAGGGCTAAGCCTACGGATAGGGAATCTGTAATTATAAGTGGAGACGACACCGATATGTCAAGCTTTCGTATTGCCAAGACAATTGCCAAGAATTCCGCATAGAATATAGGGATAAAATCCACCAGACGAACCGAAAAGTACCAATTTAAGGAAGGGGAAACTATACCTATTCCGGATTTTTCATCTCGTTGAGAAGCATCTGTATATATGATAGTACCTTGCTGAATTGAGGCCAAATGATCTTGTAGGATACTATTGAGCAGTCTGGCAGGTAGCATTGTAGCATTTTGGGGAAAGATGTTCCGGAAGTTGACCGTTATCGTATGACCCCTATCAAGAGATGGAAGTACGTTATTGAGCGCAACCCCTAATGGAGATACCAAGCTTTGTGCTAGAGTAACTTGTGGTCGATAGGACCTGGGCCACTGGGCCGCCAAAAACACAGCTGGCTCAGCTACAACGATAAATTGTGCCCTGTTAACCCCCGCGCCATAGGCTCTCAGGAAAGTATCCACAGTGAGTATTCTAAATCGGTGTATCAGAGGGGGAACTCGGGCTTCCAAATAAAGTAACGCATTAGATGCATTTTTAGGTAGCCCTAAACAGCAGCGAAGAGCCTGGCGTTCCAGGAGAACTAGGCGATGGAGCTTATACGTAGCAGCACCCGAGAATAGAACACACCCGAACTCTAAAATAGGCCGCACGTACATACGGTATATCATCAGAAGAGATTCACGGCGCATTCCCCTCTTTCTATGGCTGAGGCGCCTCAACATGCCCACAGCACGTGCTCCTTTAGTAGCTATACGCTCTATATGTGGACTCCAGTCAAGTTGGCTGGTGTATACTACCCCAAGGTATTTTAAAGAATCAACCTGGGGTATGATGTGCTGACGGTAACAGAGAGTGATATTAAAGGAAAAAGTGGACTGAAAAGCTAGCACAGAGCATTTGCTGGCATTTATTGTGAGAGAGATGCTAACTAACCAGGAATCTAAAGAATTCAGATATGACTGCATTAATACATACAGTTCGTGTATGTCAGAAGCTGACGCGAAAAACGCGATATCGTCGGCATAAACATAAGTCTGGACACCCGAAACCACAGGGACCGAGCTTAACAAGATATTAAAAAGAACCGGCGAAAGGACAGCTCCCTGTGGTACACCTCTTTTCTGTGAGTGCCGAGAGGAACAAATGTTACCCCTCACACACCAGAACTGCCTGTCTTTTAGGAATTCACGCAGCCATGCTATAATGTCTCTAGGGAAATTTAATTTCTGCAAGCGGGACATTAACACAGGGTACTCCACGCTGTCGTATGCTTTTGCTATATCCAAGGTCACTAGAGCCGCAACCTGTTTATATCGACGGGCAAGTTTTATACGACTTTCAAGGTCGATGTGGGCACTCCAAATAGAACAACCTGGGCGAAATCCAATTTGACTTGGGCTGAGGATATTATACTCAGACAAAAATTCCATAATTCGGTGAAGCAAAATCCGCTCAATTAGTTTTACTACGTTCGAAGTCAGAGAGATAGGCCTGATATTATCAACAGCGAGGCCCTGACCAATAGTCTTCGGTATAGGAAGTATTTTAGCTATCCGCCACACATCGGGAATCCATGCATTCCTGAGAATAATTCATCATACTCAGCATGTCATCCGGTGCATGATCGTATAGTAGTTTTAACATTTCAGTAGTAATGTGATCCGGACCAGGGGCCGCTGCTGGCATTTTTGACATAGCATCAAAAAGCTCCGCATGCGTAATTTCTGCGAAGTCCTCTACCACTATAGGTGGAGGAGGCGAGGTAGCTAGAGCAGACGAAAAACGAATTTGCAGACCCCTAGCAATCAACTCTAGAGACTCGGAGATTTCATTGGAAGATAACACTATAGAGTCTAAATTATCAGATTGGGGAACCGCTTTCCTAGACCGAAGAAATCGAAAAAGGGCCCGCTTATTAGTGGGTTCAGAAAGAATTGAGCAGCGGTGACAGTCATAGGCCTGTTTGGCATTAGAAACTGCTCGTTTGAACATCGCGGAATGATACTTATAATTGCTCCAGTTCAGCGGGCAATGGTTATAGCAAAGCTTCTTCCAGGCTGCCTTCCTGCGTCTAAAGTTGCGTGTACATTCTTCATTCCACCAGGGGCTAGGTGACACAGCTCGCTTAGACCGTACTTCAAATAACGAGGACTGCGCCGAAGTGGTTAGGGCAGCACAAAGACCCGTCGCCCGTTCAGTTGTGTCTTCTGCAGGCAGAGAAGATACGGCCTCCTTCAGAGAGATTTGGAATTTCTTATAATCTACAAAAGTGCAACTTCGCCGGATGAGAGAGCGAACAGGGCACTGAATCTCAAACAATATTGGAATGTGGTCACTGCTAGTCCCGCTGTCAACAGTAGACCATGAGGGAACTTTAACACCCCTAGAACAAATAGTTAAATCTAAAACAGATCGAGTTATTCCCTGTATGTAGGTAGGAGAAACTGAATTTATACATGCCAAATTGTTGTCCGTAATCCAATCTAACAAGCGAAGACCGCAGGAATCCGTTCGGTAGCCCCAAGAAATATGATGGGAATTAAAGTCTCCCGCAACAACGACGGGAGGTACAGCCGCAGCAAGAGCGAGATCTAGGGGTTCCGAATCAATAACCCCAAGTGGAAAGTAAACATTCGCCAAAGAGAAAGGAAGACAGCCAGGGAGTCTGATCTCCAATACCAAAATTTCACAATCTGATCTTCGAAGCTGGAAGGATACTTTGGCCTTATGAGCGAATTTTGTTGAAACTAGAATCAAAAGGGCTCCCCCTCGTGAAAGTCTGTCTAGTCTGAACGTGTGGTAATTACATAAGCTAAAGCTTTGATTGCTATTGAGCCAGGTTTCCTGAAGCAAAATTAGATCTGGATTGAACTGGGAGCTCAGACAAAGCAAGTCCGCGAATCCGGCTGTAACAGATCTGCAGTTCCATTGGAGTACTTTAAGGGACCCTATGACTCGGGGAGACCAGCCGCTGCAACTGCAGCGTCTAATATGCTTTCTTTGATCACTGTTCGCGGTTTATTTTTCTTGTTCTTTGGTTTCGGTTGAGTATCTAGGGACCCAGTACCTGGGGAGCCCGATCGTTTACTGGAGTGAGAGATTGAACCCAGAGGCCAACTTTGAAATTCCATGTCCGAATCTGAAGTGGGGGAAGCCGGAGGTAAGCACTCCGAGCCAGTTTTGGGATAAGACGAGGAGCCTGCATCTGAACAAGGAAGCTGCGCGGGTTCATCTCTTGGAGGCGTGACAACCGGTACTTCGTTAGCGGAGCTGGGGGCAGAACACTCTGCTGGCGGTAACGAAATGTCCGCAATAGAGGACACCTGTGGAATGCTATTTGGAGGAGAGTTGTAAGTGGCCGGAGCCAGCGGCAGGAATGGCGCCATCTGAGCCACTACTGTCCGGGACACACACTCCGTGATGCTAGCTGTTAACTGAGTCACCACTGAGGACACAACTTTCTCCACAGCCGCTGCTATAAGCGAAGCAAAAGCTGGATCAGCTAGCGAAGGCTGTTGAACCTTGGACACCGCTTTTTCAACTGCCGCACCGATGGCGTTCAACACAGCGGGCTCGGTCAGCGATGAAGTTTGTTTGGCGGCTATTCCAGCGTAGTCATACGCCCTTTCTTTAAAAATGCCGAACGCTTCCTTACATGAGCAGCGGCGCTTTTCTATGATATCAAGCACTTGGGCTTCTTGAGCCCTCACAGGACAATTAGAGTAATCTGCTGGATGACCAGCGCCGCACAAACAGCATTTGACCTTCTCAGAGGAACACGAGTCGGCAGAATGGCTGTCACCGCACGAACGACAGCGGGTAGACGATTTGCACGCCTTTGCAGTGTGGCCAAAACGCCAGCAACTGAGACACTGAAGAGGCCGAGGAGAGAGACGCTCGACTCGGTAAACTAGAGGCCAAGCTTTAATCTCAGCGGGGCATGAGGAGCCCACAAATGTGGCGATCACGGACTCTGTTGGGACCCTGTTGCTCTCCACAACGCGGCTGCAACGGTACACTGATGTCACTCCTGCCACCGCAAACTCATCGAGTATCTCGTGCGGAGTCATCTGAACATCGACACCGCGAATAATGCCCTTCACGCATGCCAGGTGGGGGGGAACAAATGCACTCACCTGGTGAGAAGCGAATGTTGTGCATTTGAGGAGGTCTGCCACACAGGTCTCATCTGATGACTTACAGAGGATGCCGCCCTTTCCAAACGGCCGAACCTCAGATATTTGTTCAAACCTCTCAGTAACAGCCCGAAGCGCCGCCTGCACGATCCGGGGGTTCTTTAACCGGATGGCTCCGCCGCTCACTGTGACCAGAGCTACCGGGATGCAAGTCACTCCACTGCGCTTTAGAGTCTCCACCGGCAAGTCCTGAGGTCGAATAGAGGCCGCCCAGGGGGAACTCCCGCCACCTCTTCTTCCTCCTCCTCTTTCTTCTCGCGCCCCTCTTCGGCCTCCGCACACACCTCGTCGTCTGCTGCAGAAAAAACCCGGAAAAAACCCTTCGGAGTACCGCGGAAAAAACTCGCCTCAAAGGAAAGGAAACTCCCGACCGGAAAAGTTATGTTTCCTGTGTGACAAAAAGGGGCGCACAGCTGCCGAGTGTTGGAATCGCACGAAAGCTTGTTTTAAGTGTGGCCAAACTGGACATGGGGCTGATAAGTGCTATCTCCAGAAAGATGAAAAATTACAGGCATCGTGCGTAGTGCAGCCTCAAAAAGAAAGCCATAAGTTCGTCACTCTGAACACCGGGGGAAAAAATCCAGTCGTAAGCGCGGTGAGAGAGAAATGTCTGACATCCCTCAGTAACCTGCCTGTTGTCAAAGGGTGGCTAGGAGGCAAGAGTGCTGCGCGACACCGGGTGCAACACCGTGATCGTCAGAAAGGACTTGGTTCCTGCTAAAAACTTCACAGGGAAAATTAGCCCTGTCCTCCTCCTAGATAGAACCATCACGTTCCTTCCGGAAGCAGACATCGAGGTTAAAACTCCGTTCTTTTCGGGAAAACTCGCCGCAAAATGTATGCAAGATCCTCTCTATGACTTGGTTTTAGGAAATGTGGAGGGTGTGTCGATGTCTAGCTCCTGTGTGGAAATGACGCTTCGCCCTCACCCGACAAGGGATCAGGCCCATTTAACGAAAGAAGAAAAACGAACATTCAAGGAGGATGTACCTCAACCTGACATATTTAGGTCAGGAATGCTTAAACCAGGCTGTGGTAAACCCGATCAGGTGAAATCGTTCAAAGAACAACCAACGAATGGGATGGAAAAATGCTTTGACGTCAGCCGGAAGCAATTCATCGCGAAACCTAGACCAGTGGCAAGATCCTTGACAACACGCAAAGACTTCTTCGGGGGACGCAAACTACCTTCCGGGGAAAGGCCCGGAAGGTAGTTTGCCTAAGCCACATCGAGAACAACCGAATCGATTCGAATGGGAGAGGTTGTTGGCGGGTCGCAAAGGTACCCAAAAGACCGAATCCAGAGTTAAGACAGAATATTATAGACGAGACGTGCACGAGGACGTGAAAAGATTTCTTAACTTTCGTGACATGAGGTTGAACCAGAACTGTTTTGCGCAATGCCAATAACTGGTGTATCATCAGCTTTTGCCCTGTCGGAATATTTCTCGCCGTATGTATACAACGATGCTAGGCTTGAGCCTTTTCTAGTCAGAACTGAGTGAATTCTGCGTTTTAAGTCTTACGCTAGTAACGTGGGTACGGACTACTTGAGCCACCTTCAATGAGGGCATGGAAGGGTCCCGGTTCTAGAACTGTTGTTTGGCAGTATTTCTGTGCATTTTGAGTGTTTCTGTGCATTTTGAGTCATTGCTATGTAGTGCGATAGGGATCAAAGTGAGTGTCGGACGTGGAAGTGTGGTAGTGTTATTAGCGACTGCAAGTGAAGTGCGCGCGTCGGCCAACAGACCCGTACCACCAGGGACTGTTACCAGTCAACCAACTGCTCACCGGAAGTGTTTTCCCCCAAAACACTTCTTCCGATGGGGGCAACTGTGCGGAGGCGCTGCTCACCGGACAGGGGTCGGCAGGTCGAAGCGAAGACGACGAGGTGTGTGCGGAGGCCGAAGAGGGGCGCGAGAGGGAAGAGGAGGAGGAAGGAAGGAAGGAAGGAAGTAAACTTTATTTTCTGAGCACCCTTAGTCCAGGGCGCCGTCTTGGGAAGCCGTGGCCATGGCTTCCTCCGCTCTGGACGTCAGCAGGAGCTGTGTCGCAGCGCTGGGGTCAGCCAGACTTGCCTCCCAGGATGCTAGAGTTGGATTCGGGATGGGGGTCAACTTTGGATGTCGACCACAGGCCCATATTGTGTGGAATATGTTTGGGTAACCTCCGCAGAACGAGCAAGTAGGGGTGCCGGGTAAATTTCGAAAGCGATGTGTGAGATGTTCAGTGGGTAATGTGTTTGTCTGAATCTGTCGGAGGAGGACGGACTGCCGCCTTGTGAGTGTACGATGGGGGGAGGGATGTACCTTGCGCTGCGCTCGAAAAGACTCGAGGTATTCGCGCGGGTTAAAGAGATGGCGAACGCTGGATGCAGGAAGCAGGTGGTTCCAGAAGCTCTCGGCTGGGCGAGAACGCTTAGGGGGTCTTCGTCACGGAGCCGCACATTCCTCCTGGAAGCTCTCAGCTGGGCGTCAACGCTCAGGAGTTCTTCACACCGAGAAACACCTGGTCTCCTCCAGTCGAGACTGTCCACGGAACACCCGGGCCGAATACAACGTGTTGTTCATCGGCCCGGCACCGACACCGGCACCGGCACAGCACCGGCATCGACAAGGGCACCGAGTCCAGCGCACCGAGCCCTGCGCACCGAGTCAACTCACCGACTGGGACCTACACGTGAGCGCGAACAATTTGGAGTGGGACTTCTCGCAAAGGGACTTTGTTATCATAGGACGGTTGTCATTAGATTAGCTGGATGTTCATTTGTGCACGTTATTTTGTAATTTGTCCCATCAATATAATTTGGTCCTTGTCCGTAGCCAAATCGTCTCTACTCTTGTCCGCCCGCTAAATTTTAACCTCCTCATTTACAATAACAACCTGCATCACATCAGGTATTCATCAGGGCCCTGCAGTAAACCGGTTATATAAACCCTATTTAAAATTTCTAATAAATTACTAGCAAAAGTTAACCCTGCATTCTCTAATTATCTATCAGCTTATAGCTGTAACAGCGTTCTTGTGAATATATCTCTTATACTTAAAGCTGAAATTCGTAGCACGCAACTGAAGCGTAAATTATCAATTATAAATGGCGGAATTATAGATATGATTGTATTATAAACATATACAGTAATTACCTAGTTTTTATAATTTATTGCTACAAATTCTTTCTGTTATGTTCCGTTGATTCACGTGAAGAGAAAATGCAGAACACACAACTGAAACGCAATAAAATAATTTATGTAGTCACTACTTAGTTCACATAGAGCTAACAATACGATATGAACCTACGGACCCACCCTTTGAGCCATAAGTGTATGGGGGCCGTTTTTTTTTAGCTGTGGACATAAATAGGCTGATAATAATAACGAAAACAATAATACTGATAATAATTATAATAATCACAATAATATTCATAATAATAATAACAACAACAACGACGCATGCTACGAAAACAAACTAAACGCAGGTAGTCAAAAGATAATAAAAATAGTGCAGATAAGCTCAAACTGTTGCATTAGTTTTTGTATATGTTGCTTCGTATACATTTTGCTGTATACCGTGCATTCACTTGCGCTAAAATGGAAAACACGCGATCGAAGTGGAATAAATTAATAACGCACGTATATACAATCGTATGTAGCTAATGTAAACGTGTGTAGCTAATGTAGACATTGCCCTAATTACCAGATGCTCTGCCGCGCATTTCTTGCATAATTCAAGTCAAAGAAGACAATCAGAATGTAATAAATAAATAGTGCATGTGTATGCTCAATTATATTATGAAGCTACTGCTGCAACCGCATCGTGCAAGCGTAGAAAAGCAAAACGAGCAGCATGCAGATCGTACCTCTCGTCCGCCGGGATCCAAAAGAATTTTATGCGGCCTGGCGTGAAGAATTTTGACACCACTCAGTACAGAACGACCTGTGATGACGACGCGAATCCATTCATGCGTTTGTTTCGACGAAACGAACTTTACTGTGGTAAAAACGGTCCTCGGAACACCGTGCATTGTAGCATACCGGTGGGCGCGACAAGAAACGCCCCATTTCAGCGGTGCAAAGTAGAAAGGCGCGGTTCCCGTTTTCCAGTCTGGGTGGCGCTCGTATTTTCGCAATCTCGAACTGCAACTTTTATGTTCACTTGCATATTAAAAACTCCGTAATTAATAAGTAACCTGGTAATAAAACAGCGTTCATTTATGCTCGTATGTAGTACAGCCCCCAAACGTTAGGATCGCTGCCGTCACGGGACAGAAAAACGGCGGAGTTTCATCCCCCTGGTCAAAGACCCACTGCCAGATAATCTTTTCCCCGGCGTTATCTATCGCGTCCCCTACGCCGATTGCAACCAGGTTTACATCGGTGAAACAGGAAAGTTCCCCAGGAGGATGAAAGAGCACCAACGCGACCTTAAAAACCAAATGTGACATCTAATGCGATTGCCGAGCATGCGCACAAGCTGTAGCGCAATATTTATTGTGACAACGTTGCAGTTTTGTCTAAAGAACGAAACGTGATATCACGTCTTTTACTGAAATCATCGTTCATACAAACGCACTCCGATGCGATGAATCGAAATGAAGGGACGTTGCCACTGATATATATGCGGTCGTTGCGTCACAAACTTCACCGTCATAAACGTCACCGTTGCGTCACAAAATTCGACAACTTCTGCATTTTTGCCTCATCGTGAAAAAGGAACCCCTACGAGTTGCGAAACGTCTTCATGCTTTCTTTGATTTGGCCAGTGACTGCATTACTGCATCTTCAGACAGTTACAGCTTGAGCTCCATGGTATATGTCAGGTTCGGGGACAATAATAAATACAAGTAGAATCTGTAAGCGAAACTACTTTATATAATACCCGAAACCCATACAACTGACAGAAACTTCAATCTAACAATGGCTAAATGCAGTGCAGAGGTAGAGAGAACATTAGCAAGAATTCAAATAAAAGGTGGAAAGCCGAAGTCGAGGAGTGAAGGAAAAGGACACAGACTACGTGGTTTTGACCTGAGGGTGTCGGCACGTCCGGTCCTTGGATCACACCACGTGTGGCAGCCCGTGGTAGTGCAACGCGTTCCGAGCTCCTGTCACCGTCATGGGGAACGAAGCTCTCTGGATGCGCCGCTGTTTTTCACGGATGCCCGGCGAGAAGACTTCCTTGCGGAGGAGATGTCCTGGAGCAAAGTGGAAAGCCGGGCTAGTTGAAAATGGTTCATGACTGGAACTGCGCACAAATAAACTGGACCAAGGGAAGAGAACACACACAACGCAGTGTGTGTGTGTTCTCCTCCCTTGGTCCAGTTCATTTGTGCGCAGTTGCAGTCATGATGTCCTGGAGGTTGCGCCAGTGGGGGACCTCTTGGGGCACAGCACGGGTCCGGTCGCCCGACCACCGTGCATCCCGGTCACGCTCCACCCTCCAACCCTCCTCTCACTCGGTGTGGAGAGGCTCGTGCCGTTCCAAAGTGGAGTGATCGGTTCTGTGTTTTCAAGAACAAGCGTCGGGTCCCCACAAAACATTGCTTGCCAGATCATCGTGTGGCCTTCCTAATGGCTTTGTGCACTCGCGAAGGCCAAACAACACCAAGCAGGACCCTTTGAAGCCTTTACAGCACCACCGAAAGCACGGCTTATACACTGCAGGTTCGCTAGGCCTCGTGAGGCGGCAGCAAGGCCGCACGTGCTATGTCAGAACAACAGGCGGTTGCACGAGTAGGTCGAGCGGCTGCAATCGTGGTTGCAGCTAGCGCTCCTTCTACGTCGCAACAAATAGTCGATGGAGCTTTACGGATGGGGACTACAGTAAACGGCGAAGTCATTACCACTGAGGAGTATGAAGACTCTACTTGGTGGCGCCAATGCCACCGGCGCACGCGTGGTCGAGACGTACACCACCTGTAGCAAAATACTACCGGACCAGCTAATTCCACACCTGCAAGCTACCACGCAGAGACTCCACCCCACCAAGTCCCGCGCGCTCGGTGCCCCAAACTACCCAAGGATGACATCAAAGTCGTCATCCGTCCACGGGACGGCTTCAACGTCGCACGAGTTAGTGACGCCATGCTGAGATACAGCATCTTGCTATCTTGCGGTCCACCTTGCTACTATCCATCTTGCTACCAGAAACGGCCACTGAAGGTCTTCCCCAAGCTAATCACGAGCAGAACATCCTCGTGGTGAGCACCCCGCTACTCGCCAGAGCCGAGCGATATGCGCGCACAGAGAAACTTAAGATGGGCGAAGCCTCATACTCTACGCGGGCTTACGTCACGACACCCGATGAAAGGGGATGGTGTGCACGTCCACAACATCCAGCATATGACTCGGCGGAGGACATCGTCAAGAGAAGAGCATCGTCTACTCGAGAAACCCTACCACACTCCATGCACGGCGCATGGGACGCACCAACTCTGCCATTATTTCATTTTCCAGTGACACAGATCCTTATTTTGTGTACTACCGGGAAGCGGAATATCGGTGCTATTGGCCTCGAGGACATACCGTGGCGCCACCTACGAATGACGTCACTTGTTGGACGCCGGGTCGGGTTGTCGTCTGCTACAAGCCTATAACCCATTTCCTGTGCGTATGCGACCGCGTGTTTTTGTGTGTGCGTGTCTGTGGTCACCGTCCCCACCCCCCCTCCTCGTGGATTTGATGTGCAAATTACCCAAAAAAGTTGTCTGCAACGCGAACAATTCTGGGCGAGCAATCAGCGACTCGCTTTTTCCCGGCGACGCCGCCGCGCCCCACAGCTCGTACGCCGCCAGCTAACGCCAAGGACGACGGACGTGATGCCGAGAAAAGTACGCTGTAAATTCATTATGAAATACTTGCGACATGACTGTGTGCAAGGAAACACGTTGTAACAGTGACGGAAGCGCGTCGGTCACTTGTGATCTGACCGCGCGTACTGCTCGCCTTGCCTGGTAAATGAATGACTACGTGAGAACGGTGACCGGATTGCTTCGCCGCTCATGCTTAAAAGTGTTGCTATGATGCGCAGTTTGGCTTAAGCAGTGCATATTTCCCCTACAATGTTTTTCATAATTATTCCCGGATTTGATTAACGATCACTGCTGTAGCCTGTACTCTGCACGACTGATATGTTTACTTTTCGCGACAACTTCTCCACAATGTATGAATGGTGTGAACGCGAGTTTTCAACGCCTTCGAGCGGGTTTGGACATGGCTATATTTAGTTTTCATTAGGACTTCGGCGTGGGAATTTATAATTGCAACGTGGGCTCTTGTCTGTTTACAGTGAGCCTGCCTTCCTCTAGCATCGATTTCGAAACGCATGATTGCTCATAGAAGGCGAGGCTGTGTACGGCGAAACACGTCGTTAATGATTTGTGGTAACTGGGAGTTTTAAAATACGAGAACCGAGCGGTAGGGGCCCCCCAAAGTGATAGGGGAACCCAAACGCAACACGCACGCCCGCGACGAGAGGGTCTTCTCGAACCGCTTGCCGCCGGCTTCGGATGCACGTAATAGACCCTTTGCAAAAAGGCGGACAACACTGAGAATTCAGCGGTACGCGTACATAATAAATTTTGCAGTTGTATCTATTTTTGTGATATCATTGATATACACGTTAGAGAGCAAGGGCCACAAAATGCTTCCTTGCGGTACGCCTTTTGCAATAGAAAGAAACGGTGACTTGTAGATGTTTAGGTACACGCATTGCTGCCGGTTGTGTATGAGTTTAGCAAGTCTGAAGCCTTTCCCCGAATACCACATGCAGATAATTTTTTTATTAAGATATCGTGGTCCAGGCAATCAAAAGTTCGACTGAAGTCAATAAAGAGACCTACAGTGTATAGTTTTTTCTCAATTTTATGTATTATGTGTTCTTTAAGTGTGAGTAGCGCGGTTTCCGTTGATCGACCACTACGAAAACCAAATTGTGCATCAGATAGAATATTTTTGTCAGAAAAGAAATTTTCTATGCGATGATAGATCACTTTCGCTAGGCCCTTAGAAAAAACTGGAAGAACAGAAATTGGTCTGTAGTTCGACACTGTTGATTTATCCCCCCCTTTATGTATTACAGATACCCTTGCTTTCTTCATCTCAGCGGGAAATACACCTGATTCTATGGCTAGATTATAAATATGAACTAGTGCGGGAGCAATGTGTTCTATGACGTATTTAACTGGTTTGATCTGCATGTCATTGATGTCCAAAGCTTTGCTATTGTTCAGGTTCATAAATGTTCCATAAATTTCATTTATATCGGTTGTATGAAGAAAAAGGCTTCTAATAATATTGTTTTGAACACATTCGGACTCTTCGATAAACGGCTGAACATGTGTCTGAATTGTGGTGTTGACAAAGTACGTGTTAAATTGATTAGCAATGTCACTACCGATTACCTCGCGACCATTTACCAGGATTTTGTCGGGTGTGAAATAATTTCGTTCCCGCCCCAAAACGCGGTTTATAGCTTTCCACGCAGTATCCGGGTGCCTGTTATCAATATCTGCGAACAGGGAATGATAATAAGCAGCCTTTGCTCGTCTTAGTTCTTTGTTGAGTAGATTACGCTGCTTCTTGAATTCCTGCAGCGTCGTCGGCAGTCTTGTTCGCAAGAATGCGTGATACAGTTTGTTTTTTCGTTTGATCATTTTCATGTGAGCTCGCGTTACCCAAGGCTTTCTCATTTTCTTGGATTGCGTGAAGGTTGTGAACGGAAAGTGCCTATTGTAAATGGCGAGAAACGTTTTCATAAACTCAGAATAGGCGTCATTTGCCGAATTCATATCATATACAAATGACCAATCACAAGCGCTTATTTCGCCTTTAAACGATTCTAAAGCCGTCGGAGACACAACCTGGGTCTTGATAGACTCAGAGTGATGCTTCTTGTTTTTTGTTTTATCATATATCATAAAAACTGGACAATGATCACTTAGGCTTGATGCGATAGTACCGGCAGAAAAAACTACAGTTTCAACGTTTGTAATCAACAGGTCAAGGGCAGACGAACTGGTTGCTGTTACGCGAGTGGGTGTTTTGATTAGGTTTAGAAATCCAACTGAACTAAGTGTAGTGCAAAATAGACCCTATGCGAAATTGCTTGGTGATCTAGCAACACTGATGTAAACGAGACCGTCGGCCATATTGGTACGGGCGCCGATCGGGAAGTCTCGTATTGTTTACTGTGGAAGAGTAGGTGATGGTAACGCGGTATGGCTCAAACTGGACGGTGTTTTCCGGCTCTCGACCGCGGATTGTGGACGAAGGACTTGCCTGCGCTGCCGATTGTGTCTGAAGACTCATACCACTCGTGGTGCCGCGCCAAAGACCCATCCGAGCGGCAGCGGAGCAGGGCATGCCGCCAGGGCATACCGAGGCGCATTGCTCGCCTTCATCGGTGCGGACAAACACGTGCGACTCGCAGTAAGTAAATCCTTCTTTGTTTTTACTTGACGCGAGTTAATCGGTATGAGCATTTGTAGAGCACTTTGTTCATCGTTGTTTACCACGCAAATGCGTAGCGGCGACCCTGTTGCAGTAACCCTGAAAGAGGAGAGCGACAATCGCCAGACCGTACCGCTAGTGGGTGGATTAGGTATTTTCAAATGCTGTACATGGAATTTACAGGGTGATTTTTGGCGAATATGTTTACGGATAGGTTGCGGCCGTTTTCCGTGACGGTCGTCCGACCGCGCGTTTGCCGCAAAGCAATCGTGCTTTGCGGCGAAGTCAACTACAAAAGCGCACATACGCCTTGAATTTTCTTTTTTTGTGTGTGTTCATTATTTATTGCGCATGTTCTGCGCAAAAATCTGTTTGTGTGTCTTTCTTCTCCTTTTATGGCGGTGGGGTGGTTGTGTTTGTTTCTAAAGCGCATGTTTTTGGTGTGCACGAATAGATAATACAGTAAAACTTCGTTAGCTCGAACTCACTGAACTAGAAGATTTTTTTTTAATTCGATGGGTCATCGGTATAGCCCGAATGTTTACCTGTTTATCTCGAAAGATTCTGGAAGTGAGTTCCAGATAATCATATTATTGCTTGCTTAAGTTATGACGAACACGATTATGCGGGTACCGGTATCATTACCCACGCTGAGGTTTTTAAATGTTAAACTTCCTTCTCTTGAAAAATGCATTAACAAAGCATGCAGAGATACTTGCACGCTCGAACTTGACAAACAATTTTGACATCATTGCTGTTTGAGGTGTAGATTATTGCCCTTGCAACAGTGTTAAGCAAGACACAAAATCTGGTCATTTTGAGTATGTTCCTTGCGGCCACTTCTTTCTGCTCTGTCCCTTTACCATAAACTGTAGCGGACTAGTCCTGTTCTTCCCTGAGTGATATTTACTGATACTCTCTCTGTTCTTTCAGGTTGGGCCTCATCCATGAGCTCAGCAGCTGCTTTCGCTCCCAGAAGAAAAGTGGCCGGCCCTATTTTGTGTGCCTCACCTTTGAGACGGACAGTGGGGCGATTGGGGAGGCATCGTGCGAGTGCCCGGCGGGTTGCAGTTGAGCATGGAGTCACATCCTGGCTGCTGTGCACCTACTCGCCCTCTTGCAAGCCGAAGGTTTTAAGAGGCGCCACCGGAGCTTGCGTGCACTGAGCTGCCACAACAGTGGGGACGTCCGAGACAGCAGGGCATCAAGCCAGCGAGTGTCCAAAACATTGACTGGAGAACCCTGCGATAAAATGGCCCCTCCCTTCCCTTGCCAATGCGTCTGTTCGATGCACGTCGAGTACAGGAGCAATGCGAGCAGCAACAAAGTGCCGTGCAGGCGGTTGGGAGAAAACTTGGTATCCTTGGGAATGAGTTTTTTGCCCCAGTTGTGCTGGCCTCCCGCTCCTCCTCCCCCCCAGTGACAGAAACAAGGACTGGCATGGCACCTGAAGGGTCACCTATGAGCTACCAGTAAGCATTCATGCCACATTTCGCCGTGTTCATCTCGTAAGCACGCAGAGGCTGGGCAACGTCGTGTTTACTAGACCGTGACATGCAGGGGAGCGCGAATGCTTCTTTTTGTTCCATTTATATCCACAGTTATATCCACAAAAACGCAAAAGCACTCAAGCTGATGCGCGGCGGCCTGATGCAACTGTGGCCGTTGTCTTTTTTCTTTTTGAATAAAACTTGAAAATTGTCTCAGCTACTTACATCAATGGCCACTATCATTACGTCGGAGGCACGCATGCAGCATGTGACAAACTAGAGGAGTGAGTGTGTATTTTAGTCGCAAAATATTCGACAGTAAATACATCGTTGCTGGAATGACAATGGGCACCAAGTTAACTTGACGTAACAACAAACCTTTCAGCCCGGAAAATCGGGAACCAAGTGCAAAAGCTCGAATTTTCCACCGTCAGATCATCATAAAACAGTGTTCGCCACTTCTGCAACGACACGCGGCTAAATGCAACGTAAAGAAACCAACAACACACTCCCATACCGTGCGCGCCCGCCACAGAGGAAATTTTCAACCGCGCCGTGACGGCGTAGTGCGGCAAGAAAAGTTTGTTTACAGCCCTAGGTAAGATAAAAGCTCGTGTAGGGGCTAAGCGGTGCCATTTAACAATGAAATGAAGCGGGCGCAGAGCCACAGGGACGAGTAAAGAAACAGCCTAATTTTGGCAACGTGTGGTACTGTTTTCCCGGTCGAGCGCCGCTGTCAGTCGCGTGAATAGGCGGCGCACGCTCAGGCTTCATTTAGAATACAAAGGCTGGACAACAGAACTCCAACACAGCTGTATTTTTCATACCGACAGCGACATACGGAACCCCGCGCTTAGCGAACCAACGACAAATATTTGCTCCAAGCGCACCGCGCCCAGCGTGTCACAAAGGTTGCTCGCGCCGGCACAGTTCGCGTCACAAAGTTTGTTCAAAAATTGCCCCCACCTCCCCGAAGGGAATCGTGAGGAAGTGCGAATGCATTTCTTGCGCTGAGAGTACACGGCGTAGTAATTCTGCCATCGCCTTGAGAGGCGCAGTACCGGCGAGGGGGAGCTGTCAGGCGAGGGGAGAGGCGCGCGCCGAGGGTGAGTGCAAACCTAACGGGGGGAGGGCTGCGGATCCCGAACTCCGCGCTCGGGAGGCCGAAGGGAGACGTAAGCGGCGCATCGCCTGCGGTGATGAAGGCCGGCAGCGAGACGCCGAACGAAAGCGTGCGAAGCGAGCCGAGGACCCCGAAGGCGTTCTGGCCCGGGAGCGCGCGGCGCGTGAGCGTGTGCGGGCCCTCGAATTCGATCGGCCGGACGCGCGCTTCAAGCGAGACTTCCTGGACCGCAGCTTCGGCAACAGCTGCGCCGTGTGCGACCGGCTGTGGTTCGATAACAACCTAAGCTGCATTTCCGGCGTGAGGAACGAGACCAACAGGTTGAACGCGTTGCGGGTTCTTTGGAACGAGTTCGGAAGACGGTCGGGCGAACACCAATGCGAGGACATGGATGCGCAAGACCCGTGGTTGGCTCCCTTCGGTGCGTTCCGGGTGTGTGCCTCGTGCCGAGAGTCCCTGCTGGCCGGACGGGTCCCGCCGTTGAGCAAGAGTCACGGCTACGCCTACCCGCCTCGTCCCGCTCACCTTCCCGATCTGAACTCGGTCGAAGAGCGCCTCATCTCGCCTCGCCTCCCCTTCATGGCCATCAGGCATTCGCACTTATTCCTGGCCAATCTCCCACGTGGGTATGTGCCATGTCAGCGGCCAGGCAGCGCGCGCCCATCTCCCCCCGTTGCTAAGGAAGACGAAAAGCGCGCGCACCCGCAGCTGTTGCTATGCGGACGGCGGAAGGTTCGGGGTCGCTTATAAAGTGCATTCGCACTTAAAAGCGTGGAACTTCACGTACCTTTTCTCCATTTGAACCGGTATTTCCGCATTGCGTGCTCTGCGGCACGAAGCAATGCTCCGGCATTGTAGTCCATCACCAAGAGCGGTCAATGCCCGCCTTCTATGTTTTGCTAATTGGTTTCGGTTTCAAACGACCGTACCAAAATGGCGGACCTAGTTACCGGAGTCGACGTGAGATGGCGGGGCGCATTTTGCATAGGGTGGCGACGAAGGGCGAGGAGGTGAGAGCTGCAATACTGCTTGCCAACGCGAGGATCAGGAAGTGGTGCAGGCGTACTCGTCGCAGGTTCATTGACCTCAGTAGGGGGTGGCAGGACACGATGTTGGAGAAGGATGGCCTATACAGCCTGGAGGGCGCCGGCTTTGTTGCAGCCAAGATTGCTCAAGCAACACTCCCTTTTTTAGGCGAACGGTAGCAGAATCATCAGCGAAAGCCAGTAGAACTGTGGTACGTGACACCACCAGTCCAACAGGCCCCCAACAACGGGACTTTGGGGCTACTGAGTGCATCTATCACCGCAGCGCAGTCCGTTCCGCCTCAGTCGCTGGCACAGATGACGCCGCTACTGCAATTTTCCCAGCCGACACTCGCACCTCAGGAAGGAGTACCATGGAGACCAACCATTGGAATGTTGCCGATGCAACCTCTCCAGGGACCACCTCCGCCAGAGTCGATGATACCGGCGGTGCAAGCACCCATGGCTTTCTGGAGGGCGCAACCTTCAGTCCCAGTGAGAAACAGTGGGCTGGAGGAAGTGAACCAATCAGCCATCGAGGCCATGCGCACGGCGAACAAACCAGCGGGAGCCGCGATAAGCGGCGCTCCGCCTCCGATGCCTCCTCCACCGCCATTTCACCGTCCCGCCCAATCGCCCCGTGTAAGTCCGCACCTCCCGATGGCGCACCCGATTCCGCCCCCATGGTCAGATGGACATCACCAAATGCTCCCAAGGCAGTCCCCTTCGACCGTCCTAGCGACGCCCCCGCAGGGACCGCACTCGGTACACACCGTGCCAACGTGGGGACCGATTCGTCCACCGGTATGGAACCCCCAGTCGGACATGCCAGCGATTTACAGTGCAGTGGGCGATATGGTAAGACATCACCTCATGCTTGCCGGACGATCAGTCCAATAGCCAGCAAGCATACTACCCGCCGTCGTTGCAGGAAGACTACGGAAAGCTCCAACGTAGGCTTTCTCAATTTGAATGGAGCACGGCGTGCGACCAAGTGGGAGGAGTTGTTCACAGCCCTGCACAAGGAGGAGTTCACCCTCTACGCGGTCGCAGAGACTCATCTTCGAGGACTGGAAGAGCCCCCCACTCACCCAAACTGGCACTGGTCGGGGTGTAACAGAGATGATGGTGAACGCAAGGGTGGTGGCATTGGCGTGCTTTGGCGAAGTGATACGTCGTGGACACGACTGGGACACTCGTGCAAAGAACACATGTGGATGTCGGGTACGATCGTAGGATCTTCTGTGATTGTGGGAATCATATATCTGTCTGTCACGCGCGGCCAGCATGATGGGAACCAGGCAGTCATGCGGTGCGTGGCCGAGGATATAAAGCGTTGGTCAACGGACAGTGAAGTGGTAGTCATGGATGATTTCAACGGACACCTCCAGTCCATTGATGGGTATCAAGACTTCAACGGGGACCTCGTGCTCAAGCTGGCGCAAGAGTTCTCGCTGGAGATTGCCAACATGCGCGTTGACTGCGAGGGTGACTTCACATGGTGCGTGCGTAACAGCCGGTCTTGCATCGATTACGCACTCGTATCTGGAAAGTTGGCTACCCATATCACCAAGGTGCATATTGATGAAAGCGGTGACCACAGTGTGGGCAGTGACCACAACAGAGTCAAAATATCCTTCTCTTCATCAGTGTTCCGGAGACCCACGATGAACCATCGGCCAGCACACAGATACGTTCCGGTCACAGCATTCGCTGCAATTGCCGAGCGCTTCGTACAGAGTGACATACACAATGAGCGTGCAACGTACGAAGAGTATGTTTCTGCCCTAAGAGGCATCATGAACACTCATGAAGTCCGCGCCAATGCACGCCGTGGCTATCCGCGGAAAAGCTGGTGGGACATAGAAGTAAAAACAGCTCTTGACGCGCGACGGAATGCTAACCGGCTTCATCGTCAAGCTGTAAAAGCTGGCAGCGCTGAGGAGCGTCAGCAAGCCTGGGAGAATTACCTGCTCCAGAAGCGACATGTGCAGAAAGTGGTACAGCAAAAAATTGCGGAACATGACCACCGACAGCTGCAGGACCTCACGACGGCTGGCCGGGAAGGAGCACGTAGGTTTTGGAAATATGTGGGGTCTCTGGACCGCAGGGCTCCAGAACCTACACTTAGGGAGGAGACTACAGGGGAGGTCATTGCCGACGTCGAACGGCACCTCACTCAGCACATCCGAGGCATCTACAATTCTTCCCAGGATCCACTAGCGGAGGGCGCGAGAGGACGGAGGCCTATCATTGAAGCCAGCGGGGACGGTTGCGAGACGGACCATGAGTGGGAGGTGACTCGCCGGGCCCTCGGCCGTGTCATTTCCCGACTCGGAGCACACACGGCACAGGGGCTCGGTGGCATCCCGGCGGGACTCATCAAACACCTGGGCACAATAGCTCGGGGCTCGGGAGCACCTCGCCATAATCTTCACGGGCATCATCTACGGCGACAACATCCCAGAGGACTGGCTGAGAGGAAGAGTGTGTCTACTGCTCAAGAACGGCGGCAACCCCAGCCTACTGAAGGACCACAGACCACTCACTGTGACCAGCGTCCTGTACAGGGTGTTCGCTAAGGTAGTGAAAGGCTGGGTGTCGGCATGGGCCGAAGCAAGCGGGCACCTTACGGAGCTCCAGAATGGTTTTCGCCCCCGTGGGCGCCTCGAGGACAACATATACGTGCTGACTCAGTGTGTGGACATTGCTCGGAAGCAGGATCGTGGCCTAGTGGCGTGTTTTTGGACGTCTCCAAAGCATTCGACAATGTACCACACGATGGCCTGCTGCGACACTTGGCGGACATCGGCATGACGCCTGTGTGGGTTGAGCTGCTGCACCGCCTGTACGAAGGCAACACCGTGGTGGCTTCCTTTGGAGGGAGGGTGACGGACCCAGTTCCTGTCCGCAGGGGCCTGAAGCAAGGGTGCCCTCTATTGTTTATGCTATACGCAGCCAAGATAGAGCACGCCATTCTGGCTTCGAAACTGGGCTTCACACTGCGGAAGGATTGCCGGAGACGTGGACACTGCCGGGATTAGTGTTTGCGGACGACCTGGTTCTCCTGGCTGATGACCCCGCTACTTTGCAGGGGCTGGTCACTGTGGCGGCGGCGCAGCTCGGCCTATGCTTCAATGCGAAGAAGTCGGCCGTCCTCCGCTTCTCTGGCCCCGACGGTGGCGTCCATGTCACGCTCCCCAGTGGAGACCTAGTGCCTCAAGAAGAGTCGTACCGGTACCTTGGCGTTACCTTCAGCGCGGGACAGGATCGGTACTCGGCACATGCAGCCCACGTGCAGCAGTCGGCGCAGCGAGCGTGTCGCATCCTGCGCAAGCGCTGTTTATGGGGATGCAGCCGGTACATGATGGTGCGCGAGCTGTGGAAAGCCGTCCATGTGCCGTGCCTTACGTTTGCCAACGCAGTGGTCTGCTTGCCTCACACAACTCGCGCATGGCTGGAACGTTGCCAAAGCGAAGTGGGACGCGTGGCGCTGGGTTGCCATGGCTGCGTGGCTAAAGAGGCCATTCAAGGCGATATGGGCTGGTCGTCGTTCGAGGCCCGGGAAGCCCGAAGCAAGATCGCCTACGAGGAACGACTTCGGAGCATGGAGGACACACGCTGGGCTCGCCGTGTGTACCGGTACCACCACTTCACTGGAATCCGCACGCAATGGGGCGGCCGCCTCCACGTGCTTCGGCGGAAATTCGGCTTCTTCGAGCGTCCTACCCAGGAACCCGCTGAACAGCAACATGCCAGGGCAGTTCAGAAGCGGGTACGGGAGTCAGAGACCGCCGAATGGAGACTGGCTATGGGCGAAAAAAGCACCCTGCAGTTTTACCGCGACAACAAGACGGCGATATGCAGGGAGGCTATGTTTCACGACAGCACGGACGGCGGGTTGCTCTTCGAGGCCCGAGCGGGCGCGCTGCGGACATTAGACAGATTTAGTTGGGCGTTCCGGGCGTTAGCGTATTGCCGGGCGTAAAGCGGAGCGTACGCTCGTCGCGACGCGCCCATGGATAGTTCATCTCATAAGCTACATGCAGCACTGTGGAGGCTACATTGTTATCAATAGTGCGCCCACTGAGGGCGCCTAATCCGCCGTGAAGGGGGTCCTGAAAGGACACTCCCTTCTCCCCTCTCGGCAAGTGGCACCGCACGGCCCCGGCGCCTTTTGTCGCTTCCTTCGCGGTGAGTTAGGCGGCCTGAGGGGGACAACAATGTAGCCTCCACAGTGCTGCATGTAGGTTGTGAGATGAACTATAGTTTTAGTACAGCGTTTTTCGTAGCGTGCGCTAACGCTTGTGGCGCCACCTGTTGAACCCAACGTGAAGTACCCAAATTTAACTTTTTTACGTGGCTAACCAAGGCAAACTGTAGCTGGACGGCATTTCTTCTTTTTTTTTTTCAATGCGTTAACGCTGGTTTCGATTGTAAAAATCTTGCAAGTACGATAAAAAATACCCTCTTACTCAGTATTAGGGAAAAATATGATACACCCGTCGCGATTGTTTTGCTCAACCGCGCGACGCCGAAGTTTTGAAGCAACACACAGTGCTCGGGATACTCACTTTATTCAGCTCTGAAATATGGCAGGACCATGCGACAAATACAACTGAGCATGGCATGCGACGCTAATGCGACACGCAAAATGAAACAGCGGGTAGGCTGGCACGGCGGTTTAGTGCTACACTTCACCCGGGTGTAGCAACTCAATAAGATACACGATGCGTTCCTATTACTCACTTCCTCTTATTCGTGGAGTCCAACTACAAATCCTTCACGTTTCACACGGTAGCGCAACGTCCTCGGCTCGCACCGGAGGGCGCGACGACGGCGCAGGCGAAAATTCTTGAATTCCCTAAATGGAGGCCGCTGATCTGCACCAACACTGCGCGCATTCCACCGCCGCGACACGCACACAAACACCGCCGCCCGCTTCGGGAGCCATCCAGGTTGTCCTTGGTCGCTCATTTCTGGTCTGCACGCCTGTTGGAACTGAACCGTTGTCGCCTAACGAGAAAAACACGCGACGGTCCGCGTTTTCAGTCGGGGAACCACCTGCCACGACCGGCCGCCGACATCGCCGAGGCAGCAGCCATTTTGAAAGCAAGGGGCCTCCCAGCAGGTCCGCAGCGCCCCGCAAGCGCCCCGGAGCATACGCTCCATCATAGAGTTAATGGAGGAAAAAAAAGCTTAGGAGAGGCCCCCAGCCACGGAGCCCGCGTTGCCCCAGCTATCCCCGCGCATTGGCAAAAGTGTGGAGGAAGTCACGTGTTTTCGGCGGACATTGGAAGTCGCGTTAGCAACGGCGTCCTAGCAACAACCCGCCCGCCGTTCGCCAGTCATGGAGGAAAGGCAGCGCCTGCCTTGTCGTCCGATTACGAAGATTGCTGCTTCGCTTTGCTGCGCTGTGGTCTTGCGGAACTCGAAAAGGATGCTGCGAGTTGCGACAGCTGCGGCGATGTGAATATGTCATTTAATTTCTACTTGCAAGTGCACCTTGTACCGCGTCAAGCTTTTGCTCCGGTCGCGATCACGACGCGCCTATTGAAGTGCAGATATCGTGAACGCGCCGTCCCGTCGTACGCGCGGACACCCGTCAGGTAGATTTTCGGGAAGTGATACACGGTGTGCAGTACGTAGGCGACTTGCAACCGAACGATTCGCAACTCAATTCTTTGGTTATCGCCGCTGCAAATATATAGTTTGCTAGGCCGGCAATGCGCGGCAGTGCCTTTGCAACTGTTACAAGGTAGATTCCCAGTTGATATAATTCCATCGTCCTATTACCTTAGTAGGTGTCCGTCTGTTGACTGGAAGAGTGCTGGATCTGGAATCTGGATCTTTTTGTGGTCTCGCTCTGGATTTCGCTTTTCAACGCTTCATACTGCGGGGTTAGTGTATGAACGTTTTCAATTGATATCACCATGAATTTATTGACACTGTGACAAGTTGAAACTTGGCGAAAAAAAGTTTATTGACGCCACCCACCCTCTCATTTTTTTACTCAATAAAACGTTTTGCCTCCTCCTCCTCCTCCTTCGCAAAAAATTCTATCGAATGCACGCGAACAACGGTAAAAACATTCTACAATTTTTTAGCGTGAAATCTGCATGAAGTACTGCTTACCTATATATATAGAACGGCCGTTTAATTGACTATTCATCTCTGGGATTGCCAGTGAAACTGCAACGCAAACTTGGGCACGGCGTTCGCCCACTGTTTGCGGCGTTCTCCATCGCTTGGGAACCTATAAACGGCGGCGATTGCAAACAAAGGATGAATGTACACCAATGTACAGCAATACTTGTCAGCGGAATGATGCACTAACCGGTGGAAAGTGACGCCCAATTCCTTGGGTACCGATCGCGACTTGCAGCCTGGCACCGAGCATTGCGGCATTGTTAGAGCGAGCCGCTTCGCAAACCTGCTGCGGCCACACTGAAGACGTGTAACGGTGTAACCGCGCGTTTAGGTTCACGGTCACGCGCTGCAAAACGGCCTTCTACCTGCCTATCAGCTGATTTCCGCCGGCTCGGCGCTGGCAGATGCAGACGACAAGAGAGGCGATACAGGACGGAGGAGGCGGAGAAGGTGCACCGAGAGAGAGAGGCAAAAAGAGTCCGCCAATGGCATGGAGGGCCAATGGTCCGCCATTCGACTTACAGAAATGGCGTTTCCGGCTGCGCTGGGTGTGACGTCAGGGCCTCTCCTAAGCTTTTCTTTCCAGCCGTTGCGTGCGTAGCACCGCATCGCCGGGGCGTTTACGTAGCGTACTGCGCATGCGCAGTTGCGAGCCGCCCCGCCGGGGCGTACGCTCGTCCGGAGCGCGCGCCCAACTAAATCTGTCTGCGCCGCTACGAGTCATCCCCTGACGTTCAAGCCGCGAGGTGCAGAGTGTGTGGTGAAGCAGAGGAGTCATTTGAACACATCGTGCTCCTATGTGACTCGCTGCAGCCGAAGCACCCAGATGGCGTAGTCTGCCAGAGGCGCTGGGGTTCGTCGCTGCAGGTGCCGCCGCCGGTCGCAACGCTGCGCTGCAGGTGACAAAGGAAAGGCTCCAGCGGTGGTTTAAGGAGACCCGCCGGCGAGACTGACATGGCGTCGGGATTGTGAGTGGTGTGCCGTTGACTGCGCTGGTTCAAGGAGACCCGCCGGCGAGACTACCTTCGAGAGTGTGCGTGCTGTGCCGTTGACTGTCGTGCAGTCGTGTTGAGTGATGGGTGACTACAGCGTACTGGCTGCTCGTGCGCCCTTCGACTTTTGTGGTTTTGGATTTAATAGTTATTGAGAAGTGTGCGTTTGTAGAGGGGTATGTAACACATGCATGTGTGTAGGTATGTATATATATATATTCTAAGGGGATGTATTGCTCAACGCAAGGTCGCTGACGAAAGGCCTTTAATGACCGTTATCCAAGATGGAGCGGGTTCACAGACGCGCGCCTGTCGTCTTCGTCGTCGGTGGTTTTCGTTTTGTTGTCACTGTCGATGCTGCTTTCGCGGCTGCGGAGTCTGGCGCACTACCGCGTTTCGTTCACTAGCGCCTGTACCATTCATCTCCTTTACAATTTCCCCGGGACGAATAGGAGCCATCCTGGCGACTTAGGGGCACAATACCATGGCGGGTTCGAAGTATCGCTTCAGGCGTGCTACGTGAACGGTCTCTCGGCCACGGCAGCGATTGTCAGAGGAAGGATTCAGAGGCTCGACCACATAATTGACAGGCGACGTGCGTTCCAGTACAAGATACGGTCCGTGATACTTTGAAATGAGCTTGCTCGACAGCCCAGGAGTCGTGGCCGGAAGCCAGAGCCAAACGAGATCATCCGGAGAAAATTCTGGGGTAGGCGTCGACGCATCATGGCGGAACTTTTGGCGTCCTTGCTCGTCTGACGTGAAGGAGCGAGCCAGTTGGCGACGCTCCTCCGCACGTCGAGTGACGTCAGAGATTGACAAGGCTTCAGACACGTCGGGACTGTAGGGGAGGATCGTGTCAAGCAGGCACGACGGCTCGCGTCCATACACAAGGAAGAAGGGAGAGAAACCCGTGGTGGCTTGCTTGGCAGTGTTGTAGGCGTAGGTTACGAATGGAAGAATCATATCCCAGTTGGAATGGTCGGATGACACGTACATTGCCAGCATGTCCCCCAGGGTGCGGTTAAAACGTTCGGTTAAGCCGTTCGTCTGCGGGTGATATGCAGTAGTCGTGCGGTGGACGATGCGGCAGGCCTTTAGGAGCGCTTCAATGACGTCAGAAAGAAAGACACGCCCCCTGTCACTGAGAAGTTCCCGAGGAGCGCCGTGACGAAGGACGATGCGGTTGAGAAATGTTCCAACGGCGTCGGCAGTACCGGCACGCAGCGCAGCGGTTTCGGCGTACCGTGTCAGGTGGTCGACGGCTACGATGACCCACCTATTGCCAGCCGCAGTACAGGGGAGGGGTCCGTAGAGATCGATTCCTACCCGGTCAAAAGGTCGAATCGGGCACGCCAAAGGCTGCATCGGGCCAGACGCACGAGGGGGTGGTGGCTTGCGCCGTTGACAGTCCGTGCAAGAGCGAACATAACAACGAACGAAGCCATACATACCACGCCAGTAATATCGCAATCTAAGGCGCTCGTAGGTCTTTAGCACGCCGGCGTGAGCACACTGAGGCTGACTGTGAAACTGGTCGCACACTTCAGAGCGCAGATGGCGGGGAATGACGAGCAGCCATTTGAGCCCATTAGGGTGGTAGTTCCGCCTGTAGAGCAAGCCATCACGAACAGCGATGTGGGACGCTTGGCGCCGAATTGCTCGAGGTACCGAGGAGTTCGACGGGTTCGAAAGGTAGTTGCAAAGCGACATGACCCACGGATCTTTTCGCTGTTCAGATGGCATGGAACTCACGTCAACGAGCGATACAAAGCACTCAGAGGGGGAATTAGTCGTCTCGTCAGGCAACATCGGACACCGGGAGAGGGCGTCAGCGTCGTGGTGCTTGCGGCCAGACCGATACACCACGCGGATGTCAAAGTCCTGAAGGCGGAGTGCCCAACGTGCCAATCGGCCAGAAGGATCTCTCAGGGACGACAACCAACAAAGCGCATGATGGTCGGTGACCACGTCGAAAGGTCGGCCATACAGATAAGGACGAAACTTCGAGAGGGCCCACACAATTGCCAAGCATTCCCGCTCAGTGACAGAGTAATTCGTCTCCGCAGGCGTGAGTGTGCGGCTCGCGTAAGCGACCACGTATTCGTGGAACCCGGCCTTCCTTTGAGCCAGAACAGCACCCAGACCAACTCCACTCGCATCGGTGTGGATTTCAGTTGGGGCCGACGGGTCGAAATGGCGAAGAATTGGCGGGGACGTGAGGAGGCGACGTAGGGTTGTAAAGGCCTTGTCGCAAGCCGATGACCATGCCAAAAGACCCGTCTTGTTGCCAAGAAGTTGTGTCAAGGGCGCGATGATGGAGGCGAAGTTACGCACTAAGCGGCGGAAATACGAGCATAGCCCGATGAAGCTACGAAGCTCTTTGATCGTGGTCGGCTTCGGGAATTCAGCCACGGCACGAAGCTTGTCCGGATCAGGAAGAACGCCATCTCTGGAAACGACGTGGCCAAGGATCGTCAGCTGGCGGGCAGCAAATCGGCACTTCTTTAGGTTTAGTTGAAGGCCTGCGTCCTTCATACAAGCTAAAACTTGCTCGAGCCGCCGTAGATGCGTGGAAAAGTCGGGTGAGAACACTACGACGTCATCCAGGTAACACAGGCATATTTTCCATTTGAGGCCGCGAAGAATATTGTCCATCATCCGTTAGTATGTGGCTGGCGCGTTGCACAGGCCGAACGGCATGACGTTAAATTCATATAAACCATCTGGAGTAACAAAGGCTGTTTTCGGACGATCCGCATCTGCCATCGGGACTTGCCAGTATCCGGAGCGTAGGTCAAGGGACGAGAAATATTCTGCTCCTTGAAGGCAATCTAGGGCGTCGTCGATGCGTGGTGATAGCGGATAAACATCCTTGCGAGTTATTTTGTTTAGGCGACGGTAGTCGACACAAAAACGGATGGAGCCGTCCTTTTTCCGCACGCGTACTACCGGCGACGCCCAGGGGCTGTTCGATTGTCGAATGATACCGCGCTGGAGCATGTCACCCACTTGTTCGTCAATTATGCTCCTTTCGGAAGGGGCAACGCGGTAAGGTCGCTGGCGTAAAGGCGCGTGGGAGCCGGTGTCGATAGGGTGGCTGACCGTCGTGGTGCGACCAAGCGACGTCTGCGCACAGTAAAAGGACGAATGAAATTGACACAGTAGATTCATCAGTTGGTCTCGTTGGGGCGGCGTAAGGTCGGCGTCGATGGCACGATCAAAAACTTCCGGGGATACCCGAGATGCAGTGGCAGGAGGTGGACAGAGTCCGGTCACCTCAACGTGCGGCAGGTCGTCTGAAGCGGCGATGAAAACGGCGGACTCCACTGACTCGGCGCGTCCAAGGCACTCGCCGCGGAGCAAAGAGCGAGGACTAGCTCCAGGATTAGAAACGAACAGGGCGGTTTGGCCATCGCGGATACTCAGCAAGGCGAAAGGAAACAACAGACATCGGCGTTGGCAGAACAATTGCGACGGCGTGAAAATTGCATTGACGTCGGAAGGAAGATGGCAGATCAAGGGCACAGGGACGGTGGAGCATGAAGGGATAGTAGTGTCGTCGGCGACAGAAACTTTCACGGAAAGTGGTGTTGGAGAAATTTCTGATGGTATATCAAGGGGCGAAAACAACTCAACTTCGGCTCGGGCGCAGTCAATGATAGCGTTGTGCCGGGAGAGGAAATCCCATCCCAGGATGACGTCATGTGAGCATGAAGAGAGGGCAATGAACTGAACAATGTACAGAACGTCCTGGATGAACACCCGGGCAGTACACGTACCGACTGGTTCGATCGAACGTGCTGAAGCAGTACGTAAGGGTGGTCCAAAATGCGGCGTCATAACCTTTTTCAGGCGGCGGCAAAGCTCTAGGCGGATAACTGAAACGGCGGCTCCAGTGTCTACAAGCGCATGAGTGGCGACTCCGTCTATTATAATGTCGACGACGTTATTGGGTAAGAAGGTAGGTCTTGAACAGTTCGACGATGACGCAGCTCTTGCCTCCGGAACTGCGGCGCCTAGTTTCACGCTTCAGGAGGCAAGGTGCGCCGACGCATCGGCGAAAGTGAACGGCGTCGCGGGGATGGGTGACGGTTGGTGGTGTCACGTGAGTTGGCGGGCGGAGACATCTCGGCAAAAGTGGTCGGAGCACGAGGCATCGACTGCGGCGAGACATACGGCACGTTCCAAGAAGGCTGCCGTGCAGGCATCCCCCCGCGGCGGCAGTAACGCGCCACGTGTCCGGGAGTTAAGCAAACAAAGCAGATTGGGCGATTGTCCGGCGTGCGCCAAGCGGTGGTCGAAGATGACGGGTCAAGCCGTACGCGTGGCGGCCTCTGCAACACAGGCGGTATCGGCGGGTAGCTGGGATACGTTGGTCTTCCTGTGAGCTCAGTGGGCTGTTGCGGCATGACCGGGAAGATTGGCTGACTTGTGACGGTTTCGGCAAAGGGCCTGGAGATGGCGTCGGCGTAGGTTAGAGGTCCGGCAACAGGTAGTGTTTGCATCGGGGTCACGTACGTGGGCGTAACAGCAGGTGGTGTGGGTTGCGCGATGCCGGCACCGATGAGCGAAGCGGTCACAGGTGCGTGTTGGCGGAGGCATGGAATGGTATCGGCCACCTGCTGCTGGATAGCACTTCTCAACGAAGGGGCAAGGGTGGCGTCAGACGTCGGTGTGAAGGGAACTAGGGAAAGCTGACGGGCAACTTCTTCCCGGATGAACTGCTGAATGCGCGGAGACAGAGTGTTGTCGCTACCAGCAGTTAAACTGGACACATCCGGGCCAACAGATCGCCGTGTAAGAGCTCGCTGTCGCCTGAGCTCGTCATAGCTCTGGCACAGGTTGATGACGTCGGTGACCGTTTGAGGATTCTTCGCCAGCAGCATTTGAAAGGCGTCATCTGAAATGCCTTTGAGGATGTGCTTAATTGTGTGTCCTCGTCGCTCATCGTGGCGCTCACCCTCCTGCACAAATCCACAACTTCCTCGATGTAACTGAGGAAGCTCTCACCGGGCTGCTGCGCTCGTTCTCGCAAGCGCTGCTCTGCATGAAGCTTCCGCACTGAAGGGCGACCGAAGTGTTCCGAAAACCTCGATTTGAATTCCGACCACGTGGGGTATTGCTTTCCGTGGTTGCCATACCAAAGCTCGGCCGTACCGGTGAGGTAAAATTCCACATTGTTCCGCTTCACGTTGTCACCCCAGTTGTTGCGGGCGCTTACTCTGTCGTACGTGGCGAGCCAGTCTTCCACGTCCTGCTCGTCTTGGCCATTGAAGAATGGGGGATCCCGCTGACGAATGGAACCGGAACAGATGATGGTCGTCGAAGGAGGTGCAGCCGGGGGCTCAGTCTCGCGAGGAGGAGCCATGGCGCTGGGGAGCGTCCGGGAGCGGAGTTCCAGTGTAGAGAGAGGTCAGGACCACAGCAACCTCCACCAATTCTAAGGAGATGTATTGCTCAACGCAAGGTCGCTGACGAAAGGCCTTTAATGACCGTTATCCAAGATGGAGCGGGTTCACAGACGCGCGCCTGTCGTCTTCGTCGTCGGTGGTTTTCGTTTTGTTGTCACTGTCGATGCTACTTTCGCGGCTGCGGAGTCTGGCGCACTATCGCGTTTATGTATCACTATGCGCATAGGACATTTTATCTATGTTGTTCCTTTACTCTCCTTATGTACCTTGTTTTATGTTGTGTTCTGTGTTCTATTTTGTGTTCTATTTTGAGTGCTGGTACGCTTGATGTATGCATTAGGCTAGGGCATTTCATGTCCACCCGTTCCAAAGGGAGAAGCCCCATAATCATCATCATCATCATCAGGGTCTATTCGGTGACTGTTGCACTATCTTCTAAGACGTTTATATTGAAGGCACCGGCACAAACAAGGCGGAAACCATTGTCGGACACATGCATATTTTCGAAGAAATGCAGAAATTGTGAGATATTGCCTTGTGGTGGCCGGTATACAGCAACCATGATGTCTTTGTCGTATTTGAGTGCCAATACCTCGTAGTCATTTGTGACTACTGAAAATTTCGAAACTAATTCACAGTGCATGTTTTCTTCTACGTAATAGCGACTCCCCCTCCTCGCCGATTGGGGCGGTTCATAAAGAAGTTATTGTAACCCGGAAGTTGAAGCATTTTATAACCATCACTATACCACGTCTCAGTAATCATGACATTATATCGGAAGTAAAGCTGGCTTAAAAAATTGTAAATTTCTTCTTCTTTGTTAGAAGCGGATCGTACATTAAAGGGACACTGAAGTGATTTGTAAACATTGCGGGATTACTAGCGCAAATTGTAGTTCGGAGTCCGTAGGCATTGTTTCGACCACTCTGGCCGCGTTTACGCGAATTTATTTAGTAGAAAAATCAATTCGAAAATGCTGTCCTCCTCTCTTTACGCTCGCCCATTTTCTGTGGCGTTTTCGTGTGACGTCAGCAGGAGATGAGCTGGAAAATGGCTGCGCTACTGCACGGTTCGCCGACCAGCCGACCTACCGATCGAGTCAGTCGGCCCAGCGTTTCGTCCGCCGGCCGCCGACGGGTCGTCGCTATTCGCTCGCTCAATTGAAACTAAGCCACAACACCTTTGTGAATGAAAGAATGTGCCTTTCCTTACTTTGTTAGTTTGTACACTGTGTCAAACTCAGAGTCCGGGTCGCTCCACACAAGCGCTGCACAAGTGCACATGCGACGCTTCGCTGACTTTACGCTAGTAGGAAAATCTAAGGCCAATTGAAGGCGGGAGAAGAGTCAGCGAAGTCAATATAGGTACTAAGAAAATAAAATCAACTGAAACGTTTATCGTACAGCGCAAAACTAGGGAGCAGGAAGCACTTTTTGCGCTGGGTAAACAAGCACAGCGGTGAGCAGCACGACCGCACATCTGCGAACGCTTTTCCGTCAAAGAAATGCAATTGCTAGACGTGAGATATTGTGGAAGTTTGGGGAACACTTACTGCAGGAGTGATATACAACAAATAGTCACATAAAGTACTTAAAATGCTTAAAATAAATAAAAGTGTAAACTGGTCATACATTATAAACCTTTATATCCTAACCGGCCAGCGCTGGCTCGTGGCCTAGTGGTCTGAGGCGCTGGAATTTCTGTTTTGAAAGTCGCGAGTTCGAATCCCCGAGGCCACATGTATTTTTTTTTTTTTTTTTGTAAGTTGATTTTTTCGTATGCGGCCGATGTTTTCTGAACTGAGTTCACCATTTTTGGGCCGCAACGTTCACTGCTCCACGAGCGAGATCGCAGAACGCGCGCATACTGACAATGACGCGCTAGCGAGTTCTCGTTGGCGTGCTGTTGCCACAAGCACCGACTGCTTGCGGGCAGTGGGCCCAGGCCTGAATCAACACACCCTTGGCCTGGTGCGAACTAGCTTTTTACGAACAGACATGAGTGAGGCAAGCTCGATTTATGCGGGAAAAGCGCATGGCATTTGAGAGTCTGCGGTGACGCGGAGGGCGTTCATCCACTGCCTAGGCCTCGTCTAGTGATTTCTACGATTCCAAGCCGCCCTGGGAGGTTTATCTTGCCAAAACAGACGACTGGGCGAGTTACCAAGCAAGGTTTATCTTAGACATTTGACAGCCGACAACATGGCAGAAGCGCGGTACGGCGATAACTGAGATATCGAGAATGCCCATCCAACAACGCCATCAGATGTCAAGCATGTTGTTTTACAGAACCGAAACCGAAACTTGTTTGGTTGCTCACCTTGGGCATCGTCCAATCACGGTGCGCCCCCCTCCTGACGTCACAGCCTTTAGTTGGTGCGGCCGCCGCAAACCGCGCATATATATTAGTTTTTCTTCTTTCGCGCTTTGTAAAATAATTAACGATTTGTCAACCGGATAAACGATGAATAGTGTGTTAATTTGACCCAGTCTACACAGTGCAAGCAAAAACGGGAGCTTGACAAATTCACTTCAGTGTCCCTTTAAAGTGCATTGAGGAATGTTGTTTTAAATTTTGATGTCCGAAACATTCTGGCAAAACGAACTGTCGGTAAGCCGACTGATCCATTATTACTGCGGTAAGGCGGTTTCGGATTGACTTTACTGTATGTTGGCAAGGTCACTTTCGTCGGCTATGTGGATCATTGGTGAAGTTTCAGTTTTCTTTGCGTATATCTTGCCCTTGAACGACCACACTGATTTCCACTTGTGGTCGTGCTTTTTTTTGACAGCCATGCCAAGCAAACGCTTCAGGGTCGGACACAGATGTTCATTAACATAGATAGGCAATGTGCTTTCATATCCCAGGTCTTCGTTTGTCAACCTCATTTTTTTTGCCTTTTTCAGAGCACATTCACGTTTATCGCGAGATCTGAATTGTACAACAATGTTCGATTTGTCAGAATTCCGTGTTGGAACGTGGTGGCAGGCTACAATGTCACCCTGAGAAATGGGTATAACGTTCATTGATGACCGTACCAAGCTTAGAGACAATCTCGACAACATTTTCGTTTTCTTGCTTTTCAGCACCCTGGATCTCAAGATTGCAATTCCTAGAATATTGCTCGATTTGAAGGACTCTCTTTTGCAGATCAACTACCCTGTCTTCAAGAACTTGACATTTCGCCCCAAGGGCATCATTTTCGCTCCTTAGTTTTTCATTATTTGCGAGTTCAACTTCTAGCCGTTTCTTCAAGTCATCAATGTCAGCCTGGGAGTGTTCCAAGCTTTGAACAATCCCTTTTTGCTCGTTTCGAAGGTCGCGTAATTCATTTCGCATCTCTCTCTCAAATGCCTCACGTGATGCCTTTTTCTCAGCTCGAAGTTGCTGTTCAACTTCCGCCCGTACCTCCTCCTTCATTTTTGCTATGTCTTTAGTCATTTTTCACACAGCATAAGATTTCACACCAAACATAAGCGCTCTACAAGAAACTTGGCAGAAGCGACGACGTCAAAAACAGGAACATACAGCAACGCTTTGCCAGACACTAACCTGCACCGAGCGCTTAGTCCCAAGTTGCTGCTTGTCGTCGCCACTGCCAAGTGTGCTTGGCAGCGATGTTCCTTGTTCTTTTATAGCTTGTTTCAGTGACGCTGGCGCCGATGATCTGCGCAGATGCCAAGTGCTGCCGACTGTCGTTGAAAAAAATCCGTCACGCAGTTTCCATGTGGAACACACGTACGGTTGATTCAGCAGTCTTGTGGAGCTGAGTACGGCTGCGCAGACTGGCACCTGCACCGAAAATCGAGAGCACTTAGTCCCAAGTTGCTGCTTGTCGTCGCCACTGCCAAGAAAAGGAATGAATATCAAAAGTAAAGCCAAATCAAACCCACATTGTTAGCGACACCAGCACCACGCGGCAAACGCGCGCTCCGCGTCCAGCGGACGCAAGAACATGGCGCTCGCGCTAGCAGACGACGCGGTTGTCCTCACTAGAATATCCTCACCCTCAGTGGAGCGGGGACGCATCGATACACCCTACACGGGGGCCCGTAGCGTCACTAGGGGCCGGTAAGCCGAAAACGCAAACCGTGTGCTAAAACGCGTTTTACCGTTTTCACCGGTAAACGGAAACTCCGGCTTCCGGTAAACGGTAACGCAAACACGAGAACGATCGAATGCTAAACGCTTGTAACATACAGATGAAACTTGCAGTATACAAGTCCGAGTGTTGCTTTACAAAATCTTTTAAATTGAAAAGCACAGTAGCTATGCTGTTTTTGCTTTTAGATTAAGTTCGTTGTTGCTGTGCAGTTTACGTACAGTGGCCGTCCAAACTTGGAATTGAATGTTCGGCTGTTTTTCAGACGTTCTAAGTACGTCCGTGGGTGCTTGGACACTCCCCCATTCCCCCCCAAATAAAAAGGCACCTGGATCCGACCCTGCTCTCAACTTCCTTTTCTTTGCGCCCGATCCATAACTTGTAGATTTTTTACTGCCGTCCTTGTCAACTGACATCTGATGCCTCTTGTAGGAGAAGATAAAACGTTTCAGTTATTTTTCTTTTAAAAATCCAGAATGTACCTCTTCAGAAAGCTCTAACGCTCCAGTTGTCTTGCAGGTCTTGAACACCGCAGTTGTTGCTTGTATGATAGAGCTGCTGGTGCGCGTTATTCCTGCGCTGCTGGTCACGCACCTGCAAAGTTTTTTTGTTGACTGTACCTGGAGAACGAAGTTGGCTTTGAATTTGGGGAATGTGGCGGCGCGATTCAATCTGATTCAATTGCACCCGCCGGCAGCGCCACCACAAGTGTCCGCTCCTCCATGCCCACTCTCGACACTCCACCAGGCCACCAGGTATAGTGAACTAGAATGATCTAGTGGCGCGAACGGCGAGGAAGGGGCGTGCTCTTCTGTGTAGAAAACACCAGGTGGCGCTGCTGCGCCATCTTCGAAAGGCGCCGCCGCGGCAGGCTGTCGCTGTTCCGATGTTGGGTAGTAATTAACCCTTAAAAAAAAAATGCTACTCGTGTCTGGCATTTCCGTACCTTGCTAGGAACGTTTTGTTGCAAATCTGCCCGTTTGAGCGGTAGGGAAACGGCTATAAATCGAGTTGTTTGGTGTCGTCTGCTACCTGCGCCGACGATCGATGCGAGCGTACGCGTTCGATGTGCTGCCGGCGGACAACTGCTATGTTTAATTCTTTACGAATGGATTTACTTTTTATATTTACTGTAATAAAGTCCCGGCATGAACCTACTTGTGAATTTCACTCTACAAAAGCAAATTATACCCAGTATTCACGCGTCCAGTAGCACCCGGCTGATTTTCTCAGCAGCAAAGTTTGCAATAAACAAATTACCTTCAGAGGAAACTTTCCCCAGGCACTTAGTGCTGAAGGCAGCGTCTCCAAATGTGTCGTTTGAGATCGCAGCTTCTGTGTTAGCACGTGTAATACATCACTAAACCTCCTAGTTGTCATGGCCCCTTTGCAGGCCGAACTGCTGTCAGCTTCTTGCAGCACACTGTTCGCAACAGCTAGGGAATATATGTCACCGCTTCCGCATAACACACCACGAAAAGAATGTTTGCGACGACACTTTGTCGTCATGTGGATAGAAGAGCACAGATTTCTCGTGAAAATGTCTAGCTTTTTTTTTTTTCGTATCGATGTCGTATAGCGAAACGAACGTTTCGATCGTCGGCACAATTTAGCCGGCACCAGAGCTTTGAAGGAAGCTTGACTTCTTGAAGATGGCTCATTGTGAAAGCATCATTCCACAGAACTTGCGACTTCATTTGATGAGCACTGCGGAGAGAGAGCCTCGTGTTGTGGCTGGTGCACCTCACCTTTTTCGGCTCTTCAGCTTGCTTGCTGGCTGCCGAAACTGAAACTCTTGTCCGCCTTTTCCTTTGCGGCTTCCGCGTGCATGCTCCGCGCAGAATTCGAAGCACAGTCAGGCAGGATGGTAGGTACAGCACCTGGAGCCAGTGACAGCTTCCCGCGTACAAGTCGCACTTTACAGCCGTTTATTACGTGGATGTAATCACGCAATAAGCACTCGGGCTCAAAGTGGCGCTCACCAACGGCTGAAGATATGGTCAAGAGTTTGTCCAGTCTTCCCAAATTTTGTCCCCACTTTTTGCACAGTTCATCGTCCAAAGGAGCGGCGAACAAAGACGCCTTGGGAGCACCTGCAGGGTAACCACTGTGACAACCCGGAGCAAAGCAATAGGTGTCCGTCCTTCGTTTTGACATCGCGTACCCGACCTGGCCAACCTCTATTCGACAGCACTCGCAATAACTATATTCCTGACGATTGTATACCTCTTGCTTCTGTGGAACATCACGGAAACGTAAAACACGCAGAAAATGAAAGGCCGGCCTCAGCCATAAACAGACGGAGAGTTTGTCCGACCGCGCGCCGCCAACGTATCGCACATCCGCTCGTATCGTCTGCGCCGCTAGCAGACGATTTGTTTGTAGCCGTTGCCCGATGGCTCAAACGGGTCTGATAAGCAACAAAACGTTCTTAGAAAAGTACAGGGACAACAAAAGTGAGCATCTTTCTTCCATAAAGGTTAATTACTGTACCACAGTAAAAAACGGCAGCGGCAATAGCTGGCGAGCGCCCCAAGGAACGGCCCGTGCAACCGCGGTACCGTTTTCGAAGAAGGCGCAGTGGCGCCCCTGGCGGCGGTAGACGCGCTTTGCTTCAGCCCGAACGCTGCAAAGCGCTCCCGTTCGCGCCACTGGATCAAGACATTCTAGTTCACTGTACCACCAGGCCTGCTGCACAAAATTATGGGGCCGGCCGAAGACTGCCTTTGCTGCCTTTGGACCGGAGGCGTCACATGAGAAGTTGGTATGGTAATTCAAAAAGAAACATAGAGAAATCTAGCGCCAGATCGCGTTCTGAGCAGCCCGCGGTCTTAATATAATAGATGCGCACAGTTTTCTTGCTTCATTTACATCGCGAGTGCTGTGCAGTTTCAACCTTGTAGCTCATGCGTCAGCAGCGCAAAACTACTACTTGGCTGCAAATGGAGCAGCTTGTGTGTCTTGTGTGTGCGCACTAGGAAGGGTTTGGCGGTGATCGACGGTTGCGATATCGCGTCCCTTGACGAGCCCTACAACGGTAGTTCATTTTCCTCGTCGACGCAAGGAGCCTCCGAGGAAGGGTGGCGGAAATCCACCCGCAAGGCCGGCGTCTGATAGTTCCCTCTCAACCTTCGCCACTTGAAGGAAGTTTGGCAGTCGTCTGGAAAATCGAGTGAGGATGATGTTGTCTCTCGCACGAAGGCTGTACCTTCGGCCGGCGGTGTACAGGCAAGCAGTCAATCGTTATTACTCGCGCTTGTTCTTTGCCAATTTCCAGTGGTTTTCGTTAGACCAGCAGCTGAGGGGGCATGATCAGTGGCTCGCCCGGCTTCGAACTTCAGTAATTTGGACTATTTCAGGGTCACTGCGGCCTTGTGGTCTTCATCGGCAGCATCGCCCCTGGAGCGGTTTAACGAGGCCGTCAAGAGCCTCGACAGCCTGCCCGAAGAGCCTCCAAACGACGTCAAGCTCAAGCTGTACGCGCTGTACAAACAGGTACTTCGCCTGTGGCGAGCACCTTCCGTGACACGTTGCTGTTGTTTTTTTGATCACATTCTTTCAACCTGTGCGGACCAGCTGCCTCTCTCAGAATGACCGGGACGACTTGTCGGTCATCGCCCGCATGCCCGCCTGCGTTTATGCAAAACAAGGCCACGGAATTGCAACTTTGAGCGCGCGTTCACGGGCCGAGTCGAATTGCCCGCTTTAGTTTCGCGTATTGACGAAGACGACAGCTTCCCTGGATTGTTAGATACTGCTCGAATCAGGGCGAAATAAATGTAAAACGCGACGGTAAGTTAACACGATAGCGCGGACGCTGTCCGTGCGCTTGAAACGAAGCAAAGTGTAGACTAAAGCTGCAAAATTGTCCTCTTGAATCGCTTCCATGATTTCCGTGCTCCAGATCTCATTTTGTGCACCAGGCATTCGTGTTTTTGGCTGGAAAATGTGAAGTGCTTCTACCTATCTTTCCACTTGAGTTGAACAACCCTTTTGTGTGATCAACATCCACGGTCCCCACAGTACAAGGCTGGGGTGGAAGCTGGGCCTTGTGCTGATAAACGGGGGCCTTCGCACAGGCACTGCATCCAGATTGCCGTATTTGTCTCGCCATCTCGTGAACAGTTTTCTCTACTTCCACTTCAGCCGTGTGGCATAGAAATATAACCAATTATCACAAGTGCCTTTTGTGAGCTTGGTGAACAGATTCAGTCTGCTTGCATCCCTAAGCTGTCAGCGAGCGTAGTGTGAGCACAGATGGCGGGCTTTTCTGGGCGTGATGGTGTGGTACGTCTTTTGACCTAGGAAGGGCCCGGTCACTTGGCACCATCAAAATAAGGCACTGGAGAAACGGAGGGTGACACTCCTCACGTGCATACAAACCCAGCTGCAGAGATCCAAAACTGGAGTGTCCTCAAACGCTGGAAGCTGGGCAGGTGTTCTGACCCTTGTGGCGTAATGTGTGGGCAGTGTGAACGACTTCGTGCCTGTTCACTCTTAGCTTCAGCCATAATAAAAATTTTGTGTTGGGCTAGTTATGCCAAAGCGGAAGGTAAACAGGAGAAGACCCACCAAAAAGGGCGGTGAGGGTACGTGCTCGGTGCTGACCTGACCGTGTAATAAATTAGCACAGCTCTCACTGAACTGTGCCAGCTACAACATTTAGTACCAAGACCACACCTTGAGGGCCCCCAATTTTTTAGCTGTCTCCCTCACCTGAAGTTGTTGATTAATTTTCTTTTGAACTCTTGCTTTAATCGCCGGTGGCGGTGGCTCAGTGGCTAAGGCATTGTGCTGCTGAGCCCAGGGCTGTGGGTTTGGTACCGGCCACAGCAGCTGCTTTTCTGATGGAGGCTAAAGTGAAAACGGCCGTGTGTCCAAATCCCCAGGGGGTCAAAATTAATCTGGAGCCCTGCGCTACGGTGCGCCTCGGAGCGTGAAACCCCATAATCTGAATCTTGCACTGTAATCTCCAAACCGGCAGGTTAGCTCTGCTGGTAGAGCGGCTCTCCTAGAGTGGCTCTAAGTACAAAACCTTCGTCTGGATGACTTTTGTTTCACTGTCAGGACCCTGAGGAAGCTGTGTTAGTGGGACAGCAGCACTGCTGCACTCATGGAGCAATGTGCTGTGGGGCCCAGGCAGCCACAGCTGCTGTACTCCTTCACACGTGTGCACAAAGGACGAGATCGCCACCAACCGGAAACGATGATGGCAACAGTGAGACACAAGTGTACGTTTGCAGCTGTAACCCAGTGCAGTGACAGCTGGAGTGGGAAGAGGAGGAAACGTGCTGGTTAAAAGAGGACACCTGCACAGTGTCGTTCATTCCCCCACACCGATGTGTCCTTACTTTAATGCGTGAGAAATCTTTACCAAGAACGCCAGCTGTGACAGCAAGACGTGTCATTGGCAGTGCTTAGACATTCAGTGGCTGCGGTAGTGTATGTGTAGGATATTTGTGGGAGGAAAACAACCCAAAACAAGAAGAAAGTACAAAAAGTAGAAGTAACTGTAAATGGTGAGTGAAAGTTGAAATAATGATCAAAGTTGGTTGAGCATAGTGATTTAAAAAACAGCGCAAAGAACAAGTAAGAGCAGGCAAACACCAGCACCGACTTGCCACTAAGGTTCATCTTGCGGGCATTCGGGATTGATGCAATTACGTGTCATGTGCACAAAACAGGAATCAAAAAGGCAACCCTGCAATAGCAGGTGTTGGCTATTGCACTGTGCTTGCATGCAGGTTCAAAAAGGCACATTCCCTGTGGCTGAAATACGAATAGAGGCAACACCTGCACTTTTTCATTTGCCCAGCTTATTTCAGCTGCTTCACGATAAGGGAATCATCGCTCTTGCATAGTCCTTTACTGTGAGCAATCTTCGGCACGCAGCCACAATCGTGACAGTGACCCTGAATGGCCTAGTTAACGCTGTCGTCATGTTCCCTACAGCAAAAAAATAGTTGGCAACCGGAGGGAAATGGCAGGAAAGTTGTTATAGCATACAGTGATCAGACTTCACGCCATCTAAAAAAGGTGGGCAACAATTTGATGTTAATGTTGTATTCTCAGTACCTCCTAAGCTCCTATGCCATTGCAAAAAAAAAGTAACCCTGGTGTCCACGGAGGCTGCGGCATTAAAACACAAAGAGCCATTTGTGAATTCCGATGAAGGTGTTGTTTACGGCATGCCACTGACATGCGGCGATATGCTTCCCCTGCCTAGATTTCCTGTCTGCGCATCTGCATGGAAGCAACACATCAGGTCGAAATGAAAGCGGAAACGCAGCCCGTGATAGTAAGGCAACTTGTTCGCTAAGGTTTAACAGCTGAAGTGTGTGTCTTCTTTTGAGCACTTGCTCAAAATGCTGCCAGGTGCCTTCATTTTACATTTGCATACCTCTTCAGAAAAACGCCTACCAGCCATGTTGCGCCGTTCAACCTCTGTGACTCCAGAAACCGTCGGGCAGAAAAGTGTTGGGGGCGGTGATTCGCAGAGGAGCTGAAACTTGGGCTGTTTGGTACATGGCTCTGAAGGACAGCAGCGGTTCATCAGGTGGGACTGAGAGCCCAAGAAAAAGTGGTACAGGTGGGCCTCAGCTGGGACCGGAAGACCAGCACTTGTGCTAAGCTGGGCTTCTCCTTCTGTCCTGTCCGATTCAGCAGCGCCGCTTTCCTTCAGGGTTTTCAGGATGTGGGCATTTCCGGCTCCACTCTTGGTCGGCACAGCCCCAGTGGCACCCCCCTCTCTCTCCCCCCCTCTCTCAGGCCACAGTGGGGAAATGCACCGCCTCCAAGCCCGGCGTGTTTGACCTGGTGGGCAAGGCCAAGTGGGACGCCTGGAACACGCTCGGGGACATGCCGCAGGTGACTCTCGTTGTGCATGCAAGGGGCTGCATTAGTGTGTTTGGGCCTGTCTCGTCTGCCCCTCCTTGGGCAGTGCAGTGCAGCTCTTGGGCAGTGCAGAGCTGCTCTCGCAATGCAAGTTCTGTGGGCAGACAAGAAAGAGAGGCAATAAAATGAGTGAAGCAAAACAAGAAATCAGTTCTGAATTAAAGTTAAACACTTTTGGATGCACTGGGCGTACTCTGCACAGAGTTTCGATTGTTTGTAGAGTTTTAGTTTTCTGTAGGGGTATCCCGAAATGTCTGACCTGTGTGGTGACCAAAGACACTGAAGTGGTGCAAACTTTATGCGCGGGTTGCAACAGATTAATCGGTAGCCATTTACTTCCAACCTTTGCGTAATATTTTTATTATTTTCAAGGTCTCGATGTTACATGCCGTTTCTGGACTCTGTGTACAAACTGCAGCGCTTCTGAGTGTAGGTCGCAGTGCAAGCATGGGGCTGCTTTGCTGCACACTGGCCAGCATGGGGCCTGCGACTCTATCATGCTGGCTTTCCTCAGCTTTTCCCACAGGCCTCCAGCATCACCATCAATGTGATTGCAGAATAAACAGTTCTGCTGCTAATAATGTTAATAGGCAAAGCCAGTGGCATCATTTGTGGCACCCCCCTACCCACAAATATCGGCAGAGGTCACGGCTCTGTGTGTGCCCTGGCAAAAAACATCAAGTATAAACATTTAGCACAGGGGAAGCCAACATTCTTGGTCTTGCCCTTTGTTTCAGCAAACTCCACCATGTTACAAATACTAAATGAAAAAAATGTGCAGATGATTAAGTGGCTTTTGGCAATACATGAACTATTTCTGCCTTTGTACAACCTGCGTTAGCAAAAGTCCTACAACGGCACAAAAAGGCCTCTTTAGCTTCTTGTATGCCCAGCCTTGCCTTGGAGACCAGTGGTGAGCGAAGGAAAGTGAAGAGAATGCAGGATTGTGTCCTTCCTGTGAGAGTTCATCTGCCGTGACATTACAGAAACAGAACTGGCCGATAGGTGCAGCTATATTCAATTAATAAATGAATTTGAAAGTTGCAGAACATCAGTCTGTACTTCAGCTTCCCACAATCAGTGATGGAGAAGCAACAAGTGGAGAAGCCTTAGACATAAATAAGGTGGAATTCACTGAGCCCTGGTGAGTTGGACCATAGCCTCCTGTATAGCCTACTGTGCCTGCTCTATTGCCCCGAAACCCATTGCAGCAGCCCGTTCCCAGGTTTTTCAATGGCCATGCCGATGTGAACTGCTGTTTCAGGCGGAGGTGAACTGAAACGCACCTCGGCGTCATCTGCTGCGCGAAGGCGTCTTCCACAAACAAAAGTCCACAAAACGGCGAGCTTGGACTTCATGAGCCAGTAAAAAAGACCGAAGCTTTATGCGTGGCGTCGCAGAAGTGCTCAACTGCGTTCAGTGTACAGTTTCCGCCTGCACGCTCGTCCTCTTGGGTTCGCTACGGCAGTTTCCATACAAAATGTATACATGATCTCATGGTTGTCATTGCGATAAGAGACGATTAACTTTTCTGCCACTCTGTAGGAGTTGATAAGTGAAAAATAATAGGGCGCGTCAAAGCACGCCGATAGGCAAGCCGATAGGGCGTGGCACGTCGCTTGACCGTTCAAAGCAAAAGCCACCTAGGGTCATGGCTTCTGGGAAGGTGTCTTGAGCCTGGGAGGGTGACAGCATGGCACTTCCTTAATCCTTGTTCAGCATAAGCTGATGGTAGCTGATAATGTACTCCAATGGAACTGCAGAGGCCTCCTGAAAAACTTGGACGATATCTATGAATTGCTGTCACAACACCAAATAAGTATTGTGTCTCCAGGAGGCACGCTTGAGGACGAACCAAACAAACTTCTTAAAGAACTACTCTGTATTTAGGAAAGACAGGGATGGCTGCAGTTTGGATACAGTCAGGATCCTGAAAGTCCTCTCACACCAGTCTTCGGGTACTGACACAAAGTGCCTATTGGGCTTATTCAATAGCCTTGTGAGGTCCCGGATCGACTACGGGTGTCTTGTTTATCAATCTGGTGTGAGAACAGCACTAAAGATGTTAGACCCTGTCTACCATCTTGGCCTTCGTCTGGCTACAGGTGCTTTCCGAACATGCACTGTTTTAAGCCTGTATGTGGAAGCCAACCAGTGGTCTCTTGAAACACAGCGGAAGTACACTGGTTTGAACTATGCTCTAAAAGTGACATCCTTGACCGGACACCCGAACAGCACTCTACGTAACCAGGCAGTCAAGCTTTCTGAAAAGCGACCTGCCATGGCTGAGCCATTTCTTCTGTCGGTGAGGGCACTGGCCACAAGCCTGGGAATATCCTTCACTGAAGCTCAGAAAACCAGCTTTGCTGACTTTGTCCCTCCATGGGATCTCAGTCCTATCTCTTGTGATCTCTCTTTTATGAAGATTGACAAAAGAACAGCTCCAAAGGAATTAATTATGCAGCACTTTTTGCTTTTGCAGAACAAGTACAGAGCATCTGACTTCTACACAGATGCTTCCAAGTCAGCTGGTGCAGTATCATGTGCTGCACATGGTCCAAACTTTTCCACGTCAGACTATGCCTAAAGCCACTATATTCGCTCCTGAAACACACGGCCTCGTATTGGCTGTAGAATATATTATTCAGAACAATTTCCAAAAGTCAGTGATATTCACAGATTCTCAAAGTGCTGTGCAGGCTTTAGCGTCAGGAAAGTTACAAAAAAATCCATTCTTTAATCAATTGATAAAACTGTGCTCAGCCCTCAAACCAAAACTTGAAATCAGTCTATTGGGTCCCAGGTCACTGTGGCATAGCCGGAAATGAGCAAGCAGACAGGAATGCTGTAATTGCAGCTTTTCGGAGTGACCTAGATATTCAAACCGTCCCGTAGGAGGATCTTAAAGCGTACGTACGTAAGAGGCTGCGCGACCAATGGCAGGAAGATTGGAATGGGCAAACAGCAAACAAATTGCGCATGGTAAAGCCCAAGTTAGGTAGATCGATCACTGAGAAACGGGACGGGATCACAGACTGCGCATAGGCCATACCCATGCTACACATGCGTACCTGTTGAAAGGAACAGAACAGCCACGCTGCTTGAGGTGTGGAGGGTTGTTAGTCATTCACGTACTGGTAGAATGTGAACTACTTGAACCGCAAAAAGGCTTCATTTTCCAGAATTGTACGCACGCATGATCCCTCAACACCCATTGCTCAACACCCAATAGGCGCCACTTTTCTCTGTTAACCGTGTTTTTAAGTACCTCTCAGACGTCGATTTTTTAAGGTACGTGTCATATCACCCGTGAGCCGAGCCACCATCGCACGCTAGAACCCAGTAGGGCCTCTCATTGCTACCGCAAAGACGGTGGCAAGGGGTGCATGTAGAAAATTCCTGTCACAGTGACAATTGTTTTTACTTGGCCCTCTACACCAATTCTTTATTTAACAGAAATTTGAGATACTTTTTGTTATATATTCTGTACTTTATATTCCCACTTGAATAATGCTCACCATAGTACTGGCGCTGTTTCACCTTGATGCCCTTGCGCCAAGAAAACCTAACATCATCATCATCATCAACAACAGTCGCAGGTGATCAGGCGCCACCAGTTCGACCCTTGTGTAGGTCAATCCACTGTGTGCCGCTCTTGAGGGCCACTCCTGTGTGTGAATGATGATCAGTCTCCAAGTTGGAAATCAGATCAGTTTTGTGGCACTCTGAGAATGCTGAATCCGCGCTGTGGGAAAGCTCGACGTTTGGTTGGACACTACTTCCAGATTATTCGTGCATTTACGGCACTTGCTTTTTTATGGTACTGTTAATTGCTTCAACGGGGCTGTGGATTATGCTTTCATGCACAGCAGAAGGGGTGAAGTATCGCACTCATGGGGATCCACAGCGTTGCGCTTCGCTAGCCCTAGCAAAAAAGAACAATGACATGAAATTGATATAGTAGCTCACAGCTGTCTCACTTGGGTAATTCGTATTGTTCTACATGCAAAGCACAGCACACGTGTGTGATCACCCGCAGTCGCCCAAAAGGCAACGATAAACTGCGAGTCCCTCCTTTTGGTGCAGGAAGTTGCATGGTAGGACGCAGTCCTGCAGTCACAATGAGGTGTGCGGTTCCCCTCTCCTCCCCCAGCGTCTCTGCTTGAGAGCAAGCTTATCCCCGTACAGCAGTGCTGGTCCTGCAACTCTGACGTCCAGGTCTGCGTAAGCACTAGTGCCTAATGAGGAGGTGTGGCCTTGCAAATCACGTGCTGCTTTTGTTTGCACATCGTGCTCCGTAGCATTTGCTGCTAGTACACCTCGTCCCTGTGCGTGCGGTGCCGTCGCGTTCTCTCTGCATGCTAGCCGCAGCGCTTTTCCTCTCTGCCCCCACCTGCGACAGGAGAAGGCTCAGGAGGAGTATGCCGCCCTGATCGGCCAGCTGGCCGGCTCCACTGGGTCGCGGCCGAGCCCTGCTGGCAGCGGGGTGCAGCCGCAGGGCGACCTGGTGTGCAGTGTGGAGGACAAGGGCATGGTGGTGCGCTTCAACCGGCCCAGCAAGAAGAACTCCATCACGCTGGAGATGTACGACACGATGGTCGGGTGCCTCAGGGAGGCCGCCGAGCGCGACGACGTCCACTACCTGGTGCTCACGGGCACCGGGGACTTCTTCTCGAGCGGCAACGACCTGGGGAACTTCATGAACCGGCTCAAGACGGGCCTGCCCCCCGACGTGCTGGCCAAGGAGGCCGCCGAGCTCGTGCGGTGAGTCCTCTGGCCTCGGGAGGGAGTCCTTGCGATGGCAGCAGAAACGGCTAATGAGGGGGCTGTTATCAGGGGTGAGACAGCTCCGCGTATCGTGCAGCTTTGATACAAATTTGCTTTCCTGCGCCAGGCTGCTCCAAAAGCTTGAGAATCGCAAAAATTGCCCCAAACTGTTTTAAAACAGTCCGAGAGCCAAGGATTTTAATGCTCCCGTCAGTTTCACTGAGGAAAAATGCTTACTGACGACATAATTTTCCAGCACCCCCAAGGTGATGCTGTATATAAAGGTTTAATTGATTAGTTTTTCCGAATGTCACAGTGTCGGGTTGCGGAAGTTGTATTCTGTGAGTTTTTTAAGTTTTACATCGAAAACCATTGCAAAGTCTTGTAGAAAAATACTTGTGTACTGAGGCACCAAACAACTTGAATAAGTTGATGAAAAAACAGCAATTTTCCGAGCTCCGTCCAGAACGACATTACTGGGCATCTTGGTGTGGGGAAGATAGGAAAACATGGCCTCTGGGCGAGGAAGGTGCTCGTGGTTCAGGCAGAGCGCTCTACGCTAATTTGTACCGTGGTTTTGGTTAGGGAGTGGCTGGGATCAAATTTAGTCATTTGATGTGTTGCGGGAAGTTGCGAAACTCAAAAGACGGGAGTTCATCAAAAACGTGGTGTCCGATAGCGGGACGGGCTATTATTGCACGCTATTAATAATGGCTAATCTATCTGAAGTGAAATTTCATGCAAAGCGGGAAGTGGCTAAACGTACCAACGTTGCTCGATTGTAGTGAACGTGCACCTTGGGGACTGAAGTGGGAGGGGCGACGACCGTCACCTCGCTTTGCTCAACTTTTGCCGTGGCTCTACCCTCGGGCGTAAAGCCAAGTCTGGGATTACAAAAATAAAAATTTCGGCATTCACTTGCAATAAATTCGATATTTTCAACGGTGCTCCATGCTACCTATGCATTGAAACTAAGAATTTAAAGAATGGTTTGGACGACGGTAGCGCAATTCGTACCTTGTGATACTCTGTTAGAAAAAACTATTGAAAGGCTGTTTAAAGGTGTTGTGCCACCAAATTTTAAGTCTGTAAAAAGCCTGCTGTAGGCTTCCTCTGCATGCAACGACCCTCAACACGAAGTGCTGGGTACAGCAAGCGCTTAATATATATTTTAATTCGCTTCTAAAAATTACCTAAATGCTCTTCTGGAAATCCGGACCCATCGCTAGCGCCACTAACCATGACGTCAGTGAATTGCCAGCGCAGCAAAGTTTGTGACGTCATACAACGCTAGCGACTCGAGCGACGTGAACGTGAACTCCAGTTACCACAGTTTGTTTGGTCGCTTGGTCGTATCGACACACTATACCTCCCTGTTCTGTGACTATACCGATACGACGGCGACGACGACGCGACGCCGACGAGTCGTTAAAACATCGGCCAACTGCCGAATTGCCAGACCGCGTTGTCACACCACGCCGACGGCGACACAAACACGTCGGCCGATGGAAAGTCGCCGTAGTGTGACTGACTCGCCGACCGAAGACGCCAACAAAACCGGTCGCCTGACTGGTCGCACGACGTGTCGTCAATCGACCGAGAAGCGAAAACTGCGCCCCGACAACATTCGTGCCGCAATGAACGCGGCTCTATTTTGTTAGTTTCTGGAGGGTAATAAACTCAGTAAGTTCCATGAAGCCCATACAACTCAACACTAGCGCTAATGCGATCCGTATTTTGGCGTTCGACGCTTCGGCCGTGCTCTTCGGCGACGCCGCTACCCCGGAATGCGTGTGCGATCGGCTCGCCTGTAGAAAATATAAGGTCAGTTTCGTGCAGAAGAACAGTTACGTAGGGTAATTTGGGCAATAAGAGATCAGTATCGGCAAAGGTTTTTAACGTAAAACGTAAAACCAAAGTACGGCAAGCACTATCCCTTCAGTGCAAAATCGCAGTCGCAGCCGGGCACACTTATTTTTGCGAGCGCTTTCGCAGAAGAGCAGAGTTGATGGCGATAAGCTGTCGCGGGGGCTTCGCGGAACCTTGCTGCGCAAGCGCTATTTAAAAAATGTGAGTTTACAAGCCAGGAATTCTGTAAACTAGCTAGTAAACACCGACGTACGACTCCAAGGATGGGCCTCCATCTAGTACACCGGCTATATCGCTGAGGAGAATCGTTTGTTCGCTGGCTCAGTGGTCTCGCGCGTTCCGCCCATCCGGTCAACGTTGCCGGTTCGATTCGCGGCGGGGGCAGCTCTTCTTTTTTTTTTTTTTCTTGAGCGTTTTTTTAGCATTTTTATGGTTTGCAAATCCATTGGTTTCCGTTTGTCTGCATCCGAGGATGCAGACAAAGAATCCGCGTCGGAGCTGTCGCGGCTTGACGTGACGAGTCGGCGTGTTTACTTCCGTGGTGAAGCACGTATGTGGGGGAGCAGACGCCGCAGTAAAGTCGCAACGTACCGCAGCGCCGCCGTGGCAGAGCCTCCTCGCAACACTGCGACGTCACTGCTTGAATCGGCGCCCAGAAACCGAAACGGAATCCTGTTCACATGAATCGTGCGATAATAAATTTTTCACTCAGAATATGTGCGTGTGAGAGCATGTATCATGCTTTCTAACGAATTATAAAACGTTTGCAACAAAGAATGCACAAGCAACAAATTTGGTGGCACAACACCTTTAAGTGATATGTACATTCAAAATCGAATAAAAAATGCACTCCCCCCCATAAGTTGCGGAAAATAGTTATTCTGCTCCAAATTAAGGTTCTTCTGCTCCAAAATCGTGATTTCGCTGCTCCAGAAAGTGCTCCCAAATCTGATTCAGCTGTCTCACCCCTGCGTTATGAGCCACGAACTCGGTGCAGTTTGAAAAAACAAGCATTTGGTGGCTCACTGAGCTCCGTTCCAGCCACGGAAGACACTTTTTAAACTGAAAAAATGCAAGAAATACTGAGAATGTTCAAATTTCACGCTAAAGTGGCATGATGTAATATAGGCAGAAGTGTTGTAACTTGGGCATAGTTATGAGCCCAACAAAGCATACTTATCAGCGTATCAACTGTGCGTTAGCATTCGAGTGATGTGAGCACAGGGAACTAGATGCCTCCCTCCCCTGATGTTCCTCGGTGGTGGCTTAGGTTGGCGGCTGCCAGTCACGCAAACAAGATTCTGGGACGTCACAGGCAGAAGTGGCTGGCCTGTTGTCGCAACAAAGCAATGTTTCTAGTGAAAGCAACCTTTCATCTTGTCCGCATGGCCCCTTTATTCAAGGGTCACTCGTAGTGAGCCCCACTGCATGGGGGCAGAGCGGCCGTGTTGAGATGTTGCCCCACTCTCCGTTGCATAATGCAGAAAGCGTAAGGGGGGGGGCTGTCTTTCCTGTGGGACTGTTCGGCGGCGGCACAGTGAGGACGAAATGAAGATCTTGCAGGTGCACTCGAGCCTGTGGCTGGCCTGCTAAGCCTTGGCTCTTGTTGCCCAAGCTTATTGAACACGCAGTGGAAGGATGACAATCCACCCACGTTTCAAGGCTGGACAGGACCTGCTCCCAAAAATGCGGGCAGAGCATCGGGTCACGTGATTTGGAACTAAAGCGCTCTGGCTTTTGGAGATGCCAGAAAAGGCAATGCAGAGCTGTTGCGAAACAGGGCAGTGTAAGGCAGGAAAATGTAGAGGGTGCCACAGGGCCTTCCCTACATGGAAGTGCAGGGGAAGCGACCAAGGGAACAAAAAACGAAGGGAAAGGATCAGAGACAGCGGCCTGGAAAAAGAGAATGGACGCAAAGAGGTGCCTAGATATCTTCAGAATCATGAAGCGGGAGATCACGAGGGAAAAAGTCTTTGATAACCCGAAAACATACGATTGGACGAGTTGGTGCATATTCATAGTAACAGCGCAAGCAACACGAGACAAAAAAAAAGAGGGCACAAACACTGTGCCCTCTTCTTTTTGTCTCGTGTTGTTTGTGCTGTTGCTAAGAATTTGATAACACCAAAGGCTTTTTGAAGCCCGGGCGGGCTGCTTGCGGACAAAAACTCGTATCCACGAGCCGGTAGGGAGCCCAAAACCATGCGAGTCCTCAGTGAGGGAGCCATCCAGCCTCCGGGAGCCCCTGGCTTTGAGGTTAACAGAAAAGTGAGCTGGGCAGCAGTAGAGGTTAGTAAAAGAAGGTTAGGATGTTGGTGGGAAAGGAGCGGAGTGTTAATTGTTAACAACCTTGGAAGACATGCGAACGTCCAAGTGAGACTAGCACAGGAATTCCCAAAGGTGTTCTCGTTCTCTTTTCTGGCGAGGCGATGGTGCAGTGGCGTTGCGACTAAGGTCGCTGTGCAACGCCTCCACTGCAGGCATTTGATGTGCACGACTGGGCGCAGGGGGCACAGTGTCCATGCAGCCGGAGTTGGCAGGCAGAGGCCGGGCATTGGGACCACTTGTGCTGCTACTAGCCGTACTGGCCATGAGGCCCACACTGAGATGCCGTACTGTTGGCCCTGAAGTCTCGCATGTAGACACAGTAGGCATTGCTTTGCTCGCAAACAGTGGCTGGGTGCATTCAGACGAGCATTGGCAGGACAAGTGCTCTATGGTGAGGGAGAGGATCATGTTGGCCCCTCCCTTTTCACGAGGGCACCCTTTGCAGAGAGCAGCACCAGATTCCCCCGTGGTTGACGTGCTCGGCTGTGACTGATTTGTGATTGATTTCCCTGCATCTTTCTAGCTTGGCCCAGCCTTTCCCTTCACAATCCAGCTATCCAAAAACAGGGAGTTCGTCTGGGGGGGGCAGTTCTCGGAATCCAAAACACTTTCAGTGAGTACTTTGACTTCAGGCGGAAGTTTAAAAATGATCGAATCCGAGTGTGAATGTCGGGTGCGATCAACAGTTTCTTTCCAATGCAGCACTGCAACATGCCAGCAGGCTGATTTGAATCGGCTTGTGCGGTCTCTGCCCAAAGGAAATTTCGCTTGTACAGTTAAACCTCGATATAACGAAGTCGTACTTGGGGCCGCAAATTTCGTTAAATCGAGAATTTCGTAAAATCGAGGTTTCGATTTTACAGTTCATTTAACCAGTTATTGGGGTTTTAACACTTTGGCCCTCGCCAGGCAACAACTGCTATGTAGTTACCTCTCCAATTAAAGCGAAATTTGTACTAAAACTGGCCGCGAAAATTGTGTGAATTAAGAGTTTCAACACTTGGGCAATGGAATTCGGATAGCCGACGGTAGTTCATGTGTCATCGTAAAACCGGTGCTTTTTACGCAACGCCTCATTAAATATGATAGCAGACTAGATTTCCACTTTTTCTTTTTTCATTTCGGTCACTACTAAATGCCGCTGTTAGTCAATTGAACCCGCGCCCGCGTCCATGTCCCGTGAACTTCACCCCGCCGAGGTGCTCGTTCGAAGTTACGCCTCTTTTCGTCCATTCAGTGGTAGGCTTAGGCGCGGCGGGCCAACAGCGGAAGGCTGCTATGAAACTTTCGAAAGACTTTTTTCATGTACAAAGGCTCTGCAGTATGGGCGCGTGATGCAACCACAACACTCGAGATAAAGCCATGATTGCGAGTTGAGCGGAGTACACGCGGACCGCTTCACTGTGTGGAGCAGCGCTTACGTGCTCCGGAAAGCGGAAAGCTTACATTAAAATTCTTCCGGCCAAATTCAAATAAGCAATTACTTTTATGCCCACTGAGCCCTTACGAAACTGATTTCTCCGCACCGCAGCTGTCTAATGAACGCTGGTGAAACGAAGATGACCACGTTCAAAGAGCTATTTATTGCCACCAGCACTCGATGTTCAAGCCGTAGTGAAGAAGTCCGTAAGCAGTGCTTGGCGTTTCTTGACCAGGACGGGCTTTACGTGACGGTCGCATGCTGACAGCGCTAACAAGGTCTTAAACATTCGTGTGCACCTGCGTGCCTCCGCAGAACATCGATGGCATCCATCACACTTCGGTGGCTGTCAGTTTCACCGAACTTCCTCAGGCTCTTGTTCGGAACACTTTTCTTTCTCTTGGAGTGCTCATGCTGCTTACAAGACTCACCTAACGATGCACGAACAAAATATTAATTTGGTTATCAGCGAGCACAACCTAGAGCAGCAGCACCGTGAGCAATGACGCGAAGAAAAAAAAAGCTTAAAATAGGCTTCGGTAGCCTAAGCATAGAGGGCGCTGGCGTAGGCAACGATGGAGACGTCAAAATAAAGCCGCACTATTAAACCGTCTATGACCGCTAGCGGTTTGTGCAGCTTCGTTCTTCGCTTTTAATTGTTGTTAACCGTAGATTTCACCGCCTTTCTTTCATGTTAGCCTTCAAGAGTCAATTTGAGTACTGAATTTTTTCAATGTAGGGCCTGAGAGGCAAAATAAAACGTGCCTCGACCGGAATTTCGTTCTTCCTTTCTTGCCGTGACTTCGTTAAATCGAAAGCGCCGCACAAAATTACTTCGTAAAATCGAGACAAAAATACATGTATTTAGCAAAATTTTGTTAAAAAACTTGAAAAAATTCATTATATCGCGAATTTCGTTAAATCGAGGTTCGTTATATCGAGGTTCAACTGTAGACACGAAAGGGTTGTAGAATGAGATTTTATAAAGGGGAGAGAGTCTGTGCTGTGTAATGGTCATGATTTTCCAGAAAGGCAAAACAAAACAATGAGGAAACGCTGTTATGATTGGCACGGTAACCGCTACCTGCCTTAAAACAGGTCACGAGAGAGTGCGAGCATAAATCAGGGTAACTAACGTGCACAGCAACTGGAAGTCTAAGGCCACAAAATCCGCTGTGGTATTGTGTCTGGGAAAAACACATAGCTTGTTGCGTTTTGCGAAACAATACAAATTATGCTATACCAAAGGTCAATGTGCACCGTGCCTTCCTGTGTTCGTAACACGTTAGATTGTGGCAGCCGTGACATTCATAATGCAAAGACAGAACACCACCAGTCATTGGCCCCGTATTGACTGATTGTAGGGTTTAGCGCGCCGACGCAATGCAGGCGATGAGGTGTGCCGTAGTGGAGGACTCCGGATTAATTTTGACCACCTGGGTATCTTAAACGTGCGCCGAAATCTCGTACACACAGGTGTAATGCTTTTCGCCTCCGTCAGAAAAGCCGCCGCCGCAGCCAAGAATGGAACCCGTGTCTTCATGCTCAGCAGCGCAGCACCTTAGCCAGTCATTGGCCCTGCATCACGTCCTTCAGAAAGCATGCTTTGGCATGAACAGGAGGGGAGAGAGTTTGGTCTCGTAACACTATCGAACGTGTGTCATCAAAAACGTGGCAGTGACAGTAATGCACTACGTAGTTACAGTCAAACCCAGTGCTAAGAGTGTCGAAGTGCTGTGGAGATGTTCTGGTTGAGTAGAAAAATTAAAACAAGACCTTTTGGATAGTAGAACAGATTGCATGATGTAACACTTGTTTGCACTTAAATATCTGCACTGTGCTAGCTTTACTTGCTTTAAGCAAACTTTACTGGCATACTTGTTTTGACCCCAAAGCAGTGGTAATGTCTGCTCCAATACAGATAGAATGATGATGTTAGCCGTATGATGTTAACATGAAAACCTGGATTTAGCAAAATGCACGTTTGAACTAAGTTTTCAGGTGTAGGTAGGACTTTGTTAATGTCGAGGTTTGACTGCAGTCATCCCCCGTGCCGCAATGGCTCGGTGCTGAGCCCGAGGGCATTGGGGTTCAGTCCAGGCCACAGTGGCTGCTTTTCAGGCAAAAAACAAAAACGCCCGTGTGTACGAGATTTTCGGCGCACTTTGAAGGTTTTCAGGTGGTCAAAATTAATCCGGAGCCTTCCACTACAGCGTGCCTCACAGGTAAAGTGTATCGTCCCATTCTGTGCCTTTCAAAGCACTGTCAAGCACTGTTTGTAAGTGTTCAAGTGAAGTCCAATAGCCACTCAAGTCACACACGTGTGTCAGTAGTGTGTGAGGATCTGTGGAGTTGTGGGCGGGGTCTTGGGACTGTCGGGGTGTCCAGAGGTCTTCAAGTGAGATGGATGACAGGGTGGGTGTCTTCTCGCGCATTGTCAGGCAAAAATCAGAGCAGTGTTAGAAAACGGAGCTGATTCTACCAAATGTATTGTCCCAGCACAACTGTCCCTGCACGTGCGAGAAGGAACATACAGAAGAGGCAACAGCCCCTGGGAAGAGCGGTCGGCAATAGTGGCAGTGGCCAGCTGCACACTCTCGAACCAGGCGCCTGTCCTGGGACGGTCTTCTCCTCTAGTTTCGTGTCCATGTGCCCCCTACTCGCTTGGAGACTAATCCTTCTAAGGAGACTAAGCCACAGTGCCACCACTTGGCACTGTGGCCGGAATCGTATGGGTGGTGCATAGGTTTGGGACACAAGAGGGCCGAGAAAGATCCACTGCCCTTGTCCTGTGCAACCCCCAGCCCGACCCCATGATCGATTTGTCAATGCTGGATTAAGGACGGAAAGTTGGGCTAGTTGGTTAATGGACGCTGGGTTAAGGGATGCTGTGTGGGTGTTTAGTAGAAATCTCAGTGGCAGCCTAGTGTTGATCCCGTATTTTTCCGTCCTATAGCGGTCGTACAATCTGGCCAGGGCCAGCAGTGGGCCAAGGGAGTTCGTGCCTGCAGTCCATCACGATGCTCCAACAGAACGGCAGTGTGCTTCTGGTTTAGTGCCAGTGTGGGCTCGGCTGAGTCTGATGTCAGAGAAAGATGGAGGTCCACGAGGGGTGGGCCTTCCCTGTGTGGGTTGGCATGCGAGGGAGTCTAAAACAGCAGTGGCCGGCACATCGAAGACCATGAGGAGGCATATTCCTTGCGACTGACGATAGGGGGGAGGGCAGCATCGTCATGGGCACTTTACTCACCATCCTGCATGTAAGAAAAGAGGGGGAGAGAGAAAGGAACGTGGGCATCGGCCCAGAGCCGATTGTGGGCCTGTAACCTGCACTGACAGTGACCCGGCTAGCGGCGAGCGCAAATGCTTTTGCATGGCTTTCTCCTAGTTATAGTCGGCTCCATCAGCCCGTGGTGCCGGCCAAGCCGCGACAAGCAGACGACCGGTTACGAAAGCTGCCCAGAAGGCCCGACAAAGAACCGGAAAGGTCCGCCGTGAAGGTGGCTTCTTTTAGAGGGGCGGTCTCGAGCGAGCAGTCAGCTTCGTGGAGGCCGCACAGCTGTGGCTTGGTGGGGAGCATGCGGCTGTGTGCGTGCCCTGTGTCGAGCCTTTGCCCTTGCAATGCAGCCGCTATGTGGCCGCCTTCATCAACTTCCCCAAGCCGGCCGTGGCCCTGGTGAACGGCCCGTCCATCGGAGTCTCCTGCACGGTCCTGGGGCTGTTTGACTTCGTCTATGCCTCGGACAAGGTGCGCACCAGACCGGCCATCTTACACGAGTTGCTGGTGCAAAGTCAGAGGTGTGGCGATCATAGGAGTGCCCAAACTCCCCGTAGGCCCCGTGCATCAAAAAGCAGCCCTACGATTGGTTCACTGTTTTGGCGCTCTCGGTTGGTGACAGAATGAACGACACAATGTGCTTCGACATGCTATGCGAAAAATGGTGTTTGGGTGCTTACGTGCCGAAGAAGCGCAATGTGCTAACTATGCCAGTGTTTCATGTGCATTCGAAGCAAGAGTAGGCAAAAGAAATGCACCCATGTGGTCAGCGAGATGCATTGTTGTTTGTGCATTGTCGTCTGCTGCGCATCACCTGTTGTCTTCCAGCGGCAAAAGAGAGTTAAAAATTCGCTCCCGCAGCTGTATGCGTGCTCTCAAGCAGGGCTCGGCTACCCACGGCCCACAGGCCACATGCGGCCTGCACAGGGACAGGATGCGGCCCCCTGTTCGAGAGCCGGCGTGGCAGTTGTGACCTCGGGAGGGGTCAGGGGGGAGCAGAGATTGCTCCTGCTTGGCAGCGTCCCCCATCTTCACACTTAGCCAATATGTTATTGTCAGTTATTGTCGCATATTACGGACAATTCAGCGATTTTTTTTCTTTGCCTGCAAAGCCCCCCCTCCCCGGCTTCATGCAACACGACCTCAGAGGATTGCGGACCTCTGTTTTAAAGGGACACTGAAGTGATATGTAAACATTGCGGGATTACTAGCGCAAATGGTAGTCCGGAGTCCCCAGGCCATGTTTCGACCACTCTAGGCGCGTTTACGCGATTTTATTTAGTAGAAAAACTAATTCGAAAATGCTGTCCTCCTCTCTTTACGCTCGCCCATTTTCTGTGGCGTTTTCGTGTGACGTCAGGAGGGGATGAGCTGGCAATTGACTGCGCTACTGCACGGCTCCCCGGCCTTCAGACAGAGTCAGTCGGCCCAGCGTTTCGTCCGCCGGCCGCCGGCGGGTCGTCGCAATCAAGGAGGTTAAAAAAAATTGCTTGGTCGCAATTCGTTCGCTTAGTTGAAACGAAGCCAGGACACGTTTGTGAATGGAAGAATGTGCCTTTCTTTACTTGGTTTGTTTGTACACTGTATCTAGCTCCAAGTCAAGGTCGCTTCACACAAGCGCTGCACAAGCGCACATGCGACGCTTCGCTGACTGGTACGCCAGTAGGAAAATATAAGGCCTCTTGAAGGCGGGAGAAGAGTCAGCGAAGTCAATATAGGTACTAAGGAAATAAAATCAACTGATATTTTTACCGTACAGCGTAAAACTAGGGCGCGGAAAGCACTTTTTTGCGCTGGGCGAACAAGCACAGCGGTCAGCAGCACGACTACGCATCTGCGAACGCTTTTACGTCTATGAAATGCAATTGCTAGACGTGAGCTACTGTGGAAACTCGGGCGACGCTTACTGCACGAGCGTAGTACAACAGTACAACAAATAGTCACCTAAGCTGCTTGAAATTGCAAAACTAAATAAAAGTGTAAACCGGTTGTACAATATATACCCTATATTAGCAAGGCCTTCGCATCCCGCTCCGTGGCTCAGTGGTCTGGGGCGCTAGGTATGTCACCGCAAATGTTTTGCAAGTCACGAGTTCGAATCCCCGCGGGTACGTGCTTTTTTTTTTTGTAAGTTAACTTTTTTGTTTTCCGCCGATGTTTTCTATATTGAGTTCACCTTTTTTTGGGCCGCAACGTTCATGGCTACACGAACTAGTTCACAAAATGCGCGCAGGCTGGCACTGGCGCGCTAGCGAGTTCTCGGGCGTGCTGTTGCCATAAGCACCGACTGCTTGCAGGCAGTGGGCACAGGCCAGAATGAACAGACCCTTGGCCTGGTGCGAACACGCTTTTTACGATACAGGCATGAGGGAGGCAAGCTCCAAATATGGGGGAAAAGCGCGTGACATTTGGGCGTCTGCGGGTACGCGGAGGGCGTTCATGCACTGCGTAGGTCTCGGCTAGTGAATGCTACGACTACAAGCCGTCCTGGGAGGCTTATCTTGTGCATTTTACAGCCGACAACATGGCAGAAGCGCGGTACGATGATTACTGAGATATTGAGAATACCCATCCAACAACGCCATTGGTTATGTTTTACAGAACCGAAACCGAAACTTGTGTGATTGCTAACCTTGGGCATCGTCCAATCACGGCGCCCCTCCTCCCAACGTCACAGCCTTAGTTGGTGCGGCCGCCGCAAACCGCGCATGGTAGTTTTTCTTCTTTTGCGCTTTGTAAAATAATTACCGATTTGTCAACCGGATAAACGATGAAAAGTGTGCTAATTTGAGCCAGTCTACGCAGTGCAAGCAAAAACGGGAGCTTGACAAATTCACTTCAGTGTCCCTTTAAAGGCCTATTTAGAGCCACTGGATCAGCTTTTGGGCGTACGGGGGGCTGGAAGTAGAGTGGCAAGTGCAGATTTATTTCTCCAGGTTGGGCCTGTCTTGTCCCCGAGTGCCCGCACAAGTACCACTTGGTCGCGGCTCCCGGTTGAGGCAGTTGCGCAGTCTCGGAAGCAATCGCAACATACAAACCAGAGTGAAGAAAGCAATGAATAACTTACAAAAGTACAAAAATAAAGAATTACGCTCCCTTAAAATAAAGCTTACATCGAAATTGCCCGTTTGAATGAGTTGTATGTTTTTGGATAGTTTGTACGATGGCGCCACCATATGTAAGATCTGAAGTGGCGGGGGGTGTCCAGGTGCAGGTCCAAGTCTTTTGATGCAGAGTTTTGTAACTGCCTACATCAAAGAGCTCTGCTACACTGAGCATGCTAAGTTGTGCACAAATCAGGGGTGAGAGAGCTGCGCATATTGCGCAGTTTTGATACACATTTGTTTTCCTGCGCCAGGCTGCTCCAAAAGCTTGAACATTGCAAAAATTGCGCCAAACTGCTCCAAAACAGTCCGAGAGTCACGGATTTTAACGCTCCCGTCAGTTTCAGTGGGCAAAATGCTTACTGATGGCATAATTTTTTTCTAGCACCCCCAAGGTCATGCTGTTTGTAAAGGTTTAATTGATTGATCATTCATTAAAAACCGGCATAAAATTGTCCCCGAGACAGTTTTTTCAAAAATGACAATGCCGGGTTGCACATGTTATGATATTCTGAGTTTTTAAAGTTTGCCCATTGAAAACCGTTGCAAATTCCTGCAGAAAAAATACTTCTGTGTACGGAGGTGACAAACTGCTTGTACAAGTTGATGAAAAAACAACAGTTTTCGGAGCGCCGTGTCTCCGGAACGACATTACTGGGCGCCGCCATCTTGGTGTGGTGAAGATTCAAAACGTGGCCACCAGGCAAAGCAGTTGTGCGGGGTTCAGGCAGAGTGCTCTTCACCGATTTCTGCCGTGGTTTTGATTATGGGGGTGGTTGGAGTTCGAGTCGTTTGAGTTGTTGCGGGAAGTTGCGCGACTCGAAAGACGGGAGTTCATCACAAACAACGTGGTGCCCGCGAATTCGCCATGTTTCGGCCTTGAGTGTGAGGAGTGGTGCGTGCTTGAAATGAAATTTCGGACTCATTGCAGTGTTATGAAACGCTGAGTTATGGCTGCCTTTGACAGCGAGCTCGCGAGCCGCGGGAATGGGGCGATCGACACTGCCGAAGTGGTGGTGCAGGCTATACATTGCCGCAAAATATTTTTAAGCAGTGTCCGATAGCGGAATGGGCTATTATTGCACGCTAGTACTAATTGTTCATCCATCTGGAGTGAAATTTAATGCCAAGAGAAAGGTGGCTAAACAAACCAACGTTGCTCAAATTACGATCGTAGTGAACGTGCACCTTGGGGATTGAAAGGGGAGGGCTGGTGGGGTGCGACGACTGTCAGTTACCCTCGCTTTGCGCAACTTTTGCCGGGGCTCTCTACTATTTTGCGTAAGGCCGAGTATGGGATTACAAAAATATTAATTTCGGCATGCACATGATAATAAAAATGCCCCACGATTGCTTAGTTTTTCAATTGACGGCACTCCATGCTATCTATGCACAGAGCCTAAGAAGTAAAAAATGGTTTGTAAAAAGGCAGTGCAGTTCGTACCTTGTGATGCTCCGATAGAAAAAACTTTATTGAAAGGCTGTTTCAGTGTTATGCACGTTTGAAACCGATTAAAAAGTGCAGTTTTCTCCTCCAAGTTGCCAAAAATTTGATTTTTTAGGCTCGTAAGGTGACATAATAAATGTCGTTCTTCTGCTCCAAAATCGAAATTTCGCTGCTCCAAAAACTTCTCCCAAAACTGATTTAGCTGTCTCACCCCTGACAAATGAAAATGCAACACTGGTATTTGTATTAGAATTATGTTGGTTTTCTGCAGGAGTACACATTATGCCATGCTCTAGCAGTGCCTCGGTTGACACAGCTGCGCATTTCGTGTTTGGACGGCCATCAAGGGAGCTCCATAACCCTCGTTTATTTCACCTGGGGCAGCAGAATTAAGCAGCAGTTGACCAGTAAGTTCAAAGGCCTTGTGGTGCCAGTGTATCAAGGCTGTGTAGTGGAGGCACTCGCTAGCAGCGCTCCTGGGCAGTGGTGAGAGGGGCAATTTTGAGCAAGCTCGGTGGCCCTGTCAATTGTCCCCGTCGGGCATTTAGGACAACTCCCCTCCTGTGCAGCTTGGAAGGGGGAGAATGTGCAGGCCGTGCCCCGTTTAGCATGCACTGCACCACCTGATGTCGGGGAACGGCCTTGCACCCACCCACACTGTCCCACAAGCACTGGTCCCCTTGTCGTGCTGCAGGCGTTCTTCCACACCCCCTTCACGATGCTGGGCCTGAGCCCCGAGGGCTGCTCGTCCTACACCTTTCCCCGAGCCATGGGCATCGCACGGGTGAGTCGCCTCTCTCCTTCCTCCTCCTCCCGGCCTGCTGGATTGGCTGAAGTGTCTCGGGCCTCCCTCGGCTCCTAATATGACACCTTTCTGTGCCTGTACTGAGGCGCTCAAATTTAGATTTTTCCTGCGTGAAGCTGCTAACCTCTTGTCGGCTGGAAAATTTCGTGTCGTTAACGGAAAACCCCGGCAGTGCCCCGAAGTTGTCGCCCAGGACACTGAGCACATGCGTCAGGCTGATCAGGCGTGCAGCACAGGGCTCAGTTTTCATGTAAAGAAGAAACCACAAGACAAGCATCAAAACCGCATGATAAGGTGAACAATGGTTCTGGCAAAGACTAGATTGGCAGCTGCTATCAAAAGGGGAGGGGGTTCGACGCCGTTTGAGGGCGAGCGTACGCAGCAGTTCTCGCACAAGACGCCAAGCACATGTGTCACGACCCAGAGTTTGGCCTCAGAGAAGCCACTCGGCAGGCGATCGACAAGCCCACCGAGACACTGAGGCACATTTCAAACCGTCCCCCACCAGAAAGTGTTGTTGTGTACAACAGCTGCGCTGTTCATCCGCTGTCGCAGGGCAGGATGGCAGCCATTTTATTAATTTCGCACAGTTCTAACAATTACAAAATTTACCCGGCCACATCCGTTCCTTGCCCTCAAATAAATTCTTGTCAGCCTTGTGACGCTCTCTCACTCTTTATATTTTCGTCCTTTTTTTCCCCCTTTTTGATGTCTTGCCTAGCATCTGACCTTTGCACCCATGTTTTTACCTTTATTTATTCTATTATCTGGAGTTGTTGTACTTTATATTGCATCCTATTCCTTTCTGTACGGGCCTCTTTTTCCCTCTCCTGTCACAGCCCTGCTTACGGGTTTCAGTATGCATATAGATAAATGGACCATATTCAACAATGGACCATTTTCACACGATCAATCAGGTGATGGAGAAGTGCGCTGAGTATACTGAACCGCCATATATAGATAGCCTTCATAGATTATGACAAAGCATTTGACTCGGTCGAAACCTCAGCAGTCATTCAGGCATTACGGTACCAGGGTGTAGACGAGCATTACGTGAGAATACTAGAGGATACCTACAATGGGTCCACAGCTACCATCGTCTTCCATAAGGAGTGCAGTAAAATTGTGTCAGACAAGCAGACACAATCTCTCCAATGTTATTCACTGCATGCTTAGAAGTATTAAGAACATTGCATTGGGAACAGGTGGGAGTAAGGGTTAATGGAGAATACCTAAGTAACCTCATATTTGCTGATGACGTTGCCTTGCTAAGTAACTCGGGGGACGAATTGCAAAGCATGCTTTCCGCACTGGGCGAACAGAGTAGAACCGTGGGCCTGAAAATTAATATGCAGAAAACTAAAGTAATGATCAATAACCTTGGGACAGCACAGCAGTTTGATATAGATGGCGAGGCAGTGGAAGTGGTAAGCGAATACTACGTATATCTACTTAGGCGAAGTTGTTACCCCGGATCCCAACCACGAGGCAGAGATAATTCGAAGGATAAGAATGGGGTGGAGTGCATTCGGCAGGCATTCTCGGATAATGAGTGGCAGCCTACCATTGCCCCTGCAGAAGAAAGTGTGTGGCACCTGCATCTTACCGGTACTCACCTACGGGGCAGAAACTTGGAGGCTCACTAAGAGGGTGCTACTTAAATTGAGGACGACCCAGCGGGCAATGGAGCGGGAGGTGACAGGTGTAACATTAAGGGTCAAGTAGAGGGCGGAGTGGGTCAGGGAACAAACGCGTGTTAAGGACCTATTAGTTGAAATTAAGAAAACGAAATGGAGGTGGGCAGGGCATGTATTACGAAGGCAAGATAACCACTGGTCATTAAGGGTAACAGAGTGGATCCCTAGAGAAGGCAAGCGCTGCAGGGGGCGGCAGAAAGTTAGGTGGGCAGATGAGGTCAAGAAGTTTGCGGGGATAAAGTGGTCGCAGTTAGCACAGGACCGGGATAATTGGAGATTAATTGGAGAGGCCTTCGCACTGCAGTGGGCGTAGGTAGGCTGGTGATGATAGGTCATCATCATCGGCCTGTCTACGCCCACTGCAGGGCAGTGGCCATTCCTGTAAATATCTGCACCACACCTGGCTTGGAGCTGACCTGCAGAGATGAAAATAACCACTGATGTTTCTAGTTATTTCTAGTACTTGGCACTCGAGAGCAGCATCGAGCATCACACGCAGCCCTTCCTCCGTGTCTGCATAATGGCAAGCTAGTGCGAGAAATAAAACGTAAACTAAATGAGCGGCAAGGGTGGTCAAGTGGTTTGCCCTTTGTAAAGCAAAGGTTTATAGCTCTACCAGCCAACGGTTCTTTCGTGGTGTGCGGGACAACAAACTCTTAATGTGTCGGAGGCAGCGGTAGGGAGAAAAAGAGGGGGGGGGAAGGGGGGTGTCGGAGGGTTTCATTCACGGAGCACACTAGAGATGGCGCCATGAATTTACCCCCAGCATTCTCCGCGTGGGAGTGCCTGCTCGCCGGCGTCGGCGGTGCAACTTTTGTTGTCTACTTCTGCGGTGGTGTGTTTGGGCCTGCTTTGGTGCAGCTTTGTGTCCATTGCACGGTGCCTTGGCACGACTTGATTAACGTGTTCGACAGCATCCCCTGGGTAACCCGCACCCGACAGAAAGTGGTCGTACGGCAAATATACGTTAAGGATTGGATTGCAGGGTGGGAAAACAAAATCTACAAAACCCATACAGCATCTGGCCGCTAAAGAAACGCTACCTTTTGCGCACTGCTCTCCACGAATAAGACTGCGTTTTCTAAATTCGTGATTAGTAATTCGGATGTGTCTTAAGAGGTATTACAAAAGGCGAACAGTAGCAACAGGTTCTGATAGATAGGAAATATAAAAGTTCTCTCAAACTTAGTAAACTAGGTTAAATCGTATAAATGAGAATCACTAAGCTCACATGCAGAATCGTTTCGGTGTCTGCACTTGTGTTGCGCGCTGGTGTAGCCGCAAGTTAGCACATCAGGACGGCTAGGTTCCACTGTGTCACCATTCGAAGGACACTCCTGTCCGTGTTCTTTCTCTGAACTCGTGTCCCGGTGGCTAAGCAGCCCGCTCTAGCCCAGCTGTGGCCGATGCTGCTGCTGCGTTCGGGACGCCGCCCCCGTGAATTCCAGGTAACGGCTGGCGGAATGTATGGTTTAACTCCCTGTAGAGCCACGTGTGTGGATTCAAGGGACCTCGCATGGGCAATTGTTGCGGGTGTCGTTTAAAGCTTTGCTTCCCAACCAACTTCACAGCGTGGATTGGAGCCAATTTTTTCTTCTCTCCTTCGCACTAGCTTTGACGAGTGCATCCAATGCTCTATGGAGATATTGGCTTATTACGAAGCAGCTCACAGCACTGTTGCGCGCGCCGCTTGGTCATTCCAAAAAAATCGATTTTGTAGATTTCAAATTTGGCGCCCTTCGAAGACCGCCTCATAGTCTCTACAATGGCAGAAAGAGGGCGCCAGGAGTCTGCTAGAAGTAGGAGTTCCTGTATAAACATCCCCCTCGCGAGGGGCACGATCAAATTCAGAGCATTTCCGGGGGCGTACGACGTTAAGTAGTTTGCGTTACGTTAATGTAGTTGCACTTGTGGCAACTGCTGACGAGAGAGCGCTCGTCAGCAGTAATTTGAACGAGTCGAGGATATAAGGCGTGTTCATAGCGTCCCGTTCTGTGTCGGCTTTGTGGCGCAGTCGGTAGAGCACGATGCACATTGCGTTCCGCCCGCAGGGTCGAGGGATCGAAACCTGGCGCCGGATAGTATTTTCTTTTATATAGTGTAGGGGGAGGGGTGCGGACAACGACGGTGCGGACTACGACGGGACAACGCGGGTGACATCGTGAGTTACGGAAATGCTCTGCATTTAAAACACTTGTAGTTCTGTGACGGCTTTGGATTGTGTTGTTTGGGTTGTGAGGGTACAGCGGGGGAAGTCAATTGATCGATGTACCGGACAGCCTTTATGAATGAAGGTGCTACTGAAGTGACTATGCAAGCATGACCTCTTGTCAACATATTCTTTTTATGTGAAGGAAAGTTTGACATCCACCTAAATGCTGCCATACGGCTACAAAGGGAAGCTATACAGCTTTCTCGGAAACTTCGCAGCTGAAGAAAAATTCGTCCTGGTCCAGGATTCGGACCCGGGACCAATGCTTAACCGGAGCAGTCGCTCTACCTCGTTAGCTCAGTTGGTAGAGCGACTGCTCCAGGTTAAGCAGTGGTCCCGGGTTCAAATCCTTTCCAACGACACCAGTTTTAATAATGTTTTCGTAAATAATGATTGCGAAAAAAATTATCGAATCCGAAATTTTTGTCCAGGCGTGGAAGAAACTAAAAGAAAGCAAGTTTTGTATAATAAACCACCAGTAAAAGAAAAAGTTTAGAATATACATTTTGTAGGTAAACATTTCAAAAGCCCATACTAGAGAAAAAAATTGAATTGCGCGGTACAATTTGTCAGATATAAAAGAAAATGTTAGCCTGCGTGGTGCCCATGCCTAGCCCAACCACTATTTCAAATTTTGCTATTTTGGATGGTTCTCTAGAAGAAAGCTGGTGGTTTGACATTATTAAAGGCCCCAATTAGCCTCCACGTGATGTAAAAACCCCTTGTCAATGATCATGACCAGCACAATATTTAAGGCAAGCAAGCCATGCGAAAAATCCGCTTGGAGTTGGAAACTGAACTCCGTAGTGGATGCTTGTTCTGATCATCACTAATCAGTCAGAACTTTAATTTGCGGTTTATTGTCATGTTCTGACTCGCTATGGTAGCCCTGCTTGCAGGAATAAGGTACAATGCGCTAGAATCATGCACAGCAAGCTTTCACCGAGCCGCCGTCGTGCTATGAAGCGAGTTCAGCACTATGAGCCTACTACACTGCAGCACCCCCTAACGATTTCGAAAAGAATTGATTACAAGGCTGTTGGAGACTTTGTCAGAATAGACAGCTCTACTAAGAAACGACACTAGACTTCCAGAGACACCCTCGGACAAAAATGAAACTGGCCAGGGAGGAGCTGTCAGTGTTCAAGGCCAATTGGAAGCGTCCTCCTCGTCTGAACTGATACCAGACGACTTGGTGTTATCTTTTGACTTGCAGCGGAAGCTGTTATCGCAGAAGTAAGGCGTGGATAAAGGGGAAGCACGAGCGGCATGCTTGTTTTGAGGAACAGTAGGGGGCAACGGAGGCGCCATGGCAAATGAGCTTGTAGTTGGGTAACTGTGTAGTAGCGCTAAATATGAATTTTGCAATCCAAAAACGAAACCGAAACTACAGGAAACGGGCTGAAAATGCCACGTACACCTGCTAGACATGCAAGGGACCTTCAAAAATAAGCCTTGGCAGAATAAAGCTACCCTTTCTCCGAATCAAAAATCACTAGTGTATAGCTGGTGTCGTTTTCAAGTAATTATCACCTCTCAACGCTGTCGGATTACTAAGCTCGCAACATCATTTGGTACTTGACTTGCCAGGAGCCTTTTGACAAAAAAATATTATGGCAGTGCGGCCTAACCACGATCTGCATCCTTTTTTGTCAAGTGCAGCAGCCACGCTTCCTTCCTCAAAAACACATGCACCTCAGCTCACAAAAAACGATGTCAAAAATGTCAATGTTGCCGAAGTGGGGAAATTTAATCTGATTCTAAAAGTGCAGTGCCTAGACTAACCACTGGCTGCATTAGGTGTATGAGAAACGACTCCAACATGTCGAAATAGGCAATGTAAATCATCGATCACCGGTGATCGATTTGAATAGGCGAGGTAACGAAAGCGTTAAGCTGCCAGTAAACTGTCGAGCAGTGCCCAGCCCCGAGTAGAATGGGTTTTCGCAAGTGCTGCCCAGGTTTGTGTGTAGCCATCGCCTCCTGTATTTTGACAATGCCAAACGCATCAGCCCGGACCGGCCAACCAAGCCCTCTCCTTCTACTCCGGCCACTCTCCCCTAATCGGTAGCCTTCCCAGTGCTTTAGTCACGTGACCGGTTCATCTTGGGGCGACACACGTGGTGGAAAGCGGAAACGTTGACAGGTAACGTGCTCCGCCGCGGCTCTGAGTTTTCTAACGCTGGCGAGAGCACCATCACCTGGCATTCTCAAACATTGGTTGCCTTGGCAACCAGGCACAAGCCTCTCTCGAATTCAGTTCTGGTTGGGTGATCCCGGTTCAGATCAGGGCCCCACCTTACGACATGTGGGCACTGCAGGCGTAACACTCACTCCCATAGGGAAGCGCGCGGTGCGTTTGGCATTGTAAAACACAGGAGGTGATGGTGTAGTAAAGCGAGGGAAGCAGGCGTGTGGCCCCTTGGGCTGCTCTATCCCCCTGGTGATTGGCAGGGACGTCCCCTTCTCAGGAGACGGGCTGTGCAGTAAGCAGGCCCATTCGAGAGGAGGGAAAAAGAGAGGGCCTTGGGCACTGGCCATGGGGAGTTCAAACGGGCCTTGAAGGCAAGAGAAATTCCTGAATGCAAAAGCATGCATTCTGAAACAGGGTTTGGTGCAGTTGCGACAGGGAGGCACCTACGCAGGCCTCCCACTGTGCCTGTTGTAACTGTATCGAACAAGCTGCGCAAAAGGGGCGGCACGAAAGAAGAACAAACGACGATGATGACACAGTGCTGACACAACAGAAGTGGCAGCAGTTCTGTTGCTCAAGCCTGGTTGGCGTGGTGTGCGAGGGGCGTGCGGGCTTGGGAATCCTGCAGGAGGAGGGTGCGTGCATGGGGCCATGCGGAAGAATAGGGTGATCACGCCTCCTTAGAGGTCAAATGGCAGACCCTCAGTCATTTCGTGTGTGTGTCTTTTGACGTACCCTTGGATTGCCCACACTGTTTGAAGCCCGTGGTGGCAGCTTGCCCGGATGGGGAGTGTGTGTGCATTGCCCATGTCCCCTCCTGTGCAGGCCAACCGCATCCTGATGCTGAACGAGCAGCTGAGCGCCCAGGAGGCCAAGGCGTGCGGCTTTGTGACGGACGTGTTCCCCCACGACAGCTTCCACGAGGAGGCCCGCAAGAGGCTCCAGCAGCTCGCCCGGCTGCCTCCCAAGGTAGGGGCCAGGGAGGCAGGATGCCAGTCTGGCCTGCCCTTCTCCCGATAACCGGGACATCGCAGTATTCAAAGGGATAGCTGGGAAACCCCCATAGCCAAGGGAGGAGTGTTGTTTGTGGAGTTGCTGGCCTTCGACCAAAGCCACTGACTACAAACCTGACAGGCTGATTGTAGCGGGGCCTTCATTTCTGTTTGATTGTATCACTTGAATGTATAGCAACTACCGTATTTTCACACGTATAACCTGCCCCTGCATATAATCCGCACCCCCACTTTCAGTTGGCCGGAAAAGAAAAAAAAAAATCCTCGCTTTTGCCCACACTTGATACAGGAAAGGCTGCACCAAAGCCACTGCTCGAGCAACACATCACATACTGTGTAGACAGAAAAAGTGTATATTTAGCAAGTACACTCAGACCTTGTTATAATGCAACAGGGTATAACGAAGTGAATGAAATTCCCCTTGAAACCTCCACAGAGAACCATGTATTTGAAACCTCGTTGTAACGGAGTAAAACAGACCTATCAGTGGATATAACGAACAATATTAGTCTTCCCTCCCAACAAAAAATCCACGGTGGTGCGCTAAGTGCTCCGTGGAGTTCCACACTCGTTCGGCACCACGGTTTTAAAACTCCCGCGTTGACAAGCAGGCCAGCAAGCCATCCTCCTCGCTCAGTTAGCGGGCGGAGCAAGGAGCATGGCTCTCTCAGCGTCAATGCCGACATGCTATTGTCGAGATGTCACCATACAAAACTGATGCTGTTCGATGTGCCAGTGTCGTCACACGCACTCAATGGGGTTGACCTTCTACGTCGTTTCTTCGGTGCCCATGGCGATGGCGAAAACAGCATCAACAGCAAGTCTTTCGCTTGCGATGACCGAAACAAAGGTGCATCACGTACTTCTTTCCAGCTGTGTTTAGCGGACAATAAACGAGGCAGTGTGCGAGGCAGTGTAGCGAGCAAAATATTTGTCTTCCATTGAGTTTCCTTCGCATGCGTGGTCGCGATGCAGTATGGTGGTTCGCGAGGCGATTTCCTTCTTTGCTTGCTCATAGGTGTGCATTCAACCGAGCATACACTGGCGCAAACTGTTGTTATTGGTGGTATAACGAAATAATTGCGCGCCTCCCTTTCAACTTTGTCACAACGAGCTTTGAGTGCAGAATGTAGAAGGCAAAAGTCACAATTCACTATAATAAAATTCAGTTGTTAGAGTGCGCTCGTCCTTGTTTTTTCTTCCTTGTCGTTGTCTGCTTTGCACAATGGCTGCCGTGGAAGGCTTAGTCAGTGTTGCTGCCTAGGAGCTTCACGGCACAACGTGCACTGCCATGAAGCTGCACTAAAGGGAAAAACCCCGCGTATTATCCACACCTCTACGTTGCCACTGAAATTTTCACATTTTTGGTGCGGGTTATGCGCGCAAAAATACGGTATGTTTTTAGTGCTTGCCCTTGTTACGTCACTGCAGCGCAAAATTTGAAAGTTCTTTAATGTCTCTTGCATTCTTTTCAGTTAAGGAAACTTTTTCATGGGTGGAATGGAGCCCAGTGGGTTACCAAAGGCTAGTTTTGAACAAGGCTGTGTTTTTTCTTCATGAGCCCTTGTATGAGTGGAGGGTGAGCGTCTATGCAGTGCCATTTTCTGGGCCCACAGGGCAGTGCTACAGAGGCAGTGGAGGACAGCCAGATTCGCGTCTGGGCCCTGGACCAGAATTCGCTGTTCTTTAGCCAGGGAGACTCGTGAGAAAACCGTGACTGATGGCATTAAGCCGACACCCGTTGACCCCTTATGCTGGACTCGGCTTTGGTTGCTTGATCCTATTGCCACAAACCATGCATTATGTTTTGTTTTTACTGCCCCGCCGTGCCCAGCTGTGTTATCTCTGTCCCGAGCGAAGCGAGTGTTCCATTCTTTATTTTTATGCCACACGGATTATCTCATTCTGATATGGAGAGCGTTTCGCCCCAACGTCACTAGCCTAGAATAATCTTCTTTGATCTGCAATGTTCTGGATGTAAATCAACGATTCGAGAAACACTCGTGCCTGCAGAGCAGATGCTGCGGTATTCAACTCGCCGACACACGCCTGTGTCGCTGCCCCTCTAAGAAGCTCGGTTTGCTAGGGTTATTCGTCGACACACTACGCCCCCAACCCATCCAACAGCCTACTGAGATCGAAGGGTGCAGCGTGCTTCAACCCTACCCATACCGGTCGCCAAGCCATCGAAGTAATGCAGACTTCTTGTGTGGGAGATCCTCCAGCCCCCACACTGGGGGAAACTAAAAGCAGCAACTTCTGGAGGTGAAGTTGCTCTACGGCGAAAACCGGAAACTAGGGCTGTGCGAATACTCGAATATCCGAATACGAATCGCATAGTACCTCCACAAATAGTTCAATTCGCTAATCAAATATCTATTACAGTTAAACCTCGATGTAACGAAGTTGGTAAAATTCGTAATTTGCTTCGTTACATTGAAATTTCGCTACATTGAAATTCGCAGCTATAATGAAGTGTTCATCCCGTGAAGCGTTTCCTGAAAAAGAAAACGTGGCGCGCATACACGGCTGGCGCACTGTTTTTGTTTCTATCGGTGCTTAATCATCTACACGGGCATCAGCGTGATCCGCATGGAGCGTTTTCTTCCCGCAAAAACGCGCCCCGCAAGCCACAGGCACGCTGACGCAGCCGCGGAGACCACCCGCACGGGTAGCTCCAGTGACCGATTCTAAGCGCTCGTTGAAACGCAACTCGAAGGGCAAATGAGAGGGGTATGCGAGAAAAAAAGCGGATAACGTGGGCGAAATTTTCACTGTAAAACGTCATACGCGCCGCTTACGAGAGCGCCCATCAAATATCCTTCGCGGCGGCCTTATCGTCTGGCCAGCCGGCATCCCCGAGTGCTTCAAAGCTCCCGCCATAGGCTGCGCGCCTCCCCATTGGCGAAACCATGGCGAAACTGGTCAGGCTTCTCCCACTGCCGCGCGCTGCGCAAGTCACTTCCCGCCGCCGGCACGCAATCGCGGACGCCGGCGTGAAAAAAAACGCGCGTGCAAGGCTCATAAAGATTCATAAATGCTTGCTGGGACGACGAAACCCAACAAGCATGAGCGAACTCGAACGAAGTGCAAAGCGGCGGCTTGCGGCGGCGGCGGCGGCAACGCCAGAGGCGATTAGGCTTACCACTGCGGAGGATATTTGATGGACGCTTTCTTAAGCGGCGCGTGTCACGTTTTACAATGAAAATTTCGCCCACGTTATCCGCTTTTTTTCTCGCATGCCCCTCTCGTTTGACCCTCGAGTTGCGTTTCAGCGAGCGGTTAGAATCGGTCGCTGAAGCTACCCGTGCGGGTGGTCTCCGCGGCTGCGTCAGCGCGCCTGTGGCTTGCGGAGTGCGTTTTGTGTTTTTGCAGGGAGAAAACGCCACGTGCGGTTCACGCTGATGCTGATTAAGCTGTAGACGATTAAGCTCCGACTGGAACAGTGCGCCAGCCGTGTATGCACGCCACGCAATTTGTAGGCAAGGGACTTAATCAAAACTCCGTGGCTGGCTGCATCCGTGGCATTGGGCGACTCGTGTCGCCGTTCGCGTTTTATTGGGACCCCAGTTCGCCACTTGCGTCTCCCAAAATCTACTTCTACAACTTAAATATCGTGCCTCGTTCTTCATGAAACTTCGTTACATTGAAATTCCAGCAAATGGGACTTCGTTACACAGAGGGTGAAAATACATGGTGTGCATACACTTGAAGTTACAAAAAATTCCGTGGTTCGTTACATCGAGGGTTTCGTTACATTGAAGTTCGTTACATCGAGGTTTAACAGTATTCGATTTTTCTAATAGTCTATTGGAGTTCCCAAATGTTCCCTGGATTTGCGAAAGCGAGACGTCGGCGCACGCTGACGCACTGTTGCTGCACCATATGGTCGGCAAGTTTCATCCAAATCGTTCTTTCGACCAGCGCGCCTTGCAGAGGCCGTAAATCTTATTTTGCTGCACAGAGTAATCTGCGATTGCGTCGATAAGATCTTGTTTTCGAGCCGTCGCCGTGGACTCTTGTCGCCGTTTTGAATTCCGCTACCGGATGTTTACATGATAGTGTAGCTTCCGGTAAAGACCGCCGCCGTGTTGACAGCGGTTGTGGCTGTTTTTAATCGGGTGGTGTTCGGTTACTGCGTGTTTACTTGCTTTTTAGACCACAGTGGGTAGCGCAAGGTTTCCCGCGGTGACTGTAGTGCGAGCCTTCCTTCCGCCGCGTGTTTATTCAAGCTTCACGCTGCCCATGTGCTTCCAAAGAAGTGCCTCATTGTGGCCCATGATTGTGGTTGGGCCGTGTTTTTGCGTTCATGCCTGCAAATCGCTCGCGTCTGAGTTACGAGGCGCTGTGTAGTCGTTGCCTATGATTCCAGTACAGCAACTCCAGTGCAAGTCTCTTTTTTTCTTTTTCAAATGCGTATCGTGCCCGCTCTAGATTCCTGGAGTACCGCCAATGCGAGTTCAAACGTGCATTCTCTGGGTTGAAAAAGAAAGTCGTGTCTCCCGAACATGCGAAGTGCTTCTGCTTTTGCACAAAAACCTATGAAGAATCGAAACCTGTAAAAAAAAATTACATTCGATTTGATATTCGGCTTTTTTTTTTCCAAATTTAATTCGTTATTCTATACGAAAGTTACTAATCGGCATTCGCACACCCGTACCGGAAACCCTCCAACGACGCAAAGACGTACCGAAGACCGTGATTCACGACATGCCCTCATCCCAATGACCCGACCTAACCCTGACGTGACTCCCGAACACAATGACAGCCACAAAGTGTGATGCGTACCCGACATGACCGAGACTGCCACCGAGAAGACGGCGGCAACGACGACGCACAGTGGCCAATTGTCAGCACGCACAAGCCCAGATGCGATGCCCCGACGAACCCGGAACTCGAGGAAGGCAGCGTCCGACGTCCAGTTGTCCATCGACGGCTTTGATGTAGTCGCCGTCATAGTCACTGGAGCCGACTTCTGAGTAATAAGTGGATCATTCGCATCTAAGCTGAGGAAAGTTCCGACCAGATGGGACGGTCCGCACATACACACAGCAGGAGGCCATCTCGTAACACCAAATGGAACGTGCACATCGTGAATCACCATAGATAGCACCACGTGCCCTGCAGTGTTCATCATTTTGTGTAACTGCTCCCGCGACGTAATTCTCGGAATAGACTTTCTGACGGACAACGGTGCAATAATTGATCTGCAGACCAAGTCGATAAAAAGAAAGCGACGTGACTGCAGCCGCTGACTTTGAACTTGCACCCGAAGATGTCGTCAAGCTTCCGCATCTCTTAGACGTGAACCCGGCGCTACCGCAAGAAAAATGGGAGAAACACTCGCTACAGCGAGTGTTTTTCGTCGAACTCAAAATTACGTCAGACACCGCTAGCGAAGCACTGAATTATAACCGAAGATGCAGCCTGACCTACCCTACGGTCACCGCACCGCATGTCTTCGCACGAGAGGGAAGCGATCTAGACTCAAGTCGACGACATGCTCAGCAACGACATTATACAGCCATCGAAAAGCCCCTGGGGTGCGCCGGTCATACTCCTAAAGAAAAAAGACGGCACATTAAGGTTCTGCGTTGACTATCGGCGACTGAACAAAATCATCAAAAAAGATGTGTACCCCTGCCACAAATCGACGACGCCCTCGACCACCCCTGCCACGCGAAGTACTTCTCTTCGATGGATCTGAAGATCGGCTACTGGCAAATTGAAGTGGACGAGAGAGACAGAGAGAAGACTGCGTTTACAACCCCGGACGGCCTATACGAGTTCAAGGTGATGCCGTTTGGGCTGTGCACAGCACCAGCGACGTTTCAAAGAGTCATGGACACTGTGCTAGCTGGCCTGAAGTGGCACACCTGCCTCATATACCTCGATGACGTTGTGGTCTTCTCCCAGACTTCTCACAAACTCCTTACAAGGTTGGAGTCTGTACTTTAGGCCATTCGTACGTCAGGGCTAACAGGGTTAGCCTAAAAAGTGCCGCTTCACGTACGAGGAGCTCATGTTTTTGAACCACGTCGCCAACGCTGCGGGAGTCCTGCCTGGCCCGGCGAAAACTTCAGCCATAGCGAACATCCCAAGACGAAAACACAAGAAGGGCATGCAAAGATTTCTCGGACTATGCGCGTACTACCGGCGCTTCGGCGCAAACTTCGCACGCATTGCAGAGCCACTCACACGCTTGACGAAAGATAGCAACCCTTTCAGCTGGGAAAATGCCCAAGAAACAGCCTTCTGCGAGCTGCAAAAATGCCTGAAAAGCCCGCCTGTGCTCGCGCATTTCGACGAAAACGGCGAAACGGAAATGCACACGGACGCCAGTGATATAGGTTTGGGGGCCGTCCTCATCCAAAAGCAAAGCACTTGAGGAAAAGTAATCGCCTATGCGAGCCATGGCCTGACAAAGGAAGAAAAATACTCGGCCTCTGAGGAAGAGTGCCTGGCCATTTGGCCATATGGGCCATTTCTAAATTTGGCCCATACGTGTATGGAAGACCTTTCAAGGTTGTGATAGATCACCATGCGCTGTGTTGGTTCGCCAATTTGGATGACCCCTCTGGCCGTCTTAGGTGGTGGAGCTTGCGCCTCCAAGAGTTCAACATTACAATCGTCTATAAATCCGGCAGGAAACACTCCGACGCCGACTGCCTGTCCCGCGCCCCCATCGAACGAAATTTTGGAAGCGTGTCACGGTGACCCATCTTCCGGACATCTCGGCACAGCACGCACTATGGGAAAAATCAAGGTAAAGTACTACTGGCCCTGCCTTACAACCGATGTGTCCCACTACGTCCAGAGCGGCCGGGACTGCCTGCGACGAAAAACACCTCCGTCGAGACCCGCCAGACTTTTGCAGCCGATCGGCGTCCCGTCGAGGCCCTTCCATAAGATTGGAATGGAGCTTCTGGGCCCGTTCCCTACATCCCGATCCGAGAACAAGTGGATTGTCGTAGCGACAAACTACATGGCGCGCTACGCAGAGACCACCGCTCTTCCGAGGGGGACTGCACAAGAAGTCGCAAACTTCTTCATAAGCCAAGTTGTGCTGCGACATGGAGCCCCGGAAGTCCTAATCACAAACCGCGGAACGGCCTTTACTGTGGAGCTGATGCAAGGAATCTTACGCTACAGCAACACGGATCACCGAAGAAGGACAGCGTACGACCCCCTAACGAACGGACTAACGGAACGTTTGAACAAGACCATTGCGGATATGCTGTCTATGCACGTCGACGTTGAACATTGTTGCAGGGCGTACTTCCACAGCACGCGCCCGGCTAACCACGAACGCACACCACGCTGGTAACGGGCAACTGACCCCAAGGCTTTATTCACCTTTGAATATATACACATGGGCAACCATGGAAGTGGTGTCCTCTCTCGATCGGTAGCACACACAGCAATGGTCGCCGTGGTGCCATCTGTCTATATGAGCACACACTACAAACGTTAGACCTGGGACTAAGTGCTCCCGTATGTCACGTTTGCGTACAACACGACTGTCCAAGAAACTACACGAATGGCACCGTTCGAGCTTCTCTACGCAAGACGACCGACCACGATGCTTGACGCCATGCTTCTGCACATAGCAGACAGTGACCTCAATGCCGACGTCCACGGATATTTTCAGTGTGCAGAGGAGGCCCATCAGCTCGCTCGAGTTCATACGAGAGACCAGCAGCTGGTGGATGCCGGACGCTACAATCTCTGACGCCGAGACACCGAGTACCACCAGGGGATCGTGTGTGCGTCTGGACTCCCGCCGGGTGACTCAGTGAGAGGCCTCTGCCACGGTATTTTGGACCCTACCAGATTCTACGACGTATTGGCCAACTTGCCTACCAAGTGGTCCTCGATGGTGATTCCGGCACATCACGACGACGCAAGCGGCCCGAAGTCATCCACATGGTTCGCCTCAAACCTTACTGGGCAAGATGACAGACTTTTTTGTTGTTGTTTGTTCGGACTGTCGCTTGTGTTAGCATCGGGTCGATGCACTCTTAGAGGGGGAGTAATGCCGTGAACCACGCATTGGGCTTGTGTTATCTGTGTCCTAAGCGAAGCACATGTTCCATTCTTTATTTTTATGCCGCATGGGTTATCTCATTCTGATACAAAGAGCATTTTGCCCTAATGTCAACAGCCTAGAATAATCTTCTTTGATCTGCAATGTTCTGGATGTAAATCGACAGTTTGAGAAACACTCGCGCCGAAAGATAAAAGCCTGCGTAGCAGGCGCCGCGGCATTCGACTAGCCGACGCTCGCCTGCGCACGTCACTTCGCCGTCTGTGTATTCTTTGAGTTGTTAGGGGAGCTCAAGTTTGCTCCAATAGACTTGTTTTCTTTGGAGACAACTGCGTCGTCTTTGGCTTCGTAACACTATGCTTAACGCGTGAAAAGCACAAAATTGTACACTGCACGGAAATGGGGAGATATGTAACTGGTGGGCAGCACACCTGTACCAGTAGTACGCCACTTGAGAGAACCGTAACGAACTCGTATATCGCCACCGCCCCTGCTGCAGATGGCCAGTTTCTAAGCAGTGTTCTAATCTGAAATCTTAGGTTTCATGCATCTGTCAAAGCATAAAAAGAGCAATTTTACAACTCCTGGTTTCCATACTTGAGTGATGTTTTCCCAATTGCAGGCTGCAACACAGCAGTGCTGTTCTCGCTGAATATTGGGCACACAGTGTATTCTGGCCTCGTAAAGTAAAAGAGACACATACGCGCATTGTGCCAGAAGGAAGGACGTTGTCTGGGCCTGGCTTTCCAGCTTGGTGGCATTGCAGCAGAACAGTGCGATACCCAGTGCCAATAGCTAGCGCCACCGTGGAGCATTGTGTCTCCTGCTGCTGAAGAAGCCTGGTGATGGTAAGGAAACCAGGGCCTGTTTGCCTGAACGTGATAAGTGTGGGAATAAGTTCTCAAGTACGATTTAAGCGCTGTCTAGGTAATAAGTCGTTTGCCCGAAACCGAAACAAACTCTCGGGTAAGGTGACCTTTTCATCGGGTTTTCCGGCCACTGGCTTATTTTCTGTGTCCGACTTTGAATTATTGGCCTCTTATTCTTAAACGGGAACTTACGTGGGAACTTATACGTATGGACAAACGGGCATGAGTTTGCACTCGCATCTTATATGGGCCATATATTTAGGGGGGAGGAAAGCTGTGTTATGCATGGGTTTTTACGGTTTACATTTACAGAAAGTGCGCCGTGCATACTGTTCGGTTTCCACAGGAGGCCACAGGCCACTTGGGCTGGACAGTTCTAGTGCTAGCTACCTCTCGTGTGCAGGCATCGTGGCGAGAGGGGAAAATTCCCAACAGCCACAGCACTCACCGAAAATTTACTTTTATTGGCAAGTGCAACATGGGTTTTCCAATGAGTGCTTTCAGAGTGCATGGATCTGCAGGGGTAATGCATGGGCGAGAAGGGTTACTTTCATTCATCCTTTATTTTTTAGCCAGCATTTGTGCTGCTTTTGGACACGGTTTGCTTGTGTTCTCCCGGGGCCTTGGTCACTGCAGTTGGCACACAAGATTGGGCAGTTGAGGCAGAGCGGAGCAGCAGCCCTGATGTTCCTAAAGGGGTGACTGTGTGGCTGTTGCGCCTCGATGTTTCTGGGGCTGTCTGTCGAGGCTGTGTCCATGAAATCCCGTGTGCCAGCCTACACGAGTGGCGGATTGAAATTTGGGCGGGTCGTTGATACATCGTGGAAAAAAACCCAAAGTGGACGACTATGCAGCCTGCCTGTGTGTCCTTTTTCTGCATAGTTGTCACACTTTTTTCCATGGTGGACTTTAATATTAAGCACTGACATTAAGGGAACATGTAAGCTTGTCCAATTGGTACGAATGGCTGCAGTGTGCACTTAACCCAGGTGATTCCTTATCTGACTGCAGTCACAAACCCTGCAGTAACAAAGCCACCGGAGAAAGCCAAGAAATTCGCTTTTGTGGGCATTTCGTGGCATTGAATCTGGCCCTGCGCAGCTGCCAGTGTGTTGTCATAGCAGACATTGGTGGGGAGGACGTTGCGAGGGAAGCGGCCCCTTCAAGCGCCCTCTTGTTGATTTGGAATAAAACCAGTGGAGCAGAGCGGGACCAAGTCACCCAGCAAACCGTCCTCGTAGCGAGTGCTTTTGTTGTTCAGAAAGCTCGAAAAGGGTGTGCGCTTGCAGTCCATCATGCATCTGGTCAGGTGATGCGACGACAGCGTCTGCAGCAACTCACTTGAGTGGCCTTCGTTCACCCCTTCTCCTTAGTCCTGGTCCCAGGTTGTCCCCCCCGAGTGTAGTGCACCACTGCTGGGGCCACTACACAGTGAAGCCTGGCCCCGCAGGCTCAGTTGAGAAGTGAAACGAACGACAAGTGTAGGGCCGAGTCTTCATTTTGTGTTGTGGGTTTGGTCACAACGGAAAGGGGCCAGGGGTGTTAATTAAGCGAGCGGTTTGTCGTCCGCTGACACTGGGAAGCATGTCGCAGAATTACGCGGGTCTGTCGACATTCACTAGTATGAATGAGTACCGCCGGACCACTGTTAGTTGCCTCGAACTTCTTCACTCAGGCGGGGTCTTCCGTGTGTCCCCTTGACGTGGAGATCTGCAAAGTGCGCCATTGCTCAGGCTGCTCTTTCTGCTTTTTCGCATGTAAACTAAGGGGAACGCACAGGTCACATGTCCACTTATTTGCCCTAGCATCGCCACACAGCGGCTGAACGTTCCTCGTGACAGCAGGGCAGCTGAGGGGCGGCACATACCCTTCAGATAAGAGACCGTACGAAAAACCTGATGTCTGTGTCACCTGCTTTGGCAACTGCTTATTGAAATCTGTGAAGCTGTTTTACTCGTAGACATCTACACACACGCAAGCAGCTGGAAACGATATCTAGGGAAGGATAAAAGGAGCAGACACCTCCAGAAGCACTTCTGAAATGCAGTCATTATAGATCATCAACCAATGCGAGTTCGATTGCCGGCCGCAGTGGCCGCTTTCTTGATGGAAGCAGAAAGCAAAAACGCCCGTGTGTACGAGATTTGGGCGCACGTTAAAGCTCCCGGAGCCCTCCACTACGGCACCCCTCGTAGCCCAGGTGTAGCTTCGGCGTGTTGCACCCCGTTATCAGTCAAGATGCCTTCAAGTGCATCGTGTGGTTGCCGTTGTTTGGCACCTGCAAGGACTGCCAGCATGGCAAGCCGCGCCCTCGTCAGCCCCACAGACGGTGCACAACGTAGGTCCACACCGGCTGGGCCCTCTGCTCGGTCGTGTGAGTGTGGAGTCTGAGACTCTGCTGCCCCCCGTTTTTTTTGCCGTTCTACCCCTATGTGCCAATTAAGTTTAGTGTGACAATTTTGTGTGACAGTTTAGACCGGCAATTAAATTTAGTGTGCTTTTTCCAATCTGAGGTCAACGGGGAAAATTTTTGGCATATAATTTTTTTCTGTGCGAGTAAGGAGAGCCGAGCTAGTTGGTAAGGTGGCATTTTGGACAGCGCGAAGGAGACGGACTTAACATTAAGCGTCTCCTTAGCGCTGTTGAAAATGAACATTTTTTCTGCCTGTGCTGAATTGAGATGCCGTGACTTAAAATGTGCCTTGCACTCCATGTTGAGTTGCTTAATCAGTAAGGAGACTTCCCTTCCGTCAGCGCGAGTTCTGAGTGTAGTGTGCGTTTCTTTCTCCGTCCTTCACAACTTCAGTAATGAACACTGATGGGGCCGCAAGGAGCTGGCACAGTGTACACTACTGGCAGGAAAGGTTGCATTATCCACTGTCTGGTTGCCTGGCGGTTTCGTGCCAGGGCTCCTTGTCAACTGTCCAGATCGGCTCCCAGGCATTAGTGCCCTCGTACCTGCTGCCCGCAGCGTGCCTGCCTGTGGCAAAGAGGCAGACACCGACAGCAGACTATGTGGCACTGTGTGTGGAATGCAGCCGTTCCTCTTTTTTTTAACAGCACAGCTGTTTTCTCCAAGCTTTGTCCTTCTGTCACACCAAACAACCTCGAAGCCTCAAGGGGAAAAAAAGAAGTCCCGGGCCATGTGCACTGAATGTGACGCCTGAGGAGGGGCAACGCAGGCAGTGTATGAGCGTCTCTCTCTTGCCACATGGCGTGCGCTGATTGGGCGCCGGTGGGAGCAGCAGTTGCACGCTTACTGAGGCGATGGCACCCTTTCTTGCGCCGGACCAGGTTTGCTGCAGCATGCTAAGAAGTAGCGCGAGGCATTGGAAAACACCTTGTCCCGGTGTACACGTTGCGTCCTAGCGCCAGGCGTTGGAAAGCGAGTGTCCCGGTGTGTTAGCACCGTGACTACACGAGATGACAGGAGGGCCCCTAATGTGCTTCACCCCTAAAATGTGGTTAGGGAGGTCTACGGCCCCTAATGTGCTTCACCCCTAAAATGTGGTTAGGGAGGTCTACGGAATTGAACCCGGGACGTTTACGCCGTGAAACCGGCAACCTGACCACTGGGCCACCATAAAGACCCGAGCGGTACGGGGTTAGATGCGGTGGGGAACAATGATGTGTGCAGCTAATTGGAAAGAAGACAAATTGGCGCAAGGCTGGAGAAACAGCAGGGTGGAGGGTTGACCTAGCCTCTCCTCACACTGACAGCCGGACCCCAGCAGTGCGAAGCCGTTTTGGACAACACTGTAAAGCAAATAGCATTTAAGTATGTACAGTGTTCGAATCAGTAGCAGTCGTCGTCATCCCTTTCATCGTCGTCTTACCCCTCTTGTAGCACGTCCTCGCCTCGGCTTCTTCGTCAGCTGGTCCAGTGGCCGTCTCCACTTGTGAATTGTGAAGGGATTGCTTGACAGGTTTGTCATCATTGCCTTCGGTGTGGCGGATCCAAGGCGACGACGAAGGCTCTTCATGTGGTGTAGGCCCATGCACAAACTTCGATGATGTGAGAAACGTGCTCACGTGCACTCCTTTCCCCACCCCCCCTTTTTTTTTAATACCACTGCGCAAGCACCGGGCACACCAGGTGGTCGCCATGAGGCACGCGCATACGTGCGCTTTACCACTGCGCAAGCACCGGGCACACCAGGTGGTCGCCATGAGGCACGCGCATACGTGCGCTTAGAATTTTGTCTACGCCGGACGGATTAGTGCCAGCCTAAACTGCCCTGCTGTCAAAAAATGCTTCCCTTGGTGAGAATCAAAGCTGGATCCCTCGCGTTATGAAACCAGCATCTATCCGATTGACCTGTCATCGCAGTCCGAATGCACAGCATTTCCTGCGGGTTCATATCACAGGCGACTTGCTAGTGCAAGCTAATGCGGTCCACTCTGGGAGAGATGTGAAACACTGGGGATCTGGGCCTGCCAGTTAGGGACAACTTCTAGCGGCAAGTTCGGAAATCCCTGCGAGGTGCAACTGCCGGTTCTCGGACAAAGACAGAGCCAGCTCTGCTGTTTCCCCAGCCTTGCAGCACTAAGTGAACACGGCATCACATCTGAGTCGGTCATTCACTGTGAATGAACAGCTTCAGTAATTTGGAAACTTTGGCCGATGCCAACATATTAGCAGCCCTTATGGCCTCCCCGAAACCACTCGACCCGTCTCGCCTCTCCAGCCAGCCTAGCTCAGCTTCTCGTTGCCACGGGGGCCGAGCACAGGAACACGAGTTTGATCCCGGCTGCCTTGGCTGCTTTTCTGGCAGAGCGGAAAAGGGGAAACGGCCGAGTGTTAAAGGGAGGCCAAAATTTGTCCGGAGCCTTCCTCTGGTGTAGTTCAGTCCCCCCCAAACGCCCATCTGTGGCAGGTGTGACTGACTGCTGCCCCTGTCCCATTGCAGTCCCTGCAGCACTCGAAGGCACTGGTGCGGGAGCCCCTGTGGGCGGACCTGCACAAGGCCAACGACCGGGAGTGCGACCGGCTGGTGGAGCGCTTTGTCTCCGAGGAGGCCATGCAGGCCGTCATGGACTTCTTCAAGCACAAGGGCAAGCTCTGAGCTCCCCACAGTGCCTCGTGCTCCGGCTGCGCTCACCAAGGGAAGGGAAAAGGGCTGCTTCTCTAGGAGGGGGAAAATTACTACAACTGTCCTTTGGGGAGTCTATGTGGTGTAGTCAACCTGGTTGTTGGGTTTCCAGATGTTGAATAAATAAACTTGTACTTTGTATTTTATTACTTTCTGTGTGTCTGAGCAATTTCTTGGGGCAGTATGAGAAAAGGTGCAGGTGTTTACGCTGTCTTGTAGAGGCAGAGAGGACATTGGAAGGCAAAAATAGTCGTCGTTGAAGCTGACTCCCACAACTCTAGTTTAGCAATAGAGTGAGGTGTGCAATTTGGGGGCTTGCCTGTGAGTGAGACTACTTTTCTGCCATGTTTGCTCAAATGTAATGCAACCTCAATTTTTAGAGGTGTTGTGCCACCAAATTTTAAGTCTGTAAAAAGCCTGCTGTAGGCTTTCTCTGTATGAAAGGACCATCACCACGAAGTGCTGGGTATAGCAAGCGCTTAATATATATTTTAATTCGCTTCTAAAAAGTACCTAAAAGCTCTTCTGGAGATCGGGACCCATCGCTAGCGCCACCAACCATGACGTCAGTGAATTGCCAGCATAACAAAGTTTGTGACGTCATACCACGTTAGCGACTCGAGCGACGTCAACGTGAACTCCAGTTACCACAGTTTGTTTGGTCGCTCGACACTTGGTGTGGCTTGGTCGTATCAGACACACTAGGCCGACACCACGGCGACGACGACGCGACGCCGGCGAGTCGCCAAACCATCGGCCAACTGCTGAATTGCTAGACCGCGTTGTCACACTACGCCGACGGCGACACAAACACGTCGGCCGATTGAAAGTCGCCGTAGTATGACTGACTCGCCGACCGAAGACGCCAACAAAACCGGTCGCCTGACTGGTCGCCCGACGCATCGCGGGAATCGACCGAGAAGCGAAAACTGCGCTCCGACAACATTCGTTCAGCAATGAACGCGGCTCTATTTTGTTAGTTTCTGGAGTGTAATAAACTCAGTGAGGTCCATGAAGCCCATACAACTTAAAGGGGTCCTGAAATGCCTTCCGCCGATGCATGGATGTACATGTAACCAAATAAAGCAATGTATTAGCAATCTCCTCCTGCAAGAATTTTGTTAAAGCGATGAGTATTAGCTGAGAAATCGTAAATCAAAAACCGCGAATTATCGTCGCGCCGTATTTCCTCCTCCTTTCAACTGTTTCTTCGCTGTTGGCCTCCCCTCCCATGATGCTCCGCTCCTCAGCGGTGACGTACTTCCGCTATTGCGCTCCCCACAGACTGCCGTCTGCTACGGGCCAGCTCTTTCGGCTTTTTCATCTCTGTAGACACCATGGACACAGGCTGGAAAAGCGAACGAATGACCTGGCCGCATGTGTGCGGCCTGGCCTTGCCCTTTCGCGGTGTACGTAGCTGCAGAGCTGCAGTTGGTATCGGCGGCGAACTCGCAGCCGCGTGGGGAGAATCGTGCGCTCGTTCCCTTTGGTGCACCGCGCACTGTTTATCCAAAAAGCGCGGTCTCAGATGTGGCCCCGCTGGTGCCGGGTGTTATTTTGCGGTGGTTGTAATTCCTACTACCGGCGGCATGTGAAAAAAGACATTTTCAACCGACACAGAACCCGTGCACAAAACGCGCCGGATCGGATCGCTTTATCAGCGGCGATGAACGTGAAGGCGAAGAGCAAACCAACGCTGCACTCGATCAGCGAGAACCCGTGTTCTGACAAGCTGCACCCATGTGTTGCATTCAACACTGACGGGAAAGCGTTTGTTTGCACTTGTTTGGATAGTCGTAAAATGTCCAAACACTCCGGCACTCCGCTAGCAGATCAGCCGGCGAGACATTTCGGAAAACATTTGACAGATGGCGCCGTATGCATTAGTGTGTCGCTACGCAAAACTGATGAGACGCTCTACTAAAACTCCCATCGCGGTGTCACGTAGCGGGACGCAAAAATTTAGCGTTTAGCGTATTCAAAGGCCACAAACGCTGTACTAAAACTCTATTAGCAGCAAAATAGCGTGCGTATGTGAAACCGCTTGCGTTTACAAAGCTGCACGCCGAGCGCGTACGTTTCAAACCTAGTGACATTGTTTAAATACACTGGCAAGCACAGTGTAACGTAGTCAGATATCAACCGTATGCTCAGGCGACAAGCAAGAGCTTGTTTTATGTGGGGCTGAAATTGCGCATAAAGGCCCGTTCGCACTTGCGACGAAAGCGAGTGAGAGCGGCAGGAATTCCGTCGCTTTGTCGCGCGACGATCGTTTTTGTCGAATGGTCGGGACAAATTTTGGTTGCGCGACAGAATTCCCGTCGCTTTCGCTCGCTTTCGTCGCAAGCGGGAATGGAAAGTTCTGCCGCTGCCGTCTGCTACGCAGCTCGGAGGTAACCGCGCGATCTGCTCGGGCCGGATGAACGCGCACACTCCCGCACGGCAGCGCCCCAAGCGGCAGACGGCCGCGTACATCGCTCCCGGCGCCCGCCTGGAGCCCGCACTCGGCACACTAGCCAGTATATTTCAGGCACTATAATGGCGGAAAGATTTTTTGCTTCCGATCATGGAGGAAGAAAAAGTTAGGAGACGGCATGACGTCACGCAGCTAGCCTTCGCAAGCCCAGCTCCGTTGAAGCCGCTCCCTCCGCCGTTTCTCTTTCTCAAGCCGCCGAAGTCGGCCCAGCACGTGACCTCCATGGTCGGGTGGGCCGGCGGCGGCGGCTGTCACCCGACTCCGGCGCATCTCTCGTGTTTCGTGTTTGGTTGGCGGTAGCTTTTCCCCGTGCTTCCTGCATTTGTTTGCTCGGTGATCTCATGCCCGCGTGCGGGCAGGAGTGCCGCGTATGTGCGAAAGACAAAAGCCGTGGGAAAAAAACCAACATATAGCAGGCTCGAGTTTCGAGCAGACGAAATTGAAGAGCTCGCGGCGGCAGCACGGTGGGGTCACGTGGTGCAGTGACGCCTGGGCCGACTTCGATTTTACTTTTTATGTATAGGCTTCACGTTTCTCCGGTAGCGCCGTCTCCTAACTTTTTCTTCCTCCATGCTTCCGATGAACCTAGTTCTTTGCCCCTGTGTTTTTAAATACGTGAAGAGGTTAGCACGTCGTCCTCACGCAGCTCTGTATCGTCGTAGCATCGCTGATTGTCCGAACGAAGCTTGCAGCTAAGCCAATGCAGCGACCGAAGCTGTGTGTGTGTGTGTGCATCGCCTCCTGTGTGTTGTGGACGCGTTCGTTTCGCGATGAAATGCGACATTGTACTTCTGCGGATGGATAGTGCTTCCCATTGTCTGGATTATCTTTCTCGAACGACGTACCACTCAACCTCGCATGGGGTATGTGCAGTGTGCCTGGCTAAAAGCCTTCTCGCTTGCGCGCCAGAGTTGTGACTTGCTGCTCGTCCCCGCAAACCGGGTGTGAGGTGAGTGCCGTATTTACGACGGGCAGGAGGAGGCAACTCATCGTCTGTCAATCGCGGTTCAGACTTGCAACGCATGTTGTGACGTTGCGTTCGTTCGAAACGCATCTCTGGATTGTTTTGAAGTTGAATAAAATGTACGCGTCAAACCCGGGCATTTGGCTCAGGGCGTTCTCTGCGATTGCACCAAAGAAGTGCCACGGGACTTTCTTTATGGTACGTACTCACGTAAGATAAAATCCACGTCGTGTTATGGCCGTGTTGCATTCAATACAAACGGTTAAGCGTTTGTTTACACTTGTTTCGTTTGTCGTAAAATGTCAAAGCACTCCGGCACTCCGCTGGCAGATCAGCCGGCGAGCCGACGCTGAGCAGACGACTCATCTCTTTGCCGGAAGTGCGTGAAAAAGCCGCCCAATAGCAGGATGTTGGTTGGTTGGTTGGTTGGTTGGATCCGGAACGAGAATGGCGCGTACCCACTCTGGGGGATTGGCCAAGTCTTATTGTGATTTCACTGCTAAAGAAGCTTAGTAATTAGTTTCAAACGAAGGGAAAATAGGGTACAGTGATGCTAACAATTTTGGAACCAAAAGAAATTCAATACTACTGTACCAACAGGTATTTCAATAAACGATTAAAAATGGGTTGAAGCTATTGATTAACAAGGCAAGCGACCTGTTTCGGCAATAAATGAGTGAAGAGCGCGAAAAACATCCCCGTTGCACCGACCAAGCCCGACTGCCCCAAATGACAATAAATTAGGCACCGACAAGGCGAGACCCAGGCGCCGGAGGGGAGCCTCCAGGTAACGATTTCGGAGGGAAGAGAACCGCCGGCAAGACAACAGGAAGTGGTCAAGTGTTTCCTCCTCTTGACAGAAGCTGCAGGTGGCCGATGGCGCTATGCGTGCACGGTGCAGATAAAAATTCAAATTAGGTGTTCGACATCGCAAGCAAGTCAGTGTGACCTCGCACAGCCGAGACTGCGCAAAGTCACACTTCCAAGAGTACCGGAGATGCTCAATGTCTGGGCAGCCAGCGATGCTGTCTGGTGGGAAGCTGTCCAGTGAACTGTACCTTCGAAACCTAGTTCCAACAACATAGGCTACCGGGGGCACAGTATCAACGAGAGGACCATTCAGTGCTACTCCTGCCAGGTAATCAGCAGTTTCGTTAAGTTCAACTCCTCTGTGCCCTGGGACCCAGACCAGCCGGATTTCCCTGACATGTACTGGTATAAGCATCGACAGCGATCGGCGAAGTGGAGAAACGGTTGGGGAAGATAAAGCGGAGCAAACCGAAAAAGAATCCGTCACAATGATCACCTGGGAATGCTCTTCGCTGAGCTTTCGAAGAGCGAGCGCGATTCCCAAAAATTCTGCCAAATATATTGACGTGAAATTCGGAAGACGAAGAGGAAATGCCCAGTCAAGCGCAGGTGAAAAGATACCTACACCAGCTTTTTTGTCTCGGACAGAAGCATCTGTGGCTATAACCACATGTGTCGGGAACTCTTCTAGGTAGTTTTCTAAAAGGCCAGATATCGTTCTCTCCGGCAAGCATTTGGCATTGGAGGGAAAAATGTTGACGAAGTCAATGTCCACACTCGCAGTGCGATATTCAAACGTAGGTACAGATAATATGTTGATATTTAAAGGGGCGAGCAAGGACTGGACGAACACTACCTGTGGACGCTTGTACATAGGCCATGATTGGGCAAAAAAGGACGCTGGGGAGTGTACAAAAACCATTTGCGATCGTGATATAGGCAATTCCATTGCACGAAGGTATGCTTCTACTGTCAACACCTTGAAACGAGATATCAGAGGAAGGATTCGAGCCTCCCAGTACAATACCCGAATGGGGACGTACCTTGGCAATCCCAAACACAATCGCAAAGCTTGCCTTTCTAATGTAATCAATGGTCGGAGCTTGTAGAACGGATAACTAGAAAAAAGGATACAGCCGAATTCCAGAATAGGGCGCACGTACATGCGATAGAGCATAAGGAGGACGTCTCTGCGCATACCCGATTTCTTATTACAATATCTCTTCAACACGGAAACCGCTCTCCCCCCTTTCACCGCAATGAAGTCAATGTGAGGACGCCAATTCAGAGTGCTCTCATACAACACTCCTAGATATTTCAGAGAGGTAACCTGCGGTATTGATTTCTGTCTGTATGTCAGATCAATCGAAATTGGGTCTTTCACTGGGAATGCCAAGAGTGCGCACTTGTCGACATTTAGGGATAGGTAGAGGCCATCCAGCCATGACTCTAAGGTCGACATATAAAGCTGCAGTGACTGAAACAAGACATGTACATTGCTTGAAGAGCTAAAAAAACGCCAGGTCGTCAGCATACAAGTACGACTGTACGCCCGCAATAACGGGAACCTCGCTGAGTAAGACATTAAATAAAACCGGAGAAAGAACGGATCCTTGAGGTAAGCCTCGCGTTTGATTGTAATGTGAGGAGGTAACGCCGCTCTGAGCAATAAAGAATTTGCGACCGGTTAAAAACATCCTAACCCACGAAGTAATATATTCGGGAAAACATAATCGATGCATCTTTTCTAAAAGTATGCCATGTTCCACGCAATCATAAGCTTTGGCCACATCCAATGTCACAAGCGCTGCGGCCTCTTTGGAACGACGAGCCAGATGAAGGCGGCTCTCTAGGTCTATGTGCGCCGACCATATCGAGCAGCCTGGCCTGAAGCCCACCTGTCGAGGACTCAAAATGTTAGCACTATTTAAAAACTTTTCGATTCTGGCCAATAAAACCCTCTCAACAATTTTTACAAGATTAGACGTTAAGCTTATCGGCCTAATGTTATCCAATGAAAGACCTAACCCAGGTTTTTTAGGCAAGGGAACAACTTTCGACAGACGCCAATCGAGAGGCACCCAGGAAGCGCGCAGAGAGTGGTTCACAATATGCAGGAGGTCTTCAGGCGACTCCGTAAACACCATCTTTATCATTGGGACAGTAATACCATCTGGGCCTGGTGCTGCATCGGATACACGCTGTAACACATCGTATAACTCTCCCTTCGTAACCTCTTCAAAGTTAAGAGGAGCCGGGCCCAGGACAGGGGAGCCATGGGCCGGTGGGGCCAGTACCGGGTAGCGGGAAGTGAAACGAGCCTGCAGTCCTACAGCCAACTGATCAAGAAGAATTTTTACGGCTGTTGGCGTGTGCATGAAGGAATCAAGGTTTGGTGAGCTGTGGCCGTTTTTTCTAATCCGCAAGAACGAGAAGAGCGCACGCCTATTACTAGTTTTCGAGAGGAAAGAGAAGCGGCTGGTGTTATATATCTCTTTTGCCCGTGCAACAGTACGTTTGAACACAGCGCGAAAATACTTAAAATTGCTCCAATTTTCGGGACACTGGTTATACTGTAACTTTTTCCACGCTGCTTGTCTTCGACGGAAATCCCTCGTGCATTCCTCATTCCACCAAGGACTGCTTGGCTTTCCTTTAACCGAAGAAATCGTAAATTTAGCTCGACTGGCCGAATCCTGAATTACTGATATAAGCTCCTTGGCACGAGCGTCAATTTCTTGAGTTGGTAACGAAGCTAATGCTGAACGCATTAAATTTTCATACCGATTCATATTCACAAAGGAGTGCTTCGTACGGGTAACGTGTTTCCTTGCGCGAATATCAAAAACCACGGGGATGTGGTCACTAGATGTAGCACAGTCTGCCGTAGACCACGCAGCAACAAGACCCGGCTTCGCAAAAGTCAAGTCCAATACCGACTTACTCTGGCCGCGCAGGCATGTAGCCGCTTTTGAGTTCTCACAGGAGAGAGAGTGGTCGCTAATCCACCCCCATAAACGCCTCCCGCAAGCATCGGTACGATATCCCCAGTCCACATGATGAGAATTGAAATCCCCTGCTAATATGACATGATTTTTACAAGCCGCCAAAGCTGCATCCAGTGAACCAGTCGATGTCACCCCATATGGAAAGTATGCATTTACAAGGGAGAATGAAACATTTCCTGGTAATTCAAAGTCAACTGCAAGAATTTCACTCTCAGATGAGAGAGAAACATGTGTGCACTATGGCAGAATTTTTGCGATACTAAAATCAATAACCCTCCACCTCTACCTTGCCTGTCCAAACGAAACGAGCGGAAATTTGGAATAAAAAATGATTTCTGGGGAGAAAGCCAAGTTTCTTGAAGTAGGATAACGTCAGGGTGGTATTGAGACACAAGCCAATTAAGATCAGGAGAAGCAGAGAAAACAGAGCGGCAATTCCATTGGAGTACTCGTATACTTGTCATTGTTAGCCAAGCTGCGCCGATGATATAGCCTGTTGTAGTATGTCGTGCGGCTGATTGGGAGACTGCACGGAACTTTTTGGATTTTTGGTATTCTTTGGTTTGGAATCTTTGCTTACCTCCCCATCAGTGGGGGAGAGCCTGCGCTTTTGGGCCAGTGGGGAGGACTGGCCTACCTCCATCTCATCCGAGTCCTCAAAACAAGCGGACGACATTTCTTGGGACACAGGAAATTGTCCTAGATCAGTGAATGCTGCATTATCATCAGAAGTGGATGGCATGCATGAGTAGGCGGGGAGACCCGAGTGCCGCCCGGCAGCGATGCCGAAGGTGGCAATGGGGCTAGAAGAGGCGATGCTGAGGGAGGTGCTGCTTCTGCTAAGTCAGCATTATTCAGTGAAGGTGGTTTCCCACTTACGGCACCTACAATGGGGCCAATTCCTGCAGGTTGAAGCTGAGAGCCGGAGGAAATCGCTGAGAACATTTGCAAAAAGTCTGCCATTTTCTGAGTCATGGCTTGGATTTGACTCATGCACTCGGACAGAGACCCTATAAGCGGCTGTACAATGGTAGTCATGGAGTTCACTACCGAAGCATTGATCATGCTGGAAATGGACTGCTCGCTGACAGAGTCCTGGCGGGAGGCCACAGTAGCATAACCACGCGCCCTTTCTTTGACCGCCGCTACAGCTTCCCCACGTGAGCACCTTCTCTTCTCTATGATTTCCAACACACTGGTTTCCTGAGCACGAGTCGGACAGTTGGAGTAATCAGCCGGGTGCGATCCCTGGCAAAGGCAACATCGGGGTTCAGCTGCTTGGCACTCGGAGGCAGCATGAGCTCCTCCACACGACACACACCGGGAGTTCGATTTGCAGCCTTTGATGCTATGGCCGTATCTCCAGCATTTGTGGCATTGGAATGGCCGTGGCTGAAGGGGTTCCACCCGGAACAGCAAAGGCCATGCCTTAATCTCCGAGGGGCAGGTGATTCCCGCAAAAGTCACGATGACGGATTCCGTTGGAATCTTTCTGTCGTTGACTGTTCTGCTGCACCGGAAGACCGAAATGGCACCCGCCGCTGCGAAACTATTCAGCACCTCCGGTGGACTCAAGTCCTTGCTAACTCCCCTCACGATACCTTTCGAGCATGCAAGGTGAGGAGGAATAAACGCTCTCACCGGCACTGAGGAGAACTGAGTACAGGCTAGAATATCCATGACGCAGGCCTCGTCAGACGACCGGACGAGTATGCCACCCCTGCCGAACGGTCTCACCTCCGAGATCTTCCTGAAATGCGGAGTCACCCCTTGCAGGTCCACCTGAATGGCCTTCGGATTATTGCGCCGAATTTCGCCCCCGTTTGTTGGAACCAGGGCCACGGGGATGTTCCGCACTCCTCCGTTGAGAAATGCCTCCACAGACAGGTCCTGCATGGGGAGGAATGCCGACCAGGGCGAGGAACCCTGACCGGGGGAGTTGAAAGACATCTCCCTCACCAATACACTAACTCACAAGAAAACAAAAACCCTTCAAGGCTGAAAATCAAAGCCTCTTAACCTCAAACAAGCACAAAACCACTCAAAAACTCGGCCAAACCCCACAGAGCGCTCGTACGATCGAATGTTCCAGCGTGGCCGACAGCGTGGCGTGCCTGAGCAGGATGTCTAGCTCATGACGAACATCTGGGAATCGATGATGTAGACATGTGAAGATGGCGGCGTCCAAAAACACGAAGGAAAGGGTGAGAAAAAAGCGACAAACTTTGCAACAAAAGTGTGAGCTTTCCGCTGCGCGTAAAAGAGTAATACTTGGCACAGGTGACGTTGGCGACCCAATCTAGCGATTGCGCTAGTTCATTTAGTGTGCTCAAAATGCCTTTCAGGGCCCCTTTAACACTAGCGCTAATGCGATCCGTATTTTGGCGTTCGACGCTTCGGCCGTGCTCTTCAGTGACGCCGCTACCCCGGGGCTGCAAACTGCATATGCATGTGCGATTGGCTCGACTGTAGGAAATATAAGGTCAGTTTCATGCAGAAGAAGAGTTACTGAGGGTTATTTGGGTAATAAGAGATCAATATCGGCCAACGTTTCGAAGAAATCAAATTGTTCCACTGGTTAAAGCTAACCCAAAATCCTGGATAAATTAGGAAGTTTTGTATTGAGATTTGAATTGTACCTTTTCTGGTTACATTGCGTTAGCATTAAGAATTTTAGTTTTTGTTCACTATCTGTTTTGTTTTAATAATAGTTTTTTAGCATGAGGAGCTACATTCCGTCCTCCTCCTCACAGTTGTACATTTTGTAAAGGGCGTAAGCATGTGCCCCATGCACGATGCATGTGCCCAGCCTCCTCACAAGCATCACTGCTAAAGTGGGCTGGAAAATCTCGTACAGCCGACTGCGAATTAAGCGAGCCGGCATTGCACCAAGCCCAGCACATGAAAGAAAACACAGCATGTTGACGGAGTCACGAAATGCTTTCACCCGCGGCCGCACTGTTCAATAGCATCCCAAACAGAATGTACTGAAAATGCAAGTTTATCGCGCAAGGATGAAGACAAGCGCAAGCGAAAAGAAGAAACTCGCAGCGCAGACACACAACTACACCGCGGCCGCAACTTTGAGCCCAGCGGACCGGCTGCGCACGCCGTCGACGCTGCCGCCGGAGCCGCCGCCACAGCCACTGGTCGGCGACTTTGGCTAGTTTCGGTTTCTGAAATTGTGGCGATCCTAGCGGCACTGTGCTGCGGCGTGGCCCTTCCCTTTCCCTCGGCGTTTCTTTCTTTCCGCACCGTCAACGCTTCCGTGCCTCCTCACGCATGCGCAACAGCTCACCGGCGCCAATATTTTTTTTTTCTTTCTCGCGGGCCAGTTCGGTGCGTGCGTGAGCGAGCCGGCGTGCGAAGGGTTGCGCGGGTTAATTGCCTAAACGCCTCCACGGGCTGAAAGTTTCGCTGCATTATAAAATACATTCGAATGTATTCTAAGTATGGGGCAGCGGAGGAAGGAGCGTTACCACTCCTGCGCAGCTCTGTGGTGCAGCAACACAGGGCGGTAAAGTTCGGCCAAGTTTCTCGCCTTCTCCAAAGACGACAGGTAAGCAAATTAGCTTTGCACAAGTTATAGTGAATTCCTTAAAATCCGACCGATTGCACTCTTCTGTTTTCAAATTAATTCGCGCATGTAACGTGAAGTTAACGAGACATGTCACTCATCTTGGAGTGGAAACTAATGTGCAAATAGATCCTAGCTGTGCAAGTACGCAAAATTTTGGTAGAAGTAAACGCGTATTTGGCACGCACACTCTTGCTCGCCAGATCAATTTGTGGTGGCATTGCCGTCTTTTTATTGCCTTAGTAACTGCTGGAATGTCGATTCAGTATACTTATCAAGGTATTTTTTGTTTCGTGCAGCAGGTATAAGTCTAGGTTCGGGCCCCAAGTCGAGGACGGTTTGCGACTTCATTGGACGTTTCCTCCGGTGACTCTCCTCAATCCATCCAATGTCATCACAACGCACCTGCTCACAAAGAAGGCAAGCTGAACTGTACGCGCTTCTTGCCTTTCACGGCGTACCTACTACCACAGCGATTGGTGGCATGGAGGTGCTGCGCCCTAAGCATTTTTTTCCTCCGCCGTCTTGCTCCAAAACGTATATTTGCGGCGAAACTACTGCCAAGCGTTGCTTCAGTGCTCCGAAAAACCTGACGTAACACCGCGGTGTTCAATGCAATTCGATTTTCACATAAAGCAGTGGAAGGCCGAACCGAAATACATACGTTGTCTGCAGCCGCCATTGCAAGCTCACTAGTACGGATTCTTGGGCAAGTTGGTGTGGCGATCTTGATGAATTCATAGCGCAAAAAGGACGAGGACAGAGAGAGAACACACAAAACAGCGCTAACTTCCAACTAATTTTATTTCACACACACGTACATATATACAGTGTGTTGCGACGATAACTGGAACACTTTAAAAATTTTTCCTGAGCGATCGGCCGCTCTGTTCGCGCTCAAACTTCACACAAAGGTCGCATTTTGTGGTCTATTTTGTTTGACACCGGGAACAACAACGGTAGTTACCTGTTTATTCTGAAAATAAATAAAAACGATTTTCGCCTATGGGAAAATGGCGGCGATTTGGACGTGCGAGCCCGAAAACCGGGTTTTCTGATCGTCTGTTAGCTCATTTCTAGGTGCATTTTCTGATCGTCTGCTGCACCATTTGGCTCCGTACGTGAATCCCAAACATGCGTTTCACTCTGCAGGTCGTTCCGTCGTTCCAACATCAACTTGCGCTGGCTCGCACGTCCAAATCAGCGGCCATTTTCCCATAGGCGAAAATCGTTTTTATTTATTTTCAGAATAAACAGGTAAGTACCGTTGTTGTTCCCGGTGTCAAACAAAATAGACCACAAAATGCGACCTTTGTGTGAAGTTTGAGCGCGAACAGAGCGGCGGATCGCTCAGGAAAAATTTTTAAAGTGTTCCAGTTATCGCCGCAACACCCTGTACATACATATATGTACGTACATATATATATGTACATATACATATATATGTACATATATACATATATGTACGGGATACATATATGCACGTGTGTGTGAAATAAAATTAGTTGGAAGTTAGCGCTGTTTTGTGTGTTCTCCCTCTGTCCTCGTCCTTTTTGCGCTATGAATTCATCAAGATCGCCATTGCAAGCCTTTCGCTCATTAAAAAATAAATAAATAAAACCAAGTAGCATTGCCCGCTTTGCTGTTCAATCTAAGCTGCGCGCCCGCGCCTTGTCATTCTTATCGCGAGTGGGTTTGGTGTTCCATAGTTCTGAAGTTAGAATGGTCATGCCGTATCGGGCAGGATGAGATAAGAAACACTGCCCGAGCTAGAGGGTAGCTTGTAACAACCTGGTCGATATCTGCGGCTTACAATACAGGAAAGCTTTTATTTCTGGGTGTCTTCTCCCCCCCCCCCACCTTCCCTCCCACCCGCGGTAAGCAGACTGTTCATTCACGCGCCATTAAAAGAAAAGATGGGTGCGTTCGATTTGTGTTCTGTGTTCTACGACGTGCACATGGTTGCGCATTGTTTTTGTGCGTAGATATAATCCAGGAATGAGTGTCTACAGTGCGGTCATTGTGTTGCAACAGTTTTTTATGGCTGCATTTTGTTGGTGTGAACATGATTTCTCGGAAGTGTATGCAGGTTAATGGGCTGTTCAACGCTTTCTTTCAGAGTTTGCGTTAACTCACCCGAAAGGCAGGGCTTGAAGCATACGTGTGCGTGCTTTCGTTTAACGTATAGGTTCCCAATTATTGTGTCTCTGAACTGAAACAAATTTTTTTAATGTCTAAGGAACATTCCTGTCTCGAGGTGAGCCCAAGAAATAAGTATGCACTGAGTGGAACTTTCAAGTTCTTTTCTTCTCCCGCCGAGGTGCGCGCAAAAAAAAAATCTGTGTATACGGACTACAACTTTCGGAGTTTTTCCTTCGTAATCAAGTATTGTGTGCCTAAATGTGTATTCAGGGCTGTAACTTTTGCGCAACTTTAGACGGAGACAGATACAAAAAGGGACACGAAGACCTGTATCTGTCTCCGTCTAAAGTTGCGCAAAAGTTACAGCCATGAATTCAGAATACCAACTAGCCCGCCTAACCGTGTTATTGTAAATGTGTATGTAGCACGTTTTTTTCCTATTGTACGATATTGTATGCCTAAATTTGCATACGTCATATTTTTCCTTAGTCCAATACTCTGTACAAAAAATGTATGTAAAATACATGATTGTAGTACATGTGTTTTCATGACTTCGAATCAAAGACGTCCTCATATGAATTTTGAATAAACGCAAAGCAAAAAGAATGTTTGTGTAACACTCCAATTAATATCGCCACAAAGACAACAATTCGACACCAGAAAACATACTATCACCTACATGTTTTCTTCGTTCAATTATTAAACACGTTACTTCACACATAAAAGACTGGCAGCGGCCATTTCGAGTCATCGCCGCCGCTCGTCCAACTTTCGCGCCTAGTGCCATTGACGAGCGGCCCATGAGGCAGCGACCGGCGGCAGGCGCGAAAGTTGGGCCAGCGTCGGTTTCAGGGGCCGGCGCGCGGCTGGCTGCCGCGGGAAAAATGACGTCAGCAGCGTCCGCGACGTCAGCAACCTCCTTTCTCCCCTCGCCCCTCGTTGCCATGACGATAACGTTTTTCAGACGCCACGTACTACTAGGGGAGGATTTGGCTCTGTTGTTGCGAATTAAGCGGGACCACGGTGGATGCTAGAGGCCGCCCCGTGCCACAGCCGCCGACAAAGCGCAACTCGCGACCGGAGCGCCCTCTCAGCGCCTAGGGTAAAGAAAGTGGTAAAGTCGCGCCCGCTTTGGAAGAGTTTGGCCTCGGTCGTCGTGGGGTGCGGGCGTGTTTTTCGTTCGCTCCTGCGCGGCCGGGGCGGTATCGCGATTATGCCGGCCACGCGTCGCGAGCCATGGGTGCTTTCTTTGGGCGGCGCGCGCTCTGCTGCGTGGGGCCGTCGAGCGCCTGCTCCCGCTCGCCAGTAACCGCTCGTCTGCCTCGAACTTCACCCAGCAAGCTCCCCACACTTCGGACCTCCGCGCACGACTCTTCGCAGCACAGCCTCGCCTCTACGCTCCACCGCTCCCGTCGAGCCCTTCATCATCACGGAGCTACTAACGGCAATTGACGAAAGCAACAAGAACAGCGCGCCCGGCACGGACGCCATAACATACAAATTACTGAACAACATGAGCGATGCAGCGGCTCACGAGCTCCTAAGGCACATCAACAGAACCTGGGAACGCTCGGAGCTGCCCGCAGAGTGGAAAGAAGCCTAGGTGAGGTTCATACCTAAACCGGGCAAGCCTCTGACGATCGAGAACATGCGACCGATCTCGCTAACATCCTGCGTGGGCAAGGTCATGGAGCGCATGGTCCTCAGAAGACTCGAAGGATTCCTGGACGAGACGGGCCAGATGCCGGCGACCATGTACGGGTTCCGTCAGCACCTGAGCACGCAAGGTACGTCCCCGTCCAGCTGCACGAACTGGTGATCAAGAAGGCATCCAGACACGCACCACGCGGTATACTGGCACTGGACCTCAAGGGGGCCTTTGACAACGTGTCACACTCCAGCGTGCTTGAGAACTTGCGCAAGACGGGCTGCGGCTGCAGATCGTACAGTTACGTCAAAGACTTTCTGACAAAGAGAACGGCGACCATCCGGATAGGAGAGGAACAGTCGGAGCCAATAGAGCTCGGAGATAGGGGACCCCTCAGGGATCGGTCTTGTCGCCTCTGCTCTTCAATCTGGCCCTCCTGCCCCTGCCCCAGTTACTAAACAAAATCGAAGGCGTCGACCACGCGTTCTACGCCGACGACATAACGGTGTGGACGAACCGCGCGGGGTCCGATGCCTGGGTGGAGGAAGCCTTGCAGAGAGCGGCAACGACCATCCACGAGTACGCAAAAACATGCGGCCTGAGCTGCGCCCCGCAGAAGTCGGAGCTACTCATGGTGCAACCCGGCAGACCGAATAAAGAGCCGCCGCCGAACGTGGTGGTCACCATCAAAGGAACAGAAATCAAGCCCACGCAGCAGATCCGGATCCTAGGACTCCTGCTTAGGGACGACGGAAAGGCGTACGCAGCTGTCAACAAGGTCAAGACAACGTCCGAACAAATCTTAAGCATGATCCGCAGGGTCACCAACAAGAACCGAGGCATAAAAGAAGACGACGCCCTGCGCCTGGTCCAGGCGTTCGTCGTGTCGCACATCACGTATTCCGCCCCGTACCTCCAGCTAACAAAGGCGGACCGAGAAACGCTGAACACGACGATCAGGAAAGCGGTAAAGCTCGCCATGGGCTTGCCCGTCCATTCGTCTACGCAGAAGTTGCTGGGCATGGGCAAGCATAACACGGTGGAAGAACTGGTGGAAGCCCACCTTTCCAACCAAAGAATACGGCTCATCCGAACCGAGCACGGCCGGGCCGTTATGCGCAAGTTGGGATGGAATATCCAACCGCAACCGACGACGGAAACGCTACCCCAGGAATGGAGGGATGCAATAAAGACTAAACCGCTCCCCAGGAACATGCAGCCGGGGATAAATGACGAGAGACGCTCCGCGAGGGCCAGAACACTAGCCCGGCAGCTGGAAGAGGACCCGGAGATTTTATACGCGGACGCCTCGCTACCCAAACATGGAACCAGAGCGACGGCGGTCGTCACCACCATCGACAGACTGGTCACCAGCGTGTCAATCAGAACGACGAACCCGTCCGAAGCCGAAGAACTGGCCGTGGCCCTCGCCCTCGCACAGCCGGGAGCGAAGACAGTGGTCACGGACTCCAAAATGGCCTACGCAAGCTATCGCAAGGGAAGGGTCTCTCCTGCCGCACTAGCGCTTCTGTCCAGACGCAGGCCACCGGGACGAGCCATAGAGCTCGTGTGGGTGCCGGCTCACTCGCAGGTGGAAGGCAACGAACTTGCCGACCACTACGCCCGCGAACTGACCAACCGGGCCGAGGACGAGCCGGGACTACCACGCCCCGTCACGAGCTACAGAGACATTACCGAGCTATACAGGGAAGGCAGGTGTAGGTTCCCGGACCTCACCGGCACCTCAACAGGAACCAACAGACGATCTAACGCAGACTACAGGCGGGGTCGCTGGCGCATCCCGTCCTCTTACACAAAATGTATCCGGAGGAACACGATATCAAGTGCCCGTTCTGCAAGAGCAAGGAAGGCACCCTGGCACACGTCATAGCCGAGTGCACTCACCTCAAGAACCCCGGCCCCACCACCCCTTCCCCCCAACTTCCCCAACCCCAATCCCCGAGAGCGATGGGCGACCTTGTTGTCCAGCCCCGACCTGACGACCCAAGTCGCGCTGGCAGTCAGGGGCCAGGAGCTGCTGGATGCATATGGGACCCGCGAAGAAGGTTCCACCCCATCTGGTGCCTGCGTGCACTAACCACTTAATGGGCTCTATTAAAGTTGATTCTCTCTCTCTCTCTCGAGAACTTCTCCCGGACGCAGCATGACGCCAGGACCTGTGTTTGTGATGTGTACTGTGCTCGGTGGCCCCCAGTGACTGTGGCAACGCTTCTTTTCCTCGCGGCGCCTCAACTTTTCTCTTTACCTATCTCCTTTTTTCTCTACCCTATTCTATTCATCCCCTTCTATATTCCCTACCCCCCGGACTGGGTTGTATGCCGGTGAGCCCCCAGATGGGCTCAATAATATCCCCAGTCCATTTCTTTTCCTTTTTCATCGAACCACTTAGTAGTAGTAGTTTGGAAGGCGCAGTGAAAAAGTATCGTTGGCGCCGAGCGATGTTAGCAGCCCAGCGCGCACAGACAACACTGGTCGGCCGCCGAGAGAACTGGTATGAGAGTATTTTCCTCCTTTCCCGGCTGCTTATGGAAAAATGAGTGCGTCGAGTCCAAAAAACCTGTTTATTTTAACTCAACGCGCCCTCGTCGGGTCAATGTAAACGGGGCTTATAAGTGGACGGGGTGAGTTCAAAAGCCGTCGGGGCGAGTCCGTTCGACTCGGAGGCAGGGGGTGGGTTGACGCGCTCGTTGGGCTGAGTCGGCGGGCCGTGTATTTGCACGATTATAACGCGCCACCGATTTTAACGCGCGGGTAGGTTCGCGCAGTAAAATTCGAAAAAAAATTTTAACGCCGGCTTTACCGCGTAAACTTAAATGACCTGATACCACGTATCTGGAATAAGGAGATTCTATTTTACGCATGCAATGGACGCGACGGGGGCGGGGTGAGTTGAGTGGCGGGTTCAGCTTACCTCGACGCGTCCGAGTTTATATGAACCCCGTCCAAAGAATCCAGGTGAGGGGAGCGGCGGGGTTCACGGAAAAGGGGCTACCGTATTTTCACGATTCTAACGCGCACCCTCTTTTGCTAAAAGGTAGCTTAATATTTGTGCGTGCGTTACAATCGGGCTCAAAACCGAAATGGGCTTTAAAGCGGCCAGCAGCATTGCCATGCGCAACGGACACGAAGTACCCACAAAATCCAACTCAGTCCAATAAAAACAATCCGTCAACACCACGTGAGTGAATTTCGGCGCACTGATTCCTCAATGGCATGCCGCATACCCTGGTCAGCTGTAGCACATTTTTTTGTGTGCTTCTGCTTAACCCCTAATGCTTAGAATTATGAAGATCAAGGCACTTGAAATCGCAAGCAGCTTCAGTGTTCCCCGCTATAACTTTATTTCCAGCAGCAGCTGGATAAGCAACCTTGTGAAGCACAATTCATTTTTGGCTTCCAGAGCTGCATACGCCAAATAAAATCTCCCTCTTCCAGGTACGTGGTGTCACGTCTTTTCCATCTGCGCAGTACCGTCAGTGTCACATTTTTTTTTTCGAATTTTCCTGCGCGAAGTTACCCGCGCGTTACGATTGGGGGCGCGTTAGAACCGTGACAATACGGTATTCTGCTCCCCGCGGCCCGCCGACTCAGCCCGACGAGCTAGCTAACACACCCCCTGCCTCCGAGTTGACTGGACTCGCCGCGACGGCTCTCTAACCCAAGACCCGTGTACATGGACGCGACGGGGGCGAGTTGAGTTGAGTGGCGGGTTCAGCTTACCTCGACGCGTCCGAGTTTATATGAACCCCGTCCAAAGAATCGAGGTTAGGGGAGCGGCGGGGTTCCCGGAAAAGGGGCTACCGTATTTTCACGATTGTAACGCGCACCCTCTTTTGCTAAAAGGCAGCTTAATATTTGTGTGCGCGTTACAATCGGGCTCAAAACCGAAATAGGCTTTAAAGCGGCAAGCAGCATTGCCATGCGCAACGGACACGAAGTACCCGCAAAATCAAACTCAATCCAATAAAAACAATCGGTCAACACCCCGTGAGTGAATTTCGGCGCACTGATTCCTCAATGGCATGCCGCATACCCTGGTCAGCTGTTGCACATTTTTTTGTGCTTCTGCTTCTGAACGCTTAGAATAATGAAGATCAAGGTACTTGAAATCGCAAGCAGCTTCAGTGTTCCCCGTTATGACTTTATTTCCAGCAGCAGCTGGATAAGCACCCTTGTGAAGCACAATTCATTTTTGGCTTCCAGAGCTGCATATACGCCAAATAAAATCTCCCTCTTCCAGGTGCATGGTATCATGTCTTTTCCATCTGCGCAGTACCGTCAGTGTCACATTTTTTTCTTTCGAATTTTCCTATATCAACCGTATGCTCAGGCGACAAGCAAGAGCTTATTTTATGTGGGACGGAGATTGCGCATAAAGGCCCGTTCGCACTTGCGACGAAAGCGAGCGAAAGCGATGGGAATTTCGTCGCTTTGTCGCGCGAGGATCGTGTTTGTCGAACTGTCGGGAGAAATTTTCTTCGCGCGACAGAATTCCCGTCGCTTTCGCTCGCTTTCGTCGCAAGCGGGATTGGAAAGATCTGCCCCTGCCGTCTGCTACGCAGCGCGGAGGCAACCGCGCGATCTGCTCGGGCCGGACGAACGCGCACACTCCCGCACGGCAGCGCCCCAAGCGGCAGCCGGCCGCGTACATCGCTCCCGGCGCCCGCCTGGGGCCCGCCCTCGGCACACTAGCAACACTACCCAGTATATTTCAGGCACAATAATGGAGGAAAGATCTTTTGCTTCCGATGAACCAAGTTCTTTGCCCCTGTGTTTTTAAATACGTGAAGTGGTTAGCACGTCGCCCTCACGCAGCTCTGTATCGTCGTAGCATCGCTGACTGTCCGAACGAAGCTTGCAGCTAAGCCAATGCAGCGACCGAAGCTGTGTGTGTGTGTGTGCATCGCCTCCCATGTGTAGCGTTCGTTTCGCGATGAAATGCGACGTTGTACTTCTGCGGGTGGATAGTGCTTCCCATGGTCTGGATTATCTTTCTCGAACGACGAACGACTCAACCTCGCATGGGGTATGTGTAGTGTGCCTGGCTAAAAGCCTTCTCGCTTGCGTGCCAGAGTTCAGTGACTTGCTGTTCGTCCCCGCAAACAAGGCGCGAGGTGAGTGCCGAATTTACGACGGGCAGGAGGAAGCAACCGATCGTCTGTCAATCGCGGTTCAGACTTGCAACGCATGTTGTGACGTTGTGTTCGTTCGAAACGCATCTCTGGTTTGTTTTGAAGTTGAATAAAATGTATCCGTCAAACCCGGGCATTCGGCTCAGGGCGTTCTCTGCGATTGCACGAAAGAAGTGCCACGGGGCTTGAACGCTTTCTTTAGGGAAGGTACTCAGGTAAGAGAATATCCATGTCGTGTTATGGCCGTGTTGCATTCAATACGAACGGTTAAGCGTTTGTTTACACTTGTTTCGTTTGTCGTAAAATGTCCAAGCACTCCACTCCGCTGGCAGATCAGCCGGCGAGCCGACGCTGAGCAGACGACTCATCTTTTTGCCGGAAGTGCGTGAAAAAGCCGCCCAATAGCAGGATGTCTAGCTCATGACGAACATATGGGAATCGATGATGTAGACATGTGAAGATGGCGGCGTCCAAAAACACGAAGGAAAGGGTGAGAAAAAAGCGACAAACTTTGCAACAAAAGTGTGAGCTTTCCGCTGCGCGTAAAACTCACTTGCGTAACTTGGCACAGCTGACGTTCACGACCCAATCTAACGATTGTGCTAGTGCATTTAGTGTGCTCAAAATGCCTTTCAGTGCCCCTTTAAGTTAACAATTTAACTTTCAAGTTAACAAGTTAACTTAACAATTTTGAGTTCGACGGAGTTCATTACGTGCAAGTCAGCGGAACGTCAATGGGAACTCGAATCGGACCTAACTACGCTAATATCTTTATGGCTCACCTCGAATCAAACTTTCTTGACACCCAAAATTTAAAGCCAATGTACTATAAAAGGTATATTGATGACATATTCATGATCTGGCAACACGGTGAGGCGGAGCTCCTCACCTTCATTGAGGCATTTAACCTAGCCCATACTAGTATTTCCCTTGCTCATTCCTATTCGGAACACAGTACGTCACCGTTACTACCTTCCAAGGTCGGCTTCAAACTAAACTGTATAGAAAACCGACAGACACGCGGCAGTATTTGCACTTCCGAAGCAGCCATGTCAGACACTGCGAGACAGCAATACCTTACAGCCAAGCCCACCGATTTAGGAGAATTTGCTCAAGCCAAGCCGACTTTGACTCAAACTGTCGAGAACTCAAGACCGCCCTCCTGAATAAAAAATACCCGGAAAAAGTTATCGACGACGTTATTGTGCGAGCCAACCAATTAGACCGTAATGAAATCTGTAAGAAAAAAGCCCCGAACGGGAACCCGCAAACTAACTTAGTTTTAACCCACTCATCCTCCGCTCCAAGAGTGTCAACCGTGCTAAAAAAACATCACAATATCCTAATGCAAAGCGACCGCTTAAAAAGCATATTCCCCGAACCACCACGCGTTGTCTACCGGCGTAATAAAAATTTAGGTGACTTTCTTACTAACTCTCGTATCAACCGACCGGCAACTACTGGCTGCATGCCCTGCAATAAACCCCGATGTAAAGTATGCCCACACATGACCACTACACAGCGCGCCACCAGCACGGCTTCAGACTACTACGTAAATACAAAAGGTAACTTTAACTGTGACTCCGCTAATGTCGTATATCTTCTAGAGTGCACTGTTTGTAGGCAACAATATATCGGCCAAACTGAAACGCCCTTCCGAATACGGTGCAATAATCACCGCTCTCATGCAAAAAGCTGCCCTTATTTGCCCCTGTCAAGACATGTGAACAGTCCCGGGCATGCATTTGAACATCTTAAAGCAACGATTTTAGAATCCGCCTTCAAATCGCACCACTACCGCGAGGTTCGGGAATCTTATCTCATTTATAAGTTTGGGTCAGCCACGCTTGGAATTAATGAAAGTTACGGAAAACTAACGTGCTTATCCCTCGATTAAAATTAGCGGCTTCATAATGTTTATAACTATGTTCAAAATTAGCGGCTTCATAATTTTTATAACTATGTTCATTATTCCTACCCTCGAGTTTGCCATCAGAATTCGCAGAAACTCTCCTAATACAGCAGCTTTATTAGCCTAATGCGGCTCAACAATGCCATTTGACCTGGGGAGGGAGGCCTCGTTCCCACCACCACTTAAGAATGTTTAACTCTTTGTGATCTATTCATGTTTAACCTTTTGTGACCCTACCTATTTCCTGTTCAATTGCTAGCTTCTGTGAAATGCTCTTTTGTGCCCCCTATCTATTCTCTTGACCCGCGGGGGGCACACCCATCTTCGCTTCCCCCCGAACCAGTCTCCGCAGTCACTGAATACCTTACTGTATACTCTTCCCTTTCTTTTCGAACCGCGGTTGTCCAGTTTCCCCCATTGTCTGAACTTGCAGCCCGCGCGGCATACGTTGACCCGTCATGGTGCAACCTTGAACGCTGCATTGTTAACACGACCCCTTTTTCTCTCTCTCGCTCCCCCCCCCCCTTTTTATTTTTCTTGTTTGTTTGTTGATGTTGTAACATAGGCGCAGCCTGACTGTATGCACACTCCCCATTTCCGAAACATTTTCCGCTCTTTCTCACAGTTTTATGCAAACCTATATAAGAAATGTGTTCGAAATGTTTGCGACAGCAAAATCATGTAACTTTACTCTGATGAAGGCAAGTCCCGTTGCCGCTACGTAAGTAAACCTTGTTTGTTATTGTTCTTGCTGTGTATCCGACTCTTTACTTATACTATTTCTGCGCGCTTTGTGAGTTTATCTTTCTCTAGATTTATAAATATATATATATATATATATATATATATATATATATATATATATATATATATATATATATACAGTAAAGGAGCAACGCATTGCCAGAGGAAAGCTTCAAGAACGCTCAGTGGTCAATCTCCTGCTAAACCAAAGAGGACGGCTGCCGACTGGAAGCGGAGGAAGAAGAGGGAACGAGCTCGTTCGAGAGAGAGGATGTTGGTCCTAGGAATCGGTCGCAGTTCATTAGGTGGCGCAGTCGACCAGTCTGCAAGCCCGAGGCGACCCAGCTTCCGGACCTGCTCTCCCTCGCGGCGGTCCAGCCGCAGGGACGGGCCCCAGCAGCGGTCAAGGCCTGGCACGCCTTCCAGTCCTGCTGCCCGAGTTGGTCGGTGGGGCCGCGGTCCCAGGAGGAGCGCCGAACGCAAGGAGAGTCCAGCACCCAGGCGAGCCAACCTCGGGCGCGGCCCCCAGCGGTCGACGTCTTCTGGACTCGCCGCTGCCCCCGCCGTTCGCGCTGATTTCTGCGGACTCTTGTTTCTGCACCATCCTTTCCCGATGGCGACCAGTGCTGCGCGTGGCGGCTGCCCTTCTTCGGCTGTCCAGGCCCTGACAAAGGTGGGCCGGCGGCTTGCCGACGTCGTGCCTACCCCTGAATACGCGGTCCGTGGCAGCGCGTTTTCATGGCCTGCCCACGCGGACGTACCGGCGTTTCATGGATTTCAGGACGGCGCTGTTCGCTGGGTACAGCTGATCGACAGCCTTGCCGCCTGCCGCGCGTGGCCTGAGAACATCAAGCGGTCAGTCGCTGAAGAACGCCTGCGCGACGCTGCTCGGGCATGGAATCTCTACGACGGACACGCGCATTCGACCTGGACCAGCTGGAGCGGTGCGTTGATCACTGCGTTCGGCAACTTCTCAGATACCTACATGGGCCGCGCAGCAGGGCCGCGGAGAAGACATAAGGGACAAGCTCCGCCTGCTCTCCTGCAGCGAGGCAATACGTCATAGATGGTCTTGCTGACCCCGTCCAAGCTGCAATTCTCGCGTTGCAGCCAGCGGATTTGAGCCTGAAAGATCTTATACTCGTCGCTGTAAAACTGCAACAGAGTGCAATCGGGCAAGCACAGGAGCCTTACCTACAGGCATCGGTGCATACCCCGGAGACTCGTGGTCCCGAATTCAGTGACACGGCTGTGAAAGAGGAAGCGAAAAGCAGAAAGCTGACCCCAGATCGTGACTGAAGATGGGGCCCCGCGTCCCAAGTCTGCGCACCAAGCCCAGAACCAGCCGGCGGTTTCCTCCGTGCCGATAGAGGCCTCCCCTGATGATGAGCCACCTTCTGCTACCGAAAATTCGGAGAGGTGGTCGCGGAGGGAGGGCCGGTCACATCCGTCACTCAACATCTGCCTTCTGGAAGGACAAGAAGAACCGATGGAGGCAAATGAGCTCCAGGCCTCCCAAAGCCGGATCGACAAAGAGATCAGCCCAGAACTGAAGCTGCTGAAGGAAGAGGAGGTGACCCGCAAGACGACCCCGAAAGTCATATAAGGCGGAGGCGCACGTCCAAAATCCACCGAAATGGCGTCGAAAGACAACGTTCCGGTGTCCGCGACGACTAACGCGAACTACCCCATGGAGCGCTTCTCGACGCTACGAAAACACGAGGAGGCGGTTGCGATGGGTATTCTGAGCTACTCATCCGCCAGCCTTTCTGAAGCCTCCAGTCAGGAACGGGCCATCGTTCCTGCTCTGGCCGGTTTGACTGCGCGCGAGGAGATGCCAGCTAAAGAAAGCAGCGACGCACCGTCAAGAGACCAGATGGACAACGATAATCATGTACAAACCGGAAATGCGCTTGTCCCAGACAAGGATGTTTAAGCGGCTGTTATCGAAAATGAAAACCAGGATAACCAGAGTGACAGTACTGACCTACTGCAATCTGAATGCAAGAACATCATGACGCTCCGGCTGGGGTAGAGGAAAGGATCATTCCGGAAGCCATCCTGATTTCCTGCTCAACGGAAGAAAGCGAAGTTCTGACACGAACCAGAAAGAAAAACTGGATCCGAGCCGTGGGAAACAATCACCGACAGGAGGCGTACAACGGGCTTTTCAGCTCTTCGTGGGTTGACCGTCAAGGCAAAGCCAGAAGCCCGCTCAAACAGTTTGTGGGGGGCACGCTTGCAGTGTGGCCGAGTGTAAAGGAGCAGCGCATTGCCAGAGGAAAGCTTCAAGAACGCTCACTGGTCAATCTCCTGCTAAACCAAAGAGGACTTTCGCCGACTGGAAGCAGAAAAGAGCTCGTTCGAGAGAGAGGGCGTCCTAGGATTCGATTGCAGTGCATTACAATATATATATATATATATATATATATATATATATATATATGGAGAGAGTCGAGGACTCGTGGAGGAGAGCGGTTTATTCCGAGAGCCGAGAGGACCCAGGAAGGCCCCATCAGGAAGCGGTGATGGTGATGCCAGAAGCCGAGATGATGAAGATGAAGCGATGACGATAGGGCATCCTATCGGAACACGGCGATTGTCCCAGCGCAGTACATTGTCGCAGGACTGTAGATTCTGCTGGTGCTCACACTTAACTCCCCCCTCTTCGAAAGCGGTCACCCGGCCGCTGTCGAGGTTGTGTCGGACCGCTGGACATAGGGCTTCAGCCGCGAGACGTGGACGATTTCTGTTCCACGGCAGCGACGATCGGTAACGGCACTGTTTGGAGCCACGCGATAATTTACAGGAGACGTTTGCTCGAGCACTGTGTAGGGTCCGATGTACCGAGAAAGCCACTTGTCTGAGAGGCCAGGTTGACGCACAGGAGTCCATAACAAGACCGCGTCCCCTGGGTGAAACGTGAAGTCGCGATGAGATTCGTCGTACCGAGACTTGCGGGCGTTTTGGCTGGCTTCTGTGTTCATTCGGGCGAGACGGCGGCAGTAAGCGACACGGGAAGCGAATTGTTCAGGAACACTGGCCGTGCAGTCAACGGGTGCCGACAAGAAAGTTGAGTCCAGTACGGAGGGAGGCGGGCGGCCACAAGAAAATAGGGCGAGAAACCTGTGGTTAGCTGAACTGCGGAATTATATGCGTATGTCACGAACTGAAGAATTGAGTCCCAATTGCTGTGATCCGGTCGGATGTACAAAGAGAGCATGTCGGATAGTGTTCGTGAAAACGTTCAGTCAAACCATTCGTTTGAGGATGATAACTGGACGTAGTTTTGTGAACGGTGTCGGCGGCACGAAGAACTTCCGCAAGAGTAGCCGACAGAAATGTTTTTCCGCGGTCGCTCAGAAGAACTCGGGGAGGTCCGTGGCGCAAAAATATGGAGCGCAAATATGGAGCGACTTCTACAGCGCAACCAGTCCGAAGAGGGGCGGTTTCGGCATAGCGGGTTAGATGGTCAACGGCGGTTACAACCCAACGATGACCAGTTGTGGAAATGGGCAAAGGACCGTACAGGTCTATGCCGACGACTTCGAACGGTGCTGACGGACAAGGTAGCGGTTGTAGCATTCCAACAGGAGGTGACGTTGGTCGTTTACGGTGCTGGCAGGGCGTGCAGGAGGCGACGTATTTGGCGACACTGGTGGAAAGGCCAGGCCAAAAGAAAAACGACTTTTCACGCGGTGGTAGGTCTTGTGGAAACCTAAATGTCCGGCAGTAGCGTCGTCATGAAAAACCCTCAAAATATGCTGCTGTAGAGATCGCGGAACGACGGCAACCCACCTGTCACCGGTAGGATATATAATGGTATAAAACACCGTTAAAAAGTCGAAATTTTTGCAGTTGGCGCCGCAAGCGGTTGGTAAGTGGCTTCGTCGAACCAGTAAGTTGTTCAATTAGATTTCTGCAGTACCGGTCTGCACGTTGAAGGGACGGTAGATCTTCGATGCGGTCGATTTTGATATCGTCCAAAGGTACCATTGGTAAGAGGACTTGGGCCGCATTAGACGGCGAATCATCTTCTGGAGACACAGGGCAGCGGGAAAGTGCCTCCGCATCCATGTGCTTCTTGCCAGACTTGTATGTCACAGTAAAGTCGTATTCCTGTAACTTCAAAATCCAGCGACCAAGCCGTCCATTTAGGTTTTTGAGCGACGAAAGCCAACAGAGTGCATGATGGTAAGTGACCACAGTGAAATGCCGTCCGTACAAGTATGGACGAAATTTCTGTACGGCCCAGACAACTGCAAGACATTCCTGATCAGTGATTGAGTAGTTTCGTTCGGCAGGTGTTAATGCGCGACTTGCGTACGCCACAACTTCTCCACAGAAGAGGCGTTGCGTTGTAACAACACAGCACCAAGGCCATGTCCACTGGCGTCTGTGTGTAGTACTGTGGCTGCCGTTTCGTCAAAATGATGCAGCACTGGCGCGGATGTTAGGGCATGCTTGAACTTTTCAAAGGCGGCTTCACAATCTTCAGACCACACAAATGGGGCAGCGGATGCAAGAAGTTTGTGGAGAGGTGAAGCAAGGACAGCAAAGTTACGAATGAAACGCCGGAAATAGGAAGCTAAACCAAGGAAGCTGCGGAGGTCTTTTTGGCGGGCTGGACGGGGAAAATTGCCTACAGCATTAATTTTGTCCGGGTCAGGGCGAATTCCGTCTTTGCTCACAACATGCCCGAGCACCTTGATGGACTTGCTCGCGAATCGGCATTTTTTGGTGTTTAGTTGAAGTCCGGCATTGGTAAGACAGGTGAGGACTTCATCCAAGCGCTTCAGATGGTCGTCAAAAGTCGAGGAAAAAACGACGATATCGTCGAGATAACAGAGGCAGGTTCTCCATTTAAGGCCATCAAGGACTGTATCAATCATTCTCTCGAATGTGGCTGGAGCATTTCACAGCCCGCATGGCATCACGTTAAATTCGTAAAGACCATCGGGTGTGGCGGAAGTTGTTTTTTCTTTGTCTGCCTCGTGCATGGGAACCTGCCAGTACCCAGAGCGGAGGTCCAGGCTCGAGAAGTATTCGGCACCTTGTAAAGTGTCTAGGGTATCATCAATGCGAGGCATTGGATAGACGTCCTTGCGTGTTATTTTGTTCAGTGCCCTATAATCCACGCAAAATCGTACAGAACCGTCCTTTTTCTGTACCAAAACGACAGGAGAAGACCAGGGACTTGATAAAGGGCGAACAATATTTCTCGTCATCATGTCATCGACGTTCTCCTGTATTATTTTTCGCTCAGACATAGACACACGGTATGGATGGCGACGAACGATACAAGATCCATCTGTGTCGATGCGGTGTACCGCGGCAGATGTCTTCCCTAGGACAGAAGAGTATGCGTCAAAAGAACCCTGGTGTTTGGTCAGCAGAAGCAGCAATGCTTGCCTCTCCTCTGACGGAAGGTAGGAATTTATGGCGGTGTCAAAAGCCGAAACTGGAGCGGGCGATGGGGAAATGTGTTCATCTGTCGAAATGGTTGACAGCGGAAGAACACAGGCTTCTTCATCGCCGAAAACCGAAGCGATGGTGGCACCTTGCGGCACTAAAATTGCTTCGGCAGATGTATTCACCGCGGCAACAAAAGCCGACCCACATGAAAAACGGACGAGACAGGTAGGTATAACGACTCTTTTCAGAATGAAATTGCCAGCTGGTGCAATGAACACGTCGCCACCGGTGACTCTGTCGGACGAAACGGAGAAAACTGTTTCTTCGCCGGGAGAGAGCACACAATCAGTTGTTGCGACCAGACGGTCCGTTCCACTTTCCGACAAACTGGCAAGGGAGGGGTCAGTGATGTGAATAGTGGGTTGATTACAGGTGATGATTGCCGATGCTGATGACAGAAAATCCCAACCCAAGATGACTTGATGTGCACATGGGGACAATACCGCGAACTGTATGTGGTAACGAATGCCATCAATGAAAACACGCGCAGTGCATAGTCCAGATGGTCGAATCCTTCCACCGTTGGCACCACGTAGAGCAGGACTATCATATGGCGTTGTCACCTTGCGTATCCGAGAGCACAAATCTGCGTGAATGACCGAAATGCTAGCCCCAGTGTCTATTAAAGCTTCAGCACAAACGCCTTCAATGAGAACAGTTAATCTGTTCGATGGTGACTCAGGGGGACTTTGAGATTTTTCCTGTGATACAGTTTCCCCCAGAAAACTGCTGCTTTCAGTTTTCCGGGTGTCGGTCGAAAACTTGTGATGCGGGTCGGAGAGGGGATAAAGACTGGCGGAAAGGCGAAGGCGAACGGCGTCTGGGAGAACGTGGACTCCGGGGCCGGTCATCGGAATCAATTGGGGGCGTAGAGCGAGGCGGAGGAGGCGAGTACACACGCTGGCGAGGGGCGTAGTTGAAGCGGTTATCTCGCTTGTATGGGGCGTAGCCGCGGCGCTCGTCCAGCTGTCGTCGACGGCAAAAGCGAGAAATGTGCCCTCGGATGCCACAGTAGTAACAGACGGGCCGGTCGCTAATAGGGCGCGGTGCTCGCCAAGTTGAATGGTAAGGCGGCGCGGCCGTAGGTGCAGAAAGGGCGGTCAATTGGCCGTGCGAGGGCGGGGTCACGATATGCTCCATGGGCACAGGTGATCGGGATACGGCCTCAGAGTAAGTTGGCGTGAAAAGAGGAGCACTATGACATGGCTGAGGAAGAGTTCTCATGGTCACCAGCTCCTCTCTGATCATGTCACGAAGACCAGGTGCGCGACCGTAGTTGTTCTGAGCGCAGGGTGTGTCACGCTGATGCAACTCTTCACGGATGATGTCACGAATCAGAGAACGGAGCTCGGCATAGCCAGAGGGGCAGGCAGGCAAGGTGTCGTGTTGAATCCGGATGGACTGGAGATGGTCGAGCCGCTGGCAGATGGTTCGCACATCGGCAATGGTAGCGGGTTTCTGAATCGCCATAGCATTAAAGGCAAAATGGGCGATACCTTTCAGTATGTGGCGTACCTTCTCCGTTTCAGGCGTGTCCTTGTCGAACCGGAGGCATAGCGCGAGGACATCTTCAATATATGAAGCGTAAGTCTCCTCCGGGCGTTGCACACGGGCATCAAGTTTCTTTTTGGCTTCATTAGAGCGAGCAGAGGACAGGACGTTCCGAAGATCTTACGTATGTCCTCCTTGAAGTTCTCCCAATTAGAGAAGCCGTCCTGGTTAAGGAACCACGTCTTCGCCACTTCATTCAGGGACCAGCAAACATTCTTCAGTTTGAATGCGTCGTCCCACCGGTTGAACGCGCTCACTCGCTCAAACTGGTCAAGCCATTCCTCAACGTCTTCGCCCCGAAGGCCAGCGAAAAAGGGCGGTTCGCGGTGGGGGCTGGTGACAGTGAAGGTGGGCTGGACGGGAACTGCAGCGTTGCTGCCACCATTGCTGCCCTCGCGATCCATGGGGCTAGTTGGTAAGCGCCGACCTGATCGAAGCTCCAGCTGTGCGATCGGGAGAGGTAGACGGCAGGATCGAAAGCACCCTCCACCACTTGAGAGAGTCGAGGACTCGTGGAGGAGAGCGGTTTATCCCGAGAGCCGAGGACCCAGGAAGACCCCGTCAGGAAGCGGTGATGGTGATGCCAGAAGCCGAGATGATGAAGATGAAGCGATGATGATAGGGCATCCTATCGGAGCACGGCGATTGTCCCAGCACAGTAGATTCTGCTGGTGCTCACAATATATATATATATATATATATATATATATATTGTATGTCGCTCAGGACGCAAGCACAACGACGCCGATGCCCTTTCGCGTTCTACTTTGACATCTGATGCTGACAGCGTTTCCAGCGCAAGCTGCTATGTAGCTCCCCTTGACGCTGACTCCATGCCAACCGAGCAACGCAAAGACCCGTGGATCGTTGCCCTTTACGACCATCTGTCCAGTGCCACCCCAACTGCAGCGTCTCGGGCACTTAGGCGCCAAGCATCTCACTTTGCCATTCATAACAACGTGTTGTATCGACGCAACTATCACTCCGACGGGCGCAAGTGGCTTCTCGTCATCCCCCGCCACTTGCGCTCAGAAATATGTGGTTCCTTTCACAGTGAGCCTCATTGTGCCCACGCCAGTGTCCTGAAGACCTACCGACGTCTTCGGCTCCGCTACTACTGGCGGGGCATGTACAGCTTTGTGCACCAGTACGTGCGAGAGGTACGGGGATCGATGCCCCCCACCTCCACCACTTGTAAAGGAGATAGCCGACGCCTGGGTAGTCGCTTAGAGAGGGGTTTATTCACGGTCGAGACGTGCACACGCAAGAGCCGAGATCAGGTTTCCGCGAGACCAGACGCCGAGCGTTCTTCTGCTTCTTCGTCTTCTTACACCGATGCACCGCATAGGCGGATAGCCCTGCGTTAGTTCTACTTGCTCTGAGGCGTTACTTGCTCTGAGTTCTACTTGCTCTTCGTTACAATGTATATATATTATATATATATATATATATATATATATATATATATATATATATATATATATATATATATATATATATATATATATATATATATATATATATATATATATATACACAGGGTGTCCCAGCTATCATGCACCAAGATTTAAAAAAAGAGTAAAGGCGTAACTCGACAGAAACCAGGTGCATAATGTTTGCAGTACTGTGAAGAAGCATACAGTATTTTTTTCTTTAATGAGACCTAATTAACTAATTGTAATTAATTATCTAACTCGAGAAATACTATCCTAATCACTAAAGTGTCAATGAAGGACTTGAAGGTAACGACGAGGGGCATCTAACTGCGGTATTTTCAGCGATGAACTAATTGCGTACACATTTATTCTGACTGATAAAGGAAACCCGCGAAATATGAAAAATATCACGTGACGGCGCCTCCGCGCGCACCGTAAAGCAACGCCCTCAAACAGGCTGCCTCTGAGTTAGCCAGAATGAAGTAGACAAAAGAAAGAAAGAAGAAATCGTGACCGAATTTGTTCCTTATCTGCACAGGCGTCCCGCGAATCTTGCTGCTGCTGCTCATTCCATGCATGCTATTATCAAGGTGATGCGCGGTCTCTTCGGGCGGGTAACACGGGAAGCAATTGCTTTCAATCAGCTTTGTTTGGGGACGCTGCTTTACAATGCGCGCGTAAGCGTCGTCACGTGGTATTTTTCATATTTCGCGGGTTTCCTTTATCAGTCAAAATAAATGAGTACGCAATTAGTTCGTCGCTGAAAATAGCGCAGTTAGATGCCCCTCGTGGTTAGCTACAAGTGCCTCATTGACACTTTAGTGATCAGGACAGTATTTCTCGAGTTAGATAATTAATTACAATTAATTAATTAGGTCTCATTAACGAAAAAATTACTCTCCGCTTCTTCACAGTACTGCAAACATTATGCACTAGGTTTTCTTCGAGTTACGCAATTCCTCTTTTTTTAAATCTTGGTGCATGATAGCTGGGACACCCTGTATATATATATATATATATATATATATATATATATATATATATATATATATATATATATATATATTGTAACAGAGATAGTGGCCGTTAGCAGGCGCGCCAGTGTGGCCAAAGGGGTGTGTGCTCAACTGAGACCGAGGCTGACTGTCAGGTGGCGTCAATCCCCCAACTGGGTCTATGTGCAAGGTTCAGTCATCGGAGCAGCCCCATCAAGAACGATCTTGCTGAGAGACCTGCGCGTGGACTCCCGAGCTAGCTTGGCCTCTGGTACAACCAGCCCCCGTTACCACGCTCTAGCCGTTTGCTAATAAACCCCATTATATTTTGGTGGAGGTCGTAGTCTTTGCACGGTCCCCGGCCTGGAACTACGAAGCAATCGAGTGCTCCCCCCCGTCTTCCGAGGAATCGAGCACGACATGACCCCGCCGCCGCCTGCGCCCGTCATCTGCTCCGGGTCACTGCGTCAACGCGACCCCCCTCAGTTTCACCGGCAGTGACGACATCGATGCAGAAGATTGGCTCTCAACATTCGAAAGGGTGAGCACCCACAATCGCTGGGATGACGTTGCCAAACTCAACAACGTCCCTTTCTCCCTCGACAAATTAGCTGAATCATGGTTTCATAACAATGAACCGAAGATGCAGACTTGGTCGGCCTTTAAGACGAGGTTCCTGGCAGCGTTTGGTCGCCCCGCTCTACGCAAGCTAAACGCCGAACAACGTCTGCGCGTCCGAGCCCAACAGGACAATGAAAGTTACACCAGTTACATCGAGGACATTGTGGACCTTTGCAAGCGAGTTGACCCTGCGATGCCGGAGAGCGAGAAGGTCAGACACGTTCTCAAAGGGATAGAAGAGTTCGCCTTTCAGATGTTGCTAAACAAGAACCCACAGACTGTGGACGAAATCACTACATGGTGCCTGAGCTACGATGAACTGCGCAAGCAGCGTGTCGTTACTCGCCAGCGCACATCTCCCCACGAAGAGTGCTCACGGGGATGCCTTTCCTCTCTCACGATGCCGCATGACCTTCCTTCTCTTCTGCCGCACATCGAGGAGTTCGTGCGCGCAGAAATTGCACGACAGCTGGCTCTGCTTCCCAGTGTTCATGAGCGTCTGCCTTCGCCTTCACTGCCTTCGACTGTACGCCGCGTAATCCGGGAGCAAGTCGCCGAGGCGCTTCCTCCAGTTCGCCAACCTTACACTTGTGCCGGCCCCCGTGGTAGCGACCGTCGCGCCACCCGTGGCGCCCCCGTTAGAACCGCAAGTGACAGTGCCCCTCGAACAACCTGTGGCAGCGCCCATCGCACCACCTGTGACGATGGCGGTGCCCCCCGCCATTCCTGGAGCGCTCCCCTTCAGTTACGCCTCAATGGTCCGGCAACTGCAGCCCGGTGCTTTCCAAGCGTACCAGTATGTGAGAGACCCGCGCGCGACGCCTTATCCTCAACTACCACCTGAACCGCTGAACCCCTGGCGCACATCTGACAACCGCCCTATCTGTTATGCGTGCTGCATGCCCGGACACGTCGCTCGGTTGTGCCGTCGGCGGCCACCGCCTGCTAGCGACGTACATCGAGTGCCTCCTTATGGACCGCAACCGTACTACACCCATGGAGACTTGGGTCAGGCACCGAATTCGTCCTCTGCCGACCGTCCGCCCTTTTCCAGCCGTCGCTCCTTTTCCCCGCGTCGCCGTTCGCCGTCTCCCATGCGTCCCCGCCAGAATCCGACCGCTGAGGGAAACTAACGGCTGCAGTTCCCGAGGCAAGAACTGCAGCCCCGTCGAAATTCCGAAGCCCTCCTCTCTCACCCGCCAATGTTATAGACGTGACTGTTGAAGGTGTCGCCGCCCTCGCGCTTATTGACACTGGTGCCGCTGTGTCTGTGTTGAATGAACGTCTACGCCGCTCATTACGTAAAGTTACGACGCCTCTCTCTGACCTTACCCTTCGGACTTCGAGCGCGCAAGAGATTAAACCCTTGGCCATGTGTACCGCTCGGGTTCTCATCCAAGACGTCACCTACGTCATCGAATTCATTGTTCTCCCATCATGTTCCCACGACATAATCCTCGGCTGGGACTTCCTATCCCGACATCATGCCATAATCGATTGCGCCCGTTTGCAAGTTGAACTTCTACCGTTCTACGAGCCGCCGTCGAACGAGCTGTCGACCAAGTTAACTGTTTCCGAAGATACGGACATTCCCCCGAGATCTTCCCTCATAGTGCCCGTTTTGTGCAATGTGGACGACACGACTGTGGTTTTCACGCCGTCCAGGTCCTTCCTCTCGCGTAAATGACTGCCTTTACCATCTGCTGTCATCGACGTCCAGTCCGGTTGCAGCTTAATCGTCATTTGTAACCCATCTTCCTGCCCGACTACCTTGTTCCGTGGGGAATGTATAGGGTGTGTGGAAGCCGTTGACCCTTCTCACGTGAACGCTGTGCCCGACGAACCATCGCTGCTCACTGTTAGCACACTTAGTCCTGTGGGTGCGTCAAGCTCGGATGCGTTCCTGCAGTCCGTCGACAAGGGTCTTAGCCTTGAACAACGCGACAAGCTCATCGCCCTCCTTCAGTGTTTTCGCGACTCCTTTGATTGCGTACAAACCACCCTGGGACGCCCGTCGGCAGTTTCACATGAAATAGACACCGGCTCCCACGCCCCACTGCGGCAGAGACCATATCGCGTGTCACCTACGGAGCGCCGCGTGATCGACGAGCAAGTGTCCGATATGCTTACCCGTAATGTCATCCGACCCTCTACCAGCCCGTGGGCCTCTCCTGTTGTTCTGGTCACAAAAAAAGACGGGTCGATCCGGTTCTGCGTGGATTATCGCCGCCTCAATAAGATTACGCGCAAGGACGTTTATCCGCTGCCCCCTATCGACGACGCTCTTGACTGCCTCCAGGGTGCCGAGTTTTTCTCCTCCTTGGACCTGCGGTCGGGTTACTGGCAAGTGCCCATGGCTGATGCCGACCGCTCCAAAACAGCGTTCGTTACACCTGACGGTCTTTACGAATTTAACGTGATGCCGTTCGGGCTTTGTAATGCGCCAGCCACTTTCGAACGAATGATGGACAACGTTTTACGGGGCCTTAAGTGGAAAACCTGTCTTTGTTATTTGGATGACATTGTTGTGTTTTCATCGGATTTTGACACGCACCTTGATCGCCTTAAGCAAGTGTTGACCTGCCTCACGTCAGCCGGCTTGCAACTGAATCTGAAGAAGTGCCGCTTTGCTGCTCGAAAGCTAACAATTTTGGGCCATGTTGTGTCCAAAGAGGGCATCCTTCCAGATCCGGGCAAGCTTCGTGCCGTGGCAGAGTTTCCCAAACCAGCCACTCTGAAAGACCTCCGAAGCTTTATCGGCTTATGCTCCTATTTTCGCCGATTCATCCGAAACTTTGCCACCATCATCGCCCCTTTAACGCAGCTCCTCGCCTGCTTGTGACAACTCATTTGTGACCATGCAGCGCCTGCTTACGACGCCCCCAATACTGCGCCATTTTGACCCGCTTGCACCTACTGAAGTGCACACTGACGCGAGTGGTGTCGGTCTTGGCGCCGTGCTCGCCCAGCGGAAAGCTGGCTTCCATGAATACGTCGTCGCATACGCCAGCCGCACTCTGACGAAGGCGGAACGGAATTATTCCGTAACAGAGAAAGAATGTTTGGCGATCGTTTGGGCAATCAACAAGTTTCGCCCTTACCTCTACGGTCGTCCATTCAACGTCGTTACGGAGCACCACGCCCTCTGCTGGCTGTCTTCACTCAAAGACCCTTCTGGCAGACTCGGTCGTTGGGCTCTTCGCCTGCAGGAGCACGACATTCGCGTCGTATACCGGTCCGGACGCAGACACACGGATGCTGATGCCCTGTCCAGATCACCCGTGGGGTCGGACGATCACAGTTCATCTATGACAGATGGTACCGTGGCGTCTCTAGACTCCGTTGACATGGCTGCGGAACAGCGTAAAGATCCGTTGATCGCCTCTGTCCGTCAATATTTGTCGAGTCCGTCAACAGTTGCCGCCTCTCGGACGCTGCGCCGCCAGGCTTCGCACTGCGCCCTTCGGGACGACCTTCTTTACCGCCGCAACTATTCATCTGAGGGCCGGAAGTGGTTACTCGTGGTCCCTGGCCATCTGCGCTCTGATTTCTGCTCCCACTACCACGCTGACGAACGTGCGCGCACGCTGGGGTGCTCAAAACGTACCAGCGCTTGTGTTTGCGCCATTACTGGCGTGGAATGTACACGTTTGTAACCAAGTACGTTCGCTCGTGTACAGATTGCCAGCGTCGCAAGTCTCCCCCTCAACACCAAACCGGCCCGCTGCAGCCGCTACCATGTCCGGCGCGCCCTTTCGACCGTGTCGGCATCGACATATATGGTCCGCTCCCCACCACGACTGCAGGCAACCGATGGATTATCGTCGCGGTTGACCACCTCACGAGGTATGCAGAAACAGCCGCACTACACGCTGTTACCGCCAGCGACGTTGCATCGTTCCTCCTTCAATGTTTCATACTTCGCCATGGAGCGCCGAGAGAATTGTTGAGTGACAGGGGACGCGTCTTCTTGTCAGACGTTGTGGAGGCCCTGCTGACCGAATGCCGAGTCGTTCATAGAAAGAGCTCCTCCTATCACCCGCAAACTAACGGACTGACTGAGCGCTTCAACCGTACATTAGGCGACATGATTTCGATGTACGTTTCTCCCGACCATTCCAACTGGGATTTAGTTCTGCCTTTCGTCACTTACGCCTACAATACGGCGACGCAGACAACTACGGGCTTCTCGCCGTTCTTTTTATTATACGGACGTGAGCCATCGTGTACATTGGACACTATCCTTCCATACCACCCGGATGCGTCCGAGTCTGCACCCGTCTCGGAAATCGCCAAGCACGCAGAAGAGTGCCGCCAACTGACGAGATCATTCACAACCGCAGACCAAGGCCGTCAGAAGGCTCGCCACGACGCTTCCAGCGGCGTGGCGAGCCGCTGGAAGCGTCGTACTCTGCTGGTTCACTAGTTTGGCTTTGGACACCGTCCAAGAGCCCGGGCCTTTCGAGCAAATTACAAGCTAAATACGAGGGACCCTACCGAGTCGTCAAGCGAACTTCGCCCGTGAATTACGTCGTTGAGCCGGTCACTCTTCCTACAGATCGTCGTCGCCGTGGCCGCGAGACTGTTCACATTCAGCGCCTTAAGCCGTATTACGACCCGCTCGTCCTCACCTCGCCTTGAGTCGCCAAGGATGGCTCCTTTTTTTTCCCGGGGGGTAATTGTAACAGAGATAGTGGCCGTTAGCAGGCGCGCCAGTGTGGCCAAAGGGGTGTGTGCTCAACTGAGACCGAGGCTGACTGTCAGGTGGCGTCAATCCCCCAACTGGGTCTATGTGCAAGGCTCAGTCATCGGAGCAGCCCCATCAAGAACGATCTTGCTGAGAGACCTGCGCGTGGATTCCCGAGCTAGCTTGGCCTCTGGTACAACCAGCCCCCGTTACCACGCTCTAGCCGTTTGCTGATAAACCCTATTATAATATATATATATATCTATATATATATATATATATATATATATATATATATATATATATATATATATATATATATATATATATATATATATATATATTTTGGTAAGACATTCGACATGTAATCGAAAGGCGTGGGTTCGGTCCCCACTCTGGGCGCGTGTTTTTCTTTCTTTCTTTCTTCTGTATATTAAAAAAATGTGTACTTCATTTACCGTAGTGAAAAAGAAAGGAGCCTAACCACACCCATATGCCTCCTTTGGCGTTGTAGACTGCTGACCTATCTTTCTGTATTTTCCTCAACGAGCCCCTCATTTCCTTACTATATTATTCTGCGAAAGCCTAGCGAGGGTCTCGGTTCTGGCAGCCTTGATGCCTAGGTAGCATAAGAGGGCTTCCCGCCAGTTACCCGCTCATGACAGGCTGTAGACGTTTGAGTCACGCCCCGGGGGTTGAAAAGAAGGTCCCCTTCTCCCCGTGTAGTCAGAGTGGCGCTGGCTACCACCCTCAAGCGTCAGATACAATTCTAGTAAATATAAATAGTCCAGAAAGTGAAGGAGAACACAGTCGCCCAGATAGCCGAATTGGTAAGGCATTCGACATGTAATCGAAAGGCGTGGGTTCGGTCCCCACTCTGGGCGCGTGTTTTTCTTTCTTTCTTTCTTCTGTATATTAAAAAAAATGTGTACTTCATTTACCGTAGTGAAAAAGAAAAGAGCCTAACCACACCCCTATGCCTCCTTTGGCGTTGTAGACTGCTGACCTATCTTTCTGTATATATATATATATATATATATATATATATATATATATATATATATATATATATATAATTTCCTGCAGCGCCAATATGGCATTATAGCAGGGGGAAATTGAACATGTGGTCATATACTTGTGGCAGCCAGGCTACAACACATCGCTGAACATCGTCACAAATACAAAAATAAAAACAGAACTACAAGTCTAACAGATACTTAGTAAAAATTCCACCATCTTCCCGTGGGGAACCCTGATGAGGATGCGAAGCATCGTGGCGGTTCCGTGTGGTTCCATTGTGTTGCCGTTATGTTGAGTGATCTGGTTTTTACTAGCGCCAGAGGGAATTCCGCGTCCGGGTCCACACCGGTGGCAAAGGCACGCAAGTGCTGTTGTGTTACGGTGAGTAGGCGGTGGCTCTCGAGGCGCTGAAACTCGTCCATCATGTTCTTGTCGATGTTGTCTCTGTGGTAGAATCGGTAGTCTCCGTCAGCTTTGGTGAGCTAAAGGTTGTTGACATTGGTGCACCGGCTGAGAGCAATGTACACGCCCTCCTCTTCGCAGCTTTGTCTTCTCGTTCTTCTTCTTCTTCGGCGGAAGATGACGACGGTGGTTGAACGCGAACCTATCTCGTGATGGATTCTTTGGTTGGCCAATCCCTAGGTGCATCCTGTCACAATCAGCATCAGAGGCGCTGCGGACGGGGCTGGTTGAGCTGCAAGGCGCGTGGAGCTTCCCGCCACAGCTTTCCCACGGGAAATTCAGCATCCCCCTCTAAAGTTTTTAGTTCGTCGTTTCCGTTGACGTTCAGCTTCACGTGCCTTCGTTGTATCAGTAGCTTCTTGACGTAGTTTGAATGAGTCAAGGACATAAGGCGCGTTCGTAGCACCTGCTCCTGTCCCGGATTTGTAGCGTAGTGGGAAGAGCACCGCGTACCTCCCGTTGCGGCCAGAGAGTCGTGAGATCGAAACCGGGCGCGATTAACTATTTCTTTTTTTATAGTGTAGTATCGCAGAGCTGTGGGTGTAAGGAGGAGAGTTGCGCATGCGCAGTGAGCGTGTGGACGGCGCCGCCATCAACGACGCAGGACCTGGCGAGCCTAAGAAATTCTCCATATTTAAAAAACGCGTCAGTGGTACAATCAACTATAGTATAGCACTTGGCAACTTATTCCACAAACTAATGGTGTGAGGAAACAAAGAATCTTTAAAAACATTTGTACGGCAAGGTATTTCCGAATTTTCCAACTATGGTCACGCCGTCCAGATACAAAATGTGGGGTAAACAAAGATGTCACTATCAATGCCAGTTTTTTTTTAAATAGATACGATAAAGCAAATTAGGTTGGCATGCAGCCTGCGTTCTTTTAGGGGTTCCCAGTTCAGCTGGTTTTTCAGTAATGTAAAACTGGATCGGAAATAGTAATCACCCGTGGCAAAGTGGGCGGCACGGTTTTGTACACGTTCTAACATTTCGCTTAAAGGGGTCCTGAAATACCTTCCGCCGATGCGTGGATGTACATGTAACCAAATAAAGCAATGTATTAGTAATCTCCTCCCGCAAGAATTTTGTTGAAGCGATGAGTATTAGCTGAGAAATCGTAAATCAAAAACCGCGCATTATCGTCGCGCCGCGTTTCCTCCTCCTTTCAACTTACTCTCCGCTGTTGACGCCGAGCGAGCCTTCCCTCCCATGATGCTGCGCTCCTCGGCGGTGACGTACTTCCGCTATCGCGCTGCTCATACCGCCGTCTGCTACGGGCAAGCTTTGTTGACACCTTGAATCCCTCACTCCGATCAAGGCTGGAAAAGCGAACGAAAAATCTGACCGCATTTGTGCAGCGGCCTGGCCTTGCCCTTTCGCGGTGTGCGTTGCTGAAGGGCAGCACGTGACTTTTAATCGGCGGCGAACTCGCAGCCGCTCGGGGAGGACCGTGCGCTCGGTCCCTCATGCCCCTCATGCATCGCGCACTGTTTATCCAAAAAGCGCCGTATCAGGTGTGGCCCCGCTGGTGCCGGGTCTTATTTTGTGGTGGTGGTAATTTCTGCCGGTGGCATGTTAAAAAGACATTTTAAACCTATACAGAACCCGTGCACAAAACGCCAGTTCAGCTTGGGGCGACGCGTGGTGGAGAGCGGCAACGTTGGCAAAACATGCTCCGCCGCGGATCTGAGCTTTCTAGCGCTGGAGCGAGCACCATTTCTTTGACAATATCAAACATCGGTTGCCTTGGTAACAAGGCACAAACCGCCCCAGAAGTCAGTTACGGTTGCGTGATCCCGGTTCAGCTTGGGGCCCCACCTCGCGGCATATGGGCACTGCAGGCATACTACTCACTCTCATTTGGAAGTGCGAGATGCGTTTGGCATTACAGGAGGCGATGGTGTGTGTGTTGTGGACGCCTTTGTTTCGCGATGAAATGCGACGTTGTGCTTCTGCGGGTGGATAGTGCTTCCCATGGTCTGGATTATCTTCCTCGAGCGACGTACGACTCAACCTCGCATGCGGTATGTGCAGTGTGCGTGGCTAAAAGCCATCTCGGCTTGCGCGCCAGAGTTGAGTGACTTGCTGTTCGTCCCCGCAAACCGCGCGCGAGGTGAGTGCCGAATTTACGACGGGCAGGAGGAGGCAACCCATCGTCTGTCAATCGCGGTTCAGACTTGCAACGCATGTTGTGACATTGTGTTCGTTCGAAACGCATCTCTGGATTGTTTTGAAGTGGAATAAAATGTATCCGTCAAACCCGGGCATTCGGCTCAGGGCGTTCTCTGCGATTGCACGAAAGAAGTGCCACGGGGCTTCAAAGCTTTCTTTATGAAACGTACTCAGGTAAGAGAATATCCATGTCGTGTTATGGCCGTGTTGCATTCAATACGAACGGTTAAGCGTTTGTTTACACTTGTTTCGTTTGTCGTAAAATGTCCAAGCCCTCCGACACTCCGCTGGCAGATCAGCCGGCGAGCCGACGCTGAGCAGACGACTCATCTCTTTGCCGGAAGTGCGTGAAAAAGCCGCCCAATAGCAGGATGTCTAGCTCATGACGAACATCTGGGAATTGATGATGTAGACATGTGAAGATGGCGGCGTCCAAAAACACGAAGGAAAGGGTGAGAAAAAAGCGACAAACTTTGCAAGAAAAGTGTGAGCTTTCCGCTGCGCGTAAAAGAGTAATACTTGGCACAGATGATGTTGACGACCCAATCTAACGATTGCGCTAGTCAATTTAGTGTGCTCAAAACGCCTTTCAGGGCCCCTTTAAGTAGGCAAGTTGCGGGTTCCAAGCGCCGCACGCATACTCCATGATGGACCTTACGTGGGTGAAATAAAGAATAGAAATACTGTAGCCACTAAAAAAGTTATATATATATATATATATATATATATATATAGATATATATATATATATATATATATATATATAGCGAATCAGAATAGGAAATGAGGGGTTCGTAGAAATAACACAGAAATAAGGGTTGGCAGTCAAGAAAATCTCGGAAAGCAAAGGGGAGGTTGTGGTAGGTCATTGAAACAGATAAAGAATTTAGAAAGAAAGAAAGAAAGCGGAGAAAAAATGCCCGCCAGGTGGGATCCGAACTCACGACGTCCAGAATACCGGTCTGGTGCGATAGATGGTGCGATACCAGTCTGGTGCGATTTTTCTCCACTTTCTTTCTTTACAAATTCGTTATCCGTTTCAATTACCTATCATATCCTCCCCTTTGCTTTCCGAGGTTTTCTTGACTGCCAAACTTTATTTCTGTCTTATTTTCAACGAGCCCCTCATTTCCTAATCTGATTCGCTACATGCATAGCGAGGGACTCTGTTCTGGCAGTCTTGGCGCCATAGGAAGCTTAAGAGGGTTCAACGCTGGTCGATCACTCTCGACATGTCGTAGACACTCGAGTCACGGCCCGGGGGTTAAAAAGAAGGTCCCCTTCACCCCGAGAAGTCGGAGTGGCGCTGGCTAACACCCCCAAGCACAGGAAAAAATTACATTAACATAAATACTTCAGAAAGTGGAGGGGAGAAATAGCCCCGCCGGTAGCGTAGTGGTTATCGCACCAGACCGGTATTCTGGAGGTCGTGGGTTCGGATCCCTCCTGGCGGGCATTTTTCTCCACTTGCTTTCTTTCCAAATTCTTTATCTGTTTCAATGACCTACCATATCCTCCCCTTTGCTTTCCGAGGTTTTCTTGACTGCCAAACTTTATTTCTGTGTTATTTTCAACGAGCCCGTCATTTCCTATTCTGATTCGCTATATATATATATATATATATATATATATATATAGCGAATCAGAATAGGAAATGAGGGACTCGTAGAAATAACACAGAAATAAGGATTGGCAGTCAAGAAGACCTCGGAAAGCAAAGGGGAGGTTGTGGTAGGTCATTGAAACAGATCGAGAATCTGTTTCAATGACCTACCACAACCTCCCCTTTGCTTTCCGAGGTCTTCTTGACTGCCAATCCTTATTTCTGTGTTATATATATATATATATATATATATATATGTGTGTGTGTGTATATATATATATGAAATCATTTGTTCATCAACTGTTGTCCTGCCCAACACAACACGTGTCACCATGTTTACTGTGATTGGCTCCTGCTGCTTTATAAGCCAGTTTACTTGCAATTTGTTTTTATTCTGACGAAGGCTTCCCCGAAGCCGAAACGTTAATACATTTTCGTTCGTAACCCTTTAGTCTTCTCTTTCGCTGTACATTTTTACCGGCCCCATCGTACTTCATTCATACGCTATATATATATATATATATATATATATATATATATATATATATATATATATATATATATATATATATATATATATATATTTTTTTTTCACCACTTTCTTTTCGACTCAAAAAATTCTTCGTCTCTTTCTATGACCCACCACAACCTCCCCTGTGCTTTCCGAGGTTTTCTTGACTGCCAACCCTTATTTTCTGTCTTATTTCACGGAGCCCCTCATTTCCCATTTTCTGATTCGCTATATCTATCTATCTATCTATCTATCTATATATATATATATATATATATATATATATATATATATATATATATATATATATATATATATCTAGAGAAAGATAAACTCACAAAGCGCGCAGAAATAGTAGAAGTAAAGAGTCGGATACACAGCAAGAACAATAACAAACAAGGTTTACTTACGTAGCGGCAACGGGACTTGCCTTCATCAGAGTAAAGTTACATGATTTTGCTGTCGCAAACATTTGTAACACATTTCTTATATAGGTTTGCAGAAAACTGTGAGACGGAGCGGAAAAAGTTTTGGAAATGGAGAGTATGCATACAGTCGGGAAACGCCTGTGTTACAACAACAACAAACCAAAAAAAAAGGGGGGGGGGGCGAGAGAGAGAAATGGGTCGTGTTAACAAAGCAGCGTTCAAGGTTGCACCATGACGGGTCAACGTATTCCGCGTGGGCTGCAAGTTCAGACAATGCGGGAAATTGGACAACCGCGGTTTCAAAAGAAAGGATTCAGTGGCTGGGGAGACTATATCGGCCAAACTGAAACGCCCTTCCGAATACGGTTCAATAATCACCGCTCTCATGCAAAAAGCTGCCCTTATTTGTCACTGTCAAGACACGTGAACAGTCCCGCGCATGCATTTGAACATCTTAAAGCAACGATTTTAGAATCCGCCTTCAAAACGCACCACGACCGCGAGGTTCGGGAATCTTATCTCATTTATAAGTTTGGGTCAGCCACACTATATATATATATATATATATATATATATATATATATATATATATATATATATATATATATATATATATATATATATATTGTGACAAGAAGAGTTGACGGGGCACAACAATAGTAGATGCCGAAGCGCCATTCGCCCAATCGGGTATGCCCCTAGAATCAACGTGTAGACGACGAAGGCCCGACTCGTTCGTTCATGCCCACCTCTCTGTTGTTTTTTTGGTGTTTTCTCTCTCTCTCTCTCTCTCTCTCTTATGAACTTAAACCAAATTCTTTCTTCTGCTCCATTATTTTGCCTCGCATGATTGATTGTAATGAAAACATAACTCTTCTTGGCCAATCCCCCTAAGTGGGTATGCGCTATTTTTCGGGCCACCAGCACCACCACGAGCTCGTACTGGCTCGACCTGCGCTCGGCCCGTTGCCTTACGCAACGCCTTGAATAAAACCCTACGATCAACTGTCGTCGTGACTGCTATTCCCCTTTGAAAGTGGTGGAGGTCAAGGTTCTCGGTTCCACACTGGAGCTTCGCAGCGGGACACTGCCCGACATGAACCGCCGAGAGACCAGCCAGCACCCTGCGCCGTCAGGCGCACCCGTGATCTGCTCTTGCTCGATGCGACAGCGGGACCCAACCGTGTTCCCTGGCGAGGACGACGCTGATGTCGAAGACTGGCTGTCGTCGTATGAGCGTGTGAGTGCATACAACAAATGGGATGATCCGACTAAGCTGCATAACGTGTTTTACGCCCTTGATAAGCTCGCCCGGCGGTGGTACGCGAATAATGAGTCAGACATTGCTACCTGGTCTGCCTTCCGCACCCGCTTTGTGGCAGCATCGGCCGCCCAGCAGTACGCAAGTTCCATGCCGAACAGCAGTTGCGTGTACGCGGCCAATGAGCCGGGAAACATTCACCAGCTACATCGGGAACGTGGTTGACTTGTGCAAGGACACCGACCCGTCCATAACGGAAACGGACAAGGTCAGGCACGTCCTTAAAGGAGTGGACGATGACGCGTTCCAGATGCTACTGTCCAAGGATCCCCAAACGATAGCCGACGTCGTGCGTTTGTAAGAGCTTCGACGAGCTTCGAAAGCAGCGGGCCGTAACTCGGCAAGCTTGCGCTCAGGCCGAGCCCCGGCATGTCGAGGTTGGCTGCGACTTATAGCCGGTATTCATTGAAAAGTTTAGCTGTCAATTTCTTCATTTGGCAACACTGAAATGGCCACGGACATGGCCGAAGCGCCACAAACATGGCGCGGCTTATGCCACTGCGGCGGCACGCCGAAGAACAAAAATAACACCGGCATGCGTTGTCTATTCTGTTTAAACCCGATTCTAAACAGTGGTGCCAACAGAGTTGTTATTTATCGCACTCACATTTGAGTCAAGGCGTTAATTTTCGGCGGGTTAGAGCTTGGAATGTCCAACGCATATCATGCGCTTAGCACGGACACGGACAAGTACCGCCATCTCGCGGAGCCCGACGTAACCAGTGACTGCGCATTCACATGGTTGCCTGCATGCGCGCCTCGCTGTTGAATACAGGCCATACAGACGACCCGACGCTGTTCACCCAGATAAAAGATTTTTTTTCGGGAAGAGGTGGCTCGCCAGGTGTCTCTCCTTCCGTACACCGCGGAGCCGTCGTCCTCTCTAGCTCCTGCACAGAGGTACGTGATACAAAAAGAGGTCGCTGAGGCGCTACCTGCCTCGTACCAGGCGCCGGTCGCAGCCCCCATAACGTACGCCGAAGCTGCAGGGAGGTCGCCTCTGCAGCCTGCTCCTTCGTTCCACCCTCGAGTGATTCCACCAGCCCAGCCTGGCGTGCCGCTGCCTCCGTTGCAGACCAATCTGATCCCGAATGTCCGAGCAGGCGCGTAGCCAGGATTTTTTTCAGGGGGGGGGGCTAAAGTTTTGCTCAAGCCACCTCGCCCCCCCCCCCCCCGACAGAAAAAAGCACGGTAGTTTTCAAGCGCCCTTAAAGGCTATCAAGACAAAATACATGCTTGGCTGATTACACAGACTGCATTGTCCCGATAGCAATGACACCAATCTTATCGCAAGCTTCAAAGGAATAATCGATATATTAACCCTTTCAGTCCCGACTTTTTTTCCTAGCGGAAAATTTTTTTGCTGGGTTCTACCAAATTCTGCGGCTCCCCTGAGCCCATAAACGAGAAATAGAGTTGGTAGTACAAGTGTAATTACTGATTTGATATATCGGCAATTAAAAATGTTGTTTCGAGCGAAATTTTCTTTTCCTATTTCCCTACATTCTATGACCACATGGCCCTACAAGCAAAATATGAGCTCCGCAGTGCAAATATATACAGATTTACAAGGCTGGGAATACAATTAGGATCTCTGGTTCTTTTAGCCTCGACGTCATAATTTCGTGTTTTAGCCTCGACGTCATAACTTCTTTGTAGCGTCTGGCCCCGCTAAAACGCTACAATGGTGATGTATACCGCAAACCTCATCCTTGAAGGACAATTCCCCAAAGAACTGGCAGTTTTCTTCTGTTCTCTATGCTTTAGAGTGACTCCAGCAATGTGATTCCTTTTGTTTTGTAATCCCGAAACACGCGAAGCAGTGGCGACTCCCCACCCACTTTCCGGCGATTTCTTTATGACATCACAGGATCTCGTTTGTACAATTGGCGCCCGACGACCTCGGCCACCGCCAAAAAACATGATCGCGTGATTGTTGAAGGGCCCCTAATTCCATTGATCCTATCATTTGAGTTCTAACGTGCTGCTAACACACTCATAACTACGTCTTAGAGCTGGCCTAAACCACATCACTCCTGCCGATATTACGTCAGTACAGCGCGATATTTGAAAATTTTTGATATTCGTTGCATTGCTTCGGTTGAAAAGCGTCTTCTGTGACTGGAATGGAGCTGAGTGAGTTACCAAAGGCTAGTTCTTTCAAATTGAACCAGCTTGTATTTTTTCTTCGCATTGCCCGTTTAAGATATATCTCTCATGATATTGCTGTTGATTATGATGGTATTTAGTGCCGGATGAAGTTGTAAACTGGGAAAAAAATCCGCAGACAGCGTGGTGTGAATCCGCGCCCGTGATACGGGACGTATATTGCACGCACGGGCACCTTGGGCAGGCATTGCATTAAATGACCATAGTTTCATGTGATTATTTTAAGGAAGAAGAAAACGGGGCGCAAACTAGACGTAGACGAAAGAAACGAGGTAAGACATACAGGCGCCAACTTCCAACTGTTTATTTGAAGCAAACCACGCGAAATTTATACAAGTCTTATCGCGTGGTTTGCTTCAAATAAACAGTTGTAAGTTGGCGCCTGTATATGTCTTACCTCGTTTCTTTCGTCTACGTCTAGTTTGCGCCACGTTTTCTTCTTCCTTAAAATATGTACCAACTAGCTCAGCAACAAGTTTTGTTAATTTGATGTGATTACTTGCTTTATTTCAACGTCCGTGGTATTATGAGGGTGACATCCGCAATAAAATGACGTAGGCCGTAAGAACGAGACTTTTATTTATTTAACTGCTGTTGTGCGAAATTCAGGAAAAAAATGTTTTGCTTATAAGCATTCTACGCCCGTACAGCAGCTTCCAGTGTAAGGCCAATGGAGCTCATTCTATGGAGCTCATTATATGGAGCCAATGGAGCTCATTCTATGCAGTCTACGTCGAATCTATGCACTCAACTTATGTGTAGCGCAGGTCTTATCTTAAAATAACGACAGGCTATCAATTATGCATGCAAGAAGCGTTATACCACTAGCAATAATTTCAGCAAATAACACAATAAACACACAGACATCTCGCACCACAACTGCGCTGTTAACGGCGAAAATCACACGAACATGGCAGGATATGCCCTCACTCAAAGCGGAATAATTCAGCCATTGGTATTTGTCAAGCCATGCCAGTTAAAAATTTCTGCTTCTGTCTCGAGTCTGTAACGCAGTGCATCTCGTAGCTTCTATCAGCCCTCCGGGCGGACTGGAGAAGCTGGTGCTTTGTAACAACGTCAATATGGTTAACATTTCGGTACAGCCCAAATGTCGAGTCTCCTGCAATTTGCCCCCCCCTTGGTGTTCTGAAATGGTTGCATTATTCTCTGTCAAGTTTTCAATGCTTCGTGCATAAATGTCCTTAGTCTGCCTGAAGGCGTGTACTATCCAGTAACTTTTATGAGGCGGACATTCCCTTTAGGTGAAGGTAGAGCAGGTCACTGCAAGGTAACTTTAAATTTAGCAAGAAAAAATAATAACGCAGATTTGCCTGACCATACTCTTGCGGTTAGGCATGGTCTGTGCAAGCTATTGAGTAAACTCTTGATGCGTTTGGAATTTTTTTTTGAAATCTGAAGAAAGAATTATAAGAAGGTCCTACCATTCTGGTTTCAAACATTAATAGTGAAAGGACGTACTTTTTAGCGGGCGCGGCGCTGCCATTGTTTAGCCGAGTACACACAGCGGGTTTTAAAGCTAAATGATAAAACAGCATGGGCTGGACTGCATAGGACGCATAGAAATTTTGTAGGTTTAGTTGGCGACTCGGGAAATGGAAATCATGCTGGGAAGCTTCTTGGTCCACCAGAAAACAGAGAGCACTAGGAAGTTACACAGGGAAGTTGCGCAGGACCTTCAGACTTGGGTGGATGCTCGAATCGAGTCAGCATTTTGTTGACCGCAGTGCACCAAGAAAACATGCGTAATGGCATGGCTTTGCGTACATAAATGCTACAGACTACCGTGTTTCAGCATGAAACGGACAATAATGGTACTCGCTTGCTTGACAGCGACCGTGATGCTCAAACTGAAGCATGGTTTCAGGCTTATGCGACGTAATATATTAGCAAAAAACTGCAAAGTTGTTTACAATGATAATTCCTCAGTTATTTTGGTTACTTGAGTAATGCTGACTATTGTGCAAAATTTCCTTCATGCGACATTTTAGGAGGTATAACAGTAGTGGATCCAAGCAGAAGCACATCAGTGTGCACCCCTACAGAGGACGCTCGTAACTGTTGTGGATGGGTAGTCTCTGATCTCATCTGCTTTCCCTCCGTTGTTCAGAACGAGGGACACTCTGCCCTGGCACCAGTCTCTGGGTATCCCCTTTCCAGTGAGGATCCCCGTGAAGAGGTTGGCAAGCTGTTCCCTCGAGTTGGGACCGAGGCTTTTCACGAGGCGGGCCAAGATGCCGTCCTGAGCAGACGCGGTTTGGTGGAGGGTGCGTGCTATTGCGTGATCAATGGTGCAAAGAGCAAATTCCCATCTTACTTCCCCGCTGTTTTCTTCTCGGTTAACCAGTTCTGGGTGCACTGTCGTACATAGAGGCTCCGCTGCATTCGAATGGTATACGGCTCCTCAAGGTGGTGGGTTACACATTCCTTGAGGTCTGCGACGGGCTGGCCTGTTGCATCTGTTATCTGCACCGAGGAATGGGTCTGCTTGTCCAAGGACCGGACATAGCGCGAGACACTCTGTGCAGTCGATTTGCTGCCTGCCCGGAGGGTCTGCATTTGGCGCCTGACGCTTCCGCCAGTTTAGCCAGTAGCCAGTACCATCGCCTGCATTGTCCGCTTGCACTGTGGGTGAATCCTCCACGTAATTACAGAGGACTCTGCCTCCCCGGTTGTGAGTGCTCGTCGATGTGCTTGGTTTGCCATGCGCCTCGCACGCAGAGCCTCTGCAACTTCTCTGTCCCACCTTCCGTTTCTTCTTCGTGCTTCCCGGCCATGCCCCATGTGTCGTTGCATGATCCCACTGAGCCCCGACATATACTCCTCTTATGACTCTGACTCGCGCCGCTCTCCACTCTGCTCAAACTCCCTGGCTACAAGCTCAACCGACCTGTTTGGGAGGAACTTGCTACGGCTGATTCCGGCTGAAGACCATGCGTATGCGGTTGTGGTCACTTCCCAAGCCATGTTTGCCCTCCTCGTCAATATGCAAGCATTTTAATAGCTCAGCGAGACGGGGTGGGGACACTGAGGCATAGTCAATGCATGAAGTAGTACCGCGGGCGCACCAAGTGTACTGGCCATGACAGTGTAGGCCCAGGTTGGCAATGTGGACACTTAGGCGCTTGGCAAGACTTTTGGGACGATAGCCATTTGTGTCTGTCGGTAGCACCCCGAAGTCCTGCTGTGCGTGAACGCCCCCCTCCCTCAACCCCAAGCCGTGCACGCATAAACCGGCAAGCAGTGATGGCCGCATACTGTACACCGGCGAAAATGTCGCTCGGAAAGCCTTCCAGGCTCAAGAAGAATAATGGGCGTTCCAAGCGTTCCAACCGGCCAAGGTGCTCTTCAACTCAAAGGGATCCGCAGCTTATCGGTGAAGCGGAATTTTAGGCGGGAACGGCGGCGGCTACATGTTCTGCGTCGGAGGCTTTACGCCCATTCGCGCTTCTGTGTGTTCTCCGCATTCATCTGATAACGGCGCTACCGCCGTTGTCAGCCCATTGAGCAACTTGTGAAAGAGGCATCGGTGGCGGCCAGGGAAATATAGTTGAGAAAGACGAGTCGGCGGTGGCGAGAAGGAGGCCCGGAGCGTTGCCAAGTAAAACGCCATCACCGGAATGAAAACTGGGGGGTTAGACATATACAATAAAACCAGGTAATAGCGAACTGTAATATGCGGCGTGATTAGTTCGACATATCTAATAATTCGATATAGCCAAACCCGTCTATAACGAATTTTTTGTACTAGTTTGCAATACGCGGGACCCTCCCCCCCACCCTGCCGTTCCCACATAATGAAATGAACACATAAAGTATGTTATTACCTTACACGAAACAATCCATTTTTTGCATGCAATAAAGCTACTTTCCGCCTCAACTGCCTATTTCGGAAAAAAGGGGTAATTCTTGTTTTCACTTCCGTTTTGGCGGCGCCATGCATCCCATTCTCTACACGAGACATCGTTTGCACCAGTTCAAGTCCGTGTCCTTCAATATCAAAGAAATTTCGGTGGAGCACATCGACTGGCCAAAGCGCTTCATAAAGCGTCGTACGGCTTTACGTTGTGGCATCCTCAGTCTCTTAAGTGCTTTCAGCAGTACCAGCTGCCATGACATCAGCGACGGTGTGTGCGTGCGAGGGGCTGACGGCAACACCGGCGTCAACACTCAGGAAATCCTCGTAGGACACTCCTTTCGGCACAGCATCTGGAACGTTGGCGAGCTCTTCGCGCAGTTCGCCGATGATGCCGTCTTGGTCAGGACTCGCTGACTGGATGGGCTCCGTCGTGAATCTCGTGCGTCGGAAACAGTTACGGAAGGTGTCGGGCGTCATTCCGGTCCATGCAAGGCTCAACATCTCCATCATGGCCAATCAGCATCTCAATCGCCGCTCCGAGACCATCACGTATTTCGGTGGCCATTGTAGGCGCGCCGAGTTCGATATATTCGATATATCCGATGTGAATATATCCGATGTTACAAGGAATATGCTTCGCATGCATTTTCGACGTGTATTTTCTTTTGTTCCATATATAACGTAATTCGCTCTATCCGGGTTCGTTATGATCGGGTTTGACTGTATACTGCTTCGCAGTCAAAACCCTTCCCGTGATCGGAAGCGAATCCCAGTCCCTCGCGTTATGAAGCCGACGGCTCTCCGATTGTGCCACTTCGGAATGGTCGAAGCAGTTTAGACTTTGTTCTTGAACTTTCACTCAGGTTGCATTGGAGAAAGCTTCACGTTTCAACCATTTTTCTCTCAACGAAATGGCTTTGATTTTTTAATTAAAATTTAGAAATGTGCCCTAGCTGGAAAGAAATTTGGCGCATCTCAGAGCGGCGATTAAGTAGTTTATTTGGAGCGATAGAGCTACGTTCACCCTGAAGTGGACCTGTTAAGGCTGCATTTTTCCTTGTACTGGTGGTACGTGGTGCACTTGTGGCTGATAAGAATTAATCACCATCATCAGCCTGTCTACACCCACTGCAGGGTAAAGGCCTCTCCCATAGGTCTCCAATAATTTTCCCAGTCCTGTGCTGACTGCGACCAATTTGTCCCCGAAACCTTCTTGATCTCATCTGCCCACCTGACCTTCTGCCGCCCGCTGCCACGCTTGCCTTCTCTAGGGATCCACTCTGTTACCCTTAATGACCGACGGTTACCTTGCCTTCGCATTACATTCCCTGCCCACGCCCATTTCTTAATTCCTACTGATATGTCCTTAACATGCGTTTCTTCCCTCACCCACCGCGTTCTCTTCTTGCCCCCCAATGTTACACCTATCATCTTCCGTTCCATTGCTCTGATAACAACAGTCCTTAGTTAGATTTCGTGTAATTGCGTCATGTTCCTTTGATTAACTGGAATCTCGAACCTATGCAAGTCCTGCTGCATGTGTGTTATAGCTGGCACTATTATTATGTGCGTTGCTCCTATTTAGAGGCGAGTGAATAAAGTATACGTGCTGGTCGTGATTAAGGGTGGGGGGGATCTGCTTCCTTATTCTTCTATCTTGTGGAATGTGGGCACACGCACAAGCATGGCGACCGATGCGCATGAAGGTTTGAAAGGCTTCTGCCGCAAGTAACTGCAGACACCCGTTTTATTCGTCGACTGTCTGCTCTTGGCTGCAAAAGACAAGCGATTCTCTGACACACTGACTGCGTGAGGAAACGGCCACGTGCCTAAAGCGATTCTGTCTGCACCTAATTTTGTGGTACTTTAACCTCTTGTCGCGGTTTCTTCAGAAAGAGCCAAGTGCAGGGATAGCCGTGGGCGTCGCCCCATGGAGCAACTGCTTTGCCCCCCTCGAGAGAAAATCCTGCCGACGCCCATGCTCGCAGATGCACATCAACTGGTCCGCTTGGAACACCGACGTGGGCCAATATCACTTGTTCAGCTTGAAGGGCTTTCAGAGCCACATGTTCTACAGTGTCTAAGCACCCGGCTTATGCGTGCACGGGTCGAGAGTGGAGAGGCGGGCACGCGCAGTCAAAGGTGCCATGCCCTTAACTGCGGCCGTCCAACAGCCCAGTGCTACCGGTCCGGTGTCTTCAGTGGTAGCGGGGATTGAGTTGGCGAGTGTACACAAACGGTAAGATGCTGTGGCGACCACTGCGCACAAACCTGCGCAGCCTCCGTCTCGTCACTGTTTAGCCCAGCGTGACACGGCCACTCGCTGCAACACGTTTCCGATAAGGGACAGCGACACCGCAGTTTCGCTGGAGGCTTACGTCACCACTGGGGTCGATAAAACCCAAGCCGCTAAGCTCGAGATTATGATTGTTCCTCTAACCTTTCAAGCGCAGGCCGGCATACTTGCCCCGCTGCTGCTTCCACGTTAATAAACAGTTATGTTTTACGTTGGGATGCTGCCTTCTACCGACGCGGCATGCACCCCACATCTGGTGACCCGGAAAACGAACTAACCGCACCGCCATGGCTGACGCAGAAGCCCTCACCGCTCTCCGCCAGCAAGTACAACAACTTCAACAGGAACTGCAACAAACCAAGCAACAGCAACAATCTCGCAACGCCCCCGCAAACGAGGACGTGCCTACCGGCTCCGCTGAGGACGTGCCTACCGGCTCCGCTGAAGGAAGGCTCCTACAGAAGCCTTCCCGCACGCTGCTTCCTGGCGTGTTGCTGTCAAGCTTCCGCCGTTTTGGGCGGACTCGCCCGAGGTCTGGTTCGCCCAGGTCGAGGCCCAGTTCTCCTTGGCGCGCATCACGCAAGACCGGACCCGCTACGATTACGTCGCCGCTCACTTGGACGCACGTTACGCCAACGAGGTCCGGGATATCCTTGCCAACCCACCAACGGACAATCTGTACGAACATCTGAAGACTGCACTTATCCGCCGCTTGTCACTCTCGGAAGAACAGAAGATACGACAACTGCAGTCAGCAGAGCTCGCTGAGCGCAAACCTTCGCAGCTCCTGCGCCACTTGCGTGCGCTCGCGGGCAACATGCAAGTCCAGGATTCTTTCCTGCGATCGCTTTGGCTTCAACGGCTCCCGCCGCACGCCCAGGCGATTCTGCAGGCTCAGGTCAAGCTACCTCTCGACGAACTTGCGGAGATTGCTGATCGCGTCGTCGAGGCCTCCTCGCCGCAGTTGTCGCCCACCATCCAGGCTGTCGCCGCACCGCTGAACACCACGGAGTTTACACGCCGTATCGACGACATCGATCGACGGCTCACCTCCATCCAACAACACCTGGATGAACGTCTTCCGACGCCACAGCGCCGCCATTCGCAAAGCCGCGACCGCAACACCACCTCGTCACCACAACCGGACATCAACGGTCCGTGCTACTACCACCGACGCTTCGGTGACAAAGCCCGGCAGTGTCGTTCACCCTGTTCCGTGGGATATGCGGAAAACGACAGCGGCAGCTCGTAGAGACGGCCGCAAGCTGCCAACCCGGAGGCCGTCGCATCTTCGTCACCGACCAAATCACGAAGCAGCGTTACCTGGTCGACAGCGGTTCCGACGTTTGCTGCTACCCGCGACACCACCTTCAAGGCCCTCGTCCGCCGACATCTTTCGAGCTCAACGCGGCGAACCAGTCCACAATCAAGACGTACGGCTCGCTGCGCCTGTACATCCAGCTCAAGAACCTATGCCGCGACTTTCACTGGAACTTTGTCATCGCCGACGTCGCCGAGCCAATCATCGGCTCAGACTTTCTGGCTCACTACAACCTCCTTCCGGACTGCCGCAACGTCCAGCTAATCGACGCGACAACGGGACACTCCACACCAGGCCAGCGAACGACCGCCCAACAGCCAAGCATCAAGGTGCTCAGCATTGACAATCCCTCGCCGTACCATGCCATCCTCGCCGAATTTCCCGGTTTGACGCGCCCCAGCGGACTGCCACGCAAAGTGCAGCACACCACCGTGCACTACATCCGGACCACTTCAGGTCCCCCAGTTTTCTGCCGTGCCCGTCGCCTTGCCCCGGACCGCATGCGCATAGGCAAAGCAGAGTTCGAGGCCATGCTCCGCGAAGGAACCGCCCGCCGCTCTGACAGTCCATGGGCTTCACCACTCCACTTTGTCCCGAAGAAGACCGAAGGCTGGCGGCCCTGTGGGGACTACCGCGCCCTAAACGCTCGCACCATCCCGGACAGGTACCCCGTCCGCCACATACAGGACTTCGCCCATCGCATTCATGGCTGCCACGTGTTCTCCGTGCTAGACTTGGTGAAGGCCTACACACAGATACCCGTGAATCCGGATGATGTCCCGAAAACCGCTATCATCACACCCTTTGGGTTGTTCGAGTTTCCCTTCATGAGCTTCGGCCTGCGGAACGCTGGACAAACCTTTCAGCGCTTCATCGACGATGTCGTTCGCGGCCTCGACTTCTGTTTCATTTACCTTGATGACATACTGGTATTTTCCCGCGACACCGTAGAGCACCACAGGCACCTTCGCCTGCTGTTCGATCGCCTCGATGACCACGGTCTACTCGTCAATATCCAAAAAAGCACGCTAGGCACTTCCGTCGTCCATTTCCTTGGCCGCGAAGTTTCGTCTGAGGGCATTCGGCCCTTGCCCCAACGCATCTCGGACCTGCAAAAGTACTCTCTACCCACCACCGCTAAAGACCTTCGCCGTTTCCTCGGCATGCTGAACTTCTACAGGCGTTTTTTGCCACACGCAGCCGAACACCAGGCTCACCTCCACGATGCTTTGGCTGGGCTACGAGGAAACCAACCCGTCACGTGGACACCAACGTTAGCGAAAACCTTCGAAGATTGCAAAGCCGCCCTCTGCACCGCCACGCTCCTCACCCACCCTGTGCCAGACGCTCCCTTGGGACTCTTCACGGACGCATCTAGTTTCGCCATCGGCGCCGCCCTCATGCAACGCGTGGACGACACCTGGCATCCCTTGGCTTTCTTCTCGAAGAAACTCGCAACCCCGAAAATGACCCCTTCCGTCGCCAGTTCCACTGACGAAACCACGACCACCGCCCCGACCAATGTGCCAGCCTACTACAGAGAACTTCTGGCGATATACGAAGCAGTGCAACACTTTCGCCATATTCTCGAAGCACAGAACTGCACCATCTACACCGACCACAAGCCTCTCACCTACGCCTTCTCTCAACGTCGCGACAAACTCCCGCCTGTTCAGCAGAACCAACTCTCATTCATCACACAGTTCACCACCGACATCCAACATGTCAGCGGGAAAGACAACGTGGTCGCCGACGCGCTTTCACGTGTAGCCACCATCAGCTCGGCGCAGATAACAGCGGACGTCCTCGCCGAGGCTCAGACCACGGATGCCGAACTGCAGGAACTCCTCAAGGGCACATCCTCACTACAGCTACAAGAAGTCCCCATTCCAGGGTCGGCAACCTCAATCTGTTGCGACACGTCGACAGGACGAAGCAGGCCCTACGTGCCCCTGTCCCATCGCCGTGGTGTTTTCAACCAGCTCCACAACCTCAGCCATCCCGGCATACGCGCCTCTACACGTCTCATAGCTGACCGCTATGTCTGGCCCTCTATGCAGCGCGACTGTCGCACGTGGGCGCGCTCCTGCATTCACTGCCAACGTGCCAAAATCACCAGGCACGTCACGTCCCCACTCGGAACATTCCCTCAGCCCTCTGGTCGGTTCGAGCACGTCCACCTCGACATCATAGGACCCTTTCCCCAGGCTGGACCCTACCGCTACTGTCTCACCGCCATCGACCGATACACTCGATGGCCCGAGGCATGGCCCCTCGAGGGAATCACCGCAGAAGACGTCGCCTCGGCCTTCTTCACCGGTTGGATTGCTCGTTTCGGCGCCCCCCGCCGTGTAACCACCGACCAAGGACGACAGTTCGAATCGCACCTATTCAGGCTCCTCAGGCTGACTATCGGTTTTGAACTCTTGAGGACCACCAGTTACCACCTCTGCGCCAACGGCATGATCGAGCGTTTCCACCGACAGTTCAAGGCAGCCATTATGTGCCACCCGGACTCGACTTGGCTCGAGGCCATCCCTGCCGTCTTCCTCGGTCTTCGCGCCACCTTCAAGCCGGACATCCACACTACACCAGCAGAGCTCGTCTACGGGGAACCACTCCGTCTCCCAGGTGAATTTCTCGCAGCTCTGCCATCCAGCACTATGCCGTCAGACCCCACCGACTTCGTCGCCCGGCTCCGACGCACCATCGCCACCTTACGCCCGTCACCTGCAGCCCAACACAGCAAGCCTACACCTTTTGTGTTCAAGGAGCTAGCATCGTGCACGCACGCTTTCCTCCGCGACGACACCGCCCGCCGGCCTTTCCAGCCCCCCTATAGCGGACCACACCTAGTCGTTCGTCGCGACGACAAGAACTTCACACTGCGCCTGCACGGGAACGACGTCCGCGTCTCGATTGACCGACTCAAGCCCGCATACATCGCTGCGAACGAACCGGGCAGCGCCACTCCTCCCACAGGCACCCTTCCACAGCCGCCGACGTCGCAGCCCGCTCCTTTCACGACACGCTCTGGACGTCTGGTACGCCCCCCAGATTTCTATAGACCCTGAGGGCTCTGTACTCCGCGGGGGGGTGATGTGGCGACCACTGCGCACAAACCTGCGCAGCCTCCGTCTCGTCACTGTTTTGCCCAGCGTGACACGGCCACTCGCTGCAACACGTTTCCGATAAGGGACAGCGACACCACAGTTTCGCCGAAGGCTTACGTCACCACTGGGGTCAATAAAACCCAAGCCGCTAAGCTCGAGATTATGATTGTTCCTCTAACCTTAACAAGCGCAGGCCGGCATGCTTGCCCCGCTGCTGCTTCCACGTTAATAAACAGTTATGTTTTACGTTGGGATGCTGCCTTCTACCGACGCGGCACCCCACAATGCCTACGACGCGGGAGGGAAAGAGGTAGCTCTACGTCTGCCTGCTAGGATAAAGCTCGGACCTGCTGCTAAAACTGGGCTATATATATATAGTTTGTATATAGTCCGCTGATTAAACAGCGCAAACTAAACAAAACGAGGGAGAAGTGTTGTGTTCTTGTCTCTCGTCCCGTTTAGTTTGCGTTGTCATTCCAAACTTGGCTAGGAAGTATGCTCTGTCGTAAATCACAAACAAACGCGTTTAATTTCCTGCACTCCGTGGAAGGCGTGCAGCTTCGCAGGTCATCCTTCTTCAGAGGGTGGAGAGGCACCAGCAGCGGGGACAAGCCGGCTGCCGCGGGAGGACGGCTGGCGCGTGACCCTGCGCACGGCGCCGAAGGCCGCCGCCAGCTGGGCGACCAGGAAGAGCGCCATGGGGGCGTCCACGGCCCGCTCCAGGGGAAGCGGCAGGGCGCCGGCGAACGCCGCGAAGGCCAGCAGGGGCAGCTGCAGCAGCAGGCCCAGGAGCCAGAAGCCCGCCAGCGCCGGCATCTGCAGCACGGGATGAAGCGAACTTGCTTGGCCCATTTCCGGCACACCATCTCCTGCAGAACCTCTGGAGCAAATCTCGCCGTCGCAGTTGTGCGGCCTCATGGGAACCTTACCATGGAGGCCATGGTTTCAGTAATGCCTGGACATCGATCGTCACTTCTTAGGAGAAGACCTCACATTAGTTCCACGTACAATGGGCTGTTTGCATGAATGATGGCCATGGCCATGCATTGCACTTTTACCTCAATATATTGGATCCACTAGAGTAGCGAGAAAATAGCACGGACGATGTAGGACACGAAGCGCCTCAAATGTGTCCTCGGCCTTGTCTCTATTAGCGCTCCAGGCAAATTCTGCCATCGCACCATCTCGCAATTCCTCTTGAAGCCGACGCCGATTCCCCCGGCCCTCCCTTTACCGGAGGACGACCTCAAAATCATCCCCCGACCTGGTGGCGGCCTGGCCCTGGCTGGCACCGTGCAAGAGCAAGCGGGACGGTGATCATTCACGCGAGGGCGAATTTTATCTTTGCTAGCACCCCCGACGAAACTCGAGCACACAATTACGCGAAGCTGGAGGCGCTAATCTTGAATGGCAAGCAATAGCCGGTATCCGCGCACGTACCCGCTCCATTTTTAATATCCCAGCGGACGAAACCCCAGAACAAATCCTCCACAGCATCTCCCACTTCAACCCTGGACTCGGAGTGCTCCATGCCAAGCGGCTGAATGACTCTAACATTGCCCAAATTCTGTTCGATGGAACCACCGTCCCTTCGGTATCGCGCCGCGACATACCGCTGCAAGCCTGTTCGCAAGAAATCAGAAGCGTGCACTTTACGCTGGCGGCCAGGACACCAGGCGCGGAGCCAGGATTTTTTTTCGGGGGGGCTAAGGTTGTTCTCAAGCCCCCCCCCCCCCGAATGAAAAAAGCGGGGTAGTTTACATGTTTTGTTCATTTAAAAGACTATTGTCCTGATAACAATACAGTAAAAGCTCGTTAATTCGGATCTCACGGGACCGGAAAAAATGTCCGAATTATCCGAATGCCGAATTAATGAATGAACAGGAAAAACAACATTAAAATCACGTTGCAGAAGCATACCTTTATTTGCTGAAGTATTTTGTAGTAGTAGTCTGATTTTTCGCGCAGATTCCGGCTGACATTACAATTTTTCTTAACTCTTTCAAGTGCCAACAGCACGCACGCAAACTGTCGGAACTGCTCAGGCAAACGTCCTCCAATATCAAAAGCGCCTCCGAGACTTCCGAATACCAGTTTTATTGCCAACTTCGAAGGAATAGTCGAGATATTATATGAAGCCGTGGCGAATCCCCGCCCACTTTCTCGCGGTTTCTGTATGACATTACAGGATCTCGTTCGTACGATTGGCGCCCAACGACCTAAGCCACCGCCAAGGAACATGATTGTGCGGTTGTAGTGTGGCCTATCCTATCCTATCATTTGAATTCCAACGCGTAGTTAACACACTCATAACTACGTTTTAGTGCTGGCCTATGCACATCACTCCCGCCCGTATTACGTCACTGCAGCGCTGTAGTTTTTGATACTTGTTGCATCGCTTCGGTTGAAAAACGTCTGTGACTGGAAGGGAGCGTGTGAGTTACCAAAGCTCATTCTACCAAATTGAACGAGGCTGTATTTTGTCTTCACATGGCCCCTTTAGGGTCTCTCTCGTGATATTGGTGTTGATTACGATGGTATTTGCGCTAGGCGAAGCTGTAAACTGGGAGAAAATCCGCAGACCGCGTGGTGAAAACTCTGTTCTCGTGATACAGGACGTATTGTGCACGCACGGGCACCTTGTGCAGGCGGCATTGCATTAAATAGCCATAGTTTCATGTGATTCCTTGCTTTATATCAACGTGTGGAGTATGATGAGTGTGAGATCCGCAATAAAATGACGTGGGCCGTAAGAAGGAATTTTTTATTTAGTTCTTGTCCAAAATGCAGAAGGAACTTTTTTGCCTATAAGCATTATACGCCCGTACAGCAGCTTTCAGTGCAAGGCCAATAAAGCTCATTCTGTGCAGCCTACATCGAATTCATGCCCTTAGGTTATGTGTAGCGCAGGTCTTAAGAAAAAAACGACAGGCTATGAATTATGCCTACAATAAGCGTTATATCACTAGCAAAAATTTCAGCAAATACTAACCCTGTACTATAAACACACAGACATCCCGCTCAAGAACAGCGCTGTTAACGGCGAAAATTACACGAAAATGGCAGGATTAACCCTCGCGTAAAGCGGAATAATTCAGCCATCGGTATTTGTTAAGCCATGCCAGTTAAAGTTACCGTTGATGTTTTTGGTCTCAATGCAATGCATCTCGTAGCTTCTATCAGGACTCCGGGCAGACATGAGAAGCTGGTGCTTTGTAACATCGATGAATCAGGTTGACATTTCGGCACAGCCCAAATGTGTGTTGTAATGAGCTTCCTTATTGTGTTCTGAAATAGTTGCATTATTCTCTGTCAAGTATTCAATGCTTCGTGCATAAATGCCCTATAGCCTGTCTCAAGACGTGCACTATCCAGTAACTTTTCTGGGGAGGCCATTCCCTTTAGGTGTATACGTACCACTCCTGGATAAGGTGGGGTAAGTCACTGCAATGTTGACAATTCAATTCGTATCGAGCTTTAAATTCCGCAAGAAAAAATAATAACGCAAAGACGGTGGTGTTGAGCAAAATATTGCTGTGTGCTGGCGGCGGAAGTGTGCTGGTGCTCTTGATAGGGACTGTGGTCTGTAGACTGTTTGTTACCCGCCGCGGTGGCTCAGTGGCTAAGGCGTTGCGCTGCTGAGCACGAGGTCGCGGGCTCGATTCCCGGCCGCGGCGGCCGCTTTTCTGATGGAGGCGAAAAGCAAAAACGCCCGTGTGTACGAGATTTCGGCGCACGTTAAAGATCCCCAGGTGGTCAAAATTAATCCGGAGCCCTCCGCTACGGCGCGCCTCATCGCCTGCGTTGCGTCGGCGCGTTAAACCCTACAGTCAGTCAGACTGTTTGTTTAATTACGAAATTTTGTTGACATGGCAGACCAATTGAGCACTGAAAGAACGATACGTCTACGCACACAGAACTTCGAAGGCCAGGAAGCGCTAACGAAAAATTCCACCACAACGGCACGTACGTTTCTGCGCCATGATTACGAATGTCCTTCACTTGCGCACGCTGCATGATGATTTTAAAGTTGGGTGCAGCAGTAGATGCACGCGTTGGTATGAAACGCGGTGACAAAAGTCTCGATAACGGGCACACCATGCGACAGCGGCTACTTCACATGGAGTTGTGTCCCTGTAAAAGCAAACTACTGAAACTGCAGCGTGAACTAATATATTTTTAACTTTTCATGTACCGGTACTAGTGCTGTCCCGATACACTCTGAGTATCCCTCCCCAAGATTGTGCATAATAAAACATTTAGGCGTTTATACGAGTTGAATTTACGCTTTCCTTCATTGAAAGTCACCTATCCGCTTCACCGTGGGCACTTCTTTCAACGACCAATTCAAACGCGAATATTGCATTCGAAATAAAACGAGACACACATTTTTTATCTCACAGAAACAAAGGTACTGTAACATCGTGTAAACTTAGGAAGTGGTCAATTTATCTACACCGCACAGCTTAAGGCACAAGGTACAGCAACCTCCATCGTCAAAATACATCAGCGATCATGCAAAGAAAAATCAATGGAAGAAAATCTTACAATTTGAGGCCTCTTTTGTGTGTTGGCACTTGGAACATGAGCTTCTCGAAGGCATGGGTGCTTCTGTCCTTGCAGCATATTGATCTTGTTTTGTCTCAATTAAGCCCCTGAACATACACTGCTCCGGGCAGCGGCCGCCCAGGTAAAAAGCGGCCTTGGACTAAATGGAGGAGCTTTAGTTGTGACCGAGGTTGTAGTTGGCCATCGGCTCTTTGTTGCTGTCGCGACTGCCGTCTGCCCGTGGGGGGAGTGACCGCCGTGCCCTCACGTTTAGAATAAAGCCTGGAACTGGCTCTATGAGCCGCAGCGCGCCATTTTTGTTGACCCGCTGTTCTCCAATACCCTAGGTTAGGGAAAAATACCGCCGAACAGGTGAAAATGACTGTCGCAACACCGCTTTCAGAAGGGGACACGCAGTGCGAACAACACCCTCGATGGCTCGACAGAAACGTGAAAAAGGAAGAATGAAGGGGTGACGCGCGGAAGAGGGGCATACTTTGCTGTGCGCCCTGATCTCACTCACAAAGGCCCACGCACGACATTCATTCAGATAACACCCACATTTCGCCCAATACGCAGCCCCTGCATCGCATTCTTCAATTACCTTGCAGGAGTCCTGAATGTCTGCCCACGGCCACTCGATCTCCCCCTTTTTAGGAGATGGAGCGGCCGTGGTCTGCCACCACCGCTTGCATGTTGTTCTGCTTAACATACAATGATCGTCTCTTCCCTTTAGGCCCTTCATCGTACCAGTCTTCACCCGTCAATAGCCGGCGGCCCCTCTTCTTTTCCGTCGCGAGTTAGTGCGGACCACTCCTTGCTTCCTCGTCCATACCGTGACGAGTTAATCTCCTCTGCTGAGAACGACTCAACCGGCCAATTATTCTCCGTGTGTCGACATATCACGCACAAAGGGGCACAACGCTTGTTTCTAATAGCGGCACTTGCGAAAGATATGCGCCTTTGTTCACACGCGACGTACCAGGCAAAACAGGCAACACGGCGCCGGCTCGAAAAATTTCGGAGGGGGGGCTGAAGCCCGGTCAGGAACCCCCCCCCCAAACCCCCCCTCTGGCTACGCCACTGCAGGACACCAACGCGATGTCTGCCCAACCGGACAAACTGCCTCTCGGTGCCCAACCTGCGGACTGATAAACGCCACATGAAATCATCCGTGTACTCCTAAATGCATCGTTTGTGAACGCCCTCGTGCTACTGGGACGGCAGCGTGCCCCAAGCGCTACCAATCACGCCGATCTCCTGTGTCGTACGCCAAGGCTCTCAGCGTCTGCGGGGACTCTTCGTGCCACGGACGTTCCTCGATCCGCTGCAACCTGGCAACTGTTCCCAATGGGCACTGTCAAAACAAAGGTACTCTGCCAGTGCTCCATCATCATCATTGCCCTCGCCTTTCTCATCTTCCCCTGGTACGCAAGCTGAAATTCTTAAAGAATTGCAAGCTATCAGGGCAGAAATCCTCTCCTTGAAACAAGAGAATGCCGTCTTGAAGCTCGAAAATAGCCTCCACGCTCGTGCCGATATTTCCCCCATTCAATCGGAGCAGCCAACTCCGGCCTCCCAGGATATTTCCACGCCACCCCCTGTAAAGCGCAAAGCCATGGCTACCCCCACTTTTTCCGACACACCTTCCACATCAGACGACCGTCTCGCTGGGATCGAGGCTGCATGCCAACCAGGTCTCGCGCAGTAGAAGGAGGGATATTTACAACTCCACCAAATCCTCTTGGCCAACCAGGCAGCCATGCAGGGAACCATCGAATCGCTTCGTGCCGGTATACATAATTGCATTCGCCCCTACAGCGACCGAAATTTGCCTCAAAATACCCCCCTCCCGCCTAGTGAATTTGACAATGAATAAGCCGGATGCCACGTTTTCTGTTTGGCAGTGGAATTGCAGAGGCTTTACCCGCAAGCGCTCTAACCTGCAGTTTCTTTCCACATAGCCAAAAGCTCCTCTTGCGATAGCATTACAAGAACCCGTACCGAACGTCAAGTTGCCGGGCTATCAGGTCTTACAATATAAATATAACCCATACACTGCAGTATTGGTCCAACGTAACATTCCCGGGGAACATTTACAATTTGACAGTATTAATATCCAACATGATTTGGTTGTCCTTTATCCCCCCCCCCCAAACGGAAAGCCTCCCTATTGTAAATACTCAACGTATATTGTAGCCTCCGTACATACATACATACATACATACATACATACATACATACATACATACATACATACATACATACATACATACATACATACATACATACATATATACATACATACATACATACATACATACATACATACATACATGCATACATAGAACTTTATTTTACGATAAATTTCACTGTACATTTTCACTGTACATTGCCCGCAGAAGCGCAAATCGCTTGTGGGCGGGTCACGGCAGACTCCGGATGCTCGCTCAGTGGTAACAATAGAAGAGGCAACTCTTTTGCCAAAGACAAAACAAAAGCGAAAACACCGTATACACATAACTATAACAAGATGCACATTCGCACTCATGAAAGTTCACGAAATCTCCAATTTTTGAAGTTCACACACATGTTGATAAGATTTAGAGAATATAAACGAATGAGGCAGTAAAAACTAACTACTGAATGGACAGAAGGAGCTGTTCGAAATAGATCACACTGCTTCTACCGGCTAACACACTCACTCACGTGCGCACTCACATTCAAGCAACTGTTCCACCTGGCTACTAAGGCTCATCCTCTACCCATATTAGGCGATTTAAATTCCCCACAAACGGCCTGGGATTACACACACACTACTCGCAAGGGTCGCCTCCTATGGGAGCTCACCCAGGGTCAGCGTTTCACGACAGAGTCCGGTCCCTATACCCTACAAGAATTGGCAATAGCGTGCAGAAAGATACCTCCCCGGATCTTTCCTTCTCTCGCGGAACCGCAGACGTTAAATGGCTCTGCACACTACATACGCTAGGAAGCGACCATTTCATAAAACAGCTCGATCTACGACTCCAATCTGAAATTGCCCGCCGTCCAGTTTACACTTACATAAAAGAGTTTCTCACTGATCGTACTGCTGTACTACACGTCGGGGACTTAGTATCCGACACTATTTACATGCCCTAAGTTGGTACACTTCAAGGCGCAGTCCTATCTCCCCTCCTTTTTTATCTGGCTCATTTTAATCTCCCCAAAAGCTTACCTCAAATCCCACACCTTAAACATAGCTTGTATACCCGATGACATCACTCTTTGGAGATTGAAATGTACGGTGCGTGGCGAAAGCTGGGCACCACCAAACTAGGTGTGTGAGGTCTGATGGTGTTGTGGTACGGCAGTAAGGACATCGAGGGGGCAGGTGAGGGGTATACCACTTGCGAAGTGTTTCAGGTGTGTACGCTGAATTTGCAATATATTTGTTAATAAAAATTTCGCCTGAGCGGGGAATAGGAGGTAGGCGGCTGAGGTAGCCAGCTGGAGTTAGGGCTTTTAGACGTGTGCGTCGGTCCTTCTTGTGCTGGTGAATACGCATCGCTGGGGAGGCAGAGGGGGACCGCGACGGCCTTTCCCCAGGCACCAGTGGAGGATAAGAGGGGGAACTCTCCTGAGCGGCCATATGAGCCGCCTGGTTGCCTGAAGAAAATGGTTCGTGGCCAGGTACCCAGTCGACGCGGATGTTGGTGTTGTTCCGTTTGAGGAGTTGAATTTGAAATAGAATTTCGTGGACCACAGGGTGGGTCGAATCATATGATCGCAAAGCTGTGAGGGCCTCGTACGAATCTGTGAGTATGCGTATGGAGGGCGGTAGAGGTGGGTCACAGTCAAAGGCGATAGCTGACACTGCGTTGTTAATAGCGTACAGCTCCGCATCGAGGCTGGAAAGTTCTTTGCGAAGTATGGTAGTGTACCCTGAGAGAACCGGTGCCTCAGGGCATGTCCAAGCAAGGCCCGCGCCGTACTGGTTTACGCTTGCGTCCGTGAAAATGTCCAGTTCGTTCTGAAGGCGATCCCTTTGGAGGCGTCGGATTCGCCGCTGTCGCAATAGAGTATTAGTACGCTCTATACGTCTGCTATGCGTAGCAGTATCAATTGCTGGTCGCTGCCAGGGTGCTATGGGGACTGGGTAATTGGAAGGTACTGGTGGTCTTCTGGCGTCTCACGCTGCTAAGGCGTGTCCCTGGTGTGTAAGGGGTCTTTTGAAGTACGCCTGGGCTTTGGCCTCCTGAATGATGGCTTCAATAGGAGGAAGAGGTACAGCTTGCTCCAGTTTACCAATGGGTGTATGTTTGGTAAGCCAGTGACTGTCCCGAGGGTCGCCCGATGTAGCACCTGAATGGTTTTGGTGTCGGTCTTGTTGAGGTCGTAAGCCGTTGCACCGTACGTGAGGGTGCTCACAGTGACAGCCCTGGCCATATTCAAGATGGCTTTCTGCGATGCTCCACCATATTTATTCGACAATCGACGAATGGAGTGCAGTATGGCATTCCATTTCTTCAATCTCCTCAGGCCCATCCCGATCCACAACAAACTGATGCACAACTATTATGTGAAATAGCGGTTTATTCAATCAAAAGCGGTCTGGCACGGGTTGTTTGAGCGGGTCCTCCCCCGAACGAACTGGTGTATGTGCACAAACCCTATTGCGATCACCATGAACTGGCCCATGAATTGCAGGTTCCAAGAACTGGCCCAGTTATTGACTACTGAGAACGACCAGCATTAATTTGTTTATTTTCTCTTACCCTCCCTCCCCATTCCTTTCCCCATCGTGACCAGTGGTCATCCTTTTCTATTAAAGGTTGTCTCTCTCTCTCTCTGGAGCGCCGGAGGTAGTGATGCACAAATTGAGGAGGCGCCTCAGGCAGGCACAGACTGTAGCGAAAGGGAACCAGTAAACCAGACGTCCGGCTATCAGCGATGCCTACGAACGACTGCCGCGAGAGCCGGGCTCGTGGAGCGAGCCACCGCTGCCCACCTCGTGGTGCGCTTCTTTCTCTTTATTCAACATACTCCCGCGGCCCCAAGTTGATCAGGGGTTTGCTTCAAAACAACTCCAAGCTTGGTTGTCACAGCATCACGACGCACGACACCATGGTGTGGCATATAGTAGGTGTTCGGTTTCCCATCCTCTTTGTCGCAGGTCACTCGTTCCGCATGGCCCTCATCAAAGTATGCGCGGATGGTCTTGTCATATTGCCGTAGTAAATCTGGCTGACCGCGGAAGCGTTTGAGCTGCATACAGAGTCTCTGCTCTGCAAGCCGATAATTGTTATCGGAGACATCGAGCCCTGGCTCTCGAATTAGAAGGGGCACTTCATAGCGGTCGCTTGCTTTGCGAACTCCATGCTGGAACTGGAGGATGGCGGGGTCATTGAATCCTGAGTTTTCCGATAATCCCTGAATGCCGATTGCTTCCAGGCGCCACATAGACGACAATTCAACGTCAGCGGCGGCGTCTTCAGGGGGCGCTTCCCCGAGCGACAAATAAACCGCTGTGTTATAGAACCACTGCTTCAGCGTATGCTCCTTGCCGGTAGCAGCAAGGCCGACCTGCTACAAGTGTTAAGTCAATTATTATGATAAAACATCCCCCTCGCGAGGGGCACGATCAAATGCAGAGCATTTCCGCGGGGGGCGTGCCTGCAAGTCTTATGGATTACGTATTGGTTGTTGTTGTTGTAATTGTTGTCTTCCAGCGTAGACATTGTCGATGAAGTCGATGGTGAAACGTGAAACGTGCCGGGAACCCCCTGCCGCGGCTATTACGCAACGTGGAGAGGCTACGACACAACGTGGCGCGGCTATGACGCAACACAATCCAACACAATCCACTTTAATCCAACCCAATCCAAATCCAATCCAAGCCAATCTAATCCAATCCAATCGAATCCAATCCAATGCCCTTCGCGAGAGAGTGTTATAGCGCCGAAATCGCGCCACCACTAGGGTGCCTCGATGCGCGCCCGCTCTGCGGAGGGTGGCGCCACTCTTTGAAGGGGTCGCCGCCGCTCAAGACCGGTTCTCGGGAGGCGCCGCCGCCATTTTCTTGCATCCCGCCCCCGCCGGCTCCCGCGCTAGGCGCGCGAAAAGCGGCGCTCTTCACAAAATCTCTTTGCAGAACGTCTGGGTGCTGCGTTCTCTTGTGTTCTAGCAGCGCTAAAAATCTCTGGAGCATGTTTTGTTTCCCAGAGACCCAAAAAGGCGGCTTCTGTGGTCGGTGAAGATCAAGCGGGACAAGTGGCAGCCGACGAAGCACTCCTGCATATGCAGTGCAAGTACCCGGCTTCCAAGCAGTGCAAAATCTATTTGGGGCTATTGTAAGCTTGTCTGTGTGGCTGTTTCTCGATAGCAGACGCACGGTTTTACGTGTTTATGTTGGAGGTTTCATCATGCTTTTGCGGCCTTTTTATATTTCGATCGATGCAAACGGACGTGGCCTCTTAAAGCGGGGGGCCGATATAAAACGTGTGGCGCTTTGCATCTTTAGTCATTTCACTTTGTATCACGAAATAAGGCGCTCGTTGTAAAAAGGTGTGCGACCTTTCTCAGTCCCGAAGCGTCACCCCGGCGCATCACGCTTACTTCCCCAAAAGCCCATTTTTTGGCAGTGTGAATGATATATCCCAAAGCCTAAAACTGCATGCGACGCGTTATTCTCGTGTTTCTCCGTGTTGTCTCAACTTAAGGTCTCTTATAAATCTTGTTGTGCGCAAAAATTATAATATTTCAGACATTTATTGTCGCTTATCATGCCATAAAAGTACCGCATGGAGGTGAAAAGAAATGTGTTAATTACACCTCTATTATGTGAATCATGTGGGGATGTGAGCCGATACGCGTGGATGCCGGTTTGTTTGATTGGCTTGATTTCACGTCATTTATTCTTATTTCTCGGGAGCAAAAGGCACCTATATTGACAATTTAGCGTGCAGGCTCACTTTGAAGGATCCTGTTTTGAACAAATCCGTGCAGATGGATGGAAGGAGCTGAAGCCAAATGCTGTGCTAACGCCTTTCCCAATCAGAGGTCGGCATTTACCATTTCATTCACTGCGTGTTTTCGTATAAGTGCGTACATTACTTTAAAAATCGGTCCAAAGCAGCGAAAGCCACCCGGAGACAGAACGCAGCCTGAGCCCACATCCAACAATGAAGAGGTAGACAACCCCGCTAAAAAACTTCACGCATCATCAGACAGCGGAAATCCTCCCCGAGTCAACTCACGAGAGACGCCATCGGTATCACAAGAGACGGTATCACAAGAGACGTCATCGGAAAACCTCCAACTCAACAGCCCAGGTGTCGAAGCTTTGAATGTCGAAATTCCAAACTCGACAAATAAAACTCTCACAGCTAGTGAGACACAACAAAGGGATTGAGCTGAGTTGAAAAAGCAGTTGGCAGACCTGGAAAGAAGATACACCGCACTTCAAGAACGTCACACACATGCTGAGAACGCAATTCAAAACCTCAAAGAGCAAGTTCGGAAACATTCGAGCGTAATCAGCATTACCTGTATTATAACTGCAGTGAAGTGTGTATCATTTTGTACATAATGTATTATGTATCAGCAGTGGAGGATGTCGTTCATCACTTTGTGCATAGTGTATTTTTGCTTCAAGGTATTAAATGATTTTCCTACATCCGTGTAAGCCTTTATGTTTAGATTACAGCCCAAGGACGCTGGTTCGATTCACGACCGCGGCGGCCGCTTTTCTGATGGAGACGAAAATACAAAACGCCCGTTTGTTCGAGAGTTCGGCGCATGTTAAAGATTCCTAGATGGTCAAAATTAATCCGTAGCCCTCCACTACGGCGCCTCATCACCTATGTAGCGTATGCGCTTTAAACCTCACCAATCAATCAATCACGTTCAGATTGCACAGTGCATGCATGACACACTTTGCCGCCAGGCAATCCTATATATGTAAGTACCGAATAATAGTTTCAGTGGCTGTAAGCGTGCCGGACATTCGCACTTGAATATGCAGCAGTTCCCTTCCTTCATGTACTTCGCCTACTTTCTGCTATGTTTATATGTAAACGCAACGACAGCAAGTTCACGTCGCCGGTATGACACGACGGCGTGAAGTTTTCCGCCGTGTCACCTATCGTAAAAAAAGAAAGGCATTCACCATACCTTCGCTTATCACCTCAAAATAGAGAATCCTTCACCAAAACCTTACTCTTCTGTTCATCTACGCTAGAAAAAGAATGTATATCAAAAGTAAAGCCAAATCAAGCCCACACTGTTAGCGAGACCAGCACTATCCAGGCGCGTCACGCAGCAAACGCGCGCCCCGCGCATAGCGGATGCAAGAAAATGGCGGTCGCGCTAGCAGACGACGCGGTTGTCCTCACCCTCAGCGGAGCGGGCGCGCATCGAGGCACCCTAGCCACCACATCATGGAGGAAAGAAAAGCTTAGGAGAGGCCCTGACGTCACACCCAGCGCAGCCGGAAACGCCATTTCTGTAAGTCGAATGGCGGACCATTGGGCCTCCATGCCATTGGCGGACTCTTTTTGCCTCTCTCTCTCGGTGCACCTTCTCCGCCTCCTCCGTCCTGTATCGCCTCTCTTGTCGTCTGCATCTGCCAGCGCCGAGCCGGCGGAAATCAGCTGATAGGCAGGTAGAAGACCGTTTTGCAGCGCGTGACCGTGAACCTAAACGTGCGGTTACACTGTTACACGTCTTCAGTGTGGCCGCAGCAGGTTTGCGAAGCGGCTCGCTCTAACAATGCCGCAATGCTCGGTGCCAGGCTGCAAGCCGCGATCGGTACCCAAGGAATTGGGCGTCACTTTCCACCGGTTAGTGCATCATTCCGCTGACAAGTATTGCTGTACATTGGTGTGCATTCATTCTTTGTTTGCAATCGCCGCCGTTTATAGGTTCTCAAGCGATGGAGAACGCCGCAAACAGTGGGCGAACGCCGTGCGGCTACCGGACTGGAAAGTGCCCAAGTTTGCGTTGCAGTTTCACTGGCAATCCCAGAGATGACTAGTCAATTAAACGGCCGTTCTATATATATAGGTAAGCAGTACTTCATGCAGATTTCACGCTAAAAAATTGTGGAATGTTTTTACCGTTGTTCGCGTGCCTTCGATAGAATTTTTTGCGAAGGAGGCGGAGGAGGAGCAGGAGGAGGAGGCAAAACGTTTTATTGAGTAAAAAAAAAAATGAGAGGGTGGGTGGCGTCAATAAACTTTTTTTCGCCAAGTTTCAACTTGTCTCAGTGTCAATAAATTCAAGGTGATATCAGTTGAAAACGTTCATCACTAACCTCGCAGTATGAAGCGTTGAAAAGCGAAATCCAGAGCGAGACCACAAAAAGATCCAGATTCCAGATCCAGCACTTTTCCAGTCAACAGACGGACACCTACTAAGGTAATAGGACGATGGAATTATATCAACTGGGAATCTACCTTGTAACAGTTGCAAAAGCACTGCCGCGCATTGCCGGCCTAGCAAACTATATATTGCGGCGGCGATAACCAAAAAATTGAGTTGCGAATCGTTCGGTTGCAAGTCTCCTACGTACTGCACACCGTGTATCACTTCCCGAAAATCTACCAGACGGGTGTCCGCGCGTACGACGGGACGGCGCGTTCACGATATCTGCACTTCAATAGGCGCGTCGTGATCGCGACCGGAGCAATAGCTTGACGCGGTACAAGGTGCACTTGCAAGTAGAAATTAAATGACATATTCACATCGGCGCAGCTCTCGCAACTCGCAGCATCCTTTTCGAGTTCCGCAAGACCACAGCGCAGCAAAGCGAAGCAGCAATCTTCGCAATCGGACGACCAGGCAGGCGCTGCCTTTCCTCCATGACTGGCGAACGGCGGGCGGGCTGTTGCTAGGACGCCGTTGCTAACGCGACTTCCAATGGCCGCCGAAAACACGTGACTTCCTCCACACTTTTGCCAATGCGCGGGGATAGCTGGGGGCCTCTCCTAAGCTTTTTTTTCCTCCATGCACCACATGAACGCGAACCGAACGCGGCGAGAGAGGGTGTTGCGAGCGGAGAGAAGGCGAGGAGGACGCGGGGGAGAGGGCGCACCTGTGGCCGACGGTTGAATGAGTCAAGGATATAAGGCGCGTGCGTAACCTTCCATTCTGTGTCGGCTCCGTGGAGCAGTCGGTGAAGTGCCGTGTACCTTGCGTTCCGCCCTCAGAGTCGTGGGATCGAAACCTGACGCCGGAAGGTATTTCCTTATATAGTGTAGGGTGCGGACTACGTAGTGATGCGGACCACGGACGCCAACGCGGGTGACATCGTGAGTTACTAAAATGCTCTGCATTTAAAACAGCGTGCTCGAGTGCGCGGTCGAAGGACTTGGGCTTTCAAGTTGGGCACCTTGCACAGTCCAGCCCAGAACTTTCCACGGCTGTTAGCGAGGGAGAAATCCGAGAAATTCGTCCCGTGGCCACCTTCCAATATGCGTCCGACCCGATCAGCACGCTTATCTGATGCTCCTGAAACGTGTCCGAAAGCCGGGCATCAGCCGCAACTTGACACTTAGCGACCATCGAATTGAGAATCTCTTCGCTGACGGGCGGGCTTGTGACGTTACAGATATTGGGGACCTCTAGGGCCTCGATTGTGATGCGCTGGCCATCGTGCTGGCTTTTGTCGTGTTATCTGTTATCTCTGTTGCGGCTGCGCACCAGGGTGCGCGGGCCGAGGTGACGTCACTGGCTGGATTGTATAAAACGCGGCTGTGAAATAAACACGGGGCTTTTTCTTGTTTGCGGCTACATCGGAGTGGCGTCAGTCTTTTGCTCGCATCACCGCTCCCAAAGTAGCGGACACGACAGCTTTTAAGCGTCAAGGAGACCCGGTTGCACGAAACAGGTGCGCTCGTACGAGTGTTTCCGAAAGTAGCAATGGTAAGATGTTCGACCCCGTCGACGGGACAATCGAGTGCGCGGGACACATCGCGTCGGATGAAGGTCCGCTGACTGCCAGAATCCAACAAAAAGCGGACGAGCAGCTGGCGGCTTGTGCCGATGCCCCATGCACGGCCAGTCTGCAGAAGGACTGGCGTAAGTCCTGCAGCACTGGTCGAAGCGGACGTCACTGCGTTCGCTGTGCCGATTGTCGCCCTGTCGCTGGGACTGGGATTTGGTCTTCTGCTGGGGGGTTCGAACCTTCCAGCCGGGCGTTGAATGTCGCACACGTCGTAAGGTGCCGACGTGAACAAAGGCCGCATACCAGACTGTTCGCTGACCTGCACTGCTTTGCTAAGTGATTGCCCTTGCCGCATCTGAAGCAGCACTTGCTTGCCTGCAGACGCTTCCGTTTCTCCTCGGGCGACATTGGCGCTCTGCAGTAGGCGATGTCGTGGTCCCGAGCGTTGAAAAGTTCACACCCGTGTAGCCCCGAAGACGGCGATTGGGCACCGAGACCCATCGCAGTTGGCGGATCGATGCGCGGAGGCGAAGACTGCTGTCTCCCCTGGCCGCGGCGCGTGGACGGAACCGAACAATCGGACGCGCTCTCCTCTCGGATCTCTACCTGGACGCGGAGAAAGTCCAGGATCACCTTGATTTCCTTGGATCTGGCGGAAGGGGACGCGGACACCTCGGATGCGTCCTGGTGCTCCTCCTTCAGCCTTTGCCGGTACAGGAGGACCAGGTCGTGCGTCAAGGTCCGCAGCAGTACGCGATGGAGCACGACGGAGTACTGGTCCGGGGAGACGCCCAGGCCCTCCAACGCGTTTATGCGAAACGTGACCGTGTCGTAGAGGACCCGCAATTTGTCGGTGTCGGCCGAATTCTGCACCGGCTCCAATGCGAGCAATTTGTCCAGGTGGTCGTCCACGAGAAAGTCTTTCCGCCCAAATCTGTTTGTAATCATTTTTACAGCGATGTCGTAATTGTTTTCGGCCAGCCTGATGCCCTCGATCGCGTCCTTGGCGGGACCGGTCAAGTACGAGAGCAAGTACTTAAACTTCTCGACGCGTGGCAAAGTCGTGTTCGGATGGATGATGGACTCGAACTGGTCCCAGAACCCTTGCCAGTCGCGTCGGTCGCCCGAGAAGTTCGGTATCTGGAGCTTCCGGAGTGCGGCGAAGCGGGTTCCCTGCGTTGTCTGAGGGGTGCCCGGTCGAGGCTGAGAAGGTGCGCTCCCGCAAGGCTCACCAGACTCGGCTGTGGCTGCGCTGGCTGAAGGGGCCGGGCTCGTGACGGAGCGCACGCGCGTGCGAAGGGCGCAGATGCGCTCGTCGTAGTCAATGGCATCCAACACGTCCGCGTCAAATTCCTCTTCTGTGAGAGCCGCCTGAATCTGGCTGTCCAGCTCGTGCAAGGCTCGCTGCTTGTCGAGAATTATGTCCAGCAGCGTCTGAAATTCGAGAGTCGGTGCCGCCGGGTTCTGCAGGAGCGCGTCGAGTGCCGTCATCTTCGTGACGGTGGCGCGAAGAACTCCCCGGCGGCGACGAAGCGATTCCATGGCGCGAGTCGGCGGGACCGGACGGCTGGGGGTTTTCGGCACCAGAGAATGTGTAGCGAAAGGGAACCAGTAAACCAGACGTCCGGCTATCAGTGATGCCTACGAACGACTGCCGCGAGAGCCGGGCTCGTGGAGCGAGCCACCGCTGCCCGCCTCGTGGCGCGCTTCTTTCTCTTTATTCAACACAGACATCGTAGTCGCGGAAGCGGCACTCGCCGGTCTTGAGTGCTCCTCTACTAACAAAACTTGTTGAACCAGTTGGTTCATGCTTATTGGAATGAATAAATTAGTCGTTATGGTTATTTGTCTGTAGTATTAGTTGTGTGCGTGTGTGCCAACATGCCAAATGCTGTTACTATGTTATCTGTGAGTCGTCAGCAATTGTTAATTTCTGGCAGTAATCTCTACTATTGGCCTGTGTATAAGTAAGAGTGGTTTTCATGAATAAACAGTTGGATGTTGGCGCCTGTGTGTGGTGCGTGTTTCTACTTCGTCTTCGTCCGCTTAGCGTCCCTTTTATTCGTTCCTCTACTAAGTCGAAGCTCATGACCCTCCCTGCCCCCCTCCGGTCATGCTACACATAGCGATAATAATTCAGAATAATTCCGTGCCAAGTGCCTCTATACTTAAAGTACTGGGCTTGGTCATGCAACGCAACAGAGCCAACACCCATACAAAAATATTATATAGTCGGCTATAGAAAATCCTTTTTGTGGTCGGCTTTAGCTATTTGGCCCAATATTCTTTAGACGTTTCTATGGGTGTCTTTAGCGAATCGTATCGCCATTCCTATGGGTGTCTTTAGCTTCTTCTATAGCCAGTTCTCTGGTTGTCTTTAGATAACTTAAATGTGATTGTCGAACGCATCGCAGTTCAACAGATGAGGCTCCAACTCAGCAAGTAATATTTGTTCAAACAATACTGTCAACACCTCCTTTATAGGCGCTCACTATTTGCATATAACGGCTGCATTAAACGTGTAGAACGAATGCATTAAACCTGTAGAACACGAAACCCCTTTTCTACGACGTGGTGCAACTTCAAAAAAATATTTTGATGGTGCCACGAGACCACCGTTGTTTTCGCAGCAACGACTTCTGGCAGCTCAGTGGACATCAGTGTAGTGCAGTATTCATTGCGGGATGTGCCTCCATATACTTTCCGTGCCCCAAATACTGCTATATATGGCACTACTGCACTGAGAACAAGCGAAAGGCTTTTGTAAAAGACTTCCCGCTGGGTGGTATAGTGATCATCATTAAGTACCTGCAACAGCGATGGTCTTCTTAACGAGGCGAAAGCTGTTGGCGACTCAACGAGGCTTACGTCAGCTGAGGGACAGAGATCAGTCACAATATCGCGAGAGGAGTTTCCAGTATCTGATGATGCACCTTCTGTTCTAATAAAAAGACGCTTGTAGGCATCTGTAAATTGACACGCAATAGCGCTATTGTTTCAGCCGCCCTTTCCTTTTTACGCAACCAAAATATTTTTCGATGTGGTATTGAGACATCTTGAACGTGAGCGAATTCGGCAGCTTCCCGTCACCACAAACACATCAAAAGGTGCTGACACCGTGCAAACTTATAAGGAGTCCTGCAAATACAGTGTTCTTGAGGCCCTCAAACACTCATTTTTTTGTTCATCCTTGCGTAATGTTATGTATACAATTCAGCCTTTTCAAAAAAAGTATTCATTGAAGCCTGATTCGCCTTTCGGATAGGTGTCTTGCATGACCAGCTGAACGGATTTCTTGAGTTCAAGAGATCAAAATGGCGGTCAAAATCGTTATGAATTCAGGCGTACCATGAGCCCTTTAAATTGCGGATCCAACTTTAATGTGAACTCACAAAGATGAACTGAGTGTCAGAACTGTGAAGCGAACTTTCATCTTTGGTGATCTAATGTTCCTATGCACCACAGAGTGCACAAAGGCGAGATGAGGTGGGACCAGCCCGGTGGATATAAAAGTTTAGCATAGGAACTCTACATTGGGAGCTGGTTAACGGGACCTCGCACCGACGAGATTCAGAAAAACTGTCGCATTGCTGCGTGGATATAATAATAATAATAATAATAATCAATCAATCTATCAATCAATCAATCAATCATTTATTTGCGTGCCCAGGAACAGCCGGGGGGGCCTTTGGGGGGCCTTGCATTCCTCCAGCGCGAGCGCACGTGAGCGCGCGCCTCGTAGTTCTGCCTTCGTCGTCGTCGTCGTCGTAAATGCGAATGCATTTCTTAGTCGGGGGTTGTCGTGCTCCGTCGGCGTGCGCCCGCAGGTGTTATCTCTCCGCCGATCCGGTGGTGTGGACGTGTTCGTCAAGCGCTACTTGCCCTTCAGCGAAGAACTGCGGCAACAACGACAGGCTTCACTCCTCGTCCTCAATCGCAGTGTCTGCCCGAGTGCTAGTGCTGTGGCTGATGACGCCGTCAACGAGTACTACTTTGCTCGAAGCGGCAAGGACGGCGAGTACTGCGGTGTTAGTCTCGTGTCTAACGTGTATGGGAACTTGATATCGCACGCCGTTGCCACGTCTCCCGTTCGAGACACGTCTCCGTACAAGGACTTGTACACCCTTACACCGGAGACTGAGTCTTTGTGGTGACCGTGTACCTCGCGCCCAACCTCGCTCGAGACGCCGTTGCCGCGCAGCTGGACGCGGCTATGGAAAGTGTGCGCGTGCGCTCCAAACCCTCTGACCCCATAGTCTTGGTTTGCGACTTCAACGTTGACGTGCGCAAGAAGAGTGGCGAGTGGCTGGTCGAGTACATGCAGACCAGGCACTCTATGCATTGTCTCTCTGCCGGCTTCGACACGTGCCCCACTACCATTCAGGGGAGTTGCATTGATCTGGTCTTTACGCGAAACTGTGACGCGCGTATGCTTCTCAAAGACCCTTTTACCGTGCACTTTAGCGATCACAAGGCAGTGATTGTGGCCGTCAGGTACAACGATAACACAAACAGGTGCTGATGAATAAATGATTACGTTCGCACTCTCGTCATTAATTACGCCATTACTCGTGCACACTCATCGGTGCACCCAATGCATTCGCATTTCTGCACGATTCCCTTCGGGGAGGTGCGGGGGAATCTTTATTTCATTTACCATTACTCAGTGTTGTATGCTGTGTTGTAGAGTCAACAGGGATTCTCCAGTATGACAGTGAGGGTGACAAGTTATTTCAACAATCGATGCATGATCTCATTTGCTGTAGTGAACCGAGCGGTGTATTGTGTGGTGCTAGCTCAGGACTGGTTGCCTTAATATGTAGCTATGAGAATCAGAAAAGGCTGTTGCAGTGCTTGGTTTCTGATTTCATTTGTTGCGAGTGTGGTGCAGGAATTAGGCCGAATGAGTGCAGTCCTGACAAGACACTGCGTGGCAGACGTATCCATAAAAGAAAATTCTACATCTCGAGCTAGAGGAAACCCACACTGTTCCAAACTATTTTCTGGAAGCAAAGCCACACTTGCACTATGCGATAGTTTTCGCTGCACAGGGAGGATGGCTATTCGAATGTATAGCATGATGTGTGTGCAAGCTGAGTCAAGCGAGTTCGCAAATTCACTTCAAGCAGAATCACTTCTGCAGTGTGTGACTCTAGGGCTCCCTGTGCGACACTATGTAAATGGCTATAAAGGCAAGTTTCACCTACAGGAAAAGACGCTAGCTCGAGTTTTCACCCCAAGTTTTTTACATTGTTTGGACACTTATGCGTGTATTGGATGCAGAAACAAAGTTGCAAATTAAATGCCTCCGTGAAAGCATGTAACTGAACATTGTGTGCCCGTGTGGCCGGCTGAGCCAAGTTGTCTTCTTGTAGAACATTAAGAACAAATAAATCTGCTTCAGTGTCTTATTGCTCGTTTCATTTGCTCTGCATAATTCAGCAGTGCGTCTGTTTAGCTGTCTGAGCCAAATCTGATAGGATACAGCAGTTAGGACAAGAAAAGTTGCTTCGGTGTTTTATTTTTAATTTGATTCTATTTAGCTATCTGCTGTCTTACGCAGGACTTTGGATAAATAGGTTTTATCTGTTGCCTACTCCACTGGATAAAATGCAGAAGCACAATGTTAAAACCAATCCCCAAAGCTTTGGGAAGGGGAAACAAGGTTGGTTTCAATCGATCCTCCCATGTATGGCAATAATTTCGTGTAGTGCATATTTGGAGAGATTATAAATTTCCTCCTGAACATATGATCCGATTTTGGCTCTTGCGTAGCAACAAAAGTATGATATGCATTGACCAGTTTCAGTGCAGCGATGTGTACCATATGTGTGCTTCCATGCATCAACTCAACCGACATGTCATCCATCAGTGCAGATCATCTACGTAACCCTTCAAACAGACTTCATTGCCTGTGTTATGAAGTGGGCATCAATTCATGTTCTGTGATTGTGATTTACACTCCTAATATATGTGTAGACATTGCACGAGTTGAGTTGCAAACAGGGCTGTGGCAAGCAGCAGCTTGCTATTTGACTTGGAGCAGCGAGCTTCTCGCTCCAGCGGCCACTTGTGACGCAACAGTGAGAATGGGTGAAATGCTGAGCTGTTTTCCACCCTGAATGCTCTATTTCGAATTTAGAGCACGTGCATGCAGATGACCATTGCAGCAGCAGCTTCTTACTTCTTACAGCTTCTTACAAACACAAGGCGAGCAGTGTCTATATAGCTTCAATATTGCACATCTCATGCAAGAATTTGATTTGGTGAACAATATGCATGCGCATGTGTAGAAAAAGCTGAAAGGTGGTTTATTTGATTTCTGTGCTGCGTTTCATGTCATGTTGCAGCATTGTTGCATTGTTGCAGCTGGTCATACCGGTGAACATTGCACATGCATTGTTGCAGCTGGTCATACCGGTGAAATCTAGCTAATGCAATGTCACTATCGCGAACCACAGCTCATTCACAAAGCATAAACGGGACAATGAAATTGAACTTACAGTGGTAACACTCCTGTGGAATCTTAATTATCATAGACAATGCAAACTCAAAGCAGATGCCTATTCGTATTTAATTCACAAATGTTTTTGCCTGAAACAACAACTTAAGGCACTCCAACAAAAAACAGGCGACAAAAACATACTTGTTGCAATTAACACATTTAACAATGGAATCTCAGCGTAACCGAGAAACAAAATAGAAAAGGTGGCATATTAAATCCCATCACGTAGCTAAGCTACAGCTCGTACGCATTCACGGTCAAAAAGTGCGAAAATTCTGCTTCTTGTATTTGGCAACTTGATCACAATATGGGCGAATACGCTTGCGCCCGACATGGACTTGGGACACACGGCTCGACATATATGCTCTAACGAAATGCAGCGCGCGACGTCGCGCGGCTTGCGTTTCGCCCCGTGCATACTCTCCATGGCGTTAACGTCGTGCGCTATGCACACTATTTACAACTTGCTGGCGTAATCTACGAGAAATAGACAAGGAGTTATCGCCCCCTGTCGCAGACACTGGTGCGATAACGTGGGAAGCACAGACACAGGAGGGACTAAACGGTAGAACGAGAAGCACTTCACGCTCAAGACCAAACGCCCGCACAGGATGATGACGACCGCTTCGTATCATACAGCGTACACAGATTGCAGTAACTGCAGCGGCGGCTGCTTACCGGCAACGCGAGCGCTCACAAAGCAGAAGAAAAAACACCGTAGCGATTGTCATTACTGAGCATGTTAAGAACACTGCACACAACGCGCAAACAAGGAATACGACTGAACGACACTAAAAATCGTCCTCAGAGAGCCCGACGACGCCGACGGTTTGACGCGAACAGCGGAGGCGGCCATTTTGGTAGAAGTCCGTAAGCGCGGAAGAACATGTTTTGTGATTTCTTCCGTTAACGCGGCGTGGAGGCGGTCTACCGCGACGTCACGTTGATACGGCGACACCATTGGCTGGATGGGGGTCCTTTGATGAGGAAAAGCCGCATTTTTCTTGAGTTGTATCCGAGTATAGTCGACTGGAAACATGATGGATGTTTAAGTTGAGCAATGGCCCTACTAGGAAGCTGCCGCGGTACGTCTGCGCGGCGGCCCGCCGCGGTCGGCTGCAGCGGCGGCCCGCCTCCGAAGCAGAGGACGTGCCGGAGTAGCGCAAGACTAAGGTCCCTAAAATTACTAAGGTAGCGCTAACAACTCCCTCCTTCTCCGCCACTCTCCCCTTCTTTGCCTTCACCCGCGGCACCACGCGCCCTTGTACTCGGCGGCGGTGCCGCCATTTTTTTTGGCTGCTCCATAGCAGACGCCCTCGCAACGCTACGGGCCGCTCGCTGGAGTTTTTCTTGCAGTTCACTCTGGTTTTTGCGCCAAATCGTTGTTTGGTGGCATTTATAATTTATATGGTTTCTACAATCCTATTTTACCAACACAAACTAAGTGAGGTTGCTTTGTTTTATATTTTTGTCTACAAAAGGATATTCGTGCGGGTGGATGCCGCTCACGCATACGCACAGCGCGATCTTTACGTCTGAGGCATGCTTGTAACATCTCAAGATAGTTCGTGAACGCTAAAGGATCGAACGTGAACATTTCGAACTGCTCGCGGACGACGGTCGCGGAGGGAATACGCATTTCTTCGTGAGTGACCGCTCAAGCGTGCGCAGAATTTAAAATTCGAAAACAAGCATTCAGAAACTTACCTTGCCAAAGAGTGGTGGAAGCGTCGGCTCGAGGTATTCCCATTCAAATCTATGCAACCAAACTTCTCCTTTCTGCGTCGCGTTTCCAGGACGGAATAACTGTGAGCTAGGTCGTGACCCCAATGAAGATCGAATGGGAGAAAGTAGGGTTTGAGAATTTAAAGGTTTAATTATTGAGAAAACTGAGGTTACAGTAGATCAGGACAGAGGAGCACGGGGAGAAAACGTCTGACGTGGTGCACAGGCGTGGGGCGACTCTCCGGGCGAACAGCACGCAGACGTGGGAGAGACAGAGAGAGAGAGCATAAACACCCGCGTTGCATCTGGCGTCTCCCTGTTCTCGGGCATAACACACCCGAGCCAGGGGCGCGTTAGTACTCACGCCGGCCCTAGCCCGGCACGTGTGTCCCGGACTGTTTGAAAGTGCTACGTGCAGTGTGTGTGCACGAGAACTGGCAACCTTAGCCCACGTGCTGTGGGGGTGTGACGCGTGTGCGGGGGGAACCGTGCGGGACTCTCTGCCACCGGACATGGAACACTACATCAGTTCGCCTGACCATCAGGCGCAACTCCAAGCCATCCAGCGGCTCGACGCGGCCCTGGCCCGGCAAAAGCGAACGGAGGTAACTCCTAGTAGCTAGCGCCGGACCGGTCCACGCTGAGGTCTAGTGAGATAAGGGGTTGGTGAAGCCCTGCGCGGCCTAATCCACCCTTACATGCCGGATTGATATCAATAAAGTCATTTTCCTCCTCCTCGTGCTCTGGAGGAGCTCGGATTCGCACGGCGCGGTCGTTGCCGTAAATTGCGGTCGTACTGCGCTTTTTTCGGGCGGCAGCTCCGGTGGTGTTGAGTGGCTAAGTGCCCCGTGGCCGTCCGTTTTCACTTCTCGGCGCAGAGAGTTCTTGGAATCGTGGGAGCCAGCTGACAAACGAAGTCTTTTGCCATCCCTGACCCTATTCGCGCTGCCTAAGTAACAACGCATCGGCACCGCGAAGCAACATAAAGCGACACCGATGCGACATTTGTTCGGAACGAGCATCTAATTCTTACTTTGCTATTCGCTAGCGCCTACGATGAAGCCGGCCCTGAAGCTGCGCAGCCAAACATGGCGCCGCACAGCCGGCGTTGCGCAATGCCCCAGCCGGTGAGCAGACGCCGCCGCCGAGAAGAAAAACAAAAACGGCAGCTGCCACGTGACTTCTCTGTCGGCCAATGGCGGGCGGCGCTATACCCAGCGGGCCCCGACAACACCCGCCGTGACGCGTTCCGCCTGCTGCTGGTCTACTTGGAGGCCACCGGACTTGCCCAGCGTCTGTAGACGATAGTCTGCTGGACGCGCCATTGCTGCTGCTTCGCCAAGATCCATTTCGAGGCTCCTCGCTTCTGTTACTCGCCCTCCTATCTCTCATCACCCCTTTCTCCTCTAATCTTTATATCCCCCTCCTCCCCCTCCCCACCGCACTGGGCTGTATGCAGGTGAGCCCCCAGTTGGGCTCAATAATATACCCGAACGACCTAAGAAGAAGAAGAAAGCCGGATAAAAAGAAAATAGCAAATTACGGAGGAGGAAAGGAGCGCGGGTGAGGGCGAAAGGCGGCAACATCATAGAATGGCGTTACCTTAGTAATTTTAGGGGCCTTATGCAAGACTTGACTGCAGCGCCGCTAGTTCTCGCGACCGCCACGCGGACCGCCTCTCCGGCAAAGCTTTGAAACTGAGTTTATTCTAGTAACGTCGATAGTAACATCTTGGTAGAATGGTTGCCAGACCAGCGGTGCGCTCTTCGCTAAAAGAGCGAAGGCCAGACAGTAAGAGTGTCATTACCCAACCATACCTGCCGTACTGTATCGTTACACGTTTTTTTTTTAAATGCAGAGCATTTCAATAACTCCCGATGTCACCCGCGTTGACGTCCGTAGTCGTAGTCCAATCCCCTCCCCCTACACTATATAAAAAAAATACTATCCGGCGCCTGGTTTCGATCCCTCGACCATGCGGGCGGAACGCAATGTACATGGTACCCAATGTACCCAATGTACCCACTGCGCCACAAAGCCGACACAGAATGGGAGGCTACGAACGCGCCTTATATCCTTGACTCATTCAAACTACGTCAAGAAGCTGCTGATACAACGCATTCACTACCACCAACTCCCCAAACGCTAAACGTTAACGCAATACACCCACCCCCTATGCGACGCATTTACTCGAGTCCCCCTCGCGGGGAGATGGGCCCAATTTTTCTTCTTTCAGCTATTTTAATGCTTCTTACAAAACCTCAAACTAATAAAAGGTTGCAATTTCACGGGTTACGTTTGATGAAATAAAAAAAAACCCAGCTGAGGCTCACGCACTGCCGTGGGTTATCGAAAAAAGCAATAAACTCATTATTCCTACTTGCATTCTCGGCGATCAGGGCTACAAATACTTTGTCACCGTTCAATGTTTAGTTGTGGTTTGTGATGACGCGGAAATGTGAAAAGTCTACTATATGGCGTGGTGTATATATACGTATACATGTATTATGCTTGCGATGTTATCGGTTGCGTGTATTGTGCGTTGACAATGCCTTTAATGAAGTGTATGTCGCTGTGTTGTGCTATGTTTCTTCCCAATATGTGCCAGCCAACGTGCGGCCTCCGTAATGGTGGCTAAAATATAGGTTAGCCATAAAAGAAACGTCTTGATGTAAGTGCGCCCACTGGTAGTGATTCTCAGTAGCTGCCCCTCCCCGCCCCCACTTTTGTTTTTTTTGCATCATCTATCGGTCATTTTAAAGGGGCCCTGAAAGGCATTTTGAGCACACTAAATGAACTAGCGCAACCGTTAGATTGGGTCGTCAACGTCCTCTGTGCCAAGTATTACTCTTTTACGCGCAGCGGCAAGCTCACACTTTTGTTGCAAAGACAGAGAGACAATGAACTTTATTGAATGTCCTGAGGAGCACTGCTGCCGTTCAGGGCGGCAGCGCTGCGGGCCGCTCCCACGTGGGGACGGGGAGGCCGAGCCTCACCGCCGCGTCGTGGGCCCTCTGGGCGGCCCTTAGCTGGTGCATTAGATCAGGGCTCTCCAAGTCGGAGCGCCATTCTTCCTCGGTTATGCGTTGAGGGCCCCGAAGTGAGGGACACCGCCAGAGCATATGATCTAGATTGCATATGATCTAGTTCGCCACAATCCGGGCAGTCCGGTTCAAAAGTGTCCGTGTAGAAGCTGAGAGTGGATAGACTAGGATAAGACCTGGTCTGCAACATTCTGAGTGTGGCTGCCTGCGGCCTGGAGAGTTTCTCGTGCGGAAGAGGAAACGTTCGCCTGCCCAGCTTATAGTGCTGAATAATCTCGTTGAACGTGAATAAAGTGTCTCTGAAGACCTCCCAACCAATCCCCGAGGAATCGCCTCCGTCCGACCCGGCGCGGTGTGTTATCTCGCGCGCGCGGGTGTGGGCGACCTCATTGAGATTAGTTAATGACAAGTGCGACCCTAGGTGAGCGGGAAACCAGATGATAGTGTGTGAGGAAATGACCTTATTTCCTAGGATGTGAGCTACCTCGGCCGAAACGGAACCTGACGCAAAGGCCCTAACGGCTGCGCGGGAATCGGTGTAAATTCGATGCCGGCTGTCGTCAAGTAAAGCAAGAGCCACCGCGGCCTGCTCGGCTCTAGCCGGGGTGGTGTTCCTGAAAGACGCAGAATTGAGAACTTTGCCACTGTGATCTACCATAACTGCCGAGAAGTTTGCCGATCGGCCGTACTGCGCGGCGTCCACAAAGCACGCGGAGTGCGGGTCGTCGCGAACTTGTTTTAGTAGGGCCTCGCCTCTGGCCCTTCGCCTACCTGCATTGTGCTGCGGGTGCACGTTGCGGGGAAACGGGGAGATAGTTATAGCAGCTCTCTGCTCCTTAGTAAGGCCAACCTCGCGCTCCTCCTCTAGGGATGGAGAACAGCCCAGAACCGCCAGAATTTTCCTCCCAGCGGGTGAAGACGACAACCTGGCAGTCTGAGCCGTGTGCTGCGCTTCGATGATTTCCTCTAAAGATTTGTGCACCCCGAGCTGCATGAGTCTTTCTGTGCTGGCATTCATCGGGATACCCAGCACGCGCTTGATGCTTTTACGAATTAGTAAATTGAGCTTAGCCTTTTCGTGATTCTGCCAGCAGTGCATGGCCGCCACGTACGTGATGTGGCTCATCAAGAATGCATGGAAGAGCCTCAAGAGATTGTCCTCCTTGATACCTCCTCGACTGTTCGAAAAAATTTGTCGTTTTTTTCTCACCCTTCCCTTCGTGTTTTTGGACGCCGCCATCTTCACATGTCTACATCATCGATTCCCAGATGTTCGTCATGAGCTAGACATCCTGCTATTGGGCGGCTTTTTCACGCACTTCCGGTATAGTACTTCCGGCAAAGAGATGAGTCGTCTGCTCAGCGTCGGCTCGCCGGCTGATCTGCCAGCGGAGTGCCGGAGTGCTTGGGCATTTTACGACAAACGAAACAAGTGTAATATAAACGCTTAACCGTTTGTATTGAATGCAACACGGCCATAACACGACATGGATATTCTCTTACCTGAGTACGTTCCATAAAGAAAGCGTTGAAGCCCCGTGGCACTTCTTTCGTGCAATCGCAGAGAACGCCCTGAACCGAATGCCCGGGTTTGACGCATGCATTTTATTCAACTTCAAAACAATCCAGAGATGCGTTTCTAACGCACAAAACGTCACAACATGCGTTGAAAGTCTGAACCACGATTGACAGACGATGGGTTGCCTCCTGCCCGTCGTAAATTCGGTACTCACCTCGCGCGCGGTTTGCGGGGACGAACAGCAAGTCACTTAAGCCCCGTTTACATTGACCCGACGAGGGCGCGTTGAGTCGAAATAAACAGGTTTTTTGGACTCGACACCCCCATGTATAAGCGGACGGGGTGGGTCAGAGAGCCGTCGCGGCGAGTCCAGTCAACTCGGAGGCAGGGGGTGGGTTTACTCGCTCGTCGGGCTGAGTCGGCGGGCCGCGGGGAGCAGAATACCGCATTTGCGCGGTTCTAACGCACCCCCAATCGTAACGCGCGGGTAACTTCGCGCAGGAAAATTCGAAAAAAAAAAGTGACACTGACGGTACTGCGCAGATGGAAAAGACATGACACCACGTACCTGGAAGAGGGAGATTTTATTGGGCATGCAGCTTTGGAAGCCAAAAATGAATTGTGCTTCACAAGGTTGCTTATCCAGCTGCTGCTGGAAATAAAGTTATAGCGGGGAACACTGAAGTTGCTTGCGATTTCAAGTGCCTTGATCTTCATAATTCTAAGCGTTAGGGGCTAAGCAGAAGCACAAAAAAATGTGCAACAGCTGACCAGGGTATGCGGCATGCCATTGAGGAATCAGTGCGCCGAAATTCACTCACGTCGTGTTAACGGATTGTTTTTATTGGATTGAGTTGGATTTTGTGGGTACTTCGTGTCCGTTGCGCATGGCAATGCTGCTGGCCGCTTTAAAGCCTATTTCGGTTTTGAGCCCGATTGTAACGCGCAAACAAATATTAAGCCACCTTTTAGCAAAAGAGGGTGCGCGTTAGAATCGTGAAAATACGGTAGCCCCTTTTCCGTGAACCCCGCCGGTCCCCTCACCTGGATTCTTTGGACGGGGTTCATATAAACTCGGACGCGTCGAGGTAAACTGAACCCGCCACTCAACTCACCCCGCCCCCGCCGCGTCCATGTACACGGGGTTTTAACTCTGACGCACAAGCCGATGGTTTTTAGCCACGCACACTGCACATACCCCATGCGAGGTTGAGTCGTACGTCGCTCGAGAAATATAATCCAGACCATGGGAAGCACTATCCACCCGCAGAAGCACAACGTCGCATTTCATCGCGAAACAAAGGCGTCCACAACACACTCACCATCGCCTCCTGTAATGCCAAACGCATATCGCCCTTCCCAGTGGGAGTGAGTGGTACGCCTGCAGTGCCCACATGTCGCGAGGTGGGGCCCCGAGCTGAACCAGGATGACGCAACCGTAACTGACTTCTGGAGTGGTTTGTGCCTTGTTGCCAAGGCAACCGATGTTTGAGATTGTGAAAGAAATGGCGCTCGCTCCAGCGCGAGAAAGCTCAGAGCCGCGGCGGAGCATGTTTTGCCAACGTTGCCGCTCTCTACCACGCGTCGACCAAGCTGAACTGGTCACATGATTGAAGCGTTTTGTGCACGGGTTCTGTATCGGTTTAATATGACTTTTTCACATGCCGCCGGCAGGAATTACCACCGCCGCAAAATAAGACCCGTCACCAGCGGGGCCACATCTGGTACGGCGCTTTTTGGATAAACAGTGCGCGGTGCATCAAGGGAAAGAGCGCACGACCCTCCCCGTGCGGCTGCGAGTTCGCCGCAGATAAAAAGTCATGTGCCGCCAGCAACGTACACCGCGAAAGGGCAAGGCCAGGCCGCCGCATACATGCGGCCAGATTTTTCGTTCGCTTTTCCAGCCTTGAGCAGAGTGCGGGATTCATGGTGTCAACAAAGCTTGCCCGTAGCAGACGACAGTCTGAGCAGCGCAATAGCGGAAGTACGTCACCGCTGCGGAGCGCAGCATCATAGGAGGCAAGGCTCTCGCGCCGTCAACAGCGGAGAGTAAGTCGAAAGGAGGAGGAAACGCGGAGCGACGGTAATGCGCGGTTTTTGATTTACGATTTCTCCGCTAATACTCATCGCTTTAACAAAATTCTTGCGGGAGGAGATTGCAAATACATTGCTCTATTTGGGTACATGCACATCCATGCATCGGCGGAAGGTATTTCAGGACCCCTTTAAAACGTTTACGATTGCTTTACTTCGAGCTCGCTAGATGGCGAGCAGTGTCATCTCTTCGCTCGGACGGTTGCGACGGATCCATTTTTTGTGCCGCCTTCATTGCCTTTGCGCCGAGATTTACGATTGCAGACGATCCACGTTTTGATGCAGCAGTTGTAGCAAGGCAAGGCGACTTGTAGCAAGACAAGGCGACTAGGGGTATAACACCCCTAGTTTAGCAGGGGTATTACAACTGGTTGTTCTCAAACGGCTGCATTGGATGCTTGTGATCTCGTGTGCGGTGAACGGCGGGGTTACAAGCCTTTCGGAAATAGAAGCGGCATTTTGAAAGCAATCGTTATGACTTCTGCTCCGTTTACAGCGGCGCGTTCGCGCTAAACGCGTAGGCGGAGCGCGCAGCGAGACGAATGCAAGAAGCGCATATACGATTGGCGACATGGTTTGCTAACCGTAGTTCTGGTGCTCGGTAGGTAATTTTTTGCTTATTTTAGCGCATTCTAAGCACACACGACCACAGTAACCTACCTATTTGTACTTCCTCGATCCTCAAACCGATTAGCTCGCTAGGCCTTCCTTGCATAACAAGCCTTGCTCGAGTAACGCTGCCAGGGGAGGAACGCTCCTCCATTAGGAACGCTCGTCCACTCTGAGGGGAGAAACGCGCTCCTTTCTTTCTACCTCTTAGGAAGCAATATATGATACATTCCTGTTTCACCCTCAGGGGAGAAACTACCACACCCTTTTTTCTTAGAGTGTTCTAGAGGAGGGACGTCACAGCCGCTGCAGACGCGCTGGCGCCGGTCACGGCGGTGCTTGCCCAGCTGTGTGCCTCCGTTGCGCAGTAGCCAAGTCTGACGCTGCGCCGGAGCCGCTTGATGGCCGTTTCGCGTGGCTCCTGGACAGCCGTGCTGCGCATGCGCGAGCAGCAGTGACTTGACTAGACTGGACTGGACTGGATTGGATTGCTGGACCTTAGTTCATGCTATGTATATTTTGGCATAGCCGAGCTAAGCCACTGCTAATTTTGTTTACTCCCTTAAGGAGTCCTACTACGCCAACTACGAACTAACACCTTCCCCCACAACACGCTCTGACACAAAATATTCCCCACACAATATCCACCTCAATGCATCTTCTGCCCCACATTGCAAGGGCGTAACCAGGGAGTTATCAGAACACCCCCCAAATGTTATGTGCGCCCCCCCCCCCTTTCGGCCTGTTTTCCACCCGTGTTTGTTGCACGCTTCATCCATAAATTGAAATGTGAAAACAAAATAAAATTAAAAAAACAAAATTTTGAGGGGCAGACTATCTTTCTAATTATTTTTTTTTTTGCTAGATAACACCGCCCCCCTCCCCTAAAAAGAAAATCTGGCCACGCCACTGTGAGGAGCGCTACACCGCCCAGTGTGGGCATGCCCTAACACCCCAGGATCTCCCTACCACTTCACAGCGGGTAGCGGCGCTGACCAGCTCCGACCCCTGCCCCCAGCTTCAGCTGCAGGTGGGAGCTGGTGCCCAAGGCCGGGTACAGCCAGGGAGTCCTGGACTGAGGAGCGCAGTCACAACGGTTATGGGACAGATTGAGTTTCTCCTGCACTCCTTTTCTCTGTACACTTACTCGCCTGTATCATTTCACTCCCGCCCGCCTTCCCCCCTCCGGGTTGCACGCAGGTGAGCTCCCACAATATCACCAGTGCGCTTCCTCTTCCTGTCCTACCGAGTCCCTAGCAGTAGCCTTGAGAAGGGCGCGTGAGCGGACATCCTCGCGATGTCGAGCGTGTTTCCGAGGGGCCTGGTGGGCGCAGTCGCAAAGTTCAGCAGAGAGTGAGTTCCACAGCAGGTCAGCAGATCGAAGGGACATTTTCAGAGAGTCCTTTACGTCCCCCCTTCCTCCTCGGTAGCACTGGCTGGGAGTCACGCGTGTGCGCTCCTAAAAACGCAAAAAAAAATTCTCGAGAGAAAAGCGCCACAACCAGGATGTTTTTGGTGCAGGTATGAATACTTAAGAACCCCTCACTTACTTCTTGGCCGACGTTTCCGGTGTAGCCTAGGAACAGCCTGGGCGGCTCCACGGCCGTCATCATGACCAGGGTAGCCACGCAGATGGTCTGCTGAGTCAGCGACAGGTAGCGGCACTGCGGAGGGGAATTATGGCGTTCAGGCCGCCAGACTAGCTCAAAACAGCGGTCCCCAAATTGGTCTCATCGCGTTGGCGAGGATACGATGTGTCACCCCTCCAACCCCTTGTGCCAAGCCCCTTGGCATTATTTCATTTTTTTTTTCTCGGTAACTGGCGACTGCAGACGAACGAGCGACGCACGCACACAACACCGGCTTCTAGCGCTGTTTTGTGTGTGCCTTCTCTTTTTGCCCTGCATCCTTTTCGCTGGGGCACCTTTCTAGGTACATTATGAGTTGAGTTTATCTTTTAATCGTTCATTTCTCTGTAATTTTCAATATTTCTAACAGATTAATTTCTCTTGTAACCATTTAATCTATTGAGTTTTTGTTTCATTCTCGTATAACTAAAAGGAACCAGCGTTTACACTACCGTGTAAAATGACAGGCAGGGAAACCTGATCCCCAAACGCCTATCGGAGTTTTCACTTTCACGCGCAGAACCATACAGAGACACTGCAAAGGCTGCTTTCATTGAAACCACCGCCTCCAAACGACCGGTCATGTGTTACGGAATGCGCCTCAGCCACGGTGTCGGCCCAGTCTTCCGGAGGGCCGCGGAAAACCGCGTGAGCCCTCGCGAGACTGCGTGAAACATCATGAGCGTGAGCCCCGGCGTGAGGCTGATGAGACTACGCCGAGCCCACGTGACTCCGACGGTCCACGAAGACTGGGTCCGCGTGTATCTGAGCCTGAATGATTTTCAAGGCGGAGGAGTAGGTATGCTTATACGACAGGGGGCAAATTGGAAAAGAGTGAAAGAAGACTGTAGCGAGCATGTGTGGGAAAGGGATGGTAGGGGGTAGGGAGGTGTCTTTAGGAGTGTCGTGCCTGTGGTCGGGTAAAGAGAGTAAGGAACAAAATGAAAACCTGGTGGCGTACCTAAAAATGGACATTGAGGATTTGAAACCGTCCGGGGAGGTAATATTAATAGGGGACACGAACGCCCACATTGAAGACCTAGACGGGTACACAAACAACGGACATCTAATGCTGGATATGTGTGAGGAACAGAACCTGGTCATAGTAAATAGGGAACAAAAATTGGAGGGTCAAATCACGAGGGAATGTGGCCGGAGACAGTCGAGTATCGACTACTGCCTCCTCTCGGAGAAACTTTGTGAATGGTTGGATGGAATGAGGATAGATGAGGAAGGGACCACAAGCGTATACACCTGAGTTTTGGGAAACCGGGGGGCGCAGAACAGGACCGAGCGGGGCAGTAAACAAATTGCGGCTATAGCCAACAGTATAGAAGCCGACATAGAAAGAAACCCTGGGGAATATGACAGGCCCATGCAGGAAAAAAAAAAGTAAAGGCAGAAAGGGCAAATCAGTGGAAAGGAAAGAAAACGCAGAAATCAAGGAGGCTACAGAAAGCCGCACACAGGCGTGTAGAGAACACAGGCAGGCCAAGAAGGCAGCAGGAAAAGGCGGACACACAATGGGAGCAATATAAGCAAAGAAAAGTGGAAGTGCAGGCGAAGGTAAGGGGCGACAGCGAGCGACGGGTGGCGCGAATACGAGGGAAGGGCAGAGACGCACCGAAAAAGTCTTTGAACCACGTGCGGTCCTCAGGTAAACGCACGGGACATACAGAAGGTGCTACTGCAGAAAACGAAGCGGGGCAGATACTCAAGGGAGAGCAGGCGTTGGAGCACCTTCATGACATTATCACTGAGAGGGATTAGGAGAAGACAGCGCGGTTCACACACGGACACAGGGGAGAGTGTGTCAAGTACTCTCCCCTGTGTCCGTGTGTAAACCGCGCTGTCTTCTCCTAATCATGTTAAACCAACACGCCCAGATAGCCACGTTAGTGCATTTCATTTAGCACTGAGAGATTCTGTAAAGCCGATAGCGGCTCCGCAGCGCCGCAGCGACGTCACGACGGGGAGGACGAAAGGTCCGGAGATAGGCCGGGACAAGCTCAAGTGGGGAAAAGCAGAGGGAAAGGCCTCCAAAAATACCGCAGTGGGCACGGATGAAATACCGATTGAGTTTTATTTATTTATTTATTTATTTATTTATTTATTTATTTATTTATTTATTTATTTATTTATTTATTTATTTATTTATTTATTTATTTATTTATTAAATACTGCAGACTTTACAAAGCCCAAGCAGGAGTGGCAATACAAGAAGATGTACAAAAGTATACACACGTAACTTCGCGAAAAATAAAGTAAAAAAAAGTGCAGAGACAAAAACAGTATGAATATTGAAACACGAGTAAAAAATAAGATCACGGCAAAAAAAAAAAAAAAGACACGATAGAAGGAAAAATCAGATAATACGCAGGAACAACAATGCGCCAATACAGCAACCCCAGTTCGGGACAGCGGCACTTCGGCATTGATATACCTCCAAGTTTTCTATTCATGAAAGTACGGTTACGGGAGCAACAAATTCCATTTTTCAATGGTGCGAGTAAACAATGAAAACTTGAAAGTGTTAGTGCTGTCGAAAAATGGTGTTAAACAAAAATAATGGGTGCGACGGGTTTTTCTTGTTGAAAGGGATCTAAGATACACAGTACGGTCTAATCCAAGCTCATTTGTGAACAATTGGAGAAGGAACTTCAAGCGAAGGAATTTCCGTCTTAACTATAGAGTGGGGATGTTATTACTGAACATAAGATTTGTAACAGACTCGCGGCGATTGTATTTTGAGTAAATAAAACGTACAGCACGTCTTTGGAGTTTCTCGATAGTATTAATGTTAGATTTGGTGTAGGGATCCGAGACCATACAATCATATCCTACTTTAGGTCTAATAAACGTGGTATAGGCCAGATATTTTACATGAGAGGGAGCATCTTTAAGCTTATGCCTCAGCTGACAAAGCTTACGGAACGCTGAAGCACAAACGTTACTGATGTGAGTGTTCCAGCTTAAATTGTTAGTAATTGTGACACCAAGATACATATTTATATCCGCTAACTTCAACCAGGGGATTTTTGAAAACAGAGTAGGAATATTTAAGGGGAAGGTTTTTTTTTTTGGCCATTCTAAGATAAACTGATTTTTGGTAATTTAATCTTATACCCCATTTTGTGCACCAGGAACGAATGCTGTTCAGAGCAGAGTTTAGGGCGGTCTGGTCATCAGCAGAGTGAACGTTATTAAACAATGTACAATCATCTGTGAAAAGACGCATTGGTTCGGCCACAACATTAACAATATCATTGCAATGAATAGCAAAGAGTATACGCTCCCCTGGGGAACGCCGGATGTAACCGCTTAGCAACGTGAGGGTACGAGCGAGTTGGTGATCCATCAGAACTTTGCTGAGCGCAGCAAAGAGAACACAGGACGAGAGATACAAGGACGAGCGCTACTTACAACTGAATTTTAATGACAACGCCGGGGCATATAAACAGAAAAGAATCACAACACGCTCAAATGACTATGAAGTTTATGACATCACTGCACATCCCCCAACGCACTCGTCAGGCACGCACGTGTGATAAATGTTACAAGGCCAGAAGATATGGAAATCGAACTGATGCAGCATTTCCGCAGCCTCAACGATCTCTCGCGTGCGCTGATCCGCGTCTCGAAAGATGTCGGAGCACGCATCGTACATAGGCTCTCACTAGTCGCACTTTTGGCAATCAATACCTCAACTGCTATCTTTGCCTTTCCGTACCTTGTTGCAATGTTCCCCTAGGCGAGTGTTGAGGCACAGGGATTTATACACACCCCCCCAACACCCCCCAGAAGGATTTCGACACCCCCCCGCCATAAAGCTTCCACAACAACAAGCACCGTGCCCAGGGATTTATACACACACCCCCAACCGCCCCCCAACACCCCCCAAGGAGGGTTTCGACACCCCCCAAAATCGTAATTCTGGATAAACCCCTGTTGAGGCACCTTCCAGTCTGCCCAACGTATGCTTTTTTGCAAGTAAGCGGCAACTTGTAGACCACCGCTTCCGTGCAGCGCACGTACTGGTTTTGGTGATCACCAAAATCTGCTTTTTTCCTTCCTGACAGGGCACGTTTGGCTGCAGAGCCTGGACAGTTTATCAGGGGCCGACATGGCAACTTTCACGCCAGCCCTTCCACCAATCCTTTTAAAGGGGCACTGACACAAAAATTTTGCACCTTGTTTTTTTTTTTTTTTTTTTGTTGCGATAAGTAGCTATACTCGGTTACAACTCAAGAACGGCACCACCTCATGTAGTGTATCACTCCGCCGAAGCGCCGTACCCATGAACGCCGTGCGCGCGCGTTTTGAAAGGGGTTTGCTATGAATGCGTGATATCGTCTGCCTTGTCTCACGCAGCTTGTTTGTCGTCACTGGAGTCGTTTATAAGCATATTAAGTCCACAAAATCACGGGAACGGCTCACGCTATGTTCAAAATATTCCCAGTAACGCCTGTGGGGATCGCGACTTTCACGCGAACCCCTTTTCTGGCTAGCTTCCCGTTGCGGCTGGCGTGCACACGCGCCTCGCTCACGCGACGGGAACCATACGGGAGGGCGCCAGCGACCGGACGGTTTGTTTTCGCCCTGGTGGAAGCGTTGACCCTTTTCCCCTCTGCCTTACCCGAGAACCAGTTCTTCCTCGATACTAGCGCCACCGTAAGGCGAAGTCTGGTGGGACGTAGCAGGACGTGAGGACCCTCTCTTGTCTCGGGGATACGGTAGCGCGCGGACGTTTCGGTGCGCTGGTCCTGACCTGGGGAACGCGACACAAAAGGACGCGTCCGGACGAGCTGGGAGACTGCACCCGCGCTCGCACGAGCAGCGCTCCGCTGCTCCGGTATGCAATCGGTGAGTCGAACCGTCTCGATCTCTAGCGTTGTTTAATGCCTCGCTCCCAATGTTACCGTTATGGCCTACGATCAGTCTGTATGCAGTGTATTTGGTTTGCACTTTGCAATAAATGCTGCCATTGATGTTTTGCCCTCGCCGCCTCCTGCCTTTGTCTGTCTCCGCAAACAACGGACCCGTCCGCAGCCGGCGCTCGCAAGGCATGTTTGCTGAGCGCGGATGGCTGCGTGGTGGGAAATCACTAGTGTGTGAAATGTAGAATCCCACATCTGGCGCCCAACGTGGGGCCTTGTTTGCGGAGACGAGCAGGAGGCACGGCAGCATCCTTTGTTCTGGCGTCGGACGATCCGAGCACAGACAACAGACTTCAGGCCTAACTGATTGGAGCGAGTTATTAGCGGAGGCGAACTTTCCTGAGAGTGAGGCGAATTATTTATTGCTGCTGCGTTTTTAATTTGTTAAGCGCCGAGTTTGCAGCAATCGTGTATTGGCAGGACATCGCTGCCAGTTAACACGTGGTCGCCGAATTTTTGTCGTGACGTTGTTGTTTATGGAAACGGGGGTTTCCGAGTTTGCATCCACGCGAGGCCGGGAGCCCGCGCCGTTGTGTCAGCCCGAAGTGAGTGTGTACGGAAGCTGCAATTTGGGTCCGAGTTTTTCTTTTTGTTTTGTCGACTCCGGGAGTCGAGGCTCTGGGAGCCGTGTGGCTGGGCCACGTGTGCCGCAAAAGGCTAGCTGGTATTGCAGCCTGGCATGGGCGCTCCGATACCGCGGAATGCGGTAGGCGCCGCTCGCTCATAAGCTGCTTGTGTTGCAGCGAGCGTGTAGGACCCTAAAAAGCAGATGTCTCCTCACGGCTGCACGTACGGGCACGTTCAGGGTTTCTTTCGTTTGGTCTGTTTTATTTTGTTGTGTTTTTGGATGCGGGTCGTTTGCCGAAGTGAGTGACCCGAAGGCTTTCACAGCCGGTCCTCCCGGAGAAGGCACGACCTTGGGAACAATGCGAGGGCGCATGGAGCGCTCCCCCTCTTTTGTTGATCGCCTCGCGCGAGAGAAAGGAATCTCTCCCCCCTCAGGAAAGACTTGCTTTGACCCCTCGCTGCTTGAAAAACTGCTTTCCGCAGCGTAGTTGTTTTTGTTGTCGTGCCACGCGGGCGACGGGACTGAAGGGGGGCCTCATCCCTCTTCCACTGACGGGGAGAATTACGCGAGGCAAACTTTGCGCCCGCTGATTGTAACGTCGCAGGAGCCCTCTTGTTCGGCTCGAGAGACCAAGCTCTGTTCACGTAAACTAAGCGACAGTGTGTTGAAACGTATTTCAGCATTTTTACGCAAGCGGTGTTCATGTGTGTGAACATAGGGCTGTCGTTGGGAGCAAATACTGTTTCCGCGTTCATGTGTATGAATGAAGTGTTACTGACGCGAGTAAATACTGCTTTCGCATTTGTGTGGTTAAGCATCGCGCCGGGCGGTCGATGCGACCGTGTGTGTTCTTTGTGCCCTGTACCGTATAGGGTTAGAACAGGTTCTAGCTCTGTGGACATTTCCAGAGCGGTTGCATTGCTGAGAAACTTAGCAGCTGAACCATCGGATTGTGTCACGTTATCGATGCAGTCGAGTTCGTATTTTCCCTACCCTGCACGCTGCAGGGTTAGGACAATTTGGCGTGCTTTGTTGACGCTAACAAGCTGGTAATTATGCCGAAGCCTTGGCAGTTGTGATATTCGACATCGAACCACATGATCGATGGGATCAAAGGGCTACTGCAGCCTGTTTTTTCCTGCCCTATACATTGTAGGGTTTGGACTGTTTATTGGGCTTTGTTGACATTAACAGAGCGATGGCAATGCTGACAACTCGGCAGTTGTCGTTAGGATCGCGCCACAAAGGCGGTGCGATCGGAGAGCTATTTTCTCTGCCGTACACTGAAGGTGCGGGGAGTTTCTTTGTGCAGCTAAGCCACCCCGGCTTGGACCACATGACGGAGCGTGTTTATGCTGCTGTCTACTGTTCCGGGCGAGCTGCCGAGCCTGCTGAAGGGGTGCGGTGCGGCATGCCGTCACCAGCCTGGCTGAGAGAGTCGGCAGTCTGGTCGCTCGGCGGCCACGGGCCATCACGGATGTGCCGCCACTTGAGCAACGCTTGCTTGGGTTGGCTGGTTTCTTCCCGGAGCTACCCGCCTGCAGACATCAGCGGGCGACGACCGGGCCTGCTGGTACACTACCAACGGTGGCATTGGACGAGTGGAAGCCGGCGTAGGCAACACGATGCAGTGACTAACGATTTAATCGACGAACGAACTTTTCGTCGCCTCTAGTCCTGTAGTCAGCTCTCACCGGCGTACGCAAGGAATTTAGGAGGGAGGGATGTGGGGATCGCGACTTTCACGCGAACCCCTTTTCTGGCTAGCTTCCCGTTGCGGCTGGCGTGCACACGCGCCTCGCTCACGCGACGGGAACCATACGGGAGGGCGCCAGCGACCGGACGGTTTGTTTTCGCCCTGGTGGAAGCGTTGACCCTTTTCCCCTCTGCCTTACCCGAGAACCAGTTCTTCCTCGATACTAGCGCCACCGTAAGGCGAAGTCTGGTGGGACGTAGCAGGACGTGAGGACCCTCTCTTGTCTCGGGGATACGGTAGCGCGCGGACGTTTCGGTGCGCTGGTCCTGACCTGGGGAACGCGACACAAAAGGACGCGTCCGGACGAGCTGGGAGACTGCACCCGCGCTCGCACGAGCAGCGCTCCGCTGCTCCGGTATGCAATCGGTGAGTCGAACCGTCTCGATCTCTAGCGTTGTTTAATGCCTCGCTCCCAATGTTACCGTTATGGCCTACGATCAGTCTGTATGCAGTGTATTTGGTTTGCACTTTACAATAAATGCTGCCATTGATGTTTTGCCCTCGCCGCCTCCTGCCTTTGTCTGTCTCCGCAAACAACGGACCCGTCCGCAGCCGGCGCTCGCAAGGCATGTTTGCTGAGCGCGGATGGCTGCGTGGTGGGAAATCACTAGTGTGTGAAATGTAGAATCCCACACGCCCTACTTGCGCCGAGCGGAGAAACATATCCGGCTACGGTGATAAGGCACAGCGGCAACTTCCGGTGCCGTTCTTAAGTTGTCACCGAGTATAGTGACCTACTTATAACCTGTAGAAACCTCATTTGCTTCAGCGTGCGACGGTTGTTTAATTAGAGGCATTTTCAGTGCAGCCAGTCGCACTTTCGGTTTCAGCGGGTGCCGCGAAACGATGGATTTTGTGTGAACAAAGCTGACCACGTGACCGTCGGAGGGATATCACAGAGCAGAGCTGCCGTAGCACTGTCGAATCCGCATCGCCGGCAGTTTCTGCGAATACCCCCACGTATTGATGTCGCGATCCGCTTAATTAAAATGCGACCGTGGACGTGACGCAGGCGCTGAGAGTGCAAATGCTACCGCGGCTAAAGAACGATGCGCGACGCTCGAGACGGTGGGTGGCAAGACGCGCGCTGGGAGCAGCCGGCCGGTGTGCCTACAGATCGGCCTACAGATGTGTTCGGCTTAGCACTGCGGCGGATATTCGATTGCCGCTCTCGTAAGCGGCGCAGATGACAATTTTTAATGCAACCCGCTCTCTTCAGCGCACTTCGCTTCACATTCACGCATGCGACAGTTTTTTCTCCATAAGTAGAACTGCCGTTAGTACTCCTTTAATAAAATGTCAGTTATAAGCCGTTCCCTAGATGCGGGTTTGTCGTCCGAGCTGTAGGTATTACCCAAGTGGCTTCATTTGTCCTAATAAGGTCGGTCAAACGCCGTAGATCAACTCATGCGGACCTCGCATGCCATACTGGCATGTCCAAAACCTGATTTAGTTTCCTTCTGTAATGCCACAGCAGGAAAGCCGCCACCCTGGCCGCCTTCCCGAGTAATAGGGACGTTCACCTAAGATCGCGAGGACAAACTCACTGCCCACGGCCCTAACCGCCTGTATTGAAACTACAGTTCGCTTTTGTGGACTAACTAACATGCGCTGCTATAGCCCGAACTCCACACGAGAGCAGTGGGAGAGGGAACTCGCCAGCTCTTGCCCCAGCAGACAGCTGCAGCTGATCGAACGGGAGGAGATGCCGCCCGGGACTGAAGGCTCCACCCAACCTTTTTTTTCCGCCATGCTCCACCCATCCACCCAGAGGACTTTTCTGATTTCAATAAAGTTGTACTCTCTCTCTCTCTCTCTCTCTCTCTCTATATATATATATATATATATATATATATATATATATATATATATATATATATATATATATATATATATATATTGCTCGCTCTCAACTCTTCTTTTGTTCGAACGTTTGGTGCCTTCTCCGGGTCTCCATGAAGAAAAGGATACGTTTTATACTACCTTTTCCACAGTTACTAAGCTGTTTTGAAAATCTGAAGGGACCCTGAAGTGAATTTGTCAAGCTCCCGTTTTTGCTTGCACTGCGTAGACTGGCTCAAATGAGCACTCTTGTCAACGTATATCCGGGCGATAAGGCGGCATTTTTTTTATAAGGCCTAAAAGGAGAAACACTACCATGCGCGGTCTACGGCGGCTGCACCAACGAAGGTGCTACGTGATTGGACGATTTCCAAGATTAGCATTCAAAGAAGTTTCGGTAAATATGCTTGGCATCCGGCGTTATCGTTGGATGGGCATCCTCGATATCTCAGTAATCGCCATACCATGCTCCTGCCATGTTGTCGGCTGTAAAATGCGACACATAAGCCTACCAGGACGTCTTGGAATCGTAGCAATCACTATAGCCGAGGCCTACGCAGTGGATGAACGCCATCCGCGTCACCGCAGACGCTCAAATGCCATGCGCTTTTCACCCATCTTTGGAGCTTGCCTCACTCATGCCCGTATCGTAAAAATGTTATTTTGAAGCTGTTATTTCAGGGCGCAGCCCTTTGGCGGCCGTTTCTGGGCTCAGCAGCGTCACCGTCCTAACTGAGTGAATGATGACAAGACGACGGGTGGAAGAAATGCTGTGCCCGAGGACGCGGGTTCGATTCCCGCCAGCGGTAGCCGTTTTCCTGATGGAAGAAACATCCCCCTCGCGAGAGGCACGATCAAATGCGGAGCATTTCCGGGGGCGCCCGACGTTAAGTAGTTTGCGTTACGTTAATGTTGTTGCACTTGTGGCAACTGCTGACGAGAGAGCGCGGCGATGAGTGCGTTCCAGCCTCGCCGACACCCGCCTTTATCACGCCACGATCGAGCCACGCGCGCGCTATGCTGACGTCACGATCACGCCACAGATGTTGTTGATCCCGCGACGCGCCGGCCCCACCTGTTGGGCGCGAACCGACCGCGGAGAGAGCGCGCGATGCGAGCGGAGAGTAGGCGAGGAGGAGCGGGGCTGACAAGATAGCGCGGCGATGAGCGCGTTTCAGCCTCGCCGACAACCGCCTTTACTCCATGCTTTATCACACCACGATCGCGCCGACAGGGCGCACCTGCGAGCGATGCGGACAACTATGGACGCCAAGAACGGGTGACATCGTGAGTTAAAGAAATGCTCTGCATTTAAAAGCGTGTTCTCACCAGGCCAAGGGTCTGCTGATTCTGGCCTGTGCCCACTGCCCGAAAGCAGTCGTCGGTGCTTATGGCAACAGCACGCCAACGACAACTCGCTAGCGCGTCAATGTCAGTCTGCGCGCGTTCTGCGAACTCGCTCGTAGAGCAATGAACGTTACAGTGCAAAAATGGTGAATTCAGTACAGAAAGCATCGGTCGAAAGCGAAGAAACTAGCTTACAAAAAAAAAAAAAGGATGTACTCTGGGGGATCCGAACTTGCGACTTGCAAAATGCAATACCTAGCCCTCTAGACCACTCGCCACGAGCCAGCGCTGTCGGTGTTGGAAATATAAAGTATATAATGTGTAACCAGTTCACATTTTTATTTCGTTTTGGCATTTAAGCAGCTTAGATGACTATTTCTTGTGTAGCGCTCGTGAAGTAGCATGCCCCAAATTTCACAATATCTTATGTTTATATTGCATTTCTTAGACGGGAAAGCGTTCGCAGATGTGTGGTCGTACTGCTGACTGATGTGCTTTGCTTGTTCAACCAGCACAAAAAAGTGTTCCCTGCACCCTAGTTTTACGCTGCACGGTAAAAGTTTGGATTGAGTTTATTTCCTTAGTACCTGTATTAGCCATTGAAAAATCGCTACTTAAACACGAAAGACAAATGGAGACACAGGGCGAAGCGCTCTAGGAACTGAATTTTGTTTTGAGAAACGAACATATAGTTGCTGTGTGTCAGCGGCTACAGAACGAAATGTCGGTACATAGCCCCAAGCGTTGCGGACATGTGCTAGGGCTCAGCTGAGTAGAAGAGGAGGTTCGTGCTAGGTCCAACGCGGTGCTCGCTTCCCTGTGCATACGTGTGCGAAACACACCTTCATTTCCACGTATTCCTCTCCTTATAACATCTTGGTGGAGGTTGCCCCAGATCCCTGCCCTCTCGCCTAGGCTCCCCAATCCTCGAGGCTTCGTGATCCTTCATCACGTTACTCCGCAGCGGGCGTCACATTCGCTCTGCAACCATGTTATCGGGACAATACAGTCTGTTTAATGAACCGAACATGCATTTTGTCTTCATAGCAAACTACCACGCGTTTTTTTCTGTCGGGGGGCTTGAGAACTACTTGAGCCCCACCACCCCTCCCCCGAAAAAGAATCCTGGCTACGCGCCTGCTCAAGTCCCAAACAAGGCAGCACACACAAGAAAGGAGTCAATGATGTGATGGCGAATTGCATTAAAAATCGTCATTTGCACCGCTTACGAGAGCGGCAATCGAATATCCGCCGCAGTGAACCCACCTGGTCCCTTAGTCAGACGAGTGGCGTAAACATATCTCTGTACGGCCTCTACCAAAGAATATGAACCCCGACCTCCACCCCGAGCGCAGGACCGCCCTAAGCCAAGCCCACGAACGCTTATATGACAATCACTCTGACGTGTCCTACACCGATGCGGCGAGCTACGCTGACAACCAAACCGTGGTTGCAGTCAAAACATCCAAAAACCATGTAATTTCGTGCGCATATACGACATCCCCTAGAGACGCCGAAGAACTTGCCATTGCCTTAGCCCTCATCCAGTGCTCCAGCAGTCATCATCACAGACTCTCAAGCAGCCTGCCGCAGTTTCCTTTCAGGGAGGGTGGCACCAACGACCCTACGGGTACTTTATCGATACCGTCCATTTCACCGAGTGGCGATCTTTTGGACACCTGCCCATGCCTCTGTAACGGGCAACAACTTCGCCCACCAACAGGCTCGCGAACTGGTCCACCGAACCCCAGAGATCACCGCAGCTCCGACACCACTATTCAATTTTACTCAATTTTACTGGACCACCAGACAAAAATTCTCGTGCCCTCACCCATCCCACAGCAAAACTAAGGAAATAACACTCCGACAATTATAAGCAGGGACGTACGTTCACCCGATTCGAATGAATTTATTGTTTCCCGCACAGTACGCCGCTCTATGCAAATTTTGTCCACAGCTAGGTACCCTTCAGCACATAATTGTGGAATGCGCTCACAACCCAGCCCTACCACCCCTCTTAACCCGTTCCTTGCCTGAGCTGTGGGAGACACTGTTGACCAGCTGTCAACCGGAGGACCAGACTCTCCTGGTGACACGGGCCAAGACGGCGAGGGCAACGCATGGATTCCCGGTCTAGGGTTCCACTCTCACATTTGAGCTCATTAAATGATTTTTTTCTCTCTCTCAAGCCACGGCCGCTGGATGAGAGCGCACGCCTCTCATCCAGCTGCCGTGCCTGTAGGCAGTTTGGCCAGCTGCTCCCAGCGCGCGTCTCCCCACCCACCGTCTAGAGCGTAGCGCGTCGTTCTCTAGCCGTGGCAGCAATTTGCACTCGCGGCGCCTGCATCACGTCCACGGTCGCTTTTTAAATAAGCGGCTGACGAGATCAGTGCGTAGGGGCATTGGCAGAAACTGCCGCCGACGCGGAATCGACAGTGCTATACGGCAGCTCTGGAGCAGAGCTGCCGTAGGTCATTAGCTAACTATCGCAACAACAACAACAACAAAAACAAGATGCAAAATTTTTGTGTCACTGCCCCTTTTTAAAGGGACCCTGCAACACTTTTTTCTTCTTTTTTTTTCTGAAATCCTAAAGGCTTGCAGAATGTAGTGAACCAACTTATCCAGCACTTAGACTAGGGGGTCGCAAAGTACCTTAGCCAGCGATTACTGCTCTAGGCCCATCAGATAACTTAGAAGACTTTCGTCTCTTTCCCGGTCTTGGCGAGTGCTAGAATTGCATATTTACAGAGGTGCAGCTGCTGTTGGTCTTCAGTTGCAGCAATGAAGGCCTTCGATAGCCACTTCAAAAAGAAAGTCACAAAATCAAAGCGGAAAAGGAAGACGTGCGACGAGGGAATTACGGAGTGCCGTTCCGTGCTGGCGATTATTAGCTTTCGCAGTGCTTCCAGACGCGAAGGAAAGGGGGAAAGCGGTGATAGTTGCAGAGTGCCTTAAACCCGCCCAATTTAAGCGCGCACAATATTATACGCGGCGCATGCACATATATCGACGCCAGTGTATACGCACCTTAACGTAGAGGCACAGACAGCGGGACGTCAGCCACAGGGGCGAATAGAAGATGTTGAAGTACACGAGCACTTGCAGGGGCAGGCTGGTGAGGAGCTCCTCTCCTGCGAGTGTACACGCCCGGTTTTTCCTCCTGCTGTCGCGAGGGGCGTTTTCCCTCAATGTGGGATTGGAATCAGTCAAGCTTAGCTTAGAATACCCGCGCTGCACGGACGGGGACGAAGAAAACACGGCACGAACGGGAGGGCGAAAACTTGCAGCTGTTTATATAGGGCGCCTCGGTACCTTAGCTGTTTATTCTTTGGAGCGCCACCTGCGGCAGCGTACAAATTTAAAGGAAATAGCCTCTGTCGAAACGACAACAATTGGGTAACACGAGGCTTCCAAAATCAAGCCCCACTCCAAATGGACCAAGTTTGAAGCGAGAGCATCCGCTACCTCGTAACCACAAGGTATTTCTTATTCGGACGGAGTTTAATCGGAGCTTTGCGATTGTGCTATCTAGTGCGTAGCTGATACGGGCATTCCATGGCTCGTCCTATATAGCGTTCAACCGCCGTCGTCGTTATACGGAGCGGTGCGTTTTCTGCCTGCGGCAATTCCCCGTCAAACGTCCCGCACGCTGCATGCGATCGACCGTTCATTCTCGCAACCAATTTCTCGGGGAAATTTTCGGGGCGAAGCCCCTTGGCGGCTCGGGCTGTTGGCGTCTCATGGCGTCGTTGTCGTAACCGTCGTCTCATGTAGTCACGGTAACAAATCACCGGCACACTCGTTTACGCCGCCTGGCTGGCGCTAGAACGTAACGCCAGTAACGCGTACTAAAAAACACAGCGAACTCGTTTACGCCTTGCGCTGGAACGCTTCGTGCTTCGAAGACACGAGACTTACAGCAAAGCTCCTAAGCAACCACCGGACGTCCGTTGGCTGTCCAACGTACGTCCATTTGGGCTATAGCGGACGTCCGATGGACATACCATGTACGTCCGTGGGACGCCCGGATTTAACACGTACTGCCGTACGTCTATTCGGACATCCGGAATTGGATGTATTTCGGAAGTTCAGTAAATGTTTACAGAAAATAACGAGAAGCATCTGTTCCTACACCGACTACAAACACCACCGACGCATTACCGGGCAGATAAGTTTACACGCACACAGTAAACTTGCTTCTCACGTTGTGTACGGTTCTCAATTCTTATATACCCTTCCCCAAAGAGGTCATTGTTGGAGTAATTTAAATAACACCCAGATTGAACTTGCAATATACAAGTCAGGGTGTTGATGTGCAAAATTTTTTAAATTGTAAAGCAGAGTAGCTTTTCCTTTTTTTGCTTTTATATTTAATTTACGCCATTATTTGATGCTTCATGGTAGCTTTATACGTCAACAGGCGGATGTCCTTCGGACATACGAAATGTATATATTTTGTACATCCGTTGCTGGATGTTCCCAGTACGTCCGCAAGTGTCATCCAAACACGGACGTACAGTGGACGTACAGCGGTCGTCCAAACTTGGCACTGGATATTCTGACGTCCGCAGTTGTTTGGCCCGTATACCTCTACCCCCCAATGGTTTCATCTCCGTTGGCAAAAACGCCAAGGCCCCAAGAATACACTTATGCTTCCGCCCTCCCCGGGTTTTCCGTTTGTTTCTGCTTTGCTCTTGTGGCTTTCTTTTTAAAGTGACTATCCATTGGACTATCGAATGCGTCAATTTGAAGGAAAGTCGGCCGATAGCCGCTACACCGCGTTTGTAGCCATCGAGTCATGGACTAAACGAACGCGATATAGACTATCTCCCACTCTCCTACCGCTCTTCTCTTCCCCCTTCTCTCTTCCTATCCTTTGAAGCCCCAATCCCCTTCCCTGGACTGGGTCGTATGAGGGTGAACTTCCCGTTGAGTTCAACAATATCCCCAGGCCTTTTCTCTTCCCTCCTTTGTTAATAAATCACCACCACCACCACCACCCCACCGCTGATGCGTAATTCCAGCGGTCGAAGAATGCCAGGACCGGGAATTAAAGAGAGAAAGAATATTCTGGGAAGTTTCTAGTTACCCGATGGGCGTGGAGGAGCAATTTCGGCCCATTGCGACCCCCTAATCTAAGTACTGGGTGTGTTGGTTGACTACATTCTGCAAGTATTTAGGCTTTCGAAAAAAGTTGGAAGAAGTGTTGCAGGGTTCATTACGCAGTAGCCGTGGGATATTTGAAGCGAGGCTAAGTTTGGGAGCTGGTGCCGTGGTAACTGGACCAACAGGTCCCGCCGAAAAAGTAAGGTTGAACGCGTGGTTGTACAATGGCCTCCGGCGGCAACAAGGGCCAACGAGAGAGCGCGTCGCCATCCGTATGCTTTTTCCCAGATTTGTAAATAGAGATGTAATTCAAACTCTTGCAAGTGGAGGACCCAACAGCCGAAGCGAACTGATGGGTTTTAACAGCAGCGAGCGCTTCGTCAAAATGGCTGCGGCCTAGCTCAGCTAACCTCGGATATGCAAAGCAAAAGCTTGGCTTAGCCTTGGTTACGCTTGGCTAACCTTTGACGCAGCTGTATTGCTGACCACGGCTCAAAGCCGTTCGGTCCCGTGCAACGCTCGCAGAAGGAGGCCCGGCCTCGCTTTCATTCTTGGCGAACGCGGCGTTCCTCTTTCACGGCGGAGGCGGCGCAACATGATTCACATCCCCCGAGACGCCCCAGCGGCGTTAAAAACTTTCTAATCCTCATCTCGGCACCGATGCGACAATCATCATCGATGCCCGTAATCTCTTGTGAGTAGCTCTCACTCGAGCTGCTTCATCTTCGTCTAGTCTCCATCTTTGTAAATAGATCCACCACAGCATCACCGGGACGCCTCGGCCCTTGGTCTTTCCTCGTATTTTAGATGCGGAGCATCTCTTGCTCGGGTGGATGTCACTTGTCCGTGCCCCGTCCGCAGCGCCTCTGATGATGATTGTGGCAGGATGCCCCTAGGGATTGGCCAACCAAAGAATCCATCACGAGATAGCTTCGCGTTCAACCACCGTCGTCATCTTCCCGAAGGGGAACCACTGAAGAAGAAGAAGGAGAAGAAGACAAAGCTGCGAAGAGGAGGAGGTGTACGTTGCTCTCAGCCGGTGCACCAACGTCAACAACCTTTACCTCACCAACCCTGACGGAGACTACCGATTTTACCACAGAGATGACAACATCGACAAGAACATGATTGACGATCACAGCAAGCCGGCCTAGTTGGAAACGATTCATGATTGGACTTGCGCAAAACAAACGGGGACGAGGAAGGAACGACAAGGACGAGCACACTCTAACAACTGGTTTAATTTCTTGGAAGAAAGACATATATACCCCACAGACCTGCGTACAACATCTCAGTAAAAGCTTTACAGCGCACACACATCACATAAGTAGATCAGCGTCTACAAAAAAAGCGACAGCAGCGTCAATTCCTTATCTAACAAGGCCACAGAATGGTGGCTGATGCACTTGTCTTTGTGCTGTGAGATTAAAAACGCTTCCACAATCTCTCTCGAATTTTGTTTAGGATGCGAAAACAACACCGAAGTTTCCTCTAAGATAGGTGTGCAACCACTTCTTTTACATTTTTTACAATGCGTGGCCAAGTGTGTGTAAGGCTTTCCTTTTAAACTTGAAGCATGTTCTCTTAATCTTATATTTAGGCACCTTCCGGTTTGTCCAACATACACGTGCCCACATAGCAAAATTAAGGGTATCCTATAAGGCACGTTTTTTACACATTCAACAAATCGAAGCTTGTGTTTGACATTGTATACATGGTTGTATTTGTCTTTTCCTTCATATTTCTGTTTTACCCTTGAACACACACTTCCTATTTCGTTTTTTGCCGAGAAAACCACTTTCACATCATAGTTCTCTGCCACCTTTTTTAGACGGTGCGGAAGGCCATGTACATACGGAATAACGGTCACTTTGGATCGTTGTGCGCATTCTTCAGGTCTAACTTCCTGTACGTGTTTCAGCTTTCTTAGTAACCTCTCACACGAAGCCTGCAACACATGTAAAGGATAGCCGGCTTCCCGCAAACGTGACACCTGTAGTCCAAAGGCCTCATTTACCGAGTGAAAGCACGATTTAAACAAAGCGGACCTGAAGCACGCTACCACTAAGCCATTCCTAACAAGCCTAGAATAATCAGATGAAAAGCTTAGAAGAGGCTTTCCGGTCCTTGGCGAATATACCCAGCACACGTGACCTGGTTCAAACTTCAACAGTACATCAAGAAACTTCAACTTATTGTCCACAGGAACTTCCGTAGTGAATTTTAGCCCATTTCCTCTTAAAACGAAGGCGTCAAGTACCTTTTCCTTGAAGGCAACGATGTCAAATTCGGAACCCAAAACTAAGTAATCGTCTACAAATCTAAACACCTTAGACACAACACCATCTAGATCTCTGCACAACTCTATCTACACGACTAAGAAAAATGGTGCTAAGAACGGGAGCAACCTTCGAACCGATACAAACTCCTGTTGTTTGCAGGAACGTCTTATCACCACACCCGACGTGAGTGTTGTTAATGTAGAAATGCAGCAACTCCAAAAACGTTTCTACCGTCATTCTGGCAAACAACACCGGGGTTCCCCAGGGTTCCCATCAGGGTTCCCCACGGGAAGATGGTGTAATATATATGGTTGCCGAAACCTGGGAAGAAGGCCCTGTGCGATTCGGAGTCATCCGAAATTTGGCCTATTAGAAGGAGGACCCCTCGACGCCAGCCACGTATTGGCCGCGAGCTCGACATGTAGGTGGCGACAGCGTCGCGCTGCTAGTGTGGATGCTCCGCTGAGCGGCCCGTAATAATGCACACTATGGGCGCGCTTCGTGCCCTTTTCTCGCCGTATGTGCGCACGAAAGGTGCAAACAAAAGTGGTATGCTGTAGTTCGGTTCCTCAACGTTCAATGTGTAGCATGGAAGCGGCAGTCAGTTTTCATTACAGCGCCAAAAAAAAGCGACGACTCATCGGGAATCTTAGAACGGCCGTAATTGTGACAATGAACTTGTGCGCTGTGGCTCGTAGCAAGCTCGATATTTCCAAACTATGGCTTTGAGCCTTCAATAAAAGCATAAATAGAAACAAATCAGGAAGCCTCGATCTGTGAAATTCAGTTTACAACGGCAATCTCAATCGCTTTCACTGGTAGCATATGACGCATTCTTGCATTTGTGGGATGCCCTGAAATGGTAACACTACTTAACTGCCCCAAAATTCTTTCTGAGAGCTTACGATATTTTTTGTGTGTTCAAAAGGCAATACAAAATTGCTGAATTTTGATCAGCGCAGAGATAAAAATGTAGCCGCTCAACGGGTATTTTAAATGAAATTTTAGCGACGCTGAAGGAAGGTATACGATGAATAACGGTTTCGGATCCCTTATTTACGGCTTTCGTCGCAAGTGAACTTGCGAATTGAATTGTCAACGCACGCAGTACAATCCACATCTCATGTTTAGCTAGGTTTTCGCAAAGTGACAAGCAGGTTTACAGTGTGCGAACCAAGCTTCTGGGACCTCACAGTGAGCACAAATTTTCTGTTGCGGCTGCTCTGTTGACCATTTACGTTCCTTTTAAAATTTAACTGGTGCCTGCAACAGCGAGATGTGTTTGCATTCTTGCGTTTAAGGTCGCTTACGAACCCTAAAGATGGCAATAAATGAAGTTGCGCTGTTGCAGATGTAGTAAAACATTTCTTTTTTATTTCTCGTTGCAAATCAGCGCAGCGGGTTCCCGGTAACTACAAAGTTTTGTAAACTGAATATCGCCTTTGTCTTGGCATTTAATTCTTGAGGATTGGTTAAAAAATGAAATTCTGTGCATTTCGTTTTTTTTTTCGGGAAGGGGGAGGGGGGGGGGGGGGGTCCTGCCAACGTTGCAAGAGCAGCGAGAAGAGAACGCATGTAACGAGCGCGAAAAGCCAAACTATGGTTATCAGTATTACTTACAATCGAAACTACACTAGCGTCGTGTTCTGTAGCGGTGAAAAAGCAGTACACGTATTTTCAAAACTGATTAACCCCCTTTGTTCCGAGATTGTCCAGGAATTGTGGGGCGCCTTTTTCAAAATTGTATTGAAAGCAAGCATTGTGGGAAAAAAATAAAAAAAAAACAGCGAGTCATGGCACACACCTCCCACACATGTGGGCAACAACGTGCATTATATATTACGCGTTTTCTCCTCTTTCTTTAAACTTAGGTCCACGTTAAGAGGTTAAGACGTGACCAAATTAGGCATTTGGTTACGCTGAGTGAGACACGTTTCTGGACAAGGGGATTCATGTCGGATTTGAAAATGATATATATGAAAATGACACACGAAATGCCACATGACTGACGCAAACTCACAACTGCTTAATTTTACCGAAAAATTCCCCCTAAATACTCTTGCGCATCCATAGAAACGTATTTTAAATAACACGTAAAATTAGCAACTCGATACAGTTGAATAAATGTTTATTCCTCCTCCTGAGTATAACCAGAGACCAGAGTCTCTGGTATAACCAACGACTGTCCAAAAATGGTATTTATTTTAGAAAAGGTACGGAAAGGACACAGTCACACAGGCGCTTGCGGGTGTAATTAAATACGTGGCCGGTAATGTATGGGCGATAGCGCACAGGCAGTGTGCAGTGTAAATGTTTTTGTTTGTTTCTTCTTTCTATAAGGACACAGCGCAATTTTACAAGGGTGTGGAATTTGCTCGCGTATGCACAGGTCTTGTCGCTTCTTACCCGTTTCGCGTACTAAACTTTTATCCTTTAAATAATCACCACGCCACCTTCAAAAAGCACCCTTCGACGTTCCCGAAACGGCAGACGACTGCACTCAACAATACGAAAAGTTCAATGTGTGGAAGCAATGTTTATAACACGTTTCACACTCAAGCGGTGACCACGGTGAAGATGTTTCGTGGAATTAAACCAGCGCATTAACCCGCAACGGCCGCTGATTATTGCGTTTCTAGAGGAAATGCGCAAGCAGAGGTAACTATATGTCATTGCTTACTGCCAAACGAGCACACATATTGGTTGTTTTGTCGTGTGCAGCACGCGTCTTGCGCCGCACGCAACGTGAAAAAGCAGACGACGCGAGAGCGCCATCCACACTAGGAGCGGTTCGTCCCGCCGCCGCCAGGGGCCGACTGTGTTCGCGCTCGGGGCGAATACCGTTGGGGTGGACATAACGACGGTGGTGCTACCGAAAGCCGAACGACACAATGGGACGACAGAGGGTGCACCCTCACTTCCGACTATTGCCGGATGGGTCCAGGCAAAAATTCCCTAAATGGTGGGGGGAATGAATGGGGGAAAAAAAGGAAATAAATAAATAAATAAAGAGAAATAAGAAGAACAAGGAGAAGAAGAAGAAGAAAGGGAGAGGAGGAGGAGAATAAAAATAAATCAGAAATGGATGCTTTTGGAGGGCTCAGGTGAGGAGCCAGAATAAGATGCGAATTAGGTTGTAAATCTTTTGGAATTTTCTATGAAGCGCAGAAGAGCAGAACAAACATCCCGGCGGCAATATCCCGTTTCTGAAGCCCCAATTGCAAAGAGAGCCGGCACTGATAATGCCAACCCCAGGCGATGAAGCGGCACTGATGCTGACGTCTGAGGCTTGAAAAACGTCGACATGACAAAAGGAAATGGTCGACAGACTCTTCTTCATTACAGTAACTGCACATGGCAGACTGCGCCAGACGAGACCTGTGGAGGTATCTATTCAACTGGGGCACACGACATCGAAGGCTCGTTACAATCGCCTCCAGGTCGCGTGAGGGGCACCAATTCGGATTCCAGGAGAATTTTAGATGAGAGAAATCTTTGTCTTCTCGTTCTTCTTCTTCTTCGGCGGAAGATGACGACGGTGGTTGAACGCGAACCTATCTCGTGATGGATTCTTTGGTTGGCCAATCCCTAGGGGCATCCTGCCACAATCAGCATCAGAGGCGCTGCGGACGGGGCTGGTTGAGCTGCAAGGCGCGTGGCGCTTCCCGCCACAGCTTTCCCACGGGAAATTCAGCATCCCCCTCTAAAGTTTTCAGTTCGTCGTTTCCGTTGACGTTCAGCTTCACGTGCTTTCGTTGTATCAGTAGCTTATTGACGTAGTTTGAATGAGTCAAGGACATAAAGCGCGTTCGTAGCACTTGCTCCTGTCCCGGATTTGTAGCGTAGTAGGAAGAGCACCGCGTACCTCCCGTTGCGGCCAGAGAGTCGTGGGATCGAAACCGGGCGCCGCTAAGTATTTCTTTTTTTTTATAGTGTAGTATCGCGGAGCTGTGGGTGTACGGAGGAGAGTTGCGCATGCGCAGTGAACGTGTGGACGGCGCCGCCATCAACGACGCAGGACCAGGCGAGCCTAAGAAATTCTCCGCATTTAAAAGAGCGGATAATAGCTCGAGTAAAGCTAGCAAAGTAAAAGCAACATTAGGCCTGTCTATGACGAGCAGTGGCGTTAGCGAGGTATTGACGAGGTTTCTGCACGAGCTAAGAAAATCCCAAGTTAGGTTGAGATTGCTGAATGAAGGAATAGAACCGTTTATTGACGTCGAATACCTAGAGGAACAATATTTCACTAATGTTGAATTTGAAGATGAAATGACTCATTTCATTGGCCAACTGCACTATCGATTAAACGACCAAAAATGGAACAGCATCGAAGAAATTGCGTTCATCGACAAACTGCAACGAGTTTTTCACCCTGACTGAACTGTTCGACGACCCGCGCAATTTGGAGACCCCTGAGGAACAAGCGACCTTTCCAGAAACCGCGCTTCCGTCAAATTTACTATCTCAAGCTTCCGAATGTGAAAATAAGACCCTCTTTTTGGCGACACCTGACCTCCGACCGGAACATTCGTCATTATCGTGTTCATTTCCCCTGATGACCGAGAAAGAAATTTGTTGCACATCGGATGCTGTAACGCTGGCAAAAGATACGCATACCCCATCTCTCGAGCATGGAGACACGGATGCTTCTGCTGAAAAATTAAAGGAGCAAGATGAGACGCACATATTATGAACCTACATACAAGCAATGCACGAAATTGAAGAGCGAGATGAATACGTTTTTGTAAGGCATGCGAGGAAGATGTGCGCGGCACGCACGTATACAGTCGGCAATCTATTCTAAAAAAGATGATACACTGCAGAAACCATCTGCAGAACAAGGCACCTGACAACAACAATCGAATTAACTATTCCAGAGCTTCAGAAAGAAGGGTAGGGTCAGCTGCCGTCTGTGCTCTAATGAGGTTCAGTGCGTCGCACGAGGCCATAGCGAGAAGGCAGACTGACTGGTGAGCGTCCACCAATGATGTGTCCACGGCGACCGAAGCTAGAAAAGCTCTGGACAGTGCGTCTGCTGTAGCAAGTTCTTTACCAGGCACGAACACCAGCTGTGCGTCGAAGGATTGTGGACGTAACAGGAGGCGTTGAGGTCTGGGGGAGACAGCATCAAACGGCTTCTGTACTAGACCCAGAAGAAGTCGATGGTCAGTTTCCACGACGAAAGGACGTCCGTACAGAAAGTAGTGGAAGTGCTCTGCACCATACACTATGGCCAAGAGCTCCTTCTCCATCTTGGAGTACTTCTGTTGAGCACTTGACATCGTTGCAGATGCAAAGGCGACAGGCTTGCCCTGCTGCCGCAATACCGCACCCAAGCCATATGAGCTGGCATCAACTGACAGTGTTGTTTTCTGGGTCGCATCGTAAAATGCGAGTACTGGAGTTTTTGAGAGTGATAGCTTCACCTCTTCGAAGCATTTCTGTGTGTTTGCGGCCCACAGCCAAAGAGTGTCCTTGGCTGTCTCAGTTGGTGAGTCCGCTGAGCTAGTTGTGGGGCAAACTTTGTCAAGAAAGTAGCCATGCCCAGGAAGCGTTGGAGGTCTTGTAGATTTGTTGGTTGGGGGTACTGTGTGATGGCCTCCAACTTTGCTGCATCTGCGTTGACTCCTGCAGTCAGCACGTGACCAAGGTAGTTGACCTTTGGCACTGCCAACTTCAGCTTGCCCTTGTTGAACTTCAAGTTGGCGCTGCGGGCCTTCTCCAACACCTTCCGTAGCTGTTTGCAATGCTCGGACAGGGAGTTCGAGGTGATCAGGATGTCATCAAAATATGGATGATTGTCTTCCTCAGAGGGAAACACTCGATCCATTGCTTGCTGAAACATCTCGGGATGACAACTCAAGCCAAATGGCATGACGAGAAATCTGTACCGTCCATATGGAGTTGTGAATGTACACAGCCGAGAGCTGGCGTCATTGAGCCGCATGTGATGAAAGGCTTGGGCAGCATCCAGCAGAGTAAACACGGTAGAGCCATGTCGCCTCGAGAGAAGAGTTTCGAACGTCGGCATCTGGTAGTGAGGGCGCTTAATGGCCTCTTTGAGTTTCCGGGGGTCGAGGCAGATTCGCAGGGAACCATCTTTTTTGCGCACAACAACAGGGCTGACCCAGTCAGTGGGCTCAGTTACCTTGACGATCACTTGCTCTTTTAAATGCAGAGCATTTCAGTAACTCACGATGTCACCCGCGTTGACGTCCGTAGTCCGCACCGCACCCCTCCCAACTATATAAAAAAATACTATCCGGCGCCAGGTTTCGATCCCTCGACCCTGCGGGCGGAACGCAATGTACATGGTGCTCTAACCACTGCGCCACAAAGCCGACACAGAATTGGAGGCTACGGACGCGCCTTATAACCTTGACTCATTCAAATTACTGCTGACGAGCGCTCTCTCGTCAGCAGTTGCCACAAGTGCAACAACATTAACGTAACGCAAACTACTTAACGTCGTGCGCCCCCGGAAATGCTCTGCATTTGATCGTGCCCCTCGCGAGGGGGATGTTTTAAATGTAGAGCATTTCAGTAACTCACGATGTCACCCGCGTTGACGTCCGTAGTCCGCACCGTCGTTGTCCCTACTATATATAAAAAAAATACTATCCGGCGCCCGGTTTCGATCCCTCGACCCTGCGGGCGGGACGCAATGTACGTGGTGCTCTACCCACTGCGCCACAAAGCCGACACAGAATGGGACGCTACGAACGCGCCTGATATCGTTGACTCATTCAAATTACTGCTGACGAGCGCTCTCTCGTCAGCAGTTGCCACAAGTGCAACAACATTAACGTAACGCAAACTACTTAACGTCGTGCGCCCCCGGAAATGCTCTGCATTTGATCGTGCCCCTCGCGAGGGAGATGTTTCACTGCGTCTTCTCTCGGTTGCGGGACCCGTGGCGCCATCTGGCGGAGGCGCGGCACAACTCGTAGCACTTTGAAAAGATGCGGCGCCAGCCAGCTGTGTGTGTACGTGCCGTGCCGCACTTGTACAAATGGCGAGTGCATTGGCTGTCCACAGAGCAAAGCATTCGTGCAAGTAAGCCGTTGCAGTCAGTCAGTCAGTCAGTCAGTCAGTTAGTTAACAACTCCGCAAGCATTTGCGTTTCTTGCTTTGTAAACAAAGCGAAACACGCAAGAATGACGAAATTTCCTTGACTCATTCAAACTACGTCAAGAAGCTGCTGGTACAACGCATTCTTTTTTTCCACTGTTTTGAGAGCTTGCCGCTTCTCCAGCATTTGTTGTAATATGCTGTCAGGTTCTCGATGGATTTGTCGTCGAGGTTCCTGAGGATCTTGTTGGAGATGCGATCCGGCCCGGGCGCCGACCAGGTGTTCAGGTAATGCAGCGCCGTCCGTACCTCTTCGACTTCGATGTCCCGATCGAGGCGCTCGTTGGGTCGGCCTCGGTACGGGCCGTGGGCGTCGTCGGCACGTACGTGTCTCTCAACTTATGTGTGACGGCTTCGGCTCCATTCTCGGTGACTTCCCGGTGCAGGAGTTTGGCCAGTCTGTCTCGTTGATGCGACTTAGTCTTGGTTTCATCCATGAGGTGTTTGAGGAGATTCCACGCCTTACCGTTGTGTAGCTGGCCGTCGACCGCGCAGCACATCTCGTTCAATTTTTGGTTGCTCAGGACTCTGCAATGGTTTTCGATTTCGTTGTTGAGCTCAGCCACTTTCTTTCGCAGTCTCCTGTTAAGTCGTTGCTTTTTCCACCTGTCTTGGATGGCTTTTTTCGCCTCGATCAGGTGTGCCAGCCAGGAGGACTTCCCAGAGGGGCCCAAATCCTGCTACACAAAATAAGAGCAGGGGCTGCTCTTACGGAGGACGTGGCGGGCATACGTTCCCCGACGCTCACGACACCTGAGAGAATCCCTCGAGAACTCCAGGGAGACTACCATCGTGACCTGCTCCTCTTGTCACGCGCCAACAAGGCCCACAATGCAGCACATGCTGTGGGAGTGCTCGGGGCTCGCGGCGGAGAGAAGAGCCCATCTTCCGCTGTACATCAAGACCCTCCAGGAGTGGGCATCGCCTCCTCTGGGCCGGGCTCACCCAGAGAGACTGTTATGTCCCTGTGGACTTTCGCTTGTTCCACGGGGATACACAAGAGAATTTAGACGCTCTAACCTACTTTACCAGCTTCCCCATCCCTGACTAGACCTTGAGTCTCCCCTTCCGAATAAAGAATTATAATTATAATAATAATGGCTCCTGGAGCGACAGTGTTGCCGGTGTCTTCCTGCGCCAGCACGAGACGAGCACTGGAGCGACAGTGTTGCCGGTGTCTTCCTGGGACGGCACGAGACGAGCACGCTTCACGCGCCTTCCACGCGGTGGCGTGCGTCGGCGAGTCTCCACGGGCCGTGATTACAAGCAGCCCACAACCACCTGGGGAACACGTGCATCGACCTCATCTTCAGCAACTTTAGGGTTCATCCACTACAACAGCTCTTGACTTTACATTTCACAGACCATAAGGTGATCATAATCAAGGCGGAACGCCAACCATAGCTCGACGTCACCTACGTTGGACATGATGATGATAATGCCTAAATAAAGACAAACTCATACCACGTACAACGTCTTCCTCTCTCTCTGTTTAATGCCTCTCCACTCTAACACCCCGCCCCCCTCCAATAAAATTACACCATCTTCCCGTAGGATGCTTATGGTCGAGCCTGTTATTCCCTCCCTTGTTGTTGCGCCGTCCACACCTCTACTGCGCGTGCGCGTCTCTCCTCCATTCTCCTCCTCACCCTACCCACGCGTCTCCTTACTCTAACTCTCCTCACACTACTTACACCAGCCCCCACTGCTCCTTCGCATCCTCCTCAGGGTTCCCCCCCCCCCCCCCACGGGAAGATAGTGAAATTTGTTTAGGGACGACGACCAACAGTGAACTGGTCCGTTACCACACTGAAATTGCGTCCATGCAGATATGGCTGAAACTACTGAATGGCCAGGGATTCCCGTTCTGTTACAGTATATTATATGGTTATCTTCGGCTGGCGTAGCTAGGCGACAACTCGTTCTAATGAATTTGCCTCGCGCTGCAAAAGAACGTGCCAATGCCGCGACCATATATTCGCATCGGCTTGAAGTACTCTGTCGCATCGAAATGACAGAGAACGGGTGCAGGGCTTGTTTTAGCTTTTCGAACGCGGTTTCACAGTCCTGTCACCATTCAAACGGAGTTGTCAGCAGGTTGCGAAGTGTTTGTTGGGGAATTCCGAATAAGTCTATCGTAAGCCAAGAAAACTCCGTAGTTCTTTTTGACGCTGGGGTCGGGAAAAATTTAGCTTGGCATTGACTTTGTCTGGATCAGGGCGAATTCCATCTTGACTGACTACGCGACCAAGTACTTAAATTTGATTTATTTGCTCGCGAACTTGCATTTGCATAGCGCCAACCCCGGGCTGCCAAGACGAAATACGATGCCTGCATCAGAACGATCTACAAAAAACTTGCACGTAAATGGTGCTCACGCAGCCACGCACGCACACCGTGCATGCATGTGCGCCTGCGAGAGTTGTTCCTGCGCAGGTGAGACTCGCAATCGGTGAACTCGAACGCTCGTGCCAAACGCGTGTGCAGGGTACATTTGGATAAGTGACTTCCGAATGAAATATCGCCTTGTTCTGTTATCCCCCAGTTGTGTACTTTATTCCTGCGGCCCCCTTCGCCCTTTCCTCTCTCTTTGCTAGCTTGCATAAATCCGATGGCCAATGGTTGCTATAGTCAGCGCAAGTTTGCGCCTCTTTATTGACCCTAGCTCCCATCCGTCGCGCTGCTGTTTTCACTCTTGCGAACATGTACCAAGCAGGCACACTTTCAACCCTTTTGGATGCTATTAGTAGGAACATTTAGTGTTCGAGCCGTATGTGCAATCGTATAACAGGCCAGATGTAAGGGCAAAATACATATCGCCTGCAAGCTGCGGAGAGTGTAACATTTATTTTGCCCAGCCTTGCACTCTGCTAGCGCGGCCAGCAGCAATTGCGTATTGTATATTGTATATGCATATATACATATGCATCATCATCATCATCACCAGCCTATCTACGCCCACTGCAGGGCAAAGGCCTCTCCCATTATTCTCCAATTACCTCGCTCCTGTGCCAACTGTGACCAATTTATCAGGTGTGGGAGTGCCAAAAGACACCGGACCTGCACCCAATCCCCAACCCTTCTATACAACAGTGGACGGCGCGGTTGACCAGCAAGGATCCTACGTTCCAGCTTGACCTGGTGCAAAGGGCCCGCGCAGCCAGCCGCAGCCAGGGGATCGGATCCCCTCCACCGGGCGGGTGCCCTAACAACTGCACCTGTTGTTTTAATAAAGATTTGTTTCATTCATTCCCCGCAAACTTCTTGGTCTCACCTGCCCATCTAACTTTCTGCCGCCCCCTGCAACGCTTGCCTTCTCTAGGGATCCACTCTGTTACCCTTAATGACCAGCGGTTATCTTGCCTTCGCATTACATGCCCTGCCCACGTCCATTTCTTCTTCTTAATTTCTACTAATATGTCTTTAACACCAGTTTGCTCCCTAACCCACTCAGCTCTCTTCTTGTCCCTTAATGTTACACCTATCATTTTCCGCTCCATTGCCCGCTGAGTCGTTCTCAATTTAGGTTGAACCCTCTTAGTGAGCCTCCAGGTTTCTGCCCCGTAGGTGAGTATTGGTAAGATGCAGCTGTCATACACTTTCTTCTTCAGCGACAATGGTAGGCTGCTATTCATTATCTGAGAATGTCTGCCATATGCACCCCACCCCATTCTGATCCTTCTAATTATCTCTGCCTCATGGTTGGGATCTGGAGTTACAACTTGGCCTAATATATATTCGCTTACCACTTCCACTGACTCGCCATCTATATCAAACTGCTGTGCTGTCCCAAGGTTATTGATCATTACTTTAGTTTTCTGCATATTAATTTTCAGGCCCACGGTTCTACTCTGTTCGCCCAGTGCGGAAAGCATGCTTTGCAATTCGTCCCCCGAGTTACTTAGCAAGGCAACGTCATCAGCAAATCTGATGTTACTGAGGTATTCTCCATTAACCCTTACTCCCACCTGTTCCCAATCCAACGTTCTGAATACTTCTTGTAAGCATGCTGTGAATAACATTGGAGAGATTGTGTCTCCTTGTCTGACACCCTTCCTTATAGGTATTTTACTGCTCTCCCTATGGAGGGTGATGGTAGCTGTAGACCCATTATAGATATCCTCTAGTATTCTTACATAATGCTCATCTCTACCCCCTGGTTCCGTAATGCCTGAATGACTGCTACGGTTTCGACCGAGTCAAATGCTTTCTCATAATCTATGAAGGCTATATATATATATGGGTTCAGTATACTCAGCGCACTTCTCTATCACCTGATTGATCGTGTGAATATGGTCCATTGTTGAATAACCTTTACGGAACCCTGCTTGTTCTTTAGGTTGACTGAAATCTAAGGTTGCAGAGATTCGGTTAGCGATTACCTTGGTAAATACCTTGTAGACGACTGACAGTAAGCTGATCGGCCTGTAATTTTTCAAGTCCTTCATGTCGCCTTTCTTATGGATTAGAATTATGTTCGCGTTCTTCCAAGATTCCGGTACACTTGCGGTCATTAGGCATTGCGTATACAGGTTTGCCAGTTTTCCAAGTACAATTTCTCCGCCATCCTTCAAGAGGTCCGCTGTTATCTGATCCTCACCAGGTGCTTTGCCCCCTTTCATTACTTTCAAAGCCTTCCTTACTTCTTCGGTCGTTACTGGTGGGATGTCTATCTCCTCTGAACTACTTTCTCGTTCGGCATTATCCTGGATGTCCCGGCTACTGTACAGATCCCTATAGATCCCAGATCGGCCACTGTGACTATTTTATCCCTATTTGCGATGACATTGCCTTGCTTATCCTTAAGTGCATACATCTGATTTTTCCCCACGCCAAGACGTCTCTTCACTGCTTTCAGGCTACCTCCGTTCTTTACAGCGTATTCGATCCTCTCCATATTATACTTCCCTATGTCAGCTGTCTTACGCTTATTGATTAACTTCGAGAGCTCGGCTAGTTTTATTCGGTCAGCTGCGGTAGAGATTCTCATGGTTTGCCGTTTCCTGATTAGATCTTTCGTCTCCTGAGAACGTTTACCAGTATCCTGTCTAGCCATAGTGCCCCCGACTTCTACTGCACACTCCGTGAGAATGCGTGTTAGGTTGTCGCTGGCTTCCTGTGTCGTAAGCTCGGTTTCCTCGTTAAGGGCGGAATATCGGTTCTGCAGCGCGATCCTGAGTTCTTCTACTTTACGTCTTACTGTTAGCTCATTTATCGGCTTCTTTCGTACTAGCTTGTTGCGGTCCCTCCTCAAATCTAGCCTAATTCGAGATCTTACCATACGGTGGTCACTACACCTTACCCTTCCGAGCACTTCCACATCCTGCACGACGCCAGGGTTATCGCATAATATGAGGTCTATTTCATTTTTGTGCTCCCCATTCGGGCTCCTCCAGGTCCACTTCCGACTCTCCCGTTTACAGAAGAAGGTATTCATTATGCGTAGGTTATTATTCCGTTCTGCAGGCTCAACTAGTCGGTCCCCCCTGCTATTTCTACACCCGCGGGCTATCCGCGGTGAGTCCGAGACGGTAAATCGAGGAGCCCCATTGACGGCCTGTCCGGATCCAGGGATTCTTAGCACCCTCTGCTGCGTCACAGGTCCGACCGCCACGGCGTGGTGCAGTTGCTTCGCAGCCGCTGGGGACTGAGGGCCGAGGGTTAATTGGCGTATTCATGGGAGGTTGTGGCCGTTACTACACCAGGCTGGCCAATCCTGCTCTGGTGAGGGAGTGCATTACTGGCAATGGTCGCCGGGGTCAGGCCGCACCCCAAGCCCCTTTGTGCAATTCCATAAATACGCGGATTTTTTTTTTTTTCGGTTGGAATTGTCCGGCACCGGTATTCGAACCACGGTCCTTCTGCACGCGAGGCGGGTGTTGTACCTCTACGCCATCGCTGCATCCTACATATGCTACATATGTCACGCTACATTTGCACATATATATATATATATATATATATATATATATATGTATATATATATATATATATATATATATATATATATATATATATATATATATATATATATATATATACATAGAGTTAATACTACTGACTCTAGAGCAAAAGCTGCCCGGCCAGCCCGTGCATTGAAACCGTGCTACACCCGGGCGCTGACATGATGCCACCCTCACAGCGTTGCCCGCTGCCTTTTTGCCTACTAGAGTTGGCGGCAGTAGTCGGTATTCACCTAGTAACCAACGCATTCCATCATGGCAGCCACCGTTGCTGTGAGTGCGCCGTGAAAACTTTGCTGTGCAGAAACGTTGAGTGAAGTTTTTCCTGTGGTGGGTAGCGAACTTTTGTGCCATGCTGGCGCGTTAGATGCAGTTTTGCATTCTCCGCAACTGAGAAGGGTAGCGCCTAGATTAGCGGGTACTTCATACGCTCGGAGAGGTAGCTTTTGCGGGTGCGTCAGGGGAGTTAGGTCGTCGCTTCGGAGTTGAGCGGTCGTGTTTTTTCGTGCTCCTGTGCTTCGGAGGGGCCTCATTTCGGCGGCCCGTTGCAAGCGCGGGCGGTTGGACGTCGCCTGGCTTTCGCTCTGCTGGTGTGGGCGGTCCCCTTCCCAGTACCCGTCTCCAAAGCGGTCGGGACCGCCGCAGACTTCGCTCTTCGTCGCACCATGCTCGCCTCCGCGCTTCACTGTTCCCTTCGAGGTTTCTCGTCTCCCGGACGCAGCATTACGCCAGCCATCAGTGTTCGTGGTGTGTTGTGTGCGACGGAATCGACCACAGTGGAACTACTCTTCTCTACTCTTTCCTCACCTTTCTAATCTTTACTTTTCTTTCTCCTATCCTATTTCCCCAACTATTCCCGCTTGCGGACTGTGTTAAATGCAGGTGAGCTCCCATGAGAGCTTAGTAATATCCCCAGTCCATTTATTTTCCTGCTTCCTTTAAAAAGAAATCACTTCCCCCTGATTGCTTTTTTCCTCTGATTTTTTTCCTGGTGGCTTCCCCTGTATTCGCGCATGCGCTGTTTCTCTATATATCATTTTGTGTGTGCTAAAAGAGTTCAGTTGATATGCAGCGCTAATCCTGTGTAGTCTTTTCTTTGTTGTCCCGTCTGTACAGCGCTATTTTAACATGTTTCACACGCCTCCCCCCCCCCCCTATATGCGTCAGCTGATTGTTTTCGCATTATATTGAGGTGCTCTTTACAACTACTTGCTTTTCTAGCGAATGGAAGTTCGAACTGGACAACGCTTCCAAGAAATGCATGTAAATGGAAGTCGTATTTGTGACTGCACTTTATGCTAAACAAACATGCTTTCTGTGCCTGTTCCTGTGCCTGTCTACGAGGCCCCTGCAGCATGTGTGTCAACTTTTTTCTCCAGTTGAAATGCTTTTAGGTAGTGTCCCTTGCATTAGCTTAGATTCAATAACCGTGAAATACCCAAGCCTAATATTACTGAAACTCTCTCAAGAGATTTTCCGTTTTTCTAGGTACGCTTAGAGGATTTGTCATTGATTGTATGCTTGGGGACGTCACACAAGGTACATGATTAATGTTGTCAGGTTACATTAGGTCGCAATAATTCTATTTAATAGCAGCTTAAACAAAATATCGCCAAAAGCAAACCAGAGACTAGAAGATATCATGTAGAACGCACATTTCCATTCTGGGTTTGTGGAACTATAGCTTTCAGTACTTCCAACTACAAAGAAAGTAGTGCAAGTGTTCATTAGTCGCTGCAGGGCTCTTTACCTTTTAAAATTTCATGCCCCCTCTCCCAGAATAAAGAAAGAGGAAAATTGTGAGTGGAACTAACTATTTCCAGCAAAGCTATGGCAGGTTTAAAGCCAATAAACAGACAGGGTTAGAAGCCAAAAAACCTTTTTGAAAAAAAAAAAAAACAATTTCATGATAAAAAAAACCTCAGCACTGGAGAAGAGGAGAAGAACGAAATAAACAAATACAAGCAGAGGCAGCATAAAAGAGCAAACAATCAACAAAGCAAATGCAATTCTACGAGGCAGTTAGTCACGAAAGCTTCCATGAAGGAGCAGACACTTCAGGAGAAATTTTTAAAAATTAGAAATTATGTACCCTATTTACATTATGTACACAGAAGATCAGACATATTTCAGTGGTTTTAGACAAGATGGAGCTGAAGTAGCCAAATCAGTTCTTGCCTTGAAGAAGCAGATTGCAGTGATTAAGAGAGAAAAACAGTCACAGGTGGTGTAGGGGTGTTACCAGCATGCAGCATCCTTCGTTTGCCCATTTTGTCATTTTGCCTTCTTCTTTTATGCCTATCTTTTTTTCGTCCATGGTGCTGTCTTTGTACTGGCCATTTCCTCGCCATGTCTTTTTTTTCTCCCGAATTTTTTATCCTTTATTTTATGCCAGTCCTTTCCTTTCCTTTCAAGTTTACTGTTCCCATTTCCACATGTAGCACAGCCAGCTGGACAGTTCTTCTTCTTTCCTTGGTTAACCTCCCTAGGTTTCTTCTACAGTTTCTTCCTTTCTTTGAAGTCGCACACTAGGTCATCTTAGCCTTGCTCTTACCATCACAAACTTCCCTAGAGGTCTGGTGGTATTACTGGTGGTGAAATAAAATTTGTTGGATGAGAATTGCTTGTACGTATGACCCTCTTGCTTTTTCTGTGTTTATTTTTGCTTCTGGTACACGAACTGATGGCATTGCGATGGCCCATTATTTTTGATGAAAATAAGAATGCTGAAGACCACAATCTGAATGAGCATTACCCAGAACTTTCATAATCAGCTACAGCATTACTGGAACCCAGCTTCGGTAATGCAACTTCGTCATCATCCTTGTTCTGTGAGCTCACTGGAATGGAAGCGTAGAAATTCTAAAGGTCTGGTGTGGCACCTTTGTGGCCACTGGTTTGATGTTGGCATAAATGAGAAGGCTGTGCTACACATATCGAATTCCTTCGTTCCATCGCGTATCGCATTCGCATATCGCATTCCTTCCTTTTATCTAGTGTATACAGCTGAAGAACGTCTCCAGATAGACCTGGCTGAACCGATATGTGCAGATGTAACTGTCGCAAATAATAAAATTGAGAGTTCAATTTATTGTCAGCTTTCTTAATGACTGCCATATGCAATGCACATTAAGTGTCTCAATACTCTATATTAGCTATTGATAGTCTCATGCTAGGCAGTCTGATTCACCTGCTACAGTTATGTTTGGCAGCTGTTTCAAAATTAACCACTACGATTGAACTAATGAGCGGCAATAACAATTTATAGGTGCACTCAAATTAATTTACTTTTCAAGGGAGACGTATATCCTTCGTCGACTTCGCCTTGCACAAAATACATGACGGTCCCATCGCGACCCAAGAAACCGCATATGTGTGTTACCTCAACATGCTTCCTAGGCGGTCTCTCTTGACAGACAGATTTCCGGCCGAACCCGCAGGCATTTCAGGCAAAACCGCCTGCAGGCGGGGTGGTCCTGATAATTGGGCGTGAACAGAAGTTGCCGTCTCCGTTCATTGGCGAAGGCACCCAGGGAAGGACAGAATAATTTAACGCCCCACCACACGGGTGTCCATCTCACATGAACGAAGTTTACTCCTCCCCCACCTCCTCTGTGCAGATATATACATGGGCCATATGAGAGCAGAGGTGCAAGTATACGTAATTAAACAACGTCGCTGATCCGCCGAATTTAAGAAATGTGTCGTGCAAACCGTCAAATATATTCTCGAAAATTTCAGATTGCGTGTTTCAGCGATCGAAGGAGCATGCACCAATCGCACACACCCATAGAGGAGATTTCTGCACCTACATTCGGGATTACCTTTCGGCTTCGCCTTGTCCTCCTCTAGAAAACCACCTTATCGTGCAAATAAAGTTACCATTATTATTAGTTCGCGGTTGTTTTATCTCTGACTCAAGTAAAAAACCGTTCAGTGAAAGTATAACAGCACCCGTAAACAAGACCCTAGTTATACGCTAGGCATGGTAAAATGGTTTGTACATTTATTTGTTTTTAATTTACGAATCATATACGATTAAAAGGAGCGGATCTGCCCAGAGATGTTTCGCGTAACATGATATGACCGGCTGACGGCGAGTTCAAATCGGCAGCAGCCACTACGGACATGTAGAGAAGGTGTCCTTGAAGATAGGCAGCGGCGGCTTTATTCCGTATCGTCGGCAGTCTTCGCAAGTGTGTCTTCGCAAGCAACGAAGTGACACAGCAGACACTAAGGCGTGTTAGAGTGAACCTTTGTAAATTAGCCCCACACATACCGAAACTGAATTTGGCGCCTCAGCCCGACGTCTTATTTTTGCTTATAATTTCATTTATGTTTGTTCGTCAAGCATGAATACTTCAAGAAAACTAATAAAAAGCATACAAACTCGTAAAGAAACTCAGTTATTGCCATAAAAGTTGCCTAATTTTAGCTTAGGGCCCTAAATTTGTGCCTCATTTTTAAGAAAAATTGTTAGCCATATCTTCAACTACTGATCTGGCAACTACAGCGTGGCATCATGGCGGCATTCGTGTTTAGACACATTTTTGAGCCAGCTTTACCCGCCTGTATATATATATATATATATGTATATATATATATATATATATATATATATATATATATATATATATATATATATATATATATATATATATATATATATATATATATATATATATATATATATATATATATATATATATATATATATATATATATATATATATGCGTATATGCATATTGTAGCGAAATCAACAGCAAGGAAATGCGTTTTGAAATGTTCAGGGAGGGGGAAGTTCGTGACGCGTAGAGAAAAACCCGTACGTATGACATTGACCGCGCGGAGTGATCGGTGACCGCTATTTCTTTTTTGGCTGCGTCTGCTGCAACCCGGGGCTTCCGAGCCGATTCCCCCCGAACTGGCTGCTGCGCCCCACGGAAGTGACGTACGTCAACAAAAAAATTGCGTAATTGCATTACATTGCAATTACTTCAATAGTATTGCACATATTTTTGGCAGTGACACATTAATACTACAGTATCAAGATTTATTTTTAGCCTGAGTTTATTGTCTTTTAATATGACGTCACCTAGTTACCGTGACGTCATGGACATGCTTTGTAGATGTTTGTATTATATTTTTCTCTGCTAAACTCGAGTTTGTTATTGTTTTTGACACTTGCGTAGAAGAAGTTGTGTAAACAAAGCACTTTTTATAGATTTACCACGGGTTTTACGGATGACCTACGGACGAGCGGCATGGAGAAGAGGCCGAATTCCATCGAAGAGCGAATTTTGGCCCCGTATTGGCATACGTACGGGTAGAGTTCACTCTAGTACGGGTACAGTGTAGTACGGGCTTGTCTGTTCCGAGTTTGTTCCGTTGGTCTATTTCAAATATTCCGGCTTCGCGCGGTGCCGAGGCAAGCAAGAATGTTACGAGCGTCGGCGTTGTGTGGAGTCGCTCACGAGTGGTGCGGTGCTGCGCTGTGTTTTCGTTTCATATGAGGTGTTCAGCTCCAAGCGTGTGTCACCGCGCTTGTATCTTGTGCAGTAATTCACAGTCTTCAAAGTCCGATGACTATTCGTGGCAGCAACGCGAAGTGCTGGTCAGCGCTTGCGCAGAGCGCAATGTTTTCATATCAAATACGTACGTATCAAAACCAAATGTTGCCCCAAAATGTGCAGTAAAGTACGAAGCACCGTGTTGCCTTCAAAACGTGACCGATGTGTGTGGTGCGTCATAGTTTTCCAGAGGTTTGTTTATGTGAAGCTGCTGGCGCCGCAGTCATCGATGCTATCATCACAGTCATTGTTATACACGGTGTTGTGTCGGTATCACAACGCGAGGCAAATACTTTGATACTGCTCCGTACTCGACTTGCAAGTGTCCAGATTCGTGTCGCTGCAGGAGTGTATGCGTGAATAATCTAGAGCCCCATCAGCTAGCAATGGTGCGTCTCAGTGACAGCGAGTTTTCGTTCGTTCGCTTCAACTTGCCGTGATCCCTGTCGTTACAAGCGTGGCCAAAAAATGCGCCGGAGGCATTTTTCGTGTGTGTTGTGTTCGTGTGCTCCAAAATTTACGATGTCGCCAAACGTACGTGATCGTGCCCATTTATGACAGGCTAGGTGATGCGTCAGTGGCTTCAGCAATAACAGATGCTACGTGCTGTGTTGAACTGTTATATCTACATTCTAAGCATACCATCTAGGTGACTCTGCGTAGTTGTTGTTTCTATTTGCTCTAACCTCAGTTGCCTTGTTCATCTTTTTTGCAGGGTATTTTTATTTACGTGTGCACGAAGCATATTAGCACTAAATCAACCTTACACACTTACCTGTACATGCCATAACCCTCTTTGTAATCACGTGTGCATGTGCTACTGTTACCCTGCAGTATTTCGTCAGCTACTGTGCATGCTAGCAAAGATTGTTTGCATGTCGTTCTGAACCATTGCTAATAGCCTGAATTTCCTTTAGTATTACTAGCATACCTTTTTCTTTCTCATCTGCTGGCTTCGTGTCGCTTTTAAAAGGAATGAATGATTTAACGCTTATGTCGGACAAACTTGTAAAAAACAATACACGGGATATACCTGCTAAATTTCTCAATGGCACAAAGCACGTACACTGATCGCACAGGCTAAAAGTATGTCTGACGTGCTCCACACTCTTCGTCTGCCCCTCAACGCAATCATGCTTGATTTTTACCCAACCGGCAAAACCACTTCTGCTCACTGACGAGCCAGGGTCACTGTCACGCCCACTTCACAACATATAGTGAAAGCAGTCTGTTCTGATTTTTACCCAACAAACCAAACCACTTCCACTCACTGACTAGCCATGTAGAGTCACTGTCAATAATTAATCGTTACTAATAATTCAAAAAATCCAGATGTAACTGTAGCGATGCTGAAGGCGGTAGTGAAAGTCCGGGGTGGGCAACTTTGACAGCACTTGTGGGTTTCAGTGCATTTGGACTAAGAACGGCTCTCACGGGGTGGAAGCCCTAACATCCTTCTGCTTGCAAATCCATAAAATATTTCTCTGTCTCGTTGTTTAATGCAATGCAAAGTTGAGGCCATTGAAAAGCACCATCAGAGAAACATGAGAAAGTGTTGCTTTTGCCTCCGTGGAATGAACCAAGGTGGACCCGCTAGGTATATCTGCATCTAAGCATACATTGGGTGCTACTGCGCAGCCGACTGGTACCCGTTGGCAAACCTGCTTCCCACACAACAACACAAACACACGCCTGTTGCATGCAGCCTGTGCGCATTTTGTTTGTCTGCGTGGAATGGAATGGCTGTGTCAGCAGGAAATAATTCATGAAGCACTGCAGGGCAGTGCAACAGTTGCCAGAAAAAATTTCCATCGGCAGACTCGCATACTCGAATGGCAACTGGCAGGCTCCATGGTTCAACACAGTGGTAATTCCAGTGTGCCACCAATGCAACAAGTCTCTCCATAGTATCAGGAGATTCGAATATAGGTTAACAAGGGCGGTGTGACAACTGTCGCCGTGCTGAAAAATGCCACAACAGGGCTGTATTGTGCACAGATTTTTGTTGCCACTCCCATCCCACCTAGTTGTGCCAGCTTCCAAGTTTACCCTGTATCATTTCAAATTAACTGACGTTTGCTGGTGTTTGATTGATAGATGCAAGCACCAGTAAAGTGTGTCTGTCATCTTTAGCACTAAAATCATGTTCTCAAGGGGAAACCAAGTTTAACGAGGTTGCGGACATGAAAGCTGGCAGTGCTCATGGGGGTCGTAGCAGAAAAGTTGCAGCATGGCGTCGTGCTGTTTTTGCTATGTTGATGTTATAAAGCGCATGGTATTTATATGGGTCATACGTTTCAAACAAGGCACTAGCTGGAAGTCGTTGCTGTCCCTTCCCTTTGTTACACTTTGTAGTCGCGCTCTTTGTTTGAAAAAATTATTAGAAACTAGCTAGTGTAATTACAATTATAGAACTAATTTTCTGTAAAGGAAATGCTGCCTTGTGCCGGCTAAAGGATATACACTGTTTTGGCTACACACATCATAAGACAAGATAGCAATGCAATACTCTACAGAGCCCGTGCACAAGCTGCTGCCTTGCATTGGTCTGACCCACAGAATTGACAGGAACAGCTCCCCAGGACTGATCCCGAGCAAAGGTTCTGGCTCGCTCATGCCCCTCAACTTCACAGAAGTCAATGAAACCTTGTTACACAGGCTGCGGCTTAAAGTAGCATTGACCTGAAAGTATCTGCACACAATCGGACGCGAGGACAGCCCAGACTGCCTTCTGTGTAAGGCTGTACAGAGACAATTGATCATTTGCATAGTTTTTGACCAAGGTATACTAGTGGGTGAAAAGACCTTGAAGCAGCCTTACTACGCTTGAATGCTTACCCTCTGTCTGAACGAAAGATTTTTGGCACGTGGGCTGACACGAAGAAGCAAGATCGAGCTGTCAAATCGCTGCTTGTCCTGTCAGGACTCTTGGGTCTATGTGGTGAAATTTCACAAACTGCGGAACTTTTTTTTATGGTCGGTAAATAAGTTATGCGAATTATGCAGTGATTAGTCTGTTTCTGCACCCCATACATGCTTTAAGTGTACAAAGTTCATTGGTTGATTTCACTGTCATTTCTCATACCCTCAGTATTCAGTACCTTCCTTGCCCCAGTGGGATTTAAGTAGCAGGCCCAAGTTCAGTTTCTCAGGCTGGCCTCTTCTCCTTTCAAAAATCTTTTACTATCTCTACCTCTCTCTTGCCAGCATGCCAGGTGCTTGTAACGGTTTACTAGGATTCGCAACGGTCACTATACGATAAAAATTTCCTATGACTACTTTCATTGCTGAAGTTCACTGCACTCAGTGTACTAGGGTGTTTGGCGCACAATAGTAATTATGACTGCAGACAGCCTACAGTTCTTAAAGCCCACATCGAAATCCTGCCACGGACTCGTTCTTGCCTTCACTTCGATAAGGCTGTCACAAATGGGTTGATCAGCCGAACATGCTGGAAGGGATGTTTTTCTGCACTCTGAATTAATGTTTGATCACTGCACTCTGAATTAATGTTTGATCATTGTGCATACATTAAATACATTAAAGCATTTTTGCTGTTTCTTCCTTTTTATCTCTTGACACCCAGTGCAACCAATGGGCTGGTAAAAGCTGTGGCTTGTCATATGTGTTTCCAGTTCATAATGGTGCATTCTGCTTGTTGCCAAAGCCAACTGCAGAAAAGTTCTTCAGCCATAATGCAGTGCTGGCGATGGTCTTTTGTGGGCTATAAAAGCAAAATGTACTGGTTGTTGGTCAAATAAAGTGAGCCAATTTTAAATGTTTCTTCCCAATGCCGGATGTGTTTTCTTGGAGGTTGTGTGTTTGCTTAGTCCTTTTGGAGACAGTTGAGCATGTATGGCTCATGTGTTGGCCATGAGACTAATTAATCAGCATTTGAAGGTTCATGGGGCAGGTACAACTTGTACAGCTGGTGAGCGAAGGGATATAACTATTACATTTCCGATTTTCTTGCAACATGTCACTAGCATACAACAATTAGGATTTATAATTTAGCTGCAGTTCTTTTTTACGACAATACTGCTATTGTGCCCATTATAAAATGAATAATAATTACGACCAGCCGCCATACGTTGCTGGCCGTAATGTGTGCGGCGTCATCAGAAAACATGTCATAGTTACTCCCGCCGTTTACCGCGCACGTGTGCACGCGTTTTGCGATGAGCGTGCGGCATCAACCTGGCTTGCCCGTGGTGCTCGGAAAAATACCAGAAAGGATGAGCACAAGGATGAGCACAAGACACCTCGCAGACGCCCAGCTCGCGAAGCCGGTTCTACCGCGTGCCGACGCATTTCACTTCAGGAGGAATGGGAAAGCCTGTGGACAAAGCAATCCGGGTCAGCCAGTCATGCATGCGGAAGATGGATATGACGATAATTTTAGGGGCCTTATATGACTATGACCACTACTGCCACAGTGAGAAGGGACGACGTCGGAACACGTAAATAAACAAATTTCGCAATACGTGCACGTGGTGTGTCATTCAGTGCTTCAGGAGGATCTAAAAAGAAATCCTCCAGCTCGCCTTGCGTCACTTAGTGCAAGTTTCGCCAGTTTTAAAGACGAAGGTGTAACATATCAAACGCGAAAACTGACCGTACATATACGTGGCGTCGGCGGAGCCACCGCTGTATGGACTGGTGTACTTGAACTCATTTCGCCAGAGCAGCAGCCAAATATCCTCTCACTACGGCGCTAAACCGGCACCTTGGCAGAATGGAACCTTGCTGCCAGCTGCAGGTGCACGTGGCAGCACGTATACGCGTAAACGGATGCGCACACACAGCTCTGACTGCTGGGGAACTTCAGCGTGATGAGCATCCAGTCTGCTTGTCAGAAAACGAAGGCCTGTATATATGCTTCTTTCTTTTTGGACAACAAACGTCACATGGTTGGCCGGTTCTTCATCACTTGCAGTGATAGGCTGTTGGACAGCTGCTGCTATGACCAGAAGCAACATGCGCACTACTTACATGACGTAATTTGGTGTTGACAGGAGCTGTGTGGGCACAGTTTATGTGGGAGACTATATTGGCGCTACATTTGCTGCCCTTACCATCGTGTGGTACAGCGCTGTGCTCTCGCTGTTTATTGATTACCAGCACAATTTTTGCAACGGTGTGTGAAGTTGGTGAAATGAAGTGTATCTCCTGGATTGGTCGGTGCTTCCTGCTTCGGCGTGATTCTTTCCAGGCCATCACTAACAAGGGTGGCAAAGTTGTGCTTGTGCCAGCTAGAAGCCAAATTTTTTGACACTTTGTGATCAGTACTTGTAGCACTGCAGTGTACCTTGTAACTTTGGAAGCTCGGAAAAGTTGGTACAACATGACCAAATATACAGAGTTGTAGGCACGACGAAAAGAGGCATATTAACACGCGTTTACTCCAAACATCTTTTTGTCACATCTAATATAATTCAGGCCTCTTTTGTCCCAGCTGTGCTGATTTCACCAATTTCACTCCCCAAAATAAGGCACCTGCTGGTCTTTTTATGCACAGAAAGTATGGTGAGGTTTCAAAACATTTCAGGCTGCTGCGCCAAAACTATACGGACAAAAACGCTGGTGTTCAGCGGCGCGTACTACAGTGCACCAGAGTGGAAGTTCAAGTGCACTGGGCACCAGTAATCTAGACCCAAGAGAACTCTTGTCAAATGAGGGCCTTCAAAGGTATTCCTTCGGCCTATTCTTCCCACAAAAGCCACAGATTCTATGATCTAAATGGGAGCGCAAGCAGCCTTCGTGCAACACTATTTAGACCTTTGCCGGCAGAATCTTCAGCCAGTGCCCACGTTTGAGGACACAGACCCATTCTTCCCTATTCACAGCAGATCAAACCTGATGGCGTGATATGGGGCGCGCACACACCTTCCAAAATAAAAAGAAAGAAAGAAGTGCGGTTACAAAAGCCGGCGAATTTAAACGTGCAACACAATCCTCCGAATCCTCCACTCGGAGTGGTTTTGCCTTGCCCGCAGGTGCGCCGTAGATAATACAACACCGAACGACAGCCGATGTACCAAGGAGGAGAGTTATCAGCCTGCGCTTACGGCGCGTACAAAAAGCGCGTGATTTTCATCGTAAACAATGAAAAGCACAGCCGACCTAAACATGAGTGCCGGCACGGCCGCTTTGCACGGCCGGCATGGTACTTCGTACTAGTTTCGGCCGTTTCGGCGATCAACAACGACGACCGAATCCAAGAAATAATAACAAAAAACAGGTGACGTCACTTCCGTGGGGCGCTCCAGCCAGCCCCGATCGGGCGAGGCTGGAGCACCCCGGGGGAAAGGATCCCCGGGGTGCAGCAGCCTTTGCCTTCTTTTTTTTCGGTTCAGTACCAGTTGGTGTACAACGGGCACGAAAAATAACGGTTCCGTTGTTTCGGCTTGTTCTGGAAACAAAAACCGACTTGGTTCCGGTTCGCAAAATTTCACATCACCCCGGCCATTTCGTTCAGCCCGATCTGGTCGGCAAATTCTTTGCCAGAACCGCATTCGAGCAACTCTAAATTGCCTTGTTAAAACGGTGAATTTTGCTCGCATCACGCACGCAGTCGTGTTGTGGCGGTTGTAATGGGCTTACCGTGCTTCCGCGCAATTCCCCTTGATTTGTCGTAGGCGATGTGCAAGCCCGGAAATAGTGTTTCCGAAACCGCCTCCACGAGGGTCCTTACTGATGCCATGGGCCAGCTACGACATAGAGTTTCTCAGTATTACTTAAGCTGGTGAGAAACTTTATGAGCTTCGGCACCCTATCTCACTTTTACCGGCCCTATCCCTGCCACAGCAATAACTTTTCCGAGTGGCGCGTCTGTGTTTGTTGCCGTGCGTTGCCGCGACAACGAAGCAGACGACACTTTCTTTTCCTTTTTTTTTAAATGGGGGGGGGGGGGGGGTGGCAGGGCATACTGTTTTTGTTACGAGAGCATTTTATTTAGATCGAATAAACCACGTACAACAGTATTTGCTGCGTTGCTGTTCACATGTGTACAGTTTCAATTGACGGGTAGGATTCGCGTAACACAACAGATGGCGCGCGTTGCGAAATAGCAGCGTTGCTTTGCGAGCCCTTGACAGGTGGCGCAAGAGGTTATTTTGAATTTTTTAGCTTGTGTTGTCGAAGGCTTGACAAGGTGTGGCCGCGGGAAGTGCTCGCTGTCGTAGCCGCCGCCGTGTATTGAAATTATGTCGACCTGACATCAAGGAAAACAAAGTGCTGCGGCCGTAAGTCCCTTCCGTACGTTTTGTCGGATTGGCCCACAGATGATTACGGACAGTGCGACAACGTTCGAATCGCGGCTACGTACGGCGTACGCCACGCCGAGGGAAATGCTATAATCGTGCTTTTCGAAAGTACTTTGACGATGTGCTTCTTCGTTCGGTTTGATGGCCACTCACGTTTCTCTGCTTCCCAGATGTGCACCACCTACGCGGCGATACTCGGTCTACTATGCTTGCTCTTAGAAAGAGGTGAGTACAGCATGCGTGCCGCCCTTCACATGCGTCATGGCAAGCGTTGACTCGGCACACACCCCGATTGTCCGAATAACTGCACCTCCCCCAAAAGAAACGACGTTTGTTCGTTCGCTTGCGGCGTGTGATTGCCGTGCCGCCGACCGGCTGTCGGGGCCAATGTATACAACTGTTCGGGAAATGAGGATGCCCCGCTGTTATTTGAACGTGAATAAATTAGCGTCCCGTGGTCGGTGGCTCCAACTCCGGGCTGTTGCGACTCGTGGGGCGGACTGTTTGGACGCTTTCCCTCGTTGCGTCGTGTCGCATGTTAGCCGGCAAGAGAAGGCAATAGCACGGCACAAACAATCGCATGCATACTGGTCACGCAGGAAGGAACTTTAGCAAAAATATTGTGCTCACGGCCAAATGAGTGTGTTTACGGTTACAGAAAGCTCATTGGCAGCTTGCTTGCAGCGTCGTTTTTCGATTCTTGCGGGAAATTTCTAGCATGCTACACTAGGAAACATCCGAGCAGCACGTAAAATGTGTGGGCTTTTCGGTGAGCCTGCGGCACCATACGTCGTACAGCTATAGTTCAGCGGTCACTGTACGGTAGATATTCCGGTGTTTATTACGGTGAATGGCACGAATACTGAGAAAGCACAGCTCAGAATAGAAACCAACTTGTTGTGGCTAAGCAGTGAAAGGCAGCGTTTGAGGGTTGCAGGAAGACTTGCATATAAAGTGCGGTGTAACCAGTTGATTGTGGTAGAATTGCCTGCCAGTGAAGTGAAAATAACATGGCCATTGCCTGTGAAGCAACTTACGATTCAGAAATGAGGTTCTGTGGGGACAAGACGTTGATGCAGCCACTCGTGCATGAGGGATCCCTGAAGTGGTGCAAAGCAAGAGGTGTGCTCATCTAGCATTCCACTCTCGTCTCTTGGGCTACTGCAATCTTTGGTTCAAGCATTTGTATTCAGGCAGTTAAAAGTGCTTCAGCAGTTTCTTTTGTGAGGTGGGAAACTGTGGACGGTGGAAGCGTAGCCCATTGCAGCAGGTATCTCTGTTCCACTGTGGGAAACGGTTAGGGCGGCGTGGGAAGAGCTCAACACTGCCATGAGACACTTCTTCGTCATCCTGGCCATGTTTAAAGGGACCCTGAAACACTTTTCTTTTATATTCTAAATGCTTTCGGAATGTAGTCAACTAACACACTCAGTGCTTAGAATAAGGGCTCACAAAGTACCTCAGCCAGAAATTACTGCTCTGTGCCCGTGAGATGACTTAGGAACGTGCTCAAAAGAATTTTCTCTCTTTTCTGGTCTTGGCTTTCTTCGAGTGCTCGAACCACGTCATTACGGCGCCTATTGGCCGGCTTTCTTTCAGCTGCAGCAGTAAATGCATTCAATAGCCACTTTAAATCACAATGCCACAAAAGTGAAGGTGTATCTGCTGCATCTGCCCCGACATTCTTTGTGTCACTGTAACTTGTGGCAGCATAAACTGTGAATGGTGAAAAGGAACTGGCAAAGCTTGCTCCGGTGCTTTCCTCACGAGACTCAGATGCAAGACAAGTAGACCTTTAAATGCTCTAAAAACCTCGCCAAACAGGTCGTCACAGTGCGTTGAGTGGTTGCCTTTTCTCACAGTACATTTCTCCTGACAAGCTGCACTGGTCCCACATGGGTATTTTCTGAACCCACTGTCCCTGTGGCGTCACCACAACACTGGCCAGACCTGCCCCATCGGTGTTGCTTGATTCTGCTTGGGACACGCCGCATCAGAATGCATAAAAATGGGGGAAATGCCGCCTGTAATTTCTCATTTCTGAATCAACAAGAGTAAAGGGACCAGACGTCCCGGTCTGGGCGGGACACATCCCGCTTTTGTGGCTGTGGTCCCGCAGCCTGCTTGTTCAACGCTGTTTTGCCCCGCTTTCGGCTGGAAATATGGGAAATGGGTATCAGGCACAGTGTCACTAATGAAAGAGCTGAAAGAAAGCGTTTGAGGAACTCCAAGAAAAGAGCGCACACGATGGGAATAAGCCAGAAACTGTTTTGTGTTCTTTGCTTAGTCCCAACATCTGAGCGGTTTTCTTTAAGTTACAGTGTACCAACAATCCGTTCATTGGTGAACGGTGGGTGGACGTGCTTTAGCACCTATTTACTTATTCAGCAAGTAACGCGTCATTGCTAGTCGAACAAAGGCCGAGATAACTACGAAACGTACGATCTTTCAGTTGAAAGAAAATTGCTCTGGCACTAGTCTCCCTTCGAGCTATGTTGTGCCACTTCCTTCCTTGTACCCCCTTCCCTCCCCACCCCCGCCGCCCCCGTCCCGCTCCGGGGACCCAGGAATATGGCCACTTTAAACGAGAGGGTAATCTCGGCCAGTTGGTTGGGACACACTTTTGGAACAAGGCCAAAGGACGAGACAAAGAACTTTACTAAACAGTCAGGCAGCACTCGTCTTGTTCAGTCCTCTGCTGTGCCAGTGATGAGGCAGCATTTAGCATGGAGCCTTGGGCAGGCAGTGGCCGGACAGTGACCGTGCTCCCCGCGCCCGCAGTGGCCGTGCGGGGGCAGGAGTGCCCCCGGGGCTGGGAGGACTACGGGAGCTCGTGCTACAAGTTCAACCGGTCCCCGCCACGCACCCGGGACGGGGCCAAGGAGGCCTGCCAGGCCTACAACTGCGAGCTCATCTCGGTCAACACCTTCGAGGAGCACCGCTTTGTCGTCGACTGGCTCCGCGAGCACGACCCACAGCACCGCAGGTGAGCACTGCCTGCTCTGGGAGCGCCACTCACCTCTGAGGAAGCCTGGGGGGGCTTCACGCTCCCCCGCCTTGCTGAGGTTGACGCTCTTTCTGGTGGGATCGCCATTGGCTGGATGCGCACTTGCAAGCCCGCAAGGAGAGGTGCGAACGCGCTTTTTTCCTTTTCTGGCTGAAAAACTGAATTTTCACTTTGGAAAAGCAAAAGAAAGCAGTGAACTCTCCTTTGTGTCCCTGTACAGTAATTTAAAATGACCAAGTTGACTCGTGTCAGCAGGTTATGGGACTTGGAACACTAGTTGCTCCTTGCAAAAAGAAACATTGTTGTATCATGAGCTCCATTCTGTCGAGGTTCATACATTTCAGCAGTCAGGTGCTTAGAACATGGGCTTCAGCCCTTTATACACAGACTCAACGAGGGAGGGTTGAGTCGAGACAAGCAGGTGTATGAGCGGATGGGTTGAGTCGAAAGCTGTAGGGGCGAGTCCGTTTGACCCACAGGCGGGGAGGGGGTGGGTCGAGTCTGGAGGGGGGAAGTTCATTGTTTGGATGGAGGGGTCGAGGTAAGCTTCACTGTCTGTCGACTCAAACCTCGCTCGTGTCTTTTTTCATGTTTGTGCTTCGTGTATAGTCTGTTGAGGAGCGCAAGTTCAGTCCAACTAGAACCGTGCCACAAGAACCTTGTGCCATTTTCGGTTACACTATGATATTATGCTCCCTAGTGAGTGAGGGCTGTAAACGGGAAGTTACTCATTGATGCATGTGTGACCAGTCGTTGCGTGGCTTGTGCTCTCTCCATTCTTCGGGGAGAGGAATGCAAAAGCAGAGAGAGCTGGAGTACTTGTACTGCGGGGATCCTTGTGGTCAGTGGAGGGTGCTTCAGAACCGCTCTAATGGGCTGGCAGAATGATAGGCTTGATCCAAGAGCATCGTTGTCCCACTCTGATCTGCTGCATCACCTAACGGAGGAAATAGTACTCCTGGGGGTTTATGTGCCGCACCTACACTCGAGTTTTGAGTTTTGCCTAGGGGTGCGCCGAAACCCCCGCTCACTGTTCACCTCAGCCAGCTTCTGCAGCTGGGGCTGAACTCGCATCCCTGGGTTACTGAGCCCGTGCAGCTCGCGTTGGTCGCCAGTCTGCTGCACAAAGAAGTGAATGCCACGTTCTTGTCGACGTGTTTGCAGCGTTGAGAAAAGTCTCCAGGTACAAATTATTCCTCTTGCTCGGGCACAGTGCGCACAATTGCCGTGTAAAAAATGGCAGACACCTCGGGCAGTGCAGCTCCCTCTTGTCCTGCTGCCTGATCTCCCTCTCTCTGCCCACTGCGTGCAGGTGGTTCACAAGCGGCTTTGAGAGTGGCGACAACGTGTGGACGTGGGAAGGGGACAACGCCCAGTTCAGCAACATTGAGAACCTGTGGCTGCCCCAGCAGGACGTGCACCTGTGGAAATACGTCTCGTACAAGTGAGTGGGCCCCTTCCTCGTCTCGGCGGGGCCGGTTCCTAAGGGGGCCCCCGACTCGCTGCAGCTTTTCGACGGAGCTGAACCGCTGGGGCCTGCACAAGGTGGCCCCAGGGGACGAGCTGGCCTTCATCTGCGAGATCCCCAAGGAGCGCCTCTTCCAGATCTACATCCAGGAACGGCCCCTGGACTTCGGCTACATCCTCACCAACCGGGAGGAGGTTCCCCGGGGACCCTACTTCACCGAGGAGCCCCAGGAGGTCATCTTCGACCTGAGCGGCCGCAGCCAGACCAACGACATCTCCCTGCGATGCGTGGCCGCCGGACAGCCGCCGCCCACCTACCAGTGGTTCAAGGTGATCTCGCTTCACCACAGCCGTTCTTCGCCACCCCCGACAGAATCATCACAGCTCAGATAAGCTTGGCAGGGAAAATTGCTTTGCTACAGATAACGTCCAGTATTTTAATAGAAGATTTCGATGGTAATCTTACTGATTACATATTAGTAAATGAGTTGCACAGTTTTCACAAAGTAATTCTTTTTTTTTTTTTTTTTTTTTTTTTTGCACAATTCAACTTAGGTTCTTTCACGAGCTGGTCTCCCATGTTGATGATGAGAGGCAAGCAGATTATGCCTTTTTATCCATCTAAAAGCCTTCGGCACCGTTTTGCTGTCTCCCATTCTCACTAAGCTTCAGTTTCGAAATTTGGATCAGAACGTGCTGACCTGGATAAGTAATTACTTGACTGGTGTCAGTGCGTGTTGCTAAAGGGGCAATGTTTACCCTATTTATGTTTCATTGCAGGTGTCACAAGGCTCTTTCCGTGGGCTGCCCTCTTGATTTTCATTAATGATATTGCTGTGGGTATTTCATCACACATACATTGATTTGCTGATGATTGCGTTTCATATTGACCAATTTGAAACGAAGGTGACGGTACAGGACGATTCAGACCGTACTGGTACAGAGTGGTGCAAGGAGTGGAAAATGATGCTGAATCCAAGAGGGTGCTTCACGTGCGTGCTAAAAGAAGAGCAAAAAGCATACTGCATAGTTTTTTGCTGAACGCTAGTGTTGGTCACGGCATTGCTACAGCTCCGAATGGCATGCAGTAAGGCCTGAGGTGGGCCTCGCACGTTGCAAGGGGGGCCCAGCTGATGGCCCCTGGCTGATGTCTCCCCTTCCCAGGAGGAGTATGCCAACGACGAGCTCGTCAACGTCTACATTGACCCCCTGTCCAACGGGCGCTTCACGCAGACAGACGGCACGCTCACCATCCACAGCCCAGATCAGGTGAGTGCGAGACATTCACTCATTCACGAATATCTATCGAATCTGGCTGGGGCACTGGCAGTACTGCCTCGAGGATGTAGTGAGCCAGCCAAACCATTAGAAAGCTTGTGCAGAACACAGCAATTCCTCTGCCTGCATTAATTTTTGTAAGAGAGCTGTGATCAGTTATTCGAACTGGGTGTTTTTCTATCGCTTCAGTTGATCGCAGCTGGGCCACTAATTTCAATTTCACTTGACTCAAGATTCTGCCGAGGGTGCTTACTTGCACTGAATTGGGAGGTATTGGTTAGTGTTGTGTCGAGCAATATTTTATCACCAAACATCATACACCTGGCATGGCAAAGCGAAGATGCATGCTCAAAAGGCTGCCCCAAGGTCTCCGATGGCGTCGTCAACTCATAAAAGCGCAACATTTCCTAACCTGTCAGAAAAAAAGTGATTTGGCTGTTTACATTTGGTGAACATAACAACGTTACTTTTAGGAGTATGTACTTATTGACTCAAAATTTGTAGTTTACCCAGTAAAATGTCCAGTACCCTATTTTCCGGTGTACAAGTCACGTTTTTTTTTTCCTAAAATTTTCGTTGGTGCGACTTATCCACCGGTGCGACTTATGTATGGAATAAATCCGGTTTGCGGTGGCCGCGCGTGGCCAGCGCACGTTGAGACACAGCTCTGTGGTGTAATTCAATCCCAAGCCCACCGGTACGGCGTTTCTCATAGCCTATATGTCGCTTCGGGACATTACACCAAAGAATTTACAGCTTTTTCTAGTCAAAAACAATGATAAAGGCCTGCGAAAACTGCGCGCCACTTTACGCCATGCGCAGTAAGTACAGTTCAGAATAAATTCAAAGTAACATCAAACTGGGTTGCAAAAACAAGATGCAGGTGATGAATTATTACAGAGAGTTACTCTGAAGGGTGACGTTGAAAATCTGGGGTGGCCGTATGAAAGGTCAGTCACGTGTCTGCAACAACATGAGCAGAGACTTTCAAAATGCTGGTAATGTGCTGCTAATTTTTAAAATGACAGCTTGCGGATAAGTTTCGATTTTCGGGCCGCTTCCCGTCGCGTCACTTCCGTCCGCCATGACACCTTTATTGCGCTGATTTACGACAGCACGCAAGAGACGCGCGACGTTTGGAGAGGTGGCCAAATGGGACTCCATTTCTACAAAAACAGTTGTAGCCGGGTTGATAAAGGCCGGAGTAATCCAGTCCACGAGTGGTAACGATGTTGGCGAAGAAGATATCAGAGAGTCGGAGGACAGTGATGCGCCGGTGGAACTCCCGCTGAAGATACTGAATTATTTGTTAGCGAGTCCGAGGAAAAAGGCTTCGATGGTTTTGCCTAAATGCCGTCCATAAGTACATGCCATCTGTGTGTGTCAATAAACCATTTTTGAGAAGTTAGTTCTGTCTAGTTGCGCTTTCGCAAGTCTGCATCGTGTGTTCCGCCGTCCTTCGTCTCTGTAATTTCACTTTAGCGCAGTGTTTTTACGGGAAATCTTGTTATTCATCCTTTATGGAAATACAGAAAAGCAGCGTGCCAAGAGCCACGGTGCTGTAGCATTTCTTGTCTCTGCAGGAAAAGTTCCGGTGGGCAGAATTTTACAGGAACGCTTCAGAAACTACCGCTATGATGTGTTGCGCTACCAGTGGAGCGAACTGTAATGCATGTAAACGAACTGTAACCATCAGCGTACACACCGGTATTTTGTCTGCAGAGGTGTATGGCATTTTTCTTGTTGCGAGTTGCACTAAGCCAGTCATATACAGTCTACGGCTGTTACAACGGACCCTTTTAATTCGTAAAAAAATCTCTGCTGTATCCGAACAGAATGGGGAGCATAAATTGGGAACATTGGCCATCAATGCTGCATAGAAATGCTGCAGACAATTTGTACTTTCTACACGCCAGCAGCATCTCTGCACAGCATTCAGGCCAGGTAAAAGTATCGCCTAGCACTGTTTTCGAAGCTTAGCACCGGCACTTGGAAAAGGCCAGGCACATGCGGACGAGTGCGTAGAAACGCCCGCTAAGCTGGGCGAGTAAAGCGAGGCTATAACTGGGAGCAATTACTAACCAGCTATAAAAATCAGTTGCGGCCAGGAGAGCTAGCCAGGTCCTTTTGCCAGGTCGCTTAGTGATGAGGCTGGTTTACCTGAAACCATTCGTCCAACCATTCAGATCGCTGCCTGATGTTCCCCCAATGCAGCTTCTGCAGTTTTAATGATCTTGATCTGGTCAGTGAAGCAGCTAATGCGAAATAGTGTGACGGAGGACAGCTGTGAAATGGGAATTCACACCAGTTGAACTGCACGTGGCCAGCGGCAGATTGCACACAATGGATGGGAAGAACCTTTTTCACCGAACAGAACGGGAACCATGCATGCGTGGGAATAATGAATGCCGAACGTCACTGAGCCCGAGTTCTTTATTACGTAAACAAACTGTGTCTCAGGCGGACTCGACATTGTTGGGAACTGGCGAACAGGCCTCGGCTGCCGCAATTCGGAACACACTCGACATAGCAACACATCAGAGGGCACCTCCGTAAAATGTGGCAAGCAGACAGGAAGGAACAGAGAGACAACGAACTGCACCCGGTGAAGCCCCACTTGGGACGATACAGCAGATTCATGGAAGTTGCTTTAGCTAGGCTGCGGATCGGCCACACCCATGCCGCACACCCGCACTGGCTCACAGGACCCCTGGGCGGCAGGTGCGGAGGGGGCCTCTCCGTAGCTCACATTCTCATCACGCGTAAGGCACTCGACACAACGAGACACAAATACTGCCCAGAGCTCAGCAGACAACATATTCCACTGCATCTTACTTCCTAGCTGTTGATCCCACTTGTTCCATTAGTAACTCTTTCGTTACGGCGGAAAAACGGCCGATTTTGAGTGCTTCCACAAAGCTTTTTTTTTTTTCTCTCGAGCTAGTGGACACATTTAGTAGTGCTTTGCATGAAATTGTAACTCATAAATTGCTACTCCAAACACATAACAGTAGTTTTGTGAAAGGCACAATTATTTAGTTTATTTCTCAAATAATAGGGAAAAATTCGCAAAAAAAGTATACGCACAACGTATCTAGGCAATTGTACTGAACCTAAAAATTATTTTAGGAATTCAAAGACATACAAATTGTTCCTTGGCCGTCCTTGGCCATGATTCAATATATAAGTCAGTGCTGTACATTAAGTTCTGGAGCTTTGCGATCCTGTAAACCTAGCGGAATTGACGGCTGTGCGACTCCTTGAAGCCACTCGAGGGAAGTCGGTATCTCTAAAATATGCATCCAAGCATACTTTTTTTGTGTTCTGACACAAACTATTTATTACTTCAGTGGTAAAAAACAAAAAAAAACAATCCAGCTTTCTTGAAAAGCGTTGTGCATCACTCTGTAGCGCTAATCTGGCACGAGAGTCAGGCTATGTTGAAGGTGATAACGTGATATGGCGCAGTGCGTTTGGCAAAACATCCCCGCGGTACATTGTCCAGACCCTACACATCAATGTAAAACCGCAGTCATCAGATAGGAAGGACGTTTTGTTTATAAATACCGTATTTACACGATTGTAAGTCGACTCGAATGTAGGTCGACCCCCCAAAATTGCACCTCTAAAAAAAAAAAAATTGCGAGCGCCGCCTAGAAAATTGTATCACAAAGCATGGCCTCCGCAATTTGCTGCCGGCAGCACCGCCGGCAGCAAATCGCGCAGGCGCCGCCGGCAGCAGATTGCGGAGGCCACGCACAAAGAGAAGCTCTGCGCTCGCGGTATGCGCGGTAGATGTTAAGAAAAGCTTTTGTATAAGCACCTGGAAGAACCATTCGCTGTGGGTTGAGCGGGAAGAACACATTCGCTGCGAGATGACAACCATCGAAGCAACCGGCAGCGGCCACTGCCGCGCGATACGATACCAAAACAAACAACATGTCGGCTGACGGAAGCGGCCGCGCGCGATTTACTTTTGAGCGACTAACCTCTCACCAACGCGTTCGGAAGTGTACTGAACAATGTGATATGATATGGGCTACGTTAGCGCCGCGCATTGCATTAAGGGATTCTCTAATACTCATTTTGTTTATTAAAGTTGAATAAAACACTTCCTGACGCGTTTTTGCACGCGATTCGTGCGCGTCGGCGTTGCACGGGCGACTTTTTCACGCCCGCGGTGACGATTCCGCGTGCGCGGCACCTTCTACTGCTTTTAAATTCTACCAGTTCTACCTCGGTAAAACGCGCGCCGAGCGCGGCAGCGAGAGGAGCCTGACGACGCGCGCTCTTCATGGTGCCGGAGGTGTTTAGGCTTACCACGGTGACGGATATTTGATTGGTGCTTTCCCTAGCGGTGCGGATAATGCTATATAGTGTCGTTTTCGACCACATTATCAGCTCCTTTCCTGCACAAACGTCTTCATTTGTGCCTTCAGTGATATCTTAGAGAGCGGTTAGAAGTGGTCGCTGGAGCTACGCGCACCTCTTCCCGAATGGTGCCGCCATGTTGCCGCCGCCGATCGCGTAGCGCGCAGCATGCGGGTGGTAGTCGCGGCAGCGTCAGTGCGGCGCATTTTCACGAGCAGAAGACGCCCCATGCGGTTCATAGTTTAGACCATAATTACGGGAACGAGGGTGCAAAGCTGTCCCCACCTCGTAGCACCCCTGATTTCTCGTTTCTCTTGCCGTTAATAGCGGTAGACGGTTCAACTTCGATTCTAAGTCGACCCCCCAACATTGGATTGTCAAATTTGAAAAAAAGGGGTCGACCTACAATCGTGTAAATACGGTACAGCACAAAGTCAAAAACGAACCTACCTGGCAGCACGTGTCGAAGTCTGAGGCATTTTAATTGGAGGGTCTTCATCAGAACTAAAATCTAACGAATCCACATCGTCGGTGTAGTCATCACTGCTGCTGGGGTAAAAAAGAATCAGCAGCAGCACCTGTCCGCTTTTGCGGAGTGCCCAGTGAAGTGGACGCCACTCTCCCACAACTCGCCGCTATCGCGAGTTCAACGTCCACTCTCAACACCGTCTCCACACACGAAATGCCAACAGAACATAAAGGAAATTGAAAAAAGAGTTGCCAATAAATGCTCCAGGTGGTGGTAGTTGTACGCCAGGTGCCGTTTTTAGCTTTCGCAGGACGTTTGAAGTCATCGGCACTCCGTGTCCGATGGCCTATGGCGCCAAAAGGGAAGAGCTAAGCAGGTTTCGAAGTATTTAACGGAGATTCAGTTTTTCAACCTGGTTTCATATAATATAGTTTATAGGTAGTTACTTCTTTAAAAATCATCATCATAATGATCAGATAAAACATCATCATCAGTCACGTGTTTACAAGCAACTGTTTCAAAACGTTGTGGGATATATGTGGGGTTCCTCGGGGGCCTTAGCCAGTCCTGGCGTAAGCCACCACGCTAGCTCCCGGCGTGTCAACCACGCGGGCTCCCATGGCTACGGCAGCCCAGCGAGGTTCGCCGATACGAGAACACAGTAGACAGTAGTGCTGAAGCACAGCCGTTTATTTGGGGAATCCCAAAGCATGCGAGCACAAGGCTCGACGGCGTTCACGAATCACGCCGTCCGGGTCGTGACCGCGAACAGGAGGTAGGCACTCACGGCGCGCGACAAACAAAGCTCCCACCTGAGATGCATGGTATCCGCAATCGCCGCAATGTTCCGCCGATCTCGCCCCAACCGGGTCTCCGACGAGACTCTCCCCGTCTCCCGTGCGCGCACGTTCGCGCCGCCCGCGCGCCTATCCCCGCACACATTGGTGGCGCCATCTCTCGGGGGACGCCGACGAACCAGCGGAGCGCTGGACCGGTTTCAGTGCACAAGCGTCTCTCCCGAAGCGCGCGCTGGCTCGGGATCGCAGGTCGCGGTTCTCCACGATTCCCACACTCCTCCCCCCTAAAACTGGACGCCACTTGAGCTCGAGTGACGTCACGTTGCACCACACTCGTCACGACGTCTCAAGTCAGCAAAACAGCCACCGAACGCCACTCCACACCAAAGTTCGCCACACGATGCCGCCGTCGCGATGCTCGCCTCACAAACCCGCAAACACATTGCAATGGTTCCAAGTCTCTCGCGGTTGGGCAGCACAGCAGGTTGGCAGGCCCGGGGGTAGCCTGCAGCCGCAGCCGACGAACGCTGGGGTCGCGCCATGATGCGACCCCCACTCCCAGCTCGAGGCGGCAACGGGAATGGCCGCGCCCACTGCGGCTGCCCGAAGGCTCGCGCCGCTCGCGTAGGCGCCAGATCCCGCCGCCTCCTGGGTTCCGTGGCCGGCTCGGCCGCAGGTCCTCCCGAACGGTTGGCTGCCGCCCGGCAGGCCGGAGCAGCAACTGGCGGTAGCTCGGCCGCGCTCGGCCCCGCCGGTGGATCAACAGGCCATCCTCGCTGTCCGTGGCAGTGGTGACTGGCTGGCTCCCGGTTGTATCCGTATGCAGGTCTCGCTCTCACCGTCCAGTTTAAACGATTCCCGAACTTGAAGTGGGGAGCAGCGGGACTCCGCAATCTCCTGTGACTGGCCGGAAACCTTATCGACGATCTCGCCAAATAGGGTAACAAAGATGCCCGAGGGGGCTCCCCCTTGCACGTTCGCTTGCTCGCGGAATCACGAGTCCGGCAACTGTGCTCCAGCAGCCACCCCCGCCTGGAGGCAGCTCGCCCGACTATTACGGGGGGTCAGCATCGAAACACCCGTCCGAGTAATTTCGGCTTGGTGCGTTGGTCGGCAAAGCAGCGTCAGCATCAAGCAGGCGGGCTCCGGCAACTCACTCGCAGCAATACAAGCTGCCGTAGAGCCAGCGCCAACCGCAATACCAGCGGCTTACGGGCGCAAATCACTGGTATAGGTCGCCTGAGAGTCCGTCTCTTACTAAGACTGGCGATCTCTCGCGACCAACGAGCCCGCTGCCGAGCCGCGCGAAGCTCTTACTGCCTAAACGCAATCTCGAGCGGAGACTTCACGGCATCGAGACGCACGCACTCCGGAAGCGCGGAGACAACGGTCCCATTGCTCCCGCTTCCCCTCGCAGCGAGAGGAGACTGATTCTTCAGCGATCCCCCTCGCTCTTTGTCAGGCGTCAAATCGGCAAACACTCCGCCTCGGACTCGAAGCGCAGTAGCGGCGGGCTCATCGTGCGGCTTGCGAACTCCCAAACACCGCACCCTCGGTCGGTAGTGTCCGCCGCGCCTGGGGGAAACTTCAACCGGCGCCGCCGGCGCGACTGCGCGGGGACGGCGCTACGAGGAAGGCGACCCGCCGCCATGTTGGAACAAGGCCTACGCACCTCCCGTCTCGCAAGCGGGCCGCGACTGCGGTGCTCGGAGGTATCCTACTGACTCACCGCCTGGTGCGGGTAGGAAGGTTTACTCATTTGCCGTCACGGCTGTATCGGGCATCATAACTGTCTGCCTGCAACCGACTGGCGCGAGGTGTTTCGTCCGAAGTCTTCCGGACAAAAGGTAGCGGGCTACGACTGCAGCAACGCATTTCTCGGGGAGCTAGCAACCTCGAATTCGTCCGAATACGAGACCCACGTTCGGGCGCCATGTGGGGGGTTCCTTGGGGGCCTTAGCCAGTCCTGGCGTAAGCCACCACGCTAGCTCCCGGCGTGTCAACCACGCGGGCTCCCATGGCTACGGCAGCCCAGCGAGGTTCGCCGATACGAGAACACAGTAGACAGTAGTGCCTAAGCACAGCCGTTTATTTGGGGAATCCCAAAGCATGCGAGCACAAGGCTCGACGGCGTTCACGAATCACGCCGTCCGGGTCGTGACCGCGAACGGGAGGTAGGCACTCACGGCACGCGACAAACAAAGCTCCCACCTGAGATGCATGGTATCCGCAATCGCCGCGATGTTCCGCCGATCTCGCCCCAACCGGGTCTCCGACGAGACTCTCCCCGTCTCCCGTGCGCGCACGTTCGCGCCGCCCGCGCCCGCGCGCCTATCCCCGCACACATCGGTGGCGCCATCTCTCGGGGGACGCCGACGAACCAGCGGAGCGCCGGACCGGTTTCAGCGCACAAGCGTCTCTCCCGAAGCGCGCGCTGGCTCGGGATCGCAGGTCGCGGTTCTCCACGATTCCCACAACGTCAACAAACTACACACAGTTAACCCACACTTGTGTCACAGACACAGTGAAGTTGCCTCAGCCGGGTTACACTCGTGCAACAGCCCTGTGCAGCAGGCCTGTCCATCATCCACACAGGGGGGGAACAGCTGCGCCATTTGCTCCACTGAGCGCCCAACTTGTTCACCTGCGCCGCCCTGTGCCCAAGCCTGAATTGATGCGGCTGCCATAACACCCAGCACCCGAAAACTTGGCTGAAACAGAGCGTTTTCGGTTCCATCGAGGCGTTTATGGTTTCGGTTTCATCGAGGTCACTGTGGAACTTGGCTTCGGCTTAGCCATAAGGCTGCAGGCACAACGCGCCGTCTGTTTGAATTTGTGTGTGTTGCATTGGCACATTGTGTTTGCCAGTGTCGGCCACTGTGCTACAATCAGTAAAAGATGACAAAAAGTAAAATGCTTTTTGTCTTATTGGAAATAGATATAATAATATCCGCATGAAATGTGGTAGTTTATTGGAGGTGAACATCAGTTTAGTCGCCCGCTTCTGGCGGTCCTAGCTAGGCTGCGCGCACCGTTTCATTGCTGTATATATTGAACAAACAGGGTCTTGGACTTGGTAATTTGGCGCGCTTTTGTTTGGAGGTAATTACTGATTTTCGCGTGTGAGCTTGAGGCGAAAATGAACTCGAAACTTGAAATCAACTCCCTTTGAAATGGAGGGAAGGCTGGTTGCCTTTTGCCTTCCCTTCGTTTTTCTGTATTCAGAAAAGAACAAAGAAACTTCAGTTCAATTTAATTCAACTTCGGGGTTTGCCTTGGTCCAAAATTAATTGGTCCTTCTGACGCGCTCTAGTCACGCAGTCTCCAGAGTAAGTTCGTCACCTCTTCCCACCCTGCGATGGGCGAAGACAAATGTGCGTTCAGCTTCACACGCACTGAAACTGCCGTTCGATAGAAAGGGTGCAAGCAAACACCTTGTTTTACGGAACGCCGCCTTGGGGTCAAATAACCTGCCGTTTACCAGACACAAAGCAGGGCCTGTTACCTGATCTCTTTTGACTTTGTGCGTGAAATTCAACCTTGGGACAGTAATAGCATGGCTGGCTCAGTGGGGCCGAAGGTAGATTACTCCGCATTTTGCAAACCTCCAGATATAGTACAAGAACTGCGCTCCTGGTTCAGAGTAGGTTCTAGTGCATGGTGGAACACCTGAGATAGTAGAGAGATAACAGGTACTTGGCAGGGGACTTGCACAATGGCCCATAGGGAGACTAGGGAGGCACCGCAATGCTGTCAAATGGTGTTGCATCTGCTCAAAATGGCAATTCTGGCTGCCCCAAACCTGCTACAAAAGGCACTCTTGCCTGCTCCCAGGACTGCTCCCAAACCCATGGACCCTGTTCCACCCCTGATAGCACTCCACACAACAAAATGCAAACACTTGCCGTACTTCGCGCCCAACACCGGCCAGCATGGGTTCACTCATACGAAGAGTGGATGCGGCCCTCGTGGCGCGTCAAGGACGCCTTGGCAGCACTCTGGAGCTTCGTCTGTGCGGCCTCCATGGCCAGACATTGCCAGCGACCTTCCTGCTCTCCTCGTTCCCCCGTGGTTTCGGGCCACCCTTCTTTAATAAAGTTAGCTGCCTTCCTCCCTTCCTTCCCACTGCACTCAACATACTTTTTAGCTGTCAATCCCATGTTTTCCGTTAAAAGGACACTGAAGTGAATTTGTCAAGCTCCTGTTCTTGCTTGCACTGCGTAGACTGGCTCAAATTAGCACACTTTTCATCATTTATTCGGTTGACAAGTCGGTAATTATTTCACAAAGCGCGAAAGAAGGAAAACTACCATGGGCGGTTTGCCACGGCCGCACCAACTAAAGGCTGTGACGACGGGAGGAGACGCACCGTGATTGGTTAGCATTCAAACAAGTTTTGGTTTCGGTTCTGTAACACAGCATGCTTGACATCCGACGACATCGTTGGATGGGCATTCTCGATATCTCGGTAATCGTCGTACCGTGCTTTTGCCATGTTGTCGGCTGTAAAATGCATAAGATAAGCCTCCCAGGACGGCTTGGAATCGTAGCAATCCCTTCCGGAGGCCTACGCAGTGGATAAACGCCCTCCACGTCCCCGCAGACGCTCAAACAGCACGCGCTTTTCCCCCATATTTGGAGCTTTCCTCACTCATGCCTGTATCGTAAAAAGCGTGTTCGCACCAGGCCAAGGGTCTGTTGATTCTGGCCTGTGCCCACTGCCCGCAAGCAGTCGGTGCTTATGGCAACAGCACGCCAACGAGAACTTGCTAGCATGCCAGTGTCAGCCTGTGCACGTTGTGTGAACTAGTTCATGGAGCAGTGAACGTTACGGCAAAAAAAAATGTGAACTCAGTACAGAAAACATCGGCCAAAAACGGAAAAGTCAACTCGTAAAAAAAAAATGAATGAATGTACCCCTGGGGATTCGAACTCGGGACTTGCAGAACACTTGCAATAACATACACGGCGCTCCAGACCACTCAGCCACGGGCGAGCGCTGCTGACCTTGGAAATATAAGGTATATAATGTATAACCACTTTACACTTTTATTTAGTTTTAGCGTTTCAAGCAGCTTAGGTGACTATTTGTTGTATTGCGCTCGTGCCGTAAGCATCCCCCATGTTTCCACAATATCTCATGTCTAGCAATTGCATTTCTTAGACGGAAAAGCGTTCGCAGATGCGTAGTCGTGCTGCTGACCGCTGTGCTTGTTCACCCAGTGCAAGAGTGCTTCCCGCACCCTAGTTTTACGCTGTATGGTAAAAGTTTCAGTTGATTTTATTTCCTTAGTACATATATTGACTTCGCTGACTCTTCTCCCTCCTTCAAGAGGCCTGATATTTTCCTACTGGCGTACCAGTTAGCGAAGCATTGCATGTGCGCTTGTGCAGTGCTTGTGTGAAGCGACCTTGACTTGGAGCTAGATACAGTGTACAAACTAACAAAGTAAAGAAAGGCACATTCTTCCATTCACAAACGTGTCCTGGCTTCGTTTCAACTGAGCGAACGAATTGCGACGACCCGTCGGCAGCTGGCGGACGAAACACTGGGCCGACTGACTCTGTCGGAAGGCCGGCGAGCCGTACAGTAGCGCAGCCAATTGCCAGCTCCTCTCCTCCTGACATCGCACGAAAACGCCACAGAAAATGGGCGAGGGTGCAGAGAGGAGGACAGCATTTTCGAATTGGTTTTTCTACTAAATGAATTCGCGTAAACGCGGTCAGAGTGGTCGAAACGGGGCCTAGGGACTCCAGACTACAATCGTAATCCCGTGCTCGTAATCTCGCAACGTTTACAAATCACTTTGTTGTCCCTTTAAGCGTGTTTTTAAGTACTTATCAGAAGTTAAATTTTCACACCGCCTTTCATATCGCCCATCGTCATAGCCTGGCCCTCTGCACCGGCCACCTTCATTGTCTTTTCTTACTTGATTGCCCATTTTAGTACTTGCCTCTTAGCTGCGCTTTTGGCACTCTTTGCCCTGGTTGGCCTTGTGCCACTAAAAACCAACCACCACTGTCATCATCATCGCCGTCTGTTCTAGAACCATTCTAAAAACCTCATAGCAAGGGGATTAGGTGATGCTTGCAATCAAGAAGAGTACAGTGGCAGCAGCAGCAGCCCCTTTCCACGCTGCAAGAAACATTCTTGAAGTAAGGTGGAGGTAGAAACATATGCGAGAACAGGCGGTTAGAAGCTATTCACAGGCGTTGTATTTTGTGGCATAGTTTCGCAGCTGGCATGCGGAGGGGCATCCCCACCTGGCCACGCTTTGGTCTGCTTGTGGGCAGGTGGGGGTTGTTTGTGTTATACCGCGGTCAGTGGTAGTTGGTGATTGCCCTGCCCCGCTTCTTCCCCAAACCTTGCAGACCAAGGACCGGGGCAAGTACCACTGTGTGGCGGAGAACCGGTACGGCAGGGTGCTGTCGCGCTCGGTGTCCCTGGGCTTTGGCTTCATCGGCGAGTTCAACAAGAACCGCGCGGGTGACAGCGGCAAAGAGTTCTGGGGTGCGTTTCCTCCTTTCCTTCCCTTCTGTTGCAGCGAGAGTGCCCCTGTGGTCTGAATTCAAACCGGGGTTCTCTGCAGGCAAGTCGGTGTCGTGCGACCCCCCGCAGTTCAACCCGTCGGTGCACTACTTCTGGGTGCGCAACTCGTTCCCGGACTTTGTCCAGGAGGACCCGCGGGTGTTCATGTCGCACGACGGCAACCTGTACTTCTCGTCGCTGGAGAAGAATGACGACGCCAACTACTCGTGCAACGTCCAGAGCCGCATCTCCTCCACGGGGCGCACGGGGCCCTACTTCCACGTGGCCGTCGAGCCTGCCTGTGAGTGCCTCTCGAGGGGAGGGGGGAGGGGAAAACACCCCACTTCTTGAGAAATCGCCTGTCAACGCCACCTCTTTCCTTGCGTGCAGCGAGTGGTCAGAAGCTGCTGTTCCCCAACAACTTCCCCAAGTCATTCCCCGAGGCCCCCCTGGTGGGCAACGACGTCCGCCTGGAGTGCATCGCCTACGGATAGTGAGTGCTGCCCTTGGTTGGGGCCTGGTGGGGGAGCTTTGGTGGGAAAGGCCACTAGGTCGCAAAGGATGCCTCTTGCTGTGCCTCCTGGGGCGTTCCTCAGGGGCCACCCTTGCGTCCTGTGCTGTTACCAAGAGACTGCAGTGGTCGCTTGTGGCTCAGTTTTTTAAAGATGGCGGTCTTTGTTGGGCTACTTGAACACGAAAACTTTGGTCTGTCTGGCCCTTGATCCAGCCGCCCAGCCAAACATTAAAAGAATTCACAAAGGATACATTTATTTAGGCAAAAAAGAGAAGAGGTAAAGGAAAGGCAGGAATGTTAACTAGGCTACGGCCTATCCTGCGTGGGGGAAAGGGATAACAATGAGGAAAAAGGGGAAAGGCACAGACATAGCGTAGAGTGGTGTGCCTAGTGGTAGGGCACTATAGACAAACAAGTTCAGCGAGCTCATGGAGGGTAGTCTTTTTCGTTAGTCTTTTGTGCAATTCCGTCGTTTTTAGAAAACACAGGAGCGCTTTTGTCGCCTTGTCCGTAGATGACAGAGAAGGCCAGTGGCCCAGGATTGTCTCCTCAGAGAACGGGCGCCCAGAGTCTAACTTTCGTAGAGTCGAAGAGAGTTGGCTTCGTTCCGATGAAAACTGTGGACACTGGCATAGGACATGTCGTATGGTCTCTGGTGTGTCACAGACTTCGCACACCTCACTGGCTGCCATTCCATACCACGAATGTCCATGTCCACAGAATTCAAAATAGCCCATCTTACCACTTCCACAGCTGCAGCACTTACCGCCATCTGTCGTGCCCTTCACACCGTTGAACAAACTTCATGCCAAAGATGGGCGATCTTCTGCGACTCGCAGCCTATGCTCCAATCTCCCCAGTCAGCCCGGTGCCGTGGACCTCGTGAACAGCTGCTGGCCGAGCTGCTGGCCGCTGTACGACCGTGCCACCCCAGCGGGTCATGGCATTGCCTTTCAGTTGAAACGAAAGTGCGGACACTGCCGTCCGCTTGGCACACCAAAAAAAACGGAGACCATATCCATTCTGTTATCCAGGACGGACGCCGCTAGGACTCTCCACGAACTTGCTCGACAGGCCAGGCTATCCAGTCTTCACGAGTGCTCGTATTCATGCCCTGGACCCGCATCTTCAGTGCCCCCTTCCATTAGGCCTCCTGCGATCTGATGCAACCGTTCTTTGTCGTCTATGGCCTGGAGTCACATTCACAGATGTGTAGGCAAAACATTTCCCCACTACCAGGCTATGCTCATGCTTGTCAGTGTTGTTGAGCAAGAAGAAAACATTTAACCTTTGCATAGCGGTCCGCTTCGGGGTGCACCCGAATGGGGTGTTAGATGTTAAATTTCACGCTTCTTTTTCTTCCACTTCTTTCTTTCACAAGCGGGTAAAAGGTCGACTTTCACAAGGTCCACTTCCACTTGTCTTTCACAAGTGGGTAAATAGGCTTATCCAGGAAGGGTTAGGCATATTTAAAGGAAGACATTGTTCATTTAATTAAAAATACATGGCTGCTTGATTTCAAAATAAAAAATCACCTTGAAAAAATGTTTCATCCTCAAAATACAAAAAGCGCTCGCAGCGCCCCCTTGCGGCAGTGTTCCAATTTCAGCTATCACAAAAGTTTCCAGTAGATGGCATGAGCAGTGGAACGTGGCAAAATTCAATTCACTTGAGCAAACCTCCTCCACGTTTATGGTGGGAAGAGCGAAACAGGAGGGAAGCAGCGTGAGAGGTGTGCGGGAAGGATAGGAGGGAGAGAGAGTGTGTTGTTCGCAGGACCCAGGTCGAGGCTTCACTGGGTCCACGTAGTGCTGAAGAATGTTTGGGCGGATCCTGTTCACAGAGAGCTTCCTGGGCAGCCTGGACGTTCGCTGTCAGCGGGGGATGGGGCAAGAGATGGCGGGGTGCATGGGGAGCAGGTGACGGTAAGGAGAGGCATTTATGTGGCAGGGTCGTCTTTCGACAACGTTTGCAGCAAAGTGGGCAAATGCTTTTTCACCTCGGGGCTTGCCGGCAGTGTTCGCCTGGTTGCTGGGCTATGAGCAAGCCATTCATTGCTGCCTTCTGTGAGATTTATTTGTCCTCCTCTTTTGCTAACTCCCAGTGGGTGTTTTAATTCTTATTCCTGAGAGGTGCTGCCACCTGTCCAAGCTGAAGAGAAGCATTGAGGCCATGACAAACGTCTCTGCAGGCATGTCTTGTGTAGAGGAGCTGGCAGTAGTCAGCTGCAGGGAGTTATACATTGCAAAACAATGTTCTGGGGAAAATTTTATCAGAACTGGTAAAGGTGTTCTTACACCTAAAGAAATGGTAAATGTGAAGGGCAAGCTTAATTAACGCAATACCGGCATTACCACAAAGCGTTTTCAAAATCTTCGCGTTTACGAAGTTACATCAAGCTTCAGAGATGTTGTGGGAATCGTGGAGAACCGCGACCTGCGATCCCGAGCCAGCGCGCGCTTCGGGAGAGACGCTTGTGCGCTGGAACCGGTCCGGCGCTCCGCTGGTTCGTCGGCGTCCCCCGAGAGATGGCGCCACCGATGTGTGCGGGGATAGGCGCGCGGGCGCGGGCGGCGCGAGCGTGCACGCACGGGAGAAGGGGACTCTCGTCGGAGACCCGGTCGGGACGAGATCGGCGGAACATGGCGGCGGTGATGGATACTTGTGTCTCAGGTGGGAGCTTTGTTTGTCGCGCGCCGTGAGTGCCTGCCTCCCGTTCGCGGTCACGACCCGGACGGCGTGATTCGTGAACGCCGTCGAGCCTTGTGCTCGCATGCTTTGGGATTCCCCAAATAAACGGCTGTGCTTCGGCACTACTGTCTACTGTGTTCTCGTATCGGCGAACCTCGCTGGGCTGCCGTAGCCATGGGAGCCCGCGTGGTTGACACGCCGGGAGCTAGCGTGGTGGCTTACGCCAGGACTGGCTAAGGCCCCCGAGGAACCCCTCATATATCCCACATGGCGCCCAACGTGGGGCTCGTATTCAGACGAATTCGAGGTTGCTAGCTCCCCGAGAAATGCGTTGCTGCAGTCGTAGCCCGCTACCCTTTGTCCGGAAGACTTCGGACGAAACGCCTCGCGCCAGTCGGTTGCAGGCAGACAGTTATGATGCCCGATACAGCCGTGACGGCAAATGCGTTAACCTTCCTACACGCACCAGGCGGTGAGTCAGTAGGATACCTCCGAGCACCGCAGTCGCGGCCCGCTTGCGAGACGGGAGGTGCGTAGGCCTTGTTCCAACATGGCGGCGGGTCGCCTTCCTCGTAGCGCCGTCCCCGCGCAGTCGCGCCGGCGGCGCCGGTTGAAGTTTCCCCCAGGCGCGGCGGACACTACCGAACGAGGGTGCGGTGTTTGGGAGTTCGCAAGCCGCACGATGAGCCCGCCGCTACTGCGCTTCGAGTCCGAGGCGGAGTGTTTGCCGATTTGACGCCTGACAAAGAGCGAGGGGGATCGCTGAAGAATCAGTCTCCTCTCGCTGCGGGGGGAAGCGGGAGCAATGGGACCGTTGTCTCCGCGCTTCCGGAGTGCGTGCGTCTCGATGCCGTGAAGACTCCGCTCGAGATTGCGTTTAGGCAGTAAGAGCTTCGCGCGGCTCGGCAGCGGGCTCGTTGGTCGCGAGAGATCGCCAGTCTTAGTAAGAGACGGACTCTCAGGCGACCTATACCGGTGATGTGCGCCCGTAAGCCGCTGGTATTGCGGTTGGCGCTGGCTCTACGGCAGCTTGTATTGCTGCGAGTGAGTTGCAGGAGCCCGCCTGCTTGATGCTGACGCTGCTTTGCCGACCAACGCACCAGGCCGAAATAGCTCGGACGGGCGTTTCGATGCCGACAACCCGTAATAGTCAGGCGAGCTGCCTCCAGGCGGGGGTGGCGGCTGGAGCACAGTTGCCGGACTCGTGATTCCGCGAGCAAGCGAACGTGCAAGGGGGAGTCCCCTCGGGCATCTTTGTTACCCTATTTGGCGAGATCGTCGATAAGGTTTCCGGCCAGTCACAGGAGATTGCGGAGTCCCGCTGCTCCCCACTTCAAGTTCGGGAATCGTTTAAACTGGACGGTGAGAGCGAGACCTGCAGCATACGGATACCACCGGGAGCCACGCCAGTCACCACTGCCACGGACAGCGAGGATGGCCTGCTGAACCACCGGCGGGGCCGAGCGCGGTTCGTGGAGCTGCTACTCCAGTTGCAGCTCCGGCCTGCCGGGCTGCAGCCAACCGTTCGGGAGGACCTGCGGCCGAAGCGGCCACGGAACCCAGGAGGCGGCGGTATCTGGCGCCTACGCGAGCGGCGCGAGCCTTCGGGCAGCCGCAGTGGGCGCGGCCGTTCCTGTTGCCGCCTCGAGCTGGGAGTGGGGGTCGCATCATGGCGCGACCCCGGCGTTCGTCGGCTGCGGCTGCAGCTACCCCCGGGCCTGCCAACCTGCTGTGCTGCCCAACCGCGAGAGACTTGGAACCATTGCAATGTGTTTGCGGGTTTGTGAGGCGAGCATCGCGACGGCGGCATCGTGTGGCGAACTTTGGTGTGGAGTGGCGTTCGGTGGCTGTTTTGCTGACTTGAGACGTGACGAGTGTGGTGCACCGTGGCGTCACTCGAGCTCAAGTGGCGTCCAGCTTTAGGGGGAGGAGTGTGGGAATCGTGGAGAACCGCGACCTGCGATCCCGAGCCAGCGCGCGCTTCGGGAGAGACGCTTGTGCGCTGGAACCGGTCCGGCGCTCCGCTGGTTCGTCGGCGTCCCCCGAGAGATGGCGCCACCGATGTGTGCGGGGATAGGCGCGCGGGCGGCGCGAGCGTGCACGCACGGGAGAAGGGGACTCTCGTCGGAGACCCGGTCGGGACGAGATCGGCGGAACATGGCGGCGGTGATGGATACTTGTGTCTCAGGTGGGAGCTTTGTTTGTCGCGCGCCGTGAGTGCCTGCCTCCCGTTCGCGGTCACGACCCGGACGGCGTGATTCGTGAACGCCGTCGAGCCTTGTGCTCGCATGCTTTGGGATTCCCCAAATAAACGGCTGTGCTTCGGCACTACTGTCTACTGTGTTCTCGTATCGGCGAACCTCGCTGGGCTGCCGTAGCCATGGGAGCCCGCGTGGTTGACACGCCGGGAGCTAGCGTGGTGGCTTACGCCAGGACTGGCTAAGGCCCCCGAGGAACCCCTCATATATCCCACAATGTTTAGCGAACTGGTGCCGGGCGTTGCAGATTGCTTTGTTTTGCTGAAGGCAGCTGATGGCATGGTGTGTATGGACCTAATAAATCAGGCCCCTGTGCAGCAGTAATGAAATGTCTACACCAACCGCCCAAGCTAAGCAGAACCAGCTGGTCCGGACCGAAGTGTGGCAGTATCATGTTCCACTGAGACTGGCGCAGGAATCAGCATTGGAGGGGAGCCATGAAGAGAAAATGCAAGTTTGTTTTATTCGAAAGATTTCGTGTTTTATAGTGCCCCCAGCGCTTGTCCGGATACAAACGATGCTTTATTCACTGAGAAATTAATCAATTTAAGCTAAAATTTTGATTTTCCCTCTAAATCGTTTGTTTTCAGGGTCAGCAATGACATCACAGGAACGGACCGCTCTGCAGCCTAGAGTACCTTCATTCACGCATCCGCGGTACAGAGGAGAGACACGTATACGCTGGCGCCGCCATTTTGGGTCGCTCGCTCGCCGCCGAAGCAAGTCGTTGTGTCAAAACCGCGCTAAAATTATCGCCGCAACGCGATTGACTGGCGAAGTTTGAATCATATTATCTGTTTCGCGTTGCTAGTTCTCGTGGGAAACGAAAAGAACAACGCGTTGAGCATGTTGGCCCAATCGCGGCGGCACGGGACCGTTCAAAGGGTGTCTCTACCCTGTGCTGGTGCGTTCCCGCATTTCTTTACGTTACCCGAACCTAGATGGTGCCACCATACTGTGGCAAGCCTTTGGTTTGTTTTTGACCGTTTTAAACCTGGCTCGTTTTTGTTCAGGGAGAAAATAATCGTTCCGTGAAACAGTGCTCGCTCGACAAACATGGTCACGTAAGACACCGTTGCTTGCATCAATCGGCCCGTGTCGTCTGAGACAACCCCAAGCCCCGCAGTGCTGTGCAGCTAAACCAAGCATAGTGCGTGCAGTACCGACAGCAGTACGCATCAGTACTTCTATGTTTACATGTGCTTTTGTAACTTCCACTGTTGGTCCCACCATTCTTATTGCTTTGTAAAGAATGTGCCCTAATTTAAGTGCAAATCACTCGTTCGGCTAGCTTCTAAGCTCTGCCTAATTTGCGTCTGCTTTTGCCGGCCTCCGCCAATCGCAGAGCTGGCTCGAATGACATCATGGGTTCTGTTGCGCAAAATGAGCTGGTGGGTTGCATGGCCATTCCCTTTTTTCCTAATTATGTAGCTTATTTGAGCGAAGTTTACGTTAAAAGTGGTGTCAGTATGATTCCGACGAGGCAATCTTTTGAATGAACCAACCTTGTGCTTTCTCTTCATGGCTCCTTTAAGTGAATGCATGTAGGAAATTGCAGGGGTGGCCACTGTTCTTGGTAGTGAGTGAGTGAGTGAGACAACATTTGTTTGTCCATAGATGGGAGGCACAACAGGAAGCCCCCCCTGCCACGTTGACGTTGGCTGGAAATTGCTTCCTTGTGGAGCAGCAGAGTACTGCCATTTTTACTTGCCTATAAGAGCCTTTACAGAGAAACTTTCCCCCATAAAAGAGAGCAAAGAATAATGCAGGCATCAACCGTTTCCAACGTGAATGGCCAAAAGTTAAATCGTAGACATACTTGGTGTTGTGTGAGTTGAATGCCCATGTGTTTTGACACCAAGCCTCTTGTCAACGAGTTGTGAAAGCCTGTTTCAGTGTTTCATTGCTCCTGGGAGAAAGATGTCTCGCGGGAGAGCCGCTTGAGGCTTGCATGGCGAAGAGTTCCCCTGCATGGCTGGCTGACATGGTGGTGTGGGTGCAGTCCAGTGCCCAAGTACAACTGGACGCGGGTGGGGGCGCCACTGCCTGCGGGTGCAGAGGTGAGCTCCCACGGGCGGGTGCTGCTGCTGCCGCGGGTGCGTGTTGAGGACCTGGGGGAGTACGTGTGCAGCGCCAGTGCCGACCAGGACAGCATCCGCAAGGGCGTCACCCTCACCATACAAGGTCTCCTGTTCCTCTTGCTGCTCTCTGAACAACGTTGGTACTGGTTTTGCGAGTTTTTCGCTGATTCATATATAGTTCATTCCACAGGCTAGGTGTAGCACTGTGGAGGCTGCATTGTTGTCCCCCTCAGGGCGCCTAACTGACCGCGAAGGAAGCGACAAAAGGCGCCGGGGCCTTGCTGTGCCACTTGCCGAGAGGGGAGAAGGGAATGTCCTTTCAGGAGCCCCTTCACGGCACGCACTGTTGTCAACAATGTAGCCTCCACAGGGCTGCACCTAGCTTGTGGTATGAACGGTGAGCAGCCAGCAGGAGGGCCGTTTCTGTCGGCAGCCACTTCAGGGTCCCTGGGTGGAATTTGCCCCCCGGTGCGGCTTGTGCGGGTGTCTCCCAGCTGGTCTCGCAGTGGCAGCAGGGCCGAGAGGAGGCACCACTGGGAGGCCCCCCTGCGACAGGCTGGGCCGGACGCACAAGCTTCCCGTGGGTGCGGCTGTGGCCAGTAGCAGTGGAGGGCTGCCTATTCGGTTGGGTACCAGTGCAGCTGGGGGAGAACTTGTGGTGGGGCTCAGTGCCAGTGGGGTCTCGCGGAATCGGCTGCGTCCCCAAAAGGGGCCCAACCCTGACACGGGACCCCCTGCAGCGCTGCCCGAGTTCACCATCCCCCTGGAGCACCAGGTGCTGGACGAGGGCTCCCGGCTCACCTGGACGTGCGAGGCCTTCGGCATCCCCGAGGTCGAGTACCGCTGGCACCGCAACGGACACCTCCTCGACACCAACGCCACCGAGGACGCCCGCGCACGCTACAAGGTGGGGCACTGCGCTGTTGGTCTCCCCCGATTGTGTTACGGGATGTGCAGCAGGGCCCCCTGTTTGGCAACACTTGCTCACGGACGAGGCTTAAGGAGAGACGAAACACACGCTAGCTTGTGTTTTGTCTCTTCTGTCTGTCCCTGCATTAATGTTCGCTAGTGCAATGACTTCCCTGGTTAGCAACCAACTCGCCCAAGCCTCTGCTTTGGATTTTTGGCAGTAACACCAGTGTCGTGGCATCGCGGCATTGACTCTATGCTAAAGCGGAAATTGGGTTGGTCAATGGGCCACCAAGCATGGGTGTCGGCAGCATTTTGTCTTGAGGGGGCCCAGCTGTTGCACCGCAGCAGCGGGAGCGGGGAAAGGGGCGTTCGAACAGGATCGGCGGAATTCCACAGCGTCCGAGGGATGTCGCGTAGGAAAACAAAGACGGCTCCATTCTGTTAAGGATTACAAGTTTTGGAAATGCTGCTAACGCTTATGCACCCAGCAGGAAACTTCTTTTAACGGAACAATTGAAGGCACCGGCTTTTTTCTTTATTTATTTGGATAAGTGCCCACAAACAGCGTGATGTCCAGGAGAAACAAAGGAAAGGAAGATGTGTATACAGTCTACGCCCGTTACAACGGACCCTCTGAATCCGGAAAAAAACGTCCGCTGTAGCCGAAGTATGCAGTATCCGACAAGGGGGGGGGGGGGGGGGGGGGCTATGAGCCCTACAGTGGGTACTTTGACCGATATTGCATGCATAGTACATACACTTTGTTCTTTCTACACGCCTGCAGCACCTCTGCACTGTGTTCGCGCGAGGGCAAAGAATCGCGTAAACACCGTTTCCAAAACTTAGCACCGGCACTTCGAAAAGGCCTAGCGCATGTGGTCAAGCGTGTAAAGACGCAAGATGAGCTGAGCAAATAACGCAAGAATATAACTAGGCGCAATTATAAACCAGCTATAAAACATCAGTCGTGCCTATCAGCATTAGCGAGGCTCTTTTAAATCCCCTCACGACGAGGCAGGTTTTCCCGAAACCGTTCGTCAAACAAATCGGATCGCTGCCTGACGTTCCCTCAAGGCAGATTCCCCATTTTTAGCGATTTTATTCTGGTCATTGAAACAGATGTAATGAAATAATCTGATGACGGTCAGCTGTAAAATCGAAAGTTAGACCAGTTGGACTGCGCACGGTTACCGGCAGGTTGCACACAATGGATGGGGAACAACCCCTAATTGAGGCATTTCTTACCTTTTTCACCGAACGGAACGGGAACGATGCATGCGTGGGAATAATAAAAGCCGAACTTCACTGAACCCGAGTTTTTTATTACATAAAAAAACTGACGAGGGCAGACTCGCCTCCGAGTGCACCACTTCGAGAATTCGATTGCCCTGTTTTCAATCTCACCGGAGTCGCGTTTATCGGCAGCGGCCTTGTTCTTGACGGTACAGCGGACACTGTGCTTAGACAGGCCGGTACTTCTGGCGATGTCAGCCTGTTTTTCCTCGTGTTCAACAGCGTTAATTACGCTTAATTTATCCGACAGTGAAATCAGCTACCCTGCCGCTCATGCCGCTGGTCGCACAAAAAAAAAGCCACTGGCTTGGCTTGGCTGCGCCACGACCCGGCTGCCAGCAATGTTGCCAGACATAATAGTTTTCTTGCCAAAATAAACGAAAAAGCACACCGGGCGCCGGCCCCGCGGAAGTCCGCTATAAACGATCAGTCGAAACAATTTTCGCCTAAAATTTAGTCTGTTGTAGCCGATAGTCTGCTCTAGCCGGGTCCGTTGTGAGCGGAGTGGACTCCATTTAAAATGCATGGGTACCAGACAAACCAACAGAAATGGTCTGTTGTAACCGAAAGTCCGTTGTTGCCGGATCCGCTGTAACGAGCGTAGACTGTAATAGAGAAAGAAGAGCATAAGAAATGACAATTAAGTAGCGTATTTATTCAAATCTAAGCCATTAGTTTTTTTTTTGAAATACTGATATATCAAACTCCAGGGTCAGCTTGGATTCGAGGATTTTGAAACGCGCCAATTTCCAAGTGAAATTGAGGGAAGTGGCGCGCAGCTAGCGCCACTCATAAAAAAAAGTATTACTAGACGAGCCAGTAGCCACTTAAAGGGAAGGTGAAGCGGTTTTAGAATTAAAAGAAAAGTTGTCTAGCAGCAAGTACACATTGAATAGTTCATGTGTACGAAATAGTTTCGCAATACATGCAATAGAAGCGGCGCAATGAGCAAACAAAAGTGGCCCGATGCCCCGCCCCCATCTCGCCGCGCGATGCCGGAAGACCGAAGAGCGCGGGCGAAAACCGGCTGAAAAACGTCATACCTGGACTTCCGGCCGGATCGGCCGCCTCGGCCATGCTCTTTTAGCCGTGCTTCCTTGTGAATGATACTTGTTGTTGTTGTGGTTGATAGCACTCATTTGTTCAATTTTCGAGTTCAAAAAGTATGCACGAACGCCAGACGAGGCATACGTTATCATGCCGTATTCCTAAGCAGAATAATGCCACGCCGGGATGCTTGATAACATACGGAAGCGACAGCCGAGGTGGCTGTGCTTGATGACAGAGAATATACTACACTACGTTAAATACTTTGTAAACCGCTCCAATGCGTTTTTTTTTTTTTATGCGACGGACGTGAATGTTCACATTAGATTCTAGATTTAGGAAGGATGGGGAATACTGCTGCACTTTGACCGGGGGTGTTTCGTTCCGTTCCAGAAACCAAGTCACATTTCTTCAGGAAATACTTGTTTCGTTAAACGCGTCGGTTGTCTTTCCCTATGGGCTCAGGACAGTGTTCAAAAAAACAATTTTTTGGCTAAACTAAAACAGGGGGCCAATCCTGATAGAAGTTCTCTCCCGGCTAAGAGGTAAACAGTATTCCTACAAAGTAAAAGAACCAAGACAACCAGCTTACTTATTTTGCAAGTATACATGTCACCATAAGGTGATGTTTGTCTGGAATTAAAAAAAAAACACCACTCCGAACCACCACCGTGCCATAATTTGTGTTGACTGCGGGGGCCTAATTTTTTGCCCAAGATTCCGTGTGGCTGCATATTATAACCTGGCAAGCACTTGTTGTCACTGAACCTCAAGTGCGCTCCAGTGATAGTCAGTGATATATATTGTGATGATACTAAAAAAATTAGGAGCGAAGAGTAAATATACGGCCTCTGTCCGACTAGCGCGGTAAATGCTTAAATCTAGAAATGCTGAAACAGGCCAATGATTCATTATCACAAACGTTTAGTGATTGTTACCTAAAGTAACGTAACTACAACGTAACTGCCTTGTCCGACTGGTCTGTTAATTATAACGAGGTGGCCGTAATATTGTAGCAGAATGCGCAATGCACAAGCGAAAATCAAGCCCTACTACAGCCAATAATGCTGAGCAGGCACTAGTGTGCTGCAGTGTTTTCAGAATAAATGCATGTGAAGCAGTAAGACGCCACTCATCGAAGAGCAGCTAGCAATCGCGGAGGCGCCGTAGTGCCGCTGCCGAAATGGCGCGCGCGTGTGTGTCTGTGTACGGGATGAGTAACGGGGCTGGGGTGGGCGACAACGAACAAAGGAAATGCGGAAGCAGAGTCTGCTTGTTGGTTTATCCGTGTACCGGCAAGATGTGTCTCGCATATACGTTTGCAGCGCATGAACGCTATTTTTTCGCGCAGTGCACTTACGTGCTTTTCGCTGGTAGATTGTTTATAAAACGCCCATTAATCTTCGGCATAAATGGTTTTGTGTATAATAAGAAACAGTTAAGGCAGTACCTAATATTAACATAAGGTATAAAAGCCCCCTATGCTGGTTGCCTATTTCAAAAATATTTTGATGGAACCCACTAGTCGACGTCACAGTCACTGCTTTGGGGTTCTCTGTCGTGTAAAGCAAATTTAAGCTCCAAGATAATTGAACCAACAGCACGGGAAATTATAAAACAAACTTCCAGTCATGTGCGAAAATTAAACTGCAAGCTAAATTGCCGCAAAGGCAACCGTGCGATCGTTCGCAATGCTTTCGACAACCCGCGCGGCCGAAGGGTGTCCTCCTTTGACGTCATGACGGGCGCAACCAATCAGGGGCATCAAAAGACGAAAAGCGCGCGTCTTTCAAACGAGGCCGCGCTTTTTGCAAGATAAATGCCACTTGGACTTGTGTACGATAAATTTCAATGTGATATTCGGAATCAGCGCGCAAGAAACTATATAACTGTTAATCTAACTCAATTTTTTTGGAAAGCGCTTCAGCTTCCCTTTAAGGGGCCATAGTGTGGGAGCGATGCCGCCGTTTTGAACTGTGCGGATAGTGGCCTGCGTGCGGTGTGGCGTTTGGTTTTAACAGCGCAATGGCACCAAACAAGCGGTGCCATTATAGTGCCGCTTTTAAAAGAAAAGTTGCTTGAGCCGCGGAGTTGTCGTCGAACGTTCAAGCCGGGCGGAACTTCGGCGTGGATGAAAAAAATGTCCGTCGCTAGAGGACGCAAAGGGAAAGGATATTTGCGTGCACGGCAACGAGGATGGCATTCACCGGACCACGAGAAGGCCGTCACCACAAAATGGAGATGGCATTGGCTGACTTCGTTCGGACGCAGCGAGCAGCTGCCCTTCCAGTAACGACGGAAGTGCTCCAGGCAAAAGTAAGGGAGCTTTCAAGAGAACGAGGCTTATTGCGGGCACACTTCAAAGCCAGTCGGGGCTGGCTACAGAAATTCATGAAGCGCTTCGTCTTTAGCCGCCGTCGTCGAACCTTAATCGCCCAGAAGTTGCCCGGTGAGTTTGAAGAGAAACTGATTGAGCTTCAGCACCGCATCTTCATGTTCAGTAAACGTGTTTTCTTTTTGTGAATGCTGTCCTCGCGTTTTTGTTCCGCCTACATTCGAGGTAAGTTTTTTTTATTTATTTCTTTTTTTTTTTCTTTTTTTCGTGGCTTCGGACTTTCGGGGGTCGGCTTAGAATCGGGGCCGGCCTAAATTCGAATAAATACGGTATACCCGATGGCATAAATACTATGTTACAAGCATAGGTGAACTCCCGTTTGGCGAAGAAACGCAAGGAGGGAGCGATGGTGGGGTCCCCACATCCACCCATGGAGGTCGGCCAGGGGCCTGGGCCTCGAAGGTGTCGTGTTCTGGCCGCTTCCAACGAAGGGCATGTCCGCAGCAAATGTTCTGTGTCCGCATCTTCGGCAGGAGCCATGCAAAAGGGGCAGTTCTGTGCGAACGGGGGGTGGCAGCGTGGTGGCCACTCCCGGGTAACAGCAGGAGAGAGGGCTACACCAACACCAAGTCTTCGCAGCAAGACGTACCTCCTCCCAGCGAGCGAGTCGGCTAGGGAGGTCCGTTCCACACGGTGGAATTAGAGCTCGTGCAGCGCGACGAAGATGTTCTTTCTGGTGGAGAAACGGTCCTGGGGCATCTGCTGTCAGTAAGGGCAATGGCCGTGGAACAAATGCAGGGTGGCAGGCACCATGGGAGCGTATTTCGCCGAACCCACGAGAGCCGCAGAGGGCAGGGGTACGTATCCAGTATATCATGAATGTCCCTCGAGATAGCTGAGTTGCCATTTACTCGACGTAAATCACGTATGGCCGCCGTGGAGTCGTACCTAGTAGTACCTCCAGGGGCTTGATGAAGAGCAGGAGCTTGTGCCTGTAAGCCGTCCCGGATGGCTGTAAGCTCAGCCAGCATAGACGGCATGGTGCGGCGTGTTTTGTAGAAGCATGTTTGACAGGACTCTGGGTGGAAAGGACATTGTAGTGTTGTGGTCACCACGTCGTCCTTGGCCCCAGCATCCACAAATGCCTGCACCACCTGGGGTTGAGACTTGGCCACCAGTTCCCGTGCGACCGCGAAAAGTGTGTCAGAATGTCCATCGAATCTATTGTGCAGTCGCATTAGTGGCCTATTGTCAGTCACCTGGTGATATAGCCAAGGTGACCTGGTAACGACGCAGGCTGAGGATGTGGGTAGTAAACGACCCATGTAGTTTCCTAACGCCACTGCCTCAGCAACAAACGTGAGTTTATGCATGCGGGCGGACCGACGCTGGTGGACAAGCTCATCCAAAGTGTTAACCTGAGCTTCAGCCTGAAGAGCAGGGATCGCTGTTATCCTAGGGAGGCAGGTAATGGCACGCATTGCGACTCGGTTAATTGCCTCAAGTGGAGCTCACTCCGCCTGGTTGAGCTGTTGGAATTGGGTCTGGTAAACAAGCCGAGGCTGGAGTACAGGCCGCGCCAATAGACGGGACATTTTGGAACAGGAGCCACCAGAATTCTGTGAGACGCGTCCGATGAGGTGGAGCATCTGGCCCGCTGTTTGGCAGGCGGAACGTAGCCACATAGACGCTGACCCAGACACATCAATTTCTAATCCCAGCACGCGAAGTGAGGTAGCAGTGTGTACAGGTCGGCCGCAGAGTTTTAATGTGATTGGAGACGCTGCCAGTCGGCGACAGCCCTAAGCACTGGCCACAGGCAGAATAGCTGTCTTCTCGGCGGAAAGTGTTAGCCTAGCATATTCACACCAATTCTGCGTGTCAGACAAGGCTTGTTGGAGGCACGCGGTTTGCCCGAGTCAGGTCTGAGTGTGCAGTCCACACTGTGATGTCCGCGTACATCAGAAAGTGTGTGTCAGGCGGAAAGTAGCTGAGATGCTAGGCAAGCGGTAACATAATAATATTAAAAAGGAAGGGCGAGATTACCAATCCCTGAGGCACTCCGCGGACAGTCGTAAAGTGACCGTAACTTGTCCCTCCAATGCGGACTGAAAAGGATCTTTTTGTGAGGAAGTTCCGGAGGAAAAAGCAAACCTTGTCCGGTAGAAGAAGGCCTTGGAGAATTTCAAAGATGGCTCTGTGGCTAACGTTGTCGTATGCCTTTTGTATGTCCATGGCAAGCACTGTGCGCACCTTGTGTGATCGGCCGCCAAGTAGCACCAATGACGAGGGATGTACGAGCTCATCCTCGGTACCCAGACGGGGCCTAAACCCGATCTGCGCTGGGTGATACCACCGGAAAGTGTCCATCCACCTGCATGCGCTCCAACAGGTTGCACAGGGTGCACGTCAAGGCTATTGGACGCAAATTAGGGAGCTGATCGGGTGGCTTACCAGGCTTCGGTATCGGGACAATATCAGCGAGGGGCCAGGATTCTGGTATGTGACCAGAGAGTTGCACCTCGTTGATGGAGTCAAGGAGATTGCTGAGGGCTGGATTGTTGAGGTTCTTATAAACCTCGTACGTAAGGCCATCTGACCCTGGAGCGGTTCGATGTTTGGCGCGATCAATCGCAGCAAGAAACTCGGCTACCGTGAAAGGCGATTGAATTCCGCAGAGGGGAGGAACCGACGTGGCTCGGCAGAGGAAACGGGCACGGGTTGCTGGCTGGAAGAATGTCCAAGGCAGGGAACAGGCCTCCACTTTCCATTGCACGAAAGGTGCGCCAGATGGATGATGTAGCCGCCGATGGGCCGAGCAATTCACATCATTGCTGCCTTGACAGACGCTTCTCATGACGCCTGGCAGCCGCAGTCAGACGTTGCAAGCGTATTCGGGCCTCCACAGACGAGGGATCTCGGGAGGCTTGTTTGCACTGGGACCATAGCTGTAAGGGATTCCTCTACCCATGTGTCCTCGCAGGCACTTCGCAGGGCTTCCTTAGTAAGGAGAGTGATGGGGTCCGGACTTGGTGCCGTGAGCGTTGTGTTGATGTTATGCCGGAACATATCCCAGTGTGTTACAGTGCGATGATGATGAGGGCGAATTGAAGGTTGTGTTAGGCAAAATTTAGTTCGAGTTTCAAATGCACCAATGTCACTTCCTGAAGTACTCTTGTCAACATTTTGCTCTGTGAACATTGTGACAGTGTATGACAGTGGCTTCTGTGAGGTGCTGACAGTTCTTGGCAAAATTAGGGGGTAAGACGGGTGCATATCCAGCTTCACAAATCCTCTTGGTGTACAAATGCCCTCTTCCAAGAGTAAGAGGGTGCTCCCTTCAGCTTTGCCTTCATAATCATCAAATATTTTACCGGTTTTAATGTTAATGCACACGCTTGTCGTCAACATGGTTGGCTATGGCTTGATTTGTAGAAAAGCTAATTTAAGAATTCTCCAAGCCAAGCACTTTTCAGCATCAAATATTGCCGAGCCAGCACCAGTGCAGACAACAAAGTGTATTGTGCTCCCGAGGCTTATATTTTTGGACAGAGAGAAGCCACCAGCTGCACAGTATTGCATGGAGGAAAAAAAAAGAAGGAAACAGTGTGGGTGGGAGCTGTCCAGTGGGTGCAGGCAGAACGTTGGCAATGTGCACAGTTCGCGTGCAGCCTGCCAGAAAGGCTCTTTGGGGCGGGGACCTACTCACGATAAAGATCAGAGTTTACGCATTAGTGCTTGTTTTTCCTGGACAGACAACCTGCGGTTGTGAGTGCAGCCCCTTTGCGCTGTCCACACACCCTCGAACTTTGTTCAAGTGGCGTTGCCACTGTTTTGAGCCAAGGGCTAGCTTCAGACTGCCCCTGTGCCTGCCCAGGTGGACAACAACATCCTGGTCATCGAGGACCTGAGCCAGCGGGCCGACGAGGGCATGTACCAGTGCTCGGCCACCAACTCCCTGGGCACCAGCTTCTCCACCGCGCAGCTGCGCATCGTCAGTGAGTGCCCCCCCCCCCCCTCTTGCACTGCCCGCCAACAACCTGGTCCTGCGCCAATTGGGCCGGCCTGGTTTTCCCACGATCGAGTCCACTCAGAACGATACTGCTCATAGCAGTGCAACAATGAGCAACCACGGCAGCGTCCACTCTCGTCTGCGCACTACGGTAAAATCAACCACTTAGCATGCCCTAGTGTTGCGACATCGGATATAACAGCTAAATCCAGTTACAGCATGCACCGAAAATTTGACCTGCCACTGGCAGCTCAAATTTTGACAAAGACGTGCACCAGCTCCGTGTGAATCAAAGCCCACCGACTATGGCATCGTTTCTGCAAATAAGTAGTAGTGTGACCTTGCTTGCATGTGAATAAGCTGTTTTGATGTCTGCTTTGTGTTTTTTTTTTTTTTTTTCGCCACCCGCTTGTAACGATTATCGGCTATAACGATGGAATTATGTTGGCACTTGGACATTTTTACAAGTGGACTAGACTGTGACTGGCAGAAAGACAGAGGGCGCATCGGTGCGCCCTTCTCATTGGCTCTGCTCTCCTTGAAACCTGTGGCCAGTTGGAGGACACGGCCTGGGCAGCAGGCACGGTAGTAGCGTATGAAATAACCAGATGCCAGTTCACTTTTCCCATCCTGATGGTGAAATGGCTGCTTGTTTCGCTTCAAAGCGGTCAGCAGAAGACCGCCTTGTGTTTTCCTGCCAAAAGGCAGGAAATGGCTGTTTGCACTTGCCCGCAGTTGTGCCTGCAGAAAGTTTTGACTGGCATTGGAGATTGCACGTCAGCCCGGCTTGTAAAAGCTCCTCTGAAGCAGAGGCGTACAGTACAAACGTTGTGTCTCTCTTGCCGAAATGGTGGCCCAGCACTGTGTCCCAACCAGATGGGTTGCCCCCCTTAAGAGGTATCGTAGAAACCCGAGCTAGTTGGCACCAGTTCATCTTCACAGCGCAAAAAGAACGGGACGGGCACTGAAGGCGGCCAGGTGCGTACAGGGTGCCCCCCTCCTCCTTCGTTCTCCACCAGCCATGGCGCCCAACTTTGCCAAGTACCCGCTGGACACAGAGACGTATGCGGCCGAGGAGGGCAACATCACCATCCCGTGCCGGCCGGAGGCCGCCCCGTTCCCCGAGTTCACCTGGCGCCGCGACGGATACACCATCCCCACGGGCGGGCGCGTCCAGGTGAGGGCGCCACGCATGCTGCTGGCATGCCACAGACGGACCCTTTCTTTAATAGGTACAGTGAAACCCCGCTGGGAATGACCCACTTCTTATAACGGATCGCCGCCGTCCCGGCAAACTCCCCATACAAACAATGCATTAAAAAATCCCGAATATACAACGCTCAAGTACACGTGGTCCGCTTTATACGACTAACCCTGACGGCGATCAATCGGCGTTTTTTCCATCTTTTACGCTGCTTCACGCCTCGCCTCAACCTTTCTTGATTCTCGGAGGGCTGGTGAAGAGCTTTTCAAAAAAATTCTGTTGGGGGCGTTACATTACGGTTTTCTTGACGCTCAATTCCAAAAACATGTTTATGTTATGCGTAAATACACCCAAACCATCTTTTTTTGTCAAGATAAACGACCCCTGCCCGGGGGTGTGGTCAGAGCCCTGGCTGCCTTTCAGGATTGGCCGGTGGCAGATGATGTCATTTTCGGAAGCGCCGGTGACCGGTCGGCCTGAATAGCTCATTCTGTACCCGTTCAGATACGGGCCAGAAGGTTCTCTGGTGAATGGAGGGCTCACACAATCTTTCCTTAGAATAGGAGAGCCTGAGGGAAGCATAAACGCAACAAGTTCACTCGCGGCGAGCTTTAGAAAGGGGTTCTCCTACAACGGCTCATGGCCGACTTCTGTTTCTCGGGTGCAGGGAAGTTGCAGAGATATTGGTTCGCCGCTTTCACTACTAGTGCTAGTCACAATTCCTAGCACAATTTTTAACACACCATCATCCCCTTCCTCGAATGTGAAACTTTGTTTTTACATTTTGACAGGCGGCAACAAGCTCTGTGCCACGGCCTGCGATGTGCATACCGTATTTATTCGAAAATAGGTCGAGCACGAATATAGGTCGACCCCCTAAAAATTGAAGTCGCCGAAAAAAAAAATAATATATTCGATTATAGGTCGACCCATACTTTTAAGAAAAAACTTGAGGAAACTTTTTAAAACTCCCATTTATTTACAACGCGGTCACCTCACTGGTCGGAGCCACACACTGCGTCGTCGTCGGAACTTGCGCCGCATGCGCCGCAGTTCATTACCCACCCCCGCCCCCGACTGGCTTTGAAGGCTGAACGGCCAATCCTGACTCGCAGCGCTAACTGTTGAGCTTTGGTCTGAATATCGCACGCTCCTCTTCCACGTGCAGCCGGAGTTTTTTCTCGAGAGCATCGTGCCTCCCAATTGTAGGGCCACGAAACGCACGACGCAGTCCCCTACAAGCAAAAAGTTCGTCCCGCTGTTTCCGCCATCCCCTGATCAGCTTTTCATTAACGTCTAACTCTCGCTGAGCGGCGCAGTTGTTCAAGTTCTCAGCAAACAGGATCACCCGCCGCTTAAAGTCCGACGTGACATCGCGAAATGCGCACGAGAAAAACGTTATGTGCGGAAATCACAACGAAGAAAGCGCATGAAACGGAGAACAGGAGATAGTAGAGACAGCGAGCGAAGCAGGCAACGCCGTTCCGTTCACGAGGTGGCTACGCTAGGTGGCGAAAGTCACCTTTACCCCCACCTCGCGCTAGCCGCTACCGCGGCTCCGAAGACACCAAGCCAAGCCAATCTGGCTCTCTAGCCAGTACGTCAGCTTGCTTGTGTCCGGTTCGGCCGCAGGTAATGCGCGATAGCCGGCAGTGACTGTGGGTGGTTTTCTTACGCTGATTGTTTTGTTATTTTTTCCTTTATTTTCTTGCCTGTCTTTGTTCTAGATGCTCCGCGCTGCCGCCTCAAATTGAGGAGCGCCGGGCGCGACGGAGAAACGGATCGCTCGGTGCGCTCGCCATTTTTGATCACGACTATAGGTCGAGGTTCTTCAGTCACGTTTATAGGTCGACCCTCAATTTTTAAGCACATTTTCGGAAAAAAAAGGTCGACCTATATTCGAATAAATATGGTAGGCAGCAGCTAGCGATGCGGCCACCGGCGGTCGCTGCGTCGCGCGGAGGTGCTGGTGCCGGGTCGCTGCTCAGCCGGTCGGCGGAACGTGGCATTGCTGAGCATACGCACTTTTAGAATAGGGGAACCGAAGGTTGGTGGCCCCACCAAAGGTGGAGGAACCCAAATGCAACACGCTGGTCCCCGATGAGCTTTAGAAGAACGCCTTCCCAAACAGCTCCAACCGATTAGGGTTGCACGGATCGCCTCGAATGTCAGGAACTTTAGGCTTAGCACCAGAGGCCTTTCTTGGAGCGGTCACGTAAACTTTATAAAGAAGAGGCTCTCTGCAGTGGTGCATGTGCTACAACTCATCAGCGGCAAGACGTGGGGAGCACCAATGAAGTCAATGTTACAGCTATACAACGCGCTGTTCTTGGGCTGTCTATGGTACAGTGCTCCTGTCCTTTCTGGAGCGTGCGGCACAACTACTTGGTCACTTCAGGGTATACAAGCTCAGGCCCTGCGAACCTGTCTTGGCCTACCACGATGTACGTCCACAGCAGCGACCATTGCACTGGCTCGGAATCACCCTTTGGCAACCTTTGTGGAAGTTGAAACACTCAGGACACATATCAGGCACCTCGCCCATTTACCTGATCATCCCCTCGCGGAAATACCAGCGACCCGTCCGCGGGCGTCGTTCGCAAGGGTAGTAGCTTCCCACAACAGCAGCATTCTGTCCAACTATACGCCAGCGATGCGACCGCTCTTTCCGCTGTGGTGTGTGATGCAGCCCCGAGTGTGCCTAGATATTCCAGGAGTAAAGAAAAAACGCCATCTTCCCATACCGGCCCTGCAACAGCTAACTTTGACATACCTGCACGAGACATACAATGACCGAACCCATGTATACACCGATGGCTCGGTAACATCGTCGGGTTCTGCCGGCGCTGTTATTATTCCGCAAATGTCACTGTCCAGCCAGTTCAAGATAGCCAATCCTACAACCTACACTGCTACAGAAATTACGGTCATCCGTTGCGCTCTTCGCACCATCGAGCAAAGTTCGTGCCGCCGATGGGCTATCTTTTGTGATTTGAAGGCTGCACCAGTCAGCCCTGTGCCGGTGACCTCACGAACAGCTCCTGACAGAAATAAGAATGGTGTACGACCGTACCACCCAGGCGGGTCACGATGTCACCCAGCCTCCCAGCCACTGCGGCAACGAAAGTGCAGATGCTGCCGCCCGGCTGGCGCATCAAACAGCGGCGGCTGTGCTCATTCCAGTGTCTAGGACGGACACAGCTAGGGCCCTCCGCATACTTGCCCGGGAAACAGCAATCTCCCAGTGGCATCCAGAAGAATTCACATGTGCACGCATTGCTGCCCTTGACCCGCACCTGCAGCGTCCCCTTCCACTAAGCCTCCCACGGTCTGACGCAACTCTTCTTTGCCGTCTCTAGCTGGTGGTGGCTTTCACAAATGCTTATTCCTACACAATAAGAATGGCAGCAAGTGAGGAGTGCGAAACGTGTGGCACGCTGGAGACGATCCAGCACGTTTTATGCGAGTGCCCACGCTACTTGCCTGAAATGAAAAAGCTGTCGTCAGCACTGAGAAACCTGGACTCTCGGCGACCATTTTCGGAGGAGAAGATTCTGCGCTACTGGCCCTCTCCGTCATTCGCTCAGAAGGCGACTAAGGAACTTTTATGCTTTCTACGGGCGACGAACTTAAACACCAGACTATAGACTGAACGCCTCCAGTGTCAGTGCTTCAGTGCTAGGCATACGTGTCTACTCCAACTTCTCTTCATTCTTTCTTTTCTCTTTTTTGCCCATTTTCCCTTTCCCACGTGCAGGATAGCAAACTAGGCTCTAGCCAGGTTAACTTTCCTGCCTTCCTTCTACACCCTTTACGCCGATAGTCATTCCGGCAATCAGTGCTGTGGTCATTCTTGCGCGCAGGTAACGCCATCCATCGGCCTCTCACTGCATCTCGTGCTCGGGCAGGTTCGTTTGCTGCCGTTGACGAGCCTCTGCTACCGGTCAGCGCTCTGCATTGCGATACAAATTCGATCACCTCTCTCGAAACCGCCTCGGACGACAATCCCTAGCACAATTTTTCGCCACACTGTCATCCACTCTCTTGCACGTTTACCTTGCTTTTCGCGACGGCCTTAATTCTGGACGGCAGCGAAGAGCGGTTGCTGCCGCGGCATGCGTGGTTCGACCCGCCTCGTGGGCCGTACGGGCATGCACGACCGGCGACTATGCGGAGCGATTCCGCTCGCAGAAAACGCTTCATGCTTTCCAGCTTGCTTGGTGGCTTCTTAATAAAGGGAGATGCGGGTCTTAGAATCCCGAAATTTGGGCAAAAAATCGATTTTTCGAAATCGCCATTTTCGGAAACTTTTTCTCTCGCTTAGCCAAATATCCAGTTTGGGGATATTTTGCGGGTGAAGTAAGGGGGGCGTGAAAAAGGGGGGCTGCGCTCTTTTCGTGTGGTGACACATTTGATGGTGTCACTGTGTGTGTGGTCTCTTGCGTACGGGAGAGGCTGTCTGAATGCTTGCGCGGGTGCGAGAAGTGGCCGGGAACTGTGTGCGTGCCTATGAGGGCTCCGGATTAATTTTGCCCTATAGAAGCGGCAGCTGAGCTTTGTGCGTCATTAACTCGGCAGCGCTTGAGACGGGACGACAGGTGGGCAGACAGGTGGGCAGCGGTGCTGTGGCCCCTCGTCCTGGACGGTGCAGGTGCTGAGCAACGGCTTCCTGCGCATCCACCCGGTGCGGCGGGAGGACGAGGGCAACTACACGTGCACGGCCCGGAACCAGTACGGGGCGGCCAGCAGCGAGGGCGCCCTGGTGGTGCTGCCCCTGCCGCGCAGCGTGGAGGCGCCCCCGCCCAAGGTGGTGGCCACGGTGGGCTCCCTGGAGGAGCTGCGCTGCCACGCGCTGGCCCCGCACCTGCTCGACCTGTCCTACATGTGGCTGCACAACGACCTGCGCATCCGCCAGGACCAGTGGCCCCAGTACGGCACGGGCTACCGGCCGGGCTACCTGGTCATCTACAACGTCAGCTTCGCCGAGGCGGGCCGCTACACCTGCGTCGCCAAGACCTCCGTGGGCAAGGTGTTCGCCCACACCGACCTGCTCGTGCTGGGTCCCCCCGGGCCCCCCGGGGCGGTGCTGGGCTCCCAGTTCAACGCCACGTCGGGCTTTGTGGAGTGGGCCGACGGGACGAGCCACGGCAGCCAGATCACCAGCTACGCCATCGAGGGCCGCACCAACCACAATGCCACCTGGAGGGAGCTCATCAGTGAGTCCCAGTGGCTGCATTTCAGCCGCCTAATACACGCTCACACTCGTGGATTGGGGAAAACGGCACAGAAGAGGAGCGCGGAGCAATTCTGCAACATATGAAATTTTTTTATGCTCTTACAGGACAGTTTATTTATGGTCGGTCAAATGGCTCAGCAACATGTGCGTTTGAGCTAGTTGGTACTCACGCCACAATCAACACCTTTAAGCATAAAAATTTGAGGCATACGACATGGAGATTTCAGAGCCTGTCCTTGTCCTTCGAAAATTTGAGATATAGGACGGGAAGGGCTTTGACACCTGTCATTGACCTTAAAAAATTACAGACGTATGATGTGAAAGATGTGTTCCTGTCCTTCAAAAGTTTCAGATGTAGGGCGTGAAGAACTTTAGCACGTGTCTCTCTCCCTCAAAGATTTCAGTCGTAGGGCGTGAAGGACCTTAGCACCTTTCTCTGTCCTTCAAAAGTTACAGCTGTAGGACGTGAACGACCTTAGCACCCATTGTCCTTCAAAAATTTCAGCGGTAGGATGTAAAGGATCTTGCCACCTATCCTTATCCTTCAAAAATTATAGTGTTTGAATGGGAAGGACTTTAGCACCTGTCCTTGTTCTTCAAAAATTTTTAGGAGTAGCACGTGAAGGGCTTGGCACGTTTCTTTGTCCTTCATGTCCTACATCTGAAATGTGTCATGTTTCAGTGTGTCAATCAAATGGCTCATGAAAACTACTTTACCATGGATGCTGGAGCTTTGGTGTCCATTCATTCTAGTGCCCACCCGCTAATTCGAACTCCGCTTAATTCGAACAATTTCATGGTCCCCGAGGAGTTTGAATTAACGAGTGCAATGAATGCAATGGTGCGTTGCGTGGAAGCAGCTGGCGTGTGGCCTCCCGCCCTTGTGCAGACGTGACGTATGCATCCCCGGTGAGCCGCGGGGGCCAGTCGTCGCTGTCCACGTCGGGGCGTCGGGAGGTGCAGCTGGGCAACGTGCTGTCCCCGTGGAGCAAGTACGAGTTCCGCGTGCTGGCGGCCAACGTGCTGGGCGTGGGGCCCCCCTCGGACCCGAGCCCTCAGTACAACACGGCCGTCGACCGGCCATACATGGCACCCCGGAACGTCGGCGGTGGCGGCGGCAAGGCCGGATCCCTCACCATCACGTGGACGGTGGGTGTCCTCCAGTGCCCGGGGGTTGCAGCAGACGGGCCTGAGTTGAGCCATTGTGTCATTTGGTAGGGGTGGCTGCACATACTCTAATATTTGAATACGAACCAAGTAGTACCTCCACGTATTGTTTGATTCAGCAGTCGAATTTTGTCACAGAGCCAAAGACGACGCAGCTGTCTTTAAGGAAAGGCAAGTTTATTGGAGCGAACTTGTGCTGCCCTAACAACTCAAAGAATACACAGGCGGCGAAACAGCAGTCAAGCAAAGTGACGTGCGCAGACTGGTGTCGGCAAATCGAATGCTGCGGCGTGTGCTCTGCGGTCATTTATCTCGTGGCGCGAGGGCTTCTTGAACAGTCCAATTGCATCCGGAGCACTGTGGATGATAGAAGATTGTTCTAGGCTGGTGACATTAGTTAGCGACACTCTCTCCATCGGCATAAAGAATAGAACATGCGCTTCACTTGGCCCACGGATAACACGGGTAACATAGCCCGGCGCAGCCGGCCGGCAAAAACAAGCCCAAAACATGGTTCGTGGCATTACCCCTCCTCTAAGAGGGCATCGACCCGATGCTAAAATTAAAGACAATCTGGACAAATAACAAAAAAAAGTTTGTCATTACACATTCCACAATCCGATAGGGTCTGAAATACCGTCACAGAAGCTTCTCACTGAGTCCACGTCGTCAGATGGGAGTCCAAACCCTCACACAATCCCCTGGGCGGTACTCGGCGTCTTGGCGTTGGAGGTTGTAGCGTCCGGCATCCACCAGCTGCTGGTCCGTTGGGCCAGTAGTACTTCGTCTTGATTTTTCCAATGCAAGCTGTGCCGAGATGTCCGGAAGACGAGTCGTCGTGGCATGCTTCCAAAATTTCGTCACGAAGGTCTGCAGGGATGACAAGTAGATAATTCGTTCTCGTTCCGGGGCTGAAACTCTTCGTCATGAGGACGGAGTTTTTCAGGCTGAATGCTGTCAAGTTCCGTTTGAAGGCCCTAGGCACGGCGACGTTGCGTCCTTCGAGGTAGTCAATCATGAGGCGTAAGTCGGGGTCGGCATGCTGCTGGGCGGCTACGACACTTTTCGCCACGACTCCGAAGAATGTGCCGTCTTGGTCGGAATGTGGTAGTGGTGGGTCGATGGGGGCACGAGACAGGCAATGGGCAGTCAGCACTGCGAGTGTTTTCTGGCGGATTCATAGACTGCTGTAACGTTGCATTCTTGCAGGCGCAAGCTCCACCTACCCAAACGGCCAGAGATGTCTTTCGCGCCAATGGGAAGGCTTGCGCCTCAGGGCGGCAGTTCCGCAGTTCACCGGAGATGCTTAGGCTTAGCACCGCGGCAGATATTTCATGGGCGCTTTCACTAGCGGTGCGGATGATGTTTTATAGCTCCCCCCGCAGGGGGCATCTGCTAAAGCAGATGTTTGCGTGTACTGTGCGACACCACGGACCCCGAGCACCCACGCTTAGCCGTGCGTGGCAGCGCCGTGACCGGGGAAAAGAGGGTCCTGGTGGTTGAGCCGACGCCGAGTGCTTGGACCTTTAAGGCCCCTTGGCGAAGGCAACACACCACTTCGGCCTCCGCTTCTCGTAGACAGCACCTCCGGCCTGACCCGCCCGGGGGGAATCGGCAGTCGCCTCTTCCTGTCCTCCCCTTCATCTTTCACTTTCCTATCTTCTTTCTAACAACTTTCCTGTCGTCTCGTTCCTCCTTCAGTTTCCCGATTTCCTGGCGGCTAGGGTTAACCTTGTGTGGCGAATGACCCTGCGTTCAGCCATATTTGGTTACAGTCGTGGTGTATGGCTGGCGTGGGCAGGACTTGCCCGCGAGTTCCTGTCCCGTCCCCTCGTTGGGCTCCTTGGTGGGTGGCTAGCACCATGGCCGAACAGATTTCTGATTTCATGGCTTCCTTTTTCCGTTCAACTGATCCCTCTCGAAAAAGAGGGGGCACCGACGCAACCGCCAAGTTCTTTATGAAAAATGTGAACAACTTCCCACGCTTCCACTCAGAAAAAAAACCGCACGACTCGTCTCGCCTTTTGTCGTTGCAAAGACGTTAACAGCCACCATTGGGGAAGGCTACAACATCAAGAAGCTGGCAAACGGAGACCTCCTCCTCGAACTGCTCTACAGACATCAATGTGAGAAGCTGCCGCAACTAACGTCTTTTGGAGACATCCCTGTAACCGTCAGTGAACACAGGTCACTCAATACAGTCCGTGGAGTCATCTCAGATGACGACCTAAAGTACTTGTCTGAGGAGGAACTTCTGGAAGGCCTAAAAGAGCAAAATGTCACAAATGTCTACAGAATCAAAATCAAACGTGAAAACAAGGAAATTGAGACTAAGCACATCGTACTGACCTTCGCATCAAGCATCCTCCCAGAATCTGTAGAGGTGGGGTACACAAAGATGAAACTCAGACCCTACATACCAAATCCACGCCGATGCTACAAGTGCCAACGCTACGGTCACGGCTCGCGGAGCTTCCTGAACTGCAAGGGCAACCACGCAGCATACTCTCGTGCTTGCCCCGCATGGAAAAAAGAAAAAGAGATAATTACACTCAAAGTGACAGAGAAACTAACATTTCACGAGGCAAGGAGGCGACTCTCACCGGCACATACCCGATCCTACTCCGTTGTGGTGCAACAGGGCGCAGCATCACAGCGGTCTTCGGCGCCTGCTGAAGCCACACAGAGTGAGGCTGAAGCAAGGCCCCCCGCGCCCCCGGTGGAAGCAGCTAACACTGCGCCACCACCTCCAAAGCGGGCTGCACGGACCCCTGGTTCGGCAGTCTCCAAGGCCTCACCCCACACGGTGAGGTCAAACACTTCAACACACGTGCGTTCTGCACGAACCTCCAGCGTCTCTGAAGAGACGATGGACACAACTGAAGAAGGTTCTGCGCCCTCTACGTCGGATGGGCGGCGGAACTCCCTAGACAACACAAAGAGATACAAGCCCCGAATCACTGGACCGAAAACCTAGTTTTCAGTCCATCAAATAACCAACATGGCATTCATTGTCCACTGGAATTGTAGAGGACTTTTAAAGAATTTAAATGACATTGAAGACATTTTCGCCACACACTCCCCTGTCGCCATTTGTGTTCAGGAAACAAACTTAGGTCCTAAACACAAGAGTATACTGAGAGGTTACCAGGTCTTCCGCTGCGACCGAGAGCAGGCGAGTAGGCTCTCGGGCGGAATGGCAATAATTGTCCAAAATGGCGTAGCAGCTCGAGAAGACAAACTTAAAACTAGGCTATCACCCTGCTTGCATTTAAAACAATCACAGTGTGCTGTGTGTACATTGAACCACACCTCACAGTAACACTGCAAGATTTTGAAGACTTGGTGAACCAACTACCGGAGCCGTTTTTAATAGTTGGCGATTTTAATGCCCACTCTTCCTTTTGGGGGAGCGAAAAAACTGATGCAAGGGGTCAGATTTTAGAGGATTTTATTCTATCCAATAATGTCTGTCTTTTAAACACTGGCAAACCTACATACTGCTCTCCAAGCTCAGGAAAAATGAGCTGTATAGATTTGTCTTTTAGTTCGCCAAGTGTTTTTAGTGATTTTAATGGGACATCATAGACAATCCATATGGGAGCGATCATCTAACCGTGATCATCAGCGTTATACCTTCACCAACCATTATCACAACGAAACCACGCCGGTGGAAACTTGAGTTTGCCAACTGGGAACTGTTTACTTCCCACGCAAATTTAGACAAAGTTTTCTCGGATAGTCTTAGCATTGACGAACTGAATGAAGTATTTACATCCTGCATCGTTAATGCTGCAGGCGTAGCTATTCCACAGTCCACGGGAGTGGTGAGGCAAAACCGCAAGGTGTGGTGGACCCCAGAGTGCAAACAGGCGAAAAAGGAGCAAAATAAAGCATGGGGTGTATTTCGAAGATACCCAACGCAGGAAAACCTGATAAATTTTAAAAAGAAAAGAGCTAAAGCAAGGTACATCCGCCGCAATGCCGAGAAATCCTCGTGGCAAAATTATGTCTCTTCCATAAATAGCTCTGTTACATCAAAGAAGGTATGGGAGCAGGTTCATAGGCTAAATGGGACCTACTCTCCCTACACACTCCCCCTGTTAACTGCACCAGGTGTACAAACAAGCATAACAGAGCAGGCAGATATACTGGGGGAACACTTTTCCAGAGTTTCAAGTTCTGAACATTACACTGAAGAATTCTTAAAGTACAAAAACACAGCAGAAAAACAAAGACTTCCAACATATGGTGGAACAAACGTACCATACAACAGTTTAACTACACTTCAAGAACTAAAAAGAGCCTCTGTTGGCCGGAAAGAAAACCACCCCTGGACCAGATGAAATACATTACGAAATGCTTGCACATCTCTCGGGTCCATCGGTTGAAACACTCTTGAAGTTTTTTAACAAAATTTGGGTATCTGGAAGAATGCCACAAGGTTGGAAAAAAGCATTCATTGTAGCACTCTTAAAACCTGGGAAGCCACCAACCTCTCCCAGTAGTTACAGACCTATCGCCCTTACCAGCTGTCTTGCCAAAACGTTCGAACATATCATAAATACCAGATTAAGCTTTTTTCTAAGATCAAACAAACTTCTCGATGTTCACCAATGCGGGTTTCAAAAAGCATGCTCGACAACTGACCATCTTGTCCGCCTCGAAAATACTATACGAGAAGCATTTATACACAAACAACATTGCCTTGCTGTTTTTTTCGACCTTGAGAAGGCGTACGATACCACGTGGAGATTTGGAATCATGCGCGATTTAGTAGAATTAGGCATCCGTGGAAGAATGCTGAAATGCCTGAACGACTTTATGGCAAACCGTTCATTTCAAGTGCGCCTGGGTTCAACCCTGTCAAAGAACTATGTACAGGAAAACGGAGTCCCTCAGGGGTGTATTCTAAGCACAACACTGTTTGTTGTAAAAATGAACTCTATATCCAAAATAATTCCGACATCGATTATGTATTCTCTCTGTTGATGATCTCCAAATAGCTTGCACATCCTCCAATGTAGTAACATGCGAGAGACAAGTGCAGCTAACTATAAATAGACTAACAACATGGGCAGACAGAAATGGTTTTCAGTTCTCACCACACAAAACAGTAGCTGTTCTTTTTTCACTCAAACGAAGCTTACAGACCAATCCCAATCTACACCTCAAGGAAATCGACTTACCCATACAAAACGAACACAAATTTCTTGGTGTAATGTTTGACAGAAAACTCACTTTCCTGCCTCACATCAATATGTTGAAAAAGAAAGCATCCAGAGCTGTAAACATACTTAAAGTCCTTTCCCGAAAACACTGGGGTTCAGACAGGGCCTTCCTTTTACAAATTTACCGCTCGGTTGTACGCTCCTGCTTGGATTATGGCTGCATTGTATATGGCTCAGCCAGAAAATCATATTTGAAACGATTAGACCCAGTCTACAATTTAGGTCTACGTCTCTCATCTGGGGCTTATAGGACATCACCCATCAACAGTCTTTACGTCAAAACAAATGAACCACCACTCACAGACAGAAGAACAATGCTGACATGCTCATACATCCTAAAGATCTGTTCTCTACCAAAACATCTGTGTTGCCCCATAGTCACAAAATCTTTGTCAAGGACACTGTTTATTAACAAACCCCAAGCAATTAAACCATTACTTCTTCAGTTCGAAGAAAAATGCCAAGAGCTGAGTATGTTAGATGCATTACCTGAAATTGCCCAGAGACATGACAAACTACCACCTTGGTATACTTTTCCTACTGTATGTGACTTTACACTAACACGGTTTCAAAAAACCAAAACACCACGTGAACATATCATGCAGGAGTTTTTAGCACTCAACGAAAAATATAAAGACCACACAGCTTTTTACACAGACGGTTCAAAAACATCAGGCTACGTTGGGGCTGCAGTAGTGCAAGGGAAATGGGAAAAGGTGGTCAGGCTACCTCAATGTGCCTCGATTTTCACAGCGGAATGCTACGCCATTGTTGTTGCTGTAAAAAGAATATTAAAAGAAAAAATTAAAAACAGTATTATCTACACAGACTCGCTAAGCGCCATCACAGCACTGAATTACAGAAATGCGGCCCAGCCTGTAGTAGGAGGCATAATACACGATGCAGTAACAGCCGAAGCTCTAGGACACAGAATTATATTCTGCTGGGTTCCTAGCCATATGGGAATTAATGGAAATGAGAGAGCCGACAGATGTGCCGCACAGGCCAGTAATGGAACCATAACTAAAGTAAACATTCCTCACCGTGACTGCATGAACTTTATACGACGTAAACTTGCAGCCAAATGGCAGGCCTTATGGGATATTGAAACTAACAACAAACTGCACACGGTTAAACTCACTATAGCAGATTGGCAAACGAGCAGACATGAAGATCGTCTCACAGAAGTCATTCTATGCCGCCTTCGCATAGGACACACTCATCTGACTCATAACTTTCTCCTGATGAAACAAGATAAACCGAGATGCGAAGAATGTGACCAAGATCTAACAGTAAATCACATCCTACTCTCATGTGCGAAATTTGAGGCCATCAGGAAAAACCATTTTCCGCAGTTTTACAAACAACACATCCCTTTTCATCCTAGCTTACTCATAGGAGACTATGCCTTTGTTGAAATTTCCTCCCTTGTTAGTTTTCTAAAAGATGCGAAACTCTTAAACAATCTCTAAATGTTCTAAAAATAAGCAAACACACAAAAGTAAAAGCACTACCACCTGTTTGGCGCATGATAGCCTTAGTTGCTTATGTGCCATAAAACTCCACTCCACTCCACGTTTTATGGCACCGTTTTCGCCCCATTATTAGCTCATTTACCGCACAAGAAACTTCGTGTGTGCTTTGAGTGGCATTTTAAATAGCAGTTAGAAGCGGTGGCTCGAGTGCCCCGCACCACTTCGCGACCAAAGCTGCCGCCTGGTTGCCCCGGCCGGCCGCACACCGCGCAGCGTGCGGCTGGTTTCGCGGCAGCGTCAGCGTGCCTGCGGAGTGTGCGGCGCGTTTTCGCGAGCAGAAAAAACCAGCCCGGCCATTCCTGGAGAAAGAGCGACAAAGATAGGAGAAAGTGGGAGAAGGAGCCCGCACGTCGCCGTCGCTTGCTCGTTCGGCAGTCGGGCGCCTCGACGGCTCGTTCGTATCATCCGCCGGGCCACGCAGGCCCGTTCATGAGAACTGAAATTTTTCCCATTGCAAACAATGCAATTTCGCCGGGATTTCTCAGAAATTCGTATCATCCCGAAATTCATATCTCCCAGAATCGTATCATCGAGATTCCGCTATATGTATTGGGTTCGCACCCGTAGACGCATTTGTCATGTCACTTAACTGATTGAAGCAACTGATGGCCACTGAAATTCAAGAGCGGAGTGCAATCAGCACCTGCTCACTGCACGTGTGTCACACGTTAACCAAACAAATTGTTTCGTTACCGCTTCATTGTTTGAAACAATGAAACAGGAGCCTCGACTACCCTGACGACAACGCTCTGAATGTGGCTTAGCTTGTCTTGGCTCCACATGTAGTCAAGATGTAGGACTGATGCCAATGGCACTTCAGCTTGCCTAATGAAACCGAAACTTGAACCAAGTTTCGATATTCGTTCACCCCGAATACTTCAAAATATCGGAAATTTTAAATTCGAGTCAAAGCGAATTCGAATACTGTAATATTCGTTCGAATATTCGAAGCCCCCGAATATTCGCACAAGCCTAGTTTATTGCACTGCAATGAGGAACGTCGGGCGCATCGCTCTGCCACCGCCAAGACCACCTTGGTCAGGATGGGAGAAACAGGCGTGATGGCGGACAAAGGAAGGCCTAGAAGGTCGCTCCCGATGATGGCTGGTATCCAAAGAGGGCCCTCCTCCATCGGCAGCCCCAGACCAGGCCGCCCGGAGCTCCTGGACAAACCGGTCCCGTCAGGGAGTTGGCAGCGCCCCCCGTCGTCGTCCTCTCGCGGCAGGGACCGCAGGGAGAGGGAGGGACCTCCTCCCTTTTGCCTCCGCAGCAGGAGATGGGGAAGATGGCAGACCTGCGTGATTCCCACAACGTCGTCGCTGCCTGTTACAATAGGATCGGCGGAAACGTGCCCGAGTCGGAGAGGGTCGACTGAGTTCTGCACCAAATGCACCCCGAGCTACAAGATTTGGCAGCTGGATCGACCTTCCCAGACTTGAAGGCACTAGCGGCCGCGGCTGACGGCCTGATGGAACGTGCGCTGCGCCGGCTGCAATATCGGCCCCTCTGCCCAAGACCACCCAGGTCGCGCGCGACCTGGCCCATACAGCCCCTGGCGTCCCCATTACGCCGTCTCCTTTGTAGGAGCAGGGGCGCCATCGTGTGCGTGGCCACTCCACCCCGCTGCCGTGCAGCCTTCGTACCACCGCGATAGGTGACCAGCCGCTCCACCCAGCGACGCACTGCCACAACAACCATCAGCGGGACGACAGCAAATTGCTTGCCGGTGGCGCGGTGGGGTCGGCCACATCGCACGCAGCTGTGCCACAGGACGCTGACAGGACTGTGGCATTTGCTTCCTATGCCGCCAGCCAGGGCACTTCCAGGCGCAGTGCCCGGTGAGCGTCTACGGCCAGAAGGAGGGAGATGCCAAATGAAGTGGACGGCGGTTTTGTGCCTGCCCGATTTGTGCCAGGATGTTGTGCTGGGCCGGGACATCTTGATGGCCACGGGCATATCCTTGCACATTGGCCTCCGAGGGTAGACCGTGGGCATGGAGCCACAGCTGGTAGTACCGTTTGTGAAGGCTGACAAAAGGGTCACCCCTGAACCATTGGAGGGCGCCTGCTGCCACGAATAGCTGTTCGAGCACCCCATGGACACTGTGATGACCTGCAGCACAGCAGTGTACTCGGAACAGCAGTCGGATGTCGAAGGCAGATTATGGGGTGCTACTTACCAAGGCTCCGGGTTGCACCAGCCTGGTCGAGCACTCCATTGACACAGGTGACAGTGCCCCCGTGCGCACCAAGCTGCAGTCAACCCCAAGAAAAAAAGGCATCATGGACTCCTGCTTGGATCAAATGCTGGGTGCAGGCCTGATCGGACGCAGCAACAGCCGCTGGACAAGTGCACTGGTCCTGGTGGGCAAGAGGTCGGGGGGCCGCATGGCCATAGATTACCGATCCCTGAACTCCCGAACCAAGGCCTTAGTGTACCCGATGCCACGCAGCGGTTGGTTGTTGGCTCAGCTGGGTAATGCCAGATGGTTCACAAGCTTCGACCTCTCCCAAGGGTTCTAAGGGAACAAGACATCGAGAAGATTGCATTCATATGCCACAGGGGTACCTTCGAGTTCCCAAGGATGCCGTTTGGTGTGGCAGGAGGGCCTCGGCGGCATCAACCACCAGTGGGCCATGGCCTTCCTTGACCATGTGCTGGTGCACTCTCCAACGCTGGAGGACCGTTTGGTGTGTGGCCGTGAGGTGCTGGAGCGTATCAAGCAGGCAGGGCTCACAACCAACCCCGACAAGGTGCCACTCTGCGCACAGTCCCACACGTTCTGGGGGCCCTGGCGAGTGCCGACCAGGTACGCGCAGTCGCTGACCAGTGACTACCCACAACCTTCTAACACCAAGCAGCTACAAGCACTCCTGGGCCTCACTGGCTACTGCAGGCACTTCATTTCACAATTCTCAGTCCTCGCCAGACCATTGACCGACCTGCTAAAAAAGGGAACAGCAGTGAACAGCGCTCCGAGCAGTGTTGGCAACAGGTGCAGTCCTCCGTTTGTCCGACCTGGATGCCCCGTTTGTTGTTGAGACAGGTGCCAGCAGTGCTGCTGCAGCAGCAGGATGGCATTCTCAGGTATTGTGGCTGCAGGGGAGAGGCGTTTAAAACGATTTAAGAGGAGTCGGGCAGCAAATGTGTGTTGAACTTTGAGCACTTGCAACTGCCGTTAAACTTCCCCCGCTTACTCCAGCAGCAGCGACTGGCTTATACCCGTCAAAACGTGCACTTCCACAGAGTGCACTCGGCTAAATGTTCTTCAGGCACAGGTAAACGGCAAACCTGAAGGATGCTTACCACCGAACGCACTTTAAGCTGAGTGTGTTTCCGAAACACACTCGCCGAGTGGGTTGTCTCGGCCGCAGGGGTCAAAAATCGGGAAGAATAAAATAAAGCAGCGAACGTTTAGACGATAATAAGGTATATTGCAAGTTAATTATAGGTATGTTGTTCAATTATTTTTACAAAAAGAGAAGCGCCGACGAAAAACAAGAAAATAAGAAAATAACGTCGCTCTCAACGACGTGCCAGTGCCGCCTGATGGGGTTTTGCTCCATGGCGGCCGTTCTCTGCAGCGTTTTCGTAGGTGGCTTCTTGTGGCCCTGCGGTTGTGTTCCCGTTTCAGCCTTCTCTGTTATATTCTGCACTTTCAGATAATTTTCCCCAAATTATAATGGCTGCATTTTTTTGTGGACTTGTGCGAGGCGCCAATTGCAATTTTGAGCAATGTGAACACAAAGTAATGTTTACATTGTTGCTCACGTCATAAATAGAAAAAATTTCGAGACATTTTGCGCAACATTTACGCCTTCTATCGTCACTGACGCCATGGCCAAGGGCATTTTGATTCCTCGTTTAGCAGCGCATAGCCCAAGTGTCATTGTGAAAGCCCGAGTGCACTTAGCGTAAGTGCAGCCATGGCGTGGGGTGGGAGGGCAAAGGGCTTTCAGAGCACCACCTCCCCCATCCTCGGGCACCCCGTGACTGGGTCGCAGCCTAGTGTCCCCGGCCTTGAGTGCCATAGTGTTGTTTCCCTCACTGAGCTCATCACTGAAGTTGAAGTAAGAGATTGCAAAATTTAGTATTTGTATCCTAGAAATCGCAAAATATTCGCCCCGATTTGAGACTACTTGAGCAAAACCGCAGTGCGTTCTGCATCTGCTCCGCAAAGAGAGAGAAAGTCCTGTGTGTGCCAGCCTACGAATTGGCTTTGTGCTGCAGCCGCTGTCCCCCGAGGAGTGGAACTCGCCCGAGATCTGGTACCGGGTGTACTACCGGCGGGCGGGTGAGCGGAGCGAGCCGCGCAAGAAGGACCTGCGCAAGCTGGGCAACGTGGGCCTGTACGTGGTGCCCGTGGGCGAGGAGAACTACTACTCGCCCTACGAGGTGCAGGTGCAGGCGGTGAACGTGGTGGGCGAGGGCCCCGTGTCCGAGCCCGAGGAGGTCTACTCGGCCGAGGGCATGCCCCAGGTGCAGCCCTCGGGCGTCTACGCCGTGCCCTACAACTCCACCGCCCTCAACGTCACCTGGAACCCGCTGGACGTCACCCGCGAGAAGATCCGGGGGCGCCTCATCGGCCACCGGGTGAGCTGCTCGTGCTGTGGGCTCGATTCCGGAGCCCGTTCTCAGTGTCTGTCTCTACGAAACAACCGGGGGTCCCTTTCCCTTCCCGCGTGGTGCAGATCAAGTACTGGCGCAGCGACCTGGACCGGGAGCTGGACTCGCTGATCCTGCTCAAGCGGGGCTCGCAGAACTGGGGGCTCATCGTGGGGCTGCAGCCCAACACGGAGTACTGGACGGTGGTGATGGCCTACAACGAGGCCGGCTCGGGCCCCGAGAGCGAGTACGCGGTGGCCAAGACGTTCAAGGCGGCGCCCCTGCGGCCGCCCACGAGCGTGCGGGTGCACGCGGTGTCACCCACGAGCGTGCGGGTGACGTGGCGCGGGGTGCTGCCCTCCATCGAGGAGGAGTCCATCCAGGGCTACAAGGTGCGCTACTGGGAGGCCGACCAGGACCTGCCCTCGGCCAAGGAGGTCTACAAGCAGCTCGACGGCGAGGACCTCGAGGCCATCGTCTCGGGCCTCGTGCCGGGCAAGGTCTACAAGCTGCGCGTGCTCGCCTGGAGCTTTGGCGGCGACGGGAAGATGTCCTCGCCCCCCTGGGAGTTCCGCGTCGGTGCGTGTGCTGCGCCTCGCGAGGCAGCGTTGGTTTCGCGCAAGTAGGAGCTTCATGTGTGACCAGTGCGCATGCGCCGAATGCTAAGGGTCTGCGTGAGTCTCACGGACATATGAGAGATTCCAATTTTTACGTTGCGGTCTTTACATTGCTTCCGTACATAGAGCTGACCAAAATTTCGCAGAGATAACAGCTTCATCGCCAATCCCTCAATACGATATCGTGTTGCTGATTTTGCCTTCAGTGTGCCCATTCTTACCCCCACATAAAATTTCAAGCGACATATACCTTTTGCTGCTCGGATAGAAGAGCGATTTTTCAGCTGTTGAGACTGACGAAGTAGCGTTTGTCGTCATCATAGCAATGGTCTCATGAGATGACGAGTGGCTACAGCAGTGTGTGTGTCGCTTAGCAGATGGCGCTAGGAATGACGCGCGGCTGGGCACCCTTTGCACGGCATGCATCATGTACGTGTAACCATGAGGGTTTCAAGCTGCATGCCAATGGCTCCTCACGTGTGTGCACGTGAAACTAGAACTGTCTCCAGTGGCCTGAACAAGAGGAGCCTCGCTGAGGGCGCCCTTAGTGCCTAGCTGACTGGTGGGGCCTAAGAGGGCTGTGGCTGGTAGTAGTTGGTGTGGGGTGGGCGAGGCATTCTTCAGTGGCTGCTGCATACGGTTGTGGACAGCACACGAATGAGGCCACGCCCTTCTTCTGCCCACGTGAGTGGCACCGTCTCGTGGCTGCTCTGTGGCGGCACCAAAGTCTCCGAGCTTGTGGGGTTCCCCCCTGACACGGCTCCCCTGGACGTGCAGGCGAAGGGACGGCGTCTGCGTACCGGGCAGGGGCCGCCCAGACCACAAGCGGGGGCCTGCTGCTGCTGCTGTGCCTGGCGTACCTGGCCGCCCAATTGCCCTGCTGGTGAGTGCTACTCCCCCTGCTTGCTCTGGTGCAGCATCGGCCAGAAACGAGCTGCTGAGCATGAGCACTGTGCACGCTGGCCAACAGGGGCTTTGAGGAGGTCTTGCTTCACTCATCACTCTCGCTGTAACCTCACTAGGAGGATGAGGAGTTTGCAGTGGATGTGCTGTGTTGTTTTACACCGTTGAGGGTGGGTTCTTTTTTTAGAAAGGGTGCAATACGATTACAGTTAAACCTCGATGTAACCAGTCAGTAAAATTCGTAATTTACATCGTTACATTGAAATTCACGGTTTTAATGAAATGTTCATCCCGTGAAGCATTTCCTGCAAAAGAAAACGTGGCGCACATACACGGCTGGCGCACTGTTTCTGTTTCTATCAGAGCTTAATCGTCTACGCGGTCATCAGCGTGAACCGCATGGAGCGAATTTCTCCCCGCAAAAACGTGCCCGCAAGCCACAGGCGCGCTGACGCAGCCGCGGAGACCACCCACGCGATGTGGGTAGCTCCAGTGACCGCTTGTAACTGCTCGCTGAAACGCAGCCCGAGGGGCAAACGAGAGGGGCATGCGAAAAAAAAAAAAGCGGATAACGTGAGTGAAATTTTCACTTTAAAACGTCATACGCACCGCATACGAAAGCGCCCATCAAATATTCTCCGCGGCGGTAAGCCTAATCGTCTGGCCAGCCGGCATCCCCGAGCACTTCGAAGCTCCTGCCATAGGGTGCGCGCCTCCCTATTGGTGAAACTTGAAACTGGTCAGGCTCCTCCCACTGCTGTGTGCAGCGCGAGTCACTTCCTGGCTGAGGCAGAAGCCGCCGCCGGCACGCAATCTCGGTTGCGGGTGTGAAAAAAACGCACGCGCAAGGCTTATAAAGATTCACAAATGCTTGCTGGAAGGATGAAACCCAACAAGCATGAGCGAACTCGAACGAAGGGCAAAGCGGTGGCTTGTGGCGGCGGCGGCGGCGGCCCCGCCAGAGGCGATTAGGCTTACCACCGCGGAGGATATTTGATGGGTGCTTTCGTAAGCGGCACGTATGATGTTCTACTGTGAAAATTTCGCCCACTTTATCCCTTTTTTTCTCGCGTGCCCCTCAAGTTGTGTTTCAGCGAGTGGTTAGAGGCGGTCGCTGGAGCTACCCACATCGTGCGGGTGGTCTCCACGGCTGCGTAAGCGCGCCTGTGGCTTGCGGGGCACATTTTGCATTTTTGCGAGGAGAAAACGCTCCATGCAGTTCACGCTGATGCCTGCGTAGACGATTAAGCTCCAAAAAAAACAACTAGTGCGCCAGCCATGTATGCACGCCACACAGTTTGTAGGCAAGGGGCTCGCTCACAGACTCCATGGTTCGCTGCATCCGCGGCATTGGGCTGCCCGTGTTGCTGTTCGCGTTTTATTGGGACCCCATTTCGGCGCTTGCGTCTCCCAAAATATACCTCTGCAACTTTGGCAAACGGGACTTCGTTACACAGAGGGTGAAAATACATGGTGTGCATACACTTGCAGTTACGAAAAAGTCCGTGGTTCGTTACATCGAGGGTTTCGTTACATTGAAGTTCGTTACATCGAGGTTTAACTGTACCTCCCTCATGGTGGTGTGCGTGGCCATAAGCAGGCCGTTTACGCGGCTTGGAAGCCAGAACACAAGAACCACAGCCACAGTTCTCTTCGCCGCATCACGGAAACACGGGTGGGGGTTCGCCACAGAAAAGTTGCCACTTGGAGGGGAGGTATTCAATTCAAACTATGCTTCGATGCTCAGTCAGAATGTGTAGCATATACGCCGGGGTGGCTGTCACAGTTTTGGGAGGAAGGCAATCCGTTTATGGCCACATCCGTCCTCTTGTGGTCGAGTAACCACAGTTCCTTGCGCGTCCAAACTAGCTGGATAGGGCAGTCTCCACGGATGCTGTCCACAGTGTTCATCACTTTGGTGCGGAGGCAGTCTCCCAGGAGGAGGGCGGTCCCAGCAAGATGCTAATAGGGACTGCCAGCACCTTTGCATCATCATCATCAGGCTGTGTGCGCCCAAAGCAGGGCAAAGACCTTTTATTCAGTTCTGCACTAACTGCGACCACTTCATCCCCGCAAACTCCTTCATCACATCCGCCCACCTAGCTTTCTGCCGCCCCCTGCCCCGCTTGCCTTCTCTGGGGATGCACTCTGTTACCCTTAATGACCAGCGGTTATCTGGCCTTCGCATTACGTGCCCTGCCCACGCGCCTTTCTTCTTCTTAATTTCTACCCATATGTCCTAAACACGCGTTTGTTGCCTGACCCACTCTGCTCTCTCCTTGTCCCTCAACGTTACACCTGTCATGTTACACGTATGACCTGTCAGGCTGCGCAACTCGTTTCTATGCTGCACTGCTGAATTGTGAAACAAGCGAGACGATATCCAGGGTTGATACTTGTAATGTTGCGTTGGCGACAGCCCCGAAGGGCTCGGAGGAACAGCGTTGGTGAGTCGAGCCAAAAGGGGATTCATGCAGGCTGACGTCACAGGTGAGCCCCCTGGTGGTAGAACATAGAAACGGAAATCCCAGATACTACGATACTGAAAATGAGTGAAGACATGTGGCTGAAATTGGTTACGTTGTCATGTAGCAAGGAGCAAGTGTTATAAGGTTTATTGGACCGAGAACGTTGGTGATAAAACAAAGCCAGTCTAGCTTTGAGACAAAAGCGTCCCTTCTCACTGCTGAACAAGATTGCCGGCATGGCATGTTACTGGAAGGAGGAAATGGGGGCAACACACGAAGCGCAAGATAAGACAACTGGACGGGCCCGCGTGCTAGCAACCACAGAAGGAATCCCACGGCATAGTTCATGGCCATGTGAAACACAGGTGTCTTTTTGTGATTTGCGCTCAGATGGGCATGCAGTGGACATACTGGAGCCCCATTCAGCGCTTACTCTCGGGACAATCAGTGAACTTTCCCACAATGCACTGCAGGCAGCAGTGCCCCCAAAGCTGTTTGTGATGCTCGCCAGCACGCCTCTAGGGTGCTGCAGGCAGTGTTTCGACTCGGTGGCATGTGCTGGCTGTACAACATCCCTGTGTGCAGTGCTTTTCTGTGGCAATGCGTGTTTCCTGTTCACCGTTGCCACGAATTTGGGGGCAAGGCGGTGGCTTCTTTGGGGACCTGAACCAGTGGTCTTGCCACCTAGGGTTGACACCGGAAAACGCCAGCCGAATGCACAAGTTGCGATGTGTGTGCAACCTTGCAGTGGCCCAAAGGGGGCTGGCCTGATGCTGCGGCCTCGTGCTGCCTTCCTTGCAGATGCCCCCAGTGTGCTCCCACGGGCCTCCGGGAAGGCTTCACCGCTGCACCTGCAGGAGGGAGAGGGTTCGGGAAGCGCCAGTGCTGTGCTACGAGGGCCACACTGGCTGGCTATGCTGTGGGCCACCCTGGCTCAACCCCCTGCCTCTGCCCGCAGAGATGTGGACCCAGTTGTCGTGCTTTCTTTTTGTCCCCCGTGCTCCGGTGAATCTCGTGCCAGCTTTCCGTCATTGTGCCGTACCCTGCTGTCGGATGACCACGAACAGTGTCCGTCGGCGTTCTCCGATTTGTGGGGCATCTCGTGGGCCCTGTGAATCTCATGCTGCTCTTGATGGGGATAAGCGAGTGTGCAGGTGAACCTCTGAACACTTACCCGAATGGCAGAGGAGAAGGTTCCGTGCCTCTGCCCTGACCCAGTGGACCCTCGGCTCCAAAATCTCCAAGGCCAGATGGGCCTCCACCATCGCCACCTCCTCCTCTTGAATCTCGTGCTCTAACGAAGCTCATCTCTGTCACTCTGCAGCATGTGCACAGCACTCCGCAAGACTCCGGCAATGGGGCAACTGCACCGGCTTCCAATTGGGTTCCAGTGCCCTGCACCCGCAGCCTCACTGTCATTACAACTGTCATCCACAACGTATCGTACTTATTCGAATGTAAGGCGACAATTTTTTTTTTTTTTCAAAAATTTATAGTCTCAAAGTTATACCCCGCTTTATATTCGAAACTCAGTATATATATATATATATATATATATATATGTGGCGATTTTTCTGACTCTCCAACCTGCACCCTCACCTTATAGTCATGACCGCCTTTATAATCAAACAAGTACGGTAAGCCACGGGAGAGGTGCTGTCAGCGTGCAGCCTTTCTGCCAGGGTGGAAGGCTTGTGCCTCGAACAGGGTTGCCTTATTGCCTCTGTTAAGCTCGCTTTGGGCATCCACACACACACTAAAACAGGAACTTGCCTTGCATAGGAACTGCACTCCGAGTACGCACTCTTTTGTTTAAATGAAAAAAAGTACTAGTTCACTATGAATTGCTCTGGAACACTGGAAGCCAGACTGCCGGGATTAGCCAGTGAGCTGTTGTTGACTCGAATTCTGGAAAGAAAAAATGTGAGGCTCAGTAAGGACCACAAAGCAAAAGTGGCCCGAATGGCCGGCGCATTGCCCCAGAGGGAGCACTCTGGCTGGTCAAGACGTGAAGGAAGGACAGCACAGAGCCCAGTGGAACTGAGCCCCTTGTGGACGTCAGCACTGCCATGATTAATGTGCCTCTGTTTTTCTTTGACTGCCCAACTGTGGTGTGCATTTGAGCCCCGCACCCTGAATGGACACATCTTTGTCTTGCGTGTGTTGTACGTGACCTTGTGGACCTTCCGTTCATCCCAAACTGAAACAGGCAGCGGTTTGCTTATGCGGTGGGCTCCGCTGTGGCCTGGGCGTTTTGTTGGTCTCCCCGGACACAGATCGATCGAGTCTCCCCTGAAAGCAGCAGTGGTGTTGCTTTGCAGGTTGACCATGCAACAGAGCAACCTGTGAGGCTGCACTGCCGATCCGTAGCAGGTGCCTTCTACGCACCTCCAGGGAAATGTCTTCAAAAGCTTGTGGGGAACTCTCCCCTTGCTACGTGCACAATGTTAACATCCCATTCCAAGGTGTCACAAATAGTTAAGGCAACTCTTTTTTCAAGCCAGTAGCTTATGAAGTGACCTTAGCGCAGGTTAAAAAATTCGCGGACATTCCAGACATCCTCATATTGTCAACCCAGGGAATTTTTGTACTGCTTTTTTAATGACTCTGAACACTCCAGTGAATGTCAGTGTTGTACGTGTAGTTGTTCTGTGCCGTGAGTCCTGTTACATTCATGCCTACACTGGCTTATAGTGGTATTCATTGCACATATCAGCAATGCCTGCCCATAAACGGCCAGGGCTTCATTGCACTTGGTGTTGTGGCGATGGTCAGAAACTTTATTCCGTCCCTGTTGGAATGTGCTGTTTATCTCAAGTTGTGTGCTTGCCGGGCCATGGTGTGGGTAGTGTGTGCTAAGGCAGGTGGCCATTTTGTAGCATAAGCTGCACTGGCCATGGTTAAGCAGTTTCGCGTGTGCCGTGAAGGGCCATCCTGCGCCAAGCGCAAGGGGCATTGGATTGGCTTGGATTGGATCGAATTTTATTTGGACAGGATTGGATTAAAGTGGATTGTGCTGCGTCATAGCCGCGGCAGACACACTGGCGCCGGCGCGCTCCCAGGTGTGCGCCTCAATTTCGCAGTAGCCAAGTCTGACGCTGCACTGGAGCCGCTTGGCTCGTGAAGAGCCGTGCTGAGCATGTGCGAGGAGCAGTGACTGGACAGGACTGGATTGGACTGGATTCCTGAACCTTAGCTCACGCTACGCATATCCTGGCATAGCAGAGCTAAGCCACTACTAATTTTTGAATGGGGAAGGGCGCATTTGCGGAGCTACTATCCCGCGAGATGTACAAAGCGTGTTGTATGGGCACCAGGTGGAGGCAGCTTACCCAGTTTGCGTTGACGTGCTGTGTGGTAGAAGTTGGTGCGCACAGGGCCGAGTTTTGTTTTCCCCCACCGTAGCCAAGGACTGGGTGTTCATCAGTGCCGTGGCGATGCAGCTCTGTGCTTGATTATTGCCAGTGCAGCGTTCCTTCTTGATGTCCCAGAGAACGTGTGTGTGATGTGCAGCTGACAGGTGCCGCATACTGTGTGGCACTGCCTGCTTGCAATAAAGGGGCACATATTTTGGTACACCTCTGGTCATTATTTCGGTACTGGTGCAGATGCACGTGGCTGATAAAAAATGGCACATTTGTCAATGTCTTGTGAGAAATGTTTAATGCTCTTTGAGTTTGAGGTAAGTTTGAGATACAAAAAAGAATGCACGAAGCTCACAGTAAGACGTCCGACTTGAGCGTAGTGAAGCTGTGTGCAACCTTTATGACCATCACGATGGTTTGGTTGGTTGGTTGGTTGGTTGCAGCTGCCCTGACTCAGCAGCGAGAGAGTGAAGAGCGCAACAAACACCCCCACTGCCCCGAATGGCAACACGGACAAGGTGGGAGCCCCACGATGGCAGCCAGTTTGCTTCCTCTCCCCTGGGTGGGGCACCAACTGCCCCGCTCCTCCTCACCCGGGAACCTGCCCCCTCTCACGCACCTCTCATGCTCTTGGCAAGGGGAGCCGGAGAACCGGGACGCCCTCCGCCCCGGCCTGCTGTGGGCCCTGCTTGAACACGCAAGGTAGGCCTGTTCCTACCTTGCGAGCAGCTCACATGCAACCTCGGCAGCCTTGAGGTGCGCGTCGGTACAGTGTAGTTCTTAACCCTGTCTTGGCGTTCAGTGTGCGCCGTACCACTCGGCCAATAGACCTCCTGGTTCGTCCTGGCCCTTTGGAGCCTGTCGTCGCCTTGGTCAGTGAGTCGAACTCGTCGCGGCGTCTCTCTCGTGGACTCTGCGAACCCCTCTGGGGCATTTTGGATGGGCGTGGGGAAACACCCTGTAGCCCACATCGGCCCGCTTAGGCCCACCGAAGCCCACAGCTGCCACAACGACCTTTACTCCATCTTTGTTGCTATAAGTGTGAGCTTCTTTCATTTTTTTGGAAGCGATGATCATTGGACATCACCTTGGAGGGGCGTACACCATGACCAGTCTTTCTCATTCCGAGCAAGTGGCCCCTTATTTTGGCCCGTCTTGGCCAAATAGCCGCAAAGTAAGTATGCTTGGCTTGGCAAACAAGTGCCGGGTACGCTGGGCAGTCGGGCAGTCACCGTGAGGCACACACACACGAGCGCTCGGCATTTTCTTGCTATTTTTAAAGGTGGGCACGAAAAGTTATGATTTGCTAAACAGCTTCCAAAACAATATATAAAGTTTCTCGGCAGTAGGTATGCCAACGAGGCTCTGTCATTCGAATGTTAGAGGCAATGTGCTACTAGTGACGAGTGTAAGGCTAAGCTGTACTCCATCGCCGAACGGCTCGGTAAGGGCTGCTCAGGTGTGGAGCATTGTGACCAAGGAGCCGAAGTGTTTGCTCACTCTGCAGCAGGCACCCTTGCCTTCAGCATCCGATGCCAGTCTGCACGTTTCAGACGCGCCTGAATTGATTGGTCCCGAGTGCAAGCTACCTCCGCCCAAAGAGCCCACTCGCGGTGCCGCAGATTGCCATTTTCCATTGGGCTCGAGCAGTGACCACATGCACTGCTCCAGAGGAAACAGTGCATTGTTGGTGCGGTCGTCGTGCCCATTGCGTGAGGCGAGGGAAGCGGGCAGGGGCAGCAACCCACTTCCCTGCAACGTCGCCACATCACAGTCTTGTGCAGCCCTGAGGGCACAGTGCCCCAAGGTGTGGGCCCTTGCTGGAGGTGAGCAGTGCAGGTGTTGCAACCGCTGCCCTGGCCCTGGGCGTGCCTTCTGCAGAGTCTCCACTACAGTAATGTACAGCGTGGAAGCGGGCCGTGTGCTCCTGCAAAGGGGTCATTGAAAAGGTGGCCTTGGCCCAACAAAGGCAGTAATGGAAACGAATAGTCTAGGTGCACATCAAGGGAAGCAGATGGAGCAGTGCACCAGCTACGTGCTCCCTGGGGCCAAACAACATCGCTGTACAGTAACCACTGGCAGCCAAAGCCACAGACGGGACATAAACATGACTGTGCAGCGGAAGCGGGGCCAACTGACCGTGCCGCTTGAGTGCTAACGTTGAGTTCATAAGCATTGAAGCGAAATCTTTCTTGGTGGGGTAGATGGCATTCTGTCAGAAGAATAACGCATTTCCCCGTAGACCGGTTGGTCGACCGAAAAGCTCTGATGAGATCCCTGGGCACATGTGTGGAACCGGCATTCCGTCGTGGCAAAGCGGTTGCCTGAAAACTGTGGGGAAGGAACGGCTCTCGATACGGCAGCACACGCATCGATCATGAAGAAGGAGGAGTATCTCGTAAACCGTGCATCGATGTGCATTCAGATCATGTGTAGATGCATTTACTCAGTGCGCCGGAAATCGTCGCTTGATTTGGCTCCTTGGAGGCGAAGGTTGGACGCACTTTGAGCAAGAGTCCTGACGCGCACTCTTTACGCAGCTTTCATGCGAGAAGCCTTTCGTGCTTCTCTCAACGTTATCTAATGAAGGATGGTAAAGTTTTTGTCTCTAGTATTCGCCCTATTGTGTCACTACTGATGTCACAAAATTTGGAAAGTTTTGGCGCTAAAGCTTTTCGGCCTTGCCCTCCTGTATTTTGTGGATATAAGATGAAGCAGCGATGAGGCAGCCAACCTGCCTGCAGCGTAGCTGGGAATGCGTCTTGTGTTGGGCCCAGCGTCAAACGCTGCCAAGTAGCACCCACAGCTCAATTTATGAGTTTTGACTTCAGGGCTGCTTGGCAGGGTCAATTAAGGTAGGTGAGAAGTCGTTAAATTTTATTTCTACAATAGAAGCCAGAAATATGAGTGTGTGTGTGTTTTTTTTTTTTTTCGGATTAGCCGTGTTTGTTGAACTTGTTAACTAGGTGAAGAAAATGAAAGGTAATGTTATTTAATTCTGGTAGGCAATTTTTTGTGAAAAAACTTGCCAGAACTGCCTTCTGTGAAAGAGGAGAGCTTTGGCATTTATCCAGCAAATAAATGTTTATGCTTTGCAATGAACTAGCACCTGGAGGTCATGTTGGAAGAAGAAAAGTAAGAAATGCAAAGTGGGCTGCCTCTGTCACCAGACATTTTGAACTGACGTGGGGCCAGTGTTTTGCCACTGGCACGCTGACACTGCTGCGGCTGCGCAGGCCTTTGCCCGCCATTGTCGCTTTCTCTGTGCTTCACACAGCATCTCGCTGCACGGGCGTTCTGCTGCAAGAGCCACTGCAACCTGTTTTTTTCACGCATGCGCATGGGGAGTGGTGCAGGAGTACTTTCCCTACACAGGACCACCAGATTTCCCCTCCACTTGGCTGTATAAAGCTCCACTTTAAAACACTGGCCACACGGTGCTTGCAAAATGAGCTGCAACATTGAAAATATTTTATTGACGTTTTTTGTCCTAGTTCTTTGCACACATCTGCGTATGACAAATGAGTGCACAAACATTCATTCCAAACTATTTTCCCATAAAAACGGTATCAAAGCTAGTATGATATGACATAGAGCAAAATGTTTTGAGGAATATGTAAATGAAGGTTTCAAGCTGCACAAACAGTAGGAAAGATGACACCTAAAGCCCTTAAATTCACCAAAACTATGGCTTGGTCCTTGTTGGCAAAATAAAAATCTTTCTAAAAGAAATGTTAGTGTTTCCTGGAACCGAAGCAATTTGGTGCTGGTTTAGCGACTAAGGTCAAGGTTTGGAAAAGACGCTGTAACTCCAAAACTAATTGTGACAGAATCCCAGTTTTTGTTGTAACATGCTTAGCTCTAGCAAGGCTATGTGTCAAATAAAGCCTAAACAACGTAAGCACTCAGCGTCCAGTGCACCCCACGCCACACTTTGGTGTCCGTGGTAAGTTTCTTCTCCCTCTCTCAGTCAAGGAGCTGCACCAATGAATTACTTAGCGACGGTGCATGCACTGAGAGGACTGACTGCCAGAAACCCGTGTGCGCGCTCTGGAGCCCAGCCAGTGGGTGCATACCCCCTTGGTAGCACATGCCCTTGCTTCCTATTGCCAGGAACGTATGCCGCTGCTGCACCATAATCCATTGGTGGCGCAGCCAAGCCATCACTTTTAAGTGCGAATGCACTTCTTAAGCGAGCCTGAAGCGTCCGCCGCCGTCCGCATAGCAACAGCTGCGGGTGCGCGCGCTCCTCGTCTTCCTTGGCAACGGGGGGAGATGGGCGCGCGCTGCCTGGCTGCTGACATGGCACATACCCACGTGGGGGATTGGCCAGGAATCGGGCGTGAGAAGGGCTAATGCACCCGCTTAACTCTTTCGTTACCGCGCAAAATTGACCAATTTTGAAGGGTCTAACAAAACATTTTTTTATGCTATACATATTGGTTAGGCACACATTGCAGTGACATAAAATGCAGATTATTCCACGCGCTTTCCAACGATACCAGTTTTAATAATGTTTTCCTAAATAATGATTGCGAAAGAAAATATCGAATTCGAAAATTTTGTCCACGCGTCGAAGAAAATAAGAAAAAGTAAGTTGTGTATAATAAACGACCAGTAGTAGAAAAAATTTAGAATATACATTTTGTAGGTAGACATTTCAAAAACCCGTCCTAGAAAAAAAATTGAGTTGCGCAGTGCAATTTGTGAGATAGAAGAAAAAAAATGTTAGCCCGCGTGGTGCCCGTGCCATGTGGTGAAGCCCAACCACTATTTCAAATTTTGCTATTTTAGATGGTTCTCTGGAAGAAATTTGGTAGTTTGACGTTATTATAAGCCCCAAATTGGCCTCCACGTGATGTAAAAACACCTTGTCAATGATTATGACCGGCACAATATTGAAGGCAAGCAAGCGATGTGAAAAAATTCGCCTTGGAGTTGAGAACCAAACTCTTTGGTGGATGCTTGTTGACGTTCTGATGATCACTTATCAGTCAGAACTTTCATTTGCGGCTTATTATCATGTTCTGACTCACTATGGTAGCCCTGCTTGCAGTAATAAGGCACGATGCGCTAGAATCATGCCCAGCAAGCTTTCACCAAGCCGCCGTCAGGCTGTGAAGCGAGTTCAGCACCTCGAGCCTACTACATTGCAGCGCCACCTAGAAATTTTGAAAAGAAACAAATACAAGGCTGTTGGAGACTTCGTCAGAATAGATAGTACTACTAAGAAGCGACACTAGACCTCCGGAAATACCTCGTATGTAGAGTGAACTAGAATACTAGAAATATTCTAGTTCACTCTACTCGTATGAAACCGAAACTGGCCGGTGAACAGCTGGTGGTGTTCAAGGCCAATTGGAAGCGTTCTCCTCGTCTGAACTGATACCCGACACCTGCCCTTCAGGGGAGGAATTAACCGACCGTTTCGGCGGGTGAGGATGAGCGCTAGGCGGAAGTGACGTCACGTTTGTGCCCAGCGCTCCCGCGCGGTATGTTTACATTTTTCCGAGTGCTGCCTACACGGCGTGCGCGCCGTAGAGACTCAAGTAGCCGCGTTGGACTTTCGCTGTCAACGCAAGTGTGAATGGTTGTCGCCCTGTCAATCGTCGTTCAACAGCTCCAGCGTCTTCTGGCTCTACGGCTGTGCAATCAGCCGTGGGCGTTCAACTGTCCACCATCGGCCGACTCAGGTGAGCGCTCCTTTTTGGCGGGTTTGCAATCAGTTCGCATATCACCTACTGAAAAGCTCAATTGCTTTCTGCTCGCTGCAGTTATATTAGCGACGTTTACGAAATTCTTAACGTCGCGTTCTCACCGTCTTGCGTCATTGTCACTGTTTATGCTGCTCTGTTCGCCTCTGTCGGCGATCGCGAGCTGTTGACGGTTTGTTGCACGGCGCGGAAACTCGCTCGCATGCAAACCCGTCTCGCCCATGGCGTTTCTTTGTCTCTTCTTTAATGTGGCGTCATTAAAATCACTTGTTAGCCTCGAGGCTTTTTCTAGACAATGTGCCTTGTGCTAACCGTGTTGTAACGAAAATGAACTTGCAGTAGGAGCGTGACAGGACGCTGTTGGGAAGGTTTTCGTGTGTGCGTGTGGTTCGTGAGGGCGTTGTAACCAACGGTGTTTCATTCCTCATGTTCCATTTCTTTCTCTTGCAGCATCTTTTGACTGCAGTCGCGGTGCACCTAGCCTGCCTGCAGCACTCATCCTGCCATTCCAGTGGGAACTAATGTTCGCAGGCCACTTGTCACAACCTAACGGGTTCCCGCACTTGCCTGGCTTGTAATTTATGGTATACTTTAGATCCACCATTGCGTTCTCACGCTGTGCGTACATTTAAAGCGAGTGTTTACACTAACGTGGCAGTAGATAGCCATGAAGACAGCAGCGTGTGTACTGGAAATGCCTGCCAGTGAAAACAAAACCAAACGATCTACGGATCTATGCCAGCTTGACCGTTACAACTCTTTCTGCGAGTATCAAAGCAAGGAACAGCTGGGGATATCTCGTGTGCAGAATTGTGTTCTTCCTTCTATTTGTTATCTATTTGCTGGTATAAATTTAAGAATTGATAGTATGAGTAAGGTAGACAGAGAACAAAGTGATTGCGTTGCTCTTGGAAATACTTTACACGAAATAAAACTGCTTCCTGCGAGTTCGCGCTGCTTAGTGCAGTAAAAAAGGTTCTGTATAACAAATAATTTGATGCACCCAAACCCATCTGTGATGAAGATACGTTGTGCGTGGATTATTTAAGGGCAAGTTATTAACTCTGGCAAAGCAAGAAGTGGTGACCTCTTTGTTGTGCAGAAAACTAGTTTAGTAGTAATTTTGGCTTTTGTCTGGACATTTTCAACAGGAATAGTAGCCTTGGCGCACGACTTTGTGGACACTTTCCTGTCGCCTTCCTTCAATGCCAACACAGCGGCGAAGACGCCTCAGCAATCGAAATCACATGATGTCAGGCAGTTACTGCTGGATCATTCATTCTACCATGAGGGCATCCTCTACAAGCCGTGAGGCCTTGCTCTGTTTTCTGCTGGGGCTCTTTTCGTTGCCAAGTGCCATGGTCTTTTTGGGTAAAGCTCCCCAAAACAAAGTGGTCTTGTCCCTGTTGGAATTGTCATGTTATCCGTATAAAATTCAGAACACTGATGCTTCTGCTGCAAATACAAGAAGTGCTGCAGATTTGCACATGTGGGAGCTCGGTTTTTATCTACGTGTGTGAAAGATGTGTCGCATGATACAGGGCGGAGATGCCATGGTGCTATAAAATATGTTAGAGAACTTTGGATTGTATCTAAAAAGGAGACAGCAAGCTCTGACGCTTCCTCTCTAACTCTGTAAGAGAAGGGCGCAGAGAACGTTGTTTGACTTTAAAGGAGTTCAGTCATCGATGTGTCATGAAAAACTGATTTAAAAGGATGGCGAGGCATGGATGAAATTTTAAAAGCATAAAGGAGATCTGTGTATGCTCGCCGGCGTTGTAGGTTCCATTTGTTGCACTCCACATACATGCTTTCAACTGGACTAGTCCGGAAGGCACCACACGCCAAACGGAGCCCTAGATGAGGCACAGGGTCCAGCATTCTGAGGAATGTTTTAGTGGCTGACCCATAGACAACGCTACCGTAGTCCAATCGTACAATGCACCTTTTGTGTCGTCATATAGGGAGCCTCAATTTTTATGCTGCAGTGTAAACCATGCCAATGCACGTTTGTAAATGTCCATTCCACCAACAAATTCACGGCATGCCTTGACAGTAAGCGCAGTTTTGTGCATCTAGATAATCACCTGTACCTATTTATCACAGGCCTGCAACTTGCACATGGTCGGATTTAAGCACCCTAAATGTAGCAACTGTAGCCGACCATAACACATAATCTTGAAAACGCTACCTTATCAACGCGAAAGCAATATGTGGCCCATTGACTAAGCAGCCACTATCCACTGTCTGTTCTAGCACAACAGCTCCTAAATTGGCCGGCAGTGCAGAGTGAATCGAGTTCAAAACAACTTTGGGAAGAGTTGAAACCGCATGGGAACCAAACCCAGGACGTCCCTAGTGCAAATCCAGCATTACATCCTTGACACCACTATAGCTCAGTGGCTCTAGCTGACTAAAGGTGGACCCAGGGAGCGCATTGTGACCTTAAACTGAAAAAACGTCCAGAGGTACAAGCAACCCGAGATACTATGAGTTTGAAATTTCTTGGCGATTCATTAGGTCACACGCTCAAGCTACAACACATAGCCATAACATCCCCACTCAGGTGAATTGGCCAGTCACGATGATAGCTGCTGTCAGAAGCTCGCGGCTGTTTCACCAATCCCCGTTTCTCTTAAAACAATGCTGCTTAAATTACACTCTGGCCAACTGCACCTCGTCGAGTATATTTTACGCTCCTGGCATTCTGCATTGCCCTTGTTTAGTGTTAAAGGACTATGTATTTGATCACATGTGAAGACTGCCATTTCTGTTGGAGAGCATTTCGTGCTTTCAACCTGAATGGGTTGACTCTCATCAATTCAACACTGACTGCGCACTTTGATTGTGGTGTAATAAACAGAAAACCTGGATAGAGCCAAAATACTGAAGAGTAAATTATGCTTGGCTTATACATTGCACAGCATAGCTGGAAACGTCAAAATTCGACTTTTTAGGTTTCACATGGCAAAGCTCGGCATAGCTTGGGCCAGCTATGAAGGGTAACTGCAGTGGAGGGCTATAGGTTAAGTCAGGCCACCTATGAATCTTTTGACATGCTTCGAAAACTTGGCACACAGGCATTTTTTTTGTTCTACCTAAACCAATGCTTTGGACTGGCCAAAATGTTTTGTACGGGTGAAACTGCACTATGCAACTGCAAATAAGAATTGAACCAACTTACTGTTGTGTCCCTTCGAGAATCCAGTGCTTGCCTAATATCGAAAATTGCATCCAGGATTCCAGCAATTGATTCAAGAAATGTACTTGTATGTCCAAGGAACGAGCTCGAATAAAAAGTTACCCTTCTTTATCTGCATTACTTGCATATTTATTTATTTGAAAATTTTTAGCACGAAAACAACAAAACAGTACAACCAGGCAGTGCTGTCACTTTTCGTGCTCTCTCTCTCTCTCCCGTGCTTTGTTGTTTTTGCACTGTTTATTATTTTTAAAAAATACGCCAAATTTGCCATTTTAGTTGGTTTTGTTTGTTTTGATGTTATGCTGTGTTGCCAAGGAAACTGTAAATGTCACTTCCAAGAAAAAAAAAAAGAATACCTAGCAATTGTAAGTGTATGCTTCTTGATGGATAGGAACTCTTACTATGTGAAAGTGAAGCCAAGAAAACACCAAAGTCGTCACAAACACTGAAGAATGTTTATTGACATGGCATCACATCACTTGCTGGACATGCAACAAGGCCCCATAACGCTGCTCACGCAAGAGTGCAAAGCATGCTTTGTGGCTAATACCACTTGATAAAAATACAAACAGGCACTTATTTGCCCCAAGGTGACCCTGAATGCAAATGTGACGTGCACAACTGGAAATCAACAAAAGAGTTTGGGTCAGTTTGTGGGATAAGTGAAAAGTGTGTACAAAAGTTGAGAGCACCTTTATGTGTTAGATGACGAGACTGCTAGCACAAGACAGGAAGGACCAAAGGGTGCTTGCTCAGTATTGTATGGCTCTAAATAGGTGAAGATTGCTACTCACTGGACCAAAAGTCTTGGAAGACCCCTGATTTTAAAGCAAAACTTTTTATGTCTCACCAGTGGAATATGCCATGCCAAAAAGGCATTGCAGAAAAGCCAACTTTCTCTGACAATGATAGTGATCGTGGGTGAAGAAGTGCAGAAAATAAAACGCTTCTTGTAGTCAGAAACGAATCAGGACCCTCGCGGTGTGAGGGTCCTGATTCGTGAGGGTCCTGATTCGTTTCTGCGGTGTGAGGGTCCTGAAATTAGACAAAAATAGTGCACCTCGCAATCTAACGACGACGGCAGTTGAATGCGAAGCTTTCGTCATGCAAAATCAAGTGGCGAAGTTTCAAAGCCACTGCGAACAAAAGTCCAAACTGCGTGCAAGTCAAAGTGATAGCTCAACGAGTCAATGTTTAAGCTCAGATGACAATAAAGCAAGGAATCCCTCACGAGAAAACCGAGTTAACCATTGTTGTCGTAAGACAAAGGGGTGCATGTATTTTTACTTGTAATTATGTCAATTAATGAACACATGAAAGAACAAGTAACGGAGAGCAAGGAGCAATGATGAAACTGACAACAGCCACAGATTTGCACATGCCTATTGCAGAGAAGGAAATCTGGTGAGGCACTGTCTGGACAGGAAAGGGAGCAGTAGAGGAGCACAGCAGTTGCGTCTGAACCTTCCCACACAGCCGAACAGGGAGGGAGAATAAGGCAAATGGACGAAATTAAGGGTTGGGAGTCTTAGTAGCCACTGTACTTTGACGTGTGGCTGGATGGAATAGATGAACAGCAACGTGGGAGCTAGAGGACTGCTTGCTGGCGACACTACTACCACCCAGTAGTCTGTACTCCACAGTGCACAGTAGGAGGAACCAAACTGGAAGTGGGGCTGCAAATCGGCAGGATGTTACAAATGGAAAAAGTGCTGCGTGGCTGTCACAAGTCAAGGTCAATCACCCTTAAGGGGAGGTGCCAAAACCCCTTAAAGAGAAGATGAAGACATGACATTTGGATCTAGTGGCTAAAAACATAGAGTTTCTCACTGAACCATTCATGTAGCACCCCACCGTAAAAGGGGATTGACCTTCACTCATTTTCTGAAATAAAGTTTAAAAGAGGTTCATCCCGGGCAGTTGCCACCAGCACCCTAGAGTAGTATGGTGGAAACACACCTCAATCTTTGCTTTTAGGAGGTCTTTTACCGAGCTGTCTACCAAAAATCAAATTATTTTTTTTAAGGGGGCACACTGGTCTTAAACCAAAAAAACATGGGTTTTAAAGTTAGGACGATAAAAATCGGGGGATAGGTGTAATTTTTCATTGAAACTGTAGATATGAAATTTCTTTCTGTGTAAAACAACTATATTCGAACTTATTTGGATTTTTATGTTTGATTTTTTGACAGCCTTTGTAAGGAAGGAAGGAAGGAATAAAAGTAAAGGAAAGGCAGGAATGTCAACCAGGCTGTGGCCTAGTTTGCTTTCCTACACGTGGGGAAGGGGAACAATGGGAAAAAAGATGAAAAGCAGTAAAAAAAGGAGAAGGTAAAGAGAGAGCGTGTAAAAAAACTGCTGGAGGGATGCAGCTGAACAATGTACCGGTGAACTGTGCACAAATCAAGGACTGACTGCCCTAAGACTAACATTATCATAATATATGGTCTGTAGCAGAAGTAACAGCTGTTTGGAGTTTGGGCCTGGACGGCAACACCAGTTTTTCTGGTTCCCACCTTCTAGGCCCAAACTTCAAATGGTTGTAACCCCTGCTACAGAATGATAATGTTAGTATTATTGCACTCCTTGACTTGTGCACAGTTCACTGGTACTTTGTTCAGCAGCGTCCCTCCAGCAGTTTTTTTTATAAAGGCTGTCGTAAAATCAAACATAAAAATCCAAATAAATTTGAATATAATCGCATTACACAGAAACAAATTTGATAGCTATATTCAGAATGAAAAACTACATGTCCCCCAAAATTTATTGTCATACCTGTAAAAATAATGTTTTTGATCAAAGACCGATGTGCCTCCTTTAACTCGAAGCTTTCACTCTTGCAACTTGAGTCAAAGTCCGAAATCTGAACTGCTTCGACCGTGTCAGAATGGCGCAGTCTGACGGACAATGGTTTCATAATGCAAGGGATGCTGGTTCCATTACGACCACGGGAAGCGTTTCTTATTGAGGTGCTTGATGTGGTTTTGCTTATCACCCTGATTGCTTTGTGAAACCCACTAGACAAAAATGTACAATTTCTACTACAAAACTCATCTAGGACAAACGGGGTAACACCCAAGACGGAGCAAGCTTCTGCGATGAAAATGTTTGACAACAATTCCGAAGGACAAATTTTTCTCATTTCCTTACTTCCAAGTTTCCCACAAAGGTGTGCAGTTTTCCTTTGTTACTGTACGGCTGCACTTCAGAAGGATGTCGAACTTTTTGTTCACAGAAGGCATGCATCTCCGTTCAGCTTGGACCCCTGCAACAATTGGCAGCTAAGTGTGCCTATCAACTACCGTGATAAAATTCTTGGTACTTGCATGAAGAGTACACACGTAACGAAAGACACGAAAGGTACGAACTGGCGAAAGGTTTACCATGTTTCTTGTAGGCAGTTCCTCGTACTCCGAATTACTTGGTATATTAAACCATTTTTGCCGCATAAAGCTGCTCAACTTTACATGCTTCGTTGTGGTGGGAAGAAGCTTTATTCTGTGTTAATTATTTTGAAGTGCAGCATAGTCCTTTTGTTTTCTGTCAACCTCATCTGCACTGAATTTCAATTAAAAAATGAGCGCCCTTCCACTGTGTGAAGGATGACCTGCAAAGCTGGATGCAGTCCACGGAGTGCACGAAACAAAACACGTTTGTCGTAATTTGCGATGGAGCATCCTTCCTAGCCAATTAGCTGAATGAACCTCTGAAGGATCCAAGCTTTGTTCTTGCAGATAAACATGGTCCTGCCTGTGTCCCTCCCGCGTCGTAACCATCTTACTCTTTGTGTAACGCCGGGTTCAGACTGTTGCCACAACTGTCGTAATAACTTTAAAGAATGACGTCATTTCACGTCTCAGCCAAACGAACTGCGTGACATGCCATTTTTTTCGTCCATAGATCACGATGCGGCTTTTGCGTCGGTAGTCTGAACATAGCTTAACATACAAACCCAATCCGCTGTACCACTAAGGGCTCCGGACAGTTCCCATTGGGCCGTTTAACGTCCGCGTTTAAACCTCACACCAGCACAACGGACATTCCATCCATCAGGGCGGGCAAGAAACCCATGGCTGCGCGTGCCCGCCCCCCTCCTCCCTCCCACTATTCTTCACTACAAACCTGCGCACGCGTAAACCGGCAGCCAGACATGTGCACGTGCTTAAAAGTGACAGACACTGTCGAAAATATCCCGATAGCCCTCTGAAGTGATATTGGCTCACGCTGGCGTTCCAAGCGGGTAAGCTGTTGTTCATCCGGAAGGGATTTGTCGCTACTCGAAGAGGTGAACTTGGTGCGGTAACGGCGCCGCCAGCAGCTTTCTGTTGTTTTTGTGCCCATTGGCGCTTGTGATCGGGCCAACGCTTCAATTCTTGCTCTTCGTCCTCCAAACAAACGGCATGCATCCGTCACATAACGATTTAAAACCTTAAAGCCCTTGAGCTCTATTCTCCAGGACAAAGATGTGGCTGTACGTTTTCCTTCCCGCTCGTATGGATCTTCCTGTGTGTGTAAGATGTATGTGTAACACATCAACCCCCACCCGAACCGCTTGATTAAGGAGGACAGCCAACTAACTGCATTGAGCCATGTAATTTTGACATCTAAATCTCGCACCAGCGCCACCGGCATTTCAGTAGCAGCGGCAAGAAGCCTAGCTGTGCGTGCACACCCCCCTTTTTTACCCGCAAACTGTGCACGTATAAACCGGCCACCGATGATGGCGCATACTTAGGCGTGAAAGACACCGGCGAAAATGTTGCTCGGAAGGCCTTCCAAGCTCAAAAAGAAATATGGGCTCAAGCCGGCATTTCCACTGGGGAAGTCTCTCTTCTACCGGCAGGGATTCGCAGCTATTTGGCGAAGTTAATTTGAGCGTCAACAGTGATGGTGAGTTTTGGTCGTTTTAGGGGGCTGCCCTTTGGTAACCGCTACCTGGGCTTCGCGAGAGCGGCGTCTGTTTTTGTCCACGTATCCTAGTGAGCGAACACAGCAGGGACGAAAGGAAGAAAACGGAGAGGAGTGTCTGGCGAAGGCTGAAGGGGAGTACGACACGTGCGGCTATGGCGTCACCTCTTTCACTGCCTTTCCCTCGCACGTCTTATGCACCGCCACCAAGGAGTGCCCTCCCCCTGACACTTTCCCCAGACGCTGTTCCATTCTCCGCTAATCCAAACCACGTGACGTTTGCGCGGGTGGTTCAAACACCATATGCAGCAACATGCTCGCTGCTCAATTGTGCGGGGCTAATCCGAACCATGCGACTATTGCGCGGGAGGTTCGAAAATGATTTGCAACATGCTGGCCGGCGGCGGCGGCGCACTACGAGGTAGCAGCAGAGTAACCCACGCCGCCGTATGTTCACTGATAACGCAAACACTTCCTGAAACTCAGCAGAAATGCGCCATGACCGAAAAGACTGCAGCTCGCGCTGCGCACATATTTCATATTAGGGAGTGTAGTAATCATGAGTGCATTTTTACACCAGTCCCTGCTTCTGTTTATTTTTCGCAATCATCTGATAACCGCACCACCGCTGTTAGCTGCCGACTGTGTAACTTGCCAAAGGGGCATCGGCAGAGGCGAGGGGGAAAATAGTTGTGAAAGAGGGGTGAGCGGTGGTGAGGAGGAACCCCGAAGCAGCGCCGAGTAAATCGATGACACCGGAATGAAAACTGGGGGGGTTAGACATGTACTGCTTTGCAGTAAAAAGTTCCCAGTTTTCAATATGTGGATTCGAGCTTGTGGATACTCCATGATCAAAACCTATAAGTGTGAAAAAGTATTGATGTAACCTATTATAAATTTTGGACGATGCTATATGTACTACGTAGTGAAGTCCCACAGTCCCACCAGATTTTGCTATACCCAACACCAATATAGCATTATCTAGGTGCAGTCAGAAACACTTTTTTATATGTGTTCACGTACTTTCAAGCATTCGGAGGGTCAACATGGCTGCTTGTCACTGCTTCTGACCGATCATCCATGGGCTGATCCCAGCAATCTGGCTGCCACAAATCACAATAATAACGTGGAAGTCTTCAATTGTGGGCTGGACTGACACACAAAATTCGCGCCAGGGCTGTCAAGCTGGCGGGGCAACTTTATCATCGCGGCGTCAACCCACCACAGTGGTTCGAACACTTGCCCAGTATGAATGTAGCTATTTCTGGCATCGTTGGTTTGGCCCATAATGCTTGCTTTACTGATGTTTAAGTACAACACCTGTGTCGACTGGCAAGCTTATATTTCCTCAACAGCTTCTCTAGCTCGCCCAGACTTTCTCGATACACAACTCTGAGCTGACGTGCGAGCATGTCTGTACGTCGTGTGGTTCCTTGTTAATGAACCAGACCATGCAACTGAACGGTGCAAATGCAGATTCGATGCTTTCAGTGCATTTCACTACTTCCTTCGATCAACAAGAGAGAAACTGTCAGTAATGCTCGGAGAAAGACTGGACGAGTCAGGAATGCTGCTTAGACATTTCCTAGTACCATATAAATAGTGTACTTAATCTTCCTCAGAGCCAAAACAACATTTTAGGTTGTGGTGAAACAGACCATTCTTTCTTTTTGAAGCACTCCTTTGTTTATGTATTGAAAACCAATTTGCCCAGAGGCACACTTCATAAGTTATTTGTGTATATGGCTAATTTTTTACATTTTAACATTTATATGTTCTCATTGTGTAGTATGATACTAATCTTGAGCATATCATTTTCGAAACAGAGGTGGTTTTCTTTAGGTGGCAGTTCCTTTTCTCTACAAAAAAAAAATAGCGGTTACTGTAAAAAGGGTTCAAACAATAAAAAAGGAAATCTGTTTTAAATAAGGATGAGAAAGGCTCACGTGAATTTATATGGCTGAGAAAAAGATTATGGCGGTCACTAGACGTGCTGTGGTTCCCGTAGGGCTAACAAGTGATTTGCAAAAAACTGGACAACACTTCCCATGGTGCGGTCACATGCGGTTCTGCACAGATGGCATCTGGCCCCATTTTGTCTGACTGGCAATGAAAACTGCCTGCTTCAAAATAACAGACATTTTTTGGCCACATTTATATTCAGGCAGAAAGTGTTGTGCAGCCATTGCACATAATATTGCCTGGTATGAAAAATGTGCTCAATAAGTTTCGCAGGAAAGCTGGTTTCGAGAATTGAATCGTGCCATAGGACGAAACAAAATTAAGTAATAATTATAGTTAAAAACAACACAACAGAAGTCCTGAGTTTTGCCATGGATATTTTTGTGCTCTTTCTGTGTCACGCTTACAACCAGTTTTGCCGTGCTGTTAATTACATTGTACCTTTGGTCTCATAGGTCACCCAGAAAGGACAACACCAACTGAAGCCGAGGAAGTAGTGTAAAAAAAATTCACTTTATATTGTAAAACAATAACAGTATTGATGTATTCTTGAATGCGTAAGAAACAACAGCCTCCCTTGTCCCTTGGACCTTTTGGATGCAGACCTATTTTTAATTACCAGCAAACATTCTTTTTATTTTACGGTGAAGGGGTGGGGCTGCTTCCTTTCCTTCAGCTTGTTAAGTTGGCCGTTTTTCATATATGACCAGGTATTTAAGCATTCAGAAGTAGACGCATCATGATCAGGTATAGCTTGAGTCCAACTGATTACGCGTGTTCTGATTTTTGTCATGCTAAGCGTCACACTCCGAATGCTCCCCATGAGCACAAACGAGTTGCAGTGAATGACTGAAGATAGCACGTAATTTTTTTATCAACATGTAACCGCCTAAGAGTTCACATGGCATAAAATTAGTAGCGGTTGCCCAGCAGTTGGGCAACACGCCACTATTTAAACTAAATGCAGATGCTACTCGACAGTTTTCCTCCAGCTTAGAGACTGCCTTTTCCATGTATTTTCTAGTTCATAAATATACCATACAATGCTTGGATGCAGCAGCTCTCATAAACTACAAAATGACAAGAATAAGATGGGCATTGCTTCCACAGATGATCTTTTTGTATCATTCATGACATGAAATCTCCAACTGAGTCTTTGGATCTTGGTAACAAACTGTTTCAAAGTACAATGCAAACCGTGATGAAGAAACAGCATTACATCAGGTGCATAGCCTGGGACACTGTGCAGCTGAAAAAAATATCTATAAGTCTTCCTGCTTCATTTTCCTGTGTCTACAATACAAAGCGCGTTTATTAACAATAAAAGCAGGGTGGTAGGAGGGTGTAAAACGTTTAATGATTACATTGCAAAATAATGTACCTTAAAGGAGCCATGAAGAGAAAACACAAGTTTGGTTCATTCAAAAGATTGTCTCGTTAAAATCATACTGACACCACTTTTACCGTAAACTTTGCTCAAATAAGCTACATAATTAGGAAAAAAGGGAATGGCCATGTGACCCACTAGCTCATTTTGCGCAACAGAACCTATGATGTCATACCAGACAGCCCTGCGATTGGCGGAGAGCGGCAAAGGCAAACGCAAATTAGGCAGAGCTTATAAGCTTGCAGAACGAGCTATTTGCGCTTAAATTGAGGGCACATTCTTTTTAAAGCACTAAGAATGGTGGGACAAACAGTGGAGGTTACGAAAGCACACGTAAACATAGAAGTACCGATGCGTACTGCTGTTGCACTATGCATGGTCTAGCTGCACAGGACTGCGGGGCTTTGGGATTGTTTCAGACGACATTGGCCGATTGACGCAAGTGATGATGTCTTGCATGACCGTATTTGTCGAGGGAGCACCATGTTTCACGAAACGATTGTCTCCATGAACAAAACAAGCCAGGTACAAATACGTTCACAAACAAACCAAGGGCAGAAAATGGCTTGCCGCGGTGTGGTGGTGTCATCTAGGTTCACTAACGGTAAACAAGGCCCTGTGATGTCATTGCAGACCACGAAAACGCATTTAGTGGGAAAATCAAAATTTTAGCTTGCATTAACTAATTTCTCAGTGAATAAAGCACCGTTTGCATGCGGACAAGCGCTGGGGGCCCTATAAACACGAAATCTTTCGAATAACACAAACTTGTGTTTTGTCTTCATGGCTCCTTTAAGCTTTTTTTTTAAATGCTATGGATGAGCTGCTTCACATAAAAGGCGTATTTTACAACATTCTTAGCCTTGTATGGCTTTCTCGCACAGCTTAGAGGTCGTGTGAAAAAGCCAACTTGGTCTAGCAGCTCAAGGCAAGGTAGGCGCACCTTCTCCCGTTTGCACTCAAGAGTTTGCATGAGCAGGCATTAATTGACTGCTGCATAATCGAGTAAAACTGAAGGCACTTCGCACTATGAGGCACAGGGCAGCGTAGTAGACCTCTCACTCGAGAATCTTCAGCGTAAACCAAGACATCGCGTACAAAAGGTAATTTTTTTGGCTTTGTAAATTCAATGCAGCCTCGGCAGCCAGGAATCGAACCCCAGACATTGTACATCCCTGCAGCCACAGGAGACCATGAGAGATCTGAGCAATCCGGCACCTCAGAAATCTCATGAAGATGAATAAAGCTACCGTGTGATATTATTTAGAGGGTTTACAAAACCCAAGGATAGACAGCATAGGGGCACTAGATACATACTTGCTTACACAAAACTCAAAAGTAAAAAAAAAAAAAAATGACGTGGGCAGCCAAGGCACGGTATATCTACGGTGTTGACCTGGCCGACCACGTAATTTCTGTGCCTGCCTCCACTGGAATGTGAAAGGCACCGTAAACAGCCCTGTGGTCATCCATAACCCATTACACATCCAAGACTACAGTGCAAACTTTGTCGTGACGGAAACCACGTACGATGCCGTTTGCACAAAGGTAACGCCAGCCTGCCTCATAGATTGCGCGATATCGATAGTGCATATAACAATTTCTGGTGGGACTTCACTAGGTGGTACATATAGCATCGTCCATACATTTTCAACAGTAAAAAAATAAAGGTAGTAAATAAGCAGTGCATAAGCTATCCCTACCTCTTCATTGTTTCACTACTTACTGAAAAACTTGTGCTTGAAAATGTCAGGCTGGAATGGATACGTAGACCAGGGTGGTATTGACATTGGCCTAAATAACTGAGTTTGATTTCCAGTACACACGCTGCTGTCTTCATGGCTATCAACTGCCGTGTTACTGTAAACCCTCACTTGAAATGTACGCAGAGTGAGAACGCAATGGTGGATCTAAAGTATACCATCAATTACAAGCCAGGCAAGTGCGGGAACCCGTTAGGTTGTGACAAGTGGCCTGCGAACATTAGTTCCCACTGGAATGGCAGGATGAGTGCTGCAGGCAGGCTAGGGGTACCGTGACTGCAGTCAAGAGATGCTGCAAGAGAAAGAAATGGAACATGAGGAATGAAACACCGTTCAGGCAGCAGTAAATAAACAGTCTAGGATGAGTAAAAAAAGGTCAAACGACAGAGAAGACCACACAAGCAGTGCTCTTGCCCGCCCTGCGTTATCCGGGTCGTTCCCGCTGAATTCCATTGGTTATTGAACGCCGACTGGCCTCACTATTAAAGATGAAAACACATAACGAAGTCAGCATCCCTTGGCAGGCACTCCTGGCAAGCAAAAGTGCTGGATGCAGTAACGAGTGCAACAGGCTAAAGCAGTGTGTTGCAACGCCCTCACGAACCACACGCACACACGAAAACCTTCCCAACAGCGTCCTGTCACGCTCCTATCTTCACCAATAGATCGTACTGCAAGTTCATTTTCGTTACAACACGGTTAGCACAAGGCACGTTGTCTAGAAAAAGCCTCGAGGCTAACAAGTGATTTTAATGACGCCACATTAAAGAAGAGACAAAGAATTACGCCATGGGCGAGACGGGTTTGCATGCGAGCGAGTTTCTGCGGCGTGCAACAAACCGTCAACAGCTCGCGATCGCCGACAGAGGCGAACAGAGCAGCATAAACAGTGACAATGACGCAAGACGGTGAGAACGCGCCGTTAAGAATTTCGTAAACGTCGCTAATATAACTGCAGCGAGCAGAAAGCAATTGAGCTTTTCAGTAGGAGATATGCGAACTGATTGCAAACCCGCCAAAAAGGAGCGCTCACCTGAGTCGGCCGATGGTGGACAGTTGAACGCCCACGGCTGATTGCACAGCCGTAGAGCCAGAAGACGCTGGAGCTGTTGAACGACGATTGACAGGGTGACAACCATTCACACTTGCGTTGACAGCGAAAGTCCAACGCGGCTACTTGAGTCTCTACGGCGCGCACGCCGTGTAGGCAGCACTCGGAAAAATGTAAACATACCGCGCGGGAGCGCTGGGAACACACGTGACGTCACATCCGCCTAGCGCTCATCCTCACCCGCCGAAACGGTCGGTTAATTCCTCCCCTGAAGGGCAGGTATACCCGACGACTTGGTGTTATCGTTTGACTTTCAGCGGAAGCTCTTATCGCAAAAGCAAGGCGTAGATAAAGTGGAAGCGCGAGCGGCATGCTTGTTTTGAGGAGCAGTAGCGGGGTACGGAGGCGCCATGGCAAATGAGCTTGTAGTTGGGTAACTGCGTAGTAGCGCCAAATATGAATTTCGCAATGGAAAAACGAAACCGAAACTGCTGGAAACTGGTTGAAAATGGCAGGCACACTTGCTAGACATGCGGGGGACCATCAGAAATAAGCTTTGGGAGAATAAAGCTGCCCTTTGGCCGAACCAAAGATCATAAGTGAATAGCTGGGGCCATTTTCAAGTAATTATCACCTCTCAACACTGTCGGATTACAAAGTTGACCGCATTATTTGGTATTTGACTTGCCAGGAGCCTTTTGAATAAAAAAGTATTATGGTAATGCAGCCTAACCACGATCTGCATCCTTTTTCCTCAAGTGCAGCAGCCACGCCCCCTTCCTCAAAAACACACGCACCTAAGCTCGCAAAAAACGTCGTCAAAAATCTCAATGTCGCCAGAGCGGGAAAATTTAAAGTGATTCTAAAAGGGCAGTGCCTAGACTAACCACTGGCCGCATTAAGTGTACGAGAAACAACTACAACATGTTGAAATAGGCAATATAAATCATCGATCACCGGTGATCGATTTGAATAGGCGTGGTAACGAAAGAGTTAAAGGAGTACTGACACGAAATTTCAAAGCTGAGATCCGCTCTAGCAATCGAGTACAACGACAACACAAATAGGTGTCTGTGCATAAATGCATCTTTCTTTCTTTGTAGTTGTGTGTGTGTGTGTGATCTCTCTTTCGCGAACATTACCGAACCGCGCAAATTCAACTCGTGCATTCGCACTTTCACATTCTTCCCCTCGGGGAAATGCGGGGAATTTTTTTTCGTAGCAAAGCTCTTTGTGGGTGGGGTGCTGTGCATTGTTCTGCATCCTCAAACAATGCCTCGTGGCAAAGCCAACTTTATCCGGGAGCCTTTGAAGCGCAGGGCATTCCATCGTGCCATGTTTGCGCATGTGCGTTTGTCTGTGTGCTTTCTTGCTTATAGGCGGCCGCTGCCGAAAGGCGACAAAATCAGGAACCTTTCTTTATTGCCAGTATTCAGCATTGAATCATGGTGAACACAAGAAAAATTATAAGAGAACCTCTGTTGGCTGAGCAAGCAAGTGAAAAGCAGGAAGACGCCATTCTCCAATTTTATTGTCGCTTCTTTTGCTTCGTCGAGAGGCGGGATATGTGGGTGTGTGCCATCCTGACGTTAGACGTAGCATTATGTTTCGCGGTTCAACATTGTCAAATGGTGCCCACAGCTCGACTTTGTTTGGCGTGTACGATGATGTAGCCTGCCAAACTGCTAGTGCCGCAGCAGAAAAGCGAATGCAAATATGCGCCAGCCAAACATCATTTGAAGTCTCTTATTGGCACAAGAGCTCAATGTAGCTTGACTGATTGTTAAATTTAACATTAGCACTTCCTAATGTTAAGCCTAAATATAGGGCTAACATGGCCAAGGCTCTTAGTAATAGTAATGGAGACAACAAAAAATTCCCCGCATTTCCCCGAGGGGAAGAATGTGAAAGTGCGAATGCACGAGTTGAATTTGCGCGGTTCGGTAATGTTCGCGAAAGAGAGATCACACACACACACACAACTACAAACAAAGAAAGATGCATTTATTCACAGACACCTATTTGTGTTGTCGTTGTACTTGATTGCTAGAGCGGATCTCAGCTTTGAAATTTCGTGTCAGTACTCCTTTAAGCGGATGCATTAGCCCTTCTCACGCCCGATTCCTGGCCAATCCCCCACGTGGGTATGTGCCATGTCAGCGGCCAGGCAGCGCGCGCCCATCTCTCCCCCATTGCCAAGGGAGACGAGGAGCGCGCGCACCCGCAGCCGTTGCTATGCGGACGGCGGCGGACGCTTCAGGCTCGCTTAAGAAGTGCATTCGCACTTAAAAGCCGCAAAGAAAAGAAGCTTGATGATGATGATTACGACTGGTCACGATCTCAGCACCACATTTTGTTCCCGTGTGGGTACAGGCTAAGCACTTCCTGTGCAACCTTCTGGTTCGTTTTAAACGCTCCCACTCTGTCGAGCGACTGTTAACGGCAGCAGTTGCGGTCCTGCCTCTGTGGCCTTGAAGGAGAGTTGCTGGTTTTGACGCCAATGGCCTGGGTTCGAGCCTTATCGGCTGTGAGAATATTTTGCAATTTTTTTCTGTGGAAACGTCTATGAGATCAATTCTATGCGTCGTTCCTTTAAATAACAGTTGGTTTATGTGTGCTGCTCAATAACCCATCGTTCTGAGCTAGAACGTTTCATCTCCACGGGCAAAAGCACGTACTAAAGGACCACACTGGGGCGCTCGTTTTCCAATGCCTCGCACTACTACGCTTTGTGCTTCAAAGACACGAGACTTCATTTTTAAAACGTCAAGGCACCAAGGCCTAATTGACGCTGAGCACTCGGCATTAAAACTGCATTATACAACACCCCGGTTTTAGGTTAGTGGAGATGGCACGCATTTTTGGGGGGCTCTTACGGGTGGAAAATGAAGAGGCAGAACCCATACTTCAACATCTCGTGGGCCTCAAACGAAGTTATGAGAGCTTCAGATTTCGAAAGGTTGCTCTTGCGGGCTGCGCAAACCTATGGACTGCACCACAAAGACTCATGCGACGAGGTGTCATTAGCTACGAGGGACCACGGCCTCTACAACTTTGAAGATGAAGACTTCCCAACATCAGGGCAGTCAGAGCAAATGCAAGTTCGAGCTGAAGTTCTTGGATACCTGGACGACCCAAGGGAGGATTTCGCCAAGCTGGAGGACTTTGTTATAACACCAACCTGGGCTCTTCTGCAGTGGCAGAGAGACTTTGCTCAATTGCGAGCCTTCTGCCGCGATGGGTCAGTGGCTAGGGCATTGTGCTTGCTGAGCCCAAGGATGTGGGTTTGATTCCCGGCCACGGTGGCCGCTTTTCTGATGGAGGCGAAAAGCAAAAACGCCCATTTGTTCAAGATTTCGGTGCATGTTATAGATCCCCAGGTGGCCAAAATTAATCCGGAGCCCTCCACTACGGCACACCTCGTAACCTGCGTAGTTTCGGCACGTTAAACCCCGTAATCAATCAATTGTTTGCGAGCCTTGTGCCCAGACCAAATCGGCATTGTCTGGAAGGCACATTGTTTGAGAAGCTGCTTTTGCTTGAGTACAACCAGAGTCCTTCAATGCTTTACTGGTCACGAAACTTCTCCGTAACGCTATGGGAGAGCTTCATATGGGGACCAACGCTCCCGCGCGGTGGCGCTACGAGTCTGGTGAAGGCGGCTTGGACGGCGGCGGCCGTGTTTGCCGTGCGTTGGAGCGCGAGCTTGCTGGTGTTTGTTGAGTGATATAGCTTTCTAAACTCATCACGATGGGCAAACTATGTGAACTACCATGCCTCTGACATGCTGTGTACCTGGTTGCCGCTCTGGCTATCGGAATACAACGGAAAAGGCTTCGTTGTTCTGCCTCCCAAGCGACCGCGAACAACGCGACAGGTGGAAGCGAGCCATTCCACGACAGGAGACGGACGCTTTCAGCTTCGAGTGGAAGGCTGTTCGTGTGTTCGGGAAATATTTCGACCCCACGGACATTATTCGAGCCGATGAGTTCAAAATAAGTGGACAACCTGTGCTTCTGCAGCGAGAAGTTCAAGCTCCGCGTTGCCCTGGATATTCGAAAACCTGCCGGCGTAAGCCACGATCGCGCTCACAACGAGAAAATCCGTCTGCTAAACGTCGTCGCGTTTCGTCGCCGCACAAAGATAGGACTGCAGCTACTGTGATTTTGGTTATCCAACCAGATATATTTAATTTGGAAAGCGGAGCATGGCTATCTTTGCCTACATATATTTTTTTTTTACTTGTCCGCCGCGCTTGCCCAGGGGCTAAGGCGTTGTGCTGATAAGCTCAAGGACGCGGGTTCCCAGCCGCTTTTCTGATGGAGGCAAAAAGAGAAAACGCTTGTGTGTTCGAGATTTCGGCGCAAGTTAAAGATAGCTGAGTGGTTAAAATTAATCCGGAGCACTACACTACGGCGCGCGCCCCATTGCCTGTGTAGCGTCGGCACGATAAACATCATAATCTATCAATCAATGTTTTTTAACTTGCCGTTTGGGTGGGAGGGGTGTGACAGGCACTGAGCGGGCGAGTTTTTATCTGTTGACACCCTATGCCTATGAGAACAGCCGAGAAAGTAGCTCAAAACTGTAGCATTTACTCCTACCCTGGCCCCTCCGCGCGCCCATTATTCTGCTTCCATTTCGTGAGCGTTTTTTTCCCTGCTGTCCACGCTAACTTTCCGAATCTCGATTATAGTTTTACATTAGTAGCGCGCTATAAAATAGCGCAAACACAGCGCTAACCAAACGTGCTGTATGTTTGCACACCTAGCTATTTGCTCAGCGCAGCATGTCGCGCCCAGGGGTAAATACAAATTTAATTCTGGCGCTAGTTCACTCAAATCATGCAGGCGGCTGCAAAGGCTAGTCAAACATTCAAAACGCCAGACGACCGCCTTTTCGAAGCGAGAATGTAGCGGTGCTTGCCGGAATGAACGAACACTGCAACATATGCGCCTCAGTAACACCCGTGGTCTTGCCTCAGTTTCACAGCTGAGCTACGGGACAACAAATGACTCAAAAACAACAACTGACTGACTCAAAAGCTGACTCAAAAACTTCGCTCGCATTTTTACTGGTGGAAATGAAGAGCAGATGAAAGTAGGCGCGTGCCGGCGGAGAAACAGCCGGCCAGCAAGCGTCGTCGACCGCCGGCGAAGCCTTCACGTTAACAGGGGCGATCCTAGCGGCAGCTTTTGTCCCTGAATGAAACTTCGGCCGGAGTTTCGTGACCAGAAAAGCATTGAAGGACTCTGGTACAACTAATGTTTTCTCGTGTGGCGATTGAAGTTATGCAATTCTCTTCAAGATTCAATTGCATTTGTGACTAACATGTATTGGTTTTGAAATACATAATGCTTCATTGAATTGCATTTTAGAACATGAAGTCAGCGAAATAAAAATTGGCCGCGTATCTGCTCCTTTCGTTGCAAATGTCGTCAAAAGACGATAGTCTCTGTGGAAATTTGTCAAGGAAATGCCCCCCTTTGCTTTCCCGCTCACCTCTCATGCTCTTCCTGTACCGTTGCGCTCATCCCAAGGTAAGCACACTAAAGGTTTGCGCAAGGCGATTTGGATTTACCGCGTTCCACTGCCACAGGCCGGGTTCCTCGATGCCAGCGCTGCAGTACGGCGGAGGCGTGCGTGATTCGAGGCGGCCGACTACAAGGTTTATAGAACCGCGTTGCCATGCTCCACGTGCATTCCAAGCAGAACGTGCAACTAGCTAGTCGAACCTTTCATTGCTGTTTCCGCGTGATTTTTCATATGCCGCCAGGAGGTGGCGGTTTTCTGCAGTAGATTTAGAATATCTTTATTATTGAAAAACCAAGCGTCCGTAAGTTTTTTAATAAAGGAACACTAAATATCCCTTGTGTACAAATTTCCTGTCTTATATTTGCGTAATGTCTTGTTCTTGTTCAACAAAGTTGACAAGTATGAACATATAAACCGGGCTTAAACATTTACGTTTGGCTGTGGTATATAATAGCGTCCTCGATAAACACGCACCGGTGTTGCCCCCAAAACCGGCGCGGTGCACAGTGCCCCACGACGGTGCGTACCGGCACGGAGCGTTGATCGAGGACAAACGGGGCGGTTCTACCCAGGCGCCATCTCTTAATCTAAGAAATCAACTCATAAAAACGTTCACAAGTAACAATACAGTACTGTAATGAGACACAGCGCTATTTGAAAGTGGTATTTATTGAAGGCCAATGATTATATGTACGCACAACTTAAATCCGTCACACATGCGGAACAACGTACCGCCACCGCTGCAGCTACATACAAGCTGCTTCTAATCTTCGTTTGAGCCATAATGCGAGTGCCTGTTTTGTTCCGCCCTTCCGTTACAGCAAAACAAGTAGGTCTTCATCGTCTAGGCACTCCGGTAACAGTTCATGATAATTCGATCGAACGAAACGAATGTCAATCCCCAACTTTCTGGCAATGCATGCAGCCGTCTTTGAAGTACACAAAGTTCGCGTCCTCATTTAAAATCACTGGCCGTTGTTACCGCCCGTTAGGAGACTGTCGCATCGTTGCCCGATGAATTCACAAGCACGCCATCCTTGTCAGCAACAATACACAACTCCGTCCGCCTTGACACGAGTGCGGCGATGCGCCGTCGCTGCAGCAGACGGCAGAGGAAGCTCCTTCGCCGGCATCGTCCGCGATGCATCTCGGGACTGCACGCCGGCGCACCGTCGACTCTCTCGGTGCGCGGCGGTGCAACCAAAAATTGCCCCGCGACGGTGCACCCCGGTTTATCGAGGACGGACGGTGCACACCGGTGCGGTTTATCGAGGATGAAAAGGCGCACCGGTGTGCCCCGGTGTGCACCGGTGCGGTTAATCGAGGATGCTATAAGACTATTGCGCAATGTCTATTTTACTTTGGCCGGGTGGCTGAATCGAGTCACGGACAGACAGACAGGCAGACCAATATTTCTGGGTTTAAGTAGCCCAAGAAAGACTATTGTCTTTTAAAGAAGTATTTCAGTATCTGTATCGTTTATCTGTATTACGGAATGCTTTTTTTCTGCACCTGCAAAATCTCTGAAATATCCGTTAACGTCAAACTTAAAGGGGCCATGCAGACAAAACACAAGTTTGGTTCATTCGAAAGATTGCCTTGTTGGAATCATACTCACACCACTTTTAATGCACACTTCGCTCAAATAAGCTATACAGTTAAACCTCGATATAACGAAGTCGTACTTGGGGCCGCAAATTTCGTTAAATCGAGAATTTCGTAAAATCGAGGTTTCGATTTTACAGTTCATTTAACCAGTTATTGGGGTTTTAACACTTTGGCCCTCGCCAGGCAACAGCTGCTATGTAGTTACCTCTCCAATTAAAGCGAAATTTGTACTAAAACTGGCCGCGAAAATTGTGTGAATTAAGAGTTTCAACACTTGGGCAATGGAATTCGGATAGCCGACGGTAGTTCATGTGTCATCGTAAAACCGGTGCTTTTTCCGCAACGCCTCATTAAATATGATAGCAGACTAGGTTTCCACTTTTTGTTTTTTCATTTCGGTCACTACTAAATGCCGCTGTTATAGTCAATTGAACCCGCGCCCGCGTCCATGTCCCGTGAACTTCACCCCGCCGAGGTGCTCGTTCGAAGTTACGCCTCTTTTCGTCTATTCAGTGGTAGGCTTAGGGGCCTAGGCGCGGCGGGCCAACAGCGGAAGGCTGCTATGAAACTTTCGAAAGACTTTTTTCATGTACAAAGGCTCTGCAGTATAGGCGCGTGATGCAACCACAACACTCGAGATAAAGCCATGATTGCGAGTTCAGCGGAGTACACGCGGACCGCTTCACTGTGTGGAGCAGCGCTTACGTGCTCCGGAAAGCGGAAAGCTTACATTAAATAAAATTCTTCCGGCCAAATTCGATTAAGCAATTACTTTTATGCCCACTGAGCCCTTACGAAACTGATTTCTCCGCACCGCAGCTGTCTAATGAACGCTGGTGAAACGAAGATGACCACGTTCAAAGAGAGCAATTTATTGCCACCAGCACTCGATGTTCAAGCCGTAGTGAAGAAGTCCGTAAGCAGTGCTTGGCGTTTCTTGACCAGGGCGGGCTTTACGTGGCGGTCGTATGCTGACAGCGCTAACAAGGTCTTAACATTCGTGTGCACCTGCGTGCCTCCGCAGAACATCGATGGCATCCATCACACTTCGGTGGCTGTCAGTTTCATCGAACTTCCTCAGGCTCTTGTTCGGAACACTTTTCTTTCTCTTGGAATGCTCATGCTGCTTACAAAACTCACCTAACGATGCACGAACAAAATATTAATTTGGTTATCAGCGAGCACAACCTAGAGCAGCAGCACCGTGAGCAATGACGCGTTGAAAAAAAAAGCTTGAAATAGGCTTCGGTAGCCTAAGCATAGAGGGCGCTGGCGTAGGCAACGATGGAGACGTCAAAATAGTGGCCCCACTATTAAACCGTCTATGACCGCTAGCGGTTTGTGCAGCTTCGTTCTTCGCTTTTAATTGTTGTTAACCGTAGATTTCACCGCTTTTCTTTCATTTGAGCCTTCAAGAGTCAATTTGAGCACTGAATTTTTTCAATGTAGGGCCTGAGAGGCAAAATAAAACGTGCCTCGACCGGAATTTCGTTCTTCCTTTCTTGCCGTGACTTCGTTAAAGGAGCCATGAAGACAAAATACAAGTTCGGTTTATTAGAAAGATTGCGTAGTCCCGATAACAATGATACCAATATCATCGCAATCTTCGAAAAAATAACGGAGATATTGAAGAAAACGTGTGAAGCAGTCGCGACCCCCTAGCCAATTTCCCGCAACTTTTCTATGACGTCACGGAACCTTGTTTGTGTGATGGGCGGCCGCCTAACTGACCTGTCGCGACGACACATGACTGGACGTCTGTGATGGGGCCTCTAGTTCCATTTGACCGCATCACTTGAATGCTAACCTGCAGTTCACGCACTGAAAATTGTTTTATTGTTGGCCCGTGTGACGTCATTGTTGCTCATAACACGTCACTGTGGCGCTAAAATTGAAAGTATTTAAATACTTCTTGCTTTTTTTCGTTAAAAAAACATCTTGTGGGGCTGTAATGGAGCTGAGTGAGATACTGAATTCTAGTTGTTTCAAATTACACGAACTTGTATTTTCTCTTCATGGCTCCTTTAAATCGAAAGCGCCGCACAAAATTACTTCGTAAAATCGAGACAAAAATACATGCATTTAGCAAAATTTTGTTAGAAAACTTGAAAAAATTCGTTATATCGCGAATTTCGTTAAATCGAGGTTCGTTATATCGAGGTTCAACTGTATACGTAATTACGAAAAAAGGGAATGGCCACGCGACCCCCTACCTCATTTCCCCCAAGAGAACCTGCCCAGATGGCAAAAACAAATGCAAATTAGGCAGGGCTTATAAGCTTGCCAAACAAGCACCTGAATGTAATTCATGTTCACTTTACAGCAGTAAGAATGGTGCGATAAACAATGAAAGTTACGAAAATACACGTAAACATAGAAGTACCGATGCGCATTGCTGTTGGTACTGGGCACACTGTTCTTGTTTTAGTTGCACAGCAGTCCATCACTTTGGAGTTGTGTTACACGACACTGGCCGATTGGTGCAAGCGACGTTGTCTTACGTGACCCTGTTTGTCGAGCATACCCCATGCTTAACAAAACTATTACTTTCTGCCGTGAAAAAAACATGCCAGGTATAATTGCGGTCAAAAACAAAGCCACGGAGGCCAATGGTCCGTGGCTGAGCATGGTAGCGCCATCTGGGAGGACTGATGGCAAGCAAGGCTGCAGAGCCAAATGACGCAGTGGGAATTCGTTTTAATACGCACCGTTATAACTTCATTGCAGACATCACAAAAACCCATGATTTGGCGGGAGAATCAAAATGTTAACCCATATTAATTTCTCAGTGATTGCGGCACCATTTGCTGCCGGACAAGCGCTACGGGCACACGAAATCTTTTGAATTACGTATTGACGCGATTCTAACGCGCACTTTTTTTCCCGAAAAAATAGGCCGAAAAATTGCATGCGCGTTAGAAGCGGATACAAAACCGAAACTGCCGAAACAGCGGAAATTTCGTCCCACCCATCGCCATCTCAAGATGGCGCCAAAGATTTTTTTTTAGCAACAATTTTTTGGACACAGCAAGCCTAGGTGCCTAGGCTTTTCTATCGGCGTTCACACAAATTGTCAAATCGTTTCACTTGCGCGCTTGATAACAGCAATGGCAGCAGCGGCTCCCACGCGTTCAAAACGAGCGGTCGGCTGAAGCTTGCACCTCTGGAGAAGCTCTCGAGATGGGCGTGCGAGGCGTGGGCCACGATCTCATCGACCATGGTTGAACGTTCATTCAGAAGTGTGGCATCGCGAACGCGCTTGAAGGCACCGAGGACAAGATGTGGTCAGCGGAGAGCGACGAGGAGTGAGATGAGCGTGATTACTTCGGGAAATAAATCGGCTGTTTCTCTCTCGTTCGTCTTTCTGGGTCACAAAGTCCCGTGCGCGTTGCAATCGGAGGTGCAGGCTTTTTCGGTTTTTTTTGCCAGGAAAATCGGGTGCGCGTTAGAATCGGGTAAACACGGTAAGCCAACTTGTATTCTGCCTGCATGGCCCCTGTAGGCGCCCAACGCATGCATGGTGATATTTGTGTTCCGGAATACATTTTGAAGTATCCCTGCCCAGCACAGTTTTCATACAGCAACAATATGGTTTGCAGTTTTCGACATGTACGTTTCTTGGGGTGGACAGATAGATGTCAATGCCCTCCTGTTTGCGTGTAATTAGCGGTGTTGGTGTATGCTTAAAAGAGGTTCTGTCTTACGTGCCACCTGTGGGAACGTAGTCAGTGTTCATAATATTCTAGGTCTCGTACGAGACGGGCAGTATAGCAAGTCAATATTTGTTTGGCAATTGGACATTAAGTTAGAAGTCCACACATCACTTGGTTCAGTTGGCAAGGTCTGCTCAAGCGCGTGGCTGGAAGCTGTGGGTGCAATTCGGCATCACGAGCCCCCGACGGTGCAGTGCCCTTGGGTGCGAACCAGACCTTATGAGCTGCTCTTTTCAAGGAGCGCGCGAGCGGCAGTTCTTTGGGAGAGCCACTTCTCGCTCATTCAGACAACCGTATCGGCACATTCAGGTAGAGCCCGATTGGCGGCCGGTTTTTGTGCACAAGTTTGACGTCGTCTCCTGTCGGTGCGAGAAAGCGGAGCCATCTCACTTAAGATAAACTGAGCAAAGCGTTGTTCATAAACCACAATCATACTTTATGTTGCAAAATTAGATTTTGTATCGTGTTTCCCAGAACCATTTTTTCTCATGTCACAACTCCCAAGTAGTGAGCATTTTTGAGCTAATAAAGTTTGTTACAGAACACTTACATTTTTGTTATTATTTAGACCGAAAATGGTCTTGACGATCACAAGGACGCATAATGACGAAAATGATCACAAGGATGCATAAAAACTGAAGGAAATTTTTTTTTTGTTGATTACCACATAAAAACTCTTGTAATGATGATGTCTTTACAAATACATTCCATCCCAACTTGGAGGCACCTGAACCTGGGATACATATACATCCCAGGTTCAGGCACCATCCAGTTTTACAAATGAATCGGCAGGATGCCCTTCGTTTACTCCGACTGCATTCACCTCTCTCACTTATGGAAGCCTAAATTCTGCGGATCTCGTAAATGTGAGGTGGCAATCGCAAAATTCCGATGCAGAATTCCCCTTTAAAGGGACCCTGCAACACTCCTTGAGAAGTGCAAGTAAACCTGCGCGACATTTAGATTACACTGCCAGGAATACCTGAGCCAAATATTACACGTGCACGTGAAGCGGTAAGCGTGCTGCGAAAGACGCCGAAAAACCAACCGCGCTCTTTCAAATTCTCATTATGCACCCCTGGCATGGCCTAAACAACGTCATTTGGGCCATGGCTGTCCTATTGGCTGTTGCTGGTCAACTTCGCGACTTATTTCTCGCTTTTTCTGTGACTATCCGCCGTCGTCGGTGCTGTGTGCCCTCTTCTATGCTCGAACCTGTGCGCATAGTTTTGGTGTTTGTAGTGCGCGTGGAGTTTGAGTGACACTCCCCTTTCAATGAGACCGCTCGACAACAAACGCCCTACCAGCCTGAGTGCGCGCTTGCGAGCAGGCCTGCTTTTTGTGGCGCCAGACTGGAAATAGACACGGAAAGAAGAATAGCAAGAACAAATATTCCAAGAAAAAAGTTGGGAAATCATGTGACCACTGTCTACACTGACGCAAGTAAGGCTCTTCTGTTGCAGCAGTTGTGGACTTCAAAGGCTCCCCCACAGACTACGCCACCCTTAGGAAACAGGACACTGACTAAGCCGAAACCAGTGCTGTTCTGATGGCTATCAGATGGGGAGAAGCAAATAGCAGGAGCTTAAGCATCATCACGGGCTCGACAAGAGCCACCAAAAACATCACTGCCCATTGGCTGCAAACACATCATCCCCAGGGTGCCGAACCGTGTACACAACATTACATGGTGCCCTGCGCACGAAGTCTTGGAAGGAAACGCGAGCGCCGACTCGCTTGCGAGAAGTCTTACGAAGCGCAGCGACGAGGACCACTCCTACGCCCTTCCACGATACGAATCCTATGGAGAACAGCTTAAAAGCTGCCCGCTCCTCCCATGGCACTAAACACCCACGATGCACAAACACAGAGAATACAAACCAACACATTCCCACACAAATCAAGGCTGGCACTTATGTTCCCAGACAGATTTAGTGAGCACTGTAGTCAATGTAACGAAAAAGCCACCATATGGAACTGCCCAGTTATATGGCAAACCGAGAAGAATACACTTCATTCACTAGAAACGGGGGAGGCGACGCTGGCCAGCGAGCCTTGGAAGACCAGTGCCAGCTGATCGACAGGGCCTGGGCCAGGGCACAAGCTTCTGGGCCCCTGGAAAGAGGACTCCACCCAAATTTCTCCCTTGAATCCTTTCCCCAACCTCAATAAAGTTTTACTGAACTGAACGCCCCCCTCTCCAGGAGGGAGCGCGCAGCTTTCGTGGCGTTGCCTGCGGTCGAGTTGAGAGGGAACAATTACGGTATGCGCGATTTCTCATTGCGCGTAGTTTCGGTGATAGTGGGAGAAGATTGCTGGGATAATCTTTACTCCGAAAGACATTCCGAGTAGTCGTTAAGTGTTGCAGGGTCCCTTTAAATTTTGAACTACACAAAGCTGGTCAGACTTTCTCCCCTCAATGTCCTTTCTGCAAGGCCCGGCCCGAAACTATAAAACACTTTCTTGTGAATTGCCACAGCTTTTCCTCGATGCGACGCACACACCTTGAATACACGTTTAATCGGCTTAATGTCCCGTTATCTTCCACCGTTGTTCTTTCTCTGGGTGCTTCCGTCCTAGAAATTTGCCACAGAGATGTGTGATCGTCTTTCTAGCAGGGCGCCGGATGCCCTGCTAGACAGCTACCTTCATTCGTGATTTTTTTCCTTGACTACTGTTATATCAAAAGATTTCTTTTTCTTTTCTCAATCTATTTCTCTCTAACATAAACCAGGTCACAGCCTGCTCATTACAGGCAGCTTCTTGGCCAATCCCCGATGTGAGAAGGGTCCAACCAACCAACCCATGTCCCATAAAGTCTTTTCTTCACAAATACATCCCATGCTGTCTGTTACACTATTATACATTTTATCCCCAATATCAGAAAAGAAAGATCTCCATGACAAGGAAAAGTTCCCACCATTAAAATAAGCAATAACCAGGTTACAGACATAAATGAACACTGAGCCGCTCGAACGAACTGGCGTACCCTTAGTTTGAATTCATAAGCAGTCCTCCTCGCCTCTGTGCCCACAGTGTGGTGTGTGTGAAGACCTCCAACACCTAATATGTGACCGTGTGCGCTTTACTACACAAAGAGTGTCTCTCGCAGTGTCCCTGGGCCGGCCGCTGTCTGCAAAACTAGAACTGAGGGACGTATTAGGTCCTTGGAACGCTTCCAAACGTGTCGCTCGTGCAACGAAAGCCTTATTGGCATACCTAAAAGACACAAGTCTTGATCAGACTTTGTAATTAGTTAAAATCATATGTATTCCTCTTCATCATTATAATCATCATCGTCATCGCATTCGTCTGGCGTAGCAAGCCAGGCATCCTAGCTGGGCTGACATCGCCAGTTTTCATTAAAGATTGTTCTCTCTCTCTCTCTCTCTTCAACAATGAAACCACAATCAGACTTTGCCTATACTCCTGAGTGGGTACGTGCTATTCTTGTTACGGCTCCAACCAACCACTCCAGTGGACTGAGCCGCTCACTGAAGTGAGCCGTTTTGCTCATCTCTACTGTACACTGCGGCACTGGCTCTTCACCAGATGGCGCAAGCTCACCTAAGGAGTGCAATCTGTACCCATGGTAATAGAAATGCAGCAATGAAGGAAGGGTCTACACCTTTGTTTGCATTCACATCATCCAGTAGACGGGGAAAGCACTGTCCTCCAAGATAGTGGTGTCACCGTTCGGAAAATTAGTGGCCTCGCAAAATGAAGCACGAAGCTTTCGCAGGGACACTACTTGTTAAGAAAAAATGACGCGGAAATTCGTGAACAAGTGTAAACACGGCCAATCTGTTGTCTCAATTGTTTTCAGACATCACTCGGCATGAAGTGGTGCCGTGCATTCCCACATCACAAGGACGGAGCTTAGTGCCCCGTAGTTTCTCTTGCCTCCATGGTTATTGTAACAGAGGAGGCATGTTACAGGTGCACCATTCCTGGAAGCCTTTATTGCTCGCTAAATATTTCCACAGCACGACAGCCCAACACAATGTGCACATGTAATACAGCTCACTAAAGCGGAGCTGTTGCGAAGTGGGCAATGCAGCTGCAGGACTGCTCAGCCGAAGCTGTCCTAGGTGGAATGCCGCAGCCAAGGTTGGACGGCAGCTCGTGATTAGCTGACTGCCAAAGTCTGCCATGACCTACTGGGCTGAGCTGCCCCTCCAAGAACACGTAGCAGGAACGGGGGCAACAAGCGGCGCAGACCCTCTCGTGGCCTCGACAATGGCCTTGTGCGGCCTCAGGCGTCCCTGGTGGCCAGCTTGACGGCCAGCGCGTCCCTCCTGACCCTGGCCCGGGCCAGCTGCTCGTCCGAGGCCCTGGGCATGTCCCGCGAGGCCGGGTGCGTGGCCGTCAGCCCCTCGGCCCAGCGGGGCTCGAAGCGGTCGCCCTGGGCCTCGCACACGTTGTGCAGCACGCAGCAGGCCACCACCAGGTCGCCCACGCTGCTCAGGTCGCCCTCGTACTTGGCCGCCAGGCACTTCCAGCGCGCCTTGAGCTTGAGCACCGTCTGCGCCGCGTAGCCGATGGCGCCGTTCAGGGCGCTGTTGTACGTCCGCTGCGGCTTGGTGGCCGCGAAGTCGTACGGCGTGAGCAGCTCGGGCCGCAGCGGGAACGAGGCGTCGGCCACGAGGTACGCGTCGTCCTGCTGCGCCACCTCGGGCGGCAGCGCCCAGTCCTCGAGCCTGCCGGGCCGGCCGGGCGTCTGGCCGGCCCGCGCAGCCGTGATCTGGCCGTCGCGGCCGACCACCACCTGGAGCAGGCAGGCGTGCAGGTCCTCGTGGCCGGGCACCGCGTACTCGGCCTTGACGTACAGCGGCGGGCTCACCGGCACGTAGGTGGAGCACACGACGCCGTGGCAGCCCGGCAGGCCGTACACCTCGGCGAAGAAGGCCGGCGTGCTGTCGCAGTGCCGGATGAGGCGCGGCGCGAGGTGCAGCACGAGCGCCTGGATGGCCTCCTTGATGACCAGGCAGGCCGAGGAGCGGCCCACGCCGAACAGCTGGCTGAGCACCTTGTAGTGGCAGTTGTTGGCCAGCCGCCACAGGAAGACGGCCACCTTCTTCTCCACGGGCGTCGCGGGCCGCCACGCCGTGTCGTGCGTCGCGATGTGGTCGCGCAGCAGCTCGCACGCCTGCTCGAACGTGGCGCGGCTCAGGTGGAAGTTGTGGAGCCAGTCCTGCGCGTCGAACTCGGCCGACATGACGTGGTGCCAGAAGTTGTCGCTGCGCACGCGGGCCCAGATGCGACGGCGCCGGCCGACTCCCGGGGCCCCGCGGCCCGCGCCCACTCGGCGAGGCAGCTTGGGCTGCGGGGACGGAGACCTGCGCGAGGCCAAGAGCGCCAGCAGGCGACGGTTCCGCTGCTGGAGCGCGCGCATGCGACGTTCCTGGCGCTTGCGTCGAAGGCGCAGCAGCATCAGGCCGGCGGCCACGACGCCGAAAGTGGTCATGTACAGGCTGCGCTCTTGGGCATCCATGACTACTGTCGCCGGCGTCGTTCCAGATCTCGCAAACAATCTGGCGAGCACGCTTGCACGGTTTGTGCTGGATGCCCGTGGAAGCCGCCACACAGCTCCCCGAAGTATTTTAGAATAAAGTTGTCCGCACCACTGCTGGCATCGCTCTAAGCAGTAGTACCGGTAGTACCAGCTCGCACACCACTCAAGCAAACTCGACGAACACGGAACACAATCGGACCTAATGATTATGAAGCATTAATTGGACCATTGCCTGCCTCCGCATCGCCCAGGTGCAACGGCTATGTCAACAGTAAACGCATTCTTTTCTACATAGGCAAATGTCACGGCAAAAGCGGCAAAGCCAACAAAGCGCCACTGGCGTAGTTTCGGTGCAGTAGTTTGTGCACTGGTGCTACCACAGAACAGGGAGGATTGGTGCTACCCAAACTATGGTGGCTCACCCAAACAGTATTTCTGAACACTGCAAAACCAAAAGCAAATAATGGGCGCTAGCGGTAATCCTCCTTTATAATCGGTAAGCGGCGTTTCGAAAATTCTCCTGGTGAATTAAAATCGAGGATTCAGCGTACTGCAAGGTCTTAATAAGCGCTGAGCCTAGTGGTGCTGGTTCCTTTTTAATTTTAAACTCCTAAATTTTTAAGAGTAAATTAGTCTTCCGTCCCGCCAAAAAAGAATGAATTGTTTGCATTGCTACTTATAGTCCTCAACGTCCTCAAAGTAAAGAGCACCGTGCTAATGCATGCGAGCTAATACGAAACCGCGGTTGAAGCACTTCTCAGCAGACTGGAAGCGAAAAGCAGCAGCAAGCCGAAGCAGCATCGCTCGCTGCCTCTCTGTAGTTGGCGTCAGTCGTTTGCCCAGCGGTTCGGTGTGGGTGGTATTCCCATCGCTGCGTCGGGGGAAAAAAGCATCGCGAAGAAAGGTGAACTTCGGCGTCGAGCAGCCCAGACGTGCGTGCAACCGCGAGTGGCCAGCGAACAAGTGGGAGCTGGAGCCCGGCGACAAAGGCGGGCCATGCGAGCCCTGTGAGAGGATATGCCTCCCGCCGGCGGTGTTCATCGGACAGCGGTGGTGCCGGACGGCTATGAGGCCTCTCCTCGGGGCTACTCGGCGGCCACAGCGCGCTCCCCGTGTTTACACGGCGCATAGCAAGCAGCGCTGACCGAAGGCCCGCACCCAACGACCACGGAGGTAAGCCCCCCCCGTGCGCGGTGACAAAAGTGAAACCTCGTTCGGCCTGCTGTGCGCTCGTCGTCATCGCGCTCGTAATCGCGGCCGTCGTCGGCCCCTCGGCCCGCGTGTTGCCCGTCCCAAGATCTCGGGTGCAGTGCCGCGTCGTCCGTGTAGTCGGCGGCGGCGGCGCGGGGCTGGACAGCAGCGCAGGTTTCCTTCCGCTGCGAGGGAGCATCGGACGGGCACGCTTCGCTTAACGGGACATCCGCGCGCTGTTTCGCTCCAAGGAGCCCGCCCGGTGCCGCTAACGAGCGGGCAGCTGTCGCCCACTCGTCATCGGCCGCCGCATGGGCACGCCGAATAAACACCGCGCATCCGATCACCTGCGGCTTGCACGCGTTCTCGTCCAGTGATTCACGGAGCGCGTCTTCCCCCTCCGCTGTTCTCGAAACGAGCCCGCGAGGACTGGCTTCCCCCGTGGCTTGCCTGCACGCTGCAGTGGTGTTGAGCGCCGAAAAGAAACGCGGTGGTGGCGGATTAGACGAGGCTCCCGTGGCAAAGGTGCAACTGGCTCAGCTCTGGTGACAGTGGCGAGATGTGCATGCGTGTGCGCACAAAGACCGCCCTGGAACAAATAGCCCATATATGGGACAGTTGAGCCAACCTTTCCTGCTTGTCTCGCACTCGCTCTGTCTTGGGTTATGTGCAGTACACTGTTCCCCGAGCGGCAGCTTCGAATTGGCGGGGAGCGAGCATCCAGACACCTGACCGCTGGTGGTGTCGGGAATCGCTGGGCTTTGCATGCCTCGTAGCCGCGAGGCCCGTCTTGCCTGCTTGTGCAGTGCCTGGGACGGAGCTGGGCACACACACAACAGGGGCGAACTCCGAGTTTTGTTCCTTTCCGAGCGAACCCTGATTGGCTGAAGGCAGACGCCAGGATGGGACGTGAAAGGAGCAAGGTTTCTGCATGTGTCAGGGGCCCTGCAACTGGAAGTCCGTCTCCGTCACGACTGAGACAGACACAGCTGAGAAAATTCAGCCCGTGTCCAGATCAGTCAGCATTTCAGGCTAGCTATTCAGGATCCCTGAAAATGGCTAACGTGGAAGATTGGGTGGGCTGGCACAGCTGGGCATAAAAAAGACGCGGACACCTGGGACAAGAGAAAGGAAACACCATCACTGGCTGAAAGTTTGTTGTGTATAAACAGCAGCATGTTTTGCACGTGACGATGCTGAAAAGGGGCAGGCATGTGCTTTTTTTTTTTTTTTTTCAGAGGGGGCATGTTGCTACAAGGTGTAATTGAAAAGGGGGGAATGTAATTGTGGTATTGAATAATGGTCAATTAAATATGATGGAGTAAGAACAAAAGACCAGAAACTCTACTCCTTGCAAACGACAATACTGCTCAGTCCTTTGGGGGGGAGGGTTGCAAGTTCTGCTTGCGCCATTAACGCCAGTTGAGGAAATGATTGAATGCCGTGCTTGCTCGATCAGTGTAAAAGATCTTTGCAAGCGCAATCATTATGCAAAACAGGACGCCTTTTCAGCTACTTTTGGATGAGCAGATAGCTGGCGTCGTTTTGTGCCAATGTGAGGCACTTCCCTCTCCCTCCCTGACCAGGGTGGAGCCACGAAACAGCATGCTCGGGACATTGTGCAGAAGAAAGGAAACTGACCTCATGCGGTGCAACTAAAGCACACTGCTTGTGCTTTCCATCTTGTAGGATCGCAAAATCAGTCGACCTGAAAACACAGCATGAATTGCTTCCAACTTCATGCGGTGCTTGCACGAGGCAGGTTTAACCCGGGTCCTTCTGTGCACAGGATGAGCGAATCTCTGCCCACCTGCAGTGAAACAGCATTTAGGGCGATGTTAATGACAAATGAAAGAAACAGGGCTGTTAAACCACAAGAAGCCACATTGCCAGTGTAAAATGTTACAACACATGTGTAAAGTGCATTGAAATAGAAAAGAAACATCATTACGTGTGATGTCTATTGTCCGTTTGTATGAGACCTAAGCACTGGGATAAATTCTCGCAACTCTGCAGGGATGTCTCTACCCGCAAAAAGCACAGCAAGCCACAACATGCCAAAGATATATGCTGTTGGCCTAGGAATAAATTTCGGTGGAGCGGCATCAGTCGTAGAACTCATTCACAGTTTCATGAATGTATCTTGGGTTTGCATGTACTTTACAGCTTACGAGGCCCTTGACGAAAGTGTGCAATGCCAGGGAAGGTTGAGTGCTTCAGTGCACGACCTGTCGTACCGGGGAGGGGGAGTCCAGTTGCCGTGCCTTTGTACTACACAGCAACTGTATGCTTGTCACTCCGGCAACTGCCTGCGTGCCTGGTGGCACCGAGCAGAGTTCGTGTCGGTTGGCTGTGCCACGCGTCTTCGGGACATCCGAGAAATGGTGACTCTAAGAGAGCTCAGCATCGGGGCCATGCGCAGGGCCCTAGCTCACGGAAGGGCCGTGCTTGTCACATCAGTGCGGGCAGCAGGTGTGTGTGGGCCCTGCTGCCTTCTGTCGCTATTTTACAGCCTCCGCGGTCGAACTGCCTCCTTTGTGTGGCTGCTGTTCTAGGCGATGTCGCGTGTTGTTTATGGGGCCTCTGCTTGGGGCTGTGCAGCGTCTCAAGTTGGAATCAAGTGCAGAAGGGCTGCGGGGGACGTTGCGAGTGCTGCTGCCTGCATCACCTTGCGCGGTGCTTGTAGCTTAATCTCTGCAGCATCAATCGATCCTCTCTCAGATTACTGGCAACAGCTTTCTTTGTGTTGTCTTTGAAAATAGCAGACATCAGACAGTAACGAAAAGGTCTAGTAGGAAAAAAGGGAGCAGCCCTGGTGAGGTATGAAGCCTGACTGCTGCCTCCTTATTCTTGCTCGCTACAATAGATATTGAAGTTCTACCTGACAGGAATTCTCGTGTGGTTGTGTTTTTGAGTGGCCATTGCAGGAATGATGATTGTTGCTCACTCAACCGTGATGTCACCTCCCCACGGTGTTGTTGAGATGACCCCGTGCCAACTAGCCCGGCTCTCCTGTTCAGGTGCTTCACTGCTGCGCTTGGGCAAGTTGGTGCATGATCATGGCCTCACACTGCCAAGTGGCGCTCATTTCTGCAAAACACGACCACATTACTGTCCTGAAACGGAGATCTATTTTTCAACACTTAATCGCAGAGACCCGTGATCGCAACAAGGGGTTTGCTGCCAGGACAAGTTCCCGTGGCTGGAAGCGCCACATAAAGTGCAAAGTAGGCAGGACAGGCGTCCATAGCTCAGTGTTGTGCTTCACACCACGGGAACTGCTCACCAATTAGCCCAGCAGCTCAGTGGAGCGCGGCTAGCCGACGATGCCAGCATGAGGCGTCGCGCAGCACTACTGTGCTGGGCCAGTCGGCATGCGTGCCCCTGCATCATTGCGGGAGTGCTCCACCACCACTCTGGCAAACTGCGCTCCAGTGGGGTAGGCGCCGGGAGCTAGCGGGGGGGCCTGTGTCCAAGGTCGCTGTGCGGACACCCGCCTCGTGGGAGCACCATCAAAGATCAGTGTGAGGAAGTTTTGATTTTTGGGAACTTGCAAACGAGCTCAGTCTCGACACTTTAACATTGGCAGTAGTAGAAAAAAAACTAATAGCACGGAGGTTTCTAGCCGACGGAGTAGCGTGCCAAAATCCATGTTTAACCAACATCGCTAAGTGAAATATTCAAGATAATTTAAGATTTAGTAAGCCCTGCCCCTCAAGTATGTTGCACATAATGCTAGTTCAATTTTAGCAAATGTTCGAAACCGGACACTGTACCCAGATGAATTGAAAGTCACTAGTGTCACCTCAGGGAACAAACGAGGTGGTAAAACTGAAACCAACAACTATCAGTCAATTACAGTTCTATCTTTTCTAAAATATTTGAACCAGGTCAGCAGTGGCAGTCTTTTTCAAAAAACTTTTCAGCTTTTTGAAGTTTGACAGCACTGAAGAAGACAGTCTTCTCAGTTTGTTTGAAAAAGCAGTCTTTTTCAAACAAACTTTTTCATAAAACAGCAAGTTGCAAACCATTCTTGTAATAGTTTTCGAAAAAGCAGATCCACTAAATGGCACTACTTCATATCAAAGAGGAAATTGTTGAAAACATTAAAAAAAGGTACTAGCACTTGGATTGTTGCTAGACCTCGCAAAAGCTTTTGACACTGTCCAGCATGAAATTCTGCTGAAGAAGCTTGATGGGGATGGTATGTATGGGGTAGCACTAACAGTATTGAAAAGTTACCTCGCTGTAAGAAGTATATTCATAGGAAACGTGTCATCCGCTAAAATGAAAATAACATGTGGCGTTCCACAGGGCCCTGTTCTGGGACCACTTTTGTTTTTGTAAAAAATAATGTCATTCTATGTTATTTAGTCCAACTGACATGATCATGTGTGCTGATGGCACAAATATATTTTTTCCTGGGAAAACAAAATTCTTTAGAACGAAGCGCCAACTTCTACTCTAAAGCTGTCTAACCTGCTCAGTAAAAATTAATTGTCTAAACACAAGCAAAATAAAGTACCTTATATTCAAACCACTAAATAAGGGAGATGACTACAATATCAGTCAATTCTACAGTGGGATCACAGCAGACGAAGTAGTTAAACAGAAATACTTGGGTGTTGGTTTGCATAAAGCTTTACATGGGCTGTGCATGTCAGTAGACTTAAGTCCGATCTATCACATGTTACCTGAAAAACTTATCAAATGCAGGCACTAATACCTAACTGGCTTAAGCAGACATTTTATTCCTGCTTTATTCTGGGCTATACAACATATAATTACAATAAGTTAAATATTCTGCAAAAGGAAGTTTTACAAACATGCGAAAACTGCAAAGGTTACAGGTGCAATCCAAGCACTCGACCACTGTTCATCAAATAAAACACGTGAAAGGCTGACCAGGTTTATTACTTGAAGGTTCTGTGATAAATTTGCAAAGATGGCTTATATTAACAGACATCTGAAAGTGTAAGCAAATACAGTATCCAAAATCGAAAATGAAGGGCTATTCGTATGAGGACTACGGCCAGCAAATCATTATTTTCGACAACTAAAGCATTAAATATGCAAGGTCTAAATGTCAGCTTTCATGATGTCCCATCCTGTTTTAAAAAGGTGTGCGGGACACTTTTAGAGAAAAGAAACATTTCCGTTTTAACTAGATAACTTCTCTGTCGAAGGTACTATGTGTGTATTATGGACTCAAAAATGGGATATAATCAATTTCTAAATGTTTTGGTATCTGCAGAACTGCGTTGCCTAGAATGCACATGAGTAGCTATTCTGCAGTTGTGCTTGTGATCTGTGTTAAGTTAATGAAGCATACTGTACATTGGGTTGGGGTCATAAGGTATAAAGTGATTATTGCTCTTGTACATCTTCTGTCTTCAATTTGAGCAATTTTCTGTGACTTACTTTGTTCGTACTGTTGTAGGCATTGTGTGTTGACTTGCTTATGTGTGAAAAAAGCTGGGACTCCATCATGCGATTTTTCGTCTTTAGGCCCAGTATCCACCTAAACATGTTCATTGTCTGAGGAATAGAGGAGGGAAAAAAAGGAATGAGGCTGGGAAAAAAGGCAAAAAAACACATAATTGTGGGTCACTATATCCCCCTACCGTGCATCATTGCTTTGTGCCACAAGCAGAGCATTGCTGAAGGCATGCTGGCGTAACTGTCATTCAGTGCTTCCATTTCAGCAGCTCCTCTGGTTAGTCTGTTTTAACCTGTCCGCACTCAGTGACAGTTCCTACAGGGCAGGCTTGCCTTTCAGTGCACAGAAACGATGCACCTACCCAAGGGCGGCGAGGCTTGCTTATCTATCTATGTACAGTGCTACCAGTCTCTTTCCAAGACAATAGTGCGCGCATAACCCTTCAGCAGCACGTGGCAAAGAAAAAGAGCAATGTTATGCGAAGGCAGCAGTCATCAAAGCATAGGAGGCAAGAATATGTAAAGCACATTCCTGTGGTTATAATTTTATGCAGGAACGGAGACCGTAACAAGTCAGCTAAAATTACCGATCAGAGGTGTCTCACATGCACAGTTGTTACAAAAAGGCCGTACAAAGCACAGATTTGTAATCTCAGCGAGTGCATAGAAATTGGTAACAAGAATAAGAGGAAATTGCAGGGAAACGCAGTGATACGCAGGCAAATAACAGCGCTGTTGTGAACCCTCTGTTACTCTGTGCTGCAACACTTGGCTACTCAAGTGGTTGCACTGTAATAGTGCCTCTGGAGATAGGAGCGTTATTGTGCTAAGAGGTTATATTCTCTATCATTGAGGCAAGCCCTGATAATGAGTTCGTTTCAGTGACTGAGGCACCTAAACAATTCCATTCTTTGATTGCAAGTGAGAAAAGAGAGCGTGTCGTTGTGGTAAAAGTGTTCATGTAGTGTGGGTGAGTGGTTGTGCCAGTTTACGTGGGATTGTGATGGGTGTATGTAGTACGGTGGTGTGTCAGTTTTGTAATGGTTGTGAAGTAACAGAAAAAAATTACAAGGCCACAGCTTGTGAACATGTGCACTTATATTTGTTGAAAATGAGTCTTGCTGCTTTCCCCCATGATTTTCTCACTTTTTAAGGCTAGCGACTGCATGAGAAACCACATAGTGTTGGGGTGTTCCGGTAGCAGTATGACATAAGTAGTGTAGGCTTCCAGGAAGCTGGGTAGATTGAGCGGCTGTGTGAAGACGTCTGTGATGTTAAGGCAGCTTGCACAGTGCAGCTGAAGTGATTTTTGTGGGCGTCCCTGGTGAGGTTTGCTTGTTTAAGTTTCGTGCCACCAGTGCACTGATCATATTTGTTAGTTTCTTTCTTGTTATCGTCATGCATACTGTTTTCTATAAGTACCTACATCACCCATTGGGAATCGTGCTAGGGGGCTTGCAGTAGGAAAAAAAATAGAACAGCAAACAATTATACATAGCAGCATACAATGAAAATCGAAACACTTAAACCACAGCATTTTGAGGAACATAGAGAACGCATAATTACAAGGAGCAGTAATACGTAACCTAAAATAAACACGCGCAACCAAAGAAAGTGAATACACGGTGAACATTTGTGGGTTGTATGTGATAAACTTGTGGGTTATTTCATCGACTCAGAATGCTGTTTCAATGGATGTTGGGCTATTAGAATCTGAGAATATTGGAATCTGAGAGAAATCTGAGAATTTTTAGCGTGTTCCAGTCGTTAATAGTGTTGGGAAAGAAAGAGTATCTAAGTACATTCAATCGGCATTTAAATTCCCTAATTTTAATATATGATCTCATCATTCGGACCTACATTACCCATTCGTTGCACCAGTTAGCCAGAAAATTTAGTGAATCAATAGGCGCAAGGTGATCTGAATGGCTGTTAATTTACTTGTGAATGATGTAGTCAGCAGTAAGAAATATTGTCTGTGATGTCAACGAAATAACAGGGGCCCCAGAACAAAGCCTTCTGGCCGCCCGGATGTGAGAGGCACAATTTCTGATGGCACTTGCTGAAACATGACACATTGTGAATGGTCTATTAAAAAATTCTTTATCCATCTCCAGTAATATGGCAGATCTTTGCGCTTAGTAATAACTGAATATTTTTAAAAAGTGATGACCTGGTAAGTTTTTTTTTTTTTGTTGTTGATCTGGACGTGAAGTCCACACGTACTTATTGTATTTCCTCAAAAAAAAAAAAGCCTATTCGAAAAAAATTGGCCGCATATCTGCTCCTTTCGTTGCAAATGTCGTTAAAAGACGAGAGTCTTTATCGACTTTTGCAAAGTAAATGCCTCCCTTCGCTTTCCCGTTCACTTCTCATGTTGTTCCTGTTGCGTCGCGCTCCTCCAAAGGTGAAGACGCCAAAGGTTTGCTTAAATCATTTTAAATTTCCCGCGTTCCACTGCTCCAAACCGGGTGTCTCGGTGCCAACGCTGCCGTACGGCGAAGACGCGTGTGAATCGAGGCGCCCTACTTCAACGTTTATAGAACCGCGTTTCCCTACTCCACGTGTGTTCTAAGCAGAACGTGGAACCTATCTAGTGGAACCTCTCGTAACTCTTGCCACTGGATTTCTTCAAATGCCGCCAGAAGCTATATGGCGCGGGCGACAGCAGGCGACAGCGGAGTGATATTTTTTTCTTCAGTTGATGAAGTATTTAATCTCGCCAAAATCAAACATGTACGATTTTTTATAAAGGAACGCTGCAAATATCACGTCTCTATTAATTTGTTGTCTTGTATATGCATAATGTCTTGTTGTTCTTCAACAATATTGACAAGTATGAACATTACACCGGACTTAGACGGGCACATTTAGCTGTGACTGTATAAGACTATTGCGCAGGCATTGTTTTACTTTGGCCGGGTGGCTGAATCGAGTCACAGACAGACCAAAATTTCTGGGTTTAAGTAGCCCAAGAAAGACTATCGTCCTTAAAAAAAAACATGAGGCGCATCACCGTACGAAATTAAGGCACACTGGCTTGTACATGGTGGTGATCAATATATGAGGTATGATATTGGCAAACGTAACTGGCGTGCGGTCAGGTATGAGTGCTCTGCTAAATTATGCAAGCGCACAAAACCGATTTACATCGTAGTGTATTGCTGAAACATGACAAATTGTGAATGGTCTATTAAAAAATTCTTTATCCATCTCCAGTTATATGGCAGATCTTTGCACTTAGTTTGTTGTGACATACAGAATTAAATATGTCTTTTGGTGCAGTTGCTAGATGTAACATTGTTGATAATCTACTACAAAATCCGTGCTGCCTAGGTGACAAAATGCCCTGTGTTAGAAAACAGTTGTCTTGTGTTTTAATATTTTTCCCAATGGGCTGGTTAATGATATTGGTTGAAAGTTAGCATGGTTGTCAGCAATATTTTAGTTTTTTGCCAATCGTGTTGAAGCTTTGACACAGCAAGGGATTTGCAGAACACCAAACCAAGAGCACTAGCAGCCCCATTCTGCGTACCACTTCAGAAAAGCATTAGGGACATCATCATGCCCCGGGGGCTCTTTTACCAAGAAAACATATAAACATTTCTTTGTCAGTTATATCTACTGAGTTAATTCTAGCCCTGTCAGGAGTATAAGCTGTGGAATTTCCCCGCGATCTTATGTGAACCGACGAAAAAAGCTGTTCTAAAAATAGTTCAAGACTGCTTCTGCTTTTTGAGTGCAGAAACACTTCCAGAACCTTTGAGTTACCAAGAATGAATGAGGGTGCTGTTAATTTAAAGTAACATTTCTTTGCGTTTTTTGTTTTGGCCCTAAAGTTTGTGGTGGTAGTTCTTAAATTTGATACATTCATATTGCCGTGGTTTTTCTTCCTGCACTAACCTGCAATGTGGCCAAACTAACAAGAAAGTAAATAATCCCAAAGAAACTGCAAAAAAAAAAAATTTGGGCTGGTCGGCACATATTCAAGAATAGCAAAAACAGTGCGAAGGACGGGACAAAGCAGGACGAAGCACTTTGTCCTGTCCTTTGCGCTGCTTTTGCTACTGAATTTTGGGGAGAAGCAAGAGCAAGTTCAGTAGGGCTTCGCATACGTGAAAACAGTTTGTCACTAATAGAGTTAAAACTCAATTGAATACAAATACCAAAGAGGTAACACTAATTATTCTGTGTTACAGTCGAACCCCGTTATAGTGAAGTCGGTTTGGTGGTAGTAGCTGACATTTGTTGTAACAGTAAAGGTAACAATTGGCACTATTGAATTGGTAATGTGGCAGCTCGCTAGAAGATCCTACACACCGAATCACATTATTCTAGGCTTTGAACCCACGATCCTTACTTGTCTCCTTGTGGCGTTTCAAACTAAATAGACCGGAACATGAGAACGTGAAATCACGACAAAGCCAAGTTCATTTAACATAACAAGCCTGCGTTCTTATTTACTTGAGTTATTATTTCATTTTCTTTAGTTTTGCTTTTTATGCTAGCTTTTCAGTTTCAAGCCACGCGCGAACCAAATATTTCTTCACTATAGCCGATATTTCTTCATTATAACGCACGGCTCTTGCGGTTTCGGTTTCATTATAAAAAGTATACGTCTCCCTGAAATGAAGCGTGACCAACCAAAGTTTGTATTTTGTTCGCAGTAGCTGATAATTCACCATATCAGTGTTCAACTGTACAAAAATATGCACAACTATAGATGGACAGGGGCAGGGAATCGGCCCGTTGGTATACATTCATATGGATGTATGAGCAGTGCCGTAACGAAGCAGTGACGTAACGAAGAGAAGGCAACAACATGAGCGCCTACTAACAAGTAAAGTTGTTTGTTCTCTTTGTTCTGTCTTTGTTCTGTCCGGTTTGCGCTGTGCTATCACTATTGGCGGTGAGACCTTTGAGTGGCGCCCCCTGGCTCTGACGTCGGCTTAGGGATTCGCGCCGCTGTCTGCTACACTCCGCTTGTGAGGGGCAACAGTGCCTGGGCTAGAAATCGCCCGCTTCGTTGCTGTAGTGCGTTAAAAAGCGTATATCTAGCGACTCAGTTATTTTGCCAGCTTCTGACGCATCTGAATAATTTTGAAGCTGTATCCCCCACAAGTTTTGCAACACACGAAGAGAGAGAGAACAACTTTCTTCAGAGTATCGGCCAGAAGACCGTGTGTAACTCGTCCTTTCTTGCTTATTCGCGAGGATCAGCGATCAGAGCTTCTCGATAAGTATTCAAAATGCGTAGGCTTTCCTGCAGTATTTTCAAGATGCTCCTATGAAGACTCAACAGTCTAATATGACGTACCAAGCAGCGGCCTCTACACGCTCATTGCACAGCAGGAAATAAAGCGGCTTTCTTCTGTTTCTTTCGTTGTTGTCTTGTATCGGATTAATGTTTCTTGCTTTTTTTTCTGCCCTACGCATTAATTTTCCTGCGCTGTCACCAACTTCTTATTAGGAGGTTTTGGGATGTTTGGGAGCCTCAGAAATGTCGTGTGGATATTTCTTTCATTTTGTATGGCATACATTCCCTTCTTCACAAATTGGCTTTCATTACGGCTGCGTGCAAGAAGGTGCATATCCGCAGCGTGCTTTGTTTATTCACATGCAAATACAATGAGAAGGTTTGTGCTACGCCACCGCGATCGTGCCCTAAACGTGGTCCACAGTACTCGAAGGCGGCTTTTGTGCTCCGAATTTCTATCGTAATTATATCGTTATCATAAAAAACTGACTCTCAACTCGAACAATGATGACATGATTACGGTCTTGAAGGCATGATATACTCGCTAACTAACTTACAAAATAGTATACCTGCATATATTACAAGACTCGAAACCGAAGATAGAATTCCAAGTAGCTCTTTATTGCTTTTCAACCCTTCCAGGCGAGAAGAACAAATCCTATTCTACTCGGGATGGCGTTCTATGATTTGAAGAAAATTACTTTTACTCTCTTGATCTGGACTGAGAACCCGGCCCACTAACCAGATCGATTAATTTGTTAAACAAAGTTTTCCCCTCCTCCCCTTACTCCTGCTCCTCCTCTTGAGTGCAGTTTTCCTATAACGGATATTCGAATATCGGGAAGATATGGCTGTGCAAAATGTTCCGAAATATCCCTCCAGGTCTTAACAAACATATATGTGTTACTATAAATTTAACGAAGACGTGACTCGTTTTGCTCAATAAACCTCCATACTGGTATAGAATCAGCACGCGCGTATATACACACTGGGTTATTTGGAACTCAACCTACAGTTTTTGCAGTCTATAGTGCATGTCGGCAAACTTTCATGCCTTGACAACGTAAAGTGATGTGACAAAACGCGTTCGAGCGTTCGGCAAGGTTGCAAAAACTGTTTTACCTTACATATGATTAACGGGAATCGTGATGCCTTCTGCCAAAGCCGAATGCCCTGAAGGCCGAGAATTTGTTTTGGTCTTCCATTTTCGCTGTTGTTGGCTATTAGCAGCTGACTGTTCCTTTTGTTCGAATGCTTACATGAGAAGCTGACGCCTAGCTCCGACTCTTCGCGCTCCGCACAGGACCGGCTTCGCAAGGAATGGGGTGGCGCCGGCAATGTTTCTCCCGTAGCGGTACCCAAAACTATACTTTAATTGACACCATGAGCTAGTGTATGCGATTTTAAGCCTATTATTATGATAAAAAGTTACCCACACGCCAATTCTGGTGCGGACAAGCATCAGACGTTGACCGAGCGCAAAGAAACAGCAGGGAGAGCGATCCTGAGTGAAGCAGACGACAAATGCGAGAATCCCTAAGCTGACGTCACGGAGGCGCGCTTCGCAGCGCCGCCTGTGTTCGCGCTCACCGCCAATAGATAAAGGCACTTGTTCACCTTTTAACATATGCTCCACCCTGCTGTGCACCTTTGCTTTTTGAATGTTTGGCACTTCAACTATGCACAGTGATTGTCGCACATGTTCAGATCACCTGGAAGATGCTGAACTTGCACTTCTGCTGAACCGTACCTGTTTTCGAGCTGGAGTGGAAAGCGCTTATGCTTTGAATATTAACAGCTAGGACAAGACAGACAGCAACAACTGTGCTTCGTCTGGTGTTGTTGTCTTTCTTGTCCTCGTTGTTAACATTCGGAGTGTGAGCGCTTTCCGCTCCAGCGATACAGCACCAAGTAGCCCCTGCAGATGCCCTGTTAATGTGTTCCAAGTCGCTTCCTTGCAGTCGGTTGACAGTGCCGGCAGCAGACACCTCGAAACTTGGTGACACGGCGGGCAAGATGCCGCTCAACATAAGATTGTTTGGTCTGTTTCGGTAGCGCGACTGCGTGTGGCAGAACACGGGCTTCACTGTGGTGCTGTTGATGGGCAGGGCCAACAGCGACCGGGCACACTCTGTTGTTTCTGTGAAGGAGCTTTCACTGTCCCAGTCTTTTGGGTTTGAATTGTTTGGGATAGGGCAAGTTTGTTAATGGTCACAGGAAATTGCCGCTTCCACATGAAAAGCAGAGGACAGTCGAGAAGAAAGCAAGGACAGTGAGTAATTGTGCTTTCTCCTCGACCATTCATTGTTTTTTATGTTGCAGCTGTCTGGATGTTTACATAAAAGGAGGCCAAGTGATGTGTTCGGAGTGTCCAGGGGTGCTCTTGAACGATTTGAGGAGAGGCACAATCGAAAGGGGCGGTTCCTCCTTCCTCTCCCGGGCAGTTCCAAGGCTAAATGTTTAGGGGACGGCGTGCGCTTGACTGTGTGTGCACAGAATTGTGCTTCCAAGCCATAACGTTGCAGCCGTTCACTCCAATTTTGTTGCATCTCATGAAAGCCAGACTAAAAATGTATGGAGGCCTTGGCAGCCTCTTGAAGGTGAACAGCCCCAAAACCAATAGCAGCGCCTGGCGATGCGCTCAAGTGTCGGACCATGGGTCTTATTCTCCAAAACAACGGCCATCATTTGGAAATGACGTGCTGGCACAACAAATGCATGTTATCTTTGCTTTGGCAGTCCTGTGAGCATGCAAGCACCTACAGATTTCAATGGCGACTGCAACAAATCAAAGCGCGAAGTGATGTGGGGATAGGGATTTTTGGTTTCGAAGCGAATACCAGGCAAATAATGATTCTGTACGAATAGTTGGGATTTAAGTAAGATTGAGCGATTTCTAATAAAAAAACAAATCTGCAATTTTTCAAGCATGCTTCAGTAACTAACCCGTAGAAAAATAGAAGTATCATTTTAAAGGGCTTGCAAACTATCATTGCATAAGACACACATAAACAAGCTTTTTTGCTGCTTTTAGCTTTCTTGACATTATATGTTATGTGGCGACAACTTTTGCCTTATGTGGTGTCATCAACGAGTCGTACCGTACTTACCCAATTCTAACGCGCACCTTTTTTCCGCAAAAATAGGCCGAAAAATCGCATGCGCGTTAGAATCGGATACGAAACCGAAACTGCCTAAACAGCTGAAATTTCGTTCCACCCATCGCCATCGCCATCTCAAGATGGCGCCAAGCAGCTTTTAGCAACAATTTTTTGTATCTAGGCGCCTGGGCTTTTCTTCCGGCGTTCACACAAATCGTCAAATTATTCCACTTGCATGCTTGATATCAGCAATGGCAGCAGCGGCAACGAAGGTGCGCCGCTTTCACGGCTTACGAGCGGCTCGCACGCGTTCACAACGAGTGGTTGGCTGAAGCATATGCCTATGGAGAAGCTCACGGGATGGGCATGCGAGGCGTGGGCCACGATCCCATCGAACATGGTTGAACGTTCGTTCAGAAGTGTGGCATCGTGAACGCGCTTGACGGCACCAATGACGAGATGTTGCGGTCAGCGGAAGGCGACAAGGAGCTCTCGGAGAGCGACGAGGAGTGAGATGAGTGAGATTACTTCGGGGAATAAATCGCCCGTTTCTCTCGCTCACAAAGTTCCTTGCGCGTTACAAATGGAGTTGCAAGTTTTTTCGGTTTTTTGCCTGGAAAATCGGGTGCGCGTTAGATCGGGGGCGCGTTAGAATCGGGTAATTACGGTATATTGTGGCAAGATGAGTGAACACATTTTTCCCAAAAAAGTGTAAAGGGCAGTTTCATGCATGTTGACATTTTATCAAGGAAAGTCTGTCTATGTGGCACCGCAAGGCATCAAAATTAGCGTCGTATATCGTCCCTCATTAGCATGCCTGGTTCAATCTTTCTTCTCGCCAGTTCCTCCCCAATTCGAACAACGCATGAATTTTATTTTTAGAAAGAACTGGGAATGGTTCAGCGAGGGGCATTTCACACCTGATATAGATGGGTGGAAAGGGCTGGGGCCAAGAGTAGCCAAAGTTCCTGATAACAACGGGGTCCACAGACCAGTGTCAGCGCGTTTTTCTCAACAAAGCTCGGTGTCTTGGAGCATGAAGCTGAATGAGCTTGCCCTTTTTCGTATCGTCCGTATAAGAATAAACGGAACATTACAGATTTTAGAGTGAGACCAGCTTTGTACATCACTTGCGCTGAAAACCGGGCACCATGACCAGGCACTTGTGGGTGGGCTTTGTTACCTTGAGAGTGTTGACTGTGGTAACTTGAACGTGGCTAGGTTATCACGATGTGAAAAGAGAAGCACCAGAACCAAAAGTATGTGTAATGCCAAGGTGCTGGCCAAAAAGCATCTTCCTCTCAGTGTAGTGCCAGTGTGGGACAGCCCACCGTGCATGTGTGCAGAAGACGTCCAGTTCCCAACTAGTTCTGACTTGTTGCCAAGAATGTGTTTTGTGTGTTTTAGGGGGGAATGTTCTATTTTCAAGTAGGTGCAATTTGATGCATCACAGCTTGTTGAAACGACTGACCCATTGGAGAGTCTTTTCTCACGCCAGCCATTGTTTCCTTGCTCAAAAAACAAGCGTCACGTCAAAATGGCGGCAGTTGTATGTGAGGGAGAGAGTGGAGGGGGGAGGGAGCAGGACCCATGATGCAGTCGTCTTCGATTCACCAGTTCCACGTAGTGCTGCAGAATCAGCCTGGCCTGTCGGCGGGGGAGACAGCCAGAGCTCCCAGGAGGCGAGGGATGGGGCAAGAGATGTGATGGGAGGGTATGGGAGATTCTTGTGACTTGGCCATATGCCCCACTCGGCTATGTCTGCATGCTTGGGCTAGCAGTATGTATTGCTAAATAAATGAAGCCCCTTGATCGTGGAAATGTACTGGTCGGGCTGGCATCGGTTGTGCTTTTTCAAGCTGCAAAAGCCTGAAGTTCAGAATGGGACGTTTTTCCCAGCGGGGCAAGCACTGTAGTTTACTTGCACTTACTGCAGGCCTCATTCTCTCCTCTGAAACTAGTGCTTGAGATTGTGCTTCAAACTATGGGACGGGCGGATGTTCAAAAGTCACTTCCCAACTCTCGGTTAGTTGCAGGCTCGTCACACATCTGACTGGCTACGGGGGCGCCCTCCCTGGGTGCCTGTTTCTAACCGCAGTGTGGTGGTGTTGTTACCCAAGCTGCCAGCCCTGCAAGTTGACAGCATCATTCTGTTGAAACCCCCAACAACATAGTTCAAATTGCAACAACTGTGTAAAATGTGTAGCACTAACTTAAAACCCAAAACCTCACAGGACTGGTGCAACTAAGGACTTCTGTCTCCTGTGAGGACACAAATTTTAGCAGTGTAGTTGTTTAAGCTTTAGCTTGCTCCGGTGGCATTAGTGAAAAAAAATGCAAAGAAAAAAAATCTGCGTCGCCTGCAAAGGGTGCACCACTGCATAGAGGGCGTTGTTACGGGAAGCAGAAAAAGGACAGTGGCCCATAGCTCCAGGGGATCGGCACGGGCTCAGCTTGCGCTGTCATGGCCGCCTGACCATAGTTCATCATGCAAATACATCGCTGCTCCATCGTCCAATGTTCGCCTCATCTTCACCCTGTTGCCACGTGACACTGAAGCTGGCTTTCTTCACAAGGGCATATGCATGTATGCACCCTTCACTGTGCCATTTTAAAGGTACTGCTCTTTCTTGGGCCAAGTGTGGGGTACCGGCCTGAACAGCCTTGTAAAATCTGGCTAAACTTGGTCTCACTCCTCAGCACATAGCCTAACCTAGCAAAACCTAGCGAAACTTGGCAAGACCAGAGGAAGCACCGTTTCTCCACGAGTGCCAGTTTTCCTTCTAGAGGAGGTGTGTGTGCTTGGCCATTGTGGAAGGTTAAGCTTGTAACCTGTCCTGCCTGATCTCCTCCCGTGGCGTGCCTGCAGATGGAGAGCGACCCGGAGCGGCTGCGGAGGCTCCAGGAGCTGGAGCGCAAGCTCCTGGACCAGGCCTCCGAGATCCACGTTGATGGACTCCTGGTGAGTGGACCATGGGGGAGGCCCAACATTGCCTCTCCTACCCACGGTCCTCTAGGCCACAGACGAGGGTTCTTCTGAGTATGCGTTGAGCCACTTGGTGGCTTCGGACTGCACCAGGCGGTCGCGATCTTCCGGTGGGCATCTTTCTCCACCGACATATTCAACTCTCCGTCCTCCTCAAACAACCTGCTCTAGCCTCGGAAAGCCCTTGGAATTCCAATAAAGGTTTTCCCTTCCGATGTCATTTCGATTCCACCTGTGCCCTTCGTGTGCCTGCTTTGCTTGTTTCGTGGTTATTGTGGCTGTCTTTGCTTCTCCACTGACCTTTCCGCATCTCATCATTGGCCTTCTAGTCCTTTTTAGCCCCTGCATGTTTGTGTCTTTCATGTAGAAATGAAACACTTTACGTGGATCCGTTGCTCTGAACCTCTCTTCAAAGCGTATTTCACTCTGAGCTCCTCAAATTTCAGACTGCACCCTGCCTTAATCTTCCTGCACTGCCGTAGCGCACGTCCTGTGATATGGGCCGACACTGTGCTGAGCTTGCGTGGTACGAGCAAGTGGGATATTTGCGGTAGTGTTTTGTTTGTTTTTCATTACGTTTGTATGATTTGGCGTTTTTTGTGTTTCTGTGGCATAAACTGAGTTGAAGTTCTATTCTGTAGCTTGGTTCGGTGAATTCCCTGCCTTGTTAGTTGTTTTACTATGCGCACCGTTCTCTCGTTTACTTCAAGGCATGATAGCACATCTGATTTTAAGCTGTTTGCAAATGTAGCGCCTAGAACCATTCTGCCTTTCCAAACTGTCTGCTGCACTTTGTTATGCACACAAACAGAGTTTGAGCACATCGTTTTCTTGTAATTTTAAGTTGTCGTGCACGAGTTCTTGAGTAGCTTTTGTCTTCATTTGTCCACACTCCCACATATTTTGTTAAAAGCCATTATTCCAGACTTTTCACTGCGAAATTTCAGGACAAGCAAACTTGCAAGCGTCAGTGTGTGGCATGCCTCTTTGGGGCAACATTTTCGCACGACACTGACGCTGCGCAAAAAAGCCTGACGCATGCAATCCTCACGCGAAACAAGTGCGTGCTAACTCTGTCGTATATAACTGGAGACGGACGTCACTTGTTAAACATTTATAACCTGAAAAGAAATTTCTCGTCAATTTAATGGCATGGGTTAGGAATTGAGGGTTGTTACTCTCTGGCAATGCTTGCAGTACTGGGCATACCAGCTGGTGGAGAGAGTCAAGTATACTCCTTGCATTGGTAGTGGGTGGAAGAACCCGCATTTCTTCATGTCAAAGCATGCCAAATTCTTGTTCCAATGCTTTGCCATCCTGTCTTAATCGTCATTTTTAATTTTGTTGTACCATTTGTTTATCGGGGACTAGTGCGTGTGTTAGGTGCTGTTTGCTTAAGTTAGGTTTGTTGTTGTTGCCATGTTTTAGAATCTATATACACACCAAAACAAAGATGCTCGTATTCGAAAAAAAAAAATTATTCGCAGTCAGTTCTTAGTGTTTGCATCAGATTTGTGGTAGAGAAAAGCTACCCTGGACGTGTCTTTGGGCAGGCGTGTCCTAGGGCATTGTGCTGGGCCTGGTCCGCGTTGGCTGGCAGGGTGCAGAAACAGGCTCAGTGAAGCTGTCCTGCACACTGTCTTCCCCCGCTGAGTGGTGGGCACTGTGTAGCTGTGGGCACGGGGAGTGAGGCCTGTTTCCCTCTCCTTCCCAGGATGCCATCCAGGCCCTGGTCATGGACTGCAACAGTCCGGCCCTGCGGCGGATGAAGAACATCGACAGCTTCCTCAGCCGATGTGAGTGGGGCCACTGCACTGTCCACAGCACGGCCCCGGTCGCTGCCAGAGCCACCCATTCAGTGTCCTCGCTCAGTTGGAGACAACATGTAGACGGGATTGCGAGCACTCTTCGTGATAAGTAATGCGCACTCGGTGCTCTGGTGCTCCGGTCAAGGAACCATGGGAGCATTACTCGCTGGTGGAACCCTGAAATGGCACAAAGCATTTGCACCAGCCGTGTTTTCCCTCCTACCGTAGGTCGGCGTACTTACTCGTGAGTATGTACACTCATTTGTACTCAAACTCACAAGTGAGTATGATGATGAGTGAGTACACACCCAGACAAAAAAATGAGTACAATGATGAGTGAGTACAGGCCGAGACGAAAAATGTGAGTACGATGACAACTAAGTAGACACATGAGTACATGTACTCGTGAGTAGTATTCACAAGTACAGTACCCATGAGTCATGAGTGCAGTACTCGTGAGTGCAAACTTGCGAGTCTGATCATGCATTTGAATCACAACAGGCATGCACGAGTCTCGCGCATTTTGGGGTACCGCAGCAGCTCTCGTAAGGCAGGTAAAATGAGGTGATGAGGGGGAAAACTGCCGTCCTTGCCATTCCCTGTTCCGCGGCTTGGGGCTGCCATAGCAAAAGCAAGGGCAGGCCGGGTGGCTTCGCTCTCCCTACTCCGTTCGAATTACATAGGTCAGTCGACCTAGCATAGCGCTTGATTGCGAGAACTAATTAGTAGAAACGCTTTTGAATACAAATAAATGTGAGTGAAGATTGAGTACAGATTGAGTATATGTACAAGTGAGTACAGATGAGTTGAGTACAAGTACTCGTGAGAATTAGTGAGCTTGAGCACAGGTTGAGTATGCGGACAAGTGAGTGCACAATCAGCACTAGTACTCGTGAGGGCTGATTCACAAATGAGTATGTGGTGAGGGAGTACGAGTGATTTTGAGTACAGACAAGCTTTTTGAGTCTGAGTTTGAGTGAATACAGCGTAAAGTAAAAAAATTGTGATTGAGTTTGGGGGGTCACCTACGTAAGCCTAGTCTGGGAAAGAACTGCATCTGGTAGCGTTTACGCAATCGTCCCGCCGTGAAACTTGGCGGCTCTCGCGCAACTCCCCACCCGCCGTGCACCAAGTGGCATGTGGCTCAGGATTCGGGCGGAAATGGACACCATAGACTCGCGAATATCGTTGCGCGTGCAAACAGACAGCGGCCACAGCAGGATGGGTAGTGCGGTCCTGCTGCAGCGTTCTCGCAAGGGAAGACAAAGGGTTTCCGAGTGGAGGTTGCAGGTGCGGGTGGAAGGGGAAGTCCTTGCCCCAAGAGGTCGTCCGGTCCAAGGAGGGCTCCACCCCGCTTCCAACCTCGGACCGGTTTTCCCCACCCTCCTCTCGGAGCGACGAGCGTGCCCTCTGAGGCGTCGCTGGAGAAACGGGAACCGAGACCCGAAACTGGTTGTTACCAGGGTGGTGGACGCCAGGCAGCGCAGCGCATTGCTGCGAGAGGGTTGCCTCCATGCGCCGGCAGCGTCAGCCGGCTTGGCCGTAGAGGAGGCAGGGCGCGAGTGCTGTTGCTGTTCTGCCAGCCTATGGGCAGTTTTATGGGTCACCGCTGTTCCCCAGGAGCCGGCCAGCTTTGTGCAGCAGAAGTGTGTTCCCAGATCCATACTTGAAACTGCGCATACGGACGGGACAAGGAAAAGAAGAGACAGGACGGGCGCAGTCTCGCAACTAGTTTATTGAAAAAATGATCGAACAAACTAGTTGTGAGTCTGTGCCCGTCCTGTCTCTTCTTTTCATTGTCCCGTCCACTAGCCCGACAACATGCTTTACTGTGTTCCCATTGTTTGCAGAAAAGAGCAGAGGGTCAGTTTGCCCCTCCAGTGGGTTGGAAAATCGAGTTTCGGCTGGTGGTGTTGCTGGAAACCATTGTGTGCGTTTTGTGTATTCATGATGTGTTTGGTTGGGGAAAACAGTCATGGCTGTGAAGCGTACTCCACTGCGCTGGTCGCTAGAAAGAGGCTTGGCAGCATTAACTCTTGGTTACTGTTTCAACACGCTTGCATTTGTGGGAAGCATTTCTTGGGATGTGTGCAGGGACCTACGCGACAGTGTCGAGGGAGTGGGTGGCACTGACCTTCTTCCCCTGGTTACTGCAGACGAGAAGGCGGTGTCCAGCATCTCCTCGTGCCGCATGAAGCCGGACGACTTCAAGGTCATCAAGACCATTGGCCGGGGGGCCTTCGGAGAGGTGCAGCTGGTGCGGCACAAGTGGACCCAGCGGGTGTACGCCATGAAGCTGCTGAGCAAGTTTGAGATGACCAAGCGCTCCGACTCGGCCTTCTTCTGGGAGGAGCGGCACATCATGGCGCACGCGCGCTCCCACTGGATCGTGCAGCTGCACCAGGCCTTCCAGGATGACCGCCGCCTCTACATGGTCATGGACTACATGCCCGGGGGAGACCTGGTCAACCTCATGAGCAACTACGACGTGCCCGAGCACTGGGCGCGCTTCTACTGCGCGCAGGTCGTGCTGGCCGTTGACACCGTCCACGCCATGGGCTTCGTCCACAGGCGAGTTTCGCACGAAGGGGGGCGGGGGGGGGGCTGTTTGATTCGACTTTGACTGGTGTACGCAGAGGTGAACAGACGGGTGACTCCAGCTACAGCGAACATGGTTTATTACCCTTCAGTGTTTTCTTCTTCTTGTTTCTCCAGGCGGCCGGCTGTACAACATCTTCCGAAAGAAGCGAGGCTATGTAGGTTTTGGGCGGGATGCTGCAGCGACCGCTTCGGGTGTGGCCATGCGATTAGGCTTGTGCGAATAGTGGATTTTTGGTTCGAAGCGAATACGAAGCGAATAGTGAATAGTACCGAATAATTTCGAAGCGAATAGTTCGAATAATTAAAGTGCTAAAACACATTTTAATAATTTTTGAGGCAAACAATTTCTTCAAACTGTTTATTTCAAGTCTTTACAAGTTCTTGTGCAAACTTAAACTGTTTGTTTCGAGTGTTTACGAGCTCTCGTGCAAACACACTAGCTGTTCAACATTCTTAGTGAGCATGTGCTCCCTCCTGCCACTGACAATTGTTCCAGCTGCAGAGAAAACTCGTTTGCTTGTGGTCTGGGTCGCAGGAATCCGCCTCTTTCATTGCGGTGTTCTGCCACCTAGCGTGCCTAGCGGAAGTTGAAGCTGTAGGGTTTGCCGGCGTTTCCTCCGGCTGCGTTCTCGTTGTATGCACGGCAATCCCACATTACGGCGAGGAGCAGCCGAAGTTTTTCTTCTGTGTTGGTGTTATAACGCCTTAAGACGACAGCCCCTGGTCATCACATAATACCAGGCGGCTTCTTATCACTGAATGAGGGCTGGCAGAGAAATCTCGGACAGATTCGTGTGCCGTCCGAGTAGCAGAGCGAGCAGTACTTGGAGTCGTCTGGCATGAAGTGCGATCGCCAGCTCAACAAAGGCCGGCAGTTCGCTGGACACATGTACGATTGGTACACGCGATTCGCATGCGACTGATCGTTACGACTGTCGCCACGACTAGTCGTGAATTTGAGACGGCCCGATGCGCGCATGAGATGCGTCGTCGGCGTCGCTCCGCCCACTGTTTTTGCTCCATGGTCAACTACGATGATCGCTGAGCTGAATTTGTAGATTCTGCGCGTTTGTTCGCAAGAAATGGATAAAGCAAGCAATCGTGAAGCGTTTTCTGCCTTCGGAAACAGTCCGCGCACACGCCGGCCGCGCCTGCCAGCTCGGCACACTCAGCGGCTCGAACCGGCGCAGACCACGGTAGCAACCGCGCTTGTCGCTGCTCTTCTGAATCAATCTGATCGCTAAAAAGTTCTACATGCGAGAAAGTAGGTGTTAGTGTGGTGAAAAATTGTGCTAGGGATTGTTGTCAGGGCTTATTTTAAAAGCGGCGATTAGATATATCTGCCGCGATGCAAGCCTATACGCTGACCGGTCGCCGCGGCGCGCGGTGCGCCGAGCGGCCGAGAGATGGCGATACCTGCGCGGAAGCATCGAAACAGGCTACGCAGATGTTTCGGTCACCGATCGCTCAAACGGCAGTTATAACTTAGAGTTCCACATGCGAGAAAGGGGATGATAGTGTAGTGAAAAGTTGTGTTGCGGATTGTCATTCGCAGTTGCACAGATAGCAGCGATCAAATATCCGCCAGGATGCCGAGCCGACGCGAGCGACGCAAGCCGCCGTAGCTGATCGCGTGCGGCCGACGGGAAGCGATAGAAGCCGACACCGTTCCCTTTTCGGCACTCCGAGTTACAGCGGAACGTAGCACAAGTTGTGGGCATTGTTCCGCGCACAACGAGCACACACAAAAAATCAAACGATGTAAATACAACCACGACCCCTTCCCGCTTGTGCGGGAGCTGTGGGGAATGTCGTCTGCTGCCCCTACTGGACTGCTTAGAGACTTGGCCGCTAGGGGATTGCGCATGCGCAGTGGGGTTGTGAAAGAGGCGGATTGACAGGTACCTGCGGGCAGCTCCAACCAGTTCTGGGTACAGCTGGCTTCCTTCTTCGCTCCACCAGGCCAGAGGGTCTGAAGATCGGGGAAGAAGTGGGGCTTTCAAATAGTTGGCTACGACATCCGCAACAGAACAGCCTGACTCTCGATCTGTTTCCGAACGGAAGCTCTGGAATGCATGCCACACTGAGTGTTCTGGCGTCTCGGGCAGACACGCACCACTTCCGCTTGTACCATCAGGAGGCTGGTGGTATTCTTCAATCTCTTCGGCAGCAGTTGTGAGAAGTTCTGATGCCCACTGTTTTTCAGATTTCTCCATGTAGCAGGCATCTTTGTACCTCGGGTCGATCAGCATTGCCTAGGCTGGAAGCCTAGACATTTTGATGTCAGGAAACCTTGTTTTGATGCTTTTCAAGAGGCCAAAAGCAACTGCAGCCTCATCAGGTTCGTAAGAACGCTGAGAAAGTGCAACTTTTGTGCATTCTAGGAGAGGGATGACCTGAGACAGAGTCGGGTAGCCAGCACCTGACAGTGCAGAAGTTTCGCTGCTGCAGCTAGGAGCTTCCACTCGGATGTGGTCAGGTTCTCCACAGCGTCGGACTCTGCCAGCTCAAGAGTAATAGGCCCCCGAAGCCTCAGCAGTCTGGCCATCATAGCGTGCTCACTATTCCAGCGTGTTGGTACATCCTGCACCACTTCGAGGGGATCCAGTTGCATTTCCCTCTGGATTTCTAGAAGGCGTGCTCGGGCAGTTGCGCTCCTCTTGTACCGGTCCTGCAGTTGGCACATAGCTGCGAGAGTCCTTGCGCATTTCGCTTCAGGTCAGTTATGCACAACTGGAGCGTGTGTCCGAAGCATAGAACGCCTTGCCAGGTCGACCGTGCCACTGCCGATACAAAGTTCCTGCCATTGTCCTGGACCACGTAAATTGGAACTTGGCCTTCCGCTGGAATCTCCCATTCCACAAGGACGCTTTCAATGAAACGTTGCAAGTTTTCAGCGGTGTGGCATACCGCCATTTCGGCACATGCCAGCGCGTGCATGTGCTGCGCAAATTCCTTGTCCATGACGTGGCAAGTGACACACGTAACTGTCATTCGCATGCGAGGTCCAACTATCAGTCGTGAGTGATATGGCCTCGACTCCGCATTTGAGAACCTTGGCAAGGTTGCTTTTCACCTCCGCCTTCCTTTCTCTGTACAGCTCCGGGACAATCACTCTTGAGAATGTCGTGCGTGATGGCACTGTATAGTCAAGCATGGCGAAATTCATCATGTTCAGAAAACCAGGCTCCTCGACGCCTCGGGTGATGAACTGGGCGACCAGTTTCATCATCGCCTTAGCTTTGGGTGCACTCGCGTGCATCCTAGGCCTAAAGCATTCGGCCACCGACGGTTGCACGCTCGGTCTTGCTTGGTTCACGTCCTTGACTTGCGCTGATCTTTTGGCTGCTTGAAGCTCATCTTGATAAATCTGGTAGATGTCGGGATGCCACTTCAGGTGCGAGGCCAGGGTCGTCGTCGTGCCTGTCAGTGTTCGTAGCACAGCTTTGCATTTCAAACAACAAGCCTCGTTGCCAGGGGGTATTTTCAAGAAGTGCTTCCATAGGGGATTTCCGATCTTTGCAGCGCTTGTCATAAAATAGTAGGACGAGCACCAACACTAACGATACGGTGCAGCAAAAACGTTGGGTGCAGCTCCCACACGTTTGTGTAAACGTGCGCCCTTGCGCTTCAGTGTGCCTGCTGCGCCAACATAGAGAAAATGGCGCTTGTTTTACGGGGGTTGTGCCCCCACAGGCGTAAAAAAACAAAATAAACTTGCCTCCAGTGACGTTATTCGCGTTTACCGAATACTTCGAATTTTTGTAATTGTACTGATATTCGAATCGAAGCGAATTTCGAATATCCTATTATTTGATCGAATATTTGAAAAAACCGAATATTCGCACAAGCCTATATGCGATATGTCTTGGCACTGCGTCACTGCACCGGCTTCTCCTTGTGCTTGCTCTGCAGGTGGCGTAAACTCTTGCACTCGTGGCAAGGGTACCAAGTGAGTGCGGTTGCGACGCACAACGCTATCCCCAGTGTCCACGATGTAAGACCCGATCGGTTCAGAGGCGGCGTCCACTACCTTCTGCATGTCGCTCACCCAAACTTCTTCGCCGTTCAGAATATCAACTGGATCCCGGACACCGTGACGACTGTTGTAATCTTCGCGTTGGTTCTCCCGGCTTGCTGTTTCGAACTTCCGGACTGCGAGGGTGTCGGGCGTTGCAGGTAGTAATGCTCTGGTTGCCTGAGATAACTTAGTGCGCAAGCGGCGACCCATGAGAAGCTGCTGTACTCCAGTTGCGGAAAAAACTAACGAAGACAGGAGAGAGACGACACGAGACAGAACGCACTTTCAACAAACTTTATTAAGAAGAAATCACAGATTTATACTGCCCACACTCTCTCCTACACACTCATCCAAAAAACCAATGAACCAACACCTCCTCCCCTCGGTGCATTATCACACTCTTAGGGCACGTGCCGCTGCTATTGCGGTTTCACGATAAATCGTCTTGCCCAAGGAAGTGCATCTCTTTTTCCATAAGTGCGAGGGAGGGGGTGCTTACACAGCTATTTCATTGAGGCCAATGAAATAGCACGTGTTGGGAACAGCTGTGTAAGCACTCCCTTCCTCGCACTTGTGGAAAAAGAGATGTACTTCCTTGGGCAAGACAATGATTTATCGTGAAACCGCAATAGCAGCGGCATGTGCCCTAAGAGTGTGATAATGCACAGAGGGGAGGAGGTGTTTGTTCATTGGTTTTTTGGATGAGTGTGTAGGAGAGAGTGTGGGCAGTATAAATCTGTGATTTCTTCTTAATAAAGTTTGTTGAAAGTGCGCTCTTTCTCGTGTCGTCTCTCTCCTGTCTTCGTTAGTTTTTTGCGCAATTGAAGTACAGCATGGATTACCAACTCGCCCAATCCTACAGCCTACTAAGTTACATGAGGAGCTGGGAAGGGCTGTATCCGTTCTTTAATGGTGTAGTCCTGTAAGCCAGCAAGGTAATATACGGGTCCTGCGTCTTGGACATAGATGTCTTGATGATCTTGTTGGCAGCTTCCGCTAATCTATCAAGTCATCTGTCGAGTACTGCGTGATAGGGGTCGTCGAAGAACCTTTATCACAACATCTCTAGCAGAAAAGATCGGAGTAAAGGCTTTAAGGCAAGAAAAGCTAAGAATTGGATCCTTTGGAGGGAACGAAAAATTGCAATCTATGGACGTCGTGAAGGTGATGGTAAAGAGTCGAGGAAAGGAGTCCGCTGTAGCTGTTGAAGCCTTTAAAGTAGGCATCATCTCTCACAGCCATCTCCCAGCACCTGACAGAAACATCAGAGACAAGGTGAGGGAACTCAGGCTAAAATTGGCGGACAACGAGTTTGAAACGAAGGACGTTGGGACAACCGGACTTCTCATCGGGTCAGATCACTACTGGGAGTTCGTCACAGGACAGATGCGACACATCGAGAACCGACTAGTAGCAGCCGAGACCGCACTGGGCTGGATAGTGCATGGACCAGTGAGTGACAATACGATCAGACTGAAAGAGACACAGGCAGTGGTGGTGCTCGAGGTTGAGGCGAATAACGTGGAGTTGAAGACAGGACTGGAAAGATTTTGGAGCTTAGAAGCCATCGGAATTGAAGCTAGGACGAACCAGATGGTAGCATGGTTGCCCAAAAATTAAAAGAGCAGGTGTCGAAAGAAAATGGGTGCTATAAGGGGAACTTGCCGTGGAAGGAAAACATCGACATGCAAACCAACAAGGAAACTGCAATGAAATCGGCTGACGAGGGGGTTGAACAAGAATGAAAAGCTGATCGAAAGGTAGGACAAAGCCATCTCAGAATACTTCAGTTCAGGAGTTGTCGAGAAAGTGAGCGAAAATTTAGGATGCGAGTCCCATTTATGTTACTACGTGCCGCACCATGCGGTAATACGGGAAGACACGGAAACGACGAAAGTTCGAGTTGTTTTTGATGCATCATCGAGCTCAATCAAGGGAAAATCATTGAATGGCAATTTGGAAGCCGGTCCTAATTTCAACGAAGATATGTTTTCACTACTTCTCAACTTTCGGAAAGAAAGGTAGCTCTAATGGGCGACATTGAGAAAGCATTTCTGCAAATAGCAGTGCACGAGGATGGCCGAGACGCATTATGATTCGTCTAGTACACAACGCTGAAGGCAGGCTGACCAACAAAGTCGAAACATGGAGAATGACCAGAGTCTCTTTTGGAACAACGCCAAGCGGCAACAGTTAAACATCACCTGGAGCAAATGAAGGATGAAAGCTGCTGGAGGGAATTTACGTCGACGACGTGATTTTTGGAGCACAGTGAAAAGGACACAGCCCCCAAAGAAACACGATTGGAAAGGGACACAACGATACTGGGTATGAGAGGGAAACACTCAGAGGACATGTTTGTCGTCGTCACTTGGAACATCCATCTTTCTACTGGAAATGACAACATGTCCTCTGAGTGTTTCCATTTCATACCCAGTATCATTGTGTCCCCTTTCAGTCGTGTCTCTTTGGGGGCTGTGTCCTTTTCACTGTCGTCTAATATCTTATTGAGCTCTTCTTCATTCGACGGCCAGTTTCGGAGCTTCATTGATGCTCTTTGAAAAATCTCTTTGTACTCCTTTCTCAACTGTGTCTGCTCCAAAAATCACGTCGTTGACATAAATTCCCTCCAGCAGCTTCTCTGTGGTAATTGGTAATTGGGCACGTACGAGCCAAAGCTGCAAGCAGCCCACAGTTATCGGAAGGCGACGTCGTACCCATCGGAGACAAAGGCCCCAGGACGTTTTGGAGGATGTGCCATATCGAATGGACGTATACCGGTACTGATGGAAGAATAAGATCATGTCTGCTGCGATCAAGCGGCAAGGAGTTTCTACGAAGATCGACGAAACACACATATCCGCTTGAAAAATGCATCAAATGAGAGCGCAAACTCGAGCCATTGATCCATTTCCGGCGGGCGGGAACCTGTGGAAGATCATCATCAGTGGATCTCCCGTACAAGGTACAATAGAAGTGAGGAAGAAGCAGCCTTGCCTCGTGGAACGTGCAGCCATCATCATCTAGCCTTTTCTGCTGTTCCTTTCTTGTTAAACCTATGCTGTGGAAACATCCTCCGGTCTCTCGTTACTAAAGCCTGTTCAAATGCAGTGTCGACAGAGGGCAAGTGTTTCCAGCTGCAAGCAGTTGGGAAAACGGACTTGTTGGGGGGGTAGGGCATGGGTGCCCGTTTGTTGCGGCCTGCGTACTGCTGCCAGAGCCCAGCCAAACGGCCGAGGGAGCAGTCCAGACGCCCAGCTGTGGTCGCTGGACACTGGGGGCCCCAGTGGGGGCAGTGACGATGCAGTCCTGAAGGGTGACAAGCACAGCTCAGAGCAGTGGCGGCTGTCCCCTTCAGTGGCAGCTGGTGTCGGTCGGGAGGGAATCGTTTCGAGAAGGCAGGTGGGCAGCCCTGTCCTCCCTCGCTCAGCAGCCACGTTTGTTGCGTCCAAGTTGCGGGTCTGCCAAAAGCTGGACTGGACACCGTGGGGGTGGGATGGAAAGAGCTGTGTGACTGCGATGCAAGCCGCTAAGCAGGCACATGAGGCGAATGCCTGCAGGCTTGATTTAAAGGGACACTGAAGTGATTTGTAAACATTGCGGGATTACTAGCGCAAATTGTAGTCCGGAGTCCCTAGGCCCTGTTTCGACCACTCTGAGTGCGTTTACTCGAATTTATTTAGTAGAAAAATCAATTAAAAAATGCTGTCCTCCTCTGTGCACCCTCGCCCATTTTCTGTGGCATTTTCACGTGACGTCAGGAGGAGATGACTTGGCTTGACTGCGCTACTGCACGGCTCGCCGACCTTCCGACAGAGTCAGTCGGCCCAGCGTTTAGTTCGCCGGTTGCCGACGGGTCGTCACAATTCGTTCGCTCAGTTGAAACTAAGCCCCGACACGTTTGTGGGTGGAAGAATGTGCCTTTGTTTACTTTGTTAGTTTGTACACTGCATCTAGCTCCAAGTCAAGGTCGCTTCACACAAGCGCTGCACAAGCGCACATGCGATGCTTCGCTAACTGGTACGCCAGTAATAATAATATAATAATAATAATATTAATAGGTTTTTATTTGTCGTAGAGGTACAGAGTACATGACGGGTCAGCCCAAGCCGAACAGGCTTGTCGGTCTGTACCCGGCAGCCAGTGTCAGGGCACTATAAATAGCAGCAGAAAAAAATGAAAGAAAAGAAACGAAAGGTGTAGGTGAAAAGAAACGAGAACAGGGAAAAGCAACAACAAAAAAAGCAATATAACACAAGAGAAAAACGATCAGAAGCAGTAAAGCAGCGTGTAATGCATACATACAAAAGAGAAAACGCAGAATTACTCAACTTCAGAAAAGTTTTTCCTTAAATACAGTTTGAGAGCATGTTTCGATGAAATGGGGCAGATATCAGTGGGCATAGGATTGAATATATCGGGAACATAATAACTGCGCACAAAACGTCCAAATCGCGTGTAACATCGGGGTATGCGAAACAAAGGATGATGTCTCAGGGGTCTTGTAGGCACAAAACGAAACAAAAAATCACTATTCTAAAAATGGCAGCAGATAACAGTGTGCAAAAATAATGCATCAAAAGAAGGCAATTGCAAAGCCGAAAACAAGCTGTTGCCATCGGGAATGTTGATATTGTAAGCGACATTTCGTAGCAACGATTTCAAAATACAGTTTTTTTTCGAACGCCAAGTGAATGAACAATGAAAAAATACCGTGATTCCATATCTCAGGATGCTGTAACCAAGTGCATGTACGATAATCTTACGTACGGGTAAAGGGAGGATGAAACGGCTGTTATACATAGTACATGACAAGCCCCGAAGTTTATTGCAGAGCATAGATAGGTGACTGTTCCATGTCATATCAGAGTCGAAGATAATTCCTAAATACTTTACATTCGGCCATGGTAGAAGAGGAGAGCATTGACAATTATTACATTGCGGACCATGAAGAAAAAGAGGTAGATTATGATCAATTTGCTTGTGTGGATTGTGGAAACAAACCAGATTTGTTTTTTGCTTATTTATCGATATAGAGTTTCGGGCAAACCAATCCATGACAGATTGAGTATCACCTTGTAACATTGCAACAGACTTGCTGTAAACGGAGTGCCTGGCAAGAAGAACAGTTCATCAGCATATTGAAATAATTGGCAATGTGATGTATAATTACATAAGTCATTTACATAGACGTTAAACAATATTGGTGATAATACGGATCCTTGTGGGACACCAGATTTTAGAAAAACTTTTGAACTAATGTGGTCACCGATCTTGACTAGCTGTGAACGATTGCAGAAATAGTTAGCTAATAATTTGTTAAAAGGCCCCCTAAATCCCAGTAGATATAGGTTGCGCAAAAGTACTGTTGGGATAACAGAATCAAATGCCTTGCTTGCATCCAAAAAAAGAGCCGTCACTACTTCGTTATTTTCGAAAGCAGATAAGATTACATCAGATATTTCTTCCAAAAGGACAACAGTTCCTTTCCCAGGAATGAACCCGAATTGCGAACTTGACAATACATGGTGTTTTTCGAGAAAGTTGGTCATTACTCGCGATAAGTGTCTTTCTAAAATTTGACTAATCGCAGGTAATATCGAAATCGGCCTGTAGTTGTCAACCTGTTTAAAGGAGCCCTTTTTATGTAATGCAATAATAATGCAACAACTGCAGTTTTTAGTTCATCTGGAAGAAAACCAAGCTCAATGTAACTATTCAGCATAAATAAAAGTACGTTTTCCAGAGCAAGAAAGTTACGTTGCAACTCGTAGACAGATATACCATCTAAACCCGGCGCCTTCTTTTGCTTAAAACTAAATAGTATGTTGTGCAAGTCATGAGAAGTCATGAAAGGAAGGAATGCAGAGGACTGTAAACTGCTGATGTTGTCGAAACCATCGATAGAAGTTGAATGCGTAGCTGAAGATGTTTTAGCGAAGTGAACATTGAAATCAATAACTGCTGATTCCAAATTGTCAAAGTGTTTACGAAAGACGTCAGCTGATTGTGCAGGATGTCGACCAAATATTTGATTAATTGTTGACCAAGTTTTTCTAGGGTTGTATCTATTTTTGTAGAAGGATTTACTGTAAAATGAGTGCTTCTCGGACCGAAGTAACCCAGTTACCTTATTTCTGTGAACTTTGTATAGGTTCCTGAGAGCAGTATTATTAGGAGAGCGCCTACACTTCTCCCAAAGTTTATCTTTTTCTTTAATAGCCGTAAGAACGGCAGAGGTAAGCCAAAATAATTCATTATTGCGTTTTTAAATTTTTATGGTTTTTTGCGCAGTGTCGATAACAGTCACAAATTTATTATAACTGTCATGTGGAGTTACCCCTTCCATGAATGCATTCCAGTCAAAATTATTAACTAAATTATCGAATTTAGCTACGTCGAGAGATACCTGCAAGTGCTCGGGCGGAACCTTCTTAAGCGAGGGAAAATAAACATGGCAACCCACAAAATAATGGTCGGCCAGTTTGTGCTTGATTACTGCCGAATCGATACGAAAAAATGGCGCCCTAACGTTGATGTGGTCAATACATGAAGTTACTCATTTCGCTCCAAGGTATTTTTCCCGTGTAGGGGAGCAGATAGTTGGAATAACCCCTGCTTTGGCCAACGCGTTCAAATATTCGCAGACAGCTGGGCGGGCCGGAGATGAAGTATTTATGTTGATATCACCAACCAAACAAAGAATAGAAGTTGAGGGCAAGAAGTTGTCCAGTTCGCTTACGAAAACGTTCGCATTTTCGGAGGGTGGTCTGTAAATGGCAAGAAGTGTTATATCTGTATCTAACAAGGCGATGCGCAGTGCCAGGCATTCTGCTGAGCTGAACCCTGGTAGCAGTGATGACGCCACATATTGTTCATGTACAAAGGCCATGGTGCCACCGCCCCTACGAACACGGCGCGTCAGCGCGAAACTAGAATAGTGCGGAAGCTTAAACAAGGGAACAAGGTCCTCATGAATATTAATTTCAGTTAGTACGAAAGCACCAATAACAAAAACTCCCACCTCCCCTCGTGGGAACCCCTGTGTAGATGTGACGCATAGGCGGAGCGGCGAAGGGACCGCGTTTTATAGCGCGCATAACGTTGAGGGGACTGCGTAAGCCGGTCCCAGTCGATGACGACGTTGGTGTACTTGTAAAGCGGCGTGGACTCTAGGTGTTTGAGCCAAGCATGGATGTTGCTTCGCCGGAGAACGGCACACCGGTTATATGCGCAGCGCGCCCGAAGGAGAGGAAACCGCAGAAAAGAGAGTACTGCACATGCGCCGGCCCCAGCGCGTCTGCCGCGGCTATGACGCAACACAATCCAACACAATCCACTTTAATCCAATCCAAATCCAAACCAATTGAATCGAATCCAATCCAATGCCCCTCGCGAGAGAGTGTTCGCTATCGTAGAGGAGAGGGGGTGAGCGGCGGAGAGCGCAGCTGGTGCGGCGAGGAGAATGGGGGGAGGGGCGGACAACGCCGACAATGACGACGACGACGCCGGAGGGACAAGGCAAGTGAATCAGATGCTCTGCATCTAAAACCGGTATTTTGTACGGCACCAAGGAATTTGTCCCAGTGCCGACGGATACTGCGGATATTAACCCTTTGAGGGTTTTGCCGTACGTGTACTGCGGCGGTTTTCCGTCCCGCAAGGTCTTTGCCGTACGGGTACGATTTCGAGCATCCGTTTGAAATTTCGCGCCATATTAACGATGCACGCTCCCTGGGAGCGTGCACGCTGCCACCTCCTGGGACTTACAAGAAGTGTTTGAAATTTGATTGTGCTACCTTCTTGCGGTGAAAAACAGAACTCTCTGGCTTCGGCGTGTTACGGCGTCTGTACGTGTCAACGCGTTTCGTGGTTTCAGTTTCGCCACGTGATCGCATCGGAGGCGCGCGAAACTTGATCGGCGCTCACTATCAGGGGCGGCGGAAGTTGATTTCGATCTATATTGGCGCTGCTCTTATCTTGTTTATTACCCACGCTCACTAGGTATTCTTGCCCTCCTTGCTTGGAACTGAAGTAACCTAAACGGAGACTCCGTTGCGGGGGCGGCGGAAGTTGATTTCTACCTATATTGGCGCTGCTATTAGCTTGTTTATCACCGGCGCGAATGAGTTATTCTCGCTCTCCTCGTTTACTGGGTTGCCTTCGAGTTCTTCAGATGCACGGCAAAACGGGCGATATGGCCTAACGAACTGCCCGCTCTGATGACACCGACCGCGATGACTCTTCTGACTCTGAGTTTGCTCCTTTCACCGAGTCTGAATCGGAAGACAGTCTTTCTTTGAAGAAGACAGCTCATTTTTGGACATGCGCTTTATGCAAGCAGACTGCGATAAGGCACTGTGCGTAGACCCGTGTTTCAAGGAATACCACACTCTGAAATACTATTGAACATTTTTCAGTTCTAAGTGATGCTGACCCCAAAATACTGTTCCTGATAATTTTTTACCATTTAATCCTGACTTTAGACATTTTGTACATTCCAAATCCGCAATAAACTAATTTGACCACGAGGGAAAGTTTTTTTTAAAAAAATTCGACCCTCAAAGGGTTAACGTGCACAACCGTGAAGGACTTGCATCCTTGATTTGTGAGACTAATGAAGTCAGCAAAGCTGTCACAATTGTGAAAAACATTGTTCATTATGGGATCAGTCTAAGTCGGTGTCCTTGTTCACTTTTACACAAGCTTGTTTAGGTCAGTGTACTCCGATATGCGGATAAAGGGCGATTTCTCAGCTTTCTTGGCGAAAATTTTGCCATGTTTAGCCCAGACGTACTTGTGCAGCTTTTCTTTTCCTTTCTGGCGGGCTGCCCAGTACATTTCTCTGTTGTAGTTGGTTAAGTTATCAGAGAAGTACAGCTGAGGAATCGTGCCCTGTTCCGCAAGTGCCCTCAGAGAGCCTCAACAGTTCCACCACATTTCTTTCAGTGCCATGGAGGCAAATCTAACCAGCAGAACTGGCGGACGATCTCGGTTAGCAGGAAGGCGATGTATCGCTTCCATGTCAGACTCAGTGAAGTCCAACTCCAGCTTTTGTGCCATATCAGACATGATAGGCAAATGCTGTTCGCCTTTCCGTTGCGGCAGACCGTGAATTTCCAAGTTCTGCCTCCTGCTGTATTGTTCAACGTTATTTAACTCTTTGCGCAGGCTCGACAGTTCTTCCGCTTGACCCGATACGGTGGCTTTCAAGGCATGAACCTCACCTTGCAGTTGACCAATAGTGGCCTGTTGTGCAGCAGCAGTAGCTATGACTTCATCGTACTTTTCCGAAACAAAGTTAACTGTTTCGTGAACGGAGTCGACTGATTTTTGAAGAACATCGACAGTTGATTTGAGTTGCAGAAGCTCATCAACTTTGAGAACAAGGGAGCGGATGGCGTCCTTTATGGGCAAAAGAGACTCAATTTTAGCCGGCAACTCTGGAAGCGAGTGCAGTTTTGGACTACGTCTACCGCGGCTGCGGTGTTATTTTGGGAAGGACAATCGCGGTGAAGCCATGTTTCCCGCTTGGCAGCTCCCTTGCCAGATATTGCAGTTTCAGCTATCCCTGCACAATTTTTCCCAAAATGAAATCCATCGTCACACTCTGTACACGCCAAAAATTTCCCTTCAGCCGGAAGCGCTTTCGAACATTTGCCACAGTTGGACACTGAAGCCGTGATTCACGCTCGGAACATGAACAATAATGGTTAGATCGTGCCTGAATCCTGCCGCCGGCTGCCAGTAGGAAAATATGAGGCCTCTTGAAGGCGGGAGAAGAGTCAGTGGAGTCAATATAGGTACTAAGGAAATAAAATCAACTGATACTTTTACTGTACTTTCTTGCGCTGGGTGAACAAGCACAGCGGTCGGCAGAACGACTACGCATCTGCGAACGCTTTCCCGCCTAAGAAATGCAATTGCTAGATGTGAGATATTGTCAAAATTTGAGCGCTATAGCACGAACGCAATACAACAAATAGTCACCTAAGCTGCTTGAAATGCTAAAACTAAATAAAAGTGTAAACTGGTTGTACATTATGTATATTATATTTCCAACTGCGGCAGCGCTGGCCCGTGGCCAAGTGGTCTGGAGCGCTAGGAATGTTATTTTGCGAGTCGCAAGTTCGAATCCCCAAGGGTACAATTTTTTTTTTGTTTGTTGTTGTTTTCAGCCAATGTTTTCTATACCGAGTTTACCATTTATTTTTGGGCCGTAATGTTCACTGCTCCTTGAGTGAGTTCGCAGAATGTGCACAGACTGACACTGACGCGCTAGCCAGTTCTCGTTGGCGTGCTGTTGCCATAAGCACCGACTGCTTGCGGGCAGTGGGCACAGGCCAGAATCAGCAGACCCTTGGCCTGGTGAGAAAATGCTTTTTACAATACAGGCACGAGTGAGGCAAGCTCCAAATGTGGGGGAAAAGCGCATAGCATTTGAGCGTCTGCGGTGACGCGCAGGGCGTTCATGCACTGTGTAGGCCTTGGCTAGTGATTGCTACGATTCCAAGCCATCCTGCGAGGCTTATCTTAGGCATTTTACAGCCGACAACGTGGCAGAAGCGCGGTACGACGATTGCTGACATGTCGAGAATGCCCAGCCAACGATGCCGTCGGATGTCAAGCATGTTGTTTTACAGAACCGAAAGCGAAACTTGTTTGAATGCTAACCTTGGGCATCGTCCAATCAAGGTGCGTCTTCTCCTGTCGTCACAGCCTTTAGTTGGTGCGGCCGCCACACACCGCGCATGGTAGTTTTTCTTCTTTCCCGCTTTATAAAATAATTACCGACTTATCAACCGGATAAACGATGAAAAGTGTGCTAATGTGAGCCAGTCTAGGCAGTGCAAGCAAAACCGGGAGCTTGACAAATTCACTCGAGTGTCCCTTTAAGGGCAGCTGTGGGCACAGGAGCCAGGCCTTCCTGCCTGGCCAGCCCAGCGGAAGCCCAGGCGGCGGTGCTTGGCTCTGTGCCTCTGGCCTGCCCCCCTGACAGAGCGGGGCCTGACGAGCTGCCCGTGCCCTGTCTCGCTGCGCAGGGACGTGAAGCCGGACAACATGCTGCTGGATGCCCGGGGCCACCTGAAGCTGGCCGACTTTGGCACCTGCATGCGCATGGATGCCGTGAGTGGGGCTTCCCCCTCTCTCCCCGCCACTCCTGCCAGGGCAAGGGACACGGGCTGGCTTGCATGCACACCCGGGGCTAACCACCAAGTGGGAAAGGGAGGCTGCACCTCAGTGCCCGTCGCAAAACTCCCCGCTGTGTGGTCGGTGAAGGGCAAGGACAGAAGCTGAAATTCGTTGGCACACCCAATGAGCAAACCTTCCTTTTCAAGTCTCACGACGGCCATGGCGAGCGCTGCCGGAACTCTCTGTCGGCAGGTGGAAGGCTTGTCCCTGTTTGCCCACAGCTTGGCATGTGGGGCCTGGGGGGAGCTTTCGCAAAGTGTGCTTTGCAGGAGTGACTGCCTCCACACAGCTAGCATAGCAAAGCTTCCCAGATGTTTTAGATGGGAAAAGTACAGCTTTCCGTTTTGCTTCGTCATTGGCTTGGCTTGTAACATTTTAGCCAATGTGGAAGTATGTGAAGGGCAGAAAAATCAACTATAAAAATGTTTGTTTACAATGCTTGTGTTTACATTGATAGGGAATGCAGACCTGCCGTAGCACTAGAATAAGGCAAGTTTTCTTCCGTTTTCTGTTTGCTTTTGTAGCTGCAAGTTTGAGTCAACATTGTCGCCTGCAATTCTGACAGGCCAAGCCGGCTGTTACAAAATACGTTCAACTTCCACGATACCCCACAGACACAACCTAATCGTTTTATTTTTTTTTTTAAGAATAACTGATCAGAATAGTGGTGCACAGCATTTGCTGCTCTGGTGCAACGCAGGACGGGCTGGTGCGGTCGGACACGGCGGTGGGCACGCCGGACTACATCTCCCCCGAGGTGCTCAAGAGCCAGGGCGGGGAGGGCTGCTACGGGCGGGAATGTGACTGGTGGTCGGTGGGCGTGTTCCTCTACGAGATGCTCGTGGGCGACACGCCCTTCTACGCCGACTCCCTGGTGGGCACCTACGGCAAGATCATGGACCACGCCAACTCGCTCGCCTTCCCCGAGGACGTCGAGGTCTCCCCGCACGCCCGCCACCTCATCTGCGCCTTCCTCTCCGACAGGTACCCGCCCTGGGGGGCATCCCTGGTGTAAGGCTACGTCTGTGGCCCGTCTTGCGTCTCTGCCTTGGAGTCCACAGTGCTGGAGGTCCGGTACCTGGCCCAGTACATGTGGCAAGTCGGGGTGGAAATAATGTGGGGAGAGAAGCACCACCCGCGTGGCATGCCATTGCTGCCAACCCTTGTGGGTGGGGACTGCGTGTCTCCAATCTTGATTGTTGCTGTGCTTCCTGTTGGACTGTCTTGTATGTACACGTGTATCTGTTCACCGCATCCAAGAGTGGCCAGGTTGCCTAAGATAGTGGCGTGGCTGACACAATCAGAGCCCCCTTTGAGTCCAAGTGCCAAGATGGCCTTTGGTGTGTGTATGCTGGCTTTGTTCAAGAGATCTTCTCATAGCTGGAGGAGTAGTACCGTATTTACTCGGGTAATATTTCTACTCCCGTAATGACCCCCCCCCCCCCCCCCCCCCCCCACACACACACACACTTTTTTCTTGAGAATTTACTTTCTTCTCACCCTGCATAAAAAATGCAGCGGGTATAAAAAAGATTCAACATGTTTTTATCTTGTCATGGTTGCTGATGTCAATGATTGCAGTGACTTGGTATCACGCCACAGTTCAGCCAGAAACACTAAAAGAGCATTCTAACAGAAAGCACAGCAGCATCTCCACTCCATGGATGATGGCGAGGGTGCGGAGTACGGAGACTCAAAATAACATCCGAGTTGCACCCCCAGTGACATCCGATTTGCGCCCCGACCATCATTCGATTGGAGCCGTGAGTTGCACCTTGATTACATATACCTAAATAAAACTGCAACTCGTGGCTCAAGTCGAATTTCGCTTGGTTTTCGCTCGATGGTAGTGTGCGCACGGATGGACGCGGACGGACATTGGGAAGTCCTAAGGTACTCCGCACTGTTACAGGCGAGGGAGTAAGCCATTTGACTCTCGGCTACTAACTCGCGGTTGTAGCCCAATGGGTAAGACGACTGACCCTAACTCGGTCTGGTCTACCAGACACAGGCTGGAATCCTGCCGGTGCCTGTGTGATTTTTCACGATTGTGAATGCTATGCGCACGGACGCGGACGGACATTGTGTGGTTGTACGTTACTGCGCACCTAAAAAAATCTTCACAGTAGCCAGAGACGCAAGTGCCATGGCTCGCACATTAAAAAGGAGCCCCAGCTGCTGAACACAGAGCTTGCGTATGGTGCCATGAAAGCGCCATCGTACTGCCTGCTCTGTGCTGTTCAGCTGTGTTGCGACCTTTGTTTGTGCTCCTTATGATGGGCCAGTACATGAGCTATGCAGGTGGTGGAGCATGCTTTGAAGCATAGGGAAACATGAGGCTTGGGCAGTGAGCAGGGATCGCCATGGCGGGTTTTGTTTTGGAGTGCCCTGATGTGCCGTGGGCTGACAACCATTGTGAGCCGCAAGTGACTTTGGAGACGAGGATAAAAAGCAAGTTTGGAGACGGGGATAAAAAAGCAATTTGATTGCCTTTACTGGAAAGGTAAGGTTTTGACAGCGCTTCTCTTATCATCTTTATTGTCGGAAATTTCAACTTACCCTTTCCCGTATAGTGGATTCAGATTCATGCCAAATTTTCTGGAAAAAAAAAGAAAAAGAAAAATGTGGGTTCATTGCGCAAGTAAATGTGGTATGTCCTGCGTCGAAAGGTGTGATCTGGGGCTGAACATGGTGTGGAGTATGCGCTCTGTTCTTCTAGGTACATCTACTGAAAGACAAGCTGTGTGGTGGGGATGCAGGGCATGGGGTTGGACGCTGCTGCCTTGTAGGCGATTCACTAGAGGGTGCAAGCTGGCCTATGGTCTGTAGTTTGAACCTGAGGTGTGATATGAACGGGGCATGTTTTACATCATCGGGTACGAGAGGAGCAGTGTTCTTGTGTTTGCACACTCTGCCTAGCTGCCCTTGTAGCTTTCTTGTGTGCATTGACTAAAGCATGCACCCCGCAGGCGTTGCTTTAGGAACACTCGACGCGCACTCCGGTGTTGGAAATGCGTGGTGTAGGAGAGGGCGACCCCTGAACAACCTAGCCAAGAGAAGGGCTTCTGCATTTCTGTGGTAGTAGGGTCGAAAATCCTCTGCCACTTTCTATCGCCTTGCCAATTCGTATCGTCCATCGCTGCAGCTGGATGCCATAACAGAGAGTAGCCACACGGAAAAGTTGCGCCTTGCTCGGCAAAGAAAGAGTGGTGGAGAAAAGCACTCGGCGAGCCTGTTCCGTTGAGCAGGCTCATTGTAGAGGGTTTGGTGACGCACCTGAGAAGCAGGGCTCCTCAGCCTTACTCCTTGCCCAGGACCCGTCGGCTGGGCCGCAAGGGCGTGGAGGAGATCAAGGCGCACCCCTTCTTCCAGAACGACCAGTGGACCTTTGACAACATCCGGGACGGTGAGTGCTGCTGCCGTCCTCCCACCAGCCGGGGAGGGCGGGCGGGAGCGGGGCTGAGAGAGAGGGTGGCCCCCACGCAGCGGTGCCCCCCGTGCTGCCCGAGCTGAGCGGGGACGACGACACGAGCAACTTTGACGACGTGGACCAGGACGAGTCCCCCGAGGAGCACTTCCCCGAGCCCAAGGCCTTCGCGGGCAACCACCTGCCCTTCGTGGGGTTCACCTACACGGCCGACTACGCCCTGCTCGCCTCGGGCCACCACGTGGACGGCTACCATGAGGTCAGTGCAGGGACTTGGCCACAACTGCGTGCTGACATTTTGGGCTGGTTCCGACAAATTAGAGTAGTCTTTGGGAGGGAGCGCTGCTGGTATTGTCAGAAAAGTCATCCGTAGCTGGGCAGGAAAAGGCCGAGCCTTCATCTCGTGTCTTCGCGCTGCTCCTGTGCATTGGAGCGGCGGCCAGCTCTCGGGCATCTTTGTGGCCCGTGCCGGTGGCTGAGCGCTCTGTTGACAAGCCCTGAGTACGCAGCCACTTGGCCAAGCCTTGGCACCACACTTAGTCGTATGGAAGGCCAGAAACATGTTGAGGCAAAGACAATTGTAGATGCCGTGATAAAGAGTCATTTATCAGCCACGAACCTGCCTGGAATCCCTGGTTTTGTTGTAGCTCCCTCATAGAATGCACAGCCTTTAGTGGCATCGAGCTCATTTGCAGGGCTTCATTGTTTGGGTGACTTTGTTATCAAGCTTTCCAGGATACCCTCCACCGACAGAGGCTTTCTTCTTAATCGGTGCCCAGTTCCCTCCTGCCCGCTACACTCACAAGCTTTCATTTGAAGACTGCACTGTGTAACACCCCCCGCTCGACACCATTACATTTGTGGTGAACCTACACTAAGCATGGCCAAAACGGCAGGCAGCCTGTTTCACGTGCCCTGGTTAACTGCAGCTGCAGATACAGTGCCATCTTTTCAGTTCTGCATCCCCCCTTTTTGATGAATGCTCAGGGCGTCTTAACATGCTAGGTGTTCAAATCCAGTTCAACCCTCTCTGTTTGGCTCTCACTTCTTTCTGTTTTTGGTGCCGGCTTAGGGTCGGGGGGCAGTGGCGCCTTCTATGTGAAATGGCAACTGGGCAGTTCATGGCCAAATTGGTTGCCAGCCCCGCACGGGGCACCTTGAGCAATCATGGTGACGGTATTGGCGACACCGCGGACCCCGAGCCCCCAAACGTAAGCTGTAACCTACCGTGACGATGTGTTGTAAGGTGAAGGGTAGAAACCCCAAACGGTGGCTGTCGGAGCCCAGGTCAAGCTCCGGCAGATGGGCTCCCTGTCTGTTTACCCGGCAGGGAGCTCCGGGACCTCTTCAGCTATCAGGGTAAGGATGATGAAAAAAGTACCCCCGTCCCCTGCTTTTTTCCTACGCCTCATGGTAAATCGAAAATCTCCCCCCAAACATGATCGACCCCTGACAAGGGGCCACACCGAAGGTTCATTGCCACCCTTGTCAACCATTGCACTCCCAAAGCCAGATAACTATCCTCGTTTTCTGATCATCGAATCTGTGGACAAATCAAAGCCGGTTACCTCTCAATCCGTATTTCTTGTTTCGAAATTCTTTGAAGGTATCATCGGCAAAGCATACGAAGCCAAAAATCTCGGAATTGGTGAAGTGCTAGTTGAAGTAAAAATTTAGCGGCAATCCACAATCCCCCTGAAAAAAACCCGCATGGCAGATCTAGAGATAAGGGTCACACCCCACCGCAGCCTCAACAGCTCTCAGGGTGTGATCTCTGAGGCAGATCTGATTCACGAAACCGATGCCGACCTTTTGGGAGGCCTAAGGGATCAGGGCGTAACGGCTGTAAAATGCATATCCATACGCCACGATGACAAACAAATAGCAGCTAAACACATTATTCTGAATTTCGACCGATCCACCCTTCCAGAATCTATAAATGCAGGCTTTATACATTGTTCTGTCTGCCCGCGCATCCCGAACCCGCAGCGCTGCTTCAAGTGCCAACGGTTCAGGCATGGTACAAACTCATGCCGTGGTCGACTTACCTGCTCTAAGTGCGGCCAGCATGACCATCCTTTTGAAAACTGCAAATCCGAAACCTTGACCTGTGCCAACTTCCAGGGACCCCATGCAGCCTACTCGCTAAGATGTGAAAAGTTCAAGCAGGAGAAGCAGATACATAGCATGTTAAGAGCACTGAGAACATCACCTTCCCGGAAGTGCGGAAGAGGTTCGCCTCTTTCTCCCTGGGGAAGTACTTCGACACAGCTCGCCGGGGGGTGGAGCGGGGTCTGGTTTCGGCAGGGACCCAGTACCGCGAGTCGGACTCAGGCAGCCCAACCCATCACCACACCGCCTGCTTAGCCAGCAGCAGCTGTGGTGGCAACCACGTCTGTTGGGGATGCCGCGGCATCCACTGTTTCCTCTCCACCAGCCCGAATCTACGCGAGGGCACAGAGGGGATCGAGACGGAAGAACCCACGGCAGTTCACATCCCCGCCGCACCGCCTGTGCCACCCGGGGCGCCCCTGACGCCCTCGGCGGTCGTGGCTCGAACGAAGGGCACTGGAAAGGGTGCCAAGTCCAGGGGGTCCGGTCCTCCGGGAACCAACCCCAAATCTGATGATGAGATGAATGTGGGACCTTTTCTGTCTGCTTCGCAGCGGAAGGAACGGGTCCCTTCATCCAAACCTCCAGAGAAGGTAAAAAAAAAAACCTTCCAACAGTACAAGCCCCGAAAGACCTTACATAAATAGTCACACTCCAGTAGCTCTGAACACTTAAGGCTTTCAACTTCGGAAAAATGACCAAAACATCGTTTTTTTGAAACCCACATATTCGGCTTCTATGTTTCCTATTCTGTGCGTCTGCAAAGTTTTTACGCTGAAAAGCGTCGCAAAGTGGCATAAAAAAATACTTTTGTCAGGCGCGGTGACAAACTATCAGCGCAAAAGGGCGAAAAAACGGCAATTTTCGGAGCGCTCTATCTCCGCAACGGTGCCACCGGGCGCGGCCATTTTGATATGGTTAGATCGGCCGAGCGATCGTCTTTCCGGTTCTGCTCGTCTCTTTTATCTTCGTTCATTCACAAACGCACAAACGGCAGAAAAGAAATGACGCACAAACGAAACTAGAAATAGATGCTGAAGCGCTATTGGTCCCCGGTCGGGGCACAGAACAAAGACCCTCCTGATTGGATGTTGCGGGCGCAACGCAAGATGGCGGCCGCCTGAGCTGCGTAGCGAGCGGATTGAGTTCATTTTCGCCGCTGCGCTCGGCCGAGTTTCTGTTCAATCTGTGGTATTCAACACGGACGTTATCGCGATGGGAATGCCAGAGATAACGAGCCGGATTACGGGAAGTTGTGTGGCTCGAAAGGCGGAGGTCATCGAACGCTTCGTGGTGCGCGTGACTCTACCGTCGCCAGACCCCGGAGGGTGACGCGGTGTGCGCGCTTGCGATAGCGGTTCGTGAAGTGAACTTTTAGTCGGATTTGCGATGTTTACACGCTTAGTTATTGCTGTGTTTTGACTGTGGGCTCGCTAGCCTTGAGAAAGAAACGGTCGACGCGTCAAACGCTGCGGCGCGCACGGCATAGCCGACGCGCATTGGAGCATCACATGACTGGGCAACCGGTTACGATTGAACGCCAGTAGTTGTAATTAATGCCTGCGACGTTAGATTTAATCTTAAAAGCGACCTGACCAGCCATATCAGGTATAATCAAAGTTCGATATGTCGCGGTAAGCGTGCGCTGCGATGCGCGCGAGCCATATCGCCTTTCTTGCGCAACGTTTCCCGTGCACTTGTAATGTAATTTTCATGCAAACAGGTTTGAGTTAGTAATATAGGAATAAAAATATGCTCTCTGCGTTAAAAATGTACGTTACTGTGGCAGCATTTAACAGTGATTTTTTTAGGGAAATTATTGATACCATTGCTCAGGGCATACTGGCTGTGCTGCGAGAAATATTGGATGCCTTGAATGTCAAAAGTAGTAAAAAAATATGCTCTTGCATTGAAGTTGGGAGTTATGCAGAATACTCTACCAAGCTTCAAAGTAGCTCATTTTCATCTTTATGGTATGCAAACTTTTGGCACTGAACACCTGCACATGAGTACTAAGTTGCTGTGCCAGGCAAGATAAAACATAAAAAAAGCCAAAAATGTTCAAATTTAAGTAAAAAAAATGCTTAACTTGTTGCCATGGTGACAACACTGCAAAAGGAGGTTGTCCAGTGCGATACAGCCAACCAACTAACCTACTTTGCATTGAAAGCCCATTGAAACCCATCTCCCCTCCGTTTGGTTTGCAAAGGGGGGTATGTACTCTTCACGGAGGAGCTGAAAATGATGTTTTCTGGAAAGAGGAAGGCTGTAAAAGGCACTCCAATTTCAAAGCAAGGCCTTCCAGAAGCCCCATGTTCAAAAGGACATGAAAGGCTACAACCGTGACGACTTCTGATATGTGAAACCCATGTTGCAACTTCGGAAGCCGTTTTCTCAAAACAGTTTTTTTTGCCGCCTGTGTCGCTTGTACCAGGGATTTCTTCATGACCGCTGGGTCTATTTTGATTCCGTTTCTTGCATTACATTCCTTGATGAACTGTTCAGGTCGTGACACTTTTGGTTTTCCAGATTTGTTTTTTTGTGATTTTTTATTCAAATAATCATTCACAGTTGACATGCCTGTTGCACATTAACCTCTAAAAAAATGAAAACTAAAAAACATTGTGTTGTAAAAAAAAAATTCTAAAACTGTCACGACCTCGTCCATTCATTTGGGAATGCAAAGCACTTCGAACAAGTTATCTATCATGTTTTATAAGCCGCTCAAGCTCGGTACAAGCGGAACAAAAAGAAAATTTCATACATAAAAAAGTTTTCAAAATATTACTTTGAAATTTTTATAGTGTTATCACAGAAGCATTTCCAGTTGCTGTGCCAATTTTCATCAAAATCCACAAAGAAATAAAAAAGTTGATTTTGAAAGCCACGTCCCCCCTTAATAATGGGAAGAGAAAATATTGTTCAATAGCAGAGAAAATATTGTTCAATAGCAGAGGCCTTCTGAATAATCTTGACGATGTACACGAAATACTGCATGCTAATCAGCCAAGTGTAATGTGTGTCCAAGAAACACATTTAAATTCCAATCATACAAATTTCTCAAATAGCTATATGGTATTCAGAAAGGATAGGGGTGGCTGCACACACTCTTCGGGCGGTGTGGCAATAATCGCCCGGAAATCCTTAGCATGCCGCCCTGTCACTCTGAACGCTGTCCTTGAGGCTGTAGCAATTCGCACAATAATATTTAATAGGTTGATAGCTATGCTCCATTTCTCATTCCTCCTGATCTTGCACTTTTGAGCTCTGACTTCGAGGCGCTGGTTGACCAGCTGCCTGAATCATATATACATCCTCACAGGCGACCTGAATGCGCGCAATTCTCAGAAGTTTTTAACGTCCTCTGGAGCCTGCCTTTTCAACAAGAAACAGCCTACATACCATAACATAAAACACAACTCATACTCATGTCTTGACTTGGCTGTTGGTTTCGGAGTTAACTTTCCTTGTCTTGAGTGGGGTGTGGGCACGGACCCATATGGTAGTGACCACTTCCCCACTTCTCTAACATATATAGATAAAGGCCCTAGCGGTGCATCTTCCCACAACAGGTTTAATGAATCACAAGCAAACTGGAGTACATTCACAGATACATTTAGGCTACAGCACACAGCCATGGCACCTTTACACGTAGACGAAGCCGCCCAGCTACTCACGGCGCACGTCCTCGACGCCGCTGAAAAGTCCATTCCCCATGCCTCTGGTGCCCCGCACAGCCAAAGGAGGCCGTGGTGGAATGAGGACTGTAGGCGGGTGTGAGAGGCCCAGAACAAGGCGTGGGGTATCCTCCCTCGGTACCCCACGTCGGGAAACCTCCTTTTGTTCAAAAGGGCAAAGGCGTTAGGAAAATATTTGCGCCGTGAGGCAAAACGAGATAGTTGGTGCTCATTCATAACACCAATAAACTCATACACAGACACACGCAAGGTATGGTCACCAATACACAAACTCAAAGGACAACAAACACACAGCCTGCCTCTGGTCAGCACAACAGGGGACACACTCGAAGACCAGGCTGACACACTTGCACAACACTTCCAACACGTGTCCAGTTCGGCACACTACACAAACACTTTCATGAAAAACAAACTCTCGTCCGAAAAGAAGCCTTTGCATGACAACGACAGATCAACCACGTCCTATAACTCCGAGTTTTCGCTTCATGAGCTGAGGGCTGCTCTGAGAACGTGTAAACCCTCAGCTCCAGGCCCAGGCAACATCACATACACAATGATACAACACCTACACGCAGACACATTCCTGCATCTATACAATAAAATTCGGGGCACATTTCACACTCTTGGAGGGAGGCCATAGGCTGTCTCGAAGAAGGGAAAGGACCCGTCGTCTCATAGCCCTGACGTGTGGTGTGGGAGCCTGTGCAAGCTCCTCGAGAAGATAAACCGCAGGTTCAGTACAATGGTCTTCTCAAGAGCTGCCAGGCAGGCTTCAGGGCGGGGCGATCGACGAAAGATCAACTCGTCGCACTTGACATGTACATCAAGGATGCCTTTGTTGCGTAAACAGCATTGCGTAACTGTGTTTTTTGACCTCGAGAAGGCCTGTGACATTGCTTGGCGTTACGGGATCCTCAGTAACCTCAAGTCATTCGGTGTTTCGGGTAACATGTTAAACACCCTCGTTAGTTGCTTGTCAGGAAGAACCTTTCGAGTGAGAGTTGGCTGTGCACTCCCAAACGTTCATGTACAAGAAAATGGCGTCCCTCAAGGTGGAGTGTTGAGCTGCATTCTTTTCATAGCTAAGATGAACTCTCTGGGAAAGGCATTGCCACCTACAATTTCTTATTTTGTGTATGTAGACGATGCCCAGATATCTTTTAAATCATGTAATATGTCAATCTGCGAACCCAAAGTCCAGCTGGGCATCCAGAAACTTGCTGGCTTGGCAGACAAGAATGGTTTTAAATTGAATCCTGCAAAAAGTTCCTGCGTTGTGTTCTCCAGGAAGCGTGGGGTCCATCCGGACCCAGACATCACTCTTAATGGCGTGTCGCTTCCTGTGAACAAGGAGCACAAGTTCTTAGGTGTTGTGTTTGACCACAAACTCGCATTCATTCCCCGCATCAAGGAACTCAAGCATAGAAATTTGGGCTTGTTGGTACATAACTTTCAACCATATAGCGCAAAAGACGAGAGACACAGACAAGTAGACACACACACAGCGCCGTGTGTGTCTACTTGTCTGTGTCTGCGTCTTTTGCCTATATGGTTGGAACTCAAGCATGAATGTCTGAAAACGATGAATATCGTTAAGGTTCTCTCTCACCAAATAAGGTATATGGTGCCAGCAAAGAACTCCTGCTGTACTTTTATACTGCTTTAGTTGGGTCTCGTTTGGACTATAGCAGTGTAGTGTGTGGGTTGGCGACTAAAACAGCATTGCGGATGCTTGACCCAACGGTACTTTTGGCGTCTTGCACCGGGCGCTTTCTGCACTAGCCCGGTCCAAAGTTTGTGTGTCGAGTGTAACAAGTGGTGCCTTGAGAACCAACGGATGTACACGGGCTTGCTTTATGCTTTTAAAATTTCATCGCTGACTAACCATCCTTTTTATTCTGTCTTTAATAATACATCCACATCTCTGCTGTTTGTAAATCGCCCATCTGTTCCTCTGCTCTTCTCGCTTAGAGTGAGAGAGCGAGCCTTGGATCTCAGCGTTCCGTTTCTGGATGTGTATAGGTCATCCTTCCTTGGCAAGTTCACTCTGTGTCCTGTGACCTCTCTTTTATGGAACTTGACAAAAATCTGCAGCACTTTCTGGCCCATCAAAATCCACATAGCTAATCTTGTTTTCAACACCATTATGTCGGTCTGTGCACAAAAGGTACCCTATACAGACCTAAAGCCACACATCAGAGTGAACAGACAGACAACAAATTACATGTTGTCTGTCTGCCACACTTGGGACGATACACAACCGGTTCACACAAGAGGCGCACGGAAGTGTAACATGCTCCCACCTGCCCATGGGACCTTCAAGACCCCTGTGCAGCGGGTGTGAAGAGGGCCCATCTGTGACGCACATATTCGCCCAGTGCAAGGCACTTGACACAACACGACGCAAGCACTTGGCACAACTATGCAGACAACACATCCCACTACAGCCATCGTACTCTTTAGGGGACAAGTGCGTGTTTTCCATTAAGTGTGTTTTCAAGTTTCTCACTGATGTTAAGTTTTTGCACCTCATGCACCGTGACAACCTGGCCCTTTACACCAGTCATCCTCGCTACCTTGTGTTGCACTCTATTTATTTTTACTGAAATGCTTTACTTTTGCCTGCACGTCACTGTCGTGAAGTGACGTTTGTTTGGCACTCTTTGCCCCCTTGAAATGCAAACGTCGTCATCAAATGGGTGGCCTTGGCAGCGCACCGCTGCACCTTGGGTTGCCGCCCTGCAGTGCTTTGGCATGGGCCCCTGATGGGGCCCTGTGGCCTGCCTCGCAGGGCAACGGGCCCTCCCCAGACAGCCTGCAGGAGGAGGTGGCGCGCCTGCAGGAGGCCAAGGACGAAGCCGAGCAGAAGTACAGGTGGGTGGGGGCTGTGGGGCGTTGCCTGTGGGGGCTCTTCTGACGAGGGCCCCCTGCTCTGGCGCAGGCACACGCTGCAGCAGCTGGAGAGCGTGTCGCAGCAGAGTGAGCAGGCCGCCCTGGTGGCCGCCGACAACCGGGAGCTCAAGAAGAAGATGACGCTGCTCTCGCACGAGGTCAAGGAGGTAGGCGTCCGGCTCCTCCAATGGTGGCCCCCGTGCATGCGTGCGGATGCTTTGCCCAGCGTGCAGTGTTGCGCCACTGCTTCCTGTGCAGAGCCAGCGCAAGCTGGAGGCGGAAGCGGAGCACCGTCGCAAGGCGGAGCTCAAGGCGCAGGAGCTGGCGGGCCGGCTCGAGTGCGAGCAGCAGTCGCGCTCCCAGCTGGCCACGGCCTCCCAGGTGGGTGGGCGGGGCGGCGGCTGGGGCTGTGCTCAGCGGGAAGGTGGTGCCCCCGCAGGCGGCCTCGGACAAGGCGTCGGCGCTGGAGAAGCAGCTGTGGGAGCTGAACGACAAGCTCAAGCAGGAGGCGGACGCGGCACTCAAGCTCAAGAAGCTCAACGCCGAGCTGGCCCTGAGCAAGGCGACGCGCGAGCGCACCTGCCAGGAGCTGCAGGAGACGGTGAACGCCATGCGCGGGCAGATGGGCTCCCAGGAGCGGGACCTCTCCAACCTGCAGATACAGCTGGAGCAGGTACGGCCCTCTGCCCCCCGCCGCTCTGCAGGGGTTGGCCGTCGGGGATTGGCCAGTGGGACGGGGCTTTGGGGGGCATGTTTGCAACAGGGGTGGGAGATGCGTGTCCACTCCGTGCTGGTTCCGCATATAGGGGCGCTTGACAGGCAGAGACATGGCAGCAGTGCTGGCAGTGTGTGCGCATGCTGTGCTGTGTCCGTACTCTGGAGTGCAGCTTCCCCCCTTGCGGTGCGTGTTCAATCATCGTGTCCACTATTCGTGGCCCAGTGTAGCAGAAGTGCCTTCGGTGCATACAGCGAAGAATTTGTGTCCATTTCACCCCACGTGCCAGAAAGCTTACTTCAGCTTGGCCCCACGCGTCCATGTGGGCCCTTGTGTGTGGCTGGGACACTGCGTGGGCGGGGAGTGGAGCTGCCGTTTTGCAAACCACCCCGCCCCCCGTGCAGGAGAAGTGCAGCTGGTCGTCGCGGGTGCACGAGCTGGAGAGCCGGCGGCAGGCGCTGCAGCTGGAGCTGGAGCGGCTGCGCGAGCGGGAGGCACACGCGCTGGAGGAGTCGCACCGGCTGTCGGCACGGGTCCTGGAGCAGGAGAAGCAGCGCGCCGTGCTGGAGCTGGAGCTGCGCAACGCCCAGAACCGGCTGGACCTCCGGGGGGGGCCCCCCTCGTCCAAGAGGCCCCCCAGTGGGGGGGAGGGGGGGGGGCGACGGAGAGGACAGCGTGGAGGCCCTGGCCGCCCAGCTGGCCGAGGAGCGCCAGGCCCGGCAGCAGGCGGACGCGGCCGCCCAGGACCGCGAGCGCCAGATGTCCATGCTCAACGTGGACTACCGGCAGCTCCAGGTGGGCCTTCCTCTCCCGCACTCGCAGGGCGAGGCGCCAGCCCCCAGAACCCCGCATCGTCCCCCTCGCAGAGCCAGCTGCAGCGGCTGCAGGGGGAGCACCGGCAGGAGGCGGAGAAGGCGCAGGCGCTGCAGGCGCAGCTGGACGAGGAGACGCGCAGGAGGGCCCAGCTGGGGCAGCAGGCGGCCCAGCAGGCCCAGGAGGTGGCCCGGCTGGCCCTGCGCGACCGCCAGGCGCAGGCCGCCCTCCAGGAGGCCCAGCGCGCCCACCAGGCCGCCCTCCAGGAGCTGGCACGCATGCGCGCGTGAGTGCTGCCGGCCTCTGCTCGTAGCCCGCCCATGTCTCGGCTGTGTGTTCTGTGGGCAGGGGCTCGCTCAACAAAGCTGACCACATGGCACTGTTCTGGGGCTTAAGCGGGGACGTGGCAAGTGAAACTATTTTTGTTAATTATGCACCAAATTTAGTCATATTAAGAGATTTTGTATAGCTGACTAACCTAAGAACAAAACTTAAACCAGTTTAAAAATATCTTCTATACTTTTTGAGTTACCAGAGCTGTCCCAAGATTAACTAATTAGGCAAGAGCTCAACAACATTTCTTTGTCAGCATCACCAGGAAGGCCTATTCTGTGCAAGGAAGCTATTTGATTCTTGCTTGATTCCTTTAGGTATCCAAAAAGAAAGACGAGTTCCACTTTCTTTTTGACATGAAACTATTTCTGATTTCAAAAGGAAGATGAAACTTCTCTTGTTTTTTCTTTATGCCTAAAGGATGTAATGCAATAATCAAATAGCTTTCTTGCACAGAATAGACCTTCCTGGTGATGCTGACGTAAAATTCTTGTTGACTTCTTGCCTAATTAGTTTATTATGCTGAATGCAAGTCTCAGGTAATTAGTCGTCTAACTTAAAAAGTATAGAAGGTATCCTTGAACTGATTCCAGTTTTGTTGTTAGAATGATTCGCTACATAAACGGTCCTAATTTGATTAAATTTGGTTCATAAATAAAAAATTTGTTTTACTTGACACGTCCCCTTTAACAATAACTTGCAAGTGTTGACAAGCCTCGGAGCAGAATGCGTGGCAAACTTCCACTTCAGGACCATGGCTGAAAGGAGGAAGTGTGCGGTTTCAAAGAAGCGCTTCTAGTCACCGGGGTGTTAGAAGGAAAAAGTGACGCACAGCAGCCCCTTGCGTGCTTGTTCGCATTCTCTGACGTCCAGCACAACCGTGGTGCACTGCCTGGTTGGGTGCTTAGAGGGCTGCTGCAGACGAGTGCCATGTGCAGCCGTGCCTTTTTTGGGTCGCTCCGCATTGGAGGCGGCCACTCCTGAGGCCACGTCCCCACCAAAGCCCCCTGTGAAGTGCCACGCTGCTTGGCAGCCCATCAACCAGGGCACATTGGCCACAAAAGGAGAAGTGTTGTCTTTAAACACTTCGCTGAGGGATCAAGAGCGAGCCAAGTTGCCATAAGAACCCTGATCCCGGACTCCAACTGAGCTATACTTTCGCTCACATACGGAGGGGCCAACAAAGAAAGCAAAGCAAGCGTACCTACGTCTGGTTGCCAGCTCGTATCTAAGGAGGGCTCTCCTCCGTCCCTTGGCCGGACCAGCGTGCAGGAACTGCAGTCAGACCAGTCGTGCAGCAGGGGGCACGGTGGCGCACTTGCCCCACGACAGGAGTGCGTGGCCTCTTGCCTCTGAGGTGCGCTGCGAGGAATAGGGAACGTGGCTGAACTCTGCGGTTCCCACATCTCTTACCCCTTACACTACGGCCTCTCAAACTCGAGACTAGCACTGATCGCACCGTTTGTTTTCCTGCTCAAGTAGGTCCAGAAGGCCTGCCACCCGAAATGCGCAACTGCACTGAAGTCTGCACTGCAACACCCGTTGCTGTGCATCTAAGCTTTTGTACCCAGGGAGTGGGCCTGCTTGGGCGAAACGCAGAGAGGCTTCCTTTTGCTGTCCAGGCTGCAAGGAAACCTGTGCTGCCACCAAAGGATGGCGGCGCATTTTGCCGGCAGTCGTTTTGCTCGAGTGTGGTGCATTCACTACCCGACTCCTTCTAACCCATTGCAGGGAATGTATTTTGCATGTGTTTTTAGTGGGGCGCTAGTCGCTTTCCACAAGGCATGGTTTTGTGTGTCTGTGTCCAAGTTTGTCGAAGCACCTGTGCACTGGCACTTCCGAAGATCAGAATATTGTCACGAAGCCAAAGATGACACAGTTGTCTTGAAGGCACAAGAAGTTTACTGGAGCAAACTTGTGCTCTCCTAACAACTCAAAGAATACAGAGGCAGCGAAGCAGCTGTCAACAAAGCGACGTGCGCAGGCGAGTGGCGGTGAATCGAGTACCGCAGCATCTGCTCTGCAGGCTTTTATCTTTTGCCACAAGTGCTTCTTGAACCGTCCATTTACATCCAGAACATTGTGGATCAAACAAGATTATTCCAGGCCAGTGACATTAGGGCGAAACGCTCTCCTTATCTGAATGAGATAACCCATGCGGCATAAAAATAAAGAATGGAACATGCGCTTCGCTTGGGACACAGGTAGCACAGCCGGTCGCGACCAGGCACTAAAAACAAAACATAAAACAAACCCAGTGCATGGTTCGCGGCAATATACTAGGACAATGTGTGGTTTTTTGATACTGTTACTGGGTTACCGAACATGGTTTGACTTGGTTGGCGCCCGGCCTGGTGCAGGGCCAAGAACGTGGATGACCTGCAGATGAAGGAGCTGCAGGACCAGCTGGAGGCGGAGCAGTACTTCTCGGCAAGTGGCCCCACTCGCTTGCTGTCGGTCGTCGGCCCGTCTGTTCCCCCAACACGTCCCTGGCCTCTCGCAGACGCTGTACAAGACGCAGGCGCAGGAGCTCAAGGAGGAGCTGGAAGAGCGGGGCCGAGCGCTGCAGGAGCTGGGCGACCAGCGCCAGGCGCTCAGCAGGGACCTCGAGATGGCCACCGTGCGCGCCGACTCCCTCGAGGTGCACCGCTCCGTCCTGGAGGACACTGCTGCGGCGCTCGAGAAGGACCGGTACGCTGCTCGCCCCTCCTCCTTTGGCCACAGTGCAAGCCAGCCAGTGTGGACCGAGAGAAGTGTCATCTCGGTTCACCACACCTCGGGGCAGAAATCGCCCGCTTTGGCATCAAAGGTGTTGGGAACCGAGACCCTATCTATGGTAGTGCAGAACTCTGCGGGGTGCAGGGGGTCTGCTCCGATGGAGCCAGGGTTGACAGGAGGAGCGGCGCAGGACAAGCACTCTGGGCATGGTCAACGCAGGGGGACTCCTGCACGGGCGTAGCATCCTGCATGCCATTAAATGTACAGTTTCATGCTAATACAGTAAAATCTTGGTGATACGAATCTCGTGGGACCGCAAAAAATATTTGTATCATCCAAAATTCGTATGAACCAACACAGACCAAAAAATTGAGCGCCAAAAATGTTTTCGTTTATTTCTTTCCCTACTTCATGTGAAGAAATCTGTGACGTTTTTCTGCTTTTTTTTTTAACCTCCATGTGGTCCTTTCTGGACTTTCTTCCCTCACTTGCGGTGCCCAAGCTCACTACAGGAGCGTTTTTGCACGCGATTCGTGCGCGTCGGCGTTCTACGCGCAATATTTTCACGCCTGCATCGGCAATTCCGCGCCCGCGGCCGCCTGTGCCTCGGTCAATGAGCGATGCACATGGCAGTGGGAGGAGCCTCATGACTTGCGCCAATGGGATGGCGTGCACCTCATGGCGGCAGTTTTGAAGCGCTCGAGACAGCTAGCTGGCTCCGCCGGAGATTAGTCTTAGCATTCTGGCAGGTATTTCATGGACGCTTTCACTAGGAGCGCGGATGATGTTTTATAGCACCGTTTTCACCCGCGTTATTAGCTCATTTACAGCACAAGAAGCTTCGTGTGTTCTTTGAGCAGCATTTTAAAGAGCAATTAGAAGCGGTCGCTTGAGCGTCCCGCACCATTTTGCGACCGAAGCCGCCGCCATGCTGCCGCGGTAGGTCGCGCCCCGTGCAGCGTGCGGATGGTTTCGCAGCGGCGTCAGCACGCCTGTGGAGTGCGTGGAGCGTTTTCGGAAGCAGAAAACAGCCCGGCCGTTCCTGGAGAAAGAGCAACAAAGAGGAGAGACACGGCCCGTACGTCGCCGTCGCCGGCTCGTTCGTATCATCTGCCGTGCCACGCAGATCCGTTCGTAAGAGCCGAAATTTTTCCCATTGCGAACAATGAAATTTTGGAGGGACTTATCAGAACATCGTATCATCCCGAAATGGTGTCACCCAGAATTGGATCATCGAGATTCCACTGTATATACTACAGGGAAACCTGGTGCTATTCACCAGGCACTTCAGCGAGTGTGTCGTCATGTAGCACAGAAAAGCGCTTCAGGCCAACATCGTTACTTGGCATGGTTCGCCAACAAGCTGAGCAATTGCCGGTTGCTGCAAAAAGAAAACATAACATTATTGTGAAGGAATATTCGTTATAAAGAAGGGAGCTGCAAAAGATTCAGTTCTCTGGGATCATTTGGAAGCTTTATACAAGGAGAACAAAGAACGATTCATTGATTATGAGGTTTAATGTGCCGACGCTGCATGGGCAATTAGGCACGCTGTAGTGGAGGGCTCTGGATTAAGTTTGACCGCCTAATGATCTTTGCTGTGCGCTGAAATCTCACGCACACAGGCACTTTCGCTTTTCGCCTCCGTCAGGGAAGTGGCCGCTGCGGCCGGGAGTATAGAGGTACGAAATCCGGTGCTGTTTCCGAAAAGCTTGTGGGCCCGCACGGGGCACCTTGAGTAATCTTGGTGACGGTGTTGGCGACACCGCGGACCACGAGCCCCCAAACATAAGCTGTATCCAACCGTGGCAATGTGTTTATAGGTGGAGGGTGAGAAACCACGAACGGTGGCCGTCGGAGCCCAGGTCAAGCTCTGGTGGATGGGCTCCCTGTCTGTCTACCAGGCAGGGAGCTCCGGGAGCTCTCTCAGTATCAGGGTAACCTGAGCGAAGAAAGTGCCCCTGTCCCCTGCTTCTATACTATAGCATATGGTATTTCCTAACCCCAACCCAAACATGATCGGCCCCCGAAAAGGGGCCGCACAGAAGTTTCTTTTCCACCGCTTCCTAACTTGAGTTTTCCGAAACCAAACAACTACTCTCGCATCTTAGTGATGGAATTAGTTGACCAGTTGAACCCTCTTGCTTCAAAGTCAGCATTTCTTGTCTCCAAATTTCTTGAAGGTGTCATTGGCAAATCATATAAAGCCAAAAAACAAAGAACCGGTGATATCCTTGTTGAGGTCAGTAGCCAGGATCAGGCTGATAAACTTCTTGCACAAACCTGCATCGCCGATCTGGCCATCCAAGTCGTGCCCCACCGCAGCCTAAACAGCTCCCAGGGCGTGAGCTCCCAATATGACCTAGTGAATGAAACTGAAGCTGACCTGCTGGAGGGCCTTCGTGGTCAGGGCGTAACTAGTGTCAGGCGTATAACCATACGTAGAGATGACAAACAACTACCCACGAAACACCTCATCTTAACCTTCGACAGGTTGGCCCTCCCCGAATTTGTCAACGCAGGCTTTATCCGATGCCCAGTCCGACCTTACATCCCGAACCCGCGGTGCTGTTTCAAGTGCCAACGGTTCGGGCACGGCACAAACTCCTGCCGTGGCAGACTTACCTGTGCAAAGTGCGCCCAGCATGACCACCCATCCGAGAACTGCAACACTGAGAATTTCACCTGTGCATATTCACGGAAATGCGAGAAATTCAAACAAGAAAAGCAATTCGTCAATATGAAGGTCACGGAAAACATCACTTTCCCAGAGGTGCGAAAGAGGTTCCCCTTTTTCCCCCTGGGGAGGTACGCCGACGCAGCTCGCCGGGGAGCGGAGCAGCGTCTGGTTTCGGCGGGGACCCAGTACCGCGAGTCGGACTTGGTCCGACCCCCTCCCCCCCTCTGGGTTGCCTCGGGCAGCCCAACCGGCCTCTGCACCGCTCGCTGAGCCAGCAGTGGCTGTGGTGGCAACAGCCTCCATCGGGACCGATGCCCCTCCGGCCCCTGCTTCCCCACCCTCCCAGCTTCCACTGGAGCATGTTGTGGAGATGTACACCGGGGGTCCGGCATTGGCTCCCACCTCTGCCGCACTGCCCGTGCCACCTGTGGCACTCCCGACCCCTTCGGCGGTAGCGGCTCAGAAAACGAAAGGCACCCGAACGGGAGCGAAGTCCAAGAGGCCTGGTCCATCAGGCACTCCTAGAACATCCAGGACGAGATGGACGTGGGACCGGTCCTGTTTGCGTCGCAGTGGAAGGAACGGGTCCCTGCATCCAAACCTGTAGAGAGGCCGAAAAAGTCCCCTCCGAGAGTCCAAGCCCTGAAAGACGATACATAAACAACACACTCCAGTAGCTCCGAACACTTCATAATGGGAGGACAAAACATAATGCAATGGAACTGCAGAGGCCTTTTTAAAAATCTTGACGATGTATACGAAATACTGCATGCTAATCAGCCAAGTGTAATGTGTGTTCAGGAAACACATTTGAATTCCAAGCACACAAATTTCTTGAATAGTTACATGGTCTTCAGAAAGGACAGGGATGGCTGCACACACTGTTCCGGCGGTGTGGCCATAATTGCCCGGAAATCCTTAGCATGCCACCCTGTCACTCTGAACACTGTCCTTGAGGCTGTAGCAATTCGAACAATATTATTTAATAGGTTGATAACGGTATGCTCAATATATATTCCTCCGGATCTTGCACTTTCAAGCTCTGGCTTTGAGGCGTTGGTTGACCAGCTGCCCGAACCATACATTCTCACAGGCGACCTTAATGCACACAATTCTCTTTGGGGCTCTTCGCGCACGAATTCCCGAGGTCGCCTGAGAGAGAAGTTTTTAACATCCTCTGGATCATGCCTCTTCAATAAGAAACAGCCTACATACCATAACATAGGACACAACACACACTCATTTCTTGACTTGGCTATTGGTTCCGCAGTTCTCTTTCTATGTTTTCAGGGGGGCGTGGGCAAGGGCCCATATGGTAGTGACCACTTCCCCACCTCAATAACATATATATGTAAACGCCCATGCAGTCCGTCTTCCCAAAATAGGTTCAATGAAGCACGAGCTAACTGGAATACATTTACAGAGACATCCAAACTACACCACACACCTATAGGACACCTACACGTCAAAGAAGCTACCCAACTCCTCACGGCGCACATTCTCGACGCCGCCGAAAAGTCCATTTCCCACGCCTGTGATGCCCCGCGCAACAAGAGGAGGCCGTGGTGGAACGAGGACTGCAGGTGGGCACGAGAGGGCCAGAACAAGGCGTTGGGTATCCTTCGTCGGTACCCCACGTCAGGTTACCTCCTCTTGTTCAAACGGGCCAAGGCGTTTTAGAAAACGTGTGCGCCGTGAGGCAAAACGAGAAAGTTGGCACACCTTCCTGACATCCACTCATTCATACACGGACACACACAAAGTCTGGACACATATATGTAAGCTCAAAGGACAACAGGCACACAGCCTGCCCCTGGTTAGCATAACAGAAGACACACTCGACCAGGCTGACACACTTGCACAACATTTCCAACACGTGTCCAGTTCAGCACACTACACAAACAGTTTCATGAAACACAAAATGTCTTGCGAAAAGAAGTCCCTGCGTGATAGCAACAAGTCGCACACTTCATACAATTCTCCTTTTTCAATTCATGACCTGAACGCTGCTTTGACCACATGTAAACCTTCAGCTCCAGGTGCAGATAAGATTACATACACCATGATAGTAGAACACCTACACCCAGACACTCTTGAAACACTTCTACACCTACCCGCCGCGGTGGCTCAATGGCTCAGGCGTTGCGCTGCTGATCACGAGGTCGCGGGTTCGATTCCCGGCCGCCGCGGCCGCTTTTCTGATGGAGGCGAAAAGCAAAAACGCCCGTGTGTACGAGATTTCGGCGCACGATAAAGATCCCCAGGTGGTCAAAATTAATCTGGCGCCCTCCACTACGGCGCGCCTCATCGCCTGCGTTGCGTCGGCGCGTTAAACCCCCACAACATTCTCTACACCTCTACACCTCTACAATAAAATATGGCTTTCGGGGCACATTCCACGCTCTTGGAGGCAGGCCATAGTAGTTGCTTTCCTGAAGGAAGAGAAGGACCCTCCGTGCGTAAGCTTGTCAAGAAGGTGATTAACCGGAGGCTCGTGTACTTTCTTGAGTACAATGGTCTTCTCGAGAGCTGTGAGGCAGGCTTTCAGGCTGGGCGATCCACAAATGACCAACTTGTTGCATTAGAATCATATATCAAAGATGCCTTTATACACAAACAGTACTGCATGACTGTATTTTTTGACATTGAAAAAGCCTATGATACGGCATGGCATTACGGCATTCTTGTAGGCTTAAAATCTTATGTCATAACAGGTAACATGTTGAACACTCTTGATAGTTACTTGTCCAAACAAACGTTTCGTGTCAGAGTTGGGTCGGCGCTGTCAAGAGTTCACATTCAAGAAAATGGTGTGCCTCAGGGCGGAGTCTTGAGCTGCACGCTCTTCATTGTCAAGATGAACTCGCTTCGGAAAGCATTGCCTCCATCGATCTTCTGTTTAGTGTATGTGGATGATGGAGAAATATCTTTTAAATCTTGTAACATATCTATATGCAAACGTCAGGTCCAGCTTGGGGTAAACAAACTTTCTCGCTGGGCAGATGAAAATGGTTTCAAACTTAATCCTGCGAAAAGTACCTGTGTTGTATTCTCAAAGAGACACGGAGTAAGACCCGATCCTGAAATAACTTTCAATAGTGACCCAATTCCTATTAAAAAATAACACAACTTTTTGGGTGTGATGGACGCAAAACTCACATTTATCTCCCATATCAAACAGCTCAAGTAAAAATGTCTAAAAACAATGAATATTCTGAAAGCTTTGGTAGGGTGTCGCTTCGATTACGGAAGTGTTGTCTATGGGTCTGCCACGAAAACAGAGCTAAAAATGCTCAACCCAGTGCTTCACTTGGGGCTTCACCTCTCGTGTGGTGCTTTCCGTACAAGCCCTGTCCAAAGCTTGTATGTGGAATGCGACAAATGGTGCCTAGAGCACCAGCGAACTTATGTTGATCTTTTATATGCTTCTAAGATCTCATCAATTGATAACCATCCCTTTAAACCTGTTTTTATGGATACATCCACATCACAGCTCTTTTTAAATCACCCATCCATTTCTGTTCCCTTCTTGCAGAGAGTGAGGGACGAGGTGACTATTCATGAGGTCTCCTTTTTAGACACATTCAAATCATCTCACACTGATCTTGTAGCACCATGGCACCTTCGTCGTGTGGCATGTGACTTGTCTTTCTTTCAAATAAAATAAGAACAGGACACCAAGAAGTGGGATTTTGCAGCATTTCATGTATCTACAGGATAAATACAGGGCTGCAGAGCTTTTCAGTGATGCGTCTAAAACGTTCACTGCGGTGTCTTGTGCTGCGCATGGACCGAATTTTAAACCAGGTAGAACCAGGAATGTAAATACAAGTATTTTTACGGCAGAAGCATATGGCATTTTTCTGGTTGTAGGTCGTATAGTTGAACATCATATTCCTAAATCCATCATCTATACAGATTCGCTGAGTGTCGTCCGTGTATTATTATCTGGAAGGTCATCGAAAAACTATGTCATTAATCTTGTCTTCAAATCAATTATGAAAGCTTATTGTTCAAACCTTGGGGTGACTGTGTGTTGGGTGCCAGGCCACTCTGTCATTGGTGGAAATGAAGTGGCGGATGAAATGGCCGCCAATGCTGCATTCCGAAACACAGTAGACATGGCAACACTACCTTACACAGACCTCAAGCCACACATTAGACAACAACTCCTTGAAACTTGGCAAGCAGACTGGAGTGAACAGACAGACAACAAACTGCACGTAATAAAACCACACTTGGGACAATGCACTACTGACTCACACAACAGGCACATTGAAGTTACCTTAGCTAGGTTGGGGATAGGCCATACACATGTAACGCACTCGCACCTGCTCACGGGATCTCCAAGACCCCTGTGTGGCAGGTGTGGGGAGGGCCTATCCGTGATGCACATCCTCATTCAATGCAAGGCACTCGACATTACACGACGCAAACACTTCAGAGAACTCTACAGACAACATACAGTATTCCATTACATCCCTCATACTTTTTAGGAGACGATGCCATGTTTTCTGTTCAGCGCACCTTTAAGTTTCTGTCAGAAGTTCACTTCTTACAGCTCATCTCATACCACCCAGTTTTACCCCTGGTCCTATACACCAGCCACCTTATTTATCTTTTAACTACTCTTGGTCTTCATCCTGGCCCTGTACACCAGCCGTGCTCATAGTCTAATTGATTTTATTCGTGTTCCCTCTAACCAATTTTAACTGTCACCTATTCATCAAAACACTCTTGGCGCTCTTTGCCCTAGCTGGCCTTGCGCCCCCAACATTCAAACATCATCATCATGAAAAGTCCTGAAACCAGTCTTCGATGTCAGAATCGAGCGTGACAATAGTCCAACGGGCTGGGAACCATGGCTGAGCTCCAGAGGTGGGCCCTGGGGGGGGGATGGCAAGCGGAGCGCCCTCGCTGAGGCCTTCTTCTCCCCCCGTGGCCACAGGGCGGTGCGGGAGCTGGAGCTGGAGCAGCTGCAGAAGCAGCTGCAGGCGGAGCGGCAGGCGGCCGAGGCTGTGCGCTGCCAGGAGCGGCAGGCGGAGGCGGCGCGCCAGGAGCAGTGGCAGAAGCAGCTGTCCCAGGAGCGGCTGCTCAAGCAGCAGGCGGTCAACAAGCTGGCCGAGGTCATGAACCGGCGGGGGGACCTGGCCGGGGGCGGCTCGGGGGCCAAGGGCCGGGCCGCGGGCGACCTGCGCCGCCGCGACCGCGAGCTGCGCAAGCTGCAGCAGGAGCTCACCCAGGAGCGCGACAAGTACGCCCAGATGGTCGGCCGCCTGCAGAAGGAGCTCGCCGAGCTGCAGGCGAGTATTGGACCAAATGGGCTGTCCATGGCGATGGTAGAAGTTCCAGAGCATGTCACAAGCCACCTAGAGAGATCCAAGCCCGACTTCACTCGGCCATTGCCATCTTCCCGAAAGCGTGTCCTCATTGGCTTTCACTTTTGTCACTGCCAGTCAGAAAGGGTCTTCTCCGACAGCAAGCTGTAGTTCCTAGAATTGGGCTAGTCTGCCGCCAGGGCCAGTTTTGCGCTACAACAGTGTGTCACCACAGTGGTGAAAACATGCGAACAACAGCGCACTGCAGGTCGACTGATTGTTATGAATAGAGGGCTGTTCTAATAACCCCTTTACTGCAAAGGTATTTATTGGCTTACTTCTTATTGCTTGAATAATTTTTTTCTAGGAATTAAAAGTGGAAAACTAACGTTGTCCACTTTCACGCTGCCTTTAGCTGTGCTCGTCTGCCCTCTGTGGTGAGAAGACAGTCAGAGGCATGAGGAGTACCAATAATTCCTAAATAAACTCTTGCCGTGGAAAGCAATCAAAACAACAATTTGGTTTTTGGAAAGATGTCTCTCTAGCAAAAGGGGCCCGTGCACCGAGAGTGCGCTGCAGTCGATGTCAGCCCGTGGCCGTCATCAACCCGCTGAAGACCTTGGACGGCCGACCAGCCGAATTTCTAGGGACTGTTTCGTGGCGGAGCGTGACGATGCCTGCAAGTTTTTCTGAGGAATGCTCAGGAGCTGCTTGCCGCCACCAGGGAGCTGGTGTTGAAGATGCGTTTGCAATTGGTCAAATAATTTCACCTTCAAGTCGATTGTCCTAATATGTGCTTTGGCTGGTGGCTGTCTCGTATAAGAGGTGGTCAGTAGGTATGGTAGGCTGTTCACTGCATGCACACATCTTTTCACTGCACTTGTACTCGAGGCAAAAACATTTTAACGAAATCAGAATGGAAAGAAAATACATAATGCCTGGGCTGAGGCATTGCATGTTTCAAAACTGCGCTTGAGGTTACTAAGGACACACTTTTAAGGAATACAAACGAACGATGTGGACAGCACGGGCGCAAACTAACAGCTGATTTATTAGAAGTGAAAAATCAAAACACTTAGAAAGGGTTACGAAGTACGAGTGGAAAAGGTGCGGAGGGGGAATGAAAGCACATTCTTGATAAAAACAAGCGCAGATACCGCTGTAGCTCAGTTCTACAAGCAAAGATAAACAGCCATTGAACAGATTACGATGTTTAGCGCCTGTCTTTATCAAGAATGTGCTTTCATTCCCCCTCCGCACCTTTTCCACTCGTACTTCGTAACCCTTTCTAAGTGTTTTGATTTTTCACTTCTAATAAATCAGCTGTTAGTTTGCGCCCGTGCTGTCCACATCGTTCGTTTGTATTCCTTAAAAGTGTGTCCTTAGTAACCTCAAGCGCAGTTTTCAAACATGCAGAACCAAATTCAATTCATCACCTTACCCAATTCATCACCTTACTGAGGCATTGTATTTTGTAATGTTTGCCAGCCGGGGTGTCTGTCTTTTAGAAAGCGCACTTACGGGAAATATTCCCACTTACATTTATTTCATACTTACATGTCTGTGCATCAGTGCTTGTTTCAGAAGAATGCTTTGACAAGCTCCACCAATCCTGTTTTCCCCTTCCCCATCGGGACTGGAAAAGTGTGGGAGTGTGGTACGGGCTTTCGCACTTTTCACATTTTCTGCTGCTGCTCCGAGGGGTGTGTCTTCCAGTACGGGCCAGCCGGCTTTGGTGTTTGTCTCCTGCGGCACGTTTGCTGCCCCAGAAGCCGTCCTCCCAGAGGCGGCCCTCTTCCCCGTGCTGCAGGCGACGGCCCACGAGGAGAGCCAGGCGCGCATCAAGCTCCAGATGGAGCTGGACTCGAAGGACTCGGAGATGGAGCTGCTGCGGCGGCAGGCGTCCTCGGCGGCCCCCGACCAGCCGCACGCCCTGCTGCCCCTGGCGGCGCACCTGTCGGACCGGCTGGAGGGCTGGCTGTCGGTGCCCCAGAAGCAGAACATCCGGCGGCACGGCTGGCGGCGCCAGTACGTGGTGGTGAGCTCGCGCAAGATCCTCTTCTACAACTCGGAGGCGGACCGGGCCAACGCGGACCCCGTGCTGGTGCTGGACCTGAGCAAGCTCTTCCACGTGCGCTCCGTCACCCAGGGGGACGTCATCCGCGCCGACGCCAAGGACATCCCCCGCATCTTCCAGGTGGGCATGGGGCCCTCCACTTGGGCAAGCAAGCTTGTGGGTGGAATCGAGCTGCAGCCGCCCAAGTTGTGTTCAGGCGAAAATTTTAGCAGCCAGTGTCAGAGAATTTGAAAGACAGGCTACAGTCGTCACAGCGGACCTGGCAACAGCGGACTACAGCAGACGTTGGTTTGTTTGGTCCGTACCGCTTAGAACAGACCCGAGCACAGCAAACAAAAGGCTCAATTGTGTTCACAAATTGTTTTGACTGAGCTGATCACTTTCCCGTGGGACTTGCCACTTCATGGCCCGTGGGTTTAAAAAGCATCACGTACCAATACAACAAGGTGTACGAATATGTAGACATGTTCCTATTGACCTAGTTTGGTTCTTCCAGAAATAATATCACTTCGTTGTTGAAAAAAAAAACACATTTTGGTTTATCTAGTTTTCACTGAATGACGCTGGCTGTCGAGCAAGTGAGAGTTTTCTGTATTCATTTTAGTACAGAAGTCGCATACAGTCGAACCTGATGTAACTAACTTCAATGTAACAAAACCCCCGATGTAACGAACCACATAATTTTTTCTAAGCTCAGGTGTATGCACACCGTGTATTTGTAACCTCTGTATAACACCGAAATTTCAACGTAACGAAGTTTCATGTACAATTAGGCACAAAATTTTGGTTGTAGAAGTATTTTTGGGAGACGCAAGTGCCGAAACGCAGTCTCAATAAACTGCGTATGGTGACACGCACCACTAAATGCCGCCAGTCATGGAGTCCGTGAGCAAGCGTAGGGCCTACAAGCTCCTTGCCTACAAATTGCGTAAGGTGCTGCCGCCGAATGCTGCCATTTTATCCTTCGGTCGTGTTCACTCGGGCTTGTTTGGTTTCATCATTCCAGCAAGTGCACGGCGAAGAATTTGTGGGTCTCTATGGGCCTTGTGCGTGCGTTTTTTTCACACCCATGACCGCCATTGTGCGCCGGCGGCGGCTTCTGCCTCGGCCGAAAAAAACTACTTGCATTGCGCGTGGCAGTGGAAGGAACCTGACGACTTGCGCCGGTGGGGAGGCACGCACCACATGGCGCGAGCTAAGAAACGCTCGGGCTCGGGAATGCCAGAGACGATCAGGCCTAGCACCGTGGAGGATATTTGATGGCCGCTTTCCTGAGCGGTGCATATGACGTTTCACTGTGCAGTTTTTGCCCACATTGTCAGCTTCTTTCCCACATGAACAACATCATTTGCCCCTCGTGTTGCGTTTTAGCGAGCGGTTAGAAGTGGTCGCTGGAGCTACCGCCACCGCGCGAGTAGTTCCCGAGGCTGCGACAGCGGGCCTGGGGCTTGCGCGGCCCCGCGTTGCCCTTCTTTTTATGCAAAGAGTTCCATTCTGGCAGGCTGAGCCACGTGCTTCACTTCACGGCTGCCGCATCGTGCGGGTGGTACCGGCTGTGGTGCCATTGCACCAGCCATGTATGCGCGTCACGTTTTCGCTTGCAGGTGCTGCTTCACGCGGTTAATCCTTCATTTTAACCGCGAATTTCAATGTAGCGAAACTTCAATGTGACGAAGTAAATTGCGAATTTTTCCGACTTCGTTACATCGAGGTTTAACTGTATTTCTAAAATAAGCAAACGAGGCCGTTGTGAATGTTTGTATGCATTTGTGAAACATGTCGTATTTGTGCACGATGGTCATGAAATGCCAGTCCCATCAGAATGTTCACACGTGAGTCCCCCGTAATAGTGGGCTTTGACACTGCCGGCAGCCGATATGCTTGTTCTTTATTTTATTTTGGCAAGGAAACTGCCATGTCTGGCAACACTGTTGGTCTGATCTCGGGCCGTTGCCAGGGCCAGTAGCATATCTGGTTTTTTTTATTATTACATATTATTGTTTTATTTTCCCTCCGCATCTTTGACCAGCGACAGGCTAGCTGATTTCACTGTCTGATAAACATAGTGTAATTATCACCAGAGGTCGGCAAACTCACTCATGAGTCCACTCACTCAGACTCATTTGGACTCAAACTCACGCGTGAGTTTGAGTTTGAGTGAGCGCGAGGCTAGTGTGGCATGGTGAGTTTGAGCTTGAGTGAGTTTGAGCCGAGTGATCACGACTGAGTTTGAGTCCGATTGAGTTTGAGTCCATTTTGAGTTCTGAGTACATTTTGAGTTTGAGTCCATTTTGAGTTCTGAGTACATTTTGAGTTTGAGTCCATTTTGATCTGAGTACATTTTGAGTTTGAGTCCATTTTGAATTCTGAGTACATTTTGAGTTTGAGTAGTACATTTTGAGTTTGAGTCCATTTTGAGTTCTGAGTACAATTTGAGTTTGAGTCCATTTTGAGTTCTGAGTACATTTTGAGTTCTAAGTACACTTTGAGTTTGAGTCCATTTTGAGTTCTGAGTACATTTTGAGTTTGAGTCCATTTTGAGTTTGAGTTCATTTTGAGTTCTGAGTACAATTTGAGTTTGAGCTCATTTTGAGTTCTGAGTACATTTTGAGTTTGAGTCCATTTTGAGTTCTGAGTACATTTTGAGTTTGAGCACATTTTGAGTTTGATTACATATTGAGTTTTGAGTACATTTTGAGTTCTGAGTAAATAGGAGTTTTAAGTAGCCTAGCAGGCAGCTATGGTTGGCTGTTAAGTTTCATGCGTCACTGTGGGCTCGGAATTCAAGTTACCTGCGGGTATGGCACCAATCGCGATCTGCATGATCGGTTGGGAGGGAGGTGGTGTCTGATTTTTTTTAGTTTCTTGTTGAATTTTTATGGCCATAAGCACTTGCTGTATACCTAATTTTCGCGGCTGGGCGCGTGAGTGATAATTTACTGGTGAGGTCATAAAAAAGGGTTGTCTTAACTTTTCCTCCTGACGGATCCACTAAGAGCGTGGGAAAGGGTGGTGGGAAAGCACACGGCGGCGCTGGCGAGCTGGTTGTTCGCCTGCTACTGTTAACGGCTTGATATACTAGGGGTCACAAAGGAAGAGGTGAGAGCCGGGGGGAAATGGGGGCGGGGGCTGTCCTTTCTACTGTTTCAAATGAATTAGCTGAATTGACTGCGCAGCGCCCCTTAAGACAGAATAATGACCACATTAGATTGGGTGAAAAGTGAAACTGATGAGGCTAAGGCGTGTAAGGTATCAAATGAAAGGTCTGGATTTACGGAATCACGCGGGGTAAATAAAAAAAATGCTTCCTAATTGTAGTCATCAGGCAGTCATAATGAGTCATAGATTGGGTTAAAATTCAAAATGACGCTGCGAGGGCATGTGGGGAATCAAATTCAAGGTCTCGATGTGGGGAATCATTTGGGACGAACATGAGATATGGATATATCATGACGTAGTCATGGTAAATCAAAGATTCGGTTAAAATTCAGGTTCATTACGCTAGGGCGTATCAAATTAAAGGTCTCGATGAGGGTAATCACGTGCTTCCTGATTATTATCATGACATAGTCAAAATGGGTCATAAATTAGGTTAAAATTCACAATAATGCCACTGGGTGTCCGGGGTATCAAATTGAAGGTTCCGATAAGGAAAATCACGTGGGACAAAAATGTGGTAGGGCTATATCATGAGATAGTCATGGTTAGTCATTGATTGGTTTAACGTTCAAATTGATTCCGCTAGGATGTGATGGGTATCAAATCAATGGCCTTGATGAGCCGAATCACGTGGGAGAAATACAAAAATGCTTCCTGGTTATAACCATTAGATTGTCATGACGAGTCTTATATTGGGGTAAAATTCGAAGTGACCCCGCTAGGGAGTGTAGGGTATCAAATTTACGGTCTTGAAGAGGGGAATCACGTGGTACAAATAAAAAAAAGGCTTCGTAGTTCGAATCATGAGATGGTCATTTATGAGTCATAGATGGGGTTAAATTCAAAATGAAGCCGCTGAAGCATGTGGGGCGTCAAATTGAAGGTTCCAGTTAGGGGAATCATGTCGGACACCTAAATAATGCGTCCTGGTTACAGTCATGAGTCATGGTTAGTTTGACTGGTATGAATTCCATATGACCCTGCTGGGTGTGTGGGGTATCAAATTAAAGGTCTCGTCGAGGGGGTCACGTGGGACAAATATGATAATGCTTTCTGGTTATAATTATGAGGATATCGCAAAAGGTATACAGCAAAAGGTATACACTCTCACTCACACTCACACTCACACTCTCACTCACACTCTCACTCACTCTCACACTCACTCCCACTCTCACTCACACTCTCACTCACACTCTCACTCACACTCTCACTCTCAATATCACACTCTCAAACTCTCACTCTCTGACTGTCTCAATCTGTGAGGCCATGTGAGTTCTGAATTCATTTTGAGTTCTCAGCCCATTTTGAGTTCTGAGTTCATTTTGAGTTTTGAGTACATTTTGAGTTTTGAGTACATTTTGATTTTTGAGTGCATTTTGAGTTTTGAGTACATTTTGATTTTTGAGTGCATTTTGAGTTTGAGTACATTTTGAGGTTTGAGTACATTTTGAGTATTGAGTTCACTTTGAGTTTGAGTACATTTTGAGTTTAGTCCATTTTGAGTTTTGAGTTCATTTTGAGTTTGAGTACATTTTGACTTTTGAGTCCATTTTGAGTTTGAGTACACTTTGAGTTTGTGTACATTTTGAGTTTTGAGTCCAAATTGAGTTTGAGTACATTTTGAGTTTGAGTACATTTTGAGTTTTGATTACATTTTGAGTTTGAGTACATTTTGAGTTCTGAGTACATTTTGAGTTTTGAGTCCGAGTGAGTTCTGAGTTTTGAGCTCAATGTGAGTTTGAGTTTGAGTGAGTGCAGATGTGCTGCTCAGCATTGAGTCTGAGTTTGAGTGAGTGGTGATTCGAAAAAAAAAATTGTGAGTGAGTTTGAGTGAGCCGCGCCAACTTTGCCGAGGTATGATTATCACTGTCATACATGGCGAAAAATGCAACTCCAGTGAGATGGCTAGAACAGCGCTTTTGAATATGCTAAGTGGTGCACCCCTCCCCTCGCACGGGGCACCTTGAGTAAGTAATCTTGGTGACAGTATTGGCGACACCAGGGACCCCGAGCCCCCATACAGAAGTTGTGACCTGTTGCGGGGCGTACTTCCACAGCACGCGCCCGGCTAACCACGAACACACACCACGCCGGTAACGGGCAACTGACCCCGAGGCTTTATTTGCCTTTGAATATATACACATGGGCAACCGTGGAAGTGGTGCCCTCTCTCGATCGGTAGCGCACACATCAATGTTCGCCGTGGTGCCATCTGTCTGTGTGAGCACACACTACATCCCCCCTTGTTTAGTGATGAACCCCACTGCCTGCACAACACTTCGCTACACTTCACCACACAATCACAAGTCCAGTCTTCTGGGCCTCCGGATCACTCTCCCATACCTGGACACACGAATAGGCGAACTTGGAGACTGGGACTGGGGTGAAGTCGCAGAAGACTGCGTCGGACGAACTAACTCTGACCGCCCTGCATTAGTGTCTCTGACGGATGGCTCACTCCCGGGTTGTTCTTCGGAGGCTCGACCGGGCCCTTCGGCACTGGGGTGCTGGACACTGGGACGAGGTGTGGCCGATTGCGTTGGATAACTCCCTTCGGGGTCTCCACGACGTAACAACGGGGACGTTGCGCTGGCCCCAGAACCAACGCAGGGCTAATTATGTCTCGAACCCAGACTTGCTCACCAGACCGGAGAGGGCGTGGAGGGTGAGCCGCATGCCTTCGGTCGAAGTCCTGGGCTTGCTTCCCTCGATTGGCTTGATCGCCCAGGTTGAAGGACCGAGATGACGGCCACTGTGGCTCGAGCTGCTGCGAAGTCTTGGGAACTCTTGTTTGCAGACGTCTGCCCATGAGAAGTTGTGCAGGGCTCACCCCATTAACGCCTGGAGTGTCCCTGTAGGCGAGCAGTGCCAAGTGAGGATCATCCGACTTGAGCAGCCGGTCCTTGACGGTCCGCACCATCCTCTCCACTTTGCCGTTGGACTGCGGGAACCGGGGGCTGCTGGTGACATGCTCGAAGCCGTAAGCCTGTGCGAATGTGGAAAAGTCTTTGGATGAGAACTGTGCCCACCCGTGGGATGCCATGGCTTGCAAACACACTCTTGACGGCTGCTGTGGTCGAGCGCAGACTGATGGCTTCAGGAAAGCGCGACCTGTAGTCGACCTTTCAGCTGGGAAAGGTCTACTCCAACCTCCTCCCAGGGAAGGCATCATTGGCTCTGCACGTTGACCGCGGGTTTCAGCACATTTGGCACAGTTGGACACCTGTGTCTCGATTTGGCTGTTGACTCCCGGCCAGCATACAGACTCCCAGGTGCCCGTCATGAATGAGATCAGGCATAGAACGCAGAAGAGCTGACGGCACCACAATGCGAACTCCTTTCAAAAGTCTCCCCGATACTGCCAGTACTTCCTGATATCAAGGAAAAGTCCCACCGTATACAGTTTTTTCTCAATGTTTTCTATAAGCTTTTCCTTAACTCCCAATAACGCTAACTCAGTCGACTTTTTCTTTTGGAAACCAAATTGTTGAGGAACTATCACTTGCAAACTTTCTAAGTACTCATTTATTCGTGTAAAAATTATTCGTTCTATAATTTTGGAAAAAACGTTAAGAATCGAAATTGGACGATGGTTATTTAAATCATCTTTTGGACTACCTTTGTGAAGAACCATCACACGGGCAACCCTGAGTTCATCTGGAAACAATTGGTCACGAGGTATACAATTACCGTATTTCCCGGTCTATAAGTCACACTTTTGTATAAGTCGCACCCCCCTCAAAACGGCAGTTTTTCAAAAAAAAAAAAACATATATGTCACATTGGTGTATCCGTGTGTACAAAACACGCTTCTTAATCAGGTGAACCCGTAGAGGATCAGTTCGTTAGAAAGTTTAGCGAAAGTACATAGTCGCGGCGGCTGCCGCATCTGATCGCATCCCCCAGTAAGCAGTGCTAGACATTTGCATATACAGTCGAACCCCGCTACAACGAACGCCGCTTCAATGAAATTTCCGCTTCAACGAAATATTTCCAATTCCCCGTCAGCTAGCCATAGAGGTCAATGCAACAAAGTCCTCGCCACAACGAACCATTTGTGAGGCTTGCTTTCGCTTCAACGAAATTTTCGATAATTTGGGCTGGGTTTGAACAATTATTTTACAATAAAATAAGCATAGCGCCAGCTATCTGTAACTTTTTATACATTCAGGACGCTTAGTTTCACCGAAAATGCGCGTTGCGACCACACCGCCACCCAAAACAAAACAAAAAATAACTCATAGGCGCACGCCATTGCTTGATGGTGATAACGATGTGGCTGGCCGTCTTTACACGAGGCGCAGGCCCGCTTCGCCAAGGCGGAGCCCCAGAGCTACAGCCAATCCGTATCCAGTTGAAATTGCATGAATGTGCTCCGCTGCTGGCGCGGTGCCGTCATGTATGCGTTGTGAGCAGCTGTCCTTACCGTTTTCCTTCTACCATTCTTCATAGCCAAGAGCGAAAATCATGTTTGCGCGTTTGGTCTTGAAGCCTAGTCATCCTAGCTTAGTCGCGAGCGCGCGGTCATGTTAAATGCAAGCGCGCGCGTCTTGCCTGCCAAGGTCAGTAGCTGCCGTGCCCTGTAAGAGGATAAGATAACGGCACTGCTCCTGCCACAAGCGAGAGGGGGGCTTCCCACGGCCTAGCAGCTATCTGCAAGTAATCAGCTCGGTGGACACGCCTTGTTGTACAGCAATACGTTTTGCGCCTGCATATCTTCACCCCCCTCCGTAACGCGTTCTTTGGGTGGTGAAAAAACAGATAACCATTGGTATGTTTGTTATCCGAATAAACATGAGTTATTGCGCGTCACTCCTTTTTCTAAACATTGTATTATGCTGCCAATGTTGCGGAAACGCACGGGGCTATTTTTCTGGCCTTTCCGTGGTGTGTTGGGGCAGATTTCGCCTCAACGAATTTTCGCTTCAACGAAATTTTTCGCACGTCCCGTCAATTTCGTTGTAGCGGGATTCGACTGTACCGTCCAAAGTCTAGACAGAGCTAACTTTTCAAAAATGGTTTATTGATACACACAGATGGCACGTACTTACAGATGGCGTTTAGGCAAAACCATCGAAACCTTCTTCCTCCGACTCGCTAACAGATAATTCGTTCATTTAAACCATAGAGCTGTGTCTCTTAACATGCGATGACATCACGCAGTGCACAGGCACCTTTCGAGCGCGGACCACGTGCAGCCGCCGCATACCAAATTAATTCCATACATAAGTCGCACCGGTAGATAAGACGCACCAATGAAAACTTCAGAAAAAAACTGCGACTTATACACCGGAAAATACGGTACATACATGACTAAATGGTGTAGCAATAAGAGGAGCTGCAGCTTTTATTGGTCCAGCCTTGATTTCTTCAGGGCCTGCTGCACTATTATTATTCAAGGAACCGATAATATTTTGTACTTGCAACTCGTCCGACGCCCTTAAAAAGATACTGCCTTGAACGTGGGAGTTAATGTAGGTTACGGGATCACGTTTTCTTGCCAATCGTTGGGCGAGACCAAATGACAAGAAGTGTTCATTAAACTTGTAAGACAATTGTGTACCAGAAATCGTTACACCATTGACATTTATTCCGGTAGGTGTTGTATTACCTTGTGCGTTGTTCAGCTCATTAAAGGCTTTCCAAAATTTGTGTTGTTGATCAATATTTTCAAACTTAGGTATGTCTGTAGTAGGAATCTTTCGCTTTCCTAACTGCTGTATTTACTTCGTTGCGAAGCTTTTTATACTCCTTAAATATTTCAACATTTTTTGTCTGGAGAAATTCTGCCAATAATTTATTATTTCTTCTAATACTACTATAAACAGAAACCGTCATCCACGGTTTTCTAGCCTTTTTATGCCTCTTCAAAATATATGCTGGAAAGGCCTTGTGGTAGCATCAATAACTTTACGATAAAAAGTTGAAAACGCCAAGTTTGCGTCATTTTCATTTAAAAGATCAGACCAGTCTAATCGAGATAACATAGACTGAAATGTAGCTACCGTTTCATCGTTAATTTTTCTCAATTTCTGCAAAGAGTTGGGTATTTCTACCAAGATATAGTAATTCAAAACATAGAATAAAGGTAAATGATCACTAATATTTACACTCAATACACCAGAAGCCCTTTTGTTTTGTACAGCATTAGCAAAGCACACATCAATAGAAGTTTCAGTAAAAGGGGTAATTCGTGTTGCACAGTTTGTAAGTTTGTCTTAACCATATGACAACATAGGGTCAAAAATTCGCTTTGTGCACTCCCGGTCGACATTATATCGATATTTATACAGTGGAACACGGATATATCGAACACGGATATGGCGAATTATTGTCTATATCGAACAGTGCAAACATCCCCTTGAAAATCCCATGCAAAAGTATAGGGCTGTTGTGTGCGTGTTTCGAACTCCTGATCACGGGCAAATTCGATATATCGAATTCCGCGCCGAAGTTGCCCCTGAAAGTTTGCGTCCTCTGATGGGCTGGAGTTGATGATAATGTGTGGGCCTATTGGGTCTAGCTACGGGGCAACAAACGACCCCGGCTAGCTTCGTTAGAGACGTTGAGCGACGATGTCAGCTCGACGGTCCCTTGTGGGCCTAAGTGGGGTTCAGGGTGTTCCCCATTCGCCCGGAAATGACCCATCCAAAATGCCCCAGAGAGGTACGCGGCGTCCACAAGGGAGACGCCGCGACGGGTTCGACTCACCGACACAGGCGACGACAGGCTCCAAGGGGCCGGGACGAACCAGGGGGTTTATTGGCCCAGTTGTACAGTGCATAATAACGCCAAGGCCGGGTTAAGGACTACACTGTACCGACGCGCGTCCGATCAGGGCCAAACAGCGCCCGACCGGCCGGCGCGGCGGGGAGGAGACGAGCCAGCCGGGGGCAAGGAGCGCCCCGGTATCCGACTCCCATCTCCTGGACGTGGGCGGCGAGGGTGCGATACGATCCGCGACCCCTCGCGTTCCCTATACTCTATCCTCCATCTCCCTCCCGAGTCCCTGGAGCCAGGGAGACATCCAGAGAGCTCGCGAGAGAGCCGACCGAGACCAGAGAGACAGAGAGCCCGCGAAACGGGCGCGTCGCGGTTTTAAGGCGCTGGGGAGAGGAGGCAAGTTCCCGGGCGAGGAGGAGCGACAGCGGCGGCGGGACAGTTGGTGCCCGCCGGCGCGTCGGCCCGCGAGGTTGACGTCACGTGCGCGGGAAAGCGCGCTCGTTCGAACATCGCGCTAGCGGGAGGAGGAAAGGGGATCAAGCGGATCCCCACAAATGTTGAGTCATCGCAGGAGCTTCCTGGCTTGGTGAGACAGAGGCGGCGTCCGCGTCATTATGTCGCTTCGATGGCCTTCAACAGCTGTTTTCACGCTAGCACGAGGGGCAGCTCCATGATAGCTAGAACGCGGATAGTGGTTGGGGCAAAAGGACATAAAGGAGCCAAAGAAATTGACCGGAGGCACTCTTTTTCTGTGATTGAGCTGTTTGGTGGCTCGTGCAGGGGGACCGATGCGGCGTTGTATGTTTGTTTTGTCCAAGGCATTCATTTCGGAGCAGCGAAGGCAGGAATTCGTCGGGTGCAGGCTGCTGAAAAGATGTTGGTTGAAAAGGCGTTCGGAATTGCTCGCAGTAGTTTTGAGGGCGATGCACGCATCAACGTTGACGTAAAGGCGAATGCAGCACAACCCGCCCCGGCTATTCCGGAGCGTGTCGGGTGCAAAGCGACTTCGTTGCACGCCTCCAGGTGGGGGTGGTGTTCGGTTCGGATACTGAAGATAACGGCACTAAGTGCCTGACAACGTTCCCAACCACCTACTGCAGCCGAGGTTACGTCAGCGTTATTCGCCTCTCTTGTGGCGCTGTGTACAGCGCTGATTTTCTAATTTGTGTGTGTTTGTAATCTTGAAGACAATTTGGCGAACTTTACGACGCAGAAGAAAAAACAAGCGAAGCTCAGACATTTCAATGATAAAGTGCGGTGGTCATCATGCTGTGGTTCGGATTTTCCGTGCTTTGGGGGTCAAAACGGTAAACTACCGTTTCCCTTGACTTCGGAAAACTCTCAGTGATGTGCGGAGTTGCCAGATAATCTTCAGATAGGCGTATTTTATACAGTTAAACCTCGATGTAACGAAGTCGGTAAAATTCGTAATTTACTTCGGTACATTGAAATTTCGCTACATTGAAATTCACGGTTTTAATAAAATGTTCATCCCGTGAAGCATTTCCTGCAAAAGAAAACAGGGCGCGCATACACGGCTGGCGCACTCTTTCTGTTTCTATCGGAGCTTAATCGTCTACGCGGGCATCAGAGTGAACCGCATGGAGCGTTTTCTCTCCGCAAAGGCGCGCCCCGCAAGCCACAGGCGCGGTGACGCAGCCCCAGAGACAACCCGCGCAATGTGAGTAGCTCCAGCTACCGCTTCCGCTCGCTGAAACGCAACTCGAGGGGCAAACGAGAGGGGCATGCAAGAAAAAAAGCGGATAACATGGGCGAAATTTTCACTGTAAAGCGTCATATGTGCCGCTTACGAAAGCGCCCATCAAATATCCTCGGCATGCCTGAGCACTTCGAAGCTTCCGCCATAGGGTGCGCGCCTCCCCATTGGCGAAACTGGTCAGGCTCCTCCCACTGCCGTGTGCAGCGCGAGTCACTTCCTGGCGCAGAAGCCGCCGCCGGCGTGCAATCACGTATGCGGGTGTGAAAAAAACGCGCGCACAAGGCTCATACAGATTCATAAATGCTTGCTGGAACGATGAAACCCAACAAGCATGAGCAAACTCGAACGAAGGGCAAAACGGCGGCATGCGGCGGCGGCGGCCCTGCAAGCGGTAATTAGGTTTACCACCACGGAGGATGTTTGATGGGCGCTTTCGTAAGCGGCGTGCATGACGTTTTACTGTGAGAATTTCGGCAACGTTATCCGCTTTTTTTTTTTCTCGCGCGCCCCTCTCATTTGCCCCTCGAGTTGCGTTTCAGCGAGCGGTTGGAAGCGGTCGCTGGAGCTACCCACATAGCGCGGGTGGTCTCCACGGTTGCGTCAGCGCGCCTGTGGCTTGCGGGGCGCGTTTTGAGTTTTTGCGGAGAGAAAACGCTCCATGTGGTTCACGCTGATACCCGCGTAGGCGATTAAGCTCCGACAGAAACAAAAACAGTGCGCCAGCCGTGTATGCACGCAACGCAGTTTGTAGGCAAGGGGCTCACTCACAGACCCGTGGCTCGCTGCATCCACGGCATTGGGCGGCCCGTGTTGCCGTTCACGTTTTATCGAGACCCCATTTCGGCGCTTGCGTCTCCCAAAATATACCTCTACAACTTAAATTTTGTGCCTAGTTCTCCATGAAACTTCATTACACTGAAATTCCGGCAAACGGGACTTCGTTACACAGAGGGTGAAAATACATGGTGTGCATACACTTGAAGTTACGAAAAATTACGTGGTTCGTTACATCGAGGGTTTCGTTACATTGAAGTTCGTTACATCGAGGTTTAACTGTATATCGAATTATCGATATATCGAATTCTTTCGCGATCCCCTTGGAGTTCGATATATCCGTGTTCGACTGTATCTCCTACAATAACTGATTTCAGTTTTGAAAGGGACACATGAATAAGAAGTTTTTCCAAGCAGTCGAAGAAGTTTTTCATTGTTCCATCGGGAGGCCTGTACACAATTGTTATTAAAGTGCCAGCTCACTTAGATGTTAGTATTTCTTAATCTCTCATAATGGACGAAAATTCTGGCACAAGCGGGCACTTCACACCAGCCTTCACATAACGAGAAACACCGCCACCTTTTCTTCCTGTTCTAAATAAACCGATGTGCTCGTAACCCTCAAAACGGCAGACATTGCTCGTACAAGAGAACCACGTCTCAGTGAAGCACGAAACACTGAATTCTAGCGAAAGTCCACTGAACAGTAGTTCATGTTGTTCCGTCTTGTTTCTTGGACTACAAGCATTCAAATGAAACAACGACAACGCCTTATGAGTCCATTTTTTGGCTGATACATACTCTTTAAAGTAATCAGTCGAGCATACTGAACCATCCATTACAGTAACTTATTTCCGTTAGCGAACACGAGTCTTTCATTTGATTTTTTCCAGATCGTCCTCAGAAAGAATTCTGATATTTGGGGCGCCGGACTACTTCTTGACCAGAACCTTTCCATTTGTTTCCCAAGCAAACTGGTAGTTCATCTCACCGGCTTTTAATAGAACTTGTTGTTGGGCTAGTTGGTTCATGTTTTCAAGTGGAAAATTGAGCGCAAAAATTCGACAAAGACACAGAAAGACCAGACGGGACCAGCGCTAGTCCCGTCTGGTCTTTCTGTGTCTGTCGAATTTTTGCGCTCAATTTTCCACTTGAAAATCACCAGCTTTTGTACGCGTGAGCCACAGGAGCCTTTTGTTGTAAGGCGTCAGGTTCTCAAAAAACCGCACAGGTGACTCCCCCTCCCTCAGTTTCTTCGCTTTTGCCTTCCAACAGTCTTTCGTGGATTTGCACGTGAACCGCACAATTATTGGAGGTACCTTACCAGAACGTAAGGTACCTTGCCTTACCAGCCGATGGATGCCCTCAATCTCGCCCTGGTTTATCTCGTCAAGCTGCAGTGACGCCCCAACCTCATTCACCAAAGCTGGCACATCCGCATGGGGTTTTGCGGGAACTCCGTGAATTTCTAAATTCAACCTCCTTCCATATTGTTCCAATTGATTCAACTCACGCCTCAGATATTTTAATTTCGTTAGGAGAGTTGGCCTCCTCTACCTTTCCGAGCCGTCCTTCAAGGTCGGCTGTGGCTTTGTCCTGCTTGTCCGACTTGTCAACAAACTCATCATACTTGTTGGCAAGCATTTCTACCGACTTTTCAATGGCCTCAACCGTTACCTTCATGCAAAGGAGGGCGTCCACTTTTAAGGTGAGAGGAAGTAGTAGTTCCAGTTTTTCACTGGTGTTGGACAGTTCAGCATTGCTGGCCCTTCTACACTCGGCCTTTTCAGATGACGCATCGCTACCTGAGCTCACACAGGTCGAGCACTTCCACGCGGCTTTCTTCTCGCGAGGCATCTTCTTGAACACCCTCCCACATGACAAGAGAGTTGACATCCAGAGCATACTAAGAAATTCCCATTAGCTGGGAGCAGTTTGTTACAAGACAAACAGGCTTCAGGTGACCCGTTCCTCGTTTTAGTTCCAGACATAGAGCAACTTGGTATAGAGCTCTACGAGCACTACGACTACAGAGGCAGCAGAGACGGCAGAAATCCCATTATGAGTGCTCGCCTAATAGAAAAAAAGATGCCAACCTGCAGAAGTCAAGAACGCCGATTCAAGCTCGAGAAGATGATCAATAGGAGAGAGAGAGAGAGAGAAAAAAAATTTATTTCTCCAGCAGAGGCTGATGGGTGGGCGTCGCCCCGTGGAAGGCGTCCCTAGTCCGGGATGCCTTGACTTCGGCTGGCCGTCCGTGCTCGGGTCACCAACTTAAGCTGGATATCCGGGTCCGGGCTGGCCAGGGAAGCCCTCCACTGCTCGAAGGTTGGGTTGGAAAGGGGGGGCAAGTCTGGAGTTCGTTGGCACTCCCATATGATGTGGTAGAGGGTGCCAGGCTGGGGACAGTAAGCGCAGAGGGAAGGTTGTTGGGTGGGGAAGATGAGGTGGAGGCGGGTGGGATGTGGATAGGTATTCGTTTGGAGCCGCCGCCAAGTTGTAGCGTCCTCTCTGGAGAGGCGCCAGTGTAGTGGTGGGAGACGACGGCGAGTTTGCCGGTAATGCGCGAGAATCTCCGTGTAGCCACTGACTGGGTGGAGTTGATCGTGAGGGGGTAAACATTGGCCAACGTCGGCAATGGCTCGGTGTATTATATCGCGAGCCGCGGCGTGAGCCGCTTCATTGCCGGGGATGGCGGCGTGTCCAGGAGCCCAGACGATGCGGATGTCAGGGGTCGTTGTGCAGTTTTTGAGGATGTGAAGTGCTGATGAAGAAATTCGGCCAATTTGGTAATTTCGGCAGGCTGTCTGCGAATCGGTGAGGATGGTTACTTGGTCAGGGCGGGAAATGGCGGCCAGGGCAATGGCTATTTCTTCGGCGACATCGATTGAGCTTGTGGTAGTAGTGGCGGCAGTGACGCATTGGCCGGTATGAGTAACTACGCTGGCTACGTGGCCGGCGCGGCCAGGGTAGGGGGTAGCATCTGTATATAGGGCGCTGGGGTCTTCGCCGTATCGCGCAGTCAGGGCTCGAGCACGGGCAGCCCGGCGGCCAAGGTGGTAGTTGGCGTGCATATTGCGAGGAATTGGGGCCACCCGGATGCCATCTCGCAGGGCTAGAGGAATGCGTTGTTTTTGTTCCCTCGGGGGTATCGGACGGAGTCGTAATGCTGTAAGGACCTGTCGACCAGTGGGAGTCAATTGCAGGCGCCGTAGTTGAGCTGAATGATGGGCTTCTTGCAGCTCTTCCCACGTGTTGTGAACTCCCAAGGCGAGTAGTTTGTGGGTCGCAGTAGCAGTGGGTAGGCCAAGCGCAGTTTTGTACGCTTGGCGAATCATTGTGTTGAGCCGAGCCTTTTCTGTTGTTTTCAGAGCGAGGTACGGGGTCCCGTAGGTAATGCGGCTAATAAGCAAAGCTTGCACTATCTGTAGGGTATCGTGCTCTTTAAGGCCTCGACGGCGATGGGAGATGCGTTGCAGAAGGTGCATCAGTTGCGACAGGGTTTTATGCAGAGGGGAAATTGTGTGCAGTCCAGAGCCGTTTTTGGGTATTGTGAGACCCAACACCTGCAGTTGCGGGACGTTGGGGACTGGCTGCCCTGCAATGGCCAGTTGAGGTTCAGGTATACCTCGAGCAGATTTGTGAGAAGGCTGGGAGTGGAGCGTTAGCAAAGCCGATTTTTCGGGTGCGCACTGGAGGCCTCGTGTCTGGAGGTAGTGAAAGGTAGCAGTAATCGCTTGCTGCAAGGCGTCTTGCTGCTCTCCAATGGAGCCAGTAGGCGTCCAGACGGTAAGGTCATCCGCATATAATGCGTGTTTAATGTGGGGAATTGACTGCAATTTCGGTGGGAGGTCCTTCATGGCGATGTTAAATAACAGTGGCGAGATGACTGACCCTTGCGGAGTACCTTTCGCTTGAATCGTGAAAGCGGACGATCGAAGATATCCAATACCAATCGTCGCAGTACGGTCCGTTAAGAAGGCCTTAACATAGTCATACATGCGCTGTCCACATCCGAGGGATGCGAGTCCTGCAAGTATTGCCGAGTGTGAAACGTTGTCGAATGCACCCTTGATGTCCAGAGTGAGTATGCAGCGCTTGTGGGATGATGTGAGGCGATCAATAATGTCCGACTTAAGTTGGATTAAAATTAGGGGTGTGCGAATATCAATTTTTTAATTTCGAAGCGAATTCGAATACAGTCTACGCTCGTTACAGCGGATCCGGCAACAACAGACTTTCGGTTACAACAGACCATTTCTGTTGGTTTGTCTGGTACCCATGCATTTTAAATGGAGTCCACTCCGCTCACAACGGACCCGGCTAGAGCAGACTATCGGCTACAACAGACTAAATTTTAGGCAAAAATTGTTTCGACTGAACGTTTATAGCGGACTTCCGCGGGGCCGGCGCCCGGTGTGCTTTTTCGTTTATTTTGGCAAGAAAAATATTATGTCTGGCAACATTGCTGGCAGCCGGGTCGTTGGCGCAGCCAAGCCAAGCCAGTGGCTTTTTTTTTTGTGCGACCAGCGGCATGAGCGGCAGGGTAGCTGATTTCACTGTCGGATAAATTAAGCGTAATTAACGCTGTTGAACACGGGGAAAATCAGGCTGACATCGCCAGAAGTACAGGCCTGTCTAAGCACAGTGTCCGCTGTACCGTCAAGAACAAGGCCGCTGCCGATAAACGCGACTCCGGTGAGATTGAAAACAGGGCAATCGAACACTCGAAGTGGTGCACTCGGAGGCGAGTCTGCCCTCGTCAGTTTTTTTATGTAATAAAAAACTCGGGTTCAGTGAAGTTCGGCTTTTATTATTCCCACGCATGCATCGTTCCCGTTCCGTTCGGCGAAAAAGGTAAGAAATGCCTCAAGTAGGGGTTGTTCCCCATCCATTGTGTGCAATCTGCCGGTAACCGTGCGCAGTCCAACTGGTCTAACTTTCGATTTTACAGCTGACCGTCATCAGATTATTTCATTACATCTGTTTCAATGACCAGAATAAAATCGCTAAAAATGTGGAATCTGCCTTGAGGGAACGTCAGGCAGCGATCCGATTTGTTTGACGAACGGTTTCGGGAAAACCTGCCTCGTCGTGAGGGGATTTAAAAGAGCCTAGCTAATGCTGATGGGCACGACTGATGTTTTATAGCTGGTTTATAATTGCGCCTAGTTATATTCTTGCGTTATTTGCTCAGCTCATCTTGCGTCTTTACACGCTTGACCACATGCGCTAGGCCTTTTCGAAGTGCCGGTGCTAAGTTTTGGAAACGGTGTTTACGCGATTCTTTGCCCTCGCGCGAACACTGTGCAGAGGTGCTGCAGGCGTGTAGAAAGAACAAAGTGTATGTACTATGCATGCAATATCGGTCAAAGTACCCACTGTAGGGCTCATAGCCCCCCCCCCCCCCTCCGTCGGATACTGCATACTTCGGCTACAGCGGACGTTTTTTTCCGGATTCACAGGGTCCGTTGTAACGGGCGTAGACTGTAATAAAAACAAAGTTCGAATCGAATCGAATATTTTTCGAATATGAATACTTGTTGTTTTTTGTAAACTTAATGTTTTCACCATCTCTTAGAGGCACAAAAACTGCAACTTTATTGCAGAACAAATCACACAAAGTAAAATTAGGAATTACACAATACCATTGCACTCAACAGGTTAAGGTCTGCACTCGCTTAAATGTTAACATGGAGAAAGGTTAACTGCTCGACATGTTCGGGGAGCAGTGACAACCTCCTGCTCGTCACCACTTTACCAGATACCGAAAACAGCCGCTCACTTGAGACACTAGTAGCTGGCATGCCCGAGCCCGTGCACATTGCCTCGCGCTGATACAGTAAAATCTTGATGATACTTATCTCGCGGGACTGGGAAAAATATTCCTATCATCCGAAATTCGTATGAACCAACACAGACCAAAAAATTTAGCGCTGAAAAAAGTTTTCGTTTATTTCTTTTCCTACTTTCGCGTGAAGAAATTCGTGATTTTTCTGCTTTTTTTTAACCCCCGTGTCACAAAGCAGCCCTTTCTGGAGCACGTAAAGCTTCGCGCACGTCTCCTCACTCGCTGTGCCCAAGCTCGCTACACGCCGCAACAGCCAAGCGTGAACCGCATGGTGCGTTTTTGCACGCGATTCGCTCGCCTCGGCCCTGTGAGCGCTGTGTTTTCACGCCCACATCGACGATTTCGCGCCCGCGGTAGCGCCTACCTCGGTCAGAAAATGACGCACGACGCGCGCGGCAGAATGGAGGAGCCTCACTACTTGCGATGAGATCGAGGCAGCCGGCTTGGCTCCGCCGGAGATGGTTAGGCTTAGCACCCCGGCAAATATTTTATGGGCGCTTTCACTAGCGGCGCGGATGATGTTTTATAGTACCGTTTTCGCATGCATTATCAGCTCCTTCACCGCACAAGTAACTTCGTGTCTCCCTTGAGCCGCATTTTAAAGAGCGGTTAGAAGCGGTCGCTCGAGCACCCGCGCCACTTAGCGGCTGGAGCCGACGCCATGTTGACGCCGCCGGCCGCGCCGCGCGCAGCGTGGGGGTGGTTTCGCGGCGGTGTCAGCGCGTTGGGCTTGCGCAGAGCGTTTTCGCGAGCAGAAAACAACAGCCCGGCCGTTTCTGGAGAAAGAGTGACAAACAGGGGAGCGAGAGCCGTCACTTGCTCGTTCGGCAGTCGGGTGCCTCGCCGGCTCGTTCGTATCTTCCGCCGGGCCGCGCAGGTCCGTTCGTAACAGCCGAAATTTTTCCCATTGCAAACGATGCAATTTCTCCGGGACTTTTCGGAAATTCGTATCATCCCGAAATTCGCACCCCCAGAATCGTATCATCGAGAGTCCACTGTAAATAAACACCGATACACACACGCTCTGAATTTATTATTATTATTTTTTTTTTTAGTTTTGGGTGGTTCGAATATTTCGAACATTAAAAGTGTCGTTCGAATCGAATCGAATACCAAAAAATTCGAATCGAATATTCGAAGTTTCGAATATTCGCACACCCCTAATTAAAATATCTTGCGTGGACAGATGGGGTCGAAAGCCAAACATGGTCATTGGGAAGAGATCATTATCCTCGATGTGTGCTACCAAGCGGTTAGGAGAAGATGGTCAACTGGTGTTACAAGTTGAGAATAGGAGAAGCACAGCAATAGGAGAAGATGATCAACTTGTGTACTTCTTAGAGTACAATGGTCTTCTCGAGAGCTACCAGGCTGGCTTCAGGGCGGGGAGATCCACAAACAGTGTTGCATAACAGTCTTCTTCGATATGGAAAGGGCCTATGACACGGCCTGGCGGTACGGCATCTTGAGGGACCTTAAGTCGTTTGGCGTCTCCGGCAGCGTGCTGAACACCCTCGCTAGCTACGTGTCAGAAAGGACCTTTCGAGTGAGGGTTGGCATGTGCTGGAAAATGGCGTCCCTCAAGAAGGCACTGCCACCAACCATTTCCTGTTCTTTATAAGCAGATGGCGTTCAGATATCTTTTAAGTCTTGTAACTTTTCAATTTGTGGACGCCAAGTCCAGCTCGGTGTTAAGAAACTTGTTGGCTGGGCGGTTCTTAACTGGTTTAAACTAACCCCGCGCAAAAGTACTTGTGTTGTGTTACCCTTAATCGGGCATCTGTTCTTGTAAAAAGGGAGCACAAGTTTTTAGCTGCCTTATTTGAGGAAAAACTCAAGTTCGTCCCACACATCAAGCAGCTTAAACATAAATGCCTCAAAACACTAAATATTCTCAAGGTCCTCTCCTACCAGTCCTATGGTGCATACAAAGAACTCCTTCTCCGTGTCTTTACCGCCTTAGTCGGGTCTCAGTTAGACTACGGTAGTGTCGTGTATGGGTCGGCATCGAAAACAGCACTAAAAATGCTTGATCCAGTGCTCCACTTGGGCCTGCGCCTTGCGTCTGGTGCGCTCCGCACTAGCCCGGCCCAGAGTTTGTACGTTGAAAGCAACAAATGGTGCCTGGAACATCAACGAATGTACATAGATTTATTATATGCTTTTAAGGTCTCGTCATTGAATAACCATCCTTTTAAGCCCGTCCTCAACGATACATCTACAACCCAGCTATTCTCAAATCGTTCATCTGTTTGTTTGCCCTACTCACTCAGGGTGAGAGCGGAAGCTTCAGGTCTTTCCATTGGGTTTTTAGATGTATGCACATCATCATGTGATGTTTCTTTCATGAAAATATATAAAAGCAGGGTTCCGAGTGCTGCGATTCTGCAGCACTTCTTGTCCCTGCAGGATAAATATAAACGAGCCGAATTTTACACTGATGCCTCGAAAACCTCCACTATGCTGTCTTGCGGCGCTCATGGTCCTAACTTTAATTCTTGCAGAACCATGAGCGCACACACCACTATCTTCTCAGCAGAAGCCTATGGCATTTTAATCACCGTTCATCACATTCTTAAAAAACAAATTCCCAAGTCCGTCATCTTTACTGACTCTTTGAGTGTTGTGCATGCATTGTCGTCACACAGACCCAGAAAAAACTACATCGTCAATCTAGTTTTTAATGCCATAATGTCTGTGTATGCTAATAATTTTCAACTAATCCTGTGCTGGGTTCCAGGCCTTGCTGGAATCGCGGGGAATGAGACCGTGGATCGAATGGCCGCTGCTGCTGCACTTACAAACACGGTGGACGTAACAACAATACCCAACACCGACCTCAAGCCACACATAAGACAACACCTTCGCAAAACATGGCAAGCCAACTGGGATACACAGACAGACAACAAGTTACCATATAAAACCGCACATAGGACGATACACTACTGACTCACACAACAGATTCATCGAAGTTGCCCTAGCTAGATTACGGATAGGCCACACGCACGCGACACACTCCCATCTGCTCACTGGATCTCCAAGACCCCTGTGTAGCAGGTGTGGGGAGGGCCTGTCTGTAATTCACATTCTCATTACATGCAAAGCATTCTACAGAACAAGACGCAGACATTTCCCACAGCTATACAGACAACACATCCCACTACACCCAGCACTGTTTTTAGCGGATGATCCCATGATTCCTCTACAACAGTGGTTCTCAGCCATGCCTGCCCCGGGGACCCCTTTTCGGCTTGCGATAGTGATGGGGGACCCCACGATGGAGCGTATATTGATCGGTGCCATAATGTGTCAAACAATTTGTACTTGAATCTATAAGTCTTCTCAACACCTATATGCTGCCTTTTGTGGGTCTGTTTTCTTTGTCTTTCATAGCTGGCGTGTTGTGCAAAATGCAGATGTTAAAATATGTGCCACGCGGAGAAGCTAAATGTACATGTAATGCGGCGGAGCCACCTTTTTGAAAAGGCTGGCGAAATCGAGAGAAAAAGGGCGGGTGAAAAGTTTTGCGGGGAGCTTCGCGGACCCCTGGAATGCTATCGCGGAACCCCATTTGAGAACCACTGCTCTACAGCACACTTTTAAGTTTCTTAGTGAAATCAAATTTTTACACCTCATTTCATATCACGCGTAGTTTTTGCACCTAATTTCATGCCATGCGCTATCACACACCAGCCATCCTCATTGTCTTTTACTGACTTTACTGATTTAATTTTGCTTTTGCTGAGAAATTTTAGAGTTTACATCTTCATCCGTCATACTTAACCATTGTTTTGGCGCCCTTTGCCCTAGTTGGCCTTGCGCCATAAACATCCAACCATCATCATCAAGTGGTGCACCCCGAGGTGACAGTTTCTTATGAAATAAAGAACTCAGCTTCAGAACTGAAGTTTGGCATTTATCATTCCCGTTCCACTGGATGCCAAAGGTAAGAGATGCCTCAAGCAGGGGGAGGGTTCTTCCCATGCACTGTGTGCAATCTGCCGCTGGCCATGCGGAGTCCAACTGGCCTAACTTTGGATGTCACAGCTGTCCTTCATGTGATCATTTCATGTCGGCTGTTTCGCTATTTTGATCAGCACTGGAGAGAACGGCTGCCTGTGTAGTACAACTGGAACCGCTGCACGAGGCCGGCCCTGACATGGTCGCAGTCTCCTCTCAAAGGAGGAGGACCTGCGTGCAGGCAGACAGGACTCTTGCTTGTCCCCCCGTGCAGGTGCTGTACGCAGGGGAAGGGGAAAGCAGGAAGCCCGGAGACTCCACGGACGTGCCCCAGCTGAAAGACGTGAGTGTCTTCTGCCACTCGCTATCCGGGCCTCATCTCAGCATTTGCGGGCACTGTGTCAACACAAGGAGTGCGCAGAATCCGGACACTGTTACTGCAGACATTCCTGTGGTTTAAAATCTGCGTGTAGCTACTTTAATGTGGTGTAATTTTCTGCCGGTCGACCAACTGCTGGGCAGCCGGTTGACCAACAGCGACAGCAGCAGGAAGGAGAGACAGAGGCGTCGCTTCATGGAGACTTCGTTACCGCGGGGCCAATTTTGAGTGCTTCTTCCACAAAGCCTTTTTCGTCTCCTGAGCTAGGGGACATATTTAGCATGGCTATGCATGATGAAATTGTAGCTTATAGATTGCCCTTTCGAACACGTGACAGCAGTTTTGTGAAAGTTACAATTATTGACAGTTGACTGGTGAAATAAGCAGGAAAAAATGCACAAAAAAGTGCACACAAAACACCATATAGGCGATTGTACTGAGCCTAAAAGTTAGGTTACGAATTCTAAGATGTACAAGTTGTTTCTACGTTCCTAAGCTGTCATTCAATACAGTGTAAACCGCTTATAACGTATGTCGCAAGATCCACAAAAATCCGCACTGTAAGCGGCACCGCACTATAACCACAACATGCGCGAATCTAACCACATGGCAGCCTACCTTTCAAGTAATCCTATATTTATCATCACTCTATGTCACAGCACTTAAAAACAAAGGCATGGTCTTTATTTCGTATTTTTTTCACGTCAGCCACTGCTGCGGGGTCTATTGAACGGCGAGTGCAGCGTTAACTTGCGCTGTGTTTGTGTTTTCAAGGACCGTGGCTGCGCTTTTAGCACCTATGAACACATGCCACGGGACGTGATAAGAACACCAGCAGGATTTTCTTTCACCCCACCTTTCGTTCACGATGCCGAAGGCAGGTGCTTATCAGCGCAATGTACTGGTGGTGGAAATCTTCTGCTTCGCGAAGCTCGCTTGTTTGGAAAGGGCAAGAGCGGTGGTTTATCTGCGCAACGTTATGAAGTGTGAACTGCTAGGTCGACTTCTCACAAAAACGTGCAGTGCTGGCGCGGATACAACTGCCGTGGTGTGCGGGGCGGCAACATGGCGTCGGCACTGGCCGTGAAGTGGTGCAGGCAGCTCCAGTGACCGCTTTTAACCGCTCGCTGAAATGCCGCACGAGGCAAAAAAAGCTGATAATGTTGGCGAAAAATGGAATATAAACTGCCATGCACGTTGCTTGTGGAAGCGCCCATCAAGAAATACCGTGGTGGTAAGCCTATTTAAGTGCATAGCACCTTATGGGCTTGCCTTGTTGTCTTGGCTCGCTAACGGTTGATGCGAATGCCAGAATCAGGCGGCGCGGCGAGATAATGGCCCCAGGTACTGGCCACGTGGTTTAAATAGTTGTAACCGTTCGAGCCTCGTGAACCCCTGGCGCTTTTCATACATCCCCCCGTTGTTTAGCACAAAGGAAACTTCAGGCACATTTCAGGCCAAATCTGTGTGCATAGCCGGTAGCCCCCGCAATCATTTTTTAATTTTAGATAGGAACGCTCATTGTGTTGGCTTTTACGAGAGTAAGCGAAAAAAACGGCCGCACAAGACAGAAATGGCGCAGAAAGGCTGCAGCCGCGCAGGCAAAAATTACACGTTCGAAATGATGCTAGCAGCTCCAGCATACGAAATTGAAGCAAGTGCAAAAAGAACAGAACTCCTGCTGGTGCAGTTTCAGGCAGGAAATTTGAAATGCAGCAGTGAGCGAATAAGGGCGCTGCAGCCCATTATGGCAAATCACTGCTCTGCGCTTCTGGCAGCTTTCACACTTAGTGAAACGGCTTTAATGTTTCTTGTGCGTCAAGGTTAGAGGAGAGCAAGGGGTGCGTGCTACGTCAAATGGCCGACTTCGTCCTTCCTTTTTTCTTTTGCTGCCCTAAAACGATGCCCCAGCTGCGTCGGTCCATCAGCAGACCTGCCAGAAAACCGCACTATTAGCAGTATTGTGCTTCGGCCAACCGCATCCTAAGCGGTATGCTTATGCATCGAGTTCAATGGGAGGCAAACCGGTGGTCGTAAAAACCCGCATTATATCCGGTCCCGCACCATAAGCAGTTACGTTATAAATGGTCTACACTGTACATACATCAACGGTGTACACCAAGCTTTGCATTTTTGCGGGCCCACCAATTTAGCGGCCCTGTGGCTGTGCCACTCCGCGAAGCCACTCGAGAATAAGTCTGTCCCTCTAAAATATGCATCCAAGCATACTTGTTTGTGTTCTCACACAAAATCGTCATCACTTCAGTGGTAAAAAAACAAAACAAAAAGAAGTCCAGCGCTCTTGAGAAGTGATCTTGAAGGCGATAATGCAATACAGCGCGGTGCATTTGGCAAAATATCCCTGCCGCACATCGTCCAGACCCTACACATGAAAGTAAAACTGCAGTCATCACATAGGGAGCCCATTTTGTTTATAAATACAGCACGAAATCAAAAATGAACTCTTTCCCCCAGCACTTGTCGAAGTCAGAGGCCCTTGAGAACTAAAATCTGAGGAACCCGCATCGTTGCTGGAGTCATCACTGTGGCTGGGGCAAGAAAAATCAGCAGTGAAGTCACTGCCACAGCCGTCTGCTTTTGCGGAGCGCGCCGTGAAATGACGTCACTTTCGCGCAAGTCACTTGGGTTCAAATTTCACTTTCGATGCAGTCTCTGCATGCGAAATGTAAACAAGCAATAATGAAATCAAAAAAACAGTTGCCAATAAATGGCATTAGTTGTCCGCAAGGCACCGTTTTAGCTTTGGCGGGACGTTTGAAATCATCAGAACTCCATGTCCGATGGCCTATGGCGCAATAAGGGAAGAGTTAAGCAGGTTTATGGGAGCGGTGTGGCCGGCAGTTTGAGGCGGGTGGCGACACCAGCGTGGGTGACCAGAAGCACCTGGATTTTTGGGTCCAAGCTATGGAGGAAGAGGGATTTTGGGAACAAGTCCCACATAGAGTGGACCAGTGTGGCTAGGTCCCCGCAGAGTGGGCGGTTTGGTTTGGGGAATTGCAAGGGGTGAATGCAGTTCTGTAGTGCTTGACAGGTCAAGTAGTTTGCCCGGAGTCGCCACAAGCGCTCCTGATGGTTGTTTAGCTCAAGATGGGCAGGAGGGTATCAACGGTGAGAGAGGTGGTAATGCGTACCGTATTTTCCGGTGTATAGGTCGCGGTTTTTTTCCGAAATTTTCGTAGGTGCGCCTTATCCACTTACGTATGGAATAAATTTGGTACATGGCGGCCGCGCGCGGTGCGTGCTCGAAAAGGTGCCTGTGTGCTGCGTGATGTCAGCGCACATTAAGAGACACAGCTCTATGGTCTAAAGGAATAAATTATTTGTTAGCGAGTCGGAGGAAGAAGGCTTCGATGGCTTTGCCTAAACGCCGTCTGTAAGTACATTCCATGTGTGTGTATCAATAAACCATTTTTGAGAAGTTACCGTATTTTCTCGCATATAACCCGCACCCCTAACTTTGAACTCCCCGAAAAAAGAAAAAAAACCTCGCGTATAACCCGCATGCTTACCTAAAAAAAACTGGTCTAGGAAGTCACAATTGCACAGTCACAATCTCGTTTACAGGTGAACTTTATTTCGAAATGATCGCCGCAACGTTCTCAGCGCCGATTCCGGTTCAGTCAGTTCAGTCAATCATCGCCAGACTCGCCACTGTCGCTGCTGCCATCCGAGGCTTCGTCGCCGCTCTCAAAGACGCAGTCGTCTTCGGTGCTATCTAAGGAATTGCAGATGGCGCACTTCTTGAAGCTTTTGCGCACCATGTCGGCCGGAATTGCCCCCCACGCATCCACGATCCACTGGCACAGCAGCGCAATGTCTGGCCTCCGCACGCGTCCCGTCGGTGTGAGGGCGTAAAGGCCGTCGGCCATCCATTCGGCATACAGCCGCTTCACGTGCGCCTTGAACGGCTTATTTAGGCACACGTCCAGTGGCTGGAGCTTGGAAGTCATGCCACCGGGTACGATCACGAGGACCGTGCGGTTGTCGGCGAGGCGCGCTTTCACTGCGTCAGTGCAGTGGCCTCGGAACGAGTCCAGCACCAGCATCGACGGCCGTGCCAACATGGCTCCTGGCCTTCTCTCCCAGATCGTGCGAAGCGAGTCACCGACGAGGTCACTATTCATCCAAGCGTTATCTTCGGCCCGCACAACAATCCCTGGTGGCAGTGGGGTACTGGGTAGCGTTTTGCGCTTGAAGATTACATACGGGCGCAGTTTGGTGCCGTCCGCCAAAGCGCACAACATTACGGTGCAGCGCAGCTTGGTGTTTGCGCCCGTCAGCACGCTCACAGATTTCGAGCCCTTTTTCTGCAAAGTGGTGTCCATGGGCATCTCGAAGTACACGGGCGTTTGGTCGGCATTTCCCACCTGGGAGAGCAAGTAGTTGTGCTCCTTCCTGAGCCCGATGACGTAACGTTGATAGTTCAACAGCTTCTCCTCGTAGGCGTTGGGAAGCCGCTGGCACATGGTCGTTCGCCGCCGCATCGAAAATCCGTGCCTGGCCATGAATCGCTGGAGCCATCCACGGCTCGCACGAAACTCGCGTGGGATGTTCATCTCCCGGGCCAACCTCAGAGCTTCCATCTGTGCCATCTCCGTGGACACAGCGTGGCCATGACTCCTCCGCTCCTCAATGAATTTGACAAGCTGCGTCTCAAGAAGGGGGTACGCGCCAGTCTTCGGGCCGCGAAATGCTCGCTTCTCCTTGTATGCACTTTCGAGAGAGGCCTTTTTTTCCGCCAGTCGCGAATGCAGGACTCGTCGACGTCGTGCTTTCTCACAGCAGCTCTGTTACCGATTTCCTCCGCAGCAGCTATGATCTTCAGCTTCTCTTTCGCGGTGAAAGATTGACGCCGAGACCCACTCATGGTGTCTCACCAGACACGGCTGACCAACGGTGCAAACTGGCCACACCTGAGTTGGGGGCCCAACAACTTCGCTACAAAGCGCACGCAAATCACCGCAACAGACGCTGTTGACCAAACCAAACAAAGCATGTGAAAAGTCCGAATAAACACGCTATGTAGGGGATCTGTCTATGGCCTGTGTTGGCTTCTTATTGGCTTTGCACCTGATGATGACGATGGAGATGCGGACTGCACGGCAGGCCGTGCATTGCCGTGAAGCCGACCTCTGCTTCCAGAATATTCGCAGATAACCCGCACCCCCACTTTTCGGACGATTTTTTTTTCAATTTTTGGTGCGGGTTATATGCGAGAAAATACGGTAGTTCTGTCCAGACTTTGGACGATAGATGCACGTGTCTATCACTGCTTACCGGGAATGCGTTCAGAGGCGGCGGCCGCCGCAGCCATGTACTTTCGCTGCACTGTCTAGCGGACTGATGCTTTACGAGTTTACCTTATTAAAAAGTGCACCGGTGCGACTTGTATACGTTTTGTTCTGGAAAAACTGCCGTTTTGAGGGGGGTGCGACTTATACAAAAGTGCGACTTATAGACCGGAAAATACGGTAGTCATATCATGGCACGTGACTGACTGATCCCTGGCTGACTTGACGCCATGGTAGGGGACCGAGCTGGCACTGGCATGGATTGTGACTACTCGTGCTGTGTTGTGCGCTGCCTCATTCCCCGCAAACTAGTGTGCACCGGGGTCCAGACGATGCCTACAGGGGAGGTCGGGGGATTTCGAGACAGGGCGGAAAGTGCCCAGATTTAATTTCATGTGGCGTGACATGGGGCCCCACATAAACATTGGGTGTCAAAAGAACGCGTGCAGCATGGAGGAACAAGTGCGGTGGCGTCCACGTGCATAAATTTTCTTCCCCCTGCACAAACGGAGCTCCAGAGGGCTATGTGGTGGCGGGGCGCTGGTGTCTTTTAGTGTCCTTTCTGTACACAGCACTTGCCCGATTTCCCCCGGGGGCAGCACCCTTTTCAGCTTGTACGTGCCGTGCTCGCTGCATCGATTGCCGTTCGGCATCGGGCGGCCTGCTCCAATTATCGCGTGCCTTTTGGGCACTTGTGCTTCCCAAAGTTCGCTCCGAGAGGCAGGCACTGAAGTGTCCCCTTTTGCTTGCCTGGGCAGCCGAGCACGCTGGAGCACAAGGGGCACGACCTGGTGGCCATCTCGTTCCACATGCCGACGACGTGCGAGCTGTGCCCGAAGCCCCTGTGGCACATGTTCAAGCCGCCCCCGGCCCTGGAGTGCCGCCGCTGCCGGCTCAAGCTGCACCGGGACCACGTGGACATGCTGGCCCCCTGCAAGGTGGACCCCACCTCGGCCAAGGAGCTGCTCCTGCTGGCCCCCTCGCCCGACGACCAGCGGCACTGGGTGGCCCAGCTGCGCGTGCGCGTCGATGCCTGCGGCTACGCGGCCTCCTCCTCGGCCGCCGCCTCGGCCTCGCCTGCCTCGCGCCTGCGCAAGTTCCCCTCGACGGCCTCCTCGGGCTCCAACAGCTCCATGGCCTCGGCCTCCGGGCCCGGCGGCAAGGCGGCCACCCTGCCCAGCCGCAAGTGCTAGTCTTCGCCCCCGCTCAGGCCATCAGAGGAGGAGCCTGTGCTGCTGCCCTTCTGGGTCTCACGCAGGCCATTCGGCAGTGTCGCCGCATTACAGCTGCTCTGGTAAGATAGTTGCGAACAGACAGGGCAGCGTGTCTAGGGTGTGGAGCAATAGCGTCTTCTCCCTGCATGAAATGTCCTCACTGTGACTCGGAGGTACTTGTGCGCTGCCAAATGTTCCTGTGTAGAGTTGTCTAGATTGTAACCGTGTTTTGTAAGCAGGCGTTGAAACAGGGAAGAAGGGGGCGGGAGTTCTAAGGCAGGCAGAGTAGCGATGCAAGTGCGAGCTTCCCCAACTCGGTACGGTGGTCCCTAAGCCGGGTGTCGCCAACTGGAGCGCTTGAGCGTAGATGTGCCGTCTATTTTTGTGAGCGATGTGGGGCCCGCCTGGTCTGACGGGAAGCGCCCCTCTGGAGCATCCGCGCCTCTGTACTCTCGGGAAATCCAGCTGCCGAGGCTTCTCTGTGCAGCTGCACCTTGGGGGGTGCGACGCAGAGGGCACGGGCGAGCGCCCTGCATGCAGTGGTTTTTGGCCAATGCCCCTCGCTGGCATCCAGGGGAGCTTGACGCTGGTGTCGCGTGGCTGCGCATGCGGCCTGCTTCGTGGGCCCCGGCTGCCAGTTGAGTGCCTTGCAGCGGTGGCACGCAGGTGGTGTTGGGCAAGCGACAGGCGCGCCCCATTGCAGCAGCTCATTCGGGAGGAAGCGGCCACGGCCAACTTTTTGGGCGGCCCTGTGCTGGGGGGCCACCGTGCAGGCGTTGGGGAGTTCACACGGGGCGCTTTTAATGTGCATTCCTGATCTTACTACCCACACATTGCTTGCTGCATCCTGTTGACGACGTGTTTTTAATGTGGGACGCTGGGACGGCAGTGTTGATTGCCGCGGTGCTCTGTGTCTGTGTTGTTGTCGAGCTCACGGTGGCACCCAGGCAGGCCTCCCCGGATGGCCGGGCCATGCCTGCCCGCTCAACTCTCCTCGTGCCATGGTGGCAACTGTGACTAGTCCTTGTGGCATCAGATATTTATGGCACCAGTTTTGCAGTGTGTTACAGAAGTACTTGGCTGCTGCCATAGCTGCCCCCCGCGTCTTTGATGCTGGCTCGTGTACGCCTTCTTTCCTACTTGAGGCCCTGTAGAGAATCCTGGGTGCCACACTTCTAGATGCCTGCGGGCGTCCAATTGTTTGCTCCATAGAGTCGGGCGGGATGGGTGAACAAGGTATTCCTGCCTTGGGACAGCCTCCGTCTCCAGCCCGTGGGGATGCGTCGGAGGGCTGCTCTGCTCAGATGCTCAGCCTTGTACTTGCTCAGTCATCGCGTTGAGTCCTTGGGAGCTTCCTACTACCGAACTGCCGGGCTTGTTGTGAGTTGCGTTGACGAAGCGTTGTTTGGAGGCATTATACACCGTTCTTGTTGTGCACCCGTTTTACCGAGCGCAAGTGGTTCTCTGTCTCTCCTGCTGTCTTTTGTGGTTGTGCGGCGTGCGCGGCAGCAGTTGTTGCCCTCGCCTGAGGACGTTCTCCTTGCATGCCTCGGGCGTTCTTCTGTGCGGTTTGCACGGTCGTTCTCAGCCCACCACTGGAAATGCTCACTCTCTCTCAAGGGCCCCGGTCCAGGAGCTGCACCTTGTCATTGGAATCGCACCAGCTAGCCCCAAAGGAGCAGGGACATGTGGTTGTCCCGCGGTTAGTTGAACAAGCTTAGCCACACTTTCTGGTAGTAGCAACATTGTTTTCAGCTGCTGTGTGGCAGTGTGTCTGAGGTTACCTTTTTGGCCAGCGTGTATGTCGCCTCCCCCCCAAATTGCAGCACAGTGTTTGCAAGCAAGCTGTGGACTCTGTCCGAGGTTGTTTGCTGTGAACGGGTGGTGCATTTATCACATGCGGGGTGGGCACGTGCAGTCACTTGTAATGCTTCACCTGCATTTCAACGTAGCATTGTAGCACTGCTTTGCCAAGGCGACAGCGTGAACAGGCAGGAGGTAACGTGGGGCCAAGTCTCTCGCTATCTTGGCAAGCGTGGCAACAACAGATGTTGTTGGTGCAAAGGCAGGGTTCGGCGCTTCCAAACCCTCGGCCATTTGCACCAATATCATTGTGCCAGTGATGTGTTCCTTAGAGCAATTCTGGTGCAGGAATTTGCAGTAACAGAGGGAAGTTTCGGCTGGTTGGGCCGCACACAACATGGCCAAGCCGGGCATCCTTTTCGAGGCTGGCTCTTCTGCTGTCGTAGAGCTCCAGTGTGCAGTGCCAGTTGAGTCAAGAGCAGAGTTTGCTGACTGCAATCAAAGACAGTCTCCAGGATTCCAGTGCAAATGATCACTAAAACAATGTGGCAGTTAGTGAATTGAAGGTGGCCTTTCCTCAGCAACTGGGCATCACTTGTGGCTCAAACATTAGGGCGATGGGAAGTGCAAAAGTTTGCAACCAGTGGGGATGACTGCCTCGGGGTGCAGGGGCAAGTGTGGGTGTGTGTCGGCGTAGCGGGTTTCCTCTCGAGATGGGCATGCTAAACTTTGAACTGGGGCTAGTTTGCTTGATTGCAACAGTCTGTCGAAAAACAGTGCAGATAACGGGACAAAAAGGAAACTGACTAACCTCTGGAAGCTTGTATTACACCAGGCAGTATAAAGGGAAAAAGGGTGGGATGTTGCTTAAGACAAAAACCAGAGCATTTGCAGAGATGCATCTCTGACTGTTGGCACCCGCGTGGGTCTTGCCCTCGTAATCGGAACGCTGACCCAGCTGGACCTTGGGCAGCAGATGGCCGAGCGCAGTGCCCCCACCGTTCACGTCTGATCATCCCAGCGCTCGGGCCTTTCTCGCTCGTCCGATCACCGCCTTCAGCTGGTGCACACGCGCCTTGTAACAGTGAAGGGATCTTGTGCGAGGCAATGTGTCAAGAAAGCCTGCGTGCCTAGTCAGTCCCACGTAGTTGGCGTGCTCTCGCATGTTGTTGTGAGCGTCCACCCGGCTTGGACCTGGTGCCAAGCGAGCTCAACTGGGGGCGTTGATCCTTGTGCCTTGCGGGCTCCACCCGTCCACCCCGTGTGCCTTGTCTTGGGTCCTTGCGACCCTGCCTCAACTGTTCAGAAAGGAGGCATGGATGGACAAGGTGCTGTGTTGAGCACAGTTTCCATGCAATTCACGATTGGTGCACAGGAGGACCACTTCCAGGGCCCACGTGGCAGTGTGCGAAACCTTTCTTTCTGGTGCGCGCGCGTTCGTTTTCGCCGTCTCTGTGCTGAGCTGCCCCTCCTGCCCGTTATGCGCCTGTTCTCGCTGCATCTGATTCGTGTCACGTAGACAAACCTTTTTTTTTAGTGCTGTACACGACTTCATGACTGACCTTATTTATGCCTCTGCTGGTACGCTGTGTGAGGTTTGTGTTTGGCGTTTTTACTGTTGTGCGGCCATCTGCCAGATCTGTTTTTAACTTCAACAGAGGCATCCACAAAAGGAGCCTCGGTGATTGTTGTTCAGTAGCTGTTCCTACTGGTAGAGAGAGGCGCGAGCTAACCTGTAATGCCTGCTCATTTGCCACCATTCCGGGCCTGATTAAACCCGGGCCCAAAGCCTCTTGCAGCGGTCAAATTTTGTACATATCCGCATGCTGTGCGAGCTTGCAATCGTTTGTAGCCCAATGTCTTCAGTCCCATGGAGGTCATCCCGAAAGACTCCTGGGAAATGGTGAAAATGAAGCCGTGCCCAATGTTCCCGTTGTAAAAACATGTTTTACAGTTGGCGTGGAAGGATGTGCGATGTTTCTTTTGTCACTATGCCCGCATTGCCGGTTTTGGGCAGTGCCAAAGGATGCTTGCGTGTTGGGAACAAAGCATTTCGTTTGTACGCAATATTGGGGGAGAGCACTGAACATGTTGAAATGTCTGACCTTGAGGATTTTCACAGTGCAACTTGTTAGCGTAGGGCTTTTTTAATGAGGCTGTTGACGTTTCCTTGTGGCTCTTTCGTGCTCACTTGTAGTGCCCGTCTCAATTTTCATCAGTGGCATAGTACTTTTGGTCGTGCCGATTGGCCAATAGTTTCATTCACACTGGCTGGTACCATGTTGTTTCGTTGCATATGAACGTTAAATAAAGCCCTCTTTTGGATGTGCACGCCTGCCCGGCTCTTTCTGATGCCATCGGCTCTGGAGCTGCTAACTAGACGGGATTTAACCATCGAGCGACGTTGGTACAAACAGACGTTTTCGTGGTCAAATATGCACTCGGTCGTCAGCAGGGGCTTTGTGTGAACGCTTCTTGCTTCCTCTGGGCCATTTGGAAGTATGCCAGTACTTGTTACTATAAGCCTCTTGTCTAGTCGTGCCCTAATACAGTCTACGCCCGTTACAACGGACCCTCTGAATCCGGAAAAAAACGTCCGCTGTAGCCGAAGTATGCAGTATCCGACAAGGAAGGGGGGGGGGGGGGGGGGGGGGGGCTATGAGCCCTACAGTGGGTACTTTGACCGATATTGCATGCATAGTACATACACTTTGTTCTTTCTACACGCCTGCAGCACCTCTGCACAGTGTTCGCGCGAGGGCAAAGAATCACGTAAACACCGTTTCCAAAACTTAGCACCGGCACTTCGAAAAGGCCTAGCGCATGTGGTCAAGCGTGTAAAGACGCAAGATGAGCTGAGCAAATAATGCAAGAATATAACTAGGCGCAATTATAAACCAGCTATAAAACATCAGTCGTGCCCATCAGCATTAGCTAGGCTCTTTTAAATCCCCTCATGACGAGGCAGGCTTTCCCGAAACCGTTCGTCAAACAAATCGGATAGCTGCCTGACGTTCCCTCAAGGCAGATTCCACATTTTTAGCGATTTTATTCTGGTCATTGAAACAGATGTAATGAAATAATCTGATGACGGTCAGCTGTAAAATCGAAAGTTAGACCAGTTGGACTGCGCACGGTTACCGGCAGATTGCACACATGGATGGGGAACAACCCCTACTTGAGGCATTTCTTACCTTTTTCACCGAACGGAACGGGAACGATGCATGCGTGGGAATAATAAAAGCCGAACTTCACTGAACCCGAGTTTTTTATTACATAAAAAAACTGACGAGGGCAGACTCGCCTCCGAGTGCACCACTTCGAGTAGTCGATTGCCCTGTTTTCAATCTCACCGGAGTCGCGTTCATCGGCAGCGGCCTTGTTCTTGACGGTACAGCGGACACTGTGCTTAGACAGGCCTGTACTTCTGGCGATGTCAGCCTGTTTTTCCTCGTGTTCAACAGCGTTAATTACGCTTAATTTATCCGACAGTGAAATCAGCTACCCTGCCGCTCATGCCGCTGGTCGCACAAAAAAAAAAAGCCACTGGCTTGGCTTGGCTGCGCCAACGACCCGGCTGCCAGCAATGTTGCCAGACATAATAGTTTTCTTGCCAAAATAAACGAAAAAGCACACCGAGCGCCGGCCCCGCGGAAGTCCGCTATAAACGTTCAGTTGAAACAATTTTCGCCTAAAATTTAGTCTGTTGTAGCCGATAGTCTGCTCTAGCCGGGTCCGTTGTGAGCGGAGTGGACTCCATTTAAAATGCATGGGTACCAGACAAACCAACAGAAATGGTCTGTTGTAACCGAAAGTCTGTTGTTGCCGGATCCGCTGTAACGAGCGTAGACTGTATTGCAGTGACGGTTGCAGGAGCATAGTGGTCGCTATTTGTGTTGCATGGCACTGGACAACTTGCCCTTCACTTTGCTCCAAATGTCGTCGAGCTACGGTAGTCTGGTGCTGCCCCTCTGCCCCACCCACCCATCACGTAAGTGCAATGCAAGTTTGCTGAATGCAGTTCAATTTTCCCCCTTTCGCACTGCTGGCCCACCTTATGTCGGGAATTTTTGTTACTGTTTGATTGATTGATTGTGGGGTCAATGCCGCCTGTATAAACATTGCCTGACGTGCGTCGTCTGCTTTCCAATGGGAACGGTAGGGACGCTTAGTTCAGCCACTCCTCCGCTATGTGGCGTGCGCCGGCAGACGTTCCGGGACGCCTTACGTCAGTGCTCGCGAGTCGCGGACGCTGCTCCCACTTCTACGACACGTGTCTGTCAGCTTGACTGTTGAGTTTCAAGAGCCATTTCGTACCCATTTTAGTCGCGATGGGGCGTTAGTTCTGGGGCCACTGGTGACCTCGTCCAACTGGTCCCTCTCTTCATACCTGCTGCATTTTTCGAAAGATGGCGGACGGAGCTCTTTGCTTTCTTGAACAGCTTCGTATTCTTGCAGCTTGACACCGTTTGCTTCGCGATAATGCGGTTTGCTTCCACGGTACGGGTAGTAGTAGTAATAGCACTTTTAATAAGGAACAGGAGCAGTGGCATAGCTAAAAATATTTTTCAGGTCGTGTTATGTATACGCCGGCGAAAAACAAAACGAAAAAGAAAGAGAGCCTGCAAGCAAACATGTCATTTCATTTTCTTCTATAGTTTTCTTCGTTTGTTTTGTTCATCCTTTGATGCGAGCAGCGTGGACAAAACAAGGCCGAAATGCGGAGGGGACAGAGGGGGAACGCACGACTCCGAAAATCAGGGTTCGCACAGGTCCTTGAAAACCTTGAAAACCCTTGAAATTAGAAGTGTCAATTTCAGGGCCTGGAAAGTCCTGGAATTTTTAAATGGTCCTTGAAAACCCTTAATTTTTCCGGAGAGAATCAATGGCCCTGTCTGTTCACAAGAATCTAAAGTGTTTGTGGTGGGTTTTAGGTGCTAACAAATGTAAAGAAGCATTGTAACAATCAAGTTTCAGTGTATTGCGTGAAATTACAAGTTTTGGGGATTTTCATTATTTCAAGGCAACATTGGGAGCAGGCACTTGTCAATCCAATCCATATCACGGTACAATCCAGTGAAAGCCAGCTTCTGTTCTCTATCTTGCATCTTCCATCTAGTCTGTGGACGCTCGCTAATTGCATGTTTGTTGTGCCTCATACGCTCCATCTACGTTTGCTTTTACATGCAAATGGTGGACATGTACATAGTTCATCGGGCCTTGAAGCAACTCTTGCTCGATTTAATTTCAGCTGGTACTCTTGCTGACAAAGCAGGAGATGCAGGCAACATTAACTAAGTTTTGAAATCAAACAGCCTGAGCAAAACACAAAGAAAAAAAAACTTGAAATAAAAAATAATGCTGTAGGAGCATTTACGAACCCGTTAGCACCTATCTAAATGTGCACTAATGTGCTTAGGTATTGTGCAATAAATAACTTTTGCATTGTGTTGGAAAAGTTATAAATAATCCCAGATAAAACGTTAGACGGGGACCTTGAAAATGTGTTTTCTGGTCCTTGAAAGTCCTTGAAAACCCTTGAATTTTTGCTTTTGAAGTCTGTACGAACCCTGGAAAATGTCGGGGCCCATGGTCCAAATAGGTAAGTGCACAAAGAGCCTGCGGCAGCACAAGTGCTTTTGCGTGCACCGTGGCACCGGCGGTTTTATCAGCGACATACCAATGTGATAGCCATGGTGAAAAACAAGCATGAGTCGTCCTGGGGAACGGCACACAAACTGTCGACTATTTTGCATAGCTGGCTGGCGGACATGAAAGCATGCAGAAAGGCTACGGAGCGGGAAAGGGCAGGTGAGAGTGGCTGTTTGGCCATTTCTCACTCGCGCGTTAGGCAATGTTTATACAGGCGGCGTTGGTAGGCTATAACGCACCGACGCAACGCAGGCGACGTAGTGGAGGGCTCCGGATTAATTTTGACTACCTGCAGCAGATCTTTAGTGTGCGCCGAAATCTCGGACACACGGGCGTCTTTGCCTCCACCAGAAAAGCGGCTGGGAATCGAACCCACATCCTTGAACTCACCACCACAATGCCGTAGCCACTGAGCCACCGCAGCGGGTTGTTACTGTTTGAGCTTGGCACTCAAGTTAGAAGCACAAGGCTCGAGCACAGGTATTCTGAGGTTAACGCTTTCTTGACTGCGGAAAAGTTGATTGTTTTTGGGTCGTCTAAGAGATGCTTTTTTCCTGCCACATAAAATGATTGACGCTAAAGTGTAAGGTATGAACTGATAGAGGTAGCATAGGGCTGTTCAACAAGTATTGATTCAAACAACAGATTTATTACAATTATCAAAAAATGATGAAAACATCAGCTACTTTGCACAGGGCAAACAAAAGAATTGCGATATACACTTTGAGTGCAAGGCCCTTATAGAATAATATTGCAGATATGAGCTCCAAGTACAGAAGTTATTTACATACAAACAAAAATATAAGCACCAGTGCCTGTCGTGCCACGGCGTGAAGCGGTGAAGCAAAGCTTGGGTCCACTGTGCAGCCGGTGCCATGGGGTCCCACCCAAATGAAGTCGACACCCTGCACATCTGTGACCTTTAGAACAGGCCGGATAAGTTTGCATGAACACGCGGCAGCGATAGAATGGCCCGAGGAGAAGCAAAACTTACCTGCGGATACCTGCTGACGTTCCGGGGCGGGTTGACGCACTTTTGCCACCCGTACTGAAGTCGTCTAAGTGTAAGTGTCCGTGCTGCAACCATCATCCAGAAGAGCGGGATTACAGCTCAGATTCATCGGAATTGATCAAAATTCGCCGTTCCCGTGGGACATCAGCAAGCGGTATTTTAAGATACTTTACACAAAAATAAAACACAAAGCTTTAAATGACATGAATTCCAACTTAAAAAAAGCTTCGCTATGCAGTCGGTGTGCTCTTCAATTCAGCTAATCACTTCACCTTCTGTTTTTCTTATGGAAGGATTCTTTCCTTGAGGCTGTTTGGCACAGATATCTTTGCAATGCTAACACGACCGTTTTATACGATGACGGATGAAACCATATTTGTCGAGGGAACACCATGTTTCACGAAAGGATTATTTTCTACCTTAACAAAAACAAGCCAGGTACAAATACGGTCAAAAACAAAGGCAGAAAATGGCCCACCACAGTATGGTGGCGCCATACCTAGGTTTACTAACAGTAAACAAGGCTTCAGTCATGTATGACCACTGCAGACATCACGAAAGCACGCGATTCGGTTGGAGAATCAACATTTTAACTTATATTGAATTGAAACTTTATTTCTCTCTTGCTGCGGTACAGTAGACAGAGGACGCATGGGAAAAAGCTGCAAACAACGCAGCTTGAAGACCCCATACGCCCAACCCGACAGCTTAGTTCATATACATTTCGCTTCGTACATTGGCCAAAGCACAATTTTAACGTCTACGTAATATGTCGGTCGCTCAGAAGGATAAAATAAAATCACAAAACACACTTGCACGAGAACAAACAAAACAAAATCAACACAGGCATAAAAATCATAGCACATATCTTAAAAGGCACAGCATAAAGTTCAAAAGTGTCGCGATCTGGGCCAGTTGATACAGATTCATAGTGGTGAAACAGCGCGCAAAAAACCAGGACAGAAAGAAGACAACAACACGAGCGCTGACTAACAACTGAAGTGTTTATTACACAAGGGAAATATATAAGAACGTGTGTGACCACAACAATCTTGACATCTCACAAGTGCACAGATCAACCAGTCATACAACATTGTCCAGATAGTCTACTTCGCAGTCCAGTAGCGATATGGAAGGGCAACTAACACAATCTTCTGAATTCTTTTTCATATAAAACGCTTCCGCTATCTCCCTTGTTCTCCTATCTTTGTGAGCCAATTCAAGACTGTAGTTTTATTAAGCAACGGATAGCAGCCGCAACTTTTACAGTGAGCTGATAAATGTGACGTAGGCGTGCCCTTGAGGAAGTTTCCATGTTCGCGCAAGCGCTCATTGAGGCATCGCCCCGTTTGCCCGATGTACTTCCTTTTGCATTTCAAAGGAATGCAGTAGACGGCATTGCATCGGCACTCAACAAACTGAGCCTTGTGCTTAACACCACACCCCTTCCTTTGGGAAACACCTTTCCTGGATAGCTTATTGTCGATTCTGGGTATAAGCCTCTCCAATTTATTCTTCGCCGAGAATACCACGTCAACATCAAACCTGCCCGCTATCTTTTTCATTCTATGCGAAATTGCATGAAGATCGCGGAAGCGGTGTGCTGTTATACCCTATCTTCATGCAATTTCGCATAGAATGAAAAAGATAGCAGGCAGGTTTGATGTTGACGCGGCATTCTCGGCGAAGAATAAATTGGAGAGGCTTATACCCAGAATCGACAATAAGCTATCCAGGAAAGGTGTTTCCCAAAGGAAGGGGTGTGGTGTTAAGCACAAGGCTCAGTTTGTTGAATGCCGATCCAATGTCGTGTACTGCATTCCTTTGAAATGCAAAAGGAAGTACATCGGGCTAACGGGGCGATGCCTCAATGAGCGCTTGCGCGAACATCGAAACTTCCTCAAGGGCACGCCTACGTCAAATTTATCACCTCACTGTAAAAGTTGCGGCTGCTATCCGTTGCTTAATAAAACTACAGTCTTGTTGGCTCACGAAGATAGGAGAACAAGGGAGATAGCGGAAGCGTTTTATATGAAAAAGAATTCAGAAGATTGTGTTAGTTGCCCTTCCATATCGCTACTGGACTGCGAAGTAGACTATCTGGACAATGTTGTATGACTGGTTGATCTGTACACTTCTGAGATATATGTCAAGATTGTGTAATAAACACTTCAGTTGTTAGTCAGCGCTCGTGTTGTTGTCCTCTTCTTTCTGTCCTGGTTTTTTGCGCGCTGTTTCACCACTGTGGCACAGCATAAAACAAAACAAAAATTATAAAACACAGCACAAGGGGTTTGCTGTTCGCGCAGTTTGTTTGCTGCTTGACAAACATTTTAATGCAGTCTCGTCAAGATTCGAACAAATTCACAGTGATTCGAACAGGTAAAGAACCGTATACAATTTTTTCTTTGAAGTTTTTTCGATACAGATATTATTACTTTCAAGACAATTTAGATACAATGGTAAAATATATCACAAGGACTGTAGGCAATAGTTAGTACGGAGAAAAGGCAGGAACCACGCCAGGCGCTGGCGCACGTAAGAAGTGGCATGGCGTGTGAGTTGAGGCATGGAAATAAACGATTCATTGTTTCTTGATATTGCATTCTTATACATAACTAGCAATCTAAAGGCGTATAAGGTATTAACTTTAATTACATGATATTGTGTGAAGTAGCGTTCAGTGTGCGCATACCATGGTATATTTACAATTGGTCTAACTGTTCGTTTTTGTGCTGCAAGTAACTTTTGAATATTTTTCTTTGTTGTTGTTCCCCACACTGTATGACAATTGTTATGGCTGGAAGCAAAAAAGCATTGTATATAACTAGCTTCACTCCCGCTGGAAGAGAGTACCTGTGTTTACATATTACGTCGTTTATTTGGAAGAGAGTACCTGTGTTTACATATTACACCGTTTATTTTATTCATTTTATTGCGTATTTGGTTGATTTGTAGATCCCAGCTGAGTGTTTCTCAAGGACTTTATGGTTGAAACAATATCAATAACTACATTTCCATGCACCAGTTGAATAGTATCACGTATAATTTTGTTTTTCGCTCGATATAGTACAGCTTGTGGGTATTTATTTTTATATATTTCTTTATTTTATGGCATTTATTTTATTTATGTATATTTTAATGTATATTTATTTTATTTATTTATTTTATGGTATATTAGTCTTGTTGGTATTTATTTTAAGTAATTTTTTTCGCACCATTATCGAAGGTATTCGAGAAATTGATTGCCATATCACGGCCGCTGGATGAAAGGCGCCTCATCCAGCGGTCGTGGCCATATACTAATTCTGTGCTCTCCGAAACTATCATGGTGATATCATCCGCCTTAGCTATCATGTTACCTGGCAATGAACTATAAAATATATCATTAATATATAATAGGAACAGCACAGGGCCTAAAATACTGCCTTGTGGCACACCAGACAAGATTGGTTGCATGTCTGAGAAGATGTTATTGTGAGCTACTACTTGACGGCGGTATTCTAGGTATGATCTTATAAAGGCTAGAATACATGGAGCGATCTTTCACGACGAAGTTCGCGCGGCGGAAGACCAGCCGCGTCACGACGCCGAATGTTCGTCGAGCTGCGCCAGAGTGTACTAGAAGTTTTAGAGTGGCCCGACCGGCCGCCCGGAGAGGTGCTCGTTTCGCGCAGAAAATAGCGGCGGCGCTGTAGTCAACGACCATTGAAAGCGAAAGCGGCGGCCGCGTGGCCGGCCGGGCCAGGAAACGCTTTACGCGCGGCGCGCTGGAAATTTGTTCTGCGGGTCGTCCAACCGCTGCAATGTACTGTAAGTACAGTGGACTGTGGGTAAAGAAATGAAAAATAAACGCTGCAGCTCATTTTGCGTTAGTTTTGCCTTTCCCGCTCGACAAGGAAAATTACGGATTTTGCTTCGGTGCAGCATTCGTAACGGATTGTAAATAAAGTAATTGCGGGCGACATTTTCGCTATTCCAATTTCCCATAAAAAAGCATTTTGCGTTGAATTGCGTAATATGAACCAGTTCATGATTGCTTTATGATTGTGTCCTTATTGTGCTGCTTGATGGACATGACACGAAAAAATATGAGGACTGGGATGATAGCTTCTCAGAAGAATTTCTTAGTTATTGTCTTGCAATTTACGCTCGGACTGCAGTTATGTGGGTTAATATCATAAGTTGCATTTGTTTTTTATTGCGTGAGTTGTTCTTATAGCAGTATTTAAGCAGTGGCCCGCTTGGAATAATTACGGGTCACCGTGGTGGCCGAACAGAAAATGACACGCGCAAGCGAGATATATTTTTAACTAAAAAGTAGTTAGCCCAGTGGTTAGCTCAGTTGTCCCAATGGCCGTCCTTCATAGAACTATTCCCCCAAAGTTCTATTAATCGCACCACCTTTCACCTGATTCGATCAGGTGAAAGGTGAAATCAAATTAACACAAATTTAATTCACAAGTATGCTGAGGGTACAATTACACGCACATAAAACAAATGCAAAACATAGATCAGAAAATATATTGCCCGCGACAAAAATGAAATATAACACGTCTACTATAGAGGTAAAGGTTCAAGAAAGCGAACATGGAGGTTCAAATAAACGGAACTGGAACAAATACACATTTTGTTTTCATTTTCAATAGCCCATCAAATGAAATGTAACGCGGGAAATCATGCACAAAGTCTACACATGTAAAGGTTTAGGAATAACGCTAACATGGAGATTTATTGACATTTTGGCCATCGCATTTTCATAACTCACCCTCGATCATTAGCAACGCGGCTAAGTTTAAGGTGTTGCTCCCACCTTAGCATGTAATCACGGAACTTTTAAACATTTGATGTAGAAATGAGACCACAATGTATACAGAACCCAACCAAATTTGCTGTCAAGGTCTCACGTGCGGGTCGCAACCAACGCTTAAGGTGTTTGTTGTGAATAAGGGCTGCAGCACATCCATAACGCTATCATGGTGGAGCTCCTTGTCGCTGAAGCAACTGATAAAAACGTCCTAGAGATCGCTAATAAACTTTAAAAACTGTGCGGAAGGATTCAGAAGTACCCCCAAGTTACAAGAGGTAGTAAACACAGCGGCATCGTCCCCTGGCATGTAGGATTGGTCCTGCAGTCTTGGCACTTCGTTTTCAGTGCACACTTCCTTACCAAGTGCCTGCATGCGACATAGCAGGTTAATAAAATAAGAAAGCCCACTAACAAGAGTACAAGCATCAACGGTAGGGGTATCCCAGAAGAAGGCTTTTGGTATTTTCGCTCCAAATAGGAACGTAAAAAAAACAGTAAACTTTTTGCAGCATAGAATGTGCGCCCCGCCGCTTTTGCTTCATGCGCAGAGTCAAGAAGGGGAAGGGAAGAACATTCCTGGTGCCCGTCCGTCAAATTAATCCCTCTTTAACTCGAACTCTGCTATATCTCAAAACATCTTCTCGAAACTTTTTCTCGCCGTGTGTTTACCTTTCATAGGCGGTATACCCATTTGCCCGCTTTATCTCCAAACGTTTTTTCGGAGGACCACGGATGTCTCTAAATACTGGCAGAGAGGAGAGAAGACACAAGGCAAAGTCCGCTGCAGGCAGCTGATAAAGTCCCGTTCGAATGATTACTCCCACTACTCACCGAACGCGATCGTGAAGTGCAAGTTTACGAGGACTATATGCGTCCCCGTTACCGGAATTAATTCTGTCTGGCGCGTACATCATTAAGATAGCTGTGGACGACGCAGCTGATCATGCGGACGAGGAGGAGCCTCCAGAAGTGCCTACAACGGCAGAAACAACATACATGCTGCGTCTGCTTTGTAACAAGTTAGAATGTAGCGGTGGTGACCACCAATTCATGCGATGCGTTGAGAATTCTCGGGTACGCTTTTCTGGGATGCAGATGCGAGCGCGAAACAGCCGAGCGCAACGCAGTTCTTTCTTCTGCAATAAAATTTCTTTTTACTGCGAATAATTTTGCCTTTATTACGACATCTCCCCTGTGCAATAGTGCTTTTGTTAGCAGCACTAGCTGTTATTTCAGGGACCTGGCTACAAATTTTCTGCATTTGACTTAACTCGAAAAACCGCGGTTACCTGAAAAGTTTCAGCTAATTTTACGACTTTTAGTTAACGAGAGACTACTGTATATCAACAATTAACGTTTTCTGAAAATGCATAAAAATGAGAAATTATCGTTGGGGGGGGGGGGGGGGGGGGGAGGGGGGAGGTCGGTAATTTAGCGGAGTCATAACGTTTCTGCGTCTACTTTCTAAATCAGCTGACCAAAGGCGCAGGTTCGATTCCCGGCCACGGCAGCTGCTTTTGTGATGGAGGATAAAAGCGAAAAACGCCCGTGTCTTCGTGATTTCGGCGCGCGTTAAAAATCCCCAGGTGGTCAAAATTAATCCGGAGCTCTCCAGTAACGCTTGCCTCATCGCCTGTGTAGCGCCGGCGCGTTAAACCTCATAATCCAAAATAAATCAGCTTCGCAAGCGCAAAACACCGCAGCGAGCAACGCAAATATTGCCGCGCGCAGGCTGGAAGCTGGTGCCGGGGAGCGCCGGCTGTTCAGTTGTCGACGACAGCAGCGCCGCCGCTATACCGGTTTTATTTTCTGCGCGAAAGTCGACCCGGCGGAGCAATGGGAGAGGCCGCCGCTCGGGCCACTCTAAAACTTCTAGTACACTCTAGTACGGCGGCCGCCGCCGCCTCGCTATCTAGGCACTATCATAGAGTTTCTCACTAGCTTGGCACTATAGCCTCGCCGCTGCGCTGCTGTCAGTGTGGCTAGACGAGGCAAATACATTGAAGTGAAACACAGGAGAAGCAAAAAAAGCCGTCAAGACTATTATTATTGCTTTTTAGTTGCAAAACCGTCTAGAAAGGCGTAAAATGTTGTGTAGAAGAAGTTTTTAATGTTTTTGTCTCGCCACATCTCGTGAGACCGTTGCTATGACGACGAAAAACGCTACTGCGTCAGGCTTAACAGCTAGAAAAACGCCTTTCTATCTGAAAAAAGAAGGCTATTTGTCGCTTGAAAATTGATGTGAGGGCAAGAGTGGACACATTTAATTTGAAGTCAACGGTTTAGAACACGATATCGCATTGAGGGATTAGCGACGAAGCTGTTATCGCTGTGGAGAGGGCGCCGCCATGTTCGGCAATGCTTTGCCGCCGCCGGGCGTCCAGCGGACGCCGCTGGGCGAAGTTCGTCGACTATTCGTCGCATAATCTACACTGTACATAAACGCTGCATACCGAGCCTCTGATGCCGTAATGAAAAAGTTTGTCCAACAAAATTGTGTGATTAATTACATCAAATGTCTTTGAAAAACTATATATATCCCGAGAACAAGATGCTTTGTCTCAAATGCCTTAATTATTGTTTCTTTTTGTTTCAGCAGGGCAGTCTCTGTTGATCTGCATTTCCTAAAACCGAACTGACACTCTGAAAGCACGGAGTGCTTGGATAAGAAATTGTTCATAAGGATGTAAATGATCTTTTTTAAGCCTTTTGATAATACTGGAAGGATCGAAACTGGTCTATAATTTGAAAAACCAGAAATGCTTCCACCTTTATGTATGGCAACACATTTCGCAATCTGCATTTGTCTTGCAAAAATCCCAGTACCCAGTGAAAGGTTATAAATGAAAGCCAACACAGGGGCTAGTAGGTCGATCACATATTTGAATGGCTGAATGGCTGAATTTGAAAACCATCGATATCCTGAGCCTTGCTAAGTCTGAGATTTTTGTATATTTCTTGAACTTCTATTTCAGTGGTTGGATCGAACAAAGATTCCTGCACGCTTGGAGCCCGATAAGCGTAACCGCATGGAGAATTAGACGAGCAGCATAAGGATCACATTACGTTTATAAAGAAGTTGTTGAGTTTGTCTGAAGGGGCTTTACCGCTTAAAACAGTGCCATCATGTTCAATTGTTTTTGGTGACAATCTTGATCGGCGGTTGAGTACGGAGTTTAATTGAGCCCAGGAGTCACGGTAGTCCTTGTTGGAGGTAGAGGAAAAAACGCTATTAAAGTAATCGAATTTCGCCTTTTTTAGTTCTTTATTTAACTGATTACGATATTTCTTGAAAGTACGTAATTTATTAATGTCCGTCGACTTCATAAACTGCGAATATAATTTTAGTTTTATTTTGATTTTTTTGTAGCAAATCCGCAGTTACCCATGTTTTTTTTTTTGATGGTACAGGAAAGGGAAACAGTTTTCATAAGAAGATGTAAGTTTGTCGATGAGGGCTTCATACGCGCTATCCGCGTCGGTGTGTGATAGTACTCCCTCCCAGTTCGTTGCTCGAATCTTATCCCTAAAGCATTCAAGTGTGTTCACGTCAATGCGTTGATAGCGTGCGCGAGGCAAATCGCATTCCGCATTTAAATGAGCTTCGTTGACAAAGGCAAATATTGGCAGATGATAACTTATATCGCACACAAGCGTGCCGGCATGTGCAGTGCTCACAGATTGAAACGCGACTGCGAGCGCGTGGCCGCCGGTACATGCAGCGCCGCCCGTGGACGCCCGTGGAAGCTAGGTGTTGCATTGTGGTAATGAAAGCGTGTTGACCGCAGGGTTACTGCTTCCGGTTGCCAATGAGCGGGGCTGTGGTTCCCCGCAGCGACAATGGGGCGCTGCGATCCTGGAGCGCTTAGGGTGCCTGGATCCGGGCGAGGAGGAACATCCAGGCACCCTAGGAGCGCTGGAACGCGTTTTGTGCGCCGACGGTGCTAGCCCGGCTGTGCGCGCAGCCGATTTCGCGACATCGTGTGCGCGCGCTCTTGTTACTCGTGCCCTTCCGATGGGACACAGTAATGTTTATGTAATGCACGGTGACGCTTATTTGAATAAAACGAGCGTCTGCACGAAGGAGCAGCGAACTTTATTGCACGATGTGAACTAAAAAAAAAAAGGAAAGACGCCTTTACAGGCACGTTCGCGTGTAGTACTTCGTAGCATTAGTACTTCGTCGCCTCTCTTATTTTTTTAGTTTATATCATGGAATAAAGTTCGCTGTTCCTTCGTACAGACGCTCGTTTTATTCAGATAAGCGTGACCGTGCCTTACATGTCCATTATCTGTGTCGCATCGAAAGGACACGCGTAACAAGAGCGCGCGAGTGGACGATGTGAAATTGGCTGCGCCGACAGCCCGGCGGCTACCACCGGCGCACAAACGCGCTCCTGCGCTCTAGGCCCGCAGCGCACTGCTGTCGCAGCGGGGAACCACAGCCCCGCTTATTGGCAACCGGAAGCAGTAAGCCTACGTTCCACACGCTCTCATCCTCGCGGTATACCACAATCACGGCCGCTGGATCAAAGCGCACAAGGTGCGGCCTGCTGCGTGCGCCCGAAACAGCGGGAGAGGCCTAGTTCATTCGCCTGCCACCGCGGCGCCACCGGTCAAGGACAGTGAACAGCGGCGGAGTAGCGGTGTGCGCGCTAGTAGCGGTGTGCGCTCGCTACTCTTCGTGCTGCAAGCGGACATTCTGAATTTGATATCCGCTCAGTGCTTTGTTCTACGCTAAAACGGGACCTATTCCCTTGTGGCAAATGGTTTATCGCTATTAAGGGAGACGGAGTGGCCTCGACTAAGCCAGCCCGCCTCTGCGACAGTCAACTTTAAGTTCATGCTTATGACAGGTTTGCCCCGTCCTCAGGCCAGAGGATTAATACACGTATTTCATATTATTTTACAAAAGGACTTGAAAGAACTTTCACAGACCCCTTTTATGGTATTTAAATATAGCACAACGTTTTAGCTTCTCGTTAAAATCCCTTTTAAATAAAGACCACGATTTTATGTTTGCCTTTGTCCGCTGCCGCGACAGTGGATTACATAAGCTTTCAATTCATTCCAGAGTATTTTAGGAGCTGTAATAACTCTAAATTAGCATCATTCTGCATAATTTCCGTTCGAAGACTGTTGAATGTGAAATTATGTCTTCCTTCCTGTGCATGTGGAAATAATGAAAATGCCGGGAATTGCGCTTACAATGAAATGTGCGTTTATTAACTGAAGCTCTACAATCTCTAAAAGATCAGTATATTTTATAATACAGCAGAAAAATTTTGCCTGCATTATAAGGTAAAAAAATGGAGGTGCCATGGTCCTCAAAGGCGTAGAACTTTTCTGGAGAGGGGCTTGTGTGCCAGCCTTACCAGACGTTGCACAGTGGCACTCACATTCCCTGCCCAGTTAGCTAGAAGTGGTCGAAGCAGCTTTTTTAAAAAAACATCACAGAGGTGGTTCGTGTGCTGAGGGCTGCTCGAACCACACCGTAGTGCAGGGCAGGTAACAAAATGTGGGAGGAGGGCTGAGTGAAGAAGTTTACACAGATTTCCACTCCTTCGAACTTCAGTGTCTTTCATCACTTCACTGACAAAGTCACATGTGAGTTTGCAAATTTTCACGATCTCCATGTTGGGATACCGAAGTTGTCCGTTATCGATTTTCTTTACTAAATCGTAGATGCTGCCACACGGTTTCGACTCTTGCAGGAGAACCTTGCATGATTCACACGGCAACTGCAAATAATAAAATCAAGTCAAGTAAAATTTGCATCAAAAGTACTATGCAACGAAGTATGTAGGCTCCTTTGCTTACTTCGCTTAGCTAACAAAATATCTAAATTTCGTAACAGTGGGGAATGGAACGTCCTGGGGCAAAAAGAGTGGCATACACTTATATCTGGTGTGGACCCTTACAGTGGTCGCACACCGGCGGGGCGGGACCCACGTCCTGATTCGGGCCGGAACCCTGGCTTTGGGCTAACCTGAGTTTTTCCTCACTCGAGGTCAGCCTGGAATTCTGCCCTTGGTTTTTAGTGGCGAAAGGGAGGGCAAAAAGAGAAAAATATGAGAAAGAGGGAGAACTGCTGGTTCACAAATTATGGTTAACATTCGAGGAAGGCGAAAGTGAAGTAAACATTGTTTACGACTGGCTGACGCGCTAGCGCAGCGTTCGAAAGAATGCAGTAAATAGTGCAAAGCTTAAAAATAACCGTCCTTACCTTCTCCTCACAAGCACGCGCGATGTATCCGGCCAGGTATGCTAGGGGTGCTAGTTCGAGGTCATCCGGCACAGCAAGCGAAACATTTAAGACTTCCAGCTCATAGGAAAGCCGCTTGGCACTGAGGACGACGGCAAGTGGCACGGCCGCGGTGTTGCCTTCTCGGGCTTTGAGTTTTAGAGGTGCATTTGTTTCGGAGCTATGGGGAGCGTTTCCACTCTTAGCAGCTTGGAGGATTCCAACCTGGGAAAAAAAGTGCGTAGGTTACATGGATGTGCTCTCCAACGGGCACCATATATACCTTTAACAGCTTTTCGGCTGTGAAGACCGCGGTTCTAGCATCAACTCTATCGTTGCCTCCGTTAAACTGTCGAAAGCAACTGAAGAGGGACTCCACGGGGTCGCTGTTCAAGGCACGGGTCAAGACGTAGCGAAAGCTGGAAAAAAGTTTTTTGATACCTAAGCCAATGCACATATACGTAACTCCGATAAAGAATATAAAGGTGAAGAAAGGAAAACCTACTTGTTGTCTAATAGATGTTGAATCAATGCCACAGTTGACCTCGTGGTCATTATCGTTGCCTCGCATGTTTCTTTCGTCATTTTCTTTTTTGTTTTGCCACCAGAAAGCTGGATCTCCTCGATGTACGTGACGAAGTCTACTTCAAGCCACGAAAGACGGTCGTCGTCGATCAAGTAGAATGGTTCTTCACTTTGACCGCGCGGCTTCACAGCGCCAATATTGTGAAGGTCATACCACTTCGACACCATTTTCATGAATGTGATGGTGGGCAAACAGTCCTGAAATTCTGTCGCATCAGGGTGGCATTGCGGGTTTTCTTGTAGGAACTCAAGCGTTGCTATTACGACTGGTGAGAAAACTTGCGTAGCCCTTGACACTTTCATCTTTTCTAGGTTGTTCGGTTCAACGTGTGACTGTGTTAGGAACCTCACTGGCTTTACGAGTAGCTGTGACTGAATGCTGAGTAGCTTCTTCAAGTACAGTCCACCTTGAATTAGATCATCTCCGTCCATCATCTCTCTTTCCAAAAGATTATTTCTGAGGTTCTTGATGAGGTGATTCGGATCGAAAGACAAAAAAAGAGGATCACCTTGTCTCAATGGATGTGGCACTACATGCACAAGTGTTCCGTCCTCAGAAAGGCTCTTGAAGAGCGCAACATTTGACTGGTGATTGTCGGTAACAATCCTTGTCACACGGAAACCCACATCTTCGACTGCCTTCATGACATTCATTGTCATCGAGCGAAGTTGCTCACTTCTGAGGCACCGGGTAAAGAAGTACCCAACTGGTATCACATAGGCAGTTGATAGCCCTCGCAGGACGAAGCACAATAACCTGTTCGCCACTTCAGGTGTTGCACATGATTGCTGTTCAGGACCCATGTCAACGAGGCCGAAAACCTTATCAAGTTGGCGATCGTACATAACTTTCTGCTGTATCGCCATTTCATCTATGGTTAGGGAGCAGAAGATTTCTTGTTCGACTTGTAGCGCTTGAAACTCTGCGCGTAGGCGTTCTGTTATGAGTGATGTGACGCCTATTTCGCCTGTTGAGTGCCCGATGTACTTCTGTAGTGTGGCACGACAAGGCAACTTGAACAGGCCTCTTGTTCTTACATACTCGTAACCTTTGTTGGAGCACGCTTTCCAGAGCACGCACTCCCTCAGAATTGATTCACTGTACGCTGGCTTCTTGGAAGCGAAATTGGACACTTGATTCTTGATAAATTCGGCGGTTTTGTGGCCTTCGTCTGCGGCTACTAGTACACTCATAAAACAGGCGATTTCTTTGTTGCTTTCGAAAGCTTGAAGCCGTTCACGAACCGTATCGTGCTGGCTTTGGAGCGTCTGCAATGACTGATTGAGACGGGAAATTTTCCGCTGCAGGCGGTTCGTCGTTTTCTTCGCATCCTCTATCACCCGCTTAAGGTCAAGGTCTGTTTGAGACATTTTATCCGTACATGAATTGGTTTGGCACATGCTATCAGCAGGCAATGCACAGTCACACGTTCCCTCCGAAGACCCGCTTGGTGCAACATGTTCTTGATCTCCGAAGAGATCAGGCTCGACATCTTCATGCATGCTTTCATCTGGGCCATTTCGTGCACTATTTTTCGCGCAAGCTGATGAACCGCCATCTGCTACTTCTCTTCGAGGCCACTTTCTTATCCTTGGAGCGCTTGGCTTTTGCATATAGGACGGGTAATTGGGGAACACCGTCGGGATAGCAGTTGGCAGGAGCATTCGCAGTTTGGTGCCTTTCTTATAGTCATTTTCGGTGAAGTGAAGGGAACAAACCGAAGAGTGGTCACTGGGTACCCACCTCGTTTCTTTTCCACCAGATCCCTGCCGGGAGATGTTGTTGAGCCACGCTTGTCGTCGTTCAGCGCTTGATGGAAATTCATGGTAGCTCAAACCGGGATTTTTCCTTGCGTTCGACGTGCACCGTGGAACACAGCAGTTTTTCGGCATACTAACTGACCGCTCTAACTACCTAGCTGGACTGTGAGGCAGATCGCATCAAGCTGAACACGACTATATTTGTTGGGAGCATGTAACCTCATTCCGCGGCGCGAAATTGGCGCGAAAATGCCGCGTTCGCCTTACCGCGCCTCTTCGGTGTGTCCCCTACTACTAGCGCCCCCGCGAAACTTGCGGCCGCAACTGTCAACAACGCTCGCCCTCCCTCGCCAATGCGCGGCGGCTCCACGCAGCAGGCCGCACCTTGTGCGCTTTGATCCAGCGGCCGTGCCACAATGCAACACCTAGCTTCCACGGGCGTCCACGTGCGGCGCTGCATGTATTGGCGGCCACGCGCTCGCAGTGTCGCGTTTCAATCCGTGAGCACTGCACATTTTGCTTTTCCGTGTTCGTTATGTTCGTTGTGTGACGCGTGTCGGCACTTGATCAATGATATTACGAAACCCATATGCATCTAATAAACTGGTTAGCTCAAGCTGTGCGGGGGAAGAAGAACTAACATCGATATTAAGTGCGAATGCACTTCTTTTAAGCGACCCTGAACCTGCGTCCACCGGCGATGTCCGCATAGCATACCCACGTGGGGGATTGGCCAGGAATCTCCTCGTCTTCCTTGGCAACGGGGGGAGATGGGCGCGCGCTGCCTGGCCGCTGACATGGCACATACCCACGTGGGGGATTGGCCAGGAATCGGGCGTGAGAAGGGCTAATGCACCCGCTTAAGAGTACTGACACGAAATTTCAAAGCTGAGATCCGCTCTAGCAATCAAGTACAACGACAACACAAATAGGTGTCTGTGAATAAATGCATCTTTCTTTCTTTGTAGTTGTGTGTGTGTGTGTGTGATCTTTCTTTCGCGAACATTACCGAACCGCGCAAATTCAACTCGTGCAATCGCACTTTCACATTCTTCCCCTCTGGGAAATGCGGGGAATTTTTCATGTCACCACCAAGATATAAAAATTGCTGGTTCAAAGACACGTGATCAAGAAGAGCTCCTAGCATGGAAAAAAAGGAGTCTAGCTTGCCGTCTGGTGGACGGTACAGCACAGTAAATACACTTATTTCAAAGTCCGGCGTAATAGTCGAGAATGTGCTATTTTCTGCTGGAACAACAGTGTTCAGAATCTGTAAGGATACGCCTCCCCAGATCTGTTAAGTGTAAAATGCGTGTAGCCGTTTAAAACAAAACAACCAGAGTCATCGGGATACCAGGTCTCCGTGAGCGTAATGACATGGAAGGGAAACCTGAATGTGTCGAAAAGTAATTTCAGCTCGTCTGTCTTATGATTATTTGAGCGACAATTTAAATGAACGAGCCTGAGTGTGCTTCACAGCTTCACAGCTACCCATTTTTGTTTTGTTTTTGCCTCCTGTTCAGTTTTGCCATATTGCGTTCTAGGTCATTTTCAATAGATCTGATGCACTGCCGATTTTCAATGCGTTGCTTTTCTCTGACTTGCGAGCATATGTGTTACCGTTGCGAACCCACACGAATTTCCAGCCAGCTTCTCGCTTCTTTGCGATAGCTTGTCCGAGCGAACGCTTGCAATCTGGGCACAGATGCTCATTAATGAAGATGGGTGCAGTATGACTTAGCCCAAGTTCTTCGCATGTCAGCTTCTTTTTCTTTGCGGCCTCAAGAACTGCATTACGTTTACGTCGGTGAATGAACTGAACGATATTTTTACTCGCTTGGGACCGGCACACGATGGCATACATCGACGTCGCAGGGTGAAATTGGCTCTTCAATGCAGTTTCCTAGCTGGGTTAGGATATCAAACAGGTTTTCTTAATTAATCGATTAATTGGTTGATTAATTAATGGTTAATTAATTAATTTGTCAGTGAATAACGCATCGTTTGCTTCAGGGCAAGCGCTGGGGGCACCACAAAATCTATTGTATAAAACAAACTTGTGTTTTCTCTGTATGAAAGGCCAACTGCACTCAATATTTTCTTTGACAAAATTTGATCCAAATAAGCACTATAAGCTCTAAAAATAACCTTGGCGAAATCCTAAGCTTCGTGGGCGCACAGCGCACTAGGTACCGCCGTTCAAAGTAGCTCCCTGCTGACGACGTTTGCCCCTGGCGGAGAGTCGCCGAAACAAGTTCCCAGCGGCCTATGACGGGAGGTTGGGGAAACCTGTCCCGTGGAGCTCGCGCTTCTCCACCGACTTGCACGGCGCTCCGCCGGGCGCAGGGACGCGTTCGCCCGGGGTTTCTCTGCTACACCGCCGCGCTGTACCGCCGTCGCCATCACATGTTTTAAACTAACCGCATACGTAGCAATATCCGCCTTTTTTTAGTACAATAAAAAAGGTTAGAAGCTGTAAGGTCCACTTATGAGATTAGCGGCCAGGCTCCGGGGCTGCGCGTGGGAAGCCGCCGCCCTGTCTGACGACGTAGCACTGCCAACACTGTAGAGCAGTCGACGCTAATTCGTCACGGCGCGCACGGGAGACGGATCGTCTGGTCCACCGCATACCTTAAGGATAATCCCCCATTGAGAAAGCAAACAGCGCCGCCAGATTCCCGGAACGTCTGCTCGACGCGCGGAGGTGGTGGGATTACCGGCGTCTCCATTGTTGTCGCGCCCTGGTCAGCATGACGCACTGTCGCCGTCTTTCGCTTTCACCCCGCGGGGTCGCCCGAACTTGCTCGTCTGCGAGCGTGCCGTTGATCCGGAGATAGCGGCGCCTCAATGAATATTCCGTGGCGTGCTGAGTGACAGCTGTCTACATGAATTCGGGCACTCCCATACGCGTGTTCGAACGCTACAGGGGCGTTCCCGAGAGAGGGTGATCTCGAGGTTTTATAAGGCCGAACTTGGCCGTTGGAAATCGTTCTTGTCTGAGCGCTGAGCTGGCAGTTCCCGGCGGGACAAGGAGTCTCGACCGTTAACGCTAGGTTGGGGTTTAGGAGTCCCCTAGTCGAGGTTAAGATCGCGTCGGAGGTTTAGGGTGCAGCGCCGCACCGGGCAACTAGACGGATCTTGTGGCGAGACAGAGTCTCGGCCGTTGTTTCTCGAGCGGTTTGTGTACGCTCCGAGAATAGGAGAGTTAGACGAAGTTGTGGAGCTCGAGTGATTTGTGCGCACTCGGAGCTAGCGTCTAGCTGAAGTTTGCAGTTTTTCCTTTATCGTTCATGTACCCAGTTTTCCCAAACCCTTCGTTTTATTTAATCAACCTCAACGCCTCGAGTTCGTCAATTCGACCGCTGTCTCCAAGAACTTCAACACCATCGCCCAGCCAGCCGCCTGCCAAATCAACCGGAGCCCGGGCGATTGGGTTCCTGGTCGACACCGGACTTCGGGGAAACGGATCATTACTGAAGCCAACAAACTATACGCGCGCTTGCGAACGTTGTGGAGCTAGCAGAACTCTTTTTACTTGGGAATAATATTTCTACTAAAAAAAAAAATAGCGCGACACGCACACTTGCCTACTTGGCTTCGACCGTGGTCGAGTGGAATGGAGGCGCATTTACTCAGAAGAGTGGCGTGTGCATAGGGTCCGGAGTGACCCCTGTTCTCAGTAATATTTTTTCTGGGAAGAGTGGATCGGCCTCTGAAAGAGAAGCTTGAGGGGCTTGTTGCGAGTTGTGAAAGTGTTCCGGTATGGACGATTTCCTTGTGGTGGTGGACAGGTCCCCTTGCAGAGTGTGCCCTGATGTACTGAATTAAGGTTTTCAAGGAGTGTGCTCAGGGTCTACGATTTACCTTTGAATTGCCTAGAGATCGAGTGGTGAAGCAAGGCATTGCCCTTTCCTGCCTGAAGTCTGCCATATCCAAATCCTGCAGTCATTCAACGGCCACCAGCGTCTTAGAGCAGGTTCTCTATAGCTTCTCTATAGAGAAGCTAACAAAATCTGGGTACCCTGACCATATAATTTCCAGGGCCACTGAAAAGCTGTTAAAGTGGGTAAAGTCTGACAAGGACGCCGAAATACCAAAAGAAAAACCCCAAAACTTCGGCGTGGTGCCCTATGTTCGTAAGATGTCTCACGGAATAAAAAAAAAAGTGGCACGACGGTATGACGTGAACGTAGTGTTTTCGGCTCCGAATAAGTTGGGTAAGGTCTGTCCCAGAGTGAACAAAAAGGCAAGAAACCGTCAGGGGACATGTGGCATTAATCACCAAAAATTAGTTCGTACCGTGTGCTACAGGGGTCGTTTACTCGATACCACTTGACTGTGGGAAAGCATACGAGATGGAACGGTGTTTAAATGTGAGGCTTAAAGAACATTAACTATTCAAAAGAAAAAAAGACGTCACCTGAGCCACTTGTCTTCCCATTGCCACTCATGCATTCCTGATTGTGTCCCTGTGTTTGAACGCACAGCCATCTTATTCCGACATAAGAACCAGCAAACACGAGAAATTGTAGAAAGGTGGTTCCATCATTAAAGGTGGTTCCGATTGCATCAGTCGTCCGTATATCGCCCTGCTTAGTCGAGAAGTTGCATATTTAGATGCGCATTGAGCGCGATTTCGCGTGCCTCTACTGGGCATGCGTGTTGGGGGTGGGAGTGGGGGTGGGTCTTAAAGGGGCCCTGAAAGGCGTTTTGAGCACACTAAATTGACTAGCGCAATCGTTAGATTGGGTCGTCAACATGATCTGTGCCAAGTATTACTCTTTTACGCGCAGCGGAAAGCTCACACTTTTGTTGCAAAGTTTGTCGCTTTTTTCTCACCGTTTCCTTCGTGTTTTTGGACGCCGCCATCTTCACATGTCTACATCATCAATTCCCAGATGTTCGTCATGAGCTAGACATCCTGCTATTGGGCGGCTTTTTCACGCACTTCCGGCAAAGAGATGAGTCGTCTGCTCAGCGTCGGCTCGCCGGCTGATCTGCCAGCGGAGTGCCGGAGTGCTTGGACATTTTACGACAAACGAAACAAGTGTAAACAAACTCTTAACCGTTTGTATTGAATGCAACACGGCCATAACACGACATGAATATTCTCTTACCTGAGTACGTTCAATAAAGAAAGCGTTGAAGTCCCGTGGCACTTCTTTCGTGCAATCGCAAAGAACGCCCTGAGCCGAATGCCCGGGTTTGCCGCATACAGTTTATTCAACTTCCAAACAATCCAGAGATGCGTTTCGAACGAACACAACGTCACAACATGCGTTGCAAGTCCGAACCACGATTGACAGACGATGGATTGCCTCCTCCTGACCCTCGTAAATTCGGCACTCACCTCGCGCGCGGTTTGCGGGGACGAACAGCAAGTAACTTAACTCTGGCGCACAAGCCGAGATGGCTTTTAGCCACGCACACTGCACATACCCCATGCGAGGTTGAGAAGTACGCCTCTTGAGAAAGATAATCCAGACCATGGGAAGCACTATCCACCCGCAGAAGCACAACGTCGCATTTCATCGCGAAACAAAGGCGTCCACAACACACACACCATCCCCTCCTGTAATGTCAAACGCATCTCGCACTTCCAAATGGGAGTGAGTAGTATGCCTGCAGTGCCCATATGCCACGAGGTGGGGCCCCAAGCTGAACCGAGATCACGCAACCGTAACTGACTTCTAGAGTGGTTTGTGCCTTGTTGCCAGGGCAACCGATGTTTGATATTGTCAAAGAAATGGTGCTCGCTCCAGCGCTTTAAGAAAGCTCAGAGCCGCGGCGGAGCATGTTTTGCCAACGTTGCCGCTCTCCACCACGCGTCGCCCCAAGCTGAACTGGCGTTTTGTGCACGGGTTCTGTATAGGTTTAAAATGTCTTTTTCACATGCCGCCGGCAGGAATTACCACCGCCACAAAATAAGACCCCGCACCAGCGGGGCCACATCTGATACGGCGCTTTTTGGATAAACAGTGCGCAGTGCATGAGGGGTATGAGGGACCGAGCGCACGGTTCTCCCCGAGCGGCTGCGAGTTCGCCGCCGATTAAAGTCACGTGCTGCCCTTCAGCAACGCACACCGCGAAAGGGCAAGGCCAGGCCGCTGCACAAATGCGTCCAGATTTTTCGTTCGCTTTTCCAGCCTTGATCGGAGTGAGGGATTCAAGATGTCAACAAAGCTTGCCCGTAGCAGACGGCGGTATGAGCAGCGCGATAGCGGAAGTACGTCACCGCCGAGGAGCGCAGCATCATGGGAGGGAAGGCTCTCTCGCCGTCAACAGCGGAGAGTAAGTTGAAAGGAGGAGGAAACGCGGCGCGACGATAATGCGCGGTTTTTGATTTACGATTTCTCAGCTAATACTCATCGCTTCAACAAAATTCTTGCGGGAGGAGATTGCTAATACATTGCTTTATTTGGTTACATGTACATCCACGCATCGGCGGAAGGTATTTCAGGACCCCTTTAACTCGTGTGTGATGCGGTTATCTTTGCTGTTTTTCGCCATTCATTCGCCTCAAAGTTTGTTTTGTGGTTTTGTTGTTACGTTTTTCTTCTGTACGTGCGGCTGAGTGCTCCGAGAACTGTGACGCATTGGGGGCGTGACGATTGGGCGCTTGGGCATTTAAGGCTTTGAAGTGTGCAATAATAAACTAGTCTGCGCTTGTGCTGCCCTCATGTGTTCTTTCCCCGTTAATTTACACGCAGTTTCTTTTTTGTGATGCAAATGCAGGTGGCTGTTCCAGGACAGGTCATAATCAAAAAGTACGCCGAAGTCGGTTATCGAAGCGTTGATTCGATGAGACGACGACTCGCTGGCTCGTTGGCACATAGCCGACGACGGTCTATTCCAAGTAAACTCAAAATGTACAATATGTGTACACTTTATTTACACTATGTATTTACAACTCGTGGCTCGTGATCGCAAACAAGAGGTCGGGCAAGGCCCGCATCGAGCGGGGCTCGTCGCTCCTCTCCTCTCCTCAAAACATCAAACTCTTCGATTTTACCACTAAAGCCCCGCCCACAAACGGGACGTCACAACTTGAGAGTGAGGATGGCTCATTCATTAGCCCACACTAGGCCACTAATTGGCCACCGTGGCAAACAACAGCTAGGTGAGTTCAAAATAGTCACGTGACCCACCTCTCTCACTCTCATACAGAAACCCAAAGGCATTTCGCAAAACACAAATATAACAGAAATGAAAACCAACCACTAAAAGCAGACCTAATGACGGGAATCATCTCTCGGGCCGCACGTCTTATACCGTGCGCGCCTATGTTTGGGCTCCGCGCCGCCAGAATTCCTTTCCTTTGTGAACACGTGGAGCGGCTAACAAAGCCTGGTCGCCTAACCCATTCACGCACACCAGCCGCCGCGTCGCCAGTTTCAGACGCGTGACGAACGGAAACTTCGACCAGCAACTTTGAGCAGTGCAACTGTCACAGACATAACGTCTGGTGACCTCGCTTTGACCCCTTGACCGACCTTCCGCTCCCGACCGGTTCAAGGATTCTCGCAAGAAAATCATTCTCTAAAAGCTTACATATTTCAGCTATAGGGAGGCGAAGCTAAAGTTTGCCGGGCGAGGGCAGCGCTGCACTCTCCCCGCCGCGGGAGTACGCAGGGGCTGCCGCCGCTTTGGCACGTGCTTTTTTCGCTGCGCGCGTGCTGCATTTTTCGCGCTAGGAAGAGGGCTGGGAAAAATTTTCTTTTGACTTATGAAACCATACGCGTCAGCACGTGTCCAGCAAGTTCGGTTTAAACGTAGAGTAGTTACTGAGTTCATTTTTGTCGACGTTTGTCTTGTCGTCTGCTACAGACCCGCCGCTCGACCGGCAGACTGCCCCGACGATTTTAAAGGCCAACTGCACTCAAAATTTCGACCGCGCGAAATCACTGTTCCTGCATAGTATGACTAAAAAGACCGTGATGTACGAAGTATGACGCCTAAAATGTGCGTAATTACGCCGCAAGCGACCAGCAAAAATCGACGATTTTGAAAACGAAACTCTGCAAAACGCGGCCATTACGGGCAGGCGGAAGTGACGTATCAGCCGTCAGCGCGAGCGGCCAGACCATGGAGGAAAGAAAAGGTTAGGAGAGGCCCTGACGTCACATTTGTGAAGCCGAGTCCCGCCATGACTTGAGCCCACTGTGCCCAGCACTCTATCCCATCATCCTTTGCTGCCTCCTGTTTGATTTGACTAACATGGCGTCGCCCAGCCCTCCCGCTTCGAAGCGAAAAGAGCTTCGTCGCTAATTCCTCGGTGCGATGTCATGTTCTAAGCTGTTGTCTTCGCCTTCAATTTGCCCATTCTAACCCTCACCCAAAGTTTCAATCGAAAAACGGCCTTCGTTTTTGAGATAGAAAGCGTTTGTCGTCGTCATAGCAACATGCTCGCGGGGTGGCGAACGCAGACAACGGGAGCATTGTTTGGGGTCGTACAGCACTGCGGTCTTTGCGCGCTATGTCACAGCAGCGATAAATTTCACTTTACTTCACAACGAAGAAACACAAACTGAGCAAAGAACGAACTGTGGCTCTCGCCATCGCTGAGCGAAGGGGATTTTCCCGGCAGGTCGCCAACGGCCATGGAGGAAGAAAAAGTTAGGAGACGGCATGACGTCACCCAGCTAGCCTTCGCAAGCCCACCGCCGTTGAAGCCGCTCCCTCCGCCGTTCCCTTTCTCAAGCCGCCGGAGTCGGCCCACCACGTGACCTCCATGGTCGGCCTCCATGGTCGTCACTAAATAAGCTACGAAGCCTTTATTTAGTGACGCTAGGTCTGAAGATGTCCGTGACGCCGGTCACTACGCAGTGATAATGGACGAGACGACAGATTTATCCGTCAAGGAGCAGCTAGGTGTCCATTTTCTTTCGTGTTGTAAACCAAAGTTTTGAGGTGCAGGAACTGTTCTGCGGTTTCTTTCACACAACAGACACGAAAGCAGCAATACTGCTGAAAATACTCAAGGACATTCTCCATAGGTTTAACGTACCCATTGAAAAGTGTCGCGGACAGTGCTATGACGGCGCGGCAAACATGAGAGGGCAGCACAGTGGGCTGCAAGCTCTCACACGAGAGGAGGAGCCTAGAGCTATATATGTGCACTGTCTCGCCCATGTTTTAAACCTTGTTTTGAACGACGTGATGCAAAAAGTTGACAGATGCCGTGACATTATGAGTGTGGTAACGGAGCTGATAGGTTTTGTCACAGATTGGTTCAAAAGATTTCAGGAAGAGGAAGAAAGCGTCAGTTTGGTAAAGTTTTGCCCCACCAGGTGGACTCTTAAAGCTTCTTCCCTAAGTTCTGTTTCGAAGAACTACAGGCCGCTAATCTTATTTTTGCAAGAAGTAACGCAGTGAGAGCAGCGCAAAGGCTTCTGGGCTCGCGAAGGCGCTTTAAAGTTTCAGTCTTACTTCATGCTCAAGTTAATGGAACTAGTATTCTCACGCTTAGAAACGGTGAGTTCCGCTGAAGCTAAAAGGATGATTAAGGCTGCTTGGGAAAGCTTTAGTGAACTCCGTCATAGCTTTTCCCGCTTTTGGGCTGAGAGCCTGGCCGAAGCTAGTGAACTCGGGATTGAAGAGCCATCGATCCCAGCTTCAAAAAAAAAAAAAAAACACGCCGCTACGACGATGGATCTGGAGGTCATGTGTTTCACTATACTGAAGACCTGTAGCGTCAGTTGTACTACAACGTAGTGGACACGGTGCTTTCTTCCTTAGATGGCCGTTATCCCGCCGATACGTGGCAGCAGATCATCAATATTAAGCAGTTCCTCGCTGGAAGGGCCGACGCCGCATACGTTTCCCAGTTTTACGGCTCAGATTTTCAAACTGAGCGCCTAAAGCTGCACCGAGACATGCTGCTTGACATTGCAAGGCAGCGCAATGAACACTTGAAGACGTTGTTCAGATGTTCAGAGGGGAAAAAGGAGAGCACCTGAGAGGGTTGCTTCCTGAAATAGCCACGCTAGTCAAAATTGCACTGAGTGTGCCAGTCACGTAGTGCACGTCAGAGCGATCGTTCTCATGCCTCCGCCGAGTCAAAACATATTTGAGGTCGACAATGGGCCAGACAAGGCTCATGTTGCTCTTCTCCATGGGCACAAAGAGCTTAGCCGAAAGATAAACCTAGGTCTCACTGCTGACGAATTTATCTGCAGATCGGCTGTACGCAAAAATACATTTCTGTCTTTGAATGAGTAACCTGCGTACAGGACACCATTCCATGGAAGCATTTGTAAAATATCATGTATGTGCGTTTCCTTTTTGTATAAAACACTCCGATTCGTGATTTTATTTGTTGTGTTTGCACTTATACATGACTCCATATACTTTGTGTGTGTGTGTGGGGAGGGGGGGGTATGTATGCTTTAGGTGTGATTTTTCTAGATATTTTATTTCATTCATGCTTTTGTAGATATTCCATTTTTTGTTTATTGCACTATAGCCCCTAATGTCTTGTTTACAAAAAAATAAATGATGACACCATGTACCAGTTTTCTCAATTTTTTGTACTACCGTTTCAGCGAACATGTAGAACTTTCTGAGTTCACTCGGGGCACCGTCACACTCTCACGACAGATTGGAAAATTGTACGCCTATGTAGTGTGTGCTACGCCAATTCAGCAGTAGCCACGATCGGCAAAGCCCGCGGGAAAAGGGGATGGAGAGAGCTAGAAGTTTAAAAATAAAAATAAAATAAAAATTATATGTATATATATTGTCACGAAGACAAGGACGACGCAGTTGTCTTGCAGGAGAAACAAGTTTATTGGAGCGAACTTGTGCTCCCCTAACAACTAAAAATAATACAGAGGCGGCGAAGCAGCGGTCAACAAAGTGACTTGCGTCAGCGAGCGTCGCAGAATCGAATGCCCCGGCGTCTGCTCTGCAGGCTTTTTATCTTTCGGCGCGCGTGGTTCTGGAACCGTCGATTCGCATCGAGAACATTGTAGATGCAAGAAGATTATTCCGGGATGTTCACGTTAGATCGGAATGCTCTCCCTATCTGAACAGATAACACATGCGGCACAGAAAGAAAGAATGGAACACGCGCTTCCCTTGGCACGGAGATAACACAGACCGGCGCAGCCGGGCGGTAAAAGCAAAACACAAATAAACAAACCCAATGCATGGTACGCGGCATTACCCCCCCCTCTAAGAGTGCATCGACCCGATGCTAACATAAGCGACAGTCCGAAAATGAAAATAAAAGTTCGTCATCGTTCGTAGAAAGGTTTTAAGCGAACCACGTGGACGACTTCGGGCCGCGTACGTCGTCGTGATGTGCCGGAGTCACCATCGGGGATCACTTCGTAGGTAAGTTGGCCAACACGTCGCAGAATCTGGTAGGGTCCGAAATACCGTCGCAGAAGTTTCTCGCTCAGTCCGCGTCGTCGGATGGGAGTCTCGGCGTCGGAGGTTGTAGCGGCCCGCATCCACCAGCTAGCTGCTGGTCCGTTATACGAACTCGAGCGAGCTGGCGGGCCTCCTCCGCACGTTGAAGATATCCGTGGACGTCGGCGTTGAGGTCATCGTCTTCTACGTGCGGAAGCATGGCGTCGAGCATCGTAGTCGGCCTTCTACCGTAGACAAGCTCGAACGGCGTCAGCTGCGTCGTCTCCTGGATAGCCGTGTTGTACGCAAACGTGACATACGGGAGCACTTCGTCCCAAGTCTTATGTTCAACGTCAACGTACATTGACAGCATATCTGCGATTGTCTTGTTCAGACGTTCTGTTAGTCCGTTCGTTTGGGGGTGGTACGCCGTCGTTCTTCGGTGATCCGTGTTGCTGTAGCGTAATACTCCTTGCATCAGCTCCGCAGTAAATGCCGTTCCACGGTCTGTGATTAGGACTTCCGGGGCTCCATGTCGCAGCACAACTTGGCTTATAAAGAACTTTGCCACTTCTTGTGCAGTCCCCCTCGGAAGAGCGGCGGTCTCTGCGTAGCGCGTCATGTAGTCTGTCGCTACGACAATCCACTTGTTCTGTGATCGTGACGTAGGGAACGGGCCTAAAAGGTCCATTCCAATCTGTTGAAATGGTCTCGATGGGACGGCGATCGGTTGCAGAAGTCCGGCGGGTCTTGTCGGCGGCGTTTTTCGTCGCTGGCAGTCACGGCAGCTCCGGACGTAGTGGGTGACGTCAGAGGTAAGGCCGGGCCAGTAGTACCTCGCCTTGATTTTTCCAATAGTGCGGGCCGTGCCCAGATGTCCGGAAGACGGGTCGTCGTGGCACGCTTCCAAAATTTCGTCACGAAGGTCCGCGGGGATGACGAGAAGGTAATTCGCTCTTGTTCCGGGGCTGAAATCCTTCTTCACAAGGACGGAGTTTCTCAGGCTGAATGCTGGTAAGCTGCGTTTGAAGGTCCTAGGAACGGCAACGTTGCATCCCTCGAGGTACTCGATTATGACGCGTAAGTCGGGGTCGGCACGCTGCTGGGCGGCTAGGTCGCTCTCCGTCACGATCCCGAAGAACGCGCTGTCTTCATCAGAGTCTTGTGGTGGTGGGTCGACGGGGGCGCGGGACAGGCAGTCGGCGTCGGAGTGTTTCCTGCCGGATTTATAAACGACTGTAACGTCGAACTCCTGCAGGCGCAAGCTCCACCGCCCAAGACGGCCAGAGGGGTCCTTCAAATTGGCGAGCCAACACAGCGCATGGTGGTCTGTTACAACCTTGAATGGCCTTCCATACACGTAAGGGCGAAATTTTGAAATCGCCCATATAATAGCCAGGCACTCTTTCTCAGAGGCAGAATAGTTTTTCTCCTCCTTCGACAGACCACGGCTGGCATAGGCGATTACCCTTTCGCAGCCGCTTTGCTTTTGGACAAGGACGGCACCCAAGCCTATATCACTGGCGTCCGTGTGCATTTCCGTTTCGGCATTTTCGTCGAAATGAGCGAGCACGGGCGGGCTTTGCAGGCGTTTTTGCAGCTCGCCGAATGCTATTTCTTGGTCGTTTTCCCAGCTGAAAGGGGTGCTATCTTTCGTCAAGCGCGTGAGCGGCTCTGCAATTCGTGCGAAGTTTGCGACGAAGCGCCGGTAGTATGCGCACAGCCCGAGAAATCTTCGCACGCCCTTCTTGTCTTTCGGCCTTGGGAAGTTCGCAATGGCTGAAGTTTTTGCCGGGTCAGGTAGGACTCCCGCGGCGTTGACGACGTGGCCCAAGAACTTGAGTTCCCCGTATGCGAAACGGCACTTTTCAGGCTTCAGCGTCAACCCCGACGTACGAATGGCCTCGAGTACAGACTCCAACTTGCAAGGTGTTCGTCGAAAGTCCGGGCGAATACCACTACGTCGTCGAGGTATACGAGGCAGGTGTGCCACTTAAGGCCAGCTAGCACAGTGTCCATGACTCTTTGAAACGTCGCTGGTGCTGTGCACAGCCCAAACGGCATCACCTTGAACTCGTATAGGCCGTCTGGGGTTATAAATGCAGTCTTCTCTCGGTCTCTCTCGTCCACTTCAATTTGCCAGTAGCCGGTCTTCAGGTCCATCGATGAGAAGTACTTCGCGTGGCAGAGGTGGTCGAGGGCGTCGTCGATTCGGGGGAGGGGGTACACGTCCTTTTTCGTGATTTTGTTCAGTCGCCGGTAGTCAACGCAAAACCTTAATGTGCCGTCTTTTTTCTTTACGAGTACGACGGGCGCAGCCCAGGGGCTTTTCGATGGCTGTATAATGTCGTCGCTGAGCATGTCGTCGACTTGAGTCCGGATGGCTTCCCGCTCATGTGAAGAGACGCGGTACGGTGACTGTCGGGTAGGTCGGGCTCCGTCTTCGATTATTATTCGGTGCTTCGCTAGAGGGGTCTGACGTAGTTTTGCGCTCGACGAAAAACATTCGCTATAGCGACGCAGCAAAGCCAATAATTTTTTCCGTTGTTCTTGCGGTAGCGCCGGATTCACGTCGAATGGCTGCGGGAGCTTGAAGGTTTCTACGGGTGTGCGGTCAAAGTCGGCGACCGCGATCACATCACTTGCTTCTTGCGTTTCTTCGAGGAACGCAATTGCAGCTCCCTTGTTTAAATGCTGGTACTCTTCGGTGAAATTAGTGACCAAAACGTGAGATTGGCGTTGCTTAAAGTGCGCAATGCCTCTTGCGACGGAGACACCGCGGTCGAGAAGTAACCTTCGATCACTCTCTACGATAGCGTCGATGTCAGAAGCAGCATCCTCACAGTAGACGGCGATCATCAAGCTTGCGCGGGGTGGCAGGGTGATGTGATCGTCGGCGATCCTGACAGCAGCACGGTGATCGGGGTTCGGCTGCGGCGTCGTGGAGTGATCGGAGGAAAATGTTATCGACTTGGTCTGCAGGTCAATTATTGCGCCGTTGTCCGTCAAAAAGTCCATTCCGAGAATCACGTCGCGGGAGCAGTTAGGCAGAACGACGAACGCCGCAGGGTACGTTGTGCCGTCTATGGTGACGCGCGATGTGCACGTTCCACTTTGCGTCACGAGGTGGCCTCCTGCTGTGCGTATGTGCGGACCGTCCCATCTGGTCATAACTTTCTTCAGTTTAGACGCAAATGGTCCGCTCATTACCGAATAGTCAGCTCCCGTGTCTACGAGGGCGACTACGTCAAAGCCGTCGATGGACACCTTGACGTCAGATGCAGTCTTCCTCGAGTTCCGGGTTCGTCGGGGCGTCGTATCTCTGCTTGTACGTGTTGATGGTCGGGCACTGTGCATCGTCGTTGTCGTCGTCTTCTCAACGGACGTCTCGATCAGGTCGGGTACGCGTCGCGCCGTGTAGCTGTCGTCGTGTTCGGGAGTCTCGTCAGGGTTAGGTCGGGTCGTCGGGATGAGGGCATGTCGTGAATCACTGTCTTCAGCGCGTCCTTGCGTCGTTGGAGGGTTTCCAGTTTTTCGCCGTAGAGCAACTTCACCTCCAGAAGTTGCCGCTTTTAGTTTCCCCCGCGTGGGCTGGGGGACCTTCCACGTGCGTAATCAGCATTGCTACGGCGGTTAGGCGACTGGTATGGGTAGGGCGATGGCGATCGGTGTGAGCGGGCTGGTCCTCGGTTGGTGTTGGACAGGTATTCGTCGATCTCAGTAGGGCGCTGGCCGGGTCGGGGGCGTGGGGCGTCGACGGAGAAACCACGCAGTCCGAGTCTCCTGTACGGGCAGCGACGATAGATGTGATCGGCCTCCCCGCAATGGTAGCACAGTGGACGATGATCTGGCGTTCGCCAAACGTCAGTCTTCCTCGGCGTCTGGGTTTGGGCTGTGTACGGCGGTACGGTCGACGGCGGCGAGAGTGGGGACGGCGGAGAGAGTGGACGGCGGTACGGTGGAGCTTCTTGTAGACGGGTTGGAGCAGGGCGGGGTCGACGAACAGCCGCGGAATAGGTCATCGCCTGTGCCTCGCGGGGCGCCTCGGATGGCATAGAAGTGCCCAAAGCGTGTTGAACCTCTTCGCGGATGACGTCAGTCAGGGAAGCCTCTTGAGGTTGCGGCGTCGTCGGAAAAAGCTTCCGAAGCTCCTCCCTGACCACTGCTCGGATGGTCTCACGCAGTGTGTCGGAGCTTGTAGCCCCGGCACCGATCGTCTCGGAAACCATCACGTTGACCGGGCGATCGTACTGCCTCGTTCGAACTTCCAGCGTCTTCTCCATCGCGGCCGCCTCAGACGCGAATTCGGCCACCGTCTTGGGAGGATTGCGGACAAGGCAAGCAAAAAGCTCCTGCTTTACCCCTCGCATGAGAAACCTTAGTTTCTTTTCTTCTGTCATCTCCGGATCCGCACGTCGAAACAACCTCTTCATCTCCTCAACAAAGATCACTACCCCTTCGTTGGGGTGCTGCGTTCGAGTTTCGAGTAAAAGCGCTGCGCGTTCTTTTCTGACCACGGTAGTGAAGGTCTTAGTGAACTCGCTTTTGAACTGAGCCCAGTTTGTCAAGGAGCTCTCGTGGTTCTCGAACCAAGTGCGAGCCGAATCTTCCAAGTAAAAGAAAATGTGCCGGAACGTTTCTGCGTCGTCCCACCTGTTGAATTTCCGGACGCGCTCCAGTTTTTCCAACCATTCTTCTGGGTCTTCTGCGGGGGCTCCTCGGAATGATGGCGGTTCCCGTGGCTGCTGCAGAACGACAGGAGGATTGGCTTGGTTGAGCATGGTGCTGGTTGCGACGTTTTTCTTCTTCGTCTTCTCCGGTAGTAGACCGAACTCGGGTGGTAAATCTTGCACGCGGAGGCTGGCTCTTGTTGGACTGGCTTGGCGGCTTCCAGAGGTTGTAGTGGGCATGAAGGGTGCGTACCCCGCCCCTCCACCAGATGTCACGAAGACAAGGACGACGCAGTTGTCTTGCAGGAGAAACAAGTTTATTGGAGCGAACTTGTGCTCCCCTAACAACTAAAAATAATACAGAGGCGGCGAAGCAGCGGTCAACAAAGTGACTTGCGTCAGCGAGCGTCGCAGAATCGAATGCCCCGGCGTCTGCTCTGCAGGCTTTTTATCTTTCGGCGCGCGTGGTTCTGGAACCGTCGATTCGCATCGAGAACATTGTAGATGCAAGAAGATTATTCCGGGATGTTCACGTTAGATCGGAATGCTCTCCCTATCTGAACAGATAACACATGCGGCACAGAAAGAAAGAATGGAACACGCGCTTCCCTTGGCACGGAGATAACACAGACCGGCGCAGCCGGGCGGTAAAAGCAAAACACAAATAAACAAACCCAATGCATGGTACGCGGCAATATATATATATATATATATATATATATATATATATATATATATATATATATATATATATATATATATATAGACAGAAAATAAGGGTTGGCAGTCAATCAAGAAAACCTCGGAAAGCAAAGGGGAGGTTGTGGTGGGTCATAGAAAGAGATGAAGAATTTTTTTAGTCGAAAAGAAAGTGGTGAAAAAATGCCCGCCGGGTGGGATCCGAACCCACGACCTCCAGAATACCGGTCTGGTGCGATAACCACCGGCGGGGCTGTTTCCCCAGCACTTTCTCGGGTATTTATGTTAACGTATTTTTGTTTTCCTGCACTTTGGGGTGGTAGCCAGCGCCACTCGGACTACTCGGGGTGAAGGGGACCTTCTTTTTTAACCCCCGGGCCGTGACTCGAGTGTCTACGACATGTCGAGAGTGGTCGACCACCATTGAACCCTCTTAAGCTCCCTTTGGCACCAAAACTGCCGGAACAGAGGCCCTCGCTAAGCATGTAGCGAATCAGAAAATAGGAAATGAGGGGCTCCGTGAAATAAGACAGAAAATAAGGGTTGGTAGTCAAGAAAACCTCGGAAAGCAAAGGGGAGGTTCTGGTGGGTCATAGAAAGAGATGAAAAATTTTTTTAGTCTAAAAGAAAGTGGTGAAAAAATGCCCGCCGGGTGGGATCCGAACCCACGACCTCCAGAATACCGGTCCGGTGCGATAACCAATGTAGCACGGCTTTTGTCGTAGTTGATCGGGTGGATCGGGAAACGAGCCGCCGCTGACGGGCAGTCGCGCTGCTTGCGAGACCTCCATGTTGCGAGAGCAACGCAAAGAACGCCAGTGCCTCTTGGGGACAGCGTTGGGGCGCCCGGTATTTGAGAACCTTCGTCTCCTCGGAACGCCAGGTGATTTTTTTTTCGCCTCCGCTAATGCGCCGCCGCTTGCGTCCGAACTGGCTTGCGCGATTTTGAGCACTGCGGCTGCGGGAACTGCGATTAGCGTGACTGAATTGAGGTGGCCAAGCTCAGTTTGCGTTAACCATGGTTAGCGGGGTAACCGCAGTTTCGTCTGCCGTGTAACGCAGCAAACTGCGGTTTTGTCTAATCGCGGTTCTCTTAACCGTGCATGGTTAACTGCGCCCGTGTAACTATAGGATGGCTAGTCGACCGGGCCAAGTCTGTCCAGCCGTTGGTAACGGCAAGAAAGCCTCCCGGAATGAATTGTTCCCCTGGCGATTGCATGCTGATGCAGTTGCAGTCACCAGCGGAAGTATAAGATTTAAAAAAAAAAAACGACTAGGTGAGACGGAAAGCTACCTTCTCTTCGAGCGTCGAAAACCAACGCGCTCACGCCGAAGGCATGAACAACCGCATGCAACAACCACGACGCACCGCGCTAACCTTCACCTCCGATCTGCTTTCCGTCGCTACCTCAAGAGGGCGCCACACTGCAGTAAAAAAGGCGGATTGCCGAGGGTACAAACGCAAAAAACATAATTTACACATGTACCTTCAAAGCATAGATTCTCCACCGGAAATTATAGCGCTGCAAGAGACAAATGCCGTTGTCAAATTACTCGATTATAAGGCCTTTCAAAGTGCGACGGACCTCAAAACGGTGGTCCTTGTACAATATAACGGCCTAGGAGCCAATTCGACAGCATTGCAATTCCCCATTACCTAATTACTGTCCTCCCACGTAAAAGGGGAGCGTAAAGACTGTATATACTGAACGTCTACAGCGCCCCCAAATCTAAAGCCGACCGATTCAATCAACTATTTTCGCTTACGAGGAAGGAGGTGGGCCCGCACGCTCTGCTCATACTTGGCGACTTCAATGAGCCTCACACAGCCTGGGGATACCCAAAATGCGAGCCAAAGGGAAGAGACCTCTGGGAACGAATACAGACACACCATTTGACGCTAGAAACAGGCATGCATACCCCTACATGCATCGGAAACAGCGCACAACGCGCCACTACCCCGGATCTCACCCTCTCCCTACACGTAAACAGACTAAGATGGGGGGTCACTGAACAAACGCGTGGCAGTGACCACTTGTGATGACACCGAATCACAAACTCAATCAAAACCTCAGACAGCAAACTCTGACCGACCGGGATGAATTCAGGGCGCTCCGGCAAATCACCAGTAAACATGGCGACGAACGCGAAAGTCCGGAGTGCATTAAGGACACAAACGCATGGACGCAACAATTAGTTGCAGACGTAAAAGCAGCCACTAAAGACCTAGACCCTGAAATCCTTGAAGACCCTTGAGTGGACACGGGAGAGCAGCAACGATGTGGTCGTCGCTGCAAAACCCCTTTTAAAGACGATAGTCTTTCTTGGGCTACTTAAACCCAGAAATTTTGGTCTGTCTGTATGTCTGTGTGTCTGTATGTCTGTCCGTCTGTCTTTTTTTTTTCTTTATTGCCCATCTCGGACAGCAACACAAGGTACCAGGTACAATGACAAAGAAAAAAATCACAGTAATGCCGCCATGCCCCCTAGGGCCGGTGTTGTCATTTAAAATTCCCTAAGCGTAGTCAGGGGTTCAATTTTAGACAACCACTCTGGCGGAGAGTTCTTCGATCTCTGAACTTCAACAAACTGTGACACACTTTCCCTAAAATACTGTCTCGTTGGTCGCGCGTCGACATCGCAATGCAGCCAAGCCATGCGTGAACGCCAAATGCTGTGCAGACCTAACAACATGACACTGTCAAATGGTACACCATCCTCTCTATCAATGCACAAAAAACGAATACCGTGTGGACTAAGTGGAAAATCTTTCTGGAGTGACCGTTGGAGGACATCCCAAAGGAACACTGCGGCCCAACAATGAAGAAAAACATGCTCCACAGTTTCGGGTTGTTTACAAATAGGACAGTCGGTTCCCCATGGAACCGAGAGCCCCCTTTCATTCATCCAAGTAGCGACTGAAAGTGTACCCGTGTGCAATTTAAAAAAGAAAGTCTTTGCCCCAGGTGACACTTCCATTCGCTTGACTCTTTTTAACACATCTTGTCCTGGACCGTTGCTGTACAGAGCTCTATACAGTGGCACTGGGAAGACTACGTCACATACATCCTTATATAATTTTTTCCTAGTTACACTGGCCAGATATTGCATCGAAAAACGCGTTGATAAAAATCGGAATGACAAAACAATTTCTTTAAAATATCCATGGACACCACCTGGCATGCAAACTGAAGAAACCACAAATTCTGGCAAAGCACGCATTAACCGAACCTGGATTACAGTGCGTAGAAAAGGGTCCTGTACATCGCGTAGAAATAAAAATCGATTTACGAGTTGCCGTACAAACAGATGAGTCAGTCCTAATCCGCCTTCACGGATTCGCCGAAACAAATTCGTCCTACTGCTCCTTTCCCACGTGGACCCCCACACAAAAACAGCAAATACGCGATGCAGCTTCTGGACATTCAAACGCGAACAATGCAGCACTTGCATAACGAACCAAAGCTTTGCCACGAAGAAAAGATTACAAGTCGTGGCTCTCGCGAACACTGACAGCCCAGTTGCTTTCATTTTTTCCGATTTCTCTTTCAGTGATTGCACCTGCCCCCGCCAGTAGGGCTCACTGTCGCGATAGTATTCCAGAGGGGTTCCCAAGTACTTTACTGGGGTGGTTACCCAAGCTACATTAGCAAAGACCGCTGGCGTTGACATCCATTCACCGTGCCAGAACCCCAGGCATTTTCCCCAATTTACCAGACTCCCCGTGACCTCCCCAAAATGCTTCACTGTTTCCACGGCGAACATCACGCTTTCTTTGTTCGAGCAAACAACGGCAATGTCGTCAGCATAGGCGAGAAGTTTGACCTCTGTCTCCTGTAATTTAAATCCGCTTATTTTAGCATTATGAATGATTCTGAGGCACAGCGCTTCTATGTATACACAAAACAATAAAGGACTTAGGGGGCAACCCTGGCGCACCGAACGCTGCACCTCGATGACCGCTCCCAATTCCTTATTCACTATCAACCGTGTAGTGCAGTTCCGGTACGCCCTCGCCACTCCCCGTACAATGACAGAACCAAGGTTGATGTGCTCTAAAACATAAAACAGGATCTTGTGGGAGACGCAGTCAAAGGCTTTCTCCAGGTCGAGCTGGAGAATCGCCACGCCCGAGCCCATTGCATCGCAACATTCCAGTACGCTCCTCGCCTTGTGGATATTCGTAAATATGTTACGACCCCTGATGCCACACGTCTGATGTGGACCTACAATTTTCTGGATTACCATTTGTAACCTTTTCCCCAGAACCTTCATAAAAATTTTGTAATCAACGTTTGTCTGCGAGATTGGTCGGTATGCTTTAACATCCCTTAATTTTTGCCTGTCGTCTGTTTTCGGAATTAGTATTGTATGGGAGGTAGAAAAAGATGGAGGAAGCGCTTCAATTTCGTAGCCTTCATTGTACATGTCGGCAAGAACAGGAGATATCAAAGATTTCAGATGTTTATAGAACGCCGCACTAAGCCCGTCAGGACCCGGTGACTTGCCCGGATTCAGGTTTTCGATGGCACACTTAACTTCCTCGACCGAGAAGGGTTGTTCGAGCCATTCCTTTGTTTCGTCATCCAAGCGTGGCAACGCACCGATAAAATCTCGCTTGTATTTTTCTATGTCGGTTTCTCTGCACGCGAACAGTGCCTTATAGTAATCGAAAAATGCGCGCTCCACTTCTTCTTTTTCCGAAGTTACATAACCGTTGGTTTCTATTTCTTTAATCATATTCCGCCGGGCTTGCGTCTTTTCTATTCCTAACGCCCGTTTTGTGGGTGCCTCCCCTAACGTCCAATGTTCCGCCCTCGCCCGTACTAGCGCTCCGCGATAGCGGTCTTGGTCAATGACTTCGAGTTTGTGCTTAATCTGCCCTATGTCGCCTTTGAACAGTCCTGGATTTTTGTTCTCCAATGCAGTCAACTTTTGTAGGTTCGCTCGCAAAAGGTTTTCTTTTCTTTTTTCCTCATATTTTATACAGCTAGACCTTTCTATGGCTTTTATTTTAACGTCTTGCTTATACAGCTCCCACTTCTCCCCGATTTTACTGTTGTGGCCTTCAGCTATTTCCGTAATTTTTTCTACTACAAAACCCATGAACATTTCGTCATGTAACAGCTTTTCATTCAGTTTCCACAGATCCCACGAGAAAGGGGTGTTCTGTTTTTTCCTACCCAGTCTGCATTTAACCAAACAGTGGTCCGAGAAAGAAATCGGCTGTACATCATAGCCATGACATTGTTGGATTAAATTTAGCGAAAAATAAAACCTATCTAGCCGCGCGTGGCTGCACCCCTGAAAATGTGTGAATCTAACGTCTCTCGTACCCTCAAGGCATTCCCCGACATCAATCAAGCCGAATTCGTCTACTATCTCAGCTAGCAGATTAGTGCTAGCGTCTCTGTAGGTGGTTTCACTTGCTTTATCACGGCTCGACAGTACACAGTTAAAATCCCCCAATAACATAAGCCGCCTTTCGGTGTTTAAGTGTTGCTTGAGGCTATCAAAAAAATCTAACCTCGCCTCCAATTCATTCGGCGCGTACACACAAATAATTCTGTACTCGACGGAGTTGCACTGGCAATCGCACACAACAAGGCGGCCAGAAAGACATGCTGTGACCACTTGCATTTCCAGACCCGGCAACTTCTTTACGAGCAACACACAACCCGCCGACGTCCCCACAGCGTGACTTACTGAAGCGTAGTAACTCGACGTGAAACGGCGCACCATGCCCTCGGTCTCTTCCTCTCCGTCCACCTTCGTCTCCTGAACTGCTAGCACATCGATGTCCTGATCGATTAAAAGGCGATATACCTGGCTTTGTTTTCTCTTTGAAGCCAGACCCCGGACGTTTAATGTTGCTACATTCAGGGACCCTTCCATTTCGCCTCCCTTTAAATAATAGAGACCGCCGGCATGGTGCTCGCCCTTTCGCGTCCGCGTTTCGCTAGACGCTGCCCTCCTCCGTCGTGGAGACAGGGGGTGGCTGCTGCGTCGACGGCGTTGCTGGTGCCGGTTGCTGCGTTGCCGGCGTTCCTGGGCGTCCGCGTCTCTTCACGACGCTGGGACGCGGTTTCACAGAGGAAGAGCGTCGCCCCGGGTTAGTTTTCAGCGGCGGCTCTTCGCTGGTGGCCATGGCTCCATCTTCCTCTCCCTCGTCCGTCTTGTCAAGGCCGCGCTTGCCGTTGTTCCCAGCGCTTGCTTGTCTGTCTGTCTGTGACTCGATTCAGCCACCCGGCCAAAGCAAAACAATGCCTGCGCAATAGTCTTATATAGTCACAGCTAAATGTACCCGTCTATGTCCGGTGTAATGTTCATACTTGTCAACATTGTTGAAGAAGAACAAGACATTACGCAAATATGAGACAACAAATCAATACACAAGTGATATTTGCAGTGTTCCTTTATAAAAAATCAAACATGCTTGACTTTGGCAAAATTAAATACTTCATCAACTCCAGAAAAAAAATTCACTTCACCGTCGCCTGCTGTCGCCCGCGCCACTATAGCTTCTTGCGGCATTTTAAGGAATCAACTGGCAACAGTCACGAAAGGTTCCACTAGATAGGTTCCACGTTCTGCTTGCAACGCACGTGGAGTAGGGAAACGCGGTTCTATAAACGTTGAAGTAGGGCGCCTCGATTAACGCGCGTCTTCGCCGTACGGCAGCGTTCGCATCGAGACGCCCGGTTTGGAGCAGTGGAACGCGGAAAATTTAAAATGATTTAAGCAAACCTTTGGCGTCTTTACCTTGGGAGGAGCGCGACGCAAGAGTAACAACATGAGAGGTGAGCGGGAAAGCGAAGGGAGGTATTTACTTCGCAAAAGCCGATAAAGACTATCGTCTTTTGACGGAATTTGCAACGAAAGGAGCAGATACGCGGCCAATTTTTTTGTTCTACATGCAGGTTGGTAAACGCCCATCGCTTTATAGCACGCGTTCTAACAACGTTTGTTTGCTGCTCTTCCCGTGCCCAAGTGTCTTACATGAAAGCTTGTGTGCCTGTGTTCGTGTTTTGAAGGAGCTGCTCCTTTGCGGTGATATTGAAGAGAACCCTGCAGGCCTCTTGACCAGGAAACTCTTGCCTTACATAACGAACTACTCACCGCAATAGCCGCCCTTTCGTCTAAGTTTGACTCAAAACATGCTGATGTAATGCGGGCTATAGGAGCACTTACGCAAAACCAAGACGAGCTCACGCAAAAAGTATCCGACTTAACGGCTAGAGTGACAACCGTTGAGTCTTTAATTGAAACTATTGGAACTCAGCCTACTTCATCAGATATTTCGCCTTTGGTTTCTGACGCTGTCCGCACTGAAAATGCGGAGATAAATTCCCGCCTAAACGATCTTGAGGATCGTTCAAGAAGAGACAACCTGCTATTTTATGGTGTGCAGGACCGTCCATCGGAAACGTGGGCTGAATCGGAGGCTCACATCCGGAACCTTGTTTCTGAGCACCTCAACACGGCCCTTACTGATGACGCAATTGCGCGAGCACACAGGTTGGGCGCTTATGTCCCGAACAAAACACGACCTATAATAGTTAAATTTTCGTCATTCAAGTCTAAAGAGAAGATCCTTTCCCAGATATCTAAGTTCAAAACAGCTGGCGTTTCGGTAGGCGAAGATTTTTGCAGGGCTACACGACAATCCCGAAAAAAAAAACTAATAGAGTATGGAAAAGCTAGCAGTGAAACTTATTCGCTGCGCGCGAATAAATTATTTATTTATTTATTTATTTTATTTTTTGATAATTAACAAGAAGAAATATGTGTACTGTACAGCTACGGATTCTGTATGTGCAATAGACCCCGTCCAAAAGCACCTAAGTCTCGACCGGACCCCATCCTAAATCGCCATAGCTATCCTCTGCAGCCAGGCAGCAGCAAAACAATGTACCCGTTTTTTGCACCAATGCGCGCAGTGTGCTTAACAAACGCTCGGCTTTGTGTTTAATAATCGACTCGTGTTCGGCTGACATTGCCGTTATTACTGAAACTTGGTTGTCTGCGAAAATACAGAACAATGAAATTCTAGATTGTGAAAAGGTATACACCATATACCGATACGACTGCGATTTTCGGTCAGGCGGAGGGTGTGATGATTGCGTTTAATAATTCCCTTCTTTCGAATTCTGTTGCTTATTGTATCACCTTTGGAAGCTGTTTGTGCTCGTGTTATCCTAGCCGGCCGTGAATTGATTCTTTGCGCGTGCTATCGGTCACCGTCTGCCTCGGCATCATTTTGTGAAGACCTACACGATCAATTAAACAGACTTATCGTCAGATTCCCAAATTCTCCACTATTATTGTTAGGCGATTTCAACTTCCCCAACATCGAATGGCACAAGGACTCTATTACTGTTAGACAAAACACATCTGAGTCTACACACTTCTTAAACGTTTGCCATGATTTCCACCTCGTCCAACTTGTTCATAGACCTACGCGTACTACAGCCACATGCGCAAACACTTTAGATCTTGTTCTTACTAATGTACCGGACCTGGTTTCTCCTGTCACATACCTTCCTGGACTTAGTGACCACTCGATACTTCATGTCACCTTAAAAGCTAAAATCCCTTCTAAAAAGCATACAAAAATAAGATTTTGGCAGAGCCGATATTGCGTCAATTACCAACGAAATAGAAGCATTTACCGATGATTACGTTCCCTAGTTTTGGGAACGATCGCTTGAAGAAAATTGGTCAATTTTTAAAAACAAGTTGCTACACTTGATTCAGTGCCACGTGCCTAAACGACGAGTAACTTCTAATCACCGCTCCCCATTGTTTAGCGCAACCCTAAAGCGACTGCGTAACAAAAAGAAACGCCTTTTTCGTCGCCCCAAACTAACAAATCACCCCGATAAATGGTCTGCTTATCGTGAAATAAATGCAGAATACAACACGGCCAACACAAACGCTAAAAAAAACATTTTTTGACCTCACGCTTCCCTCCCTTCTGAAAGACAACCCTAAAAAATTCTGGAGCATTATTAGTGGAGCTAAAAATAGACAGATTACAATAATTGATCCTAACGATGTGGTTGTTGCTCCTGACAAGTGTTGTGTTGTTTTAAATAACTTGTTTGCCTCTTTTTTCAATCAATGTGTTCCAACCTGTTATCCACCACTACACAATGTTAGTTTCCCAGAGATGGAGCCAATTATTATAGTATAGGGTGGTGTGAGTAAATTGATTAATAATTTGACAGTTTCCTCAACCACAGGAACGGATATGATGAATTCGAAGATGTTGAAATGTACGGGTTTGTTTACGTCCATAATCCTTGCTCTGATTTTTGGGCAATCGTTTCTCTCTTGTACCTTGCCGAGCGATTGGAAGACGGGAAAGGTGGTTCCGGCTCATAAATCAGGCAATATTCATTCGGTTGATAACTACCGGCTCATTTCTTTAACGTCCATTTCTTGTAAACTTTTAGAGCACATCCTGTATTCTCACCTTATTGAATTCCTCGAGACCAACTCCTTTTTTAATGTGTCCCAGCTTTGTTTCAGACGAATGTTCTCTTGTGAAACCCAACATATCTTTTACCAATGATTTGTTTAGTAACGCTGACACAGGAGCTGACACCGACTGCATTTTCTCGACTTCTCTGAAGCATTTGACACCGTTTCTCACGACCTATTAATTCTTAAACTCAGCAAGCTTAACATTGATGTGAACGTTCTTCGCTGGATCAGAGACTTCTTTCAAACAGAACACAATACGTAACAGCTAACAATTACTCATCTGATACTCGTGCAGTGAAATCGTGAGTTCCGCAAGGTTCAGTACTGGGGCCCTTACTTTTTCTTATCTACATTAATTACCTTCCTGATTGTGTTAAATTCTCATCAATCAAGCTTTTTGCGGACGATTGTGTAATCTATCGTAAAATTACTAACCCGAGTGGCGTCCACAGGCTTCAAGAAGCTGGTGTGATAAATGGCTGATGAAACTAAATGTTAACAAGTGCAAAACAATGCGTGTAACTAAGAGCAGCAAACAGAATTCAAGTTTGTATTTTCTTAACTCCGCCTTATTGCCTGTTAACATATACAAATACCTCGGTCTTCATATCTCGAGCAACCTAACCTGGAATGCGCATGTTGACTACGTAACTAACAATGCTAATCGTATGCTTGGTTATTTGCGTCGCAGTTTCGCCTCTGCGCCTAGCTCGCTTAAATTAACCTGTCCGCTCGAAGCAAGAGTACGCCTGCGCCCTTCTCAAACCTCACTCGTCACAGCCTTAAATGCAGTACAAAACCGAGCAGCTTGTTTTATTTTGTCAAATTATTCCCGGCACGCCAGCGTAACCACGATGAAAACATCCCTTCACCTTCCTGCTCTTTCACTGCGTCGAAAATGTTATCGCCTCTGCATATTTCATAAAATGTTCTACCAGAACCCTATTCTGAAAAATGCACTTTTCACTTGTCCCTCTTACACATCTTCTCGATCTGACCACGTGCTTAAAGTAGGCGTACCGACAAGCCGTACTAACATGTATTACGATTCCTTGATTCCTACAACCAGCAATGACTGGAACCACCTTCCTGCCTTCATCGTTGATATACGTGATCCTGGTAAATTCAAGATTGCTGTACAAAATGCCCTGAATTGACAATTGACAATGTGCTTTTTTTTTTCCTCTGTATATACCACCTTTGTACCACTCCTTTCTGTAAAGCCTCCGGGCCTTGAAAGTATTCTAAATAAATAAATAAATCCCTTCCGATATGGTAGACTCCCGCCTCAACCACCTTTGGGAGGCATACCGAGGGATCCAAAAACGATGGCCCAGAAAAAAGAGCAACCAGAAACTTCAGCTGAAACTGGCCAGACTGGAAACGGAGATTGGAACGCACGCGGTCACTCTCGCGCGCAACCAGTGGAGCCAGATGTGCGACGAGATGAAAGGAAACCTTGGAATGAAGAAGACATGACAGCTGCTTAGTCACCTCCTCGATCCAGGTCAGAACAAGACAGAACAGAAACACCGCATATCTAAAATCCTCCACTCATACTCAGGCTCCGACGACGAACTCACGGCACAAATCCGAGACATGTACCTCCCAATAGGTCCCAAGATCACGCTGCCCCCGTACAGTGGGTATCCTAATCCTGTATTAGATAGAGATATAACCGAGGCAGAGGTCCGACTGGCGATTCGCAAACTTAGGTCTAACTCTGCGCCTGGTCCTGACCAGATCTCGAACCGGGCACGAAACCTCGACGACTTACCAATCACCGCAATAACAGATTTTCTCAACACATGTTGGAGAGCAGGGCAAATACCGGAATCATGGAAACATGGCAAAGTTATCCTCATTCCTAAGCCAAACAAACCACTCACGATCGAACACCTCTGCCCCATTTCCCTCATGTCATGCTTAGGAAAACTCATGGAGCACGTAATCTTAGCCCGTCTCACAACATACATGAACTACACTGAACAATTCCCCCACAGTATGATTGGCTTCCGAACTGATCTGTCAACTCAAGATGTACCGTATACAATTATCAGAGCAAATCATCAAACCCCCCAGCGACCTAGACACGGCCGTGGTGATATTGGCCCTGGACCTGACCAAAGCATTTGACAACGTTGCGCACGAGGCCATAATGTCGGGTCTAGGATCGGTCAATCCGGGCGAAAGAACGTACAATTACGTTAAGGACTTCTTGTCGAACCGGACAGCCGCCATACATCTAGACAGCCTTGTCTCAGACACTATCCCGCTAGGCAGTCGAGACACTCCACAAGGAGCCGTCTTGTCGTCATTACTTTTCAATCTAGCAATAATAAATATTCCCCTAAAGCTAGCACAGATTCCCCACCTCTACCATAGCCTGTACGCAGACGACATCACCCTCTGGATGAACCGGGGGAGTGATGGCCACATCGAAGAAACGCTTCAAAGAGGCGTAGAAGTGGTGGTGGAGGAGGCGAGAAAAGCGGGCTTGACCTGCTCCCCGGTCAAGTCTGAGCTACTATGTATTCTCCCGAGCCACAAAAAACTCAGACCCAACATCAAAGTTCACGTCGAAGGGAGAGATATTCCAGAAGTCACTTCCCTCAAAGTCATTGGGCTTCAGATACAATCATCCAGACTTAATCACAACTTTCTCAAGACGATAGAACGGCATGTAAACCAAACTACTAGTCCCTTGAAGAGAGTCACCAATAAGAACTCGGGCCTCACCGAGCAGGACAGGGTCCGCCTCCTCCAAGCCTTCATCGTGAGCCGAATAGTTTACTCCATTCCATACCTTAAGCTGACAACGCCAGAAACGGACAAAATAGACGTCCTCATTAGACGCGCCTACAAGGCGACGCTACGCCTCACCCCCGGCACGTCAACTGCCAGACTGGAAGGGTTAGGCCTTCACAGTAAGGCCAGCGAACTTTTCGAAGCGCACCTGATGGGACAATACCAACGCTTCGCTCGCAGCCCCACAGGAAGGCACATCCTCCGAAACCTAAGAATACCACACCCTGTATCAAGATGCAACAACTATTCCCTATAATATCCACGCTAACATCATAGCCAATTAAACCACTCGATCCCCCGCAACATGAATCCCACATACCACACTGATCGGAGGGAACAACGAGCCCGCGCCCTGCACAAGAAGTACAAAAACGACCCGTTAGTAGTGTACGTAGATGCAGCGGAATACAGGCACCACGAGGCTTTCACCGCAATCGCTGTTTGCAATTACCCCCAAAACAACATCATTGATTCCATTACAGTCCGGACGCCCGTCCTAGAACCGGCAGAAGAGGCGGCGATAGCCCTGGCCCTTTCACTCAACCCTACCCCCACAACGATTATTACAGATTCTAAAACCGCTCTCCGAAGTTTTGCCGCTGGACGCATATCCCCAATTGGTGCTCAAAATTTTAGATGCAACGCATCTCTTTAACTCGCCTTGTCCCGCGTCGTTGTCGCGGCGTAGTCCGCATCCCTCCCCCATTCTCCCCCATTCTCCTCGCCGCGGCAGCTGCGCGCTCCGCCGCTCTCACCGCAGCACCATCTGTGCGTCAGCGCGGTCAGCGCGCAGCTTGCGCTCGGCTGCACTTGCTCCCGTCGCCGTGCCAGCTGTGCGTTAGCGCGCAGCTAGCACTCGGTTAAAAATTTACACCATCTTCCGGCGAGGGGAACCATGGGGTAGATGCGACGCATCGGGGGTGAACATACTGCGTAAATAGGATACACAACAACCGCAATCCACACGCCGACATCGCTAACATAACGGAAACGCAACGGCAACCCCCGATGCGTTGCATCTACCCCCATGGTTCCCCTCGCGGGAAGATGGTGTAAATTTTTTCTCAGGAACCCCCCTCAATCCCTTGTACAACTGATCTGGACCCCTGCGCATTCCGGGCTCGAGGGAAACGAGGCGGCCCATGACCTAGCCCGAGGACTTACCATCTGGGCAGGGCCGAGCCCGTATACCTACACACTAAACTTTTTAACACCCTTTAGAGTGCTAAAAGGGTGCACTCAACATTTTGCACCCTTTTTGCACCTTTTAGGGACCAAAACATTGCTCCGGCACCCAATCATGAGGGTGCCACAAATTAAGGGGTGTAACTCTTAACATTTTTACATCCTTTAAGGTGATAAAAGGGTCTACTGAACATTTTGCACCCTTTTTGCACCTTTCAAGCGCCCAAATATTGCTCGGGCACCCCATCTCGAGGGTGCCAAAATTCAGGGATGTAATCAACAGTTTCTAAGGGTGCTACGACCGTTAAAGGGGTGCTAAAAAGTATTTCTTCTCGATTGAGGTGTTACCACGGCACCCTATCGTTAGGGTGCCTAAAAGAGCGGTGTGTGAATGCAAGCATGCAAAATTGCAAAAAAACAGGCTGAATGTTTAAAGCGCACATTGCAATATTTCACCTCCCGTTGAGAGGTTTAAGAATGAACTCTCCACATAGACCAGGGGAAATTCTCTAAAATTGCTGTTCGCAAATTGCACAAAACGTGCTGAATGCTTAAATTCCCGGAGCCAGATCCGCGCGGGACCGTCTGATCGGTTACCACGACCTCACCACCTATTTAGATGCAACGCATCTCTTTAACTCGCCTTGTCCCGCGTCGTTGTCGCGGCGTAGTCCGCATCCCTCCCCCATTCTCCCCCATTCTCCTCGCCGCGGCAGGGTCCGCCTCCTCCAAGCCTTCATCGTGAGCCGAATAGTTTACTCCATTCCATACCTTAAGCTGACAAAGAGGCGGACCTTCTCTCCTGCCGGATCGCAGCAAATTCTCTCACATTAGAACAAAGTCGCGTCTGGCGCCAACTCCAAACGGGGGTCTTCCCCAATCCGGCCATTATGACGCATATCCACCCCAGCCTTTACCCAACCTCGGCGTGCCCCTTATGTGGCGCCCATGCCAACCTGGCCCACATCATCTGGGCATGCCCCCAAGACACTTACCCCGAAATCCCCTCTGAGGAGAGGTGGGAGGCCTCGCTTCGCAGCCCCGACCCGGACGCGTGAAATAAATTGCCCGGACGCTCAGACGCGAAAGGGAGAAAAGGAGGAGTGCGAGTGGGAAAGGCGAAGGGCGCTTGGCTTTTCCGCCGTTGTGCACACTCCCCGCGCTCTGGGACCGCCCTGCCGGCGTTGAATATCGCCGGAGAAGTGTGCGCTCTGCGCTAGCCTCTGCTCGGGCACTTTCGTGAAGCGAAAAGTGTATCAATCGGCGTGTTCTATTTCGCTCTCTGCGATGGCCGCGCTTTGGATTTAACGCTTAATCCTTCGTATTCTAGCGAAGTTACGAGTGCTTCAACCGTGCCTGTGTTGGATATTGAATGGATGGATGGATGGAATAAACTTTATTTAAGACGAGCTTTAGGTGCTGATGTTAGGGGCACCTGCCCTGTGGGGGGTCTTCTTCAGTCCGGAAAACCCAGGTCCTCGCTGGCTGCTCTTGCTCTTCGTACCAGGTCTCGCTGGTCGGAGAGGTCTGAGCTGGTCAGCCGGGCCACCCACTGCTCGTAGGTGGGGTTGGGGTTTGGGGGGAGGCTAGGGGTTTGTGAGCACTCCCATACCATATGGTATAGCGTGCTGGGCTGGGTGCAGAATTTGCAGGTTCCGGGATAGAGGGTGGGGTGGATTGCGTGTAGAATGGTGCCATGCGGGTATGAGTTTGTTTGTAATTGGCGCAGAGTGGTGGCTTCGGTGCGGGTCAGTTCGGGGTGAGGTGCAGGGTAACTTCTGCGCTCGTGGCGGTGGTGAGCCAAGATGTCTGTGTAGTTTAACAGCGGCTCAGGTCTTGGAGCGTTGCCCTCTTGAGAAATGGCCCGGAGTGTATGTGCGCGGGCCGCGGCGTGCGCCGCTTCATTCCCCTCAAGGGACTCGTGTCCTGGGGTCCAGACAAGTTGGATTTGCGGTAGCGTCTTAGCAGAACGTAGGATGTTGAGCGCAGAAGGACATATTCGGCCAATAGTGTAGTTTCTGCATGCTGCTTGGGAATCTGTAATTATCGTGAGGAATTCCTCTTCATCCTGGTGGGGGGCAGTAGTTGCGGCCAATGCGATGGCTAGTTCTTCAGCAGTTTCTGTGCTTGTAGTGCCAATTGCGACTCTGATGGTTTTCCGGATGTTGAGAGGGATGCGCTGTTTCTGGTCCTGTGGTGGCGGAACCATGTATCCCAAGCGGGCGAGGGTAGTGCGTCCAGTTTTGGTGAGTTTGAGGCGTGACAGCTGAGCGACATTGTGGGCTTCTTGTAATTCTTCCCATGTGTTGTGAAGTCCAAGTTGGAGTAATTTGCGTGTGGCCGTTTTCGGGGGTAGACCCAGTGCAGTTTTGTAGGCTTGCCTAATCATAATGTTTAGCTTCTCTTTTTCAGCATTTTTTAGGGCTAGGTATGGCGCACCATAAGTCATTCGACTAATCAGGATAGCTTGGAATATGCGCGTGGTGTCGGCTTCTTTGAGGCCGTATCGGCGATGAGAGACCCGCCGAATGATGCTGACCAACTGATTCAGAGTTTGTTGTAGATGAAGAATGGTGTGAGAGCCGGAGCCGTCCTTCGGGATGTTGAGGCCTAGAATTCGGAGGTGAGATACTTTAGGTACAGGTTGGTTATTTATGTGCAGGTCAGGATCCGGGATTGCTTGTTCCTGGCTTTTGCGAGTTCTTTTACATAGCGTGAGGAGTGCGGATTTTTCAGGGGCGCATTCTAAACCACGAGATTGCAAGTATCGTTGGGCAATCTGTATTGCTTCTTGGAGAGCGTCTTGTTGGGTGCCTGTGGAGCCCATGGGGGTCCACATAGTCAGGTCATCTGCGTATATTGCATGCTTTAGGTTTGGGATGCGTTGAAGGAGAGGTGGCAGATCCTTCATGGCAATGTTGAATAATAGGGGGGATATGACTGAGCCCTGTGGGGTTCCCTTTGGTATTGTTGAGAAAGTGGGGGAGCGAAGGTGTCCGATGCCTATTGTTGCAGTGCGGTCATTGAGGAAAGAGGATACGTAGTCGTAGGTCCGTTGGCCACAGTTTGTTGAAGCCAGGCCAGCGTAGAGAGCGTCGTGGGAGATGTTGTCGAAAGCTCCCTTGACGTCTAGAGCCAATATGGATTTCTTGTTTTGATTGCTGAGGTTGTCTATGATGTCTTCTTTTAGTTGGAGTAAGATGTCCTGTGTTGATAGGTGTGGTCGGAAGCCGTACATCGTGTCTGGGAAGTAGTCATTCTCTTCTATGTGTGAAAGTAGTCGGTTGTGAACTAGATGCTCAAAAACCTTTCCGATGCAAGAAGTTAGTGATATTGGGCGAAGGTTTTTGGGGGTGAGGGGCTTGCCTGGTTTTGGAATTAGCGTAATGTCGGCATGTTTCCATTGCGGAGGTAGGGTGGCGGCTATCCAGTGTTCGTTGATATAGTTGAGGAGGTTTTCAAGGGCTATGTAATCCAGGTTGCGAAGTAATTTGTTACATATCTGGTCTCTTCCCGGGGTGGTGTTGCGGGTAAGTTTTCTGATCACCGCTTCGATCTCAGCCATTGTAAAGGGTTCGTCCATGGCAGGATTGGCTTGACCAGTGTACGGCGGGGTCTTATAAGTCTTGGGGGAGGTGGTCGGCTTTAATTCAATGGGGTTTCGGAGTTCGTTGAGCAGGTCGTCCTCTGTTCCCTGGTAGTTGTGCATAAGCCGTTGAAGCTGGTGTGCTGTGGTGTGCTTGGACGTACCAGTCCCCATTAGGGAGCGTAGCAGATGCCATGTGCGTCGAGTACCCAGTGTTCCTTGCAATTTATCGCATAATGGTGTCCAGTTTTGCTGGCTGAGCCGTTGTGCGTATGCTGCAGCCTCTGCGGTTAGCTTAGCGATGCGAATCTTTAGACGGCGGTTAGTGCGGTGTTTTTTCCATCTTTTGCGTAAGCCACGGCAGGCGTCCCATAGGTGGAGGAGGTGCGCGTCCGCTGCGGGGTGATCTTCAGTCAGAGTCAATTCTTTAGTGTGTTGCCGGGCCGATTCGAGTAGTTTGGAGGTCCATTCTTCTAGGTTGGTGATGGGGTCTACGGGTGTTGCCTCACGGAAGCTCTTCCAATTAGTGAGACGGGCTGTTCCAATTTTACACTTCTGGTTCGGATTATGTGGTAGTTGAAGTTGGATGATATAGTGGTCGCTACCCAGTGTCTCGTCGAGCCTTGTCCATGTAGCTTCTTTGATGTTATGCGTGAGCGTCAAGTCTGGGGTCGTGTCCCGTGATATACTGTTGCCGAGGCGGGTAGTAACTTGGGGGGTATTGCAAAGATGCAGCTGATTTTGTTGTATGGCATCGTATAGGGAGGTACCTTTTTTATTGGAGCGGACATAGCCCCACGTAGTATGGTGGGCGTTGAAGTCTCCCATGATTAATAATTTGTGGCCTTTCGTTCTTTGTCGGATGGTTCTGACTAGTTGGTCAATTCCGGTTAGGGCGGGATTAGGGGGGCTGTATATATTTAGCACAAATAGGCTGGCTTGCTGTTTGCGTCGGGGTATGACTTCTACGAAGGTATAGTCCAGTTGCGTGGGTGCAGTGAGTTGTTGAGCTGTTAGGGTGGATTTAACCAGGATGGCGGTGCGAGATGTCGGATCAGATACAAATGTTGTGTATCCACTGAAGGATATATTAAGTAAAAAAAAAAACATTTGCATTACAGATTGCATATCTGGTTCTCAATAATATTCTCACAACTAAAATAATTCATAATATTACCTTTTAACACGTTTGTGTTTCATAAAATTGTAATTTAAGTAAAAAAATATATTGCAGGTTAGTCATTGTATATCAAGCTTTAAATAATATTTTGAGAATTGAGATAATTTGTGATATTCTCTTTTTACAGGTTTGTGTTCCACAAGGAGTGAAGGTGTCAGCACAGAAGCTTGAACGAAACTGCCGGAAAGCATTCTACTACTGCTAAGCATTTGTAGATGTCAAAATTAGGAAGTCACAAAAGCAGCTCAGCAGAACGACCCATTCCTCAACTGGCCAGTCTCGCCGACTGCTGTCATCAAGCTGCATGAGGTGCTCAACCACGGGCTCGACTGCGCCGATGGGCTTCGCCTTCTAAAACCCACATCGGACAAAAGTGCCGCATTCTTCCGCTACTTTCAAGATGATACGACCCCAGCAGCCGCACTAGCTCCTCATAAAACGAAGCTGGCAAGGCAGGAGGACGGTGAGGGCCTGCTCGCTAGCAGCGCTGTAAATCCCCCAGTCAGCACCGTCTACCACTGGTTCTGCGGGTGGCGGAGAGGGCAGTATGGCGACGAAGGAGTGAGCCCCCTCACTAAGCTGGACAGAAGAGCACCAAATCACGTTGAACATTGTAAGTAGCTATGTACCCCAGCACACTCCATATATTGCTACTTTTATGTGACCTGTGCCAACGTTTATGCAAACATGGTATCTCTCTCAGTTTAATTTTCAGCTTCAAGCAAGCTATCATGCAGTGTAGACGGAAAGGTATCGCAGAAACTCTGTTCTGCAGTGCATGGGAGAAAGGCAGCGATGAGCACATGCACAGCCACGGCGCACTTAACTAGACTTGTCTGATGCACCTGTCCTAATGAAGATGGCACAGCCTGACTGTGAAAGCCTGTGCTTGTAAAACTACTTTTAAATTATGGCCCAGATGTTCATATGTCTCAGTATATACCTTCGCTCTACTATTTTTGTTCCACTTAGAAGGAATAAATGGGCGTGTGGTATTCGCCACAACAGTGAAGCTCATAATACATCTTTATACGTGGCACAGCTAACAGCAGCCTGGCGTGGGAGCAATGCGCAATTTGAATCAAATTCAATGTGAAGTGAATTTTCACTATTCACATTTGAAAATAATTCATTTGCAGTAATCTTTTGCCATTTACATTCGAATATATGTAATTCGCGGTTGGTTTCTACTATTCGTATTTGAGAATATTCGATCTGATTCACAGTCAGTTTTCACTATTCCTAACTGTTCACAGCATGTCTGGATTCAGGAAGCTTGACTGGGAAAGCAAACACAGGACAACTCCCAAGAAGCCAGCACCAGCACACCCACAGGGCAAGGCCAACCGGTGGCAGCAGAGCCTGAACAGCAGCAGCTGCCTATGGATACCGAGCCACAGCTGGAGGCCCAGGGCTCAACTGGAAGCAGTCACCAACGTGAGGTGTTGAGGTGTGGCTTGTGCTCGTGCATTTATTTTAGCAAAGCCTAATAATTGTGACCCTTACTCCAGTTACTGGACACCTAGGTAGCAACTAGACACCTGAACAAGATCTGTTTCTCAGCAACACACTCCACTTTTGGAAAGAGCTACCTATTTTATAACCACGTGCATGCATTTTTCAGGGGTCTCTTGTAGTAAAATTTATTTTTGCGATGGTACAATTGCAGGAGCTAAGTAGAAGAAGGCTACAGGATGCCAAAAAAGACACTCCAAAAATTAAGGCAATCCAACATGACTGCGTAGCATCATAGCAGAAGCAAGACGAACAAGTTTTTCCAATGCATGTAAAGGGGAGCAAGAATGAAGTAGTATTCATATGTCACAGCTAGTGTGAAATTTTGTATGCTGGCTGTCGTATGTCTTCCGAGGCCCTTTCTGACATAGGGAGGGTGCTAAGAGGAGGAGGAATAAACTTTCATTAAACAGCACTGTGCTGGTGTTAGGGGCCCCCACCAGGTGGGACAGTCTTCAGCCCAGCTTAAAAGAAGAAGTGTTAAACAGACTCTGCCAGGATCCAATCTCATACCATTAGATACATAGTCAGTTGCAGAGTGCAAGTTTTTGAGATGTAAAATTTTACATTCTGGTCTTAATGTTTTTTCTGTGTGTTTCGCTGAATAGTCCTTGTATGCCACACTAAGGCCCTGTGAATAAAAAGGTGCCTTGCGAAAGCGCTAGGTCAGGGGCTCTCAAGTAAGGCTTTGAGGAACCCTGGGATTTTGAAGAGGCGTTGCTTGGGTTCTGTGAGACTAAAGTGGCTATGGTGTTGTGCTGCTGAGCCCAAGGACATGGGTTCGATACCGGCTGCGGTAGCAATTTTCCTGATAGAAGTGAAAAGCGAAAGCGTCTGTGTGTCGAGATTTCGGCGCACGTTAACTCTTCCTAGCTGTTCCTAGGTGACCAAAATTAAACCCCAGCTGTCTCCACTACAGCGCGCCTCATAAGCAAGGTGTAGTTTCGATACTTTAAACCTCGCAGTCAATCAATCAATCAGTCATTATTATGTAACTGAACATGGCACTAAACAAAGCTTTTTCTTGTGTTTTATTTTAGTTCAATGAATGCATTAATGTTTGTGAAACTAATCTGTAAATACCTGCGTAGTATTCTCTGGTCCAAACTGGTTATCTAAGCTTGGCAGGGGAAGGTGAGTTCTGTGAACATTTTTCTGCCCTAATGGGTTTCCCGGTAGGCCCATAGTTGAATACCTACGGAACACCCTTATTACTTCACCAGTGCAAAGAAGACAATAGTAAAGATAGGAGATGCAACAAATTTTGAGTAAATCTGTGGTATATCCTGAACAATTTTTCGTAGGACTCTGCGGAGCTGCAGAAGATCTACGAGGAGTGGTGGCGCCAGCCTTCCCTAGCTGCTGGCATCCCATATTATGCCACTGCCCTTCAGCAGCTGCTGCGGCAGATGCACAAGATCAGAAAGGAGCCCCAGGAAGGAGCCTGCCCATGAAGGCAGGCTTCACCAGCGCCCGGAGATGCGGCTGTACCGTCAAGGTCCAGCCCACAAGCATTGCCAGGCGTCGCCCTGGGGTCAACCGGGGACCAGGTAGAGTGCCTGCTGGCCAAGAGCTCGGCTAGCAAGAAGGTCAAGCGGTTCTCACGCCCTGAACCTCAGCGTCAGAGATGGGGTGCCGCACGTCAAAGCTCTCGGACTACAGAAGGGACAGAAGGCACCTAATAGGGCGCCCCTTGTGTGGGCCTCTTCATTTAGGGTTATGTTTTCTCCGGAGGTGTGTGAATGACACTACAAGTCGTAAATGAATAGTGAAAACTCACGGGAAATCAAATCCAATATTTTTAAATGCACATGTCTCGGCATTAAAGGCCAACTGCACTCAAATTTTTCTTTGTCCAAATAAGCAGTCTAAGCTCTTAAAATCACCTTGGCGAAATCCTGAGCTTCGCAAGCACACTGCACACTAGGTACCATCGTTCAAAGTAGCTCCATGCAGACGACGTTTGCGCCTGGCGGAGAGTTGCCGAAACAAGTTCCAAGCAACCTGTGACGGAGGTTGGGGAACCTGTCCCGTGAAGCTCGCATTTCTCCGGCGACTTGCAGGGCGCTCCGCCAGGTGCAGGGATGTGCTCGCCTGGGGTTTCTCTGCTACACCAGCGCACTGTACCGCCGTCGCCATCACATGTTTAAACTAACCGCATAGGCAGGCGTATCCGCCATTTTTTTTTCGATGTAAAAAAAAAGAAAGGAAGATGAGAAGCCTACAAACTATTCACGCGCTTGCGAATGTCTTGGTGTTAGCAAACCTCTTTTTACTTAAAGGGGTCCTGAAATGCCTTCCGCCGATGCATGGATGTACATGTAACGAAATAAAGCAATGTATTAGCAATCTCCTCCTGCAAGAATTTTGTTAAAGCGATGAGTATTAGCTGAGAAATCGTAAATCAAAAACCGCGAATTATCGTCGCGCCGTATTTCCTCCTCCTTTAAACTGTTTCTTCGCTGTTGGCCTCCCCTCCCATGATGCTCCGCTCCTCATCGGTGACGTACTTCCGCTATTGCGCTCCCACAGACTGCCGTCTGCTACGGGCCAGCTCTTTCGGCTTTTTCATCTCTGTAGACACCATGGACACAGGCTGGAAAAGCGAACGAATGACCTGGCCGCATGTGTGCGGCCTGGCCTTGCCCTTTCGCGGTGTACGTAGCTGCAGGGCTGCAGTTGGTATCGGCGGCGAACTCGCAGCCGCGTGGGGAGAATCGTGCGCTCGTTCCCTTTGGTGCACCGCGCACTGTTTATCCAAAAAGCGCGGCCTCAGATGTGGCCCCGCTGGTGCCGGGTGTTATTTTGCGGTGGTTGTAATTCCTACTACCGGCGGCATGTGAAAAAAGACATTTTCAACCGACACAGAACCCGTGCACAAAACGCGCCGGATCGGATCGCTTTATCAGCGGCGATGAACGTGAAGGCGAAGAGCAAACCAACGCTGCACTCGATCAGCGAGAACCCGTGTTCTGACAAGCTGCACCCATGTGTTGCATTCAACACTGACGGGAAAGCGTTTGTTTGCACTTGTTTGGATAGTCGTAAAATGTCCAAACACTCCGGCACTCCGCTAGCAGATCAGCCGGCGAGACATTTCGGAAAACATTTGACAGATGGCGCCGTATGCATTAGTGTGTCGCTACGCGAAACTGATGAGACGCTCTACTAAAACTCCCATCGCGGTGTCACGTAGCGGGACGCAAAAATTTAGCGTTTAGCGTATGCAAAGGCCACAAACGCTGTACTAAAACTCTATTAGCAGCAAAATAGCGTGCGTATGTGAAACCGCTTGTGTTTACAAAGCTGCACGCCGAGCGCGTACGTTTCAAACCTAGTGACATCGTTTAAATACACTGGCAAGCACAGTGTAACGTAGTCAGATATCAACCGTATGCTCAGGCGACAAGCAAGAGCTTGTTTTATGTGGGGCGGAGATTGCGCATAAAGGCCCGTTCGCACTTGCGACGAAAGCGAGTGAGAGCGGCAGGAATTCCGTCGCTTTGTCGCGCGACGATCGTTTTTGTCGAATGGTCGGGACAAATTTTGGTTGCGCGACAGAATTCCCGTCGCTTTCGCTCGCTTTCGTCGCAAGCGGGAATGGAAAGTTCTGCCGCTGCCGTCCGCTACGCAGCTCGGAGGTAACCGCGCGATCTGCTCGGGCCGGATGAACGCGCACACTCCCGCACGGCAGCGCCCCAAGCGGCAGACGGCCGCGTACATCGCTCCCGGCGCCCGCCTGGAGCCCGCCCTCGGCACACTAGCCAGTATATTTCAGGCACTATAATGGAGGAAAGATTTTTTGCTTCCGATAAACCTAGTTCTTTGCCCCTGTGTTTTTAAATACGTGAAGTGGTTAGCACGTCGTCCTCACGCAGCTCTGTATCGTCGTAGCATCGCTGATTGTCCGAACGAAGCTTGCAGCTAAGCCAATGCAGCGACCGAAGCTGTGTGTGTGTGTGTGCATCGCCTCCTGTGTGTTGTGGACGCGTTCGTTTCGCGATGAAATGCGACATTGTACTTCTGCGGGTGGATAGTGCTTCCCATGGTCTGGATTATCTTTCTCGAACGACGTACCACTCAACCTCGCATGGGGTATGTGCAGTGTGCCTTACTAAAAGCCTTCTCGCTTGCGCGCCAGAGTTGTGACTTGCTGCTCGTCCCCGCAAACCGGGTGTGAGGTGAGTGCCGTATTTACGACGGGCAGGAGGAGGCAACTCATCGTCTGTCAATCGCGGTTCAGACTTGCAACGCATGTTGTCACGTTGCGTTCGTTCGAAACGCATCTCTGGATTGTTTTGAAGTTGAATAAAATGTACGCGTCAAACCCGGGGATTCGGCTCAGGGCGTTCTCTGCGATTGCACCAAAGAAGTGCCACGGGACTTTCTTTATGGTACGTACTCACGTAAGATAAAATCCACGTCGTGTTATGGCCGTGTTGCGTTCAATACAAACGGTTAAGCGTTTGTTTACACTTGTTTCGTTTGTCGTAAAATGTCAAAGCACTCCGGCACTCCGCTGGCAGATCAGCCGGCGAGCCGACGCTGAGCAGACGACTCATCTCTTTGCCGGAAGTGCGTGAAAAAGCCGCCCAATAGCAGGATGCCTAGCTCATGACGAACATCTGGGAATCGATGATGTAGACATGTGAAGATGGCGGCGTCCAAAAACACGAAGGAAAGGGTGAGAAAAAAGCGACAAACTTTGCAACAAAAGTGTGAGCTTTCCGCTGCGCGTAAAAGAGTAATACTTGGCACAGGTGACGTTGGCGACCCAATCTAGCGATTGCGCTAGTTGATTTAGTGTGCTCAAAATGCCTTTCAGGGCCCCTTTAAAAATAAAATTTTTACTCAAAGATAAAAATAGCGCGAAATGAGCACATGCCTTACATTTGTCATTCCTATTGCATTTACTACAGAAAAAAAAAGATATTTTATAACTTTTTGGCCGCTTGCATCCCGCGTCCAATATGGGCCATATTTGGGCTGGCCCAACGCCACCTCCATCCTTTAGACCTTTTCAAAAGTTTGACGACCTAAATAGAGTTGTTGTACACGCGGCTATAAACGCTTGTGTGACTTTTGCCTCACTCGCTAAGTGAGCCAAAATCAGCCTTTCTGTAAGTAACAAATACATCAGCACAAATATCGGCCGTCGTCTTCGTCAAGTGCGAAAACTAACGAAACTTCTCCTCTCCTAAATAATAGACTAGATTTTTAAAAGTTCAATTCCCAAGTGAAGTATTTACTTTGAGCGTTAGATTTAGCTTATTTGAAAGTAAAATGTTTTTAGCAGCACCTGTCTCTGGTTAAAGTAGAAAACAGTGGCAGATAGGAAATGTTTTCGTGCCTTAGTGCATCATTTAGCTGTGGAAGCTGGCTTATCGTTTTAGATCCGTTTTATAATTCGTTTCCCGATGGGCAGCAAGGCAAAAAATACTGGGTTGATATTCACGAAGCTGTTTGCCCATAATGTACGGTAAAAATAGTGATCGATCGCAGCCCGCGTGCGGTTTGTTCCCTTCAAAGAGAGAGACGTGATAGCTGAAGCGTCGGCTATAACAAAAGCTCCTTTTTGAAATCGTACGGGCAAGTAGCGTTGTAAATCAGGGTCCGCTTTTTTAGTAAAATATGCTGTTGGGCTAGTTGGTTCATTGCCTAAGGAAAATCGAGCGCTACAAACGAGGACAGAAAAAACGAAGAACGACGAGACAGATGCGCTACTAACAACTGATTTATTCCAAGGAAAGACAGCGATATAAGTAGCTTGTCTACAAACGCACAAACAAAAACAAAGGATAATAGATCTGAAAAAGATACTATAAAAACAAAATAGTCACAGCTGAAGACAACAATCACACCTTTTTATCGCATGTTGTCTAGGATCTGGTACTCCTTCGAAAACAGGGATAGCGATGCTTCACTGATACAGCCTGCGCTGTTTTTTTTTTTTGGATAAAATACGCTTCGCGCAGTTCTTGCGCCACGGTGTCACGACTCTTTCCGATAATGATTGTCTCTGTCAGTCTCGGAAGGCATCCTTTGCCACACTCGCGGCAGTGATGAGGCAAATGCGACCTGGTGCCATTCTTCATGGAAAGATCATGTTCCCCGAGGCGGTCATTTACGCATCGGCTGGTTTGTCTGATGTACACCTTACCGCAGAAGCAGTCATCGAAGTATCTCAGGGACACCTTGGGTATCGGCTAAAATAATTCCAATGCCTTGTTTTAAATTGCTTCCATTGTAATATTTGCAGTCGTGACTGAAATAGATGCTCCCATAGCGGTACCGAAAACTTGCCTGTAGAATTCGCTTTTGTGCGAGAAGCAAGTGTTAGACAGGCAAAACCGTAGCAAGGTGCAGAGCTCAGTGACATCGAACGGCGTGCGATACACTAATGTCATGTCCTTGTGGAGGAACTGCCTGGAAGTGGAGCCCTTGCTCGTGTCTTCAGAAAACGTGGTGTGCAGATCGCGCATGTGCAAGCAAGCAAGCTCAAGGGTGACTTGCTTAACATAAAGGATCCTCCCTCGGCAACGTTTCCCTGGTGTGGTCTACAAAATCCCATGCGCCGACTGCGAATCGGTATACATTGGTGAAAGCGGAAATTTCTGCCGGCGTCTTAAACAGCACAAAAATGACGTCACCAAATAAGGGCCACACCGTGACGAATGCACTTGCAGAGCATGACGAGAAGATGGGCCACAAGATAGAGTGGGACCACGCGCGCATCATAACCACGGAGTGGAGTGGATAAACTTTATTAAGACGAGCTTCAGGTGCCCGCCAGGTGGGGGGCCTCCTGTAGTCCGGGAAGCCCTGGTCCGCGCTGGCTGCCCTAGCCCTCTCCACCAGGATACGCTGGACTGAGAGGTCGGAGCTGGCCAGCTGGTCCGCCCACTGCTCGTACGTTGGGTGAGGATTTGGGGCAAGAGATGGGGTTTTATGACACTCCCATACCATGTGGTACAGGGTGCCTGGTTGGGGACAGAAATTACACGTTGAGTAGTAGAGGGTGGGGTACATGGCATGGAGGAAAGGCAGTCGCCTGTGCTCTGGATAAATGGGGATGTGGTGGCGGGAAGCGTCGTCGTTCGTGGCGGTAATGGGCGAGGATGTCCGCGTATGAATTCAGAGTAGCGGGCTTGGGAGAGCGAAGGGGCTGCGTGACTTCGCCTTCTTGAGAAACGGCCCGGTGTCTATGAACGCGGGCAGCGGCGTGTGCCGCCTCGTTCCCCTCGAAGGACTCATGTCCGGGGGTCCAGATGATGTGCATTTCCGGGAGCTGGTGCACACTTTGCAGAATTTTTAAGGCCGTGGGTGTTATTCGACCTAGCAGGAAGTTGCGGCAGGCGGATTATAGTGAAGTAGTCGTTTCCAGTGGTGGCGGCTAGAGCGATGGCAAGTCCTTCTGCTGCCTCAATAGATGACGTGTGTACTGTAGCGGCCGTCAGTTCTGCACTGTTGGCTCCGGTGACACTCACGGCATGTTCCGGTTGTTGGTGGTATGGAGAGGCATCCGTGTAAGGAGTACAGGGAGAGTTGGGGAAGCGTTTTCTAAGGGCTCGTATCCGGGCTTCTCGGCGTGCCTTGTTATAGATGGGGTGCATATTTCTGGGAATGGGTGCGATTGTGATGTACTGTCGGATGGTTAGAGGGATGCGTTGCCTCTGTTCGCATTTTGGGGGAGGCCTGTAGCCGAGCCGGGTAAGTGTAGCCCTGCCGGTTGGCGTGAGCTTAAGTCGCGTGAATTGGGAGATGCGATGAGCTTCTTCCAGTTCCTCCCATGTATTATGGACGCCGAGCTGTAGAAGTTTTCTTGTTGCTATTTTTTGAGGCAGTCCAAGGGCGGCCTCGTAGGCCTGGCGTATGGCGATGTTTAGCTTTTCTTTCTCTGCGGGTTTCAGGGCCAAATACGGTGGCGTAACCTGGCTAATAAGGAGGGCGTGACTGATGCGCAGGGTGTCAGCTTCTTGTAGCCCAAGTCGCTGATGGGAGATCCTGCGGATGAGGTGAATGAGCTGGTCAAGAGTCCGTTGCAAGGGAAGGATAGTCTGAGCGCCTGAGCCATCTTTTGGTATGATGAGGCCTAATATGCGTAGGAGTGGGACATTGGGGACGCGTTGCTCATTAATGGTAAGTTCTGGATCTGGTATGGGATCTGGACGCTTCTTATATGTCCTTTTGCACAGGGTTAGAAGGGCAGATTTTTCGGGGGCACAATCGAGTCCTCGGGCTTTCAGGTATTGTTGGGTGACCTGAATGGCTGCTTGAAGTGCATCTTGCTGGTCGCCCGGAGATCCAGTGGGGACCCAGAGCGTTAGGTCGTCCGCGTATATTGCGTGGCGAAGATTCGGGATGGCTTTTAGTAGGGGTGGCAAGTCTTTCATTATGAGGTTGAATAGTATTTGGGATACTACCAACCCCTGCGGAGTGCCCTTTGGCAGGGTTTTAAATGCGTCGGATCGACGGTGCCCGATGCCCACTGTTGCTGTGTGCTGGGTTAGAAAGGAGACAAAGTATTGGAATGTGCGCTCGCCACAGTTTGTAGATGCGAGGCCTTGAAGGATGGCTTGGTGAGAAACGTTGTCGAATGCCCCTTTAATGTCAAGGGCCAAGATGGACCGCTTGCTGTGGCTATTAAAGTCGTCCAGCACTTCCTCCTTACGCTGAAGTAGTATGTCTTGGGTTGACAGATGTGGGCGGAAGCCGTACATCGTGTCAGGGAAGTAGCCGTTGTCTTCAACGTGGGGCGAGAGCCGGTTGTAAACCAGGTGTTCAAACAATTTGCCGACACATGAGGTCAGAGAAATAGGCCTCAGATTCTTGGAGTTCAGGGGTTTGCCGGGCTAGGGGATGCAAGTGACGTCTGCGTGTTTCCACTGTGGGGGCAAGGAACCCGCCAGGCATTGATGTAGACTAGAAGATTTTCTAGGACGGCATGGTCGAGGTTTCGCAATAATTTGTTAGGGATTTTGTCTCGATCCGGAGTGGTGTTTCGGGTGAGGTTGTACGCTGCCGCCTCGATTTCAGCAATGGAGAACAGCTCGTCCATTTTGGGATTCGGATCGCCTGTGTAGTCAGGTGCCTGGGTGGGTTGGACGTGAGGTGGGGGCGCCAAGGCTTGCTTAATAAGTTCTTCCAACAAGTCTTCTTCTGTGCCCGGGTAATTGTGGATTAATCGGCGAAGCTGGTCTGCTGCGACCGCCTTATATTCACCGGGGCCCATAAGGGAACGGAGCAGGTACCATGTGCGGCGGGTTCCCAGCGTTCCTTGCAGCTTGTTGCAGAACTGCGTCCAGTTGTGCTGGCTCAGCTCACGAGCGTACACTTCAGCTTCTGCCGTAATTTCCGCAATGCGGATCTTCAGCTTGCGGTTCGTCTTGTTCTTTTTCCACCGCCTGATTAGCCCTCTACGGGCGTCCCAGAGGTGGAGGAGATGGGCATCGATGGCTGGGTTATCCTGCGTAAGGGAAAGTTCCTTGGCGTGTTTTCTTGCCTCTTGAATGAGTTGGTAGTCCATTCATCGAGACTGTTATCCGATCAGCGGGGGTGGTTTCTCGGACGTTCTTCCAATTTGTTATGCACGCAGTGCCAATTTTTTGGCTGATCGCTCTTTGATGGGAGATTTGTGACTGAATTATGTAGTGGTCGCCGGGAAAGAATTTCGCAACGAGGCTCAATCTTGAATCGCTAATAATTCAGACAACAAGCAACACAATCAACAGATCATCTGGCACTCTAAACCATGTGTACTCCCGTACATTACGTCATGCGCTCAACGCTACTTAGGAGCCTGCTGCTAAGCCATCAATCCATTATGAACAAGGGATCCATACGGATCCCGAAACGTCAATTTTGTTGCAATATTTATACAAATGCCTTTACCTGACCAGATGGCATTCCGTCGAACTCTCGACAAAGACAGAGATTGGCTTATAGGTTTATAGATGACGCAGCTACACTCTCACACTATACCGACAGTGCTACTTGGGAATGCCACATCAAAGGGAACATTAAGGCGTCTCTCGCAGCAGAGCGCACATGCAGCAAGCTACTCTGTGAAGCACAGCTCAATGGGTAGGCCACGCATCACACATAAAACAGCAACTGTATGTCACAGCTTTGCTTGTTAATCATCTGTACAGACTGTGTAGGTGAATTTTTTTTGCCAATGCACTTAGTGAGAGATATTGCTGTGCTTTGTTTGTGTGGGTGCTGCTACAATTGCTGAAGTTGTTAATGTGAATGTACCGAGTGATAGGAGTATGCATATGACTGAAGTTGTGTTTTTATGGTTTGCATAATGCCATCTTTTTAAGGCTAGGACGCAGGCTCCTGCTTGTGATTCTTGCTTTTGATGTTTTGTACTTGCATATCTTTGTGGTGCAAACAAATAAACTTTGTTGCAAGTCAAGCACTTGTCGTGTCCTTCTTTCAGGCCTGTGGGCAGCAGAAATACCACAAGGTGTAATATGCGCAGAATGTAGCTCACTCATTTCAAGCACGAAGAACTACACTGAACTTTTTCATGTTTCGACACTTTTTGCACCTCAAAGGTTGCTGCTATGCTTAAAAAGAAAGAAAGAGGAAGTAAATATATTGGGATGCAAAAGTGACATAGCACAGGAGCATAGTTCAGCACATCTGCCCAGGAGGGACCTAATGGATTTACGGTACAATACAGACGCCTAAAGAGACACTAAAGTGCAAAAGCAAGTTGGCCAGCATCAGTAATTACAGTGTTGTGAATACAAATAATATGCCACTTGCAGCAGTAGTACTTTATTAGTGCATGAAAATTCCCAAAGTGGCGTGAAAACAGGCACGGCTGCCCCATATATTGTTCTGCACGACAACTTGTGACATTACTAATTGCGGATGTCAAGACAAGACTGGTGGAACTAGTCGAAGCGTTCTTCTGAAGCAAACACTGATGCAGGGATATGAATGTGTGCAAGAACTTTTCCTGGTCTTGTGCCTCTTAAAAGACAAAAACCTCATCTAGCAAACATAAAATATGATGCCTCATCCCACGTTTTGTTGCAGTGTCGATTTCATCAGAATGTTTTGCCTTGCCTACAAGCACAGCCACAAAAATGCATGCATGTGGGTGCACTAGAGACTGTAGTACTGTACCTAGCTAGTGACTTAGCGCATACAGATAAAGCAGCTAGTGACAGCAGGGGATTATGAGCACAATCAGCAGGAAACAAGGCGGCTGTGAAATGCTTTGATCAGTGGCGCAGGCATGTTCGCGTAGCAGCTTTTCCTAGGTGGTGCCACTGCGGGCGTTCCTAGGGAAGCTTTGCCGATGTCATAATGCCCTGCCAGCAAAGAGATGGGGCTGGGTGGCCTATTTTGCTGTACGCCGCCACACCAAGGTAGCATTAGGTAGAATGTAACAGAATGACAGAACGTAACTTTGAAAAGTGAAGGGCAATCAGAAAAGTTTTTAAGAAGGCGGTAACAACTGAATAGTCGGGCTTGGCTTGCTCTGGGCGCTTTGTGACGTGCCCTGATATGTTTCCAAAAAGCGAAAGAGAAAAAGCCAGTTCGATGAATAAAAGAAAAGGCTTTGAAAAATTGTGGTTTTTCTGGCAGACCAACTTTTACAGCCAGTTCAGCACTGTTAGCTGGCCTGCAGCAACACATGCATGTACACTTCACTCTTAAAAGAGTGTCTCGTGCGCAAATTCAGCGTACAACAGACCAATTGCAAAGCATGGGTGTTAGCAAGTTTGTCACATAGCCTGTGATGTGATGACTATTGCATTATAATGACCAGTTTCCCAAATATGCTTCCAGAAGTGAGCATTTTTAAGCAATTCTGCTCTCACCATGTGAATTGCACGACAGGTGAAAACAATGGCTACCGTGGCTGTAGCCAAAGAAAACGGGGGGCGAAATTTGATTAAGCACCGGACAACACATTTAGCAACGGAAGCACACACCAAAGGCCACAATGAAGACATGAGGAAACGTAGAGCGCTGAAGTTTACAAGACGACCACAGAATAAAGGGACAAACGAAACGGTTGGTGTGATTCGTTTGCTCCTTTATTCTGTGGTCGTCTTTTAAACTTCAGCGCTCTGCTTTTCCTCATGTCTTCATACCAACTAGCCCAACACCCAAGCTTTACTGAATAACACAATTAAAGGTCATCCTGCCTGATGGAGGCAACGTATGTGAGCAATAGTAAATCACTGAAGGACTCTGGCCAGTTATCATTCCGCCTGACGAAACTTTAGGGAGTTCCAATTGCCGTCTCGTCAGCACGGAACGCTAGAAAAAAAATATATCTGAAGCAACACGGTTGTCTGCACTATCGCAGAAACAATCAGGGCAATTTTCGGGCCAAAGGTTAAGCTGATTCCATGTAGGGATGTAGGGTAAACGGTGCTGATCCACGTTTGACAAACAGCCGTTCCAACCACGCGGCGATTTGCGAACGGCCGAGGGCCTGAAATAGAGCAATAGTAAATTACTGAAGGACTCTGGCCAGTTATCATTCCGCCTGACGAAACTTTAGGGAGTTCCAATTGCCGCCTCGTCAGCACGGAACGCTAGAAAAAAAATATATCTGAAGCAACACGGTTGTCTGCACCCGTGGTCTGCACTATCGCAGAAACAATCAGGGCACAAAATGCAATTTTCGGGCCAAAGGTTAAGCTGATTCCATGTAGGGTAAACAGTGCAGATCCACGTTTGACAAACAGCCGTTCCAACCACGCGGCGATTTGCGAACGGCTGAGGAGGCGCTTCGAAATCCACAGCGGCGGGCAACACCTGACAATTAAAGGTTGACTTTATAACTTTTACAGCGGCGGTCGATCACCACAGGGTGAATGGTGTAGATCTAGATACACGCTCGAGAAACAACCGGTTCATATACACGGCGATTGGCGAACGGTTGAGGCACTTCGAAATCTACAGCAGCGGGCAACGCCTGAGAACGCGTAATCACGCACAGAGGCACGGTTGAAGCACTTCACGTAAGAGCATGAGGAGCGGATGCGGTAGCGCACACTGTGTATCCAAACCACGACCGGCTGTCGTGACCCAAACCACGGCCGGCTTGATCCAAACACTTGCCGCTTCACGTAAGTGCGTAAGCGGCGGGAAACACCTGTTGAGAACGCGAAATCCAACACAGACACGGTTGAAGCACTCGTAACTTCGTTAGAATATGAATGATTAGGCGTTCAATCCACAGCGCGGCCGTCGCAGAAAGCGAAATACAACATGCCGATTGAAACACTTCACGTAACATGAGCACAGGCTAGCGCAGAGGGCACAGCTCCGGCAGGTCCCAGAGCGCAGGGAGTGTGCACAACGGCGGAAAAGCCAAGCGCCCTTCGCCTTTGCCACTCGCACTCCTCCTTTTCTCCCTTTCGCGTCTGAGCGTCCGGGCAATTTATTTCACGCGACCCGGACCTACAGGTACGCCTGGTCAAGAGGGCGGAAGAGGTCGCCGAAAGGCACCGGCCTACGGTCACCACGAGCTCGCCCACCTAACTCAAGGACAAGACGTCCTGATGGGGCGGACGTTCAGCCCGTACCCGTCGCCAACATAAGGACTTCAATTCTCCTTGGTCGCTTCCTCAGCCAATAAAGTGTTTTCTCGCTATCTCTCTGTCTCTATCCTGCATCACGTTTCGCTTTACGATTGAATTTATTTTGCGTGTGGCATTTCCGCTTATGCGAAATGTCAGCCTTTCGTATTTGTGCTCTTGGCTAAAGTACTGCTGGGCTAAAATGTAACCACTGTTGTTAGTTAACTGCGCATTTTTGTCGCAACTAGTCGCCTGGTAATTAAAGCTTCAGTGTGGATTTGCTTTTGCGCTTGCAGGCGATGCGGTTGTGTTTTCTGCGTTCTTCTGACGGTCATTTGTTTGACCAAGCCAAAGACGTCCCAATGAAGCCACAGCACGGTGTCTTCAGCCATGTCACCCAGGAGACCAGCACAACATCGATAGATCAAGGCCTGGGGATCTGCTGAGGACATTTCATCGAGACCATTCGTCCGGACAATGGTTGATGGTCCTTATATACCGGAATCTCCATTCCCCGGCGGAGAAGCTGTTACGATTCGGCGAGAATTAGATCTGCGCTACTCTGTGCGTGGTATGCCAGCGTGTGTTCCCAGACGGTTCCCAGAGACGTTTCGTGTGTATTACGGCGGACAGGTGTCGACACGACGGAGCTCCTTCGTCACGCGAGGCTTCGAGGTGATGCTTCACCCCGCGGTGGTTGCGAGAACCGGCCAGATCCGGTTCCGTCGGCAAGCCTCGGACGACGGTTGAAAACTCCTTTCCTGTCCTCTCTCCGGCGCGGTGGGAATCAGCTCTGCCGGAAGTGTCACGAGATCTGCGAAGGATATTGTATGTTTGTACTTATTCCTTGCCGTCGGTGAGCCTCGGACGATGATTGTAATCCTCCTTACCCTCACTCCGGCGCCGGTGCGCCGGCTATCACGAGATCTGTGGAGAACGTTCTTGTGTGTTTGCACTTTTTAAGGCCGTGCGCAAACTCTTTTTGAGGATTGTGATTCTGGTTATAAATTTCGCCTTTTTGGCGACCCAAATGAGTTCGCTTCGCGCTTTCGTGAAAAACGTTGGGTGCCCGAGTCTCGTTGCAAGCTCGTCTGCGGGTGGCTGTTTCTGTATTATCGCTATTCACGTATCGCCATGCATATATAAACAGTTAAGTTCTGGTTTGGGCTCTTCATCGTGCGGAACACCGACAGCGCTTCTGCTCCGCGCTCGTCCACCACGCTACCACTACACGACGGGGGCGACAGAGCTCGTTTCGGAAACGCCCGCGCCCATGTAACGCCCGCCAAGTGCACGTGCATTCGCAAAGAACGATGACATATGCCGCCAGAGGAGGGGGAGGAGTACAACTTTTATTGCTTCGAAAAGCCTTGTGGGTGGAGCCCTCAGTTCAGGGCACCATTGGAGCAACCCGCCGTCTTCGCCCGTTCGATCAGCTGCAGCTGTCTGCTGGGGCAAGAGGTAGTGAGTTCTCTCTCCCACTGCTCTCGGGAGGAGTTTGGGATGGGATCAATGTGGGGGTTAACTTGGCATTCCCATACCATGTGATAAAGCGTGGCAGGGACGCCGCTGTGTCTGCACAGGGGATCATAGAGGGTGGGGTGTATAGAGCGTATTCATATGTATTCAGGCAACCATGCGTGCGCCGCCATATCTGTGGCCAAGCGTCTGTTGCTAGGCGACGTTGTGCGCACGGCCCGCAGATCAGGCCCTCCTCTTCTCCTCCGTGCCTTCATGGCGGCCAGTCAGGTCGCGGTCCACGATATGAGCTTGTGTTTTCGTGCAAGGCGTGTGCGAGTGGCTTGATAGTCTGTCGCACCGCGATAGCGTTGGTTACGCGAAAATTCATGGTTCCGCTCATGAGTGTGACAACCTTACCTGCAATTCAACCCCAGCCTCTGCGCACACCTACGAGCGAGTACGAGTCGGTCGGGGCGCAAAGGTTGCATCGTTAGCACATTGGTCGTTTGTCAGCATGAACTGCATCATTTCCAAACTGATGCCCACTGAACGCAAAGTAATAACTCGGCGCTAAGTACTGTTCAGTACAGTGCGATCTACCTATCGCCAGACGCGTATCAAGTCGCCGCCGCAGATCAGCTGATGACAAGCCGCCGCGCTCTAATGTCACAGGTGAGTTGTTTTGCTGAGTGTGAAACATTTAGCGCACGAGAAACCCAGTGCCAATGTGTCGCCCGTGCCATCTTGAGGGAAGCCGTTTTTAGGGCTGCTTTTTTGATAATGACTCGAACATAAGCAGCAACGTGTTTTCTTTTTGTTTTTTCTCGTGCGGTGATTGGATCGCATGCAGCGATCAATTAACTTCTGTCAATCTCAGCGCAGGGCATGAAACCCTGTGTTTCGATTGTCCTTGGGTGGAGTGAGGAAACCGGCGAGCATCAGTTAAAGGTCAAAACCTCGGGTACTTCTATCCTGCGCACTTTTGAGGCCGATGTATCTTTTAAAGAAATTGCTGTTCGATCACGCCGTCCGGAAACAAACGTCGTCTCAAGCTGCTGTTTTGCGCCAGCAGCGCTTAGCGAAACTTACTATTATGTGTTTTTAGGGGCAGCAGAACTGCCATTTCAGTCTCGGAACAAAACTTGTAGCTCCTGCTTGGTTTAGAAAAACTAATTGTGCACGTAATTGAAGTAATTGTGCCTTTCTGCTTCACCCCGCTCTTTAGCCCGTTTTTTCCTTTCTCTTTCATTGCAGGCGTATGCAGCTGCTAGAAAAGAAATACGGCGCCCTCACAGAGCTGGTGTGCGTCCTGCGGGGCAAGCCTCAAGAGTGCCGTTTTTTGCGGCATCCGTGAGCAGCAGCAGGTTTAAATACAGTGATGGTGTTCAGCACACTTCGAAACTGATCTACAGAAATATTCAGAAATAAATAGCGAGGTCGACTGGTGCCCTTTTATGTGCATCTAGGTGCCTTTCCAGCTACTGCTATTTGAATTTACAATGACTGTGGAAAATGAAAAAAAAAGAAACACATTTTGGTCATGCTCTTCATGTGCTAGAATATTAAAAAAAAACATTTTGGTCATACTCTTCATGTGCTAGAATATTTTTTGCGAGACGTGGTTTCTGGCCAGGAAATGATAACTCATGGCTATCGCCTTCATTTTGGCTAATTCAACTGTTATGGAATGGTGATCTGTACAGTGAGCACAAGGACTTCATTGAATTATCGGGCCACATTTTGTCACACTGCGAAGATGATGATGATGGTTGGTGTTTAATGGCGCAAGGCCAACGAGGGCAAAGAGCGCCAGAGAAGTTATTTAATGAAAACAAGTGATTACCACAAAAGGTAGGTATAAAATGTCCAAACTGGACATAGTAAGATCAATAAAGATAATGGTGATGGCTGGTGTATAGGGCCAGATGTGATTACGCATGATAGGAAATGAGGTTTAAAAACTTAACATCTGACAAATATTTAAAAACGCGTTTCACAGAAACCATGGCATCGTCACCTAGAAACAGAGATGGGTATAGGGGAATATGTTGTCTGTAGAGTTCTCTGAAGTGTTTGTGTCGTGTTGTGTCAAGTGCCTTGCATTGTATGAGTATGTGGACTACGGATAGGCCCTCCCCACACCTGCTACACAGGGGTCTTGGAGATCCCGTGAGCAGGTGGGAGTGCGTTACATGCGTATGGCCTATCCGTAACCTAGCTAGGGTAACTTCAATGTGCCTGTTGTGTGAGTCAGTAGTGTATTGTCCCAGGTGTGGTTTTATTACATGTAGTTTGTTGTCTGTCTGTTCGCTCCAGTCTGCTTGCCAAGTTTTACGGAGTTGTTGACTAATGTGTGGCTTGAGGTCTGTGTAAGGTAGTGTTGACATGTCGACTGTGTTTCGGAGTGCAGCATTGGCGGCCATTTCATCCGCCACTTCATGACCGCCAATGCCAGAGTGGCCTGGCACCCAACACACAGTCACCCCAAGGTTTGAAGAATAAGCTACCATAATCGTTCTGAAGACAAGATTAATGACATGGTTTTTTGATGACTTTCCGGATGATAATGCACGGACGACGCTCAACGAATCTGTATAAATGACAGATGTAGGAATATGATGTTCAACTATGTGACTTACAACTAGAAATATGCCATATGTCTCTGCCGTAAAAATACTGGTATTAACATTCATTGTTCTACATGCTTCAAAATTGGGCCCATGCGCAGCACAAGACACCGCAGTGGACGTTTTAGATGCATCGCTGAAAAACTCTGCAGCCCTGTATTTATTCTGCAGATGCATGAAATGCTGCAAAATCCCACTTCTTGGTGTCCTGTTCTTATTGTATTGTACGAAAGACAAGTCACATGCTCCCCGCACGGGGCACCTTGAGTATTCATGGTGACGGTGAGCAGCGACACCGCGGACCCCGAGCTCCCAACATAAGCCGTGTCCAACCGTGGCGAGGTGTTTAAAGGTGAAGGGTAGAAGCCGTAAACGGTGGCCGTCGGAGCCTTGGTCAAGCTCCGGCCGATGGGCTCCCTGCCTGTCTACCAGGCAGGCAGCTCCGGGACCTCTTTGACTACCAGGGTAAGGTCAAAGGAGAAAGTACCCCCGTCTCCCTGCTTTTCAATGTATCATATGGCATTTTCCAAACCCCCCCCCAGACGTGATCGGCCCCCGAAAAGGGGCCGCACCGAAGTTTCCTTTCCACCACTTCCAGACTTGAGTCCTCCGAAACCGAACAACTATCCTCGCTTCATCGTGATGGAATCTGTAGACCAATCCAAACCTCTTGCTTCACAGTCCGTATTTCTCATTTCAAAGTTTCTTGACGGTATTGTTGGAGGGTCGTATAAGGCCAAAAAACATCGAACCGGTGAAATTCTTGTCGAGGTCAGTAGCCAGGATCAGGCCAAAAAACTTCTTGCGCAAACCAGCATCGCCGATCTGCCAATCCGAGTCACGCCCCACCGCAGCCTAAACAGCTCCCAGGGCGTGATTTCTGACTATGACCTACTGAATGAAACTGAAGCCGACTTGCTCGAGGGCCTTCGCGGCCAGGGCGTAACAGCGGTCAGGCGAATAACAATACGAAGAGATGATAAACACATACCAACAAAGCACCTCATCCTAACCTTTGACAGGTCGAGCCTTCCGGAATACATCAATGCAGGTTTCGTGCGATGTCCAGTCCGGCCTTACATCCCGAACCCGCGGCGCTGTTTCAAGTGCCAACGGTTCGGGCACGGCACGAACTCCTGTCGCGGCCGACTTACCTGCGCGAAATGCGCCCAGCACGACCACGCGTCCGAAAACTGCAACATGCAACAACCTCTTTGCACAAACTGCCAGGGTCCACACGCGGCCTACTCCAGGAAATGTGAAAAATTCCAACTTGAAAAGAAAATCATAAACATCAAGGTAACCGAAAACATCACCTTCTCAGAGGCGCGGAAGAGGTTCGCCTCCTTCCCTCTGGGCAGGTACGCCGACGCAGCTCGCCGGGGGGCGGAGCGGCGTCTGGTTTCGGCGGGGACCCAGTACCGCGAGTCGGACTTGGTCCCGCCCCCGCCCCCCCCTGGGTTGCCTCTGGCAGCCCAACCCGCCTCCGCACCGCTCGCTGAGCCAGCAGCGGTTGTGGTGGCAACCTCTTCCGTCGGGACCGGTGGCGCTCCCGTCCGTGCCTCCCCATCGTCCAGTGCGTTGGAGGGTGCCATGGACACCACGAGCCCCGCACCGGCTCCCACCGCCACCACACCGCCCGTGCCACTTCTGGTGCCTTCAACACCACCGGCGGTGGCGGCTCAAACGAAGGGCCCCCGAAGGGGGGCCAAGTCCGGGGGGCCCGGTTCGACGGGCACACCCAGGACATCGGACGACGAGATGGACGTCGTGCCGTTCTTGCCTGCAACGCAGCGCAAGGAGCGGCCTCCGACGTCCAAGCCTTCAGATAGGCCGCCCAAAAAGCCAAATCCAAGAGTCACAGCCCCGAAAGACGACACATAAACATACACACTCCAGTAGCTCTCACACTAAATAATGGGAAGAGAAAATATTGTTCAATGGAACTGCAGAGGCCTTCTGAATAATCTTGACGACGTTTATGAGATTCTGCATACCAATCAGCCAAGTGTAATGTGTGTTCAGGAAACACATTTGAATTCTAAACACAAAAATTTCTTGAATAGTTACCTGGTATACAGGAAAGACAGGGATGGCTGCACACACTCTTCTGGCGGTGTGGCCATAATCGTCCGGAAATCCTTAGCATGCCACCCTGTCACCTTGAACACTATCCTTGAGGCTGTAGCAATACGCTTAATAATATTTAATAGGTTGATAACGGTATGCTCCATATACATTCCTCCTGATGTTTCGCTTACGAGCTCCGACTTCGAGGCGCTGGTTGACCAGCTGCCCGAACCATACATCCTTACAGGCGACCTTAATGCTCACAACTCTCTTTGGGGCTCTTCCAGAACGGATGCCCGAGGTCGCCTGATAGAAAAATTCCTTACATCTTCTGGAGCATGCCTTTTCAACAGTAAACAGCCTACATACCATAACATAGGACACAACACATACTCATGTCTTGACTTGGCGATTGGCTCCGCAGTTCTCTTTCCTCTTCTCGAGTGGGGTGTGGGAACTGACCCATATGACAGTGACCACTTCCCCACCTCACTTACATATATAGGTAAAGGCCCAAGCAGTTCATCTTCCCATAATAGGTTCAATGAAGCACGAGCTAACTGGAATACATTTACAGAGACATCCAAACTACACCACACATCCATAGGACACCTACACGTTGAAGAAGCTACCCAACTCCTCACGGCGCACATCCTCGACGCCGCCGAAAAGTCCATTCCCCACGTCTCTGGTGCCCCGCGCAACCAGCGGAGGCCGTGGTGGAATGAGGACTGTAGGCGGGCGCGAGAGGCCCAGAACAAGGCGTGGGGTATCCTTCGTCGGTACCCCACGTCGGGAAACCTCCTCTTGTTCAAACGGGCCAAGGCGTTAGGAAAACGTGTGCGCCGTGAGGCAAAACGAGAGAGTTGGCGTACATTCATAACATCAATAAACTCCTACACAGACACACGGAAAGTATGGACACGCATACGCAAACTCAAAGGACAACAGACACACAGCCTGCCCCTGGTCAGTACAACTGGGAACACTCTGGAAGACCAGGCTGACACACTCGCACAACACTTCCAACACGTGTCCAGTTCAGCACACTACACGAACACTTTCCTGAAACATAAAGCCTGTTGTGAAAAGAAGTCCCTAGAGGACAACAACAAATCACAGATTTCTTACAACTCCCTGTTTTCACTACATGAACTGAGGGCTGCTCTGAGCACGTGTAAACCCTCAGCTCCAGGCCCAGACAACATTACATACACAATGATACAACACCTACACGCAGACACACTTGAAGCACTTCTACATCTATATAATAAAATATGGCTTTCGGGGCACATTCCACACTCTTGGAGGGAGGCCATTGTAGTGGCTTTCTTGAAGGAGGGAAAGGACCCGTCGTCCCCCTCAAGTTACCGTCCAATAGCCCTGACGAGCTGCCTGTGCAAGCTCTTCGAGAAGATGATCAATCGCAGGCTCGTGTACTTCCTCGAGTACAATGGTCTTCTCGAAAGCTGCCAGGCAGGCTTTAGGGTGGGGCGATCGACAAACGATCAACTGGTTGCACTTGATTCATACATCAAGGATGCCTTCGTGCATAAGCAGTATTGCGTAACTGTCTTTTTCGATCTCGAGAAGGCCTACGACACCGCTTGGCGCTACGGGATCCTCAGTGACCTGAAGTCATTCGGTGTCTCGGGTAACATGTTAAACACTCTTGTCAGTTACCTGTCAGAAAGAACGTTTCGAGTGAAAGTCGGTGGTGCACTCTCAAGGGTTCACGTGCAAGAAAATGGCGTGCCACAGGGTGGCGTGTTGAGCTGCACTCTCTTCATAGTAAAAATGAACTCTCTTGGTAAGGCACTGCCACCCACAATCTCTTATTCCATGTATGTAGATGACGTCCAGATATCCTATAAATCATGTAATATGTCCATCTGCGAACGTCAAGTCCAGCTTGGTGTCAAGAAACTTGCCGGCTGGGCAGACAACAATGGGTTTAAATTGAATCCTGCAAAAAGCTCCTGCGTTGTGTTCACCAGGAGGCGTGGGGTCCATCCGGACCCAGACATTACTCTTAATGGCGTGTCGCTTCCTGTGAACAAGGAGCACAAGTTCTTGGGTGTGGTGTTTGATCACAAACTCACATTCATTCCCCACATCAAGGAACTTAAAAATAAATGTCTCAAAACAATGAATATACTTAAGGTTCTCTCCCACCAATCCTATGGTTCCGACAAAGAACTCTTGCTTCGCTTGTATACTCCCAGCAAACCACTAACATCTCTGCGACGTCCCAAAAAGATCCGAACGTCTATGTCCCAGCAGTATCTCTATTAGACATCCGTACAACGTGCGATATTTTTCTGAAAATTTTTGGATGTTGAGATAACGTTGCTGGTACCTTAATGTGGGACGTTATTTCAACTATGCTGAAGACGTACTCTAGATGTTGCTGCTGCTTCATTTGTGGACGGTATTTAGACATATTTTTCTGACGTTGTTCAGATGTTGCTGGTATGTCTACTTGTTACTTCGTACATGTCTATCACAGTTACATATTTTTAGCTATATCTGATATACCTTATTTTCAAACTCTCCGCAGCCGTAACCTTTTCATGTTACCGAGGGTTTTGTATGTGTTTTGTATGGGTTTTGTACCGAGGGGTTTTGTGCAAGTTTTGTTATCCACCAATATTGCTTTTACAGAAATATAAATGCGGAGGACATAATAAATCAATTATCTTCAACATATGCCTGAACAAAATTTGATGCCTAAAGGAGTTTTCATTCACTGAAACCACCATTTTACTTGGTCCTTGTGCTCGCTCTCTCCGATGTTTCTTTGCGCGCGGTTGAGATTTTGTGCTTGTCAGCACTAGATCTCGCGTATGCGCAACTTTTTCGTAACAAAAGACTTAAAATTGCGTAAACTAGCTCAAGGCGTGATTTTAAGTATAGTTTGTGACACCGCTACGGAAAAAAACATTGCCGGCGTCGCCCATGCATTGCTGTGAAGCTGGCCCCGTGAGGAGCGCGAAGAGTCTGAGCTAGGCGTCAGCCTCTGTATGCAGCAGCCTTTCGAACAAACGTAAAAGCCGGAGGCTGACAACCGACAACAGCGAAAATGGAGGACCAAAACAAATTCCAATCCTTCAGGGCTGTCGGCTTTGGCAGAAGGAATTACGATTCCAGCTAATCGTATATGTAAGGTAAAACAGATTTGGCAACCTTGCCTAACGCTCGAAACTATTGTATAAAGTCACTTTACGTTGTCACGGCATGAGAGTGTGCCGACATGCACTATGGGGCACAAATAATGTAGGTGGGTTTCCAAACAACCTTCTGTGTGTATAGGCGCGTGCTGGTTTTATACCAGGGAGTATGCAGGCTTATTGAGTATGCAGTATGCAGGCTTATTGAGCAAGACGAGTAACCGGTATTGCAAACATACAGTAAGCCATTTTTGTTCAAATTTGGAGGGATATTTTGGTACATTTGCCACAGCCATATTATCCCAATATTCAGATAGGCGTTATAGTAGAACTGCACTCAAGAGGAGGAGGACCAGCCGGAGGAGAAAACTTTAACAGTAAAATCGAGCTGGTTAGTGGGCAGGCTCATCAGTCCCAGACGAGAGAGAAAGATTCATTCTTCAATTCACCGAACGTCACCCCGAGTTGCCCAGGATTTGTTCTTTGCGCCTGAAGTGGTTGGAAAACAATAAAAAGCTGCCTGGACATATTCATTGGTTTCGAATTGTGTTATACTGAAAATTGGCATGTACACTATTTATTGCGCTCGTTAGCGAGTATATCAAGTTTTTAACACCGTAAAAAAAACATGGCATAACTGTTCGGGTTGAGATTGAGTTCGTTACGATAACGATGGTTCGATAGAAATTAGGTGCGCGAAAGCTTTCTTCGAGTACTGTGGACATTATCTGCGGCGTAGCACAAATATCATTGCATTGCATATCCACATGAACTTTGTGAGCCTTAAAAACATCTCCAAACCTCCTGGGACGGTGCAGAAAAATGAAGGCGTTGGGCACAGAAAAAAAAAAAAACTTTCATTAACACAAGTCAACAAAAACGAAAGAAATGGAAAACACCCGTTCTATTTCCTGCCGTGCGCCCCGCTGCTTCATACGTAGCATTACACTGTTGAGTCTTCATAAGAGCATCTCAGAAATATTTCGGGGAAGCTTACGCATTTTCAATACTTACCAAGGAGCTCTGAGCACTGAAACTCGCAGATACGCTAGGTAGGACGCGTTACGCACGATCGTCAGAGCGGTGCTCTCTGAAACAGAGTTATCGCTCTCCTCGTGTGTTGTAAACTTGTGTGGGATAAAGCTTGAAATTATTCAGAGCTGTCGGCATCTGAATAAAAACACGCTTTTTAAGGCCCCAGAGCATCAAAGCGGGCGATTTCTAGCAAAGGCACTGCTGCCAGTCACAACCGGACGATCGCGGCGCGCATGTAGCAGACGACAGAGGAGCGGGTCCCTCAGACGTCATATCCAGGGGGCGCCACTCAAATATCTCACCGTCATTTCGCGCAGTGCCCAAAGTTGAGTATAAATTCCTCCCGCTAAGATAAAAACTACTTAAAATACACTAAATGTGTAATAACGCTACAGTTCGAACTATTGAAAAGTTTATTGTTGTATATGGTCTATATTGAGTAACTCTGCGCAAAATAACGACGGTGCTATAAAGCCAGATCATATGAGCCAATCCAATCCACTAGTCATGACCTTCGGCGTTCAACGGGTGCAACGCATGCAACGGCCAGACGCGTGCTGCGCCGTTCAGTTTAAACGTGTTACAGTATGAGAGCCTTGAATGTTACTCAAATGTCTACTGTTACTACTGTGAATGAAAGAAGACTGTGTGCAGCCGTGTGAATTGTGTTGTGAACTTAATTCGTCTGGAAGAGCTCAGCGAGCCGAAAGCGCGACGACAGTTGTCACCGATGCAACGCTATTTAGACCGTTGCAGTTGCGACCTTGTTCATCGCCTTCCCCTCGTGAGTATTGTGCATTTCAACGTCATTACTAATGAAATATACGGTTTATTAGTTTTGCCAGCATGTCTCTGAAAAGGCATATGGGTTTTATACGTTGTTGCTGCGTTGTGGGAAACGTGCCTTCGAAATAAAGCGGTGGCGTTACAGACGGGGCGGGGCGATAAGCAGATAAACGCTTGCGCGTTGTTCACCGCAGAAGCACAACGTCGCATCTCATCGCGAACGCGGCCACAACACACACGATCGTTCGCTTGCCTGGCTACAAAGCTTTGTTTGGACAGTCAGCGATGTCACGGCGATACAGAGCTGTGCGAGGGAGATGTGCTAAGCACTCGTAAAGCAAGGAACGTTCTCCATCGGAGGCAAATTACTGTCGACAGAAAGGCGGAACCGTGAATGCTTGTCGCGCTACTTTCCGCCTGTTAGAAACGCAAGCGGCCTTACGTAGGCACGCTATTTCGCTTCCGTTCGCCAAATGCAGAAGCGGCGTAACGTACTGCGCATGCGCAGTGAGAACGACGCAAAGAATAAGCGTTCGCTAACTTTTTGCATACGGTTGCGTACGTTATTCTAAAACTCTCTAGTTTCCGCCCCGTCCGCTCCATTGGCCTACGCCTTCCCTCGAACCTACCAGTCGAAGTTCAAACTCCTGTGAAGCGTGCCTCAACAAAAGCAGTTGTTGGTGACGCGATCTTCAATGGATTAACAGCGCACGTAGACGAGAACATAAGAAGAGAAAATAGGACAAAGCGGTGAACTCGAGTTTTATTCAGACACGAAAGACATAAACCAGGACACATCCGATAGGAATGGCAACACCACCTGACGTAAACATCATCTTGCGCCCTGCCAGCTACACCGGTTGCTCCTACTGGCTCCGCAATGCTGATTTGCCAAAGTGGACTAGCTGTGTGGAGGTTTTGGTCCATACTCTTTAGCACAGCCTCGTTTCCCACTCGTGCTGAAGGCACAACGCCTCAGAAGTGTCATCGGGATTTGTTTGCATTCGCAGCGTAGAAGGCGCCTTTTGTACAGTCAGTAAAAAAACAGAACGAGAGATTGTGCACCTGAACGGGAAAACTCTGATGTGCAGCAGTGATGTAATGAACACGAGTGGCAGGAATTTTCATTGTTATATCCTGTGCGTATATATTTCTGCGATTTGGGCAGAGAAACTGTAGAATGACAAAATTTGTGCGATGATACTCAGCACGCCATGGAACGGAAGCGCCCAACCACTAAGTGCGCAATTGAACGGAAGATGATAGGTATAACATTAAGCGACAAGAAGAGAACGGAGTGGATCAGGGAACGAACGCGTGTTAATGACATATTAGTAGAAATTAAGAAATGGAGGTGGGCAAGGCTTGTAATGCGAAAGAAATATAACCGTTGGTCATTAAGCGTAACAGAGTGGATCCCTAGAGAAGGCAAGCGTGGCAGGGGGCGGCAGAAATTAAGTTAGATGGGCAGATCAGGTGAAGCTTGCGGGGGTAAATTGTTTGCAGTTAGCGGAGGACCGGGATAATTGACGATCTATGGGAAAGACCTTTGCCCTGCAGTGAGCGTAGATTGGTGGGTGAAGATGATGACTCATTCCTAAAAGAACGCAAAAAAACTCAGCTCAGCCTCAAAGAATGCAATTGTAACTTTTGTATTTTTAACACGCCGTTCTGCTGAATATAGCAACCTTGTTTTCGCGCAAGTTGGTGTCTCTTTTATGTCTAGCGCTGAACTGCAAATGCAACACCAAACTCGTAACAAGACTGACTGCAAACTTTCACTTGGGGAAGGCCTACCCCAATAGCATTGCTATACAGTCAATTCATCCCACCTATGCAACGAGCAAAGCCTGCTGTATGCCGTAAAATTGAGCCAGTATCAATTGCAGATTGCGTGTATCATGTTTTACTTCACGTGCGTCTTGTTTGCGTCCTGATTATCCCGTCTACCAGTCACGTTTCTTGTTTGCCTAAATGCCACCTAAGTCTTTATATTTTGCATGTGCTTCATTGCTGAGACGAATATTTTTAAACTTGTTTATCTCCTGGTGCAAGCCAATGCCATCCATGCCCCACCCTTCACTGCATTGTAGGATCGTGCGGTGTGGCCTCATTAACTGTATATTGATGCAAAGTTGAATTGTAAAAATATTCGGCTGGCTTGTGTTCAGGGCCTAGTAGGTGCAGTAATAACCAAAGTGAGAGGGGGAATCTATTATTTTGGTTTCATTCCTACCTGTTTTTAAGCAATGCCGCAGCCACCACTGTCACATGTCCGTTGTTTAAACGCTAACGTCACTGAAAGAACATAAGCAAAATGCACTTCATTTAATGAAAGCCTGCCAAAACAACTCACTACAATAAAATTCTAACCTCAGAAATTCGAATACAGTGGCCACTGGAAATTTTACATAGAGTTTAAATTAAGGGAAGTCTATGTTTAAATTTGAGGGTCTTGCACTACCTTGATGTTTCCTGTTGCACAACGTATATTTCAAATAAAAATGTAGGCCTAACAAGACAAGCGAACAAGACGAGTTTTTCAGTGATGTGCTTTTGAAGGTTTGGTTATGCATATATACCAACTAGCCCACCTCGCCATTGTGCTGCAGGATGTACGTCCATGGCAGAGACGCTGTCCGGGTTTGTGCATGTTTCCTTTTGCCACATTTTGTGGACATGGCTTCATCGGTGTATATATTGTCACTTCACTCAAAAAAGACGCAGAAAAATATTTTGCAAGTTCAGGTCGGACCCGTAGCTGGGCTAAAATGTCCTCAGACTCCCGATTCACGAAATATAGTGCGTATAAATAGTGGTACCTCACATTAGCAGTCATAATTTTAAGGTTGCCTTAGAAGTGCCAATGCTGGCATTAAATTACATCGACTCCGATCGACTCCGTTCTCTTCCTTTCCCTTAATGTTACACCCATCATCTAACGTTCTACGGCCTGCTAAGTAGTCCCTAATTTCAGTTAGACCCTTTTATTGAGCCTGGAAGTATCTGCCCCGTAGGTGAGTACCGGTAAGCTGCAGCTGTCATACACTGTAGTTTTCAAGGACAATGGTAGGCGGCCACTCTGTATTATACCAGCCTTAAAAGCTGTATTAACAACATAGATTTTCCTGTACCGATGCCTAGATTGAAGAACTGGATTGCAAGGGAGGTGCTACTGCAACAGTCCACAAGGCGCCTGCTCGAGCTACTTTTGACGGTCAACTTGGCGCAGGAGTTCTCCTGGTTTGGGAAAAAGAGAAGCACCCTTTTTTCCACCTGCGAACGACATCCTGAATTCTGTGTAACTAGATATCTTCGTGTTGTTACAGACATCAAATTCTTTCATTAGACATGTATAGGGCCCAGATTTTTATTGTCAGTCACATCCTGCGCAAATATCAACATTGTCGACAACCTGCGGCTTCTTAGTTTTATTGCTAGAAGAGGCATTTAATTTCCTTCAGCCTTTGGATCATGAAATTTCTACTCACTTTCCAACCAATCCGGTCCGCAACTATTTTGACAGTTTCTGGCACCACAACGAAGAATGAAAACTGTTCAAGAATCCCTACCATAACTGATGATGGAGGCATGCACCATAGAACCACCATTGAATTATTTCCTTGCTTCGATGCATTTTTATTTTGTGTTATTGTTCCTTGAGCGTATCACTTGGTGTGAATCATGTAGTTGTGTATATCTGTCTTGTTGTAAATATTATTCAATCATTTCCGTGTTCCCCGTTTTTTCGTTTGTTGCCAAATCATATCACTTTGTGTGAAATATTGAAATAGTGTAACATTGTATTGTTTTCCTATCCAGACTTGAATAAGTTGTTGCTAAAGTTTTTTGTTGTTTTATTGTTGTCCTGCCATTTCGCTAAGTGTGAATTATTTCATCACGTAAATTACTACTGCTCTTGTAACCGCCGTACACTCATTTCTGTATACTCACCTTTTCTAGTGTCTATAACCATTTCCCTAGGTGTTGGTTTGTTTAAATTATCTCAAATTTGTATGGCACTCACACCCACCACTCAACACTACGTTTGTGTTTCCAAGGTGCTTTTGGTGTATTGTTCCACAAATTGTTCACTAGATTTGAACTATTTAGTTCCGTAAATTTGCTTTGTTTTTGTAACCACCATTCAATCATTTTTTTTTGTTTCCACACTGTTTTTTTTTCCACACTGCTGTTTTTCACCCATTTCACTTAATGTGAGATACTTCAAGTTGCATAACTATCTTGTGCTTGTACGCTGGGTTTACATGTCATGTTTGCTTTTTTTCTATTTTTGTCAACCTTTTTGCTGTGTTTGACTTATTTAATTTGTCATGAATATTTTTACTATTCTTGCAAATATACAATGTGTACCCTGTGGGCCAGGGCAAATAGGAATCAAAATAAACTGGTTGTGTTGCGAAAGCATATTACATAATTTTGTGAAGTCAACATAAACTGTGTTACTGAACTCTTGCGTTTTATGTGTGCATTAAAAGCTTTCTTACTACCCAGCTACACTTACTTACATCTAGGTTGGCAAGACTGTCATTTTATAGTTTAATTTTTGAATTGTTTCCCTGATAGTTTATTTTCAGAATGCCTGTACAGCCATGCTGGTGGTACAATTCGATGACGCTACTGTTGTTGCCTTAGTGCCAAGGTCACTTGTGCTGATCAGGACTGGTTTGCTGTTACTTACTGCCACTTGTTTTCGATGCGACATTTCTTGTTTAGAGCAGTGCTTCGTGTGCTTCTGCAAGAGTGTGTGGTCAGCTTGTTACTTCACATATAAGACTTCATGCAGTATGCAGCTCTTCAAAAGTGGAAACATTTTTCTAGAAACCAGGTGACAAGTAACAGCAAACAGTGCTGAATAGCTAGTAAGACATGTATTTGAAATATTATTGCCTACAACACGTAGGCAGCCTTGAAAAGGGGGCTGGCCAAACATCGAGATACAGTATAAAGAATGTAAATTTCCATTATACAGGTTCATCTCTACAATATCATACTAACGTACACTAGTCATGAATATAACAAACTAATGCTTGTGCCGAAGACAGAAAAAGAATGTAGAACAGACGTCTATAAACGTCTTGCATGCGTACCACTACAATATCCATACGACGTACCACTAAGGTAACGTCCCGCAAACAGCGTATAAAAGTACCATGAGACGTCTACAGTACGTGATCCTTCGTGTTATTTGGATGGGTTTTTTGCAGTTGTGGGGACGTTGATTATATGTAACTCTGACCCCAACAGTACGTCTCCTGGACATCTGCAATGTCTATTGCTGACGTCTCCGGGATATCTGAACGACGTAACGTGGTTTGCTGGGCTGCTTTGGTTGGGTCTCGTTTGGACTATGGCAGTGTGGTATATGGGTCGGCGACTAAGACAGCCTTGCGAATTCTTGACCCAGTGCTACATTTGGGCCTTCGTCTTTCGTCGGGTGCTTTTCGCACTAGCCCTGCTGAGAGTCTTTATGTCGAGTGTAATAAGTGGAGCCTTGAGAACCAACGAACATACATGGACTTGCTTTATGCTTTTAAAATTTCATCGCTGAATAATCATCCTTTTTATCCTGTCTTTAATGATACATCAACATCTCTGCTCTTTGTAAATCGCCCATCCGTTCCTCTGCCCTTTTCACTTAGAGTGAGAGAGCGAGCCTCGGATCTCAGTGCTTCGTTTTTAGACGTGTACAGGTCATCCTTTTGTAACAGTTTACCACCTTGGCAAGTTCGCCCTGTGTCGTGCGACCTTTCTTTTATGAGACTTGATAAAAATCGTGTACCACGAGCTGCAATACTGCAGCACTTTCTGTCTTTGCAGTTTAAATACACATGTGCGGAATTTTATAGTGACGCTTCTAAAACCTCCACTATGGTGTCGTGTGCTGCTCATGGTCCAAATTTTAATGCAGCCAGAACCATGAGCGTGCACACAACAGTTTTTTCAGCAGAAGCGTATGGAATTTTACTGATTGTACGACACATTCTTGAAAATCAAATTCCCAATTCCATCATCTATACAGATTCTTTGAGTGTTGTTCGCGGACTGTCATCGCATACACCCCCCAAAAACCACATAGTTAATCTTGTATTTAACACTATCATGTCCGTGTATGCCCAAATGCATAAGCTGATCCTCTGCTGGGTCCCAGGACACGCAGGGATCACTGGGAATGAGTTGGCAGACGAGAGGGCCGCTGCTGCTGCACTCAGGAACACTGTAGACATTACAGCGATACCCTACACAGACCTTAAGCCACACATAAGACAACACCTGCGCAGAACATGGCAAACACACTGGGACGAACAGACAGACAACAAACTACATGTAATAAAGCCACACTTGGGACGGTACACATCTGACTCACACAACAGACCCACGGAAGTCGCCTTGGGTAGGCTGCGGATAGGGCACACCCATGCGACGCACTCGTATCTGCTGACGGGATCTCCTAGACCCCAGTGCAGCAGGTGCGGAGAGGCCCTATCCGTAGTGCACATACTAATCACATGCAAGGCACTTCACACAACACGACACAAACACTTCAGAGAACTCTACAGACAACATATTCCCCTACATCCATCGTTTTTTCTAGGTGACGATGCCATTGTTTCTGTGAAACGTGTGTTTGAGTATTTGTTAGACGTCAAATTTTTAAACCTCATTTCCTATCACGCATCATGAAATCTGGCCCTATACACCAGCCATGCTCATTGTCGTTTTGTAATTTCACTTTTGTTTTTGCTGACATTACTTAGTTTTTTAAGTTTCACCCCTCATATATGACTATTGTTTTGGCGCTCTTTGCCCCAGTTGGCCTTGCGCCATAAACATCCAACCATCATCATCATCACAAGTCACATGCTACAGGACGAAGATGCCATGGTGCTACAAGATCAGTGTGAGATGATTTGAATGTGTCTAAGAGGGAGACCTCATCAATAGTCACCTCGTCCCTCACTCTCTGCGAGAAGGGAACGGAAATTGATGGGCGGTTTAAAAAGAGTTTAGTTGTGGATGAATCATTAAAAACCGGTTTAAAGGGATGGTTATTCATTGATGAGATTTTGGAGGCATATAGGAGGTCAACATAAGTTCGCTGGTACGCTAAGCACCATTTGTCACACTCTGCATAAAGACTGTGGACAGGACTGGTACGGAATGCCCCACAAGACAGGCGAAGCCCCAAGTGAAGCACTGGGTCGAGCATTTTAAGTGCTGTTTTTGTGGCTGACCCATACACAACGCTTCCGTAGTCCAACCGTGACCCCACCAACGCGGCATAAAGTCGAAGCAGGAGTTGTTTGTCTGCACCGTACGATTGGTGAGACAGGACTTTTAGAATATTCATTGTTTTTAGGCATTTTTGTTTGAGTCGTTTTATGTGCGGTATGAATGAGAGTTTCTCGTCAAACACCACACCCAAAAACTTGTGCTCTCTTTTTACTGGAATCGAGTCACCAAAGAGTTTTAAGTCGGGATCGGGCAGGATGCCCCGCCTTTTTGAGAATACAACGCAGGTACTTTTAGAAGGATTAAGTTTAAACCCATTTTCATCTGCCCAACGAGAAAGTTTATTTACCCCAAGCTGGACCTGACGTTCACAAATGGATATGTTACATGATTTGAAAGATATTTGAACGTCATCTACATACATCAAGCAGGATATGGTTGGCGGCAGTGCCTTTCGGAGAGAGTTCATCTTAACTATAAACAAGGTGCAGCTCAATACGCCACCTTGAGGCACGCCATTCTCCTGCACGTGAACGTTTGAAAGTGCCGAACCGACCCTGACACGAAATGTTCGTTCGGACAGGTAACTTGAAAGAGTATTAAGCATGTTACCTGTCACACCATAGTATTTTAGATCTGCAAGAATGCCATAACGCCATGCCGTATCATAAGCTTTCTCGATATCAAAAAATACGGTCATGCAGTACTGTCTGTGTATAAAGGCATCCTTAATGTAAGATTCCAGTGCAACTAATTGATCATTTGTGGATCGCCCTGCCCGGAAGCCTGCCTGGCAGCTCTCGAGAAGACCGTACTCAAGGAAGTACACGAGCCTACGGTTTATCATCTTCTCGAGGAGCTTGCACAGGCAGCTTGTCAGAGCAATGGGCCGGTAACTAGAAGGAGAGGAAGAGTCCTTCCCTTCTTTTAGGAAAGCCACTACTATGGCCTCCCTCCAAGAGCGAGGAATGTGCCCCGAAAGCCAAATCTTGTTATATAGGTGGAGGAGTGTTAGAAGAGTGTCTGAGTGTAGGTGCTGTATCATTGTATATGTGATGTTGTCTGGGCCTGGAGCTGAGGGTTTACAAGTGCTCAGAGCGGTCCTCAGCTCATGAAGTGAAAACTCCGAGTTATAAGAGGAGGTTGACTTATCATTATCACGTAAAGTCTTCTTTTCGGCCAATTGTTTGTGTTTCATGAAAGTGCTAGTGTAGTGTGCTGAACTGGACACGTGTTGGAAGTGTTGTGCGAGTGTGTTAGCCTGGTCTTCCAGTTTGTCCCCTGTTGTACTGACCAGGTGCAGGCTGTGTGTCTGTTGTCCTTTTAGTTTGCGTATTCGTGTCCAGACTTTGCGAGAGTCAGTGTAAGAGTTTATGGATGTTACGAATGAGCGCCAACTCTCTCGTTTTGCCTCACGGCGCACACGTTTTCCCATCGCCTTAGCCCTTTTGAACAATAAAAGGTTTCCCGACGTGGGGTACCTGCGCAGGATACCCCACGCCTTGTTCTGGGCCTCTCGCGCCCGCCTACAGTCCTCATTCCACCACGGCCTCCGCTGGTTGCGCGGGGCACCAGAGGCGTGGGGAATGGACTTTTCGGCGGCGTCGAGGATGTGCGCCGTGAGGAGTTGGGTAGCTTCTTCGACGTGTAGGTGTCCTACGGATGTGTGGTGTAGTTTGGATGTTTCTGTAAATGTATTCCAGTTATCTCGTGCTTCATTGAACCTATTATGGGAAGATGGAGTGCATGGGCCTTTACCTATGTATGTTAGTGAGGTGGGGAAGTGGTCACTGCCATATGGGTCAGTGCCCACACCCCACTCGAGAAGAGGAAAGAGAACTGCGGAGCCAATCGCCAAGTCAAGACATGAGTATGTGTTGTGTCCTATGTTATGGTATGTAGGCTGTTTATTGTTGAAAAGGCATGCTCCTGAAGATGTAAGGAATTTCTCTATAAGGCGACCTCGGGCATCCGTGCGAGAAGAGCCCCAAAGAGTGTTGTGAGCATTAAGGTCGCCTGTAAGGATGTATGGTTCGGGCAGCTGGTCAACCAGCGCCTCGAAGTCGGAGCTCGTAAGTGCAACATCAGGAGGAATGTATATGGAGCATACCGTTATCAACCTATTAAATATTATTAAGCGTATTGCTACAGCCTCAAGGACGGTGTTCAAGGTGACAGGGTGGCATGCTAAGGATTTGCGGGTGATTATGGCAACACCGCCAGAAGAGTGTGTGCAGCCATCCCTGTCTTTCCTGTATACCATGTAACTATTCAAGAAATTTGTGTGTTTGGAATTCAGATGTGTTTCCTGGACACACATTATACTTGGCTGATTGGCATGCAGAATCTCATAAACGTCGTCAAGATTATTCAGAAGGCCTCTGCAGTTCCATTGAACAATATTTTCTCTTCCCATTATTATGTGTTCAGAGCTACTGGAGTGTGACTATTTATGTAGGGTCTTTCGGGGCTTGGACTCTTGGAAGGGGTTTTCTGGCCTTCTCTACTGACCTGGACGTCGCAGCCCGTTCCTTCCGCTGCGATGAAAGCCGGAAGGGCTCGACGTCCATGTCGTCATCTGAAGGCAAGGGGGTGCCCAGCGGACTGGGCCCCCTTGACGTGGTACCCTTTCGGGTGTTCTTTGCCTGTGCTGCCAGTGCCGAAGGCGTGGGGAGCACCACAGATGGCACAGGCAGTGAGGCGGGGGAGGGGGTCGCTGCGACTGCCTCCGTCTCCATCTCGTCCGGGCCCTCGCGTGTGCTTCGGGCCGGTAGAGAGGGGGAAACGGTGGGTGCAGCAGCATCCCCACCGGACGTGGATGCCACCACAGCCGCTGCTGGCTCAGCGAGCGGTGCGGAGGCGGGTTGGGCTGCCAGAGGCAACCCAGGGGGGGGCGGGGGCGGGACCAAGTCCGACTCGCGGTACTGGGTCCCCGCCGAAACCAGACGCCGCTCCGCCCCCCGGCGAGCTGCGTCGGCGTACCTCCCCTGAGGGAAAGAGGCGAACCTCTTCCGCGCCTCTGGGAAAGTGATGTTTTCAGTGACTTTGATGTTAATGATTTTCTTTTCTAATTGAAACTTTTCGCATTTTCTGGAGTAGGCCGCATGTGGACCCTGGCAGTTTACACAAAGAAGTTGTTGCTCGTTGCAGTTTTCGGCCGGGTGATCGTGCTGGGCGCATTTTGCGCAGGTAAGTCGGCCGCGACAGGTGTTTGTGCCGTGCCCGAACCGTTGGCACTTGAAGCAGCGCCGTGGGTTCGGGATGTAAGGCCGGACTGAACAACGAATGTAACCTGCGTTGATGAATTCAGGAAGGGTCGCCTTGTCGAAGGTTAAGATGAGGTGCTTTGTCGGTATTTGTTTATCGTCTCTGCGGATGGTTATGCGCCTGACCGCTGTTACGCCCTGACTACGAAGGCCCTCCAGCAGGTCAGCTTCAGATTCATTGATTAGGTCATATTCGGAAATCACGCCCTGGGAGCTGTTTAGGCTGCGGTGGGGCGTGACTCGGATGGCCAGATCGGTGATGCGGGTTTGTGCAAGTAGTTTATCAGCCTGATCCTGGCTACTGACTTCAACAAGGATTTCACCGGTTCTTTGTTTTTTGGCTTTATATGATTCGCCGATGACACCTTCAAGAAATTTGGAGACGAGAAATACTGACTTTGAAGCAAGAGGGTTCAACTGGTCAACTGATTCTATTACTAAGAAGCGAGGGTAGTTGTTCGGTTTCGAAATACTCAAGTTGGGAAGTGGTGGGAACGAAGCTTCGGTGCGGCCCCTTTTCGGGGGCCGATCACGTTTGGGGGGGGGGGGGGTTTGGAAAATGCCATATGATACATTGGAAAGCAGGGAGACGGGGGTACTTTCTTCTTTGACCTTAACCTGGTAGCCAAAGAGGTCCCGGAGCTCCCTGCCTGGTGAACAGACAGGGAGCCCATCCGCCGGAGCTTGACCTGGGCTCCGACGGCCACCGTTCGTGGTTTCTAACCCTCCACCTATAAACACATCGCCACGGTTGGATCCAGCTTATGTTTGGGGGCTCGGGGTCCGCGGTATCGCCACTACCGTCACCAAGATTGCTCAAGGTGCCCCGTGCGGGGCACACTGCGAAGAGTTACGCTTGTGTTCCACTTTTTGGGAAGTGCGTTCATTGCTTAGAAAAGGAAAAGTTCACACATGAAATGATAGCCGTACTTGAAATTGAGTGTTTAATAATATGTGCATTAGAGACCCTTCAGTTGCACTCCCAAAAAAAGAAATCGAGTATCGAAACCTTGCTATGTAGCAGGGAAGGGGCGAGATGACGTGTTGGTTTCGGTGTGCTTTTAGCCTTTTCATTGGTTGTAATCGCATTGGTATGTTTATTCCTTGAATAAACAATCAGTCACAGTTCAGTGCTTTGTCCTGCCTTTGTTCATATTGCTTTGTAAGACCCACTTTTCATTATGCAATACGAACTAGCTTACCAACCCATGTTCTTAGTGCACCACCAAATCTTAACATTGGTGTTTCCGGGCATCAGCAGCAAGGCTTGTTAAGTTAACTTGTTTTACTTACACCTAGGGTAACTGCTAACAGCAGCTTGGGACACTATTAAAAATGGCATGATGAGAACATGTCTATCAAGAAACACTTTATTACATATCAATAAAACACCACCCAACAGTTCACAATGTAATTACCCACCAGTTAAATATTAGTGATAGTTTGCAGTAGGTCACAGGAGCACTGATGCAGTCTGCCGATTCTCTGTTGTTGTCACTTCTGCATTACTACTTGGAGCTAAACAGAGACAAGGAGCCTTGCTGGGGTACAAAAAAAATTACACCCATCTCCCCGAAGGGAACCATGAGTAGGATGCGGAGTGTCATGGGGGTTCCGTTTGCGTTTCCGTTATGTTTAATTGCGTCAGCGCACCCGCTGACGGGACTGTTGCTTCCATCCTACTTCATCTGAAGAAGCACGGAGTCAAGCGAAGCAAGCGCAGCACTGAACGCGCGCTCCGCGCGCTCCCCCTTTATATTCACAGCTGTAGGAGAGGAGACTACAAGAGAGAGAGCCGCGCATGCGCGCGAGAGAGCTGAAGCGAACGGAGGAGGAGCGCGCGCAGACGGTAGGAGAGGAGAGGAGAGTACGCAGCTGTTTGGAAAGGAGGAGATGAGCGCATGCACAGATGGTGTGCGGACGGTCGCCAATCTAAAACATGGAAACACCATTTTTTCCCATTCCATTCGGTTTTTGTGTGTGGGTGCTTCCACTTGTAACCTTCCATCCTTTGTGTTACGATTGATACACATAGCCATGCCCTATTGTGCACAGTTAATCTAAAGCAAGGGTGTGAAACACCCGGGCCACATGTCGCCTGCAGACCTTTTGATTTTTTTTGCCTTTTTATGTATTAAAGGATCACCGTGAAACTAATATCAGTGCCTAGATTTTAGTAATCCTGGAGATCAGTACTGATATGTTTCTCGAATGGTGACACCAAATTCCATACAGAAATGACCAAGCATATTTACAATGTGTGGAAAAGGACTTGTTTCGTTTGAACGGCAGCATTAGGTGACAATTTGTTTCACCCCCCTCCCCCCTGCCTTTCTTGCATTGCAACCTTCCCATGCGGGACTGAACTTCTTGACTGTGGCTTGCTTGCTCACTGATGTGAGTTGAGACCTCTCATGTCACTAACTAAGATGCACAATTTTTTTTTGCACAAAACATTAACAACTCTTTAAAACTTGCATACTACGACGACAATCATCAATGTCAGTTTGGACAAAAAAGGGAAAGAAATACTGACATTGGGCAGCATTACAAACACCCTGTATTTTTTGTGAAGACACAGAACTAAGCTGAAGAACGTTTACTAGAGCAGCAGCAGCAGCATAAAATGGACAGTGGTGTAACAACTGACAAAAAATAACCTACCTAAACCATTGGAATCAAACTCGCGAGCGTAGCAGTTCAAAATTGGGCTTGATGTCTTCATCTAGACTCCCATTGCTTTAGGCTCGCAATGGGTGCTGCCATTCACTGCGTGGAATAGCATTTCACATTATGGAAAATTCGGAGGGCTTATTTTACCCATTACGGCACATCAAAACTTTCTCACCGCCAAGAAATTAGGTAAATCGTCGGTCAACAGTCCAGGAAACAGCTTTTCATGTCTACAGGAGCAAAATCCTCATAATGTTCTGTTTGAACAGAAGAGTGCATTCATACAGATGACCAGGGCTAAAATCTTCATGACAGAACATAACTGTAAATCACACAATGAAAACCAAAACATCTGTGCATTTAGATACTACAGCGAAACAAAAAATTGCATCAATAAGTCAATCATCAGGAATTTCACTACCTGGTACAGTAGCCTGTGCATTGTGCTGTTATGCCCATCGCTGGGTAGTCCCTAAATCGTACTTCCAATAAATACACATGATTTGCGACGATTTTAGATGCCCACCACAAAACATTTTTTGCACACCCGTTACACACCACACTAACCATGCATTGCATCCTGGCTGTCTTAATGGTCATGTTCGCCTTCTAACCAGTGGCTTTGGATGCCTGCTGCTCTTTTCACTGTTGCCCAGTATTGGCATTTCATTGCGGCCATTTCCATTCCATCCTCTTCTGTGTGGCTAAGGTGTTGTGCTGCTGGGCCCAAGGACATTGCAGGTTCGATTACCAGCCACTTTTCTGACAGAGGCGAAAAGCAAAAACGCCCGTGTCTGAGAGATTTCGGCGCACGTTAAAGATCCCCCCCCTCCCCGCCCCAGGTGGCCAAAATTAATCCGGAGCCTTCCACTACGGCGTGCCTCACCCACATATTTCCCACACAATAAGGGAAACTGCTAGACAGTGTTGTCTCAGCCAAACTGATGCACACGGCTTGCTGGAAAATGCCTATTCGAATGGCACAACTGACTGGCTCAGATTTGCTAGAGCTGCGCACACAGCTACAATTTTGTCTAGCTGGGTGAGCCTCTCGTTGTGCTTCACAGTCACGAGATCAATTGGAATAGTGCTTGACAGGATTCGGTATCGTCCTCTAAGTAGCCCAATCAACCGTTCTACATGAATGCGGACATTAGCCAATTTTCGAGGTTTTTGGACGTCCCAAGCCGATAACTGCGATTTCCCCCTAGTGAAAGCCGGCATTTCTAGCTTGGCTGAGTGGATGCCAACAGCATCACCTATTGTGAATCCTCTGTCAGCCAACACTGTGTCACCTGGTATACAAGGTGATTTAAGATGCTGCAAGACTCGGTAAGGCGCCTGTCGCTGGTCCGACCTCCCCAACCCTCGGAAATGAAAGTGACTGCACCTTGCGGCGCAATTCCAATTAGGTACTTGGCAGTATTATGGTGCTTATAACGCGACCATGTTTGTGCTCTAGGAAGAATGGAAGAGGGCCGCTCCAGAAATATCTCGAAACAATCAATAATTACGGCAACATGATTTTTGAATGCCTTGCGAAATGAGACTGGCATGGTCTTGCAAAGTTCTTCACGCTCTGGCCAACGTACGAGGCGATGGAGGCGTACATGCATGAAGTTGATCCAACGATCGAAGATTCGCGAGACTGTGGGTTGACTTACCTAAAAGAGAGAGAGATAAAAAAACAAAAAAAAAAACAAGTCAGTTTCATGCCACGGGGTGGTTTCTAGGTTCCATCTTACACCAAATCGGAACGCCAGGTCCTGGATGGGCACTCCAAGCCTCAACCCGACGAGGGTCAGCATGAACTCCTGGAACTTGCTCAGGGAGTTCCTCGGCCCATGAAAAATTCCCCGTTCCAAGAAGTTGAACAGGGCAAGCAGGATGGCATAGGTTCGCAGTCCAGTGTAGAACTTGATCCGCCTGTCGTCGGATGCCAGCGAGTCCTCTGTCATTTGGAGCAAGTTCACATGCCCCACTATGTCCTGGAGCGCTTTCCTCAATGCGGCATTCTCTGTTACCAGGTGGTCAATGCAGTCAGCGGTCAAATCAGTTTGTGTACCGGTTTCCTGCGTGTTTGAAAGAGGGCACAAATCACTTTGCGTGCCATTTTCAGTTCTTTAAGTCGAACTATTGTGTGGCGTGTGATGACTAATTCGGAGCTCCTTACCGGACACGGTGTTTACTCCTGCACCAGCTGTACACACAGTGTCTGGCTGGGTTTCACTGCCTCTAAAATACCACTTTGTTCCAGGCTTAAGAAAAATGAGGCCGCGGCCGCTTGCGCCGGTGGACCACTCTCCACCTTTACCTTTCATACTATTTTGGTGCCCCCCGTTGTGACTCAGTTTACAGAGCACAAAAACACGTTCTAACGCCATCAGAATGCACGACAAGTGTCCGTCCTGTGGCCAAGCACCTTGAAGCACATTGGTTCAGTTTGGTGCAGCTCAAGAAAAAAGAACATGCAGCAATTTGATAGAAACACAGGCTGTTTTAAAAACCAATAACTAAGCTCATTGTGTAAATTCATTTCACCTAGGCTTGTCTCAAAAAGCCAGTGGAGCAAAACAAAGATTGACAGGTCTGAATAAAGTTAATTTAGTGGGGGCCACATCTTGTTTATATTTCCTTGGAAAAGATTGATTCGGCTAAACAAAGTAGCACAAGGGCCCTACGTATTTTCGATCTGATTTTCCTATTTCAGGCAACTTGAAGTTAATTATGTGAGCACGGTTTCATATATTAAGTAAGTTATGGTAAATGGAATTCCTTTCCTTGCTTTTACAGATTAGTCCCTGCACTGCATCCTCTTTAGCACACTTTTGAATCGAGATCTGACGACTGTAGGGTATGTAGCACCAGTACCAGCAGACAAAGTGACATCCTGAAGGCTGAAAATCCACAGTGAAGCAGCCAGAGTGTGTGATGGAGGATAAACAAACCTTTTTTGTCTGCCTTGAAAGAAAAAATATAAAACCAGTAAACAAGGCTGGCTAGTGTGATAAAATAGCTATTTCAGGTTGTCGTAGCTTTGTTTTGCTCCAGCTCCAGGTAGTCCATGAGCATGGCTCATTGTACGCAGCTACAACGAAGGTTTACACAGTAATAGGTCCATGCGGAAGCAGGGGTCAACACCTTATGCGCTGGCCATGCTAAGTGTACAATGCACAGGGCTGGCTGCAATGCCACTTCAACTTCCTGGCTGTTTGCACGATCCACCTGCGATGGAGCTATCTGTCCCAGTCATGTCCCAGTTGGTTCAGTGGTACGAACTGTATGTTCAAAGTAAATTTGGCCGAGGTGAAATTTGAGTGCAGTTAGCCTTTAATGTCGAGACAAAAAAAATTTGCAGAATAAGGGAGATAAAAATGCTAAAACTGCACCAGCTTTACCGGGAAAAAATATTTCCACGATGAGGAGAATGTGTGTGCGGTGTCACAACCCCACACATAGCCATACTAAAAGTGGAACCCCTTTTTAAAACACATGAATATCGTGAATACAGTGTTCTGCATATGAAATTAAACTGCTTGATAAAACAAATTCTTTGTCTAACGCCAATGTGTGCACAGCAATGCATAGAGGCCTCCTACTAATGTAAATTTCCCCAGCTTCCTTTTTCTTTTTCTTGTGAGGGCGTTAGTTTTGCTCCCGAAAGAGGACACAAGTTTTTGGTAACTGCAAACGCCTGAAACCATTGCTCCATCAGCGTTACCCTGCACATTAGTAATAAGAGCTGACTTGACCTTTCCTGTGCTGGAACATTAGCACTGCAGCAACTGCTAACGTTCTCACGGCCCAAACGCAAGCTTGGTACCCAGTCTGGATGCGAGCAGTCCATAGAAGATTTCCGTGACAAGTCCAGGTTTTCATTGCGTTATTGTAGTGCTCTTGCTTATTAAGGACACATAGTTGGCTAAATGCTGGGTTTATTGGAAGCGAACAGTAAACGTACAACCAAGCGCGAGCGCGCTTCTCTCGCTTCTCCGCGCATCACGCGCCATCGCTCCTGCCGCAAGTGTTTACATTTAGATTTCATTAAAAAAAATCGAACGGCATTCCGACTACACATCTGTTGAAGAGGACGCAATGGCACGTTTGAGGACTACAACTACGACCGACTTGACTACTAGCATTGGCGGACGTCACGCCGGTTTCCAAATTACACCGCGAGACTTCCCGCCGAAGCTAAGGAGCCAGAAAATGCCGACGTAGACGAGGATTTATCACGGCCTCTATTTCAACGCCAAGCCAAAGCGGCGCCTGAAACAGGCTGCTGAAACACTACACTTATGCACCCTGAAAATTGCAAGTATTAGAATTACAACTGACCATTATTCCACTTTCTCCTGAAAGCTCCAGATCTTAAAACGTCGCTTCGAAAGTGCACGGACCTGTTTGAAACATTTTCATCAATCGAGTCGCAAAACAGGCACTGTTGGGACAACTATTAACGCTTTGTTCCAAGCAGCGACTGTGGCTGCACTTACCTGAGACGAAGTGATCACTGCATACTCTGTAATGAGTAGCCGTCCTGTCGCGTGCACGTTCGAGGCGGCGAAACCATTCGTCGTGGCGCTTTGTAGAAAGCTCCAGCGTCCGGCTGCATTGCCCACGGATTATCGCTGGCACAGGGAAGAAGCCGACCTTTCTCACGTTCTCACTCTGTTTTTTTTTTTTTTTTTTTGAATGTGACCTGTTCTTGCATCCAGTGACGATGCAGTTAACCATGACCGCTGGCGACGTCCAAGAACGGTTGCACAATAATTGCTCGAGCACTGCTAGCAAGTGTGCGAACTAGCAAGCGCGCTCAGAACGAATGGCACATCGGGATATCCGAAAACCCGCGCCGGCGTTCTAAGCAAGCGCGTATTTCCCGCGCTGCCATTCGCTCATGCGCTTTCCGTAGTTTCGCCTTTCGCGTTCCGTAGTTTCGCTTTTCGCGTGTTGCTGTGTGGTGCCTATCTCTTGTCTATCGTTGAACGGCTGATGGGGTGCTACTAATGCCGTAGATCGTATGTATTGATTGGATTGATTAAACTTTATTTAGGCCGGCAGAACGACGTTTTTACGCGCCGCGACGCGGGCCTCGGCGTCGTCCTGGTGGCTACTCATCCGAGACGTGAGCTCGCCGTTGCCGACTCGCGAGTCTCATGCCTTGCGAGCGCCCGCAGGACCTGCTGGACGGCCCAGTGTTGATTTTCGTAGGTGTAGCTCCTTGCGGCTTCTGCAAGCCGTGGCGGGATGGGATTTGCTGGCTTAATGGCTAGTCCACCAGCTGTACTGCTCAGCTCGTACGGGCAGAGTTTGGACCAGGAGGCCCGGCAGCGCTACGAAGCGAAAGTAGCCGAGTGCGGCGGCGTAGACCCTCTGTTGTTCACGGATGAGGAAACTTCGTTGATTTCGGTGAGCGGGCACCTTGTACCCAAAGTGGACGAATCAGACATTAAGGACTACTTAGTGCACGCCACCGGCTACTTGACGCACGAAGAATTCAAAGCTGTGAAGTCGCTTGAATCGCACAACTACCTCACCAGTGGCATCGTGCAAGAACCAAAACTGCGACAAGTTGGAGAGCACGTCATTGTGGTCACCAAGGTAACTATTTTGGCATTTAAGATCTACACTGCGAGAGGAAATGGTGTTGGCTCCCTCAGTCCACGAAACTGATCATCTTCGTGGACTGGAGGCTCTGAAATACAGAATTAAGATTTACCACAGCGACAACGTCCGTGTATTTCGCTGTGATAAATCTTAATTCTGTCATATGTACCAACTCACCCAGCAACACGTCTGTCTGAAATACATTTTGTTTTATTATCTTGTTGTCTATCTCTCCTTTGCCTCCCGTATCTTCTCCCCCTTAATTTTTCACATCAGCAGGCGTTCCACTGTAAACCCCTACGAGCGAGAAATTATGCACTGGTGGACCTTCCTTTCCATTGTCTTTGTCAGTAAATTCACGAATTTTGCATGTTCTGTGTGCTAAGTCAAAGTATGCTCATTTACTAGAGGAAGAGGAGCTTCATAAAAATTGTTTTGTAGGGCTGCAGCCTTGCCTCTGTTTTTTTTTAAAGCCACAAGACCTCGTGAGATATTTATGTCACGTTATTTTTCTGGTATCCACCAGAATGAAATCGTTAAATACTACTGCAAGCCATGCAGCAGTCACTTGGTCATATGTGTTGCATGCAAAATGATTCGATGTTATTGTGTTGATAAACATTATTGGAGTGAAAGAAGACGATGTTATGCATTTTTCTGTTTCTCTTTAACCAGGTCCCAGGTCCTCTTTAACCATATCCTCTTTAACCAGGTCCTCTTCCCAGGCCCTTTCTGCACGACAACTTGAGCCGTGGCTTCTGATTCGGCGTGATGGTCTTGTGAAGCTTGCCCACTGCACATGCATGGCTGGACTTGGTGAGGCATGCTCACACATAGGAGCTGTCCTGTACTACGTAAAAGCAGTTTCAAAATTCAACCGTGGCCAAGCAAGCACTGATGTGGAAAACATTTGGCTTCCTGCATTCATAAAAAATGTGCCATGCGCGCCACTTTCAAGCATAGACTTTGCATCTGCAAAGTCCAAGAAGAGACGCCTTGATACGAGCAGCCAGCCTGCAACAAAAAAAAAGGTGCAACTGGTGGACAAGCCAACAGACCAGGAATTTGCCTCATTCCTGAAGGAAGTCAGCAGTGCTGGTTCAAGAAATCAGTCAAGTAGTTCGAAAGAATGTGCTCCATGATTTTGCAGCATGAGCTGATAAGTGAAATCGGGCGATAATTTGTATGAACGGCGCGATCACCCTTTTTAAAGACTGGGACGACACGTGCAATCCGCCACACAGTGGGTACAACACCAAAACGGAAGGAAGTGCGGAAGATAATTACCAGAAACTGAGCAAGGGATTCTGCGTAATGGTAAAAAAAAATTTGGAATATTATCTGGCCCTGGTGATGACTTTAGCTTTAGGTTGAGAAGCATGGAAACGATTCCCTCGTAACCAATAAAATTTGGACTCACGTCTGTAAAATTAGATATCTGGTCGATGCTGTGTCGCCGATCAGTGTCAGAGAAAATGGACTGAAGAAGCGAATAAATGCTACTACATCCGCTTCCTGAAACAGGATATCGGTTTCAGTTTTTTTAAGTTTACTTGTTAAGAGTAGGAAAATAAAGCTACTGGCCAAGAGCACATCAACAGCCTGCTTGGCAGAATCCGAACTGTTTTATTTAAAATGGACCCCTCAAGGCTGAAGTGAGCAACAAAACAGCGCAAGTGACTAGGAACAGTTGCACAATAAACCCTATGCAAAATGCGCCCCGCCATCTCACGTCGACTCCGGTAACTAGGTCCGCCATTTTGGTACGGTCGTTTGAAACCGAAACCAACTAGCAAAACATAGAAGGCGGACATTGACCGCTCTTGGTGATGGACTACAATGCCGGAGCATTGCTTCGTGCCGCAGTGCACGCAATGCGGAAATACCGGTCCAAATGGAGAAAAGGTACGTGAAGTTCCACGCTTTTGAACGAACTTTCTGACGCGAACTATACCGGCGCGAGCAACCTTTGTGACACGCTGGGCGCGGTGCGCTGGGAGCGAATATTTGTCGTTGGTTCGCTAAGCGCGGGATTCCGTAGTCGCTGTCCGCATGAAAAATACAGCTGCGTTGGAGTTCTGTGGTCCAGCCTTTGTATTCTAAATGAAGCCTGAGCGTGCGCCACCTATTCATGCGACTGACAGCTGCGCTCGACCGGGAAAACAGTACCACACGTTGCCAAAATTAGGCTGTTTCTTTACTCGTCCCTGTGGCTCTACGCCCGCTTCATTTCATTGTTAAATGGTACCGCTTAACCCCTACGTGAGCCTTTATCTTACCTAGGGCTGTAAACAAACTTTTCTTGCCGCACTACGCCGTCACAGCGCGGTTGAAAATTTCCTCTATGGTGGGCGCGCACGGTATGGGAGTGTGTTGTTGGTTTCTTTACGTTGCATTTAGCCGCGTGTCGTTGCTGAAGTGGCGAACACTGTTTTATGATGATCTAACGGTGGAAAATTCGAGCTTTTGCACTTGGTTCCCGATTTGCCGGGCTGAAAGGTTTGTTGTTACGTCAAGTTAACTTGGTGCCCATTGTCATTCCAGCAACGATGTATTTACTGTCGAATATTTTGCGACTAAAATACACACTCACTCCTCTAGTTTGTCACATGCTGCATGAATGCCTCCGACGTAATGATAGTGGCCATTGATGTAGGTAGCTGAGACAATTTTCAAGTTTTATTCAAAAAAGAAAAAAAGAAAACGGCCAGAGTTGCATCAGGCCCCCGCGCATCAGCTTGAGTGCTTTTGCATTTTTTTGTATCCACAGTGAAAATCCCAGTAAATTAAACTACTTCGCTGATTTATAGCGCGTGCAGTATAACAAACTGTGGATATCAATGGAACAAAGGGAAGCATTCGCGCACCCCTGCATGCCGCGGTCTAGTAAACACGACGTTGCCCAGCCTCTGCGTGCTCGCTATATGAACACGGCGAAATGTGGCATGACATGAATGCTTGGTGGTGGTTCATAGGTGACCCTTCAGGTGCCATGCCAGTCCTTGTTTCTGTCACTGGGGGGGGGGGGGGGGGGGAGGGTGAGGCCAGCACAACTGGGGCAAAAAACCCATTCCCAAGGCTACCAAGTTTTCTTCAAAGCGCCTGCACGGCACTTTGTTGCTGCTCGCATTGCTTCTGTACTCGACGTGCATCGAACAGACGCATTGGCAAGGGAAGGGAGGGGCCATTTTCTCGCGGGCTTCTCCAGTCAATGTCTTGGACACTCGCTGGCTTGATGACCTGCTGTCTCGGACGTCCCCACTGTTGTGGCAGCTCAGTGCACGCAAGCTCCGGTGGCGCCTCGTAAAACCTTCGGCTTGCAAGAGGGCGAGTAGGTGCACAGCAGCCAGGATGTGACTCCATGCTCCACTGCAACCCGCCGGGCAATCGCACGCTGCCTCACAATCGCCCCACTGTCCGTCTCAAACGTGAGGCACACAACATAGGGCCGGCCCCTTTTCTTCTGGGAGCGAAAGCAACTGCTGACACATGGATGAGGCCTAACCTGCAAGAACACAGAGAGTAACAGTAAATAACACTCAGGGAAGAAGAGGACTAGTCCGCTACAGTTTATGGTAAAGGGACAGAGCAGAAAACAGTGACCGCGAGGAACAGACTCAAAATGACCAGATTTTGTGTCTTGCTTAACACTGTTGCAAGGGCAATAATCTACAACTCAAACAGGAATGATGTCAAAATTGTTTGTCAAGTTCGAGCGTGCAAGTATCTCTGCATGCTTTGTTAATGCATTTTCAAGAGATGGAAGTTTAACATTTAAAAACCTCACCGTGGGTAATGATACCAGTACCCGCATAATCGTGTTCATCATAACTTAAGCAAGCAATAATATGATTATCTGGAACTCACTTCCAGAACCTTTCGAGATAAACAGGTAAACATTCGGGCTATACCGATGACCCATCGAATTAAAAAAAATCTTCTAGTTCAGTGAGTTCGAGCTAACGAGGTTTTTTTGTATTATCTATTCGTGCACACCAAAAACATGCGGTTTAGAAACAAACACAACCACTCCACCGCCAAAAAGGAGAAGAAAGACACACAAACAGATTTTTGCGGCAGAACATGCGCAATAAATAATGAAAACACACACACAAAAAAAGAAAATTCAACGCGTATGTGCGCTTTTGTAGTTGACTTCGCCGCAAAGCGCGATTGCTTTGCGGCAAACGCGCGGGCGGACGACCGTCACGGAAAACGGCCGCAACCTTTCCGTAAACAGCTTCGCCAAAAATCATCCCGTAAATTCGATGTACGGCATTTGAAAATACCTAATCCACCCAGTAGCGGTACGGTCTGGCGATTGTCGCTTTCCTCTTTCAGGGTTACTGCAACAGGGTCGCCGCTACGCGTTTGCATGGTAAACAACGGTGACCAAAGTTCTATACAAATGCTCATACCGGTTAACTCGTGTCAAGAAAAAAACAAAGAAGGATTTACTTACTGCGAGTCGCACGTGTTTGTCCGCACCGATGAAGGCGAGCAATGCGCCTCGGTGGCTAGGCGGCATGCCCTGCTCCGCTGCCGCTCGGATGGGTCTTTGGTGCGGCACGCCGAGTGGTATGAGTCTTCAGACACAGCCGGCAGCGCAGACAAGTCCTTCGTCCACAATCCGTGGTCGGGAGCCGGAAAACGCCGTCCAGTTTGAGCCATACCGCGTTACCGTCACCTACTCTTCCACAGTAAACAATACGAGACTTTCCGATCGGCGCCCGTACCAATATGGCCGACGGTCTCGTTTACATCAGTGTTGCTAGATCACCAAGCAATTTCGCATAAGGTATATTTTTTGTGCTCCAGGAGAAGTCAAAATAATGGCAGTGAAGAAAGTAGTTCTTGAAAACACTTGTCTTAAAGAAGTATAAATAATTCTGACACCCAAGGGAGAGGGAGATAAACATTTATTTATCGTAAAGGGAAATGAGTAAGACTGGTAGCGGTCAGCCTCCCAAGTCCAGGAGTCCGTGCTGATTCCGGTGCCCGGTCGACCATAGCTTGTTTTTGCTCCGGAGCTGAGCTGGTAAGCACAGACTCGCACTGCTTTAGGGTTGTCTGAGTTTAGGGTTGTCTGGGCATGAATGCACTAAGTTGTAGGCAGTGAGAGGGATGTTGCAAGTGCGGAGGTCATGTTATTCAAGTGCTTAAAGTTTATTTTGTTGGTATCATAACCAACAATATTCACGCAGAATAATGATCTGGTTTTTCATACACGAGGTATGCTTGCTTTGGACTACTATGTTCAGCTTATCCTTATACATGCAATCAATCAGGCACCACCATCTGTTCTTGGCTTCCTTGGTTGTCAATAAAACCCTTGCTAAAAGTTTCGGAAAAAGCCAGCTTGTTGCAGAAATGTTAAAAAAAAAGAAAAGACTAGCTTGACAGCGAGAAAATTTGCTACAGCTTTGGGTACTTATTATAATGTGCAGGTTTGCCGTGCTGTTGAGAAAGCAACAAGAGGGCAAGCCAAATCGACGACATGGTTTGCTTTCCGAGCAGGAAGAGTAACCGCATCCAACGCTCGAGCTGCATGCCACACGTCACTGACGCAACCATCTTTAAGCCTCGTCAAGAGGATGTGCTACCCGGAGGCTTCTACTTTTTCCTCTCGGGCAACTGAATGGGGGCACTCCAAGGAGGATGTAGCCAGGAGGCAGTATGTGTCAACTGTGTCATCTTCTCACATCAACTTTGAGTGCACTGCATCTGGGTTGCACATCTGTTCTGAGTACCCTACCTGGCGGCATCACCTCATGGGGTGATTTCCTGCGAGTGCTGTGGCAAGGGTGCACTCGAGATCAAGTGCCCTTACACAGCACAATGTGTCGCGGACGTTTGTAGCGGGACGCAGGGTATTTTGACCCAGGGTTCAGGTGGCCGCCTTCAACTAAACCGAGGGCATCAGTACTTCTATCAGGTGCAGATACAGATGTTTGCCACTGGGCTGCGCTACTGTGACTTTGTAGTGTGGACAGTACAAGACTGCCACTTTGAAAGGATAGAGTTTGACTCTGCCTTTTGCAACGAGATTGTGAACGAATGCCAGCAGTTTTTTGAGCAAGTGTTGCTTCCAGAGATCCTCTTCAAATACTGGACAGGGATGGGGCAACAGCCAAAGGGGGGCGAGGACAAAGACGTGGGGTTCTGCTACTGTGGTGGCACCAGATCGGGAACGATGGTAGAGTGCCAGAATGCAGGCTGCAAAGGAAATTTTTTTCACCTTGCATGCAATAAACTAAAGTGTATACGAAAAAACAAAAACTGGCTTTGCAAGGACTGCAGGCCTAGGTACTCTGGAAAGTAAAATACGAGACTGACCACCTTTGCGATGCAACTTTATTTCAAAAGAGCCTGGAGAATTGGAACAAACATGCTGATCTCGCGTTAGAATCTGTATTGCAATCTGTTAAAAAGTTTTTGCAGCTAAGCACAGTAAGCAAAACAACAAAACAATTTACTATGACAAGTCTCAGAGAATTTTCACTTTTTCAAGTAATGTCTTAAATTTGGTCATAGTTGTAAACATAACCCTCGTTAGTTTGCAGGGAATCTTTATAACAAGTAGCTGCAAGTCTGTTGAATGATATCTGGAACTGCACGTGGATTTTTTAATTTCCTGTTCTTCACAGTAGTGTCATCTAAAGTGATGGGTATGAACAATGAATGTCATTTTCTTCGAAACAGTTCCTTACTTCCTGTTTACAGATTTCTTTTCTCACTCCAACAACTGCATCAGTGAAGCAATTTTGTAAGCCTGCAGCTCGTCGTCTTGTTCAGTTGTTATTAACGTGCTATGTTAGAGAAATCACATCAATCTCATATATCTTTTTAGTTTAAGAGTGTGGCATTACTTTGTGTATTTACCAGAAAACTATTACCTGTCTGTATAATGCCTTTAAATTCATATTTCTTTGAACTGTTTCAACACTTTTCTGTGTATGATACTGTCCAGTTGCTGTGATTTTTTTAACACGAGGAAAATGCAAATATCATTTTAAACAGTGACATCACAAATGACATACTGTGTGCTGAATAAACTTTTTCTGTTGTTGCCCACTAAACTGTTGCCTACTAACAGCTTTGCAGGCTTTGCTTAAAGACCTACAAAAAAAATAAGTAGCAAATAGTGAATTTTCACTATTGTAAACGCGATACCCAGGACTCTGCTGGGAAAAACTCGACATTGTGTACATAGAAGGGAACTTAGTATCTGGCACACAGCATCACTGAAAAGCAATTTACATGCCCATCATGGCATGCCCATTTACATGCCCATTCACACTCACTGCTACATTGTAATTTTTTTTTATTCTAAGCATCCGCTTTTATTTATTCCCCTTGCACTTACGACAGATGCACTTACGGTTGATGCACAAAGATTTGGAGTATTTAACATTCAATACACCTTTTATTAAAATGGGGTGGGAACTAAGAATTGAGCAAATGGGGCAGTAAAAATTGGAACAATTTGTACGGTGAAAGGTGTTGGAGGGCCAGAGACATATGTGATGATAGTTCCAGGGTGCTTACTGCTCCTACCCTTGTTCTACTCTCCCCAGGTAGGAGCTGTGCAGTACGGTCTCCCACTGCTATTAACACTGCAACTTGGTGTGGCTGTGTGAGGACGCTGACATAGCATGTGTGCTAGGCCTGCTTCTTCCTGGCACCTGTGGCACTCTGCAGGGGGAAGGGGGGGGGACAGCTACTGTTACCTGTCCTGAGTAACAGTAGCTGTAGACAATTAAGCTCGGACACCAATTTGTCTGGAGGTGTCTCCAAACCACAGATTCCCGGGAGGGATACAGGCTCAGGTCAGCCGACAGTGGTTGGGGATATCCGTGTAGGACACTACTCTGTTCCTGCCCGACAGTGAGATGAAGCCACCGTCCAGATTGACGTGCGCTTGGTCGGTAAAGCCGCAAGCGGCGTTGTGTGCGGATTCACTCCTGGCCATGCCAAAGAGGGCAGCGGTCCAGATTAGATGTAACTTGCTGGTTCATTTTTCGGGGTCGAAGCCAAAAGTTAGAGGTACGGACGCCTCTTCGGAAATCTGCCCTCGGGAGAAATTTAGGATTGCAGACTTGGAGGTTTTAATTAACAGCGATGCTGTTGAGCAAATCGTTTCTGTATGGTGTCCGCAGCTTTTAAAATACTACAAAAATGCACACCATTCATGCTCGCATGCCTTGATACGTGTGCATAGTTTGTCGCGGATAGTGGATAGGCCACAGATAGTTGGCACGGCCGAGGAAAGGAAGAGGTCGGTGTGCTTCGACAGGCTCGGCGTGCTAAGCATCTGCTAGAGACGATAAGTCATGCTTACAGGGCGGCACAAGAAAACGTTGACCAAAACGACGAGCTCACTCTGGCGTTGCTCAACGTAAGGTAATGAAATGCCATCCCGCCGACGTCAACCACGGCACCACAACGACACTAAAACTCAACTTTGTGTCCGTCAATGATCAAGTCTTGCACGTGAGCGCAAGCTTCCCTGAATTTTTTTACTGTTCTGATTTTTGTGAAGGCCACCATTGCCAGTGCAATGGCTGCTGCTTCATACACCACTGGGGTATGAAGCGGGCCAGAAGCAATGGAGTTTCCCTGGTTAATGACTACAGCAACTAATATTACGTCGAGGCGAAAATAGTTGGCTGCGTCCCTGAAAACCACGTCCTCACATTTAGCTTAGCGTTTGCGCAGAGCTTGCGCCCTGGCCTATCGTCGCTGTAATTGGGGTGCGTTTCACGAGAAGAGGGGGAATGAGGATGCAATCTCAGCGTTGTAGGAATAGCTTTTGAAGGTGAAAAAACCAGCGAAAAAACGGAAGACGTAGAAGAGACGAGACAACACACACGCTGGACTAGCAACTGAAAATTTAATTGAAAAACAGAAACAACCAGAGAACGTCTCGTTGTTTTCCGTTGTCTCGTCTCTTCTACGTCTTCCGTTTTTTCGCTGGTTTTTTCACCTTCAAAATGTACCAACTGGCCCAGCAAGCTGCACTTCTTAGGAATAGCTACTTGTAAAGTCGTGCTGCAAGGAAGGTTAATGACCAATGTGCTTAAAATGCGACTCCTTGTTTGGCTGTTAGCTAAAGTTCGTGCTGCCTTAACCTTTGTAGAAAGTGTACGTCTGAAACTGATCATGGTATGCAGAAAGAGAGTTTTCCTCCATGTTCAAGAACCTTTCCCACGCATGGAATGAGAGATAATGGCTGGAGAATTTCAAGCGTAAGCTTTTTTTCAGGTTTAGGGATGAAAATATTTTTGGCTCTTTTCCACTGTTTCGGAATGTGGCCTCTATCCCAACACATATTGAGCTAATGAGTGAGGGCTTCCAAAAAGTCATAACCTAGATTACAAGCATTTGTTCCTGATGTCGTTTTGCCTAAAAGCACATTTTGTTTTGTGCAAAGGGCCGTAATGGCAGCCGCGTACCTTGCCCGAAGTAATGTTGAGGAGGGCATTATTCCGGCTCGAGTAGGGGGGCAGTACCTTGGCAGCACAGCTTGCAATATGAAGATCCTGAATAACCTTCAGTAGTTCTTTGTCCGTGCTACCAAACTGATAGGGAATGACACTTATGGCGAATTCCATTGGGAGAGCAGGAGCACTCAAAAGCACTCTGAAAGTGGTCTCCTGAGCAGGCGTGTTTAAGTGGTCGAACAGGAGTAGGAGCACTGTCATCCAGTGGTAGTGCGAAACCACTTTCGGTGCTCTGAGAGCAGTTGGGAGCAGTTCGATCTGCTCCCGCTTGAAAAGCGGAGTGAGCACAGTACGAAGGAAGTAACATGACCGTTAACGTCATATCCTCCCCTTTTTAAGTGCAAATGCACTTCTTAAGCGAGCCTGAATCGTCCGCCGCCGTAGTCCGCATAGCAACAGCTGCGGGTGCTCGCGCTCCTCGTCTTCCCTAGCAACGGGGGGAGATGGGCGCGCGCTGCCTGGCCGCGTCCCCATGGCTCATTCTTGTTGTTGTTCCTGCTGACATGGCACATACCCACGTGGGGGATTGGCCAGGAATCGAGCGTGAGAAGGGCTAATGCACCCGCTTAAAGGAGTACTGACACGAAATTTCAAAGCTGAGATCCGCTCTAGCAATCAAGTACAACGACAACACAAATAGGTGTCTGTGAATAAATGCATCTTTCTTTCTTTGTAGTTGTGTGTGTGTGTGGGATCTCTCTTTCGCGAACATTACCGAACCGCGCAAATTCAACTCGTGCATTCGCACTTTCACATTCTTCCCCTCGGGGAAATGCGGGGATTTTTTTTGCGTGCGTGCGTGCGTGCGTGCGTGCGTGCGTGTGTGCGTGCGTGCGTGTGTGTGTGTGTGTGTGTGGGGGGGGGGGGGGGTGGAGCGCGCGGAGATTCCGCAGAGATTGCTGGGATGCCTAAAGGCTAGAATAAGTGGAGCGAACTTTCACGACGAAGTTCGCGCGGCGGGAAATCTGAGCTACCGTACTTATCCAATTCTAACGCGCCCCCGATTCTAACGTGCACCCGATTTTCCTGGCAAAAAAAAACAAAAAAAACTTGCACCTCCGTTTGTAACGCGCACGGAACTTTATAACCCAGACAAACGAATGCGGGAGAAATGGGCGATTTATTTCCCAAAGTAATCTCGCTCATCTCACTCCTCGTCGCTTTCCGCTGACCACAACATCTCGTCCTCGGGTGCCGCCAAGAGCCTTCGCGATGCCACACTTCTGAACGAACATTCAACCATGGTCGATGGGATCGTGGCCCACGCCTCGCACGCCCATCCCGCAAGCTTCTCCAGAGCCGCACGCTTCAGCCGACCGCTCATTTTGAACGCGTGAGAGCCGCTGGTGCCATTGCTGTTATCAAGTGCACAAGTGGAACGATTTGACGATTTGTGTGAACGCCGATAGAGAACCATAGGCGCTTGTGCTTCCTCCGTTCAAAAAATTGTTGCTAAACATGGAGGAAGTCTTCCTCCATGTTGCTAAAGGCTTTGGCGCCATCTTGAGATGGCGATGGCGATGGGTGGGACGAAATTTTCGCTGTTTCGGTTTCGTATCCGATTCTAACGTGCATGCGATTTTTCAGCCTATTTTTCCTGAAAAAGAGTGCGCGTTAGAATCGGGTAATTACGGTACATGGAGCGACGACATGGCGTGCGCCGCCGCGCCGCCGCTGGGCTGCTCTAAATTAAAGCCCCTCCGCCGCGGCCCTGCCCATAATGGAGGGGCTTTACTCTCACTGAACTCCATGCCCAGAATCAACGGTGCCGTTCAGTAAACAGACCCAGCGAAGGAGCTTCCCACTTTGGTTGTACGTCATTTAACGATTCTGCGTGGGGCGGGGGTGTTTCTTCTACTGAAATATTCGTTCTCAGTTCTCAAAAACGCTAAAGGCTGAAGAGAGAGAGAGAGAGAGGAAAAAAAAACGAACGGCACCTGGGAGATTCGAACGAGCGACTACAAGAATCAGTAACCGGCAGTTCAACCTCTACTTCACCCCGAGAGATGGTGCATATGAATAGCCTCTGTTACTGGTTTTTGTTGTATTTGAGACGCCCTCGTAGTGATACCGCCTGTTCCTCACTCGCCAATCTTGCAGACAGGCCTCATATTGCTGCTACTGCAAGTAATGTAGCCGGATCGCCCTTATTTAACCTGATAAATGCTATCATGTATGCCCATCCCGGCGACACAAGCCACGACAGCCGGTCGGGACCGTGTTTTCCCCTCGTCGTTTTTTTTTCTCCCACCTGCTCTCTGGGTGCGTGCCGCATTCCATTCATGGCAGGTGCAGTGGCCCTGCTCCCGCGTGCCCCCAAGTGCTCTGTCACCTACTCCTCACTGCACGACGCCACTGCTCCTGTTCTCTCAATGGAATTCCCCATTAGGTTGCATCGATGTGTGGCTTGGCTCTTACCGAGATCGATTAAGCATCAGACGACGTTTCATGTCTTGGGTAGTTGCTTCTCACGCTGCAATCGCAAGCTGCATGCCAATTTTGTCGCAATAACTAAGTATTCTTTAATGTGTTGGTCAAGCCAATCCAGGCGACAAAATACGTTGCAACTGACTTTGTTCTTGCGGAACCGCTGTTGCAAACCACTCTTGGCCTCCCACATGTGGGGAAGCTGCAAGTCAACCTGGCATTGGTTCCCTGCTTCAAATATATAATTAATTACCTGCTCAGCATCTCGGCCCAGTTGATCCGCCTTTGCATTGATGTCAGTTATTTCTCAGATATGTGGACCAGTCACCGAGTGTGAGGGATCCCGCTGCACCACTCAGAGCCCCTGAAATGCATCTCAGTAAATGAGGATAAGCAGGCCTGCTAGACCTTCGTTTGATGTTGCCGGGTGGTCGCTGCCGTGATTCTCTTATGTATTGCGTAAAGTGGTCTTCCTTTACGTGTGTTCTGTAAAAGTGAGGCAAGGCTGCTCACACTGCTGCTCATCACTACTCACACTACTTCCGGTGCAAGTGGGATGCGTGGGGTCAGTGGTAAGGGTGAGGCCTTCTTGTTGGGGCATCAAGCCAAAGGTTTTCGCTTTTTAATGGTGTCATGCTTGCACTCCCAACTTAGTGTGATGTGCATTAAAATCACCGACAATGAGTAATGTGTGGAAATGAAAAATTTCAAGAGTTTTCTAAAAAAGCTTGGTCAATTTGGAGGTGTTGCGAGAAGGGCTCCATACGTTTAGGAGAAACGTGCTGGTCAGCCATGTTTTGCATTTAGGAATTAATTCGATGCAACAATACTCGCATCCCGGCCGGCAAATTTCACTTCTTTTCACAGACGCAGAAGTTTTGACGCCTCCGAACGCTCCAAGTTCTACACCGTGTTTGCCATTTGAAAAGACTTTTCACACTGATGAGTTCTATGCTGTTTGTTGATTAGTACACGCATACCCTGAAGTCACTGACCAAAGAACCGAAGCGCATGAAAAATTCCTTGCCGGCCTGACCCCTGACCCGACAGGCACAGTCAGCCCTCTGCGGCAGCAGCGGCTCACCATTGTTTGCATTGCTGGATGTAAACAAATCTTTCCTTTGCAGCTACGTCAGCTGACTCCTTAGCCATGATTGGCTATCCGGTTTTGCATTGCCGAGGCGTGACGAGGGGATTCAGTCCTAGAGCGATCTTGTCCTCCCTCGCAAAGCGAGAAAAAGCGATGCCTGGCTCATCACTTGCGACGTCGCGCAACGCGCCAAGCCGCCAGTGGGAATGTGCCTTTAGACGATTGGTGAGCACTTTGAAACTGTCCGCTGACGGAGGCCAGACGCACGTGCAGTCGATTTTATGGGGCCAATTCCCCTTCACGCAGCGTCCTCAAAGAACCGGTGATGCAAATGTTGAGACCGGGGATTTCAGCACCAATCTTATCCTCAAATTGCGCTAACATGGCTTTGAATGTCGCACGAGGGTTTCCATGATCTGTTCTTCAAAATTTTGAAGCACACCTTCCGTAACGTACTAATCATCCGAACGCGAAGCAAGGGGGGTTTGCCAAGGCCAATTTTCTTGTCCCAGCGTTTTAACTGAGTAGACCCAGATGGAGAATTGTCCGTCGCATCTGCGGACCCAATTTCTGAGGACCCCAAGGTCGGTAACCCGCTGTGCCAGCCACAGTCAACGATGGCCTGAGATGCTGGTCTGACGTTTTGGAAGATGCGGGGTTGACAGTGGTGTCGACTCCCTTAAGTTCAGTTAGGGCTGCTTTTAGAACTTTTTTTCCAACGATAATGGACTGAAGCATGTGATGGATTTTGTTAATTTCTGAGCATGAATCGGAATGTCTGCCGCCAGTGTATTGACTCTGGGGGACCATGTGTCTCTGAGTGTGTTTGCCGTGGGAGACCGTAGCTGCCCAGCTCACCTTGTTGTTTAGGTTGATTCTGTTGACATGGATATGGCCGCCTGTCCTCGATGGTTTCGGCCCTCAGTGCTTGACAGCCGACGACGCAACGTCCAGCACACACAATCCCAGCTCCAGGTGGAGTTGTCCTTGGTCGCCGGTCCACAGCTCGCATTCCCTTGGCTTTGCTGCAACCAAGGAAAGAAGCCCAAATGGTCACTCTCCCCAGATGAGGCCGTAAAGAATTTTTGACTGCTCCTTTCTATTGTCCTCGTCCTTCACGAATAGTCACAATCTGCGCATAGAGTGTAAATCCCGAAGTGCTAGGACTTGATTTTAATGAAGCCTGTCGCATGCTTAAGCTCCCAATCAGAGGTCAAGAAAAAAACGTTGAATGCATTACTGACCGCTAATCGCTAAAACGCTTCAACAAGGCCGAAGCCACATGTAGCCAAAGCAACAAGCACGAAATGAACATCGTACTGTTAAACTAGGCCGTACAGCCAGTGTCTTCTTGGCAGGAGGCACTTATTCATGCAGCAGCATGTAATGCCTTTCAGCTGCTGCTTGCATCAAACTAGAGTTTTGCTCCCGTGAGTACACCCCATTGTTTTTCTCAACAGCTGCGTAGTTTAATTTGACCCAATGCAAGTGCAGTTGCTAATACGCCTGCAGTGCACTGGCCTTGAATGCAGGATCACACATGCTTGGTGCATTGCTACCGTGGTATGCTGCACGTATCAACTCGACTCAACAGTGTGTCACCTGACAACCTCCAAATGCACACCTGAAACACCTCCTTTAGTTCTTTCCAGGGTGCTCATTCTTCACAGTCCATCAACTGTTGGTACAGCCAGAAATACTTTAAGGGGTTGGGGGTGTATGGAGGTATAGGAGAATGGAAGGAGCCTTGCCAAAACGAATGCTAGCACGTGCTTATGTGCAGCATAGTAAAATGTTCGGGGGAGGGGGTTCAAAACCCCTTCGCGCTGTACCTGGATAATCCTATCGGCCATCTGGGAGGCCATCACTGATGTGTTGCTGGGGCATTATTCGCTCGTTTCTCTCTCACAAAGGTGAGCACATGGCGGAGTTATTTGTGCACTTGGCAGCACCGGAGGATTCACAAGGATTGTCAGCTGCTGATAATTGGCTGAGCTGTTGGGTTGACCTTTTTTCTGTGCAGCTTAGCAAAGGGGTCAGCCTCGCGTAGGATGTTTACTAGCACCGATGAGAGGCTGAAAGTTGGGACGTAAAGAGTAGTCCGGCAGTGGATGTTCACACGTATTTAAAGAATTGGCCATCATATGGCTTATGTGAAGACTATGACATGCTTTTCATCACTCTCAGAAGTGGGGTAGGTCCAGCCCCTTTAAGGGACAGTGGCACACCATCTTGCATTCGGGACAGACGCAAACACCCACACATCAAAACGTTCGAGAAGTACTCCTGTAATGATGCCAGCATTTACGGAGGTGAAGGATAAAAAAATCTAAAATGAAGTTTGCCTTGGAGGTGCAGTGTCCCTTTGGCACTGCACATTTTTACACGTTTCAACACAAAAATGCATAATCAACATCAAAAAAAGTTGTACAACTGAAACTGAAAAGCAACACAGGCTGCATAAACTTTAACTTCTTAAGAGAAGCAAAAATAGGCCAGAAACATGCATACGTTATGCCAAGTTTTTTCTGCAGCCTTGTGTGCCTAGTGGTGGCTGGATGGCTTTTTGTTGACTTCGCCGGACTGGGGGAGTGGCTGTTGAAAGCCAGTGGTTGATCTCATGCTTCAGACCTGCAAGAGTGAGTAGTAACATGTGAACTTAAACATGCTGCGATGCACAGTCTTACAACAGTCAGTTCACCAGTGACCACATAAAGTTGAAAACGGCTTGTGCTTGCTTTGTAGAAGGTTTGTACGAACACTTTGATTGACTATGAGGTTTAACACACTGACACTACACAGGCGATGAGGCACACCGTAGTGGGGAACTAAGGTTAATTTTCACCACCTGGGGATCTTTTAACGTGTGCCGAAATCTCGAACATGGGCATTTCTGCTTTTCGCCTCCATTAGCGGCAACTGTGGCCAGTTGCCGCTTTTCAAATATGAAGTATGGACTAGAAGGTATGCAGGCGACGTTTAACAAATGGATTAACAAATACACATATGTGCAGACGCAAGGATGGTGAAAACAGAGCCTGCAAGCATATGAATGGTCTGCTTGCCGGTTGGGAAGGTTGGTTGCTTTAAAAAAGAATGGTGCATAAAGTAACATGCTAGATACCATCTGTGCCCAAGGCATTGCTTAAAAATCAACTCGCCATTCCACGTAATAAATGCAGCTATGTAGTAAAATCACAGAGGGGGAGGGAGGAATAACCTGGTGTTTTAAGGTGCACAGTAAAAATAGCGCAGTTAAAAGGAACGAGCCAAAGATGGAACTAGCGTTACTCCGCTTTGTTCACTAATTAAAACGTCCAATTTTTTTTCATTCCTCAAATTAAGGTACTTCCGAAATCTGGGTCCTAGTAATTTTTCTGCGTCAAGACTTGCGCATTGAATCTACACGGCACCGGCGGAACGGGTTGGTCACTGCAACAGCAGATTTTCTCTGGAATTGGAGTCTGAAGAAAATCTCAGTGATGTCAGTGTCAGTGACTGCCGCGATTTAAATAAAAAACAAGAGCGCGCCTGTTTTTTATCCCTCGTACGAACAACCGACAAGGCATCCAGCGTGCGACCGCGACTGGTGACTGCAAAGCTGATGGTGGCGCATTGCTGCCTGCCTAAGTTTTCATTCCAATTTATTTGAAAACATGTTGGCACACGGGGGCGTGCACGAGTAGGTAGAGCGGTAAAAACGTTAGAGCCCACGTATGCGTGCGACTGCGTCGCGATAGACCAAGTCACGCGTATGCTCGCGGAAAAGCGATCGCCCGAAGGCATATGCAGAAAATGTTGCCGTACGGAAGCCAAACTCGAGGGATTTGTTCAAAGGGCGCTTGCGATCCGTTAGCGCTCGGGTTACAGCACGGCTCGGGAAGCGGCCTCGCATTCGCTACCATCGCTAAATCGGCGTACCCGTGAAACACCTCTCCAAAGAAATCATTCGGTTTTTTGTAATCAACCATGTATTAGAGGGAACTTACCAGACAAAGTCGTGGATACGGTGCGGGTGCACTTGCGTCGGCATCCACGGCGGCAGCCAACTGCAGTGTCGGACTTTTGCGCGCCGTTCCGGCCGTTCGCTGCCGCGGTTTCATCCTCCGGTGATGCGAAGTTATCGATGAAAGGTAGAGCGCCACCACATAATGCGAATGCGATTAATAATATATCTCTTGACGCCACTACCGATAATTTGGTTGAAACGCGGCAGACGATAAACGGGACACCGGTGTTTTTTTTTTTTTTTTTTTTCTCGAGGTGTGGGCGCACAGCGCATGCGCTAGCACAGTGGCCACAGACATGGCGGATTTCAGTGTGGCCAAGCGAAGAAAATCGCCCGCTAAACTTTTAAATGAATACCGTCTATAGCGTGCAGCCTCGTAGGGTGTGGGTACTTGTTCGTCTAAAGTTGACGAAGAGCAGCCTGTTGGGGCCTGGTTAGTTGCTCAGAAACTGGAGGGTATCGCATTCGGCCAAGCCGGTAATGCTGTGTGATGTCCTTGTACGTGAGAAGGGGCCATATTGTCCTTTCCTCTTCTTCTAACGGTGCTCGGCTGACCAAATCTCGAGCGAAGGCGTGCGCCGCCTGGTTTCCGCAGAGAGAAGAGTGGGCTGGGGTCCAGATTATTCTGATGTTTCTCCGAGGTGGGTGTTGAAGGATGATGCCGAGAGCGATTGTGGAAATTCTTCCTGCCGCATAATTTCTGTATGCGGCTTGGCAGTCCGTGATTTGCGAGGGCGATTGCCGTCTCTTCTGCTTGCAGCGTTGTTGCCTTCCGTAATGTTAAGCCACTGAGGAGGGAGTGGGGTGTGGCGGTTACCGCAGCTTTTGCTTTATACCGGGCATAGTCCGCGGCGTCAGTGTATACCACCTCCTCGGATTTTCCGTACTGACGTTGAAGAGCTTCTGCCCTAGCCGCTCTTCGTGCTTGATGGTGTTCGGGATGCATATTCCTCGGGAAGGGGTGAAGTTTCAGTCTTGTCCTGATTTCTAGAGGGTCTATGCCCGCATCTTCCGTCTCCGTGAGACCGTTAAAGGGGCCCTGAAAGGCATTTTGAGCACACTAAATAAACTAGCGCAACCATTAGATTGGGTCGTCAACGACCTCTGTGCCAAGTATTACTCTTTTACGCGCAGCGGAAAGCTCACACTTTTGTTGCAAAGTTTGTCGTTTTTTTTCTCACCCTTCCCTTCGTGTTTTTGGGCGCCGCCATCTTCACATGTCTACATCATCGATTCCCAGATGTTCGTCATGAGCTAGACATCCTGCTATTGGGCGGCTTTTTCACGCACTTCCGGCAAAGATATGAGTCGTCTGCTCAGCGTCGGCTCGCCGGCTGATCTACCAGCGGAGTGCGGGAGTGCTTGGGCATTTTACGACAAACGAAACAAGTGTAAAACGAACGCTTAACCGTTTGTATTAAATGCGACACGGCCATAATACGACATGGATATTATCTTACCTGAGTACGTTCCATAAAGAAAGCGTTGAAGCCCCGTGGCACTTCTTTCGTGCAATCGCAGAGAACGCCCTGAGCCGAATGCCCGGGTTTGACGCATACATTTTATTCAACTTCAAAACAATCCAGAGATGCGTTTCTAACGAACACAACGTCACAACATGCGTTGAAAGTCTGAACCACGATTGACAGAGGATGGGTTGCCTCCTGCCCGTCGTAAATTCGGTACTCACCTCGCGCGCGGTTTGCGGGGACGAACAGCAAGTCACTTAACTCTGGCGCAAAGGCCGATGGCTTTTAGCCACGCACACTGCACATACCCCATGCGAGGTTGAGTCGTACGTCGCCCGAGAAAGATAATCCAGACCATGGGAAGCACTATCCACCCGCAGAAGCACAACGTCGCATTTCATCGCGAAACAAAGGCGTCCACAACACCACAGAACAGGGAGGATTTTAGAGAAGCAAAGGTAGTGCCTGTAGTACCAGAAAAAGCGTAGTGGCGGCGTCGTGAACTACCGAGTATGCCCGCTTGATGGCGCTGTAAACACGGCTTTGTAAACATGGCGGATGTTTTTTGCACAGGCCGCTTGAGCTCCTTAATAACATGGCTGCCCTCGCACGGCGGCCGCCGGCTCGCTGCTCCACGGCCGGAATCGACTCTCCTCCTCCCGCGCGCGAAAGGAGCGTCGTGTCCGGCCGTGGTTGCTCCTGCTGGTTCCTGGCTGGCACGCTGGCCGCGTGTTTACTTGCGCCGCGCTAGTGAAGTGATGTTACGCCAGGTGACCAGATGGCCTCGACTGGCACAGACCACAGTGAGCAGCAAGTGAGAACAAATCGTTTATTGACATCCGCAAGTTTACAGAGGCCAGGACTTCATTTCATTTCGATCGCTGCAATTGTACGTCGCTTTCGTGACAACATTTTTTTTTTTGCCATAACAACTCGTTCACTTGCGCTAAGATTTCGAACGAAGGGCACAAATGAGGTATTGACGGCGACAACGGTTTCGTTTGCACCGTCTTTCTAGCGGAGTGCATAACACTCACCTTCTGTTAGAAGAATCAAATATTCTGGCCTCGACAGCTGTCTTCCGATGCGGAATTTCCCCCATTTGTCACTCCACAAGCACTCAATTCCCGTGTTTTGTCAGTCCTCTCAACAACTGATGGACGCAAAAGCACATAACAGCAATAACAGTCACGAAAACAGTGTTCCGCGCACATAGAAACGGTGGGCCGTTGCAGCGGTTTCAATTTGAATTGGCGGCTTTGTGGTTGCGAATACAGAAACGAGGTGGTGCACCAGTCGGCTGTTCGTAAAAAGTTGCGTACATTTTTGCTCAACAGATGTTTGATGCGGAACTTGTTAACAATATTTTTAAACAACACATTGTAAGCGAACTGTGTTGGCTCTTTGAGTCACGGAATGAATGTTTTGTATTCTATACCAAAAGTAACCTTTCGCTTGCGCCGTCTGGTGGACTTGATGGTCGAAAAGTGCCCTGTAGGTTGGTCACGTGGGGCGTCGATTTTTACGCCGCCTATAGGGAAACCAGGGAACGTCCAAGCTTGAGAGGCCTGACAACACACACACCATCGCCTCCTGTAATGCCAAACGCATCTCGCACTTCCCAATGGGAGTGAGTGGCACGCCTGCAGTGCCCACATGTCGCGAAGTGGGGCCCCAAGCTGAACCGGGATCACGCAACCGTAACTTACTTCTGGAGCGGTTTGTGCCTTGTTGCCAAGGCAACCGATGTTTGAGATTGTCAAAAAAATGGCGCTCGCTCCAGCGCTAGGAAGCTCACAGCCGCGGCGGAGCATGTTTTGCCAACGTTGCCGCTCTCCACCACGCGTCGCCCCAAGCTGAACTGGTCACATGATTGAAGCGTTTTGTGCACGGGTTCTGTATCGGTTTAATATGACTTTTTCACATGCCGCCGGCAGGAATTACCACCGCCGCAAAATAAGACCCGGCCCCAGCGGGGCCACATCTGATACGGCGCTTTTTGGATAAACAGTGCGCGGTGCATCAAGGGGACGAGCGCACGACCCTCCCCGTGCGGCTGCGAGTTCGCCGCCGATAAAAAGTCATGTGCCGCCAGCAACGTACACCGCGAAAGGGCAAGGCCAGGCCGCCGCATGCATGCGGCCAGATTTTTCGTTCGCTTTTCCAGCCTTGAGCGGAGTGCGGCATTCATCCATGGTGTCAACAAAGCTTGCCCGTAGCAGAAGACAGTCTGAGCAGCGCAACAGCGGAAGTACGTCACCACTCCGGAGCGCAGCATCATGGGAGGCAAGGCTCGCGCGCCGTCAACAGCGGAGAGTAAGTCGAAAGGAGGAGGAAACGCGGAGCGACGATATTGCGCGGTTTTTGATTTACGATTTCTCAGCTAATACTCATCGCTTTAACAAAATTCTTGCTGGAGGAGATTGCAAATACATTGCTTTATTTGGGTACATGTACATCCATGCATCGGCGGAAGGTATTTCAGGACCCCTTTAAGCTTTAAAGAGGTCAGAACTGATCGACCGGTGCTCGTGAGGCCGAGCCGGACTTGCTGCGCCGTGAGATGGGCTTCCACGATTTCTTCTATGGTGTTGTGTATCCCTAGTGCTGCAAGACGTTCGGTGGATGTTGTCGGTGGGAGGGCTAAGGCTTGTTTGTAAGCTTTCTTAATAAGGGTGTTGAGCTTTTGTTTGTCTGCTGCTTGGAGGATCGTGTAGGGAGTTACGTATGCGAGGCGTGAAATTATAAATGCTTGAACGAGGGTTATCATATCTTGTTCTTTCATGCCATACTTTTGAGTCGATGCTCTGCGGATCATTCTTGTTATCTGAACAGTGGATGAGTCCAGTTTTTGAAGTAGGCGGGTGTTCTTGCAGTCTTCTTGATAGGTCATGCCGAGAATTTTGATGTGATCGGTGGGTTCTATGCGTATACCGTCCATCATTATGTAGAACGAGGTAGATAGGTCATGACGACGTTTTTGCACCAGCAGGAGTTCAGACTTTTGGGGAGCGCAGGCGAGTCCGCATTCTTTCGCGTACGTGTGTACAGTAACTGCAGCCTGTTGCAATCTCTCCTGCATTTCCCCTTCCGACCCTTTGGCTATCCATATTGTGATGTCGTCTGCATAAAGACCATGTTTTGTGTCTGGAATGCTTCCAAGTTTTTGGGGCAGGTTTATCATTGCGATGTTGAACAGCATCGTAGATAATACAGCGCCTTGCGGCGTGCCTCTGCTTCCATATTTGTGAGGGTTGGACTGCAGGTCGCCTACTTTCAGGATCGCCTGTCTGGCTGTTAAAAAATCTCTAACATAGCCGTATGTACGTTCTCCGCAGTCTAAGGAGGCGAGATTTCTGAGTATGGCTGTGTGGCCTACATTATCAAATGCTCCCTTTAGGTCAAGTGCGAGAATTGCCTTGGGTGCATTTTTGCTTGTGGTCTCAATGATAAATTGATTCACAAGCTGCAGCTCACCGGACTTCCAAATTATCTAATTACATGGGTAGCGGCCTACTTAAGGGACCGTAGACAGTATGTTGACGTAAACGGGCGATCTTCCGACGTTCTTCCTGTAAATTCCGGAGTCCCGCAGGGTAGTGTACTGGGGCCCTTGCTTTTTTTAATTTATTGTAATGATATAGTGGACGTTATACATGACTCAGTCCAAATCCGGCTTTTTGCTGACGATAGTATTCTTTTTTCTAACATTCATACCCAAAATAATCAGCTCGCTCTAAACCAGGCGCTTAGTAATGTTCTTGCGTGGTGTAGTAAATGGGGTATGGATCTTAACTTGGACAAATCGGTCTTTCTTAGAATTTCAAACAAAAAAAAAGCCCCTTCTGTTTCAATATTCCGTTTCAAATCATCCTTTAATTGAAGTTAATGAATATAAATAACTTGGGATAACATTAACACCCTAAGCTGGAATACACACATTGCTAATGTAGCATCGTCCGCTTTTCGGAAGTTGTGCCTTTTAAGGCATGCATAAACTTAGAGACGCTCCACCCCAGGTCAAGCTGTTAGCGTACAACACTCATACGGCCGAAAATGGAATACGCGTGCGTTGTCTGGGACCCCCATACAAAAAAGAACATTAACACACTTGAGAAAATTCAGAGACGTGCAGTGCGCTTCATATATTCATTATATGGTAAAAATGTCTCAGTTACAAAAACAATGCAAAACCATGGGATTGTAACCTTGGAATCTCGACGAAAGTTTCTTCGCCTTAAGTTTCTTTATTCTCTTACTAACCGCAGGCTCGGTCTTGACCCCTCCCACTTCGTAACCCCTCTATCAACGCGGCGAACTCGTCATTCACACGCGTTATCTCTCACGCCATTTTTTGCTCGGACCGATTTGTTCAAATTTTCCTTCTTCCCGCGAGCAGTCAACGATTGGAATAACACTTCTGTAGAGGACCTACTATCAGTAGAGCGCCTTGAACCCAATGTTTAAAATGGATACCTGTCATGCTTTAATCGTCATAGTCGCTTTTCTGCGCATTGTTTTGCTGACCGCTTTGTTGCATTTATTCACTGTTCCGACCCATTGTTTTTCCTCTTGTTTTGTCATCATTGAATTACTGATACTATCGATGTCTTGGCTCATCTCGTGTATTTTTCAGTATGTACACGGGATGCTTTTGTTGTTTTTGTGTGTGTGTGCGATGTATGTACCCCTCCTGCTTGGGCTTATGGCCTGCAGTATTTCTTAAATAAAATAAATAAATAAAAATTTCTTTTTTTAATTGTAGTAGTACGTCCTGCGTCGATAGCTTTGGCGGGAATCCAAACATTGTGTGTGGAATGCGATCGGTGTCCTCGAGGTAGTTCTGAAGTCTCTGTAGAACGACGTGCTCCATGAGTTTCCCAACGCAAGATGTTAAAGAAATTGGGCGTAGGTTCTCTATACATGGTGTTTTCCCCGGTTTTGCAAGAGCCTCACTTCTGCCTCTCCATTCTTTGGGAAGCTTGCTGCCGGTCCAACACTCGTTCATATAGTTAGTGAGGAGCTCTATAGAAGTGTCGTCGAGGTTCATCAGTGTTTTATTGGTGATCTTGTCTTTGCCGGGAGTGGTGTTTCTGCGGAGTTTGAGAAGTGCTGCTCGTACCTCTGCCGTGGTGATGGGCTTGTCTAATTCCAAGTTCGGGGATCCTGTGTATCCTGTTGTACTTCAGGGAGGTACAACAGAGGGAGGTACAACTAAGCGCAGAGATGAGTGACTGCTCGCTTCCTTGAAATTTATGCATTATCGTTTGAATTGTCTTGCAAGTTTCAGTTTTACTTCGGGCAGGATCGGTAGCGAAGGAGGTTCCACGTTTTGGAGGTACTAAGTCTGCCATGAGGCCATCGCACATGTGGGCCCAGTTTTGGTGGCATAACTTTGCTGCATATGTTGCTGCCTCAGTGTTGATTTGCGCAATACGTCGTCTGAGCTTTTTGTTATGACGTTGACGTTTCCACCTCCTCATTAAGCTATTTCTCGCCTCCCATAAGTGGACGAGATGGTTGTCAATTGCTGGCGTATCGATGCTTGTCTTAATATTCTTGGTGTAGGTGTTCACTTCTGCGGCTAGCGTTTGTGCCCATTGTCCAATGTCCTTGATTTCTTCTTGCTGCGCCTGGATTCTGGCCTTTCTGAAGCTATTCCAGTCGGTTAATTTGACTGTGCCTAGATTTATCCTATATTGAGGTCTCGGAAGCACAGTTTCTATAATCATATGGTCACTTCCGAGATTATCCTCTCTGTTATGCCATGTGGCTCTCGGAGCGTTGGCTGCCAGCGTAAGATCGGGGCAGGTGTCCCTCACCGTGCTCGTGCCGATTCTGGTCGGTGGGTGGTGTTCGGTGAGCAGAATAAGTTGCTCTTCATCCATGATGGTCAAGAGTTCGCGTCCCCTCTTTGTTTGGTATGTGTATCCCCAGGCGGTGTGTGCCGCATTGAAATCCCCTGTGACTATGAAAGGGCTTTCTGCTGCGATACACTTACCCTAACGAATAATATCCGCCAATCCAATGGCGTGGTTTTTAGGGCGACAATATACGTTGAGAACAAATGTGCTCTTTTTCTTCTTCGTCTTCTGAGGAATTAATTCGACGAAAATGTTATCATGGCTATGAGTGGTTAGTTGATGCTGTATGGCAGTGATGTCCTTTTTAATGAGCGTACACACGTCTCTCCCGTTCTGCGTGGTGATAGTTAACTAACCGGACAGTTTAGCGATTGAGGTCGTTTCCTGAAGGGCTATGACATCTGGTGGATCAGAGAGGAGGGAAACGTACTGTTGGAGATCGCCTCTTTTATTTTTAAAGCTGCGGCAATTCCGCTGCCAAATAGTTAGTTTTGGTTAGTTTTGGTTTAGAGGGAGTCGTCAGCGGCTTGGTTTTAGAGTGAGTCGTCATATCCGGTGTTTTTGGTGTCCGCAGGTGTCGCGTCGTTCGTTTCTGGTCTGCTGTATGGTTTTTCTCTTCGAGCAAAGCGATTTGTGGGCGTTTGCTGTTGTCGTTCCAAGCGTTCTACTCGGGCGACCAGATTTTGATTTTGCTCCGTCAGTTGGGTCAACTGACTGCTGATTTGTTTCATTTGAGAAATTACTGCAGGGAGTGTATCTCGCACCGCTTCGTGTATTTCTGTCAGGCCATTATGCAAATCTTCTTTCGTTATGAAGTTATTTTCTTCTCCGATATCCACGGGTTGGGATGTCTCTACCTTGCGTTTATTTTCACTGGCTGGTTGTAGAGGTGTGAGGGGCTGTTGCTGTTCTGTCTGCGGTTTGATTGTTTCGAGCACAACCGTTTGTTCTTGTTGGGGAGCCGATTGCTGCCGAGATTGTTTTGTTATTAAAGTTCTGAGGCTTTGGATTTCTGCTCTGAGTGTTTGTAGCTCATGCTGTAGTTTCTCGCATTCATTACACCGGGGTTTAGCATTGGCGGGGAGAGAGTGGGAGAGAGAATTGACGCCCAGCTCACCTGGTGTTGCTGTGTCACCTCGTCTTTGGGCGGCGGTGGCAAGTTTCTAGTCCGGGATTTGGACCTTGGGCGGCTCTTTCCACCTCGGGTCGATGATTCTGAACGGCCGCTGCCTGGGGTCTTCTGGTCGTACTCCTAGATCTTCGGGTGGTGTCGAGTTCCCGTTCACGGCGCCTTTGACGTGCAAGGTACGGCTCTTTAAACCTCGAACGGCAACCTTTGGTAGCCGTGAGATGATCGCCTTGACAAAGTTCACACTTGGGGTTGCACAAATGATTCGGTTGCGGGTCTCGCACTCCACACTTTTCGCATGCTTTTACGTCCGGTGTGGGGCAAACGTCTGAGCGATGTCCTTGTTGGTAGCACTTGTAACAGTAAGGTGTTGTCTTCTTATATAGGTAGCATCGTGTCTCTGCGCCTCTGTAGTAAACGTAGAAGGGGACCTTTGGACCGAGGATAGTGACAACTACGGAGCTTGACTGTCCTAGGCGCCGGCATGCTGCGAATTTGTAGCCTGGCATCCGAAGGTTGTCCAAAATTTCTTCTGAAGTGTGGTGGCGTGGGATGCCGTGAATGGCTCCCTTACTTGAGTCGTGCGGGAAGAGGCCGTAATGATTGACGTGGTAGTACCTGCCTTGTAGCTTCAACTTTTCTATGCCGTCCAGTTTCCTTGCAGCCATCTCGTTCGACGTGCTGACGGTGGCAATGTTCTGCGCCGGGTCGATCCTGATTTTGATATCCGCTTGTTCCCACGTGAGTTGTGCTTCTTGCTAAATACTGTCCGCGATAGTACAGGCTTGGTACTTGCACAAATCGAGGTCATCTGATGGGCGAATTACCATTTTAAATCATGCTTGGGGAGCGGTGGAGGTTTGGGTGCGTCGCGTCGCTTGGTGCCATTGGTCTCTTTGGGTGAAGTCTTCGAGAGGCCTAGCTCGTTTCCTATCGCTGCGCTCGGCTTCTTCTGCTTCCTCCTTTGAGATTTACTCACTACGCCTATCCAGTTCTCCTTGGAAGTCTTGTCTTCCTCGTTCTCGAAGTCGTAGTCATTCGGTTCTTCAATTACGGGAGGCTGCGCGGAGGTGTCCATCGCCGATCCCGCCTCGACGGCAGCCATAGCAGCCGTAGCTGACGTGGGCATCAGCGAAGCAGCGCCGGTGCTCCCGCCGTTCCAAGTAGGCTTAGCTCCAGCTCGCTGCCTCGGAAGTTCGAAAGGTTGTAGAAATCAAATCATTAACTTACGGCGAACAAAACTGTTATGTTCGTAGTCCACTTGTCGTTAGGAAGGCGTCGCCAGAGGGCTTCATCCGGTTCCAATGAATTTTCGGCCGAATTTAACTTCTTCTGGGGAGCCGAAGCGAAGCGTGACAGCGACGATCTGCCCCCTAGTGGCCAGTTATATATGCCGCCAGAATCTCACGGGTTCCCATTTTACTGCTACGTCAGCATATTCACTCACAGCGTGTCGTCATGCGTACTTTCTATTCTGCGTCGTCATCATTATCATCGCCTACTCAGGTCCACTGTAGACGAAGGCCTCTCCCACTGACCTCCAATCCCTCCTGTCGTGCGCTGCTCGAGTCCACAGTTTACCCCCGAGTTTTTTTGTTCATATCTCCATCGGATTAATCACCTTCCCTGTCTTCCAGATCCACCTCTTAGTATCCACTGTGTTACCCTAATTGTCCACCAGTTCTCCTAAACGCGGTATCACCTGATGACATTAAGAATTTGCGCCGTATTTCTCTTACTTCCTGCATACGCTAACTCATGGAAAAGATGGTTCAGGCCCGCATTGAATGGGCTGTAGTTAAAACCAGGCTTTTAGTTTGTGGGGATTCTCCCCTGTGAGCGCCCACGTTAGGCCGTTTCAAACTGCCGCGCGCCACCTCTCCTGCCATCTGGGAACACACGGCAGAAAGACTGTGCGATGGAGGGGGGGCGTGGCACATCTTTGGGCACGCTAGATAAGGGCAGCGGTGCTTGGTAGCGGGGGGAGTTGCCGGCCGGGAGCGCCGCCGGTCACAAGAGAGAAGCCACCGCCGTCAGCCACGTCGAAGAAGACGCACGTCAGCAAGGCCCGCCGTTCGTCCCGCCGTACCGTAAGCCCTGGGACCCTGAAGTGCTTTTGTTATGTGCTTGGTTGATTGTATCCCCTGTTCCATTTATATTTCATTTTCCACTGCTTGAGTAAAGCACAATTGTTCCTCTTGCAATGTTCTGTGCGTGATGTTTTGACGAGGCCGTTGCCTGAACCCCCCTCGGTAGGCAGAACTACCTACAAGTTATACGACGACCGGTTTTCGCCGACATGTCTCTGCCCAAGACACCATACTCCGCATTCATAGAGACACAGTGGAAGTGAAGAGCACTGCCCAAACTCGTACCATAGTCGGGATCGATATAAAGAAAGCTTTCGATATTGTCGCTCACGAGCCAATATTCGAAAAAGCAAAACGCAACAAATTGGGACCTAGAACTATCCAGTATCTTAGAGATTTCCTCACTAACCGGCTCGTCAAAATCAAAGTAGAAGACCACATCAGTAATGCCCGCAAACTTACAGCAGGAGTGTCCCAAGGAGCCATACTTTCTCCAACTCTGTTTAACCTGGACATGAGCGATCTTCCACCCCTTCTGCATGATATCCCGGGACTAAAACATTCCATCTATGCCGATTATATTACTCTTTGGTGTCACATGGGCTCTCCTGGCATTCAAGAAGAGACGCTGAAGCGAGGCATCGCCGTAGTCACTCAATACACGGCCTTTATTGGACTGGTGTGCTCTCCTGAGAAGACAGAATTCACGGTTGTCGTCAACTCCCGCAAGGCTCACGCAAACGATACCCGGGGAGTCATCAGGCTACACCTAAATCTCTGGAGCTTCAAGCTATTGTAAACGCCATAGAAGCACACCAAGATCAAACAAAACTGGTAATCATCACGGGCAGCAAATCAGCAATTCGCAATCTAAGGGAGAATCACATGTACCCCCACATGCGCTACACACTCGCCAGCATCACACGTAACCATCCCGAGCTTCATACCACTGTGATATGAGTCCCTGGACACGCAGGTGTAAAGGGGAATGAGAAGGCCCACGCCTTAGCCCGAGCTGCTCTCTTTGATCCGGGCACTCCAATACCCTGGCGTCGCTTTTATGACCCAAAAGAGCACCGCCGAGAAATGCATAAGACTCGTAGAAAGTACTTACGGGACGTCAGAGATCAGAGAACCACCCTCCCCTACCCCAGAAAATTCGCCCGCCCTGACGCTGTTCTCATTAGACGTGCACAAACGGGCACGCTACCAACACAATACATACAACACTACATAGACGGGCTTTCAGGCACACCAAAATGTTCACACTGCGACCAATACCCCAACAATGAACACACCCTCTGGACATGCCCAAACATACAAAGCACCCTGAGATCTTCCCTGCAACCAATGCCTGTCACAAAGCGCCCTACTTGCTGGGAGGCGTGGGTCACACCCCCTAAGGAGCTTGAAGAGCTCTATTGGACCACGCTGGTGAACCACGTTAAAAACACGCCAGGACTATAGATAGCCAGGACTATAGCCCCTGTAACTTAACCAAGAAGCCGAGCAGTCCTTTGGACACAGGCTTCAAAGTAAAGTTTATCTCTCTCTCTCTCTCTCTCTCCTGTAGATGGCCAGCCCAAGTCCATTTCTTTTTCTTTATCTGAACAATTACATCATCTACTCTAGTTTGTTCTCTGATCCAGGTAGCTCGTTTCCTGTCGCTGGGTGTTATTCCTAACATTGTTCGTTCCATGGCCCGTTGAGGCGACCTAAGTTTGCTTTCTAGTAACCATCTGTCCGAGAGAGAGAGAAGGAACTTTCATCACCAGCCTATCTACGCCCACTGCAGGGCAAAGGCCTCTCCCATTATTCTCCAATTGCCTCGGTCCTGTTCCAACTGTGACCAATTTATCCCCGCAAACTTCTTTATCTCATCTGCCGCCCCCTGCAACGCTTGCCTTCTCTAGGGATCCACTCTGTTACCCTTAATGACCAGCGGTTATCTTGCCTTCGCATTACATGTCCTGCCCACGTCCATTTCTTCTTCTTAATTTCTACTAATATGTCTTTAACACCAGTTTGCTCCCTGACCCACTCCGCTCTCTTCCTGTCCCTTAATGTTACACCTATCATTTTCCGCTCCATTGCCCGCTGAGTCGTTCTCAATTTAAGTTGAACCCTCTTAGTGAGCCTCCAAGTTTCTGCCCCGTAGGTGAGTACCGGTAAGATGCAGCTGTAGGCTGCTATTCATTATCTGAGAATGTCTGCCATATGCACCCCACCCCATTCTGATCCTTCTAATTATCTCTGCCTCATGGTTTGGATCTGGAGTCACAACTTGGCCTAAGTAGATATATTCGCTTACCACTTCCACTGCCTCGCCACCTATGTCAAACCGCTGTGCTGTCCCGAGGTTATTGATCATTACTTTAGTTTTCTGCATATTAATTTTCAGTCCCACGGTTCTACTCTGTTCACCCAGTGCGGAAAGCATGCTTTGTAATTTGTCCCCCGAGTTACTTAGCAAGGCAACGTCATCAGCAAATCTGAGGTTACTGAGGTATTCTCCATTAACCCTTACTCCCACCTGTTCCCAATCCAACGTTCTGAATACTTCTTGTAAACATGCTGTGAATAGCATTGGAGAGATTGTGTCTCCTTGTCTGACACCCTTTCTTATAGGTATTTTACTGCTCTCCCTATGGAGGATGATCGTAGCTGTAGACCCATTGTAGATATCCTCTAGTATTCTTGCATAATGCTCATCTACCCCCTGGTTCCGTAATGCCTGAATGACTGCTAGGGTTTCGACCGAGTCAAATGCTTTCTCATAATGTATGAAGGCTATATATAGGGGTTCAGTATACTCAGCGCACTTCTCTATCACCTGATTGATTGTGTGAATATGGTCCATTGTTGAATAACCTTTAAGGAACCCTGCTTGTTCTTTAGGTTGACTGAAATCTAAGGTTGCAGAAATTCGGTTAGCGATTACCTTGGTAAATACCTTGTAGACGACTGACAGTAAGCTGATCGGCCTGTAATTTTTCAAGTCCTTCATGTCGCCTTTCTTATGAATTAGGATGATGTTCGCGTTCTTCCAAGATTCCGGTACCATTGCGGTCATTAGGCATTGCGTATACAGGTTTGCCAGTTTTTCAAGGACAATTTCTCCGCCATCCTTCAAGAGGTCTGCTGTTATCTGTTCCTCACCAGGTGCTTTGCCCCCTTTCATTTCTTTCAAAGCCTTCCTTACTTCTTCGGTCGTTACTGGTGGGATGCCTATCTCCTGTGAACTACTGTCTCGTTCGGCATTATCCTGTTTGTCCTGGCTACTGTACAGATCCCTATAGAACTCCTCGGCCACTGTGACTATTTTATCCCTATTTGTGATGACATTGCCTTGCTTATCCTTAAGTGCATACATCTGATTTTTCCCCACGCCAAGACGTCTCTTCACTGCTTTCAGGCTACCTCCGTTCTTTACAGCGTGTTCGATCCTCTCCATATTATACTTCCGTATGTCAGCTGTCTTACGCTTATTGATTAGCTTGGAGAGGTCCGCTAGTTCTATTCTGTCAGCTGCGGTGGAGATTCTCATGGTTTGCCGTTTCCTGATTAGATCTTTCGTCTCCTGTGAAAGTTTACCAGTATCCTGTCTAGCCATAGTGCCTTTATTTATTTATTTATTTATTTATTTATTTATTTATTTATTTATTTGTTTATTTATTTATAGTGTCTAGCCATAGTGCCAAGGAACTTTATTTGAGCCCAAACTGGTAGAAGGAAGGGGTGACGGGGAGGAAGTCACCAAGCCTTCCCCGTTAGATGGTGGCCATGAGCCCGTGGGCCCTAGCGGCATCTTCCGGCAGCTGGACGAATAATTGTTGTGAGTCGGAGTGAGAGCTGAGCAAGGCGGCCTCCCATTGCTCTTGAGTCATGATGTTTAATGCTCGACTAGGTGAACGAGGCTTCTCTGGGCTTGCCCATATGATGTGTTGTAGGGTGGCTTTGTCTGCACACCACTTGCATCTGTCGGAAATGTGGGTGATATCGGTTGAACGGAAAGTTGAGCTAGTTGGATCTGATTCATGTTTGAAGCGCGGATAGACGAAACACAAGAAGAGTACAACACGAGCGCTCGTGTTGTCCTCTTCTTGTGTTTCGTCTGTCCGCGCTTCAAACATAATATCGGTTGTAGAGAACGGAGTCAGGGAAAGTGTTCGACTGCATTCGTCTCCACGCAACCGACTGCCATCTGTTGAGGGACGAGTGTGGTGCAGGGTATTTGAGGCGGCTCAGCCTGTAGTGGTGCGTAATCTCCCTGTACATGGCCAGCCTGTCTCTGCTCCCCGTGAACGTAGGCTCGATGTCTCTGTCGAGGTCAGCCTGGTTACCGAAATCTCGGGCTGCCTCGTGAGCCAGTTCATTCCCCGGCAGGGACGAGTGCGCTGGTGTCTATACAAGGCGAACATGACTGCATCTGTCGCCAATAAACGTCGACAAATTTTTGGCCGCTGGCAGGGATATTCGTCCCGCCAGGAAGTTTCTTATTGCCGTCTTGGAATCAGACACAATAATTTGGCTTCCGTCCTAGCTACTGCGAGCGCAATAGCCGCTTCTTCCGCCACCTCAGGGTGCACGTCGTCAGGATTGTGCCCGAGGTCACTGCGTTTCCTTGCTGGTCTACCACGGCTACGGCCGCAGCCGGTCGGTCGTGATAATCCGCAGCATCCACATAGAGGACATGTGGGTTCCCGCACAGCTTCCGGTGACGTGCAGAAGCTCTGGCGGTTCTTCTGTCTTGATGATGAACTGGGTGCATATTTCGTGGTATGGGAGAACAATGGATGTATGATCGAGTGCTGTCATCCAAAGAGCATTTGATACCGTGTTGAGAGGCGAAGGGGATACGCAGGGACCTTAGCGGCAAGTCTCGCTGGACGGGAGCCTGTGCAGCTGCGCCATCCGTTGTGCTTCTACTAGCTCTTCCAGGGTATTGCGCACCCCCATTGCTTGGAAGCACTCCGTGGTTGCCGTGAGGGGTATTCCTACAGCTTGCTTGTAGGCTTTCCGCATGATGCACTGAAGCTTCTCTATTTCTGCCCTTTTGAAGTTCAGAAAAGGAGCCACGTATGTGATGCGACTTACAATGAAAGCATGAACCAGGCTGTGGCGTTTGTTAGCTATGCGGGCTATAAGTCGGCTGATTTGCTCCGCACTAGATCTCAACGTCGATATAGTAGCTGTGTTGGCTCCATTTGCTTGAACACGAAGGCCAAGGACGCGAATGCACTCGACGTGTGGAATCAGGCTGCCCTGTATATATACTTGAATGTTCGGGACGTCTTTCTTTCTTCTTCCCTGTTTGGGAGGTTGGTAGAAAAGGATCTGCGATTTTTGAGGTGAGCAGGCAAGACCTCTCGGCGTGATGTAGGCGTGGACTGCATCGGCAACTTGCTGCAGCCTGTCCTCCAGGTCCCCATCACTGCCTCCAGTCGCCCAGATTGTAATATCATCTGCGTAGAGGCTATGTTGGATTCCCGGGATAGCCTCTAGGAGTGGAGGCAGCTTGATCATGGCGATCGCCGTTGAAGATGAAGGGCGACAGTACAGATCCCTGTGGTGTGCCCTGACTCCCCATTTGAATGAGCTCCGATTCAAATCTTCCAAGGGTGAGACGTGCCGTGCGATGAGACAGAAAGTCCTTGATGTATGCATAGGCACGGCGCCCGACTCCAAGTTCGGCCAGATTGTATAGAATGGCATCATGTCTGACGTTGTCAAATGCCTTGGTGAGGTCCAGTCCAAGTATAACTCTAGTGTCAAGGTCCGAACCTTTAATGTCGAAAATCTGGTGTTTTAGTTGCAGCATAACGTCTTGCGTGGGAAGCTTGGGCCTGAAACCCACCATCGTGTGAGGAAACAGGTTCTTTGTCTCCATGTGCTTGTGCAACCTACTCAGCACCACGGGCTCCAGAAGCTTGTCCAGGCAAGACGCAAGAGAAATAGGCCGTAAGTTCTCCAACTTGATTTCCTTGCCCGGTTTCGGTATCATGGAGATCTTAGTTGTTTTCCAGGCCGGTGGGATTTGCCCTCGTTCCCAGCACTGGTTCATGTACCATGTGAGGGCGGCTATGGAAGGATCGTCCAAGTTAGTCAGCAGTTTATTTGTGACTCCATCCGGGCCAGGCTCCGATTTGGTCCGGAGGTTTGTTAGTGCAACTCGGATTTCAGCCTCCGTTAAAGGCCTGTCAAGTTCGGCGCTTTCAGGCCCAGTGTATTCAGACAACGGCTCTGGGTCTCCCTCTTTAATGTAGAGGTCCTTAATTGTTTGCAAAAGTTGCTGCTCATCACCGCCATATGTATGTAGGAGAGCGGGCAGGTCATTTCGCTGTACCGTTTTTACCTCCGTTTGGGTCTACATAGGAGGCTTCTTAAAGGGGCACTGACACAAAAATTTTGCATCTTGTTTTTTTTTGTTGCGATAAGTAGCTAGTGACCTACTTATAACCTGTAGAAACCTCATTTGCTTCAGCGTGCGACGGTTGTTTAATTAGAGGCATTTCCAATGCGGCCAGTCGCAGTTTCGGTTTCAGCGAGTGCCGCGAAACGATGGATTTTGTGTGAACAAAGCTGACCACGTGACCGTCGGAGCGATATTACAGAGCAGAGCCGCCGTAGCACTGTCGAATCCGCATCGACGGCAGTTTCTGCGAATGCCCCCACGTACTGATCTCATGAGGCGCTTAATTAAAAAGCGACCGTGGATGTGACGCAGGCGCTGCGAGTGCAAATGCTACCGCGGCTAAAGAACGACGCGCGACTTTCGAGACGGTGGGTGGCAAGACGCGCGCTGGGAGCAGCCGGCCGGGTCTGCCTACAGGTCCGCCTACAGATGTGTTCGGCTTAGCACTGCGGCGGATATTCGAGTGCCGCTCTCGTAAGCGGTGCAGATGACAATTTTTAATGCAACCCGCCGTCGCATCATTAACTCCTTTCTCATGTAAGCCACCATGGTCGGAACTTGGGGACAATTTCGTGCAGCGGTAACAAGCTATCACTCGAGCTACCTGCGCCGGCCTGGGCCACAATGCGGCCGTGGCCGCCGCCTGCACAGCGACCGCGCGGCTAGCTCAGTGGGCTTTTCGTGCCTCCGGCGCGTTTTCGCATCCAATGGTAATAAACAGTAATAGAAACAGAGTGCCTGGAATCGCTGTAGAACTTTGGTCGCGGCCAGCTGCCCGATGAGCTGACGAAATCACGGCGCCTCCGCCACCGCCGCCAACGATCGGGTCGTTCGTTCTCGAGAGCAGAAGCTCCGCCCTCCGGCCCTCCGATTGGAACGGCGAGCCGGCGAGCCGGCGAAAAACGCCGGCAGTGCGGAAGTGGCAAACACAAACTCGTGACGTGTTTAGATGTTGTTTATTTACACCATATCCTCGGGATGTCGATTGCGCGTGGTCCTCTGCTGGCTGCTCGGTTGCGTTTCGCACACTTTAAAATTGATTTTAAATATGCTCTAGGCTGTATTGGCCGCTGATATTTTGCAGATGATGTATATGTGTTCCCACCAATCTATCTCCGCAGTTATCTCGCCTTCAGAATTTTGTGTCAGTGCCCCTTTAACGTATTCCGCGTGCTGACTGTCCCCGTTTGGCAATCCATGGGGTCGCATACAGTATGCGATTGCTGATTCGTGAGATAGCATGTCCTTCAATTTCCCGATTCAGTCTTGCTAATCTCCTGCGAAGGGGGCGATTCAGTTTCTCCTTGTGGAGTCGCGCCTGGATGCTGGCTTTAGCCTCCCATATGTGGATAATCGTTTCGACTATGTAATGATCACTCCCGAGGTTTCTACGCGTGTTGTTCCAGATGGCCTCCTTGGTATTTTTTGTGAAAGTGAGGTCCGGGGTGGTGTTCCTTGTGACGCTGTTACCCACCCTTGTGGGGTATGTAGGGTCAGTGAGCAGGGTCAATCGTAGTGACTGCGCATCTTCCCATAATATTCTTCCTTTCAGTTTACCTCTCTGGGGTATCCCCACGCCGGGTGTGGGGAATTAAAGTCACCAAGGACAACCACAGGTTGACGTTTGGCTAGGTCCATAATTTTTCTGAAAAGAAGCTTGGAGAAGGAGTGTGTCTTACTTGGGCTGCTATACACATTTAAAACAAGAGACTACCTTCGCCTTGTTTCCACCCAGAAATAATTTCAGTTAACACATTTTCTGGTTCCTCGATGTCCGTTGAATGCTGGATGACCGGGATTTTTTTTCGAATGAGGGTTCTAACTCCCATACGCTTTTTCTGTACGCCACCGGGGGTGGAACTGTATGGGCTAAAAGCCCGGAAGCTTCTCCTGGCCATTAGTTTCTTGAAGGGCTATAACATCAGGCTTGTTAGGTGTGAGCATGTTGATGTATTGTTGCAAATTTTCTCGTTTGTTTTTGAAACCTCGGCAGTTCCATTGCCAAATTCGATATGTTTTATTGCGGTTATGCTCCATGACGGTCGCCAGCAGACTCAGAATTCTTGGGTCCTTCCGCGACAAGATTAAAGGGGTACTGACACAAAATTCTGAAGGCGAGATAACTTCGGAGATAGATTGGTGGGAACACATATACATCATCTGCAAAATATCAGCGGCCAATACAGCCTAGAGCATATTTAAAATCAATTTTAAAGTGTGCGAAACGCAACCGAGCAGCCAGCAGAGGACCACGCGCAATCGACATCCCGAGGATATGGTGTAAATAAACAACATCTAAACACGTCACGAGTTTGTGTTTGCCACTTCCGCACTGCCGGCGTTTTTCGCCGGCTCGCCGGCTCGCCGCTCCAATCGGAGGGCCGGAGGGCGGAGCTTCTGCTCTCGAGAACGAACGACCCGATCGTTGGCGGCGGTGGCGGAGGCGCCGTGATTTCGTCAGCTCATCGGGCAGCTGGCCGCGACCAAAGTTCTACAGCGATTCCAGGGACTCTGTTTCTATTACTGTTTATTACCATTGGATGCGAAAACGCGCCGGAGGCACGAAAAGCCCACTGAGCTAGCCGCGCGGTCGCTGTGCAGGCGGCGGCCACGGCCGCGAAGTGGCCCAGGCCGGCGCAGGTAGCTCGAGTGATAGCTTGTTACCGCTGCACGAAATTGTCCCCAAGTTCCGACCATGGTGGCTTACATGAGAAAGGAGTTAATGATGCGACGGCGGGTTGCATTAAAAATTGTCATCTGCACCGCTTACGAGAGCGGCACTCGAATATCCGCCGCAGTGCTAAGCCGAACACATCTGTAGGCGGACCTGTAGGCAGACCCGGCCGGCTGCTCCCAGCGCGCGTCTTGCCACCCACCGTCTCGAAAGTCGCGCGTCGTTCTTTAGCCGCGGTAGCATTTGCACTCGCAGCGCCTGCGTCACATCCACGGTCGCTTTTTAATTAAGCGCCTCACGAGATCAGTACGTGGGGACATTCGCAGAAACTGCCGTCGATGCGGATTCGACAGTGCTACGGAGGCTTTGCTCTGTGATATCCCTCCGACGGTCACGTGGTCAGCTTTGTTCACACAAAATCCACAAAATCCATCGTTTCGCGGCACTCGCTGAAACCGAAACTGCGACTGGCCGCATTGAAAATGCCTCTAATTAAACAACCGTCGCACGCTGAAGCAAATGAGGTTTCTACAGGTTATAAGTAGGTCAGTAGATACTTATCGCAACAAAAAAAACAAGATGCAAAATTTTTGTGTCAGTGCCCATGTACATTTTTGTAGTCGTCCTTTGTGGGCCCGCGCTGGATGTTGCATACGTGTGATGGTGTCTTCTATGGCGGCAAATTTGGCGCTTCCGGCTTCCTTAGTGAAGGTGTCGGCTAAGGCCGCAACCCTGCTGCCAATTTTGTTGATTTGGCCCACACGGTTATTTTCCAGATTTCCGAGGTAGTTACATCCTTTTACTTCTTGCGTTTCGTTTCCTAAGCTGAAGGGGGCGCTTTTAACTTACTTATTCCTCTTTACTTTAGATGTATTCTTATTTATTTTGAGCCCGATGGCCTTGCTTTCTGATTGTAGTTCGTCCAGCTCGTCCAGCATCGTTTGCATGTGTTTTGCAGTCTCACTCAGCAAGACTACGTCGTCCACAAACCTGAAATGTCTCAAGTGTATTCCCCGTTTATCCTTAATCCTGTGTTTTCCCAGTCAAGCTATCTAAATACCGCCTCCAGACATGCTGTGAATAGCTTTGGAGAGATGGTATCTCCCTGTTTCGGATCGCAAATTTATCGCTTTACTTGTGGACCGTTATCCTGCCCGTGCATTCCTTATATATATCTGTCTTCTAAGAGTCTTATGTCGGTAGGTTCCCTCTATTTCCTGGTCTTTTACTCTTCTAAAACGACTGCGGTGAGTACGGAATCAAACGGTTTCTCGTAATCTATAAATGCCATGTAAGGTTTGCAATGTAAAAGTAAATAGTTTCCTCGTAATCTATGAGTGCCATCTATTCTGCGTCGCCGTCTTTTTCCGCTCCTCTTTCATAATGGATCAATACCAACTCGCCAAACCTTCCATCGTGGGCCTGGCCAGTGAAGATGACAGCAGCCGTCATTTTACTGCAATGACTTTCTTTCCCTTGTACCTCAACCCAGTTCCGAATTTTACTTGAAGGAAATTGGGAATAAGGAGTTATTACGTCATCCACCACACTCCAGCATTTATTAGCACACCCGCAAAACTGCATCCCACTAGTCCAACCGACAGTAGACGGCCTCACAGCTGGAAACAACATTCAGTTCGCAGTTGCAGTCTCGCGGGTTTTTCTGACGCAACGCCAGACACACCACAGATGATCGCCATTGGTGAAAAAAAGCTTCACGTGCTGCAGCCCCTGCGTGACGCACACAATCTTCACCACCAGGTCCCTTTCCCACACGCAGTTGGAGAAGGCCTCGCAGGAGTGCTCATCCCAGCTTGGTTTGTCGCGAAGGCGGTTGTTGGCCTTGTCTGTCACAAGGCAGGCTTGAAGGGCCTGCTGGAGCAGGTGCATGAAACGGGCCTCGAGGGCCTTGACCTGATCAACAGGCAGGGACTCACAGAACCCAAAGTCCATGTAGAAGACCTTCAGCCAGTCGCCCGCTTCCAGTGACACAACACGTGCCCGATACCAACGTTCGTCCAGGTTGCTCTTGGCAGCAACCAGTTCGCCTTGGGCCTTCACCACGCGCCGGCTTTCTCGACTTGCAGGTCCCTAGTCAGGTTCTTTAACGTCTCTCGTGAGTTTTTCCCCATACCATCACCTACATTGGAGCAGTGGGAGCACAGGCTGCCCAGCTTCCAGCTCGAGGATCAGGAGTACCTGATCTCCCGGGCGAGGGCTGCTGGGGAGCCTGAAGGCGGCCTGGACTGAGGCCACCACCCACTCTCCTTTCCCCTTCCCCTTTCCCTTAAAAATAAATGTTATTCCTCCTCCTCCGTCGACGCTGAGCCGCTCAATAGACCTGCCGTAAGGAAGACGAGGTAGAAGCAGCTGGGACTGACCACTGCACTTAGGACACAGCTTCCCACTTCGGGTGGCCTCAGCGGCTTCAAGGGGGTCCATGATTGGCTCGCTCTGGTGAGATGGGTTGCTTAAACCATGATCTTCCTCCCTGTGGAAGCCATGGGCGGCGCAAATCCCGCCAATAGGGCTGCCTCTTCCTGCGCCTTCGTTGTAGGATGCTACACGGGGTCCTCCGCGTTCAAGCTGAGGCTGTTGTACAACGGGCCATTGTCATCCTACCTCAAGTCATCATATGGCCTGGCGGGACTTGGAACTGGCTCCAGGACATTCAGAAGAACGGAAAGTTGGGCTAGTTGGTATGTGTTCATCTTGGTGGAATACAAAAGCGCTCAAAAAACAAGGACGAAGGAAGAAGTAGACGAAGCGCCGTGCTGTCTACTTCTTCCTTCGTCCTTGTTTTTTGAGCGCTTTTGTATTCCTCCACGACATTCCTCCTACCTCCCGGTGCCTCGGAGCTGGACTGTAGGATAGGGAGTGGCCGTTGAGGCGTGCCGTTCTGGGTGCATTCATTTCTGTTGGGGGACACATTAACAGCACCTGCTCGCGCAGAGTTTTCAAGCACTTCCGGCGTGTCGGCAAGATAGCTCAGGATCGTTGCGAAGCCGCTCTCAACCAAGTATTTTCCCACGTTGTGGGTCTTCAGCATGGGCGTATTTGCGGGGCACTTCGCGTACAGGTCGACTTCGTAGAGGCCTCCGTCGGATGCCGTGTAGAAGACAGCTTCAAATAGAGTTTCTCGTTTCCACAGATGCTCCAAGTCGAAACGGGAGCTCGCAGCCGTTGGCTTCACTCCGCGTATGCAGCATGGGCTCGCCTTTTGGGCCGCCGCTTCCACGTCGATGGTGTACACGCGATTCAGCCCGACGGCTTCAGTCAGGCCGCTGTCGACGTACTGCACGTCAACCTTCAGCGGAATTCCACTGAGGTCCCTGTACACGTCATCACTAGCGCTCGAAGCGCCAGTCTCGTGCTGCTTTCCTGACAAACCAAGCACACCATGCCAGAGAAGACGTCGTGGACTTGGCTGTTCTTCGAAAAGATAAGGAAGTAATCCTGGCCCTCGGCATGCAGCTTGCACTGCAGGAAGGACTGGAATAGTGCGTCAACTGGACCGCCACTCGCACTCCCTCCGGAGGTCCGCTCACAACTGGGTGTCTGCCTGGGATCTCCGGCGTGGCGCATGCTTCCATTTCCACCAGGCCGCTTTTCACCACTTACTGATATGTTGACGATAATGCAAGCACACACAGCGGATTATCTGCGGTTACCAGCAGAGTGAACGAGACTTTCGCAAGGGATGCCGGGAGGCCAGATCCAACCGTTGCCCGAACGCAAATATGGAGATGTCAGCCAGCCTTTCAATGATGACAGCCCACGTCAGCTGGTGCGAATCCACACACGGCAGATTGTCCAATAAGAAAGCACTCACGTATCGCTTTCTTTCAGGTACTTTTCGGCCACTAAGTCTGTGTTTCCTATCACGCAGAGATAGACGCCAGCGGAATGATCAGGAATGGTGGAATAAAAAGAGTACTGAAATTTTAAATCTAAAATACAAGCAAATAGGGCACAGTCCACGTCACACTCGAGGCCTGTGGAGCCCATTCATGAACACAATCTGGTTTTCCAAAATTTGCTGAACTGACAATAGTTTTTATAGACAAATGTATAGACCAAATACTGCATCATTAACATGAAAGTGTTTTATGCTGGGGTCCACCAAGATCTGACTGACGTCATGTCCGTCACGGAAATGACATCGCCAGAAATACTCCGATTGACGCGGTTGCGCCGGGATTTGAACCACGAACTGTTTCGCCGCAACGGGAGGTACGAAACGCGCTCCGGCCCAACTGCGCTATGAAGGGACGCGTAAACAGGACGGCAAACGCGCCTTATATCCTTCCCTTCAGGTGGTGCTGCCGTCTAGGAGAGGCGAAGCGAAGTAGTGCATCATGACGCTAATGAGCGCCGACAGTTGGCGCGTCGATGCCAGCGCCTATAGGCGCTGGCATCGACGCGCCAACTGTCGGCGTGTACGGGTACGCGCAGTGTAACCTGCGGAGAAAGAAGCCTGAGGCAACAACCACGGAGTAAAGGCCCAACTAGCGTCACTAAATAAAGGCTTTTAGGGTATCGGCACTCTTTTCTCTCATTGTTATGTGCCGCCAGGATTTTCATTGGTCGGTCGGCACCGCGTGATATTTCTTTAAATGTGGGCGCAGCCATTTTGTTTTTGGGCGCCTTTATCATCTCTCTCTCTCTCTCTCTCGCTCTCTCTCTCTCGCTCTCTCTCTGCTGCGCGGATGCTAGAGCGGCCGGTCACACTCTGCCCGTCACAACCGGCAGCGGTTTCGTTGAGAGAGATGGCAACACCGCAAGCCAGAAACAAACCGGCCCCCAAACGCTTTCGGGTGCATGAAGTGGCGGTACTCTTAAGCGTAGCCTATTTAGTGACGCTAGGCCCAACCACATGCAGCGTACTTTCGGCGTTTTCTCTCGTCGACGTCGTCCCGCGTCGCCAAAAATGCATGGCGACGAGAGCTGACGCCCGAGTGACGCCGATGTCTACGCTCGCCAGATATCGGCGTCGACGCAGCGCGAGAGAGCATCGGAAAGCGGGCGGCAGCGTCCGTTTTCGCGTGGTTTGGGGTCATCCCTTTCAGCAGAAAACAATCAATTTCTTTTAACTTTGATCGGTTTGCCATGAGACAAATTGCAAGCTATTTGTGTTCGCAAGCGCTCATACATTTGTGGCTTGTTCGACTTTCATCGGGGAAATCGGGGATCTGCGATAGCTTTGTGTGAGTTAAATAAGGGAGCTATGGCTACATCGCATCCAGGATTATCGTAATGGGGCTTGTCTGTAAGATCTGTGCGTGACGACAAAGCCTTATCAACGCCAGAATGCTAGCAGCGCATTCCATTCCATTCGTAGCTCCCGTGGCTTGCGCAGGGGAGACCGGGGATGTGCGATAGCTTTTTTTGACTCAAATAAGGAAGCTGCGGTTACATCGCTTGTAGCACTAGCATTATTGTCCTCAGGTCCAAGATCAGTGCGCAAGAAACAAGCGTTACCACTGCTCAAATCTCTCAAATACGACCAAAGGAAAGCACACCCGACACTATTCGTGGGCAGCCTCGGTTGGTACACCGAATTCTTCGTGTCTCCTCGTCTCGTCGCGTGATCAAGCGGTTGAGCATTCCACTTCCGGTCACCGAGGCGAACGGTCGTGAAATCATGAACTCGTTTCGAGCGGCAACAGCCACGGCCGCTGGATGAGAGCGCACGCAAGGTGCGGCCTGTCACGTCGCCCGGATTTCAACGGGCGAGGGCGTGAGTGGCGGTGTTTACGTTTGCCGCCGCTTCACTCCCTCGCGGCGCTAGAGTGGAAAGTAACGGTATTTTAGGGGAACTGCAAAATGGATTTAGGCCGGGTCGACGCTTAGAAGACAATATTTTCGTAATAACCCAGACCATCGAAATTTCGGCAGCACAGGGCAGACAAACATGGCTACTCTTTCTGGACATAAAGGGAGCCTATGACAACGTAGATAGGGGATTGATGTGCCATATACTGGAAGAAGAAGGGATTGGGTCAGAATTTGTGGGGCTGCTAAAGGCAATATATGAGGATAATAAGGCGCATATCACATGGGAAGGGCGTACAGGCACAGAGCCCGTGTACATTCGAAAAGGTTTAAAACAGGGGTGCCCTCTTTCGCCATTGCTGGCGAAGGAATGGAAAGACGATTGGAGGAATTAGAGGAATGGAAAGACGATTGGATGACAGTGGATTAGGCTTTGACTTGTCGTACCGAAGCCATGGAGAGTTGGTGGAGCAACGGATTCCGGGATTGATGTACGCGGACGATATAGTGTTGCTAGCAGATAATGCGGAAGACCTTCAAAAACTGGCCGACATTTGTGGTGATGAGGCAACGTACCTAGGCCTACATTTTAACCCACAGAAATCTGGAGTCATGGTGTTCAACGAGGAAGCTCATACAGCAGCAATAAGAATTTAACAGGAAGCCATACCATTAGTAAATAAGTACAAATACTTGGGGATCTGGCTTAATGAAGGAAAAGGCTACTTGAATGCCCATGAAGAACACCTCAAACTGAAAGGGAGACAAAATGCAGCAGTAATGAAACAGAGCACTTTGGGAATACAATAAGTACGAGGTAGTGCGAGGCATCTGGAAAGGGGTAATGGTGCCGGCGCTCACGTTCTCTAATGCCGTATTATGCTTAAAGTCCGATATCCTGTCGGGACTGGAGGTTAACCAAAAGGCAGTCGGCAGATTGGCACTGGGAGCTCACAGTAAGACTACAAATGAGGCGGTACAAGGCAATATGGGTTGGGCTTCATTTGAGGCGAGGGAAGCACAAAGTAAAATACGTTTTGAGGAGCGGCTTAGACATTTAGATGAGAATAACTGGGCAGCCAGAGTGCACAGGTACGTGTACCTTAAAAGTGTGGACACCCAATGGCGGAAGAGGACGCGAAAGCTGGCGACTAAATATAACTTGACCGCGGCAAATAAACAAGGGGGGGGGCAGTTAAAAAGCAAGTGAAGGAAACAAAGACGCTCATGTGGAAAGAGAGGATGGAAAAGAAGGGATCGCTGGGAATCTACAAAGCAAGAAAACAAGAGATCCGGAAAGAGAACTTTTATGACAACAATAAAGGTAGTGCATTGCGCTTTGAGGCGCGGGCTGGCTGCTTGAGAACTCGAACTTGGATGAGACATGTGTTGTATGTGGCAGGGATAAAGAAACAATCGACCACACAGTAATAGGATGCCAAAAGATTCAGCCGGATAGAATTGGGGGGAAAGTCCTACTTCCTGGGGCACTGGGCGTCACAATTGATGGAAGCATTAACTGGTCAGCAGTAGGTATGACTAAGCAGCGGCTAGAGTATTGGTGGAAAAAAAAGCAGGGAAGTCGATAAAATATCATCCCAGCCAGGGGTAGTGGCAGGGCAGAATTAAAAAGAAATCCGAGTTGAGGGACTAAATTTAAATTCAAACAACTAAGATAGGCTAGATGGCGCACACCGTCACCCCGATTCAAAGGGGAGGCCTTTAATCATCATCATCATCATGGTTTCGGGACGGAGCGGGGCGGTCCCCGTAGGCGAGCGCTTGCGCCGACTGAGAGACACCGTCAGTGCACGGGTTTTAAAGATGTTGTCCTTCCTGGGCTACTCAACCGCGAAAACTGTCTGTCCCTTTGTATGTCACTCGATTCAGCCGCCCGGCCGTGACTGAACCAGCCAGAAGTTAAAATAATTCTTGAATATAGGCAATACATTTTCAATCTAACAAATCTAAAGAAATGCTCCATATTCGACAACATTGTTAAAAAAAGATAATATACAACAAAATGATAGTAACCACCGGTTAGCTTTGTCTGAAAACTTCTCACACACAGCACGTAAACCGTGTTGCACAGTTTAAAGCCGCAAGTTGATTAGTTACAGTTCAAGCGGCAGGTATTTGGTGGAACTTTATTCGTCCGAAATTTCAAAAATGTCACCATTTCTCGGGAAACGCGGTGTCGACACACGGGAGAGCGATGAATATTTGCCGGCGACGGATTAAAGCTTGCCTAAAGATACTTCTTTGCAAAAACATGTTGGCCGGGCGGAATGCGCACCTCATAAAACGAGGACACGCGATAGGATGGTTGAAAAAGGATTTGAAAAGACTAGACATTTTGCTATGCGTGTCTTTTGATACTCTTACACTGGCTCGATCATGTCTTGCCGCGCATAGAGATTTGGGTTGTTTTATTTTCGGAGGCGCGACAATGCCTTTAAACGCGCTACTGAAAACTTGATTACAGAGGTTGTACAGAAAGAAAAATAAATGCACCGTGCTGTGTTCAAGAAACAGTGCGTACGGTCCACTCTCCTAGCTGCTAAGTATTTTTCAAACTTTGCGATGAGAACTAGCGCTAAGTACATTTCCTCCGTTATTTCATCGCCGATTTAAACCCATACGCATTTATCCCTGAAGCTAACGGCCGGGCTCCTGGAGCAGCACCAGTATGCGCTCAAATTAGCGCGCTCTAAAGACGTTGCGGTAGTTTTGCTCTGTGAACACACTGCGCTTCAATTCGAATTAATTTTCGTAGCGTAGGAAAATTTTCACATACGTTATTATTACGTCAGTTTTCTTTTTTGAGTACATCTCTACGTAATGCAAGAAGTGTAATGCCTTCTATCTGAACAAAAAATGCTTCATTCTCGCAGTTAAAACAATTAATATTTATGAGATTCAAGATGTAGATTGTTTGTTTAAAATAGCAAAGAAAAGAAGAAAATGTGAAGTGGAAATGTGGTGCTTGAATGCTTACGCATTATTAGGAAATTTTTTGAATTTCTGTACAATTTCGCTTTTTCTTTTGTGTCCGGGCAAAAATTTAGCTTGCCGAGCTCGCCAAATATATTTTAAAAATTTTTTGTCGACCCGGACATCCCATCTGCTCTCATTAATTTTTTACGTGGCTACAGGGAAGAAGTAAAAATATCAGGTAAAAACTGGAATCGCTTTTCATTCAACTGTATATATATATTATCAAAACAAAAAAAGGCCGACATAGCTATGATATTAGTATTACTTCATAACTAAACAACGTGTAATAAAATCATATGTGCCGTGAGATTAATACGAATTGTGGTGTTTTATTTAGTGCACGAGGAAAAACCTACATAAAAGTTGGGTATGTCTTAAACATTGAGAAGTGTTGGCACTCATAAATAACAGGCGCCGTCACAAAAACATTGTTTCTGTTCGTCCGGAATTTTAATATATTCTCTGCAGTCGCAGCTTGCAGACAAAACGTAAATTAGTAGGACTTGATTGCTGGCTAGTTGGTTCATGATGTACGAAGGGGGCCCGTCCTGTCCTCTCGTCTCTTCGTCCTCGTCTTCTGCGCAAACTTATTCATTCGTATATAAAACGTAAATCTCTGCCGGGCGTGAGGTCACAAAGAGCATGCCGGGCGATGTGAGACACAACGACACAGCAATGCGAGACAGAAGGCACACTATGAACGCGCAATGCTGCTGCTGTGAACGGAATTTAACTTCCATCTTGACCAAATTAAGCTCGGCCGCCGCTAATCGTGTTTGTCTTTTAACAGGCGTAACATTAGTGCTGGTAAATGCCTTATGTGGATCGTGGAACGCCGATCATAAGCCCACACTTCGAAATAAGCGGCCCGAAAGCCGGCGTCCCGCGGGCCGCGCTCACCGCAACCAGTCCCGGAACGGTGGCGCCGCGGTGGCAGTATCTGGCTCTAGGCGCTGGGCCGCGCACTCACGCCGCATTGGAGGCCCGCGGTAGACCGCATGGGCCGCACGTCAGTGCGCCTTTCATCCAGCGACCGTGGAAACAGGACCGAAGGAAAGGAAAACCACGATTTTCAGATTATCTTGCCGGCGCTGCCTACCGGACGCATTGTGCTCAACACCGTGTTTCTTCACGCCGACGTAAAGAGACGACCGTACCGAGAGTCAGTATATTATCTCTATGGTACCGAGTCGAAGCCTTCAGGGACGCTCTGGCCAAACTTGGTGCACTGCCCGAGGTAATTTCCTTGGGTGCCTATCAAATCAATCATGTTTGGGCTGTGAATTTTAGGAGTGCAGAAGCGACAAAGAAAATGCTGACCACGACGGAGCTACAGGTGAAGGGGCGTCGCTGCCTCGTCATCGACCCACAGAATCAGGAGGTGAAGCTGAAGCTCCACTGGCTTTTGCACGGGGTGGCAGACGAGGACATCCGTTCAGCGTTCGTGCCCTACGGCAGAGTCAGCGAGGTTACGAGGGAACGCTGGCGGGTCGCCGGCGTGAACGAAAAGACTTGTACTACGAGGACTCTGCTTCTCAAGCTCAAGTCAGGAGTCGAGATCGGTGACCTACCTCACCAAATTCGTGTTGCCGGAGAACTGGCTCTTGTCGTGGTTCCCGGCCGGCCCATTCAGTGCCTTCGCTGCAACGGAGAAGGGCACGTGAGACGGGAGTGCAAGGTGCCTCGGTGTTCCCTGTGTCGACGCTTTGGCCATGCTGAGGCCCAGTGCACGAGGTCGTACGCGAGCGCGGTTGGGCCACCTGGTCACGATGATGAGTCCGAACACCTCATGGATGCCGAGGAGGCTGAGGAAGCAGCCAAGGGCACGGGGAATCAGGGAAAGACGGAGGAAGAGGCCACCACGTCAACGAACGCTTGCGAGGCCACAGCGGCAGCAGGCGGAGGAGACAACGACGTGCCGGAGCAAGCTCCCGCTCCCACGGATGACCTGTCGAAAGACGGTGGCACCCGAACGAACGGCCAGACAACGGTCAACTACGCCCCCGACGCCATGGACGTGCTCGGGAACCGGGTCACCAAACGGTGCCACATCGACGTTGCCGAGGGTGGCGTCAACGACCCTGCAGTTCAGGCCGACGAACCGCCGTTGAAGACGACGCCGGGACGCCGCTCGACGACGCGGCTTAAAGGAGCCATGAAGAGAAAACAAAATTTTGGTTCATTCGAAAGATTGCCTCGTTAGAACCATAACGACACCACTTATAACGCAAACTTCGCTCAAATAAGCTACATAATTAGGAAAAAAGGAAATGACCATGCGACCCACCAGCTCATTTTCCGCAACAGAACCTGTGATGTCACTTGGGAATGCTCTGCGATTGGCGGAGGCCGGAAAAAGCAAACGCATGTTAGGCAGGGCTTACAGCTTGCATAGCGAGCTAAATGCCCGTGAAACATACTGCACATTCTTTTTATGACAAAGAACGGTGGAGTAAACGGTTGAAGGTCCGAACGAACTCGCAAGCGTGTGCGCCAATGCATACGAAACTAGCGCCGGCCGAGCTCGACATCTCGCCGTCGCGCAGACGAATTTTCGGGTTCGAGGCTCTTCGGGGCCAACGAACCGTTCCAGCACGCACAGCCACGACCTTGCTTCGTATCGTAATCCCTTCACAGGAGGTTGGCCGTCATATCGCCAACCAGCAAAGGTAAAAATAGAAACGAGGGGAGTAAGGAACAGCAAGAAGCGACGAGATAGTGCCAGTCGTCGCGTAAGTTTCGAATGGTGTTGGCTTGCTGCTGTCGTTACGAGCTCGTTTCCAGTTTACAACCACTGAAAACTTCAGTTTGTTCAGTTACGGCAGGGACCCTTACGTTAGCTCACTCCTGGGACATGCTGGCGCTCGTCGCCGACTTCGTCAAATCGCTCTGACCTTGGGGAAAAAAATGCCGTAAACACCGCGCATTGACGCTCGTATCTTTCTGGTCGAAGCAGAGAGCTCGCGCGAACGGCTTTCCATACACGACACCGGCCAACTGGCATAAGTGATACTGCTACTGAAATTGAACTATTATTAACCGTAATCAAAATACGGCACATACGTACCAGTCTATATTCGTCCGTCGCGACGGGGCTGACGAGGCAGCGGTGCCGACGGCTGGGCGTTCGTCTGTTGTGGCTATCGCGGAATGGTCGCTTTCCCGTCCACCGCGGGGGTGGCGCTGCGGTCGCCGAAACGAGCGAACGTGTGTCGCGTTGGCTCCGTAGATTATGCTTAATTTCGCAGTGCTAATTAGCCTCGCCGATGGAATTCCTTCATTAGTCGACGCAGCTCAGTGAGGGGCATCGACCGGTACCAAAATTTGTGAGGTGCAGCTTATTTTCACCGGATTTTCTGAGTGTGAAAGTTTCCCAGCGTGGTTGTCCGGCTAAGCCTAACCGAGTCACCTCTCGGGCTCGGGGCCGGGCGGGCCGGAGTCGGCGGCCAGCGGCGGGAAATGGCTTCTACGGATGGCGAAGCGGCAGCGATGGACACCGGTGTAGGACCGGTGGGCGGAGACGATTTTCTACCCACGACAACGAACGTGAGCTACGACGATGGAAGGACAACGGTGGCAGTCCACGGCACCGAGTTGCTCTCCACGGACACGGAGGGATGGCAGGCGGCCGGCAAGCGACTTCGGCAGCGAGCGGCCAGCGCGGCAATCGGTGAGTCGGTTCCCGCTTCCCATGCAGCCCCTAATGTTAACAACGCGCAATTCGCAAAGAGAGTATCGGCTAGGATAGGCAGGGCAGCGCGCATGCCGCGGACGTTGCCCCGCGAGGAGATTAAGGTTGTACTTCGGCCGCGCGGTGGGCTCAACGTGGGCCGCACCGAAGTGTCCAGGTTGATGACCGCGATTTTCGCCGCGGCGGGGACTACGATGCAGGAGTCGAAAGAGGACACCATGTGTACGAACGTGGCGCAGAATATTATAGTCATCAGCACCCCGCACGAGGGAAGGGCAACCAAATATGCAGGGATCCGGTCGCTCCGGGTCGGGGACAACGACCACGATGTTAACGCTTACTTGTCCGCGCCAAACGGCACGGCGAAGGGGGTCATTCGGGGGATATCCCTGGCTGATTCGAGCCAAGAGCTCCAGGGTAACATAGTGAACGACGCTAACCCACTCGCGTTAGACGCGCACATGATCGGGAACACCACGACGGTGATTGTGGTGTTTGAGGGCAAGAAGGTGCCGAATTATGTGAAGTATGGTGCTATGCTCGTAAAGTGTAGTCTGTACAGGCAGCACTTTGAGGTGTGCCGCTGCTGCGGCAAAGTCGGTCACGGGACGGACGTGTGCCCCTTTCCGGACACGAAAGTATGCTTTGCGTGTAACGCGCCAAACCCTGGCCCAGAACACGAGCGGGAATGCAAGCCTCGATGTAAGCTATGTAACGGAACGCATCCCACCGGGGCGGCGGGGTGCAAAAATCGCTACAAGGTTCCCTACGTGGTCACTCGCCGCCGGTGGGAGCGTAAGCACGTGGAGGCCCAGCAGCCCCGATTAGGCTTAGAAGAGTTCCCGCAGCTGCAGCCGCGTGCCCACGTGACGGCACAGGCGCAGGTGGCGAGCGAGCGCGGGCGCCTACGTCAGCGCAGCAGCAGCCGGCGGCGCTCGGGCAACTGCGGCTCGAGCCGCAGCGCCAGTCGCAAGCGAGAGTCGAAGTCGAGAGAGCGTGTGGCGTGGGCCGACATGGTTAGACCGCAAACGCCAGAGCGAAAGGCCGTATCCCCGACAAGTTCACCGCAGCCAAGCCCCGAATTGCTCAAGCTACACCACGAGAACGAACGCCTAAAGAAGCGCATCGCCGAGCAAGACATGCGCATGCTGGAATTGAATCGAAAATTGGACTTGCTGCTGGCCAGCCAACGCCAGGAGCAGGCACGGGTCGCGGAGCGAGAACGGGAGCAGGAGAAGGTGCAAGCGCAAGCGCAAGTCCAGGCGCAAGGGCAAGCGATGGAAACGCAGGTCGAAGAGGCCGAGACGACGGCGGGAGAGGAACCCACGACCGAACCCGAACCCCACGCCAAGCGCCGGGCGGTGGAAACGAGAACGACGTACCGAACACTAGAGAAGCGCATCCAACGCTTAGAAGATCGATTCGACAGGTTCGAAGAATCGGCGAACAGGAGGCTGGCGGCGCTGGAGGCGACGACGGCCGACATCGTCGTACGACTAACGAAGCTGGAGCAGATGTTCCAGGTGGTCCAAGAGACCCTGGTGCAAATGCAAGAGGCCATAGCAAGACTAAGCGCGGGATTCCAACAAATGTGCCCTGACCAGCGCCCAATATGGCCAGCACAGCAATGAGACACGAACTCGTAGTGTGGCAGTGGAACGCGAACGGCCTGCGCGGCAAGAAGGCGTCGCTACAACAATACATTGAAAAGGCGAGCCGGCGGCCGGACGTGATTCTACTGCAGGAAACACACAGCGAGACGCCCCCGACCATGCCGGGGTACCGCTCGTACGCAAGCCCCCCCAGCGCGCGAACGCTCGGGAGGGGCGCCGGACAAGGGGTGTGCACGCTGATCAAGAAGGGACACACGTACGTGGAGCACGAGCTGCTGCGCAACAGCGCGGTGGAGCACCGAGCGATCGAGATCGTGGTGGGCCGCAAGAAGGAGAGCGTCTTCGTGATAAATGTGTATAGTAACCCGAAGCAGTTCCAGCAGAAGTTTCGAACATTGGTGCACAAGGTGGATCAGCTAGCGGGGGCCGACGTCGCACTGCTGTGCGGGGACTTTAATGCGCCGCACGCGGCGTGGGGCTACCCGAAGACAACAGCGAAGGGGCGCAGCCTGTTTGAAGAAACGACGGACGTTGGGTACCAACTGCTGAACGACCCGACGGCACACACGCGACACGGGACGTCGGTGCAACGCGACACGAACCCGGACCTGGCTTTCAGCAATAGGGCCGGTGTGCGGTGGAGGAACACGGGAGAGACGTTGGGTAGTGACCACTGTGTGTTGGAGATGGTGGTGCCGCTGCGTGGGAGGGCACCGCAGCCACGAAAACAGCAGTTTACGGACTGGAGTGCGTACAGGGAAGCTCTGAGCGAAGTGCCGGGGGAGATTGGCGACATCGACGAGTGGGAAGCGCGATCAACGAGGCGACGCGCAAAGCGACGACGGAGATCGAGGCGGACGACGAGACCCCACAGGTGGACAGCCGACTTGCGCACCTGATGGAGGCGCGGAACTCGCTGAGGGAAAGATGGAAACGGCAACGACACAACCGGGCGCTGCGCAAGCGGGTGGCCCAGCTGAACCGTGAGATAGAGCGGCACAGCGCGGCTCTCTGCAGGCAGCAGTGGCACGCGGTCTGCCAGGAGGCGGATGGTCAAATTCATAAAAGTCGTACCTGGCAGCTGCTGCGCCACTTGCTGGACGAAAGTAAGACGAAGGGAACGCACCACCACATCTTGGCGCGCATGTTGCACAAGGCGAAGCGGGAGCTCGGCGAGGCCGAGGTCCGGAGGCGATTGAACAACAAGTACCTGCCGGCCACCCCACCGGACCCCCTCCCGAGCTACACGGGCACGGCCAACAGCCAGCTAGACGCAGACATCGAGGAGTGGGAGGTCCGCGCGGTGATCCAAACAATCAACGGCAGATCGGCGGCGGGGCCGGACAAGGTGTCGAACAAAGCGCTGCGGAACCTCGGCGACGCGGCGGTGACTGCACTGACGTGCTACTACAATAAGTGCTGGCGCGCACGCAAGCTGCCCAAGAGTTGGAAGGACGCGCGGACGGTGCTGATCCCGAAACCGGGCAAGCCGCCGCACATTGACAACCTGCGACCGATCTCGCTGACGTCGTGCGTCGGGAAGGTCTTTGAACACGTGCTACTGAACCGCTGGCAGAGGTACCTGGAAGAAGAAGGGCTCTACCCCGACACAATGTTGGGCTTTCGGGCCAAGTTGAGCATGCAAGACGCGATGCTGTTGGTCAAGCACGAGGTCCTGGACCAGCACACCCGTTCCTTAGACAACAAGGCGGTGCTGGGCCTGGACTTGCAAAGCGCGTTTGACAAGGTCCATCACTCGGCAATCCTGAAGCAGGTGTCTCGACTGAACATGGAAGAGCGCACGTTTTCCTACATCAAAGACTTCCTGACCGACCGCACGACGACGATCGTGGCGGGCGACATCGAACTACCGAGCAAAACGCTGGGGAGCGTGGGCACGCCGCAGGGCGCCGTGATCTCGCCGGTGCTGTTCAATCTGGTAATGATCGGGGTGGCCGAGCGTCTGCAGAGCCTCCCGGGAGTTAGCCACACGATATACGCCGATGACATAAGGATATGGATGACGGGCGGTAGCGACGGCGAGATCGAGGCGTCACTGCAGCGGGCAGTCGACGAGATCGAGGACCAGCTACGGGGCACGGGACTTGTGTGCTCGCCGACAAAGTCGGAGCTGCTGATCGTGCCGCCGCGAGGAGTAAGAAGGGGCAGGACGGCGGAGCCGGACATCACACTACGAACGAGCGACGGAACGACCATCCCGAGGGTGAAAACGCTGCGAGTGCTCGGGCTACACATGGACGCCGGGCGCAGCAACGGACTAACGATTGCAAAGCTGGACGCGAAGGTGTCGGCGGTGATCCGACTCATCCGCAGTGTCGACGAGATATGCGGGCATGAAGGAAGCCAGTCTGCTGAAGTTGGTACAATCGTTTGCGGTCAGCCACGTGGCCTACGTCGCAGCTTTCCACGACTGGAAGGCGGCGGAGCGCCAGAAGGTGGACGCGCTTATACGCAGGGCATACAAGGCAGCGTTGGGGCTTTACACGTACACTAGTACGGAGCGACTCTTGGAGCTTGGGGTCCATAACACGCTGGACGAGGTGGCCGAGGCGCAGTGGACGGCGCAGCGGGTCAGGTTAGCGAGTACCAAGACTGGGCGCTACATACTGAAAAGAGTGGGATATCGCGGAGGGCTGCAGGGAAGTGCGGGCCGATCGCCGTTGCCGCGCGGGTTGCTCAGCTCGTTGCAGGTGCCGCCGATCCCGCGCCACATGCACCCAGAGGTGGATCGAGGGCGACGGCTGGCGAGGGCGAAGGCCCTCACGGCCACGCATGCGACGGACAACGGAGCACGATACGTCGACGTGGCGAGGTACCCGGACAAGCCGGGAACCTACGCCGTGGCGGTGTGTGCGGCGACTACCGGAGAGCTACTAGCGTCATGCAGCGTGCGGGCGCGAAGCCCGGGACAAGCGGAGGAGCTGGCTATCGCGTTAGCCCTGACGGACCCACACTGTACTACGGTGCTGAGTGATTCGAGGAGCGCGATCATGAACTTTGCAATGGACAATGTGTCCCCGCGCGCGGCCAGGGTGTGCGGGGTCCTAAGACACAGAACGATGCCGGTCACCGTGAAGTGGTTCCCGGCCCACATGGGGCCGGTGAGCACCGGAGAGAACCACAATGAGGGAGCGGACCGGGCGGCGCGTGCGCTCACAAGTCGCGACGCGTGCCCGAGCGCCCGACATGCAGAAGACGAAGACCACGACGAGGTGCTGCCGATCACCTCCTACCGGGAGGTGTTGGAGTGGTACCGGGAGGGCAGGCGAGTGTACCCGCCGCCCCACCGAAAACTCACGAAGCAGGAGGCGACGACGCTACGTCAACTACAGACCCGAGCGGTGTGGACACCGGTTGTTGCAAAACACGTGTGCCCTGAGGTGTACGCGAGTGATGTGTGCGCGGTGTGCGGCAAGGGCCGGGCGACCATGGCGCACATACTGTGGAACTGCAAAGTGAGCGAAGGGACTACGGACGCGTTGCCACCGAGCCTGGAAAAGGCGGTTGCAAAGGTTGACTACGACGCCCAGCGCGAGGCCGTCCAGCAGACGTTGGTGGCCCTCGAGCGACAGAGGCCGAAAGCGCAGCCCTGCGAAGGGGCGGTGCGAGTAGGCAGCTGAAGCCGAGCGGCCCGCCAACGTGACGTTTAGGCCGCGTCACAACTTGCCGGAAATAAAGATGTTGTTTCTCTCTCTCTCCGTCCACCGCGTATCCCACAACTCTTGCCGCTCGTGCACTTAGAAGCATTGAGCGTTTTTGTGGTGTGAGGTTGTTAAATGCAAGCCCGAGCTCCTCGGCGAGAGTTTTGTTCTCCGGATCAGGCGATTCCATGACTAGGGCTGCGGGTGCACTAGGTTTTACTAGTATTTTTAAAATGGCCGCCGTCTCGATCGACTCCCGCGTGTGGGTGCTATATGGAGTCGACATACTAAGTATCTGTTTCATGGACCGGCTCTATGACGCCATTGTACACGTCACGGAATGTTCAATTTTAGCGGGAGATTTAAAATTTTGGCTTAAATTGCCTTATTTCTCAGTGAATAAAGCATCATTTGCTTCCGGGAAAGCGCTTGGGGTACTATGAAACACCTAATCTTTCGAATAAAACAAACTTTTGTTTTCTCTTCATGGCTCCTTTAGTAGCGGTGGAACGCAGGAGTGTAGAGGCATCGGGAGCGTCTCAAAAACAGCTCGACGACCCGGGGCCCAAACGCGTCGCTTAGTGACGCGCTGGATGTGACCGGTGAACATATATATGCCTCCGGTTTCCATTTCTTCACTGGGAAATGTCTTCTCTAGAGGGCCTGAACCTAGCTACCCTTAACGTCCGCGACCTTTCGAGTAAAAGTCGGCAGAGTCAGGTGCACCGCCTGGTAACAGAACTAGACGTAGACGTCTTAGCGGTTCAGGAGACAAAGGTAGAGGGGGAGGAGGAGACCGGGGGCATGTGCAACGTTTCACGTCGCGGTATTATGTGTGCGTCAGCCCCGCAGTTGGCTTTTCTGCTGGCTGCATGTTAAAGACCTTATGCAAAAGTGCCGCCATCTACCGGAAGAAAAACGAAACGAGCACGCGACGCCATGTTGGGGGATGGCGGTCGCGGGATTGCTGGGTACGGAGCTAACGGAGCGTGTGAGGGGCTTTCTCGGCTTGGCGATCCTTGTATATTTAGACTTAAGCGCAGAAAAATGAGCGGCGAGTGATCTGTGGACCTTTCTCTATTGCCCACATTTGCGAGCGACTTCGTAAATACGCATTATGCATCGAAAAAGCAGTCAGGGAGGCACCGACAGGGAAGCTTTTGGAGGCTGCCGCGTTTGAGAACGCAAACATTGAAAGTACATCCGTGTTGGTTCGCATCCTGCGCGTTTCTCAGGAGATCATTCCTGAAACGCTTCGAAACTTGCGGGCTGTCCTGAGGTTGGAATGGGGGAGGGGGGGGGGGGCACTCGCGATATAGCTACACGCTAACGATCCTCTGGGACGCAGAGGAAACCTGCAAAAGAAAAAAAATCATTCAACGAAATAAATTGCATACCTGGCATTTTTTAACAGCAGAGCTGTTTTAGCTGGCCGTAATGTGTAGCGCGTAACATGTGCGGCGTGTAACGTGATGCATTGCCAATTAATTACCAGTAAATTGCCAATGAATAATTAAATTACCAATAAATTGCCTAATGCTGGTGAGCGCGTGCCTCGCGGCGACCGCCGAGCATCCCCTGCACACGCAAAGGCCGCGGCTTTAGCAAAAAAAAAAAAAAAACTGCGAAAACCTTAAAGGTGGTGGTGGTAACACGCATTTATTTCATGTACAAGGGATACAAAGACGCCATGTTACGCTTTAGCGAATTTTGGTGTCTAGGGGGAGAGGGATTAGGTAATGGGAATTAATGGGAATTGAAGAAACAGTAGGATACATCCAGTTGGTGTGAAATGAAATGAAATGGTGAAGACCAGAGTCCTCGGCGAAGTTTCGTAGAGCGATGAGCAGGCGCCGTTCTTCGCAAGAGCGAGAAAATGCCGAGCGCTCGTGAGTGCGTGCCTCGCGGCGACCGCTGAGCGTCCTTTGCTCGCGCCGTGGACAACAAAACTGGGTGCACACTACCGCTTAGAAAATTCCGCTCGAAAAATGTGATCTTGGGAAAATAGGCTACGGTCGAACAGCAGGCGACGAGCGGTAAATGACCCATATACGGAGTTACTACGTACGTTACTTGCGCTACTCATGGCGGTATACGGGAAGGTTGCAACTCTCGCGGATCCCTTACTTCCTGTAACGTTTGGCAAACGAAAGAATGCGTAGTACTTCCATAAAATCCTACCGAACGTACAGAATAAAAACAAAACGCGGGCGCGCAAAGCACGAACGGCAGACTCGAGCAAAACACTACCCGCGCGATAAAGTACGGGCTGACCGATTGCCTTAACTACCAGCAGGCAGGAGTGCTCCGCGGCAAATACAGGGCTAAAAAATAGCTCACTTTGGGACCTTTTTAGTCCTGCACATATTTTTTTGTTTCGTTACTTTGCATGCGATCTAGCTATATTACTGCGCGAAGGGAAGTCGACACCCGCAAGCGACTTCACGCAGGGCTCGAGTCAGGCTTCCGTTGATTAAAAAAAAAAAAGATGTGTAAGCTATTTCCGCGGTTGTCCTCGTATCATCTTTGTGCACAGCAAGTTACACGGCAGTATTTGGGAATCTTGGACAACGATAAATGCCGATGTGCGCGTCATTAACCCCGGGCTATCATGTACACAGCGGTATCCGGAGATCCGGAAATCCCCCAACATGGCGGAAGCACACGGTTCCCGCAAGAGGGCGCCAGTTTTTGCATAAGGTCTATTGGTGAAAAAAGTTGCCGGGGCTTGGTGTGCGAGAGGTGTGCTCTAGCTTGTCAGGGCGACTCGTTGTATGCGATGTAGTATTGAGTGGTGGAGAGTGGAGAATAGTGTGCTTGTACGCGCCGAATGAAGTTAGAGAAAGGGCTGAATTTTATAATAACATTAGGCCTCATCTGTTCACAGTCTTGTCGTACTAGGGGATTTTAATTGCGCCTTATCCACGCGAGATAAGATTAGTACTCGGCCATTTCGTGACGAGAGCACGGCTGTGCTGCAGGTAATAATAAATACTCTTGGGTTAGTCAATGTGGGTGAATGTCTAGAGGGAGGACGGGAGATGCAATTTACCCATTTTCAAGGAGTCAGTCACGCTAGACTGGATAGAGTGTATGTATCGTGTGATTTAATTGAAAAAATGTGAAGGGTACGAAGTAAAGCCTGTATCATTTTCAGATCACTGCCTGGTGGTGTGTAATCTAGGATACAAGAAACGGACCAATCCTTTCACGTGGGAGCTACGGAAATTAAATGATAAGGTACTTAAGGATGAAATATTTTTTGAAAAAGTGAGTGGTTTGATTCGGAAAATAGAAGGGGATAAAATCGGTGAACAGTGGGAGTGGTGTAAACAGGAGGTAAAAATGAAGGCCATTGAGAGGTCCACTGTCGTACGATACGAACAGAAAATTATAGAAAATACAATAAGGTCAAACCTAGAAAAACTTATCCGTGAAGAGTGCAATGCGCCTGGGGTGTTTAGTGAGGATATCAGAAAAATGAAACAGAAACTTGAGGCGCTTGACGATGAACGCTACCGGGGAGCCCTCGTGAGAGCGAGAGTGGACCAATTAGCCGTTGGAGAGGCCCGTATACCAAGCGTGCGCTAGGTATAGAACGGGCGAACGCTCGACGTAATCGTATAAGGGAGTTGAACTGAAGCAAAACAGCGCGAAAAAAACGAAGGACGAGGGAGAACACACACACGAGCGCTGCTTTGCTTCAGTTTTGCTTCAGTTCATAATGAACCAACTGGCCCCCCTTCAGACATTAATTCAGTATAAGGGAGATAGAGGGGGAAGGACGGGTGACGGGTGATCAACAAGAGATTGAACCGGCTTTTCATCACTACTACAAAGATTTAACAGGGCATCTGTAGGGGCTAGTTGGTTCTGCATAACTTGCAAGACTGTGTTGTAGTCTTTGTAGTCTGTGTTGTAGTGGTTCTGCAAGACTGTGTTGTAGTCTTTGTCGTCCTTGTTTACTGTCAAAGTTAAAGCGCTCTCCATTCAAGTTATACAAAGATTTGCTGACAATCGATTTGTCGCAAGCCCTGCCCTGAAACCATACATGTTGGGCGACAACGATTATTTTTCTTCTATTAGCCTGTTTACTCGTGCCATAGTTATTCGTTCCATTATTTTTCCAATCCATGACGTTAGCGATATCGGCCTGGGATTTTCTGTCGAAAGCTGTTTGCCCGTCTTAGGGAGGATTAGAGTAACAGTCGCGTGACGGAACTCTCGAGGGAGAGTGCCCTCTGTCCAATGCTTGCTTAAAGAACTTGGTGAGATAAGATATTGTCACGAAGCCAAAGACGACGCAGTTGTCTTGAAAGAAAACACGTTTATTGGAGCGAACTTGTGCTCCCCTAACAACTCAAAGAATACACAGGTGGCGAAGCAGCAGTCAACAAAGTGACGTGTGCGGGCGAGCGTCGGCGATTCGGATACCGCGACTTCTGCTCTGCAGGCTTTCGGCGCGAGTGTTTCTCGAACCGTCGATTTACATCTAGAACATTGTACATCAAAGAATATTATTCGAAGCTAGTGACGTTAGCGCGAAACGCTCTCCGTATCAAAATGAGATTACCCGTGCGGCATAAAAATAAAGAATAGAACACGCGCTTCGCATGGGACACATAACACAGCCGGGCGCGGCCGGGCAGTAAAAACAAAACATAAACAAACAAACCCAATGCCTAGTTCGCGGCATTACTCCCCCTCTAAGAGTGTATCGACCCGATCCTAAAATAAAACGGCAGTCCGAACAAACAACAACAAGAAAGTCCGTCATCTTGCCCAGTAAGTTTTCCGGCGAACCACATGGACGACTTCGGGTCGCGTGCGTCGTCGCGATGTGCCGGAGTCACCATCGGGGATCACTTCGTAGGTAAGTTGACCAACACGTCGAAGAATCCGGTAGGGTCCGAAATACCGTCGCAGAAGCTTCTCACTGAGTCCGCGTCGTCGCGTATTCCGGTTTCGGCGATGCATCACCCACGAAAGGAAGAAGAGGAGGAGTGCGAGAGGGAAAGGCGGGGCTGTTGCGGGGTTGCGGGGCTGTTCTGCCGGCGCACACACTCCCCGCTCTTGGCCCGGCGGCCGGACGGCAGTGAATACCCATTTCTTTCCTCCATGTGAAGCGGCAAGTGTTTCATTCGCGCGTTGGATTTCGCCTTCTGGGACGGCTGCGCTGTTATTCAAGCACACTCCTAGATCTGTATATTTTAACGAAGTTAAAAGTGCTTCAACTGTGCCTGTGTTGGATTTCGCGTCCCCTTGTGATGACCGCCGCTGTGCATTTCGAAGTGCTTCATCCGGGTCGTTTGATTAAGTTTTACGCTGCAACAGTGTTCTAGGTAATATTACCTAAATACTTTGTCATCCGTGCTGTTTTGCAATCGCAGTGTAGCGTTCGAAAATTGTCGCGTGAACGGTTGCTACGCAAGCGTGCATCCACAGTTCACCCTGTGATCGGCCGCCGCTGTGAAAGTCAACCTTTATTATGAATGAATTCCTGGAGTGTGACAAATAGAAATTTAGCCTAATGCCCTATAAAGTCGGGCCTAAGTCACGCTGGGAATACGCGATAAGTATAATCACTTGTCGCTCACCTTGAACATGTTGGTACCCATATTTTCTGACGATTGCTTTCAACAATGATGGTTGCACTTTGTGCCCTGCTTTTTATGCGATGGTACAAACAACCGGGTTGCTTGTTTTGTTTTTTTTTTCTTTATCGTATCTAGCGCTCCGCCCAGACGAAACGGCAGTTGGCACTAAAGTTTTGCCCAGACAGAATTAAAACTGTCAAATACTCCTGCTCTGATCTTCGCCTCTTAGATTTAGACACGCAGGACTACCTTTGCACCGGCTCCTCTTCGCGATCGTGTGTTCACGGGTCTTTTTCTTTTTTGCTTGCAAGCCCCAATGGTGCTAGCACCCACATTTATTTGCGAGTTGGATTATGAAGCCTCCACTGATGACTTACGTTTGCCCACACACACCGACCAAAACAAGCTACAAGGGGCTTTGGTATCCAGTATTCTTACGCTGGAGCATGCTTCAAGGCATGTGATCACAAAAGCACTTAAGTTTACAGCAAATACAGGTTCTCAAATTGACTGAAAAACTGAAACATAACATTAAGTAGCCTTATAAATCTTTACCTAGTATGTGTGCTAGTTCTGCATCAATTGCTAAAAAAAAAAAATCCGCAACACGTGCTAGTGAACTGATCATGAAAAAGTGACATAGTGAATAGTAAATCTGTCTGCTGAAAACAATTTTTTAATAAAACTACAGATTTGAATATAGATTACATGTTGCAATGTATGGGCATATGAAACAGCAGAAACCAAGTCCCAAAGCTCGAAAATTCTTTATTAAATGCTTTATAACCTCAAATATACATACAACATTTTACGTGCCCATCACGGTTTAGGCCAGGAACATCTTGGCTCAAAACTTTCCACAATTTCTCAGTCAGCACCTGCAACACCAAAAGAAACAAATAAACGCTTCCTTTTACAACCACACCGCAAACGTCAAGTGAATCTAAATTCACAATTTATGGTGTATTTTGTCCCATATATGGCTACATTAATATGTACACAAAAGTTAGTTTAGCCTGCTTTTGAACTATTCTAACTGCTTATTCCGAATTTTTTTTTCTACGTGACACCAGAGATCCTTTGCTGATAAAGTCTTGTGTCTAAAACCTGCTTTAGTCCCTTTACACCAAACGGTATTTTTGACTTTTTTGAGAATTTGTACAAGGCCAAATAATGGCTTACACTAGTAGGATTACAGTTCTGAGCTAGACTGCTTTGATCTCTGATCTCGTTAACAAACTGCACTGCCTTTCCCAACAGCTAAGCAGGTGCTTACAGTGTATCTGACAGAACAGCTGTCACGCAATGGCCATACAGGACAACTGGGTCGGTTTATCAGTCAGGAATTATATGAGGGGGCACTAGGCTGAGCCCCGCTCATCGCACCACTGCTGCAAAAACAAAGTGGAAAAAGATTCTATTTCGGGGGTTGTAGTTGCCGAGGCCACTCTTGGGCTATGAAACATGACACAGTGCTAGGTTCGATTCACGTTAACCCTGACATTTGGGTATCTTAACTTGCACTGAAATCTCCACACACGGGCGTTTTCGATTTTTTTTTGCCTTCACTAAAAAAAAGAAAAGAAAAAAGTCATTGGGCTCAGCTGCACAATGCTTTAGGAACTGCGGCTGCTGCTCAGGCACAAGTTGGAGCCATTACTTGACTAGGCACAAATCCTCAAGAGTTGAAAACTTATTTCAGCACAAAGCGGCAAAACAGCACTTTATTATAAACAAGAGAAGTGGGAAAGACCTTATAACAACACTCGCTAAAGAACGACCTCTTTGAATAAACACAGTGTCACTTTGTAAATCGTCAATGCCTGGATAGCATATCCTTCATGCACAAGTATACTTAGTTGCTCCTTTAGACCTACAACGATGGCCAGAAGAAGTCAGGCTGCTGCCTTGCACGCCTTGTACTTGCTGCTTCGCCTTAATATTACCATACGTTAGGAGCCATGTATCTGAAATACCCATCTGTTTGATGCTTTGAACGTGCCATGTAGGTGTTGCCGTGCAGTAATCCTCATTGGACGACGAGAACGAATGCAAATTAAATGACTCACGAGCGAAAAATGACGTTACCAAAGTTGATCAGTCCGCTACTCTGGCACCGCTTTACCATTGAGCCAATGCTGTGGACTTGTTTGTAAACAACCTGTAATTTCTCTGCGCCACGTAACATCATTGATAGTGGTCGCGGACTGAAGTAGCGTAGAAAACCGGGCTAGTTGGTGCAGATTCATCTTCGCAGCGCACAAATACGGGACAAAAAGGAGGATAACACTGGACAACCACTGAACCAAAACTGAATTTTTATTGAAGAGACAAATATAAAGCCATCGAAGGTATAAAAAAAAGATAAAAACATGACACATGAACCCACTATAAGCAACTGTACAGACAAACGCTCTCAAGTACTGCTCTCTTCAAGATACGCCAATTCTGCATCTAAAAGTGCTGAAGACGAGCGCTAACACACGAGTCGGACATTTTTCGAATTTTATGTGCTTCCACTATACTTCCCTCACCTTCCTTCATCGTGCGAGAACAGTACCGTTGTATCATGAAGGAAAAGCGCACAACCACAATCTTTGCAATGGGTGGGAAGAGGGCCAGAAGGCACTCAGTGAACTGGCCAACATCAAAGCGACCACAATTGAAAGGAATGCAATAAACCACATTTAATCTACAAGGATCAAACTGTTTCTCATGTTTCACACCACAGCTGTTTGCTCGGCCCTTATTACTAATATTCTTTTCGATGGCGGGACAGATGCACTTTAACTTAATTTTGGCTGAAAACACCACATTGATGTTATATCTGCTCCCCACTTCTTTCAAGCGGTGAGATACATCATGCAGGTACGAGATTACAACTATCTTTTCCTTCACAACATCACAAGCAGGAGACAAGTTTTCTTCACAAAATCCAACAACTGAAGACAGGCCGACCCAATGACTCCGTCACCATACCCAGCATTTTTGGGTCCAACTAACTGTTCACCAAAGCTAAACTCAATTAGGTGAAAACAAGACTGAAAACAAAACAAGATGGCTAACCTGAGGCAGTTGACAACAATCCCATATTTTACAATCCTAGAACGTGCTGATGAAGAGTTCAGTAAAGGCTTCTTCGATCGTGGGCTATAGAGCCAACATACATGATTCTGCTCGAATTTTAACAACAGGTCCAAAAACTGGTTTGTTCTTTCGTTTAGCGCCTTGGACATACAGGTCAGCCTAAATGCGTGACGTTTGAATGCTTTTAAAATGTCTACCATTTTTCTTGTAGGGTCATAGTTTCCACAAAGTACTAGGTAATCGTCAACATACCCAAAAGTTTTAATTGCCAAACCCTCCAAGTCACGTTCCAATACACGGTCAACATGAGCCAAGAAATGTCACTAACAAGGTGAGGAACTTTAGAACGTCTACAGATTCCAGATCTCTGCACATAGACACTGTCACACCATCCTACAATAGTTGATGCTAAGTAGAAACGCAGAAGCTCCAAAAAGGATTCCACGGAAATCCAGCAACTTTGCATAAACTTAACCTCGCCGTTGTAGACGGTGATACATTCTTTCACAGAGACCAAAACTTGTTCATGCGGAAGGGAGTAGAAAAGGTTTTCAGCGTCAATGCTGAAAGCAGAGCACCAGCCTGGATTACTGCGCGCACAGTAACCTCATTTGTGCGCTGTGAAGATGAAGAGGCTTGCGCAGCGTGCCCTATCCTGGTCCTCTTGCACTGCAACATCTGCTACCTCACACACGGAGCTGCGCAGTGGACGCCAGGTCGGCACAGAAATTTTGGCACTCGATGGAGCCCTCTGGCCGACTACGCCACTTATGGTCGTCTCCCATCCCTGCGACCGCAGCACCTTCTGCGGCACTGACGTTGATGACTGGATAAGCACCTACGAGAGTGCGAGCGCTCATAACAGATGGGACGCAACCTTGGTGCTGGCCAACGTAATATTTTACCTCAAGGGCCCAGCCAGACTATTGTTGGTTTGAGACACACGAAGCAGACATGACAAGCTGGGAAACCTGCAAATTGACATTACGTGAGCTGTTCGGAAAGCTTGTTGGCCACCGACTAGCAGCGAAGGAACTTTCTTCCCATGCCAAAACCTCGATGGAGTCATCCGTCGCCTATATTCAGGATGGTGTTGCTCTGTGTCACAAGATAGATGCCGACACGTCAGAAACTGGCAAAGTAGGCCATGTGCAGAAAGGAATTGCTGATGGCGCTTTCAACCTGCTTGTTTATAAGGACTGCACCACCACAGACGGCATCATTACAGAGTGCAGACCGTTTAAACATCTTGAAAAGGGCCTCGCAGCCTCTGGAAAATGTTTCTTTGGTTATCAACGTAACTAGTTGATGCATTTCTTTTTGTCATTCCCCCCCACTGTAATGCCAAAAGGCGCTGTGGGTACCAAATAAAGAAAGAAAGAAACAAGCGAAAGCTCACTGTATTGCCCCACAGTTCACTCGACTGCCTAACACGGCTCCCACATCCTATTACGAGTATACCACTCCACTGGAATGTGCTCTTCTTTGTTCGAAGCCTTAATTAAAATAGTACGCCGTGAGCTGGAGGCTACGGCTACGGCTGCCCTACTAGCCCCGACCCGTGAATCAACTTCACCTTCCATCTCCCTAATCCATGCGATATACAGCAAGAGCTCGCAAGCCACACCATTCCATGCATTTGCTCTGTAGCTCGCCCGAAAAACGCTTTCACTGTTTCTCGTGTCTTAACTGGTCCCCACCAATGTGCCCCACGCCATTTTCAGACACAAAATTCCGAAGAGTGGAGTACTCCTGAAAACAAGCCAATATGCTTCCACTGCTGTCACGGTGGGCATGTGGCCCGCTACAGCTTTCGACATTGCCACGCTAAGCCTTCGCCGCACCACAAGACTAATCAATGCAGCTCAAGGAGGTAATACTGCATCTGTGACCTGGACAACAGATCTTCTATTAACCAAGGAGTCTAAGCCCAATTTACTAGACGTTACTGTTGATGGTGTTGCAGCCCAGGCTCTCACTGACACAAATGTTCACATCTCTGTAATCAGCTTAACCCTCCGCTGGCATCTCCGCAAAGTTCTGACGCCACCCATGCAAACATTTGTTCGAGTTGCCAATGAGAGCACACCTTCAATTGCCGGAATGCGTACCGCCTGAATATGGATTGCCGACCACGATAGTGTCGTTCTCTTCACCGTCCTTGAAAAATGCCCCCATGACATTATCCTCAGCGTCGATTTTTTCTCGAACCGCTCTCATTGATGGTTCTGCGGGACTTCTCTCTTTTGAATTTACTTCTGCCAAAAATGCTCAAAAGCACCGTTGTCATTCCACAGATTATGTCCATTTGCTGTCAAATGCTGTAACATACATGCCCCTGTGATCATGCCCACCCGTTTCTCACAGTTATTTCTCACCAGATTGTTCGACAAGCCGAGCGGAAGCTACTACAAGCACGTATCCTTGAGTGCCGCCAGAAGCTACGAGCTTTGGAGAAGCAAACCTGCTTTGCACGCCGGCAACTTGAGTATCTTATTCCTGAGGACTTCCCAGATGTGCAGCTGCACGCAAACTTCACCGCTAGCATGGGAGAAGGCCGTCATAGAACGTCGCAAGAGAGGAAACTGCAAGCACTCCGGCCGGACGTGCCACAATGCACCCAAGAGGTCATCAACCTATCTCCGTACACACCGAACGAAGAGGAGGCTAAGGTTTTGTCCCTTGGTTTGAACTTTAACACGGGAGCACCCCCGGAGCCAGGAAAGGCGATTTGTGCGGTCGAACGCGCGGTCGGCCAGCTTCCCTCTGAAGTACAGCAAGAAGCGCGCACCCGTGCTATTGGTGTGCTCTCTGGTTTGCGAAGACATTGTACAAGACTGCATTTATCGGTAGCGGATAGGCAAGCCATCAGGAGCCTGCGGAATAACAGCATTATCGCAATCCTTCCTGCTGACAAAGGCAATGCCACGGTCTTGCTAGATAGCAGTGACTACCACAAGAAGATGTTGGCCCTTCTCGAAGACCAGCAGACATACACTCCTCTAGCCCGTGACTCAACTAGCAGGTTACAGTCCAAGCTTCAAGAACTGCTAACCAGGCTTTTCAAGCTAGTCCCTCCGCACCACAAGGGCCTCTACTACAGGTTACTGTGCATGAACGGTTCAGCCCCGGCAATCTATGGTCGGCCTAAAATCCACAAGCCTGGCGTTCCTCTTCGGCCTATCGTCGACTTCTCGAGGTCACCGCTCTACCGACTATCAGGCTACCTTCACCAAGTGTTGAGCCCTCTAGCCGGTAAGACGCCCACGCACGTCAGAAACTCGTACTCTTTTGTTTCGAAGCTGAAGGACGTAACTCTAACTGAAGACGACGTCATGGTTTCGTTCGACGTCAAGTCTCTTTTCACTAGTGTCCCAGTGGATCTGGCAGTAGCTATGTGCGAAGAAGCACTAATTCCCGATCACACTCCCTTTGACGTCCCCGAGCTCTGTGAGTTGCTTATGTTTTGTCTGAGCAACACCTATTTTTCTGACGGGGGAAGCCTCTATCAGCAGACCCATGGCACGGCGATGGGTGCATCAATATCAGTTACTACGGCCAATCTAGTTATGGAGGCTTTAGAGGGGAAGGCAGTGGCAACCTTCACACCGGCACCGAGGTTTTTTGCCACTATGTCGATGACTGTTTTTGTATTTTAAAAAAGCAAGATGTCCCATGTCTTCTGGACAGCCTCAACGCCCAGAATGTGCATATACAGTTCACCGTGGAGTTCGAGCAAGGCAACATGCTTCCCTTTCTTGGATGTTCTTGTTCGCCGCGATGCAGGCGCTCTCTCCTTCTCAGTGTACAGGAAGCCCACACACATGGGTCGTTACCTCAGTTTTGAATCTTGCCAACCTCTCGGCCACAACACATCCGTTGTGTCGTCCTTGATAAAGCGCACTGTATGTATCTGCTCAGATGACAGTGCACTGAAACGTGAATTAGGAATGATCCGCCGCGAACTAATCGCCAATGGCTACCCTAAGCGACTTATTTGCCAAACCAAGAATAAGATACTACAGCCAAGAATGGCCAACAACAGGACATTACGAGCACGCGCAGCCATCCCCTACATCCCAGGAATAAGCGAAGCATTGTCGCGCGTCTTTTCAAAATACGACACGCGCATTGCCCATGTACCGACCAGCAAGCTCCGCGACGACTGAAAAAGCACCAACGTGATGTAAGAAATCATAATCACATGACGAATGCCATTGCGGAGCAAGCGCACAAACATTCCCACAAGATTGACTGCGAGAAAACACCGCAATTTTAGCTAAGGAAAACAACACATCATCTCGGCGTCTGCTAAAGTCACTTTTTATACAATCAACGCCAGCCGCAATGAACCGGACGGATGGGACTTTGCCTCCAGTCTACGCATGCTCTCTACGTCATGTGCTGCCTATATAATTTACGACGACGGCTTGTCTTACGTAGTGAACAAGGAACCCGTATGTGGTTCCGAAACGTCAATATATTTTTATTCTTGGTCAGTGTTCGCTTTTCTTTCGCAAGTTATTATATGGTCTTCCCTATTACAGACGCGCTGCTTCTGTGAAACATTACTCTGCCACACATCATCATTACTGTGGTAGAGAACCAAACCTGCCTTCCCTTTCAGTTTTTCAACTTCAGTTTCACACCTCAAGTCCTTCCCAAGGGGATTTCGCTTGCAATGCTGTGCCCTTTCTGCCATGAATGCTAGCACTCCTGCAGATTTACCTCCTGCAGTGCAGGCGTCCCATCAAGCACCATCAATCAAGGCAGTGGCTGCTTCAGACCTTCCACCGGATCATACCGCCGATCTCCCTCGTCTTCTGGATTCCTGCAAAGACATCTTCGACTTAGACAACCATCCACCAACCCTAACTTCTGCAGTCACCCATCATATCAACACCAACTATGCTTCACTAGTGTACAGGTGGCCCTATTGCGTATCACTTGCTGAACGACTCGTCATCCAAAAGGTAAAAAAAAAATGCTCAGTAAGGATACAGTCGAACCATCTTCCAGTCTGTGGGTGTCTCCAGTCGTGTTGGTCAGAGAAAAAGATGGGACGTAGTGCTTCTAGATGGATTATGCAAACTTAACTATTATGAAGGAAGGCCTCATACAGTGGGATCTCATTGATACAATTCTGCATAATACGTTTTTCTTTTGATTCCAAGCCAAAATCCCTTAGAAATAATGCATTTTCGTGCATTTGATACGATCACATTTTTGCTAAAAATTGGATGGCACGACCACGAAAGTGAACCTTGACCATTTTTAGAAACCTTACATTTATGCTCCGGTATACTAGCTCAAACCCCATGTCAACAACCCATGACCTGCATGGCAGCGCAGGTTCTGCGACAAAAACACTGCTGCCGGGCGTGGGCGCTCTGTTCAATGAGGATGATATGTGAGGCGAGGCACTGTGCCATCTAGTGAAACATATCATAATCACAGAGTTTCTCACTTTTATCATAATCGAAGAAGAAGGTTCCAATGCTCTTGGCAGTCGACGACTTCCCTCCCCAACTTCTCGCCATGCTCTGTGCTTCCCGCTCCGTTCTTTGTTCTCTTTCTACGCTGTTCCTGTGTTCGGTGGTGTTGCTTATGAGGCTATTTTTGTTCTTGTTCTATTTGACTAGTCTTGTTCTCCTTAGGCTGCCTTGTTGCTGTGCGGGGTGTGCTGCCAGGCTTGTGGCAATGTCGAGGAAACGGAAGGCACTCAGTATAAAAAGAAAAAGTGGAAATTGTACAGACATTGGGAGAAAACCCAAAGAGGAAATGCGTGGATTTGGCACACAAGCTCGGTTTGCCAGTGTCAACGCTCAACACTATTGCCGGTCAGCAAGAGGAACTTCAAAAGAATCTGCAAGTTTCCGGCCCTGATGCGAAACAAGCACAAGGTGCGAAGCATGACCAAATGGAAGACATCCTGCTCACATGGTGTGAGGAAGTTAGAGCGGCAGGATGAACGCCGATAGGTCAGTACTACGCGAAAAAGTTGACAACACTGCGCTCTCCTTGGGCATTGAGGACTCCAAAGCGTCTGGTGGCTGGCTTCACCAATTCAAGGCACAACGTGAAGTGTCATACAGAACAGCATCCGCCCAAGTGAAAAATACCAGCAGCTTTTTTTTTTATTTTTACATTTCCGGAGAATTTTCTCTCAGACTTCGAACAGAAAGTGCAGCACAAATTTACCAGCTACTCCACTGTTGCTCAATAAAATTGAGTTGCTGACGGAGAATGCAGTTTTTTCTCCTTTTTTTAACAAACTCTTTGGATAATACGATTTTCACATAATGCTTTTTATTTCCCGGTTCCCCTGAAAAACGTATCAACGAGATTTCACTGTACATGATACATAGACAAGATGTGGCTGGCAACTTGTGAAGGGAGGTAACTTCTTGCAACTAAAGCCTGATTAGTCATGCTTCAATATGGTCTAACACCAGCTACCCCACTTCGGCAGAGCCAGTGGGGAACATTTCAACACTACTGTCACTGTGTACTGCAGAACGAACATCCATCCCGCATTTAGAAACCCTGCATACGAAGCTGCATCGCGCAAAGTTGTTCTATGGCCACTGAATGTCCTCGCTGAATGTCAAGGAAGCGTCCTCACCGACGCGCTTTGGCGTCGTCTATCAGCGGATTCGTATGTATACAAGCGTTTACAGCAAGAACGGTAAATATATTACTACGCCCTTCAAGCACATGTCGGCAAAATGCGATTACTTCGCCGCGTTCGCAGGATTGAGCCGCACAGTAGAGAACACAGTCGTAGCATACTAGCAGGAATGAACGCATCGTACGGCTTCTTCCACGTTTCGTCACCCCGTGACTACAGTTTACCTCAACACCAATTTATAACGCACGCCCTTAAAGAGCTTACACTCTAAAAGCGCTACAACCTTTCTGGTAACCTTGAGTGAATGTAAAAGCGTAGCCACCACGCACATCACGTCGTAGCTAGCGCCGACTTCAATGCGAACGCGGTCGTCGACGCGGCCACGTGAACGTACCGCTGAAAGCCTCACGGAAAGTGTATTTGGGGGCTCTAGAACAACGTATTTAAATTTAGCCCATGTTTGCGAATAACAAATTATTCCTTGAGTGCTTTAGTTACATTAATTGTCATTCAGAATGTGCCTAGCCCGTTATGTCCAACATACGGAGAGCGCACGGTGTTTGCAGTACACGGACAGGTATATAATTACCCGTCCCTCTTGATGCCAGCCCTTAAAAAATATCTTACCTTTCGTTTATGACGCAAAAAGATGCCGAGGAGAAAGCAGCAGGTTTCGTTATCTACAAAAAATCAATGCTGGCTTGCGCTTTGAAACTCGTACACAACAGGCAAGTGGCTTCGGCTTGACGTGGCTTGACCAGTGTTGCTTTTGCCTTGCGCAAAATTAAATCAACTAAAATCCTCTGTTACACAACTTTTATACTCTGTTACCTCCGCAAATAACAGATCACGAGCGGCTGTATTTAGCCGGTCGTGTGACAGAGTTTTTTAGTTGAATTAAGTTTGCACAAGACAAAAGCAACACTGGTCAAGCCACGTCAAGCCGAAGCCACTTGCCTGTTGTGTACGAGTTTCAAAGCGCAAGCCAGCATCGATTTTTTGTAGATAACGAAACCTGCTGCTTTCTCCTCGGCATCTTTTTGCGTCATAAACTAAAGGTAAGATATTTTTTAAGGGCTGGCATCAAGAGGGACGGGTAATTATATACCTGTCCGTGTACTGCAAACGCCGTGCGCTCTCCGTATGTTGGGCATAACTGGCTAGGCACATTCTGAATGACAATGTAACTAAAGCACTCAAGGAATCATTTGTTATTCGCAAACATGGGCTAAATTTAAATACGTTGTTCTAGAGCCCCCAAATATACTTTCCTTGAGGCTGTCAGCGGTATGTTCACGTAGCCGCGTCGACGACCGCGTTCGCATTGAAGTCGGCGCTAGCTACGACGTGATATGCGCGGTGGCTACGCTTTTACATTCACTCAAGGTTACCAGAAAGGTTGTAGCGCTTTTTAGAGTGTAAGCTCTTTAAGGGCGTGCGTTATAAATTGGTGTTGAGGTAAACTGTAGTCACGGGGTGACGAAACGTGGAAGAAGCCGTACGATGCGTTCATTCCTGCTAGTATGCTACGACTGTGTTCTCTACTGTGCGGCTCAATCCTGCGAACGCGGCGAAGTAATCGCATTTTGCCGACATGTGCTTGAAGGGCGTAGTAATATATTTACCGTTCTTGCTGTAAACGCTTGTATACATACGAATCCGCTGATAGACGACGCCAAAGCGCGTCGGTGAGGACGCTTCCTTGACATTCAGCGAGGACATTCAGTGGCCATAGAACAACTTTGCGCGATGCAGCTTCGTATGCAGGGTTTTTAAATGCGGGATGGATTTTCGTTCTGCAGTACACACTGACAGTAGTGTTGAAATGTTCCCCACTGGCTCTGCCGAAGTGGGGTAGCTGGTGTTCGACCATATTGAAATATAGGATATTAGCATGACTAATCAGGCTTTGGTTGCACGAAGTTACCTCCCTTCACAAGTTGTCAGCCACATCTTGTCTATGTATCATGTACAGTGAAATCTCGTTGATACGTTTTTCAGGGGAACCGGGAAATAAAAAACATTATGTGAAAATCGTATTGTCCATAGAGTTTGTTAAAAAAAGGAGAAAAATCTGCATTCTCCGTCAGCAACTCAATTTTATTGAGCAACAGTGGAGTAGCTGGTAAATTTGTGCTGCACTTTCTTTTCGAAGTCTGGGAGAAAATTCTCCGGAAATGTAAAAATAAAAAAAAAGCTGCTGGTATTTTTCACTTGGGCGGATGCTGTTCTGTATAACACTTCACGTTGTGCCTTGAATTGGTGAAGCCAGCCACCAGACGCTTTGGAGTCCTCAATGCCCAAGGAGAGTGCAGTGTTGTCAACTTTTTCGCGTAGTACTGACCTATCGGCGTTCATCCTGCCGCTCTAACTTCCTCCCACCATGTGAGCAGGATGTCTTCCATTTGGTCATGCTTCGCACCTTGTGCTTGTTTCGCATCAGGGCCGGAAACTTGCAGATTCTTTTGAAGTTCCTCTTGCTGACCGGCAATAGTGTTGAGCGGTGACACTGGCAAACCGAGCTTGTGTGCCAAATCCACGCATTTCCTCTTCGGGTTTTCTCCCAATTTCTGTACAATTTCCACTTTTTCTTTTTATACTGAGTGCCTTCCGTTTCCTCGACATTGCCACAAGCCTGGCAGCACACCCCGCACAGCAACAAGGCAGCCTAAGGAGAACAAGACTAGTTAAATAGAACAAGAACAAAAATAGCCTCATAAGCAACACACCGAACACAGGAACAGCGCAGAAAGAGAACAAAGAACGGAGCGGGAAGCACAGAGCATGGCAAGAAGTTGGGTAGTGAAGTCGCCGCCTGCCAAGAGCATTATAACCTTCTTCCTCGATTATGATCAAACCGAGAAACTCTGTGATTATGATATGTTTCACTAGATGGCACAGTGCCTCGCCTCACATATCATCCTCATTGAACAGAGTGCCCACGCCCGGCAGCAGTGTTTTTGTCGCAGAACCGGCGCTGCCATGCAGGTCATGGGTTGTTGACATGGGGTTTGAGCTAGTATACCGAAGAATAAATGTAAGGTTTCTAAAAATGGTCAAGGTTCACTTTCGTGGTCGTGCCATCCAATTTTTAGCAAAAATGTGATCGTATCAAATGCACGAAAATGCATTATTTCTAAGGGATTTTGGCTTGGAATCAAAAGAAAAACGTATTATGCAGAATTGTATCAATGAGATCCCACTGTATAAGGCCTTCCTTCATAATAGTTAAGTTTGCATAATCCAACTAGAAGCACTACGTCCCATCTTTTTCTCTAACCAACACGACTGGAGACACCCACAGACTGGAAGATGGTTCGACTGTATCCTTACTGAGCATTTTTTTTTACCTTTTGGATGACGAGTCGTTCAGCAAGTGATACGCAATAGGGCCACCTGTACACTAGTGAAGCATCGTTGGTGTTGATATGATGGGTGACTGCAGAAGTTTGGGTTGGTGGATGGTTGTCTAAGTTGAAGATGTCCTTGCAGGAATCCAGAAGACGAGGGAGATCGACGGTATGATCCGGTGGGAGGTCTGAAGCAGCCACTGCCTTGATTGATGGTGCTTGATGGGACGCCTGCACTGCAGGAGGTAAATCTGTAGGAGTGCTAGCATTCATGGCAGAAAGGGCACAGCATTGCAAGCGAAATCCCCTTGGGAAGGACTTGAGGTGTGAAATTGAAGTTGAAAAACTGAAAGGAAAGGCAGGTTTGGTTCTCTACCACAGTAATGATGATGTGTGGCAGAGTGACGTTTCACAGAAGCAGGCGTCTGTAATAGGGAAGACCGTATAATAACTTGCAAAAGAAAAGCGAACACTGACCAAGAATAAAAATATATTGACGTTTCGGAACCACATACGGGTCCCTTGTTCACTACGTAAGACAAGCCGTCGTCGTCAATTATATAGGCAGCACATGACGTAGAGAGCATGCGTAGACGGGAGGCAAAGTCCCATCCGTCCGGTTCATTGCGGCTGGCGTTGATTGGATAAAAAGTGACTCTAGCAGACGCCAAGATGATGTGTTCTTTTCCTTAGCTAAAATTGCGGTGTTTTCTCCCAGTCAATCTTGTGGGAATGTTTGTGCGCTTGCTCCGCAATGGCATTCGTCATGTGATTATGATTTCTTACATCACGTTGGTGCTTTTTCAGTCGTCGCGGAGCTTGCTGGTCGGTACATGGGCAATGCGCGTGTCGTATTTTGAAAAGACGCGCGACAATGCTTCGCTTATTCCTGGGATGTAGGGGATGGCTGCACATGCTCGTAATGTCCTGTTGTTGGCCATTTTTGGCTGTAGTATCTTATTCTTGATTTGGCAAATAAGTCACTTAGGGTAGCCATTGGCGATTAGTTCGCGGCGGATCGTTCCTAATTCACGTTTCAGTGCACTGTCATCTGAGCAGATGCATACGGTGCGCTTTATCAAGGACGACACAACGGATGTCTTGTGGCCGAGAGGTTGGCAAGATTTAAAACTGAGGTAACGACCCATGTGTGTGGGCTTCCTGTACACTGAGAAGGAGAGAGCGCCTGCATCGCGGCGTACAAGAACATCCAAAAAAGGGAAGCATGTTGTCTTGCTCGAACTCCACGGTGAACTGTATATGCACATTCTGGGCGTTGAGGCTGTCCAGAAGATATAGGATATCTTGCTTTTTTAAAATACAAAAACAGTCGTCGACATAGCGGCAGAAAAAAACCTCGGTGCCGGTGGGAAGGTTGCCAATACCTTCCCCTCTAAAGCCTCCATAACTAGATTGGCCGTAGTAACTGATATGGACGCACCCATCGCCGTGCCATGGGTCTGCTGATAGAGGCTTCCCCCGTAAGAAAAATAGGTGTTGCTCAGACAAAACATAAGCAACTCGCAGAGCTCGGGGACGTCAGAGGGAGTGCGATCGGGAAGACTAATGTCCGCGTTTAGTGCTTCTTCGCACATGGCTACTGCCAGATCCACTGGGACACTAGTGAAAAGAGACTTGACGTCGAACGAAACCATGACGTCGTCTTCAGTTAGAGTTACGTCCTTCAGCTTCGAAACAAAAGAGGACGAGTTTCCGACGTGCGTGGGCGTCTTACCGGCTAGAGGGCTCAACACTTGGTGAAGGTAGCCTGATAGTCGGTAGAGCGGTGACCTCGAGAAGTCGACGATAGGCAGAAGAGGAACGCCAGGCTTGTGGATTTTAGGCAGACCGTAGATTGCCGGGGCTGAACCGTTCGTGCACAGTAACCTGTAGTAGAGGCCCTTGTGGTGCGGAGGGACTAGCTTGAAAAGCCTGGTTAGCAGTTCTGGAAGCTTGGATTGTAACCTGCTAGTTGAGTCACGGGCTAGAGGAGTGTATGTCTGCTGGTCTTCGAGAAGGGCCAACATCTTCTTGTGGTAGTCACTGCTATCTAGCAAGACCGTGGCATTGCCTTTGTCAGCAGGAAGGATTGCGATACTGCTGTTATTCCGCAGGCTCCTGATGGCTTGCCTCTCCACTACCGATAAATGCAGTCTTGCACAATGTCTTCGCAAACGAGAGAGCACATCAATAGCACGGGTGCGCGCTTCTTGCCGTACTTCAGAGGGAAGCTGGCCGACCGCGCGTTCGACCGCACAAATCACCTTTCCTGGCTCCGGGGGTGTTTCCGTGTTAAAATTCACACCACGGGACAAAACCTTAGCCTCCTCTTCGTCCGGTGTGTACGGAGATAGGTTGATGACCTCTTGGGTGCATTGTGGCACGTCCGGCCGGAGTGCTTGCAGTTTCCTCTCTTGCGACGTTCTATGACGGCCTTCTCCCATGCTAGCGGTGAAGTTTGCGTGCAGCTGCACATCTGGGAAGTCCTCAGGAATAAGATACTCAAGTTGCCGGCGTGCAAAGAAGGTTTGCTTCTCCAAAACTCGTAGCTTCTGGCGGCACTCAAGGATACGTGCTTGTAGTAGCTTCCGCTCGGCTTGGCGAACAATCTGGTGAGAAATAACTGTGAGAAACGGGTGGGCATGATCACAGGGGCATGTATGTTACAGCATTTGACAGCAAATGGACATAATCTGTGGAATGACAACGGTGCTTTTGAGCATTTTTGGCAGAAGTAAATTCAAAAGAGAGAAGTCCCGCAGAACCGTCAATGAGAGCGGTTCGAGAAAAAATCGACGCCGAGGATAATGTCATGGGGGCATTTTTCAAGGATGGTGAAGAGAGCAACACTATCGTGGTCGGCAATCCATATTCAGGCGGTACGCATTCCGGCAATTGAAGGTGTGCTCTCATTGGCAACTCGAACAAATGTTTGCATGGGTGGCGTCAGAACTTTGCGGAGATGCCAGCGGAGGGTTAAGCTGATTACAGAGATGTGAACATTTGTGTCAGTGAGAGTCTAGGCTGCAACACCATCAACAGTAACGTCTAGTAAATTGGGCTTAGACTCCTTGGTTAATAGAAGATCTGTTGTCCAGGTCACAGATGCAGTATTACCTCCTTGAGCTGCATTGATTAGTCTTGTGGTGCGGCGAAGGCTTAGCGTGGCAATGTCGAAAGCTGTAGCGGGCCACATGCCCACCGTGACAGCAGTGGAAGCATATTGGCTTGTTTTCAGGAGTACTCCACTCTTCGGAATTTTGTGTCTGAAAATGGCGTGGGGCATATTGGTGGGGACCAGTTAAGACACGAGAAACAGTGAAAGCGTTTTTCGGGTGTGCTACAGAGCAAATGCATGGAATGGTGTGGCTTGCGAGCTCTTGCTGTATATCGCATGGATTAGGGAGATGGAAGGTGACGTTGATTCACGGGTCGGGGCTACTAGGGCAGCCGTAGCCGTAGCTTCCAGCTCACGGCGTACTATTTTCATTAAGTCGTCGAACAAAGAAGGGCACATTCCAGTGGAGTGGTATACTGTTGGCTCTATAGCCCACGATCGAAGAAGCCTTTACTGAACTCTTCATCAGCACGTTCTAGGATTGCAAAATATGGGATTGTTGTCAACTGCCTCAGGTCAGCCATCTTGTTTTGTTTTCAGTCTTGTTTTCACCTAATTGAGTTTAGCTTTGGTGAACAGTTAGTTGGACCTAAAAATTCTGGCTATGGTGACGGAGTCATTGGGTCGGCCTGTCTTCAGTTGTTGGATTTTGTGAAGAAAACTTGTCTCCTGCTTGTGATGTTGTGAAGGAAAAGATAGTTGTAATCTCGTACCTGCATGATGTATCTCACCGCTTGAAAGAAGTGGGGAGCAGATATAACATCAATGTGGTGTTTTCAGCCAAAATTAAGTTAAACTGCAACTGTCCCGCCATCGAAAAGAATATTAGTAATAAGGGCCGAGGAAACAGCTGTGGTGTGAAACATGAGAAACATGTTGGTCCTTATAGATTAAACGTGGTTTATTGCATTACTTTCAATTGTGGTTGCTTTGATGTTGGCCAGTTCACTGAGTGCCTTCTGGCCCTCTTCCCACCCATTTCAAAGATTGTGTACATATTAATGTAGCCATATATGGGACAAAATACACCATAAATTGTGAATTTAGATTCACTTGACGTTTGCGGTGTGGTTGTAAAAGGAAGCGTTTATTTGTTTCTTTTGGTGTTGCAGGTGCTGACTGAGAAATTGTGGAAAGTTTTGAGCCAAGATGTTCCTGGCCTAAACCGTGATGGGCACGTAAAATGTTGTATGTATATTTGAGGTTATAAAGCATTTAATAAAGAATTTTCGAGCTTTGGGACTTGGTTTCTGCTGTTTCATATGCCCATACATTGCAACATGTAATCTATATTCAAATCTGTAGTTTTTTTTAAAAAATGTTTTCAGCAGACAGATTTTCATGATCACTTTTTCATGATCACTACGTCACTTTTTCATGATCAGTTCATTAGCATGTGTTGCGGGGTTTTTTTTTTAGCAATTGATGCAGAACTAGCACACATACTAGGTAAATATTTAGAAGGCTTAATGTTATGTTTCAGTTTTTCAGTCAATTTGAGAACCTGTATTTGCTGTAAACTTAAGTGCTTTTGTGATCACATGCCTTGAAGCATGCTCCAGCGTAAGAATACTGGATACCAAAGGCCCTTGTAGCTTGTTTTTGTCAGTGTGTGTGGGCAAACGTAAGTCATCAGTGGAGGCTTCATAATCCAACTCGCAAATAAATGTGGGTGCTAGCACCATTGGGGCTTGCAAGCAAAAAAGAAAAAGACCCGTGAACACACGATCGCGAAGAGGAGCCGGTGCAAAGGTAGTCCTGCGTGTCTAAATCTAAGAGGCGAAGATCAGAGCAGGAGTATTTGACAGTTCTAATTCTGCCTGGGCAAAACTTTAGTGCCAACTGCCGTTTCGTCTGGGCGGAGCGCTAGATACGATAAAGAAAAAAACAAAACAAGCAACCCGGTTGTTTGTGCGATCGCATAAAAAGCAGCAGGGCACAAAGTGCAACCATCGTGACAAGGTTGAAAGCAATCGTCAGAAAATATGAGTACCAACATGTTCAAGGTGGGCGACAAGTGATTATAGTTATCGCGTATTCCCAGCGTGACTTAGGCCCAACTTTATGGGGCATTAGGCTAAATTTCTATTTGTCACACTCCAGGAACTCATTCATAATAAAGGTTGACTTTCACAGCGGCGGCCGATCACAGGGTGAACTGTGGATGCACACTTGCGTAGCATCCGTTCACGCGACGATTTGCGAATGCTACACTGCGATTGCAAAACAGCACGGATGACAAAGTATTTAGGTAATATTACCTAGAACACTGTTGCAGCGTAAAACTTAATCAAACGACCCGGTTGAAGCGCTTCGAAATGCACAGCGGTGGGTATCACAAGCGGACGCGAAATCCAACACAGGCACAGTTGAAGCACTTTTAACTTCGTTAAAATATACAGATCTAGGAGTGTGGTTGAATAACAGCGCAGCCGTCCCAGAAGGCTAAATCCAACGCGCGAATGAAACACTTGCCGCTTCATAGGGAATCACGGCCAATTTACTTATATCCGGTTTTTTCCTTTCCTTATCAGGGTCCCCGCGAGACTTGACATGCCTGATCAACTTGTTCCCACAACTCCAGAGCGCTGACCTAGGGTAACCTGCCGCCTCTAGCCTCTTTAACTGACCTTCGAAGCTCTCATTCACAGTATGGTGGCAGGAGTGGGTTAAGGCTGAGCGCAACAAAGAAAAACACACTCCATTTTTCACTAATTTAGAATGACCTGAGTCATAACTTAGGAGGGGTTTCTCAGAGCGAGGCAAGTACACCCAACAGACATGGCCTACCTCAAATCCTAAACGGAGGTCAAGGAACTGCAGATCTTGGTGTTGTGGAAGCTCAACAGTAAACTTCAACCCGAAACCACTTTCTCGGAACACTTTCAAGAGATCTATGGCCATGCGGGGTAAATCAGCAGAGTTCACAAAGGCAAGGTAATCATAAGCCATGTTATACAAATAAGCCATGTTCCCGTTTGCACTTTTATCTGGTTTTCTTTGGTTTTTGTATGCTCTTTGACACGTGCGGCGTTGTTTGCCTTCAGTATAAATGTTTGTTGCGGGTTTTCAATAAATTTAGTTGAGAGTCAGCGCCTGTCCAGTGGTTATTCTTTCTGTCTGTCCCGTCCTTCGCGCTGTGATTAAGTATGTACTACTCCTGGCCCCGAACTGGCGACGTGAGGGCTCCCGTGACGTGGCCAACGCGCTGGCTGCGGTTGATGCACGCTTCTCCGCCGTGTGTATCCCGTTAGAGTTTTAGGACTGACGTCACGCTGCCCGGCGTGTTGAGATGGTGGAGACCGACGATGGAGACCACGGCCAGACTGGCCGCGCGAGCGAGTGCGAGCGCGCGCGTCCATACACAGAGACAGTGGTGCGACGTGAACAGTGACGTCATGAGCGCCCTCCTGTCGTGGCGCCCGCCTTGGTTCTCGTTTAGCCGAAACGCAAAGCGACACGAATAAACGAGGCTGTAAATAATTATGTACGCTGCGATCGACCGTCTTATCGGCCATCCTATGATTAGTGGACTAGTAGGCACCCATAAGCGAAAAACATTAATCACGAGAACCCAAACAATAGTATCGTGGCATGCAGCTGCGCACGGGGTGGCCATTCTTACTCCACCGCCACGTACCCTTGGTAGTAATAGTACCGGCATGACGCATCCTGATGTGATTCACGTCAGCTGCTCACACTGCGCGCTGAAAAGTACGTTCGGATTTCTGTTTCCCATCACCTGTTTCTCATGTACAGAGGGCAAAACACTCGTCTATCATATATGTTATAATGCGTGACTACATGATACTAAGATCACACTTCTTACCGCAAAGTGGGCGCATAGAATTCGCACCACTAAAAGTTATCTAAGACCATGGACTTTCCTTCGCAGCAGCGCCAAGGCATGTCCTACTGGATGGGGTGGGCCTCATTTTTGAAATTGTGCATTTCATGACGCTAGTTCAAAAACACTACTCCTACATCATACGCCATACCCACGCCAGTTTTTTCCTTAGCTCCTTCTCGGTCTCTTTTTTCTTCAACTCCAGCCTTCAGCAGAGTAGCATGAATAGGATGTTAAACGCCGGCAAAACTCTTTGTTTTTTGATAGAGAGCCTTCTCTTTCTCTCTTTCACATTTCGTACATCTAGCCTTATCCTGCCTCGCCCGAAAATGATTTGCCGAAAACTGCTGCGTGGTTGCGAATTGTAAGCCCTCCACTTTGGTCCTCAACGTATTTGTAAAAAAGTCTGCGTGCGCCAATTCTCAGAGTCAGCGAAAAAAAAAAGCCACTTGAAATGCAACGTACCGTACGGCTGCAAAGGAAAGCTATACAGATTTCTCCGAAAATTTCGCCGTTGCAAAAATCTCGTCCTGGCCCGGGACGGATTCTCCTCGCAGTAACTTTCGTGAACTCTTAGCCGACGCTGCTTAGTCCTCCTGGACTCACCAGTACGGGCCTCGAAGCTCATTGTAACAAAGGTTTCACTGGCGGTCGTCCCAGCGTGCTGTCTGCTTGTTTTGTGTCCTTGTTTTCTGGGTAGCTTTTGTTGAGACCGTCCAGGCCGGGTGTAGGGGGTTACCAAGGGTACTAGCTCAGAGCAATATTCTATGTGTTATTGTACATTTCCGCAATGTGATTTAGCACTGCGCTCAGGGCGCACATGCATCAAGTACGTAGTACCTTCTTCAGAAACGCAGCTTGTGCAGCTGTTGCTGTAGAAGACTTGCTTGTGACAGCGCATGCAGTGACGCAGCCAGCTTCTTAGACAGCCTAGCCTCGGTGCCCTGCATGTCTTTTTTGAGCATAGCTCCTCGACACAGCGCTAGTGACTCTGCCCGCTGAAGCTCAGCTTCCGCGTCTGCAAGAGACAATCCAGTCTTTTCTGCTTGCAGCTGACCGTTTAAGTATGTGCGTGACAATATCCCTTGGTCTGTGCTTTGAAAGAGAACAGCCTTATCGTGGTATAAATCAAAAGGCTCTACTCGCAGTCTTGCTGTGACGTAGAATACGCCGTCAACGTTGGGGACCGCCAACATCGCCCAGTTGGTGTTATCTGGTTTCTTGATGTTCTGCAGTTGTTCCGCACTTCCCCGCGAGCATGTCTCGCGATCTTCCTCTGGTAGTTGGTGGGGGAAAGCAGGACACATTGCGAAGTCTTCGGCGTTTGATCTCAATGTTTTTGGCGGGTGATGTGCATCACAAGTGCTTTCTTCGCTGGTTTTTCTTTTCATTGAATCGCATTCCATCTGCGGGATGTCGTCGCTCTCCCGACAAGGGGCACCGAGCGCTGGAGCTTGAACTGCTCCTTGTGGCCCACGCTGAATGCATGAGGACCGCTGTTGGTCTCGTGCGCTGTCCAGAGGCAGGGCACCTTCAGCAAGTCTTGGCCAATCACGTGGAATTCGAACTTCTTGTCCACAAACAGTATGGACAAAATCCCGCGTCACATCCTTACGGGCAAAATGTAGCTCACAAACTGAACTTGTTTCGAGCAGTGCTCTGCCTTTCATAGGAAGACGCTCTTGCCACTGCTGTCGAAGCAAAGGGCACCTAGGCACTTGAAACAGGGAGAATTTGTACCCATCTTGCTGCCTCTTGTAATTTGTGCTGCAGTCGGGAACACTGCACGCTGTCTGTGTCTTCTTTCTCTTCATAGCCTGAAAATTACAATAAAATATGACTCACGCGTGAGAAATATTACACTTCTAAACAACCTGTTAAGAACCTCTTTGCAGTTAACACAAAAATGCGCGTAAAATAGCCTGCGAGAAGGCGCGAAGATTACTAGATAGGATGTATGTTGGCGAAGTTTATGCGTGCTTTCGGGCTTTCTAGAAAATACGGGAAAAAATTTTTTTTTACCGCTCTTGCTGAATTTCACGATGAACGTTTGCACTCGCCCTTATTTATGGCATTTAACAACGCTTTTACATGCCATCTCTTCCGGCCTGATATATAACTATAAGGGAATCGAACAGCAGGTACATAACTAAACGGACCCCGCACGGGGCACCTTGAGCAATCTTGGTGACGGTACTGGCGATACCACGGACCCCCAGCCCCCAAACATAAGCTGGATCCAACCGTGGCGATGTGTTTATAGGTGGAGGGTTAGAAACCACGAACGGTGGCCGTCGGAGCCCAGGTCAAGCTCCGGCGGATGGGCTCCCTGTCTGTTCACCAGGCAGGGAGCTCCGGGACCTCTTTGGCTACCAGGGTAAGGTCAAAGAAGAAAGTACCCCCGTCTCCCTGCTTTTATACTATGCTATATGGCATTTTCAACCCCCCCCCCCCCCCCAAACGTGATCGGTCCCTGAAAAGGGGCCGCACCGAAGTATCTTTTCCTTCATTGCCATCTTTAACATTTCCTGAACCAGATCATTACTCTCGATTTCTTGTCATGGAGTCCCTCAATCCAACCCACCCTCTTGCATCTCAGTCAGTCTTCTTGATCGCAAAATATCTTGAAGCCATAATAGGAAAATCATATAGGTGCAAAAAACAAAGGTCTGGTGAACTACTAATCGAGGTAAATGACAAGCAGCAGTCCACGAAGCTTCTAGCTCAGACTAGACTGGCTGATCTAGACATCAGGGTCACACCCCATCGGAGCCTCAACAGCTCGCAAGGTGTGATATCCGAGACGGATCTCTTGAACGAAACGGATGCGGATCTCCTTGCCGGCTTGAAGGATCAGGGCGTCACTGCCGTGAGACGCATCACTATCCGCAGAGGCGACAAGGAGATTCCCACCAGACACATTATCTTGACTTTCGACCGCGCAGTTCTTCCACAATACATAAATGCAGGTTTTATCCGTTGCTCCATCCGTCCCTACATCCCGAACCCGCGGCGCTGTTTTAAGTGCCAGCGGTTCGGGCACGGTACAAACTCTTGCCGTGGCCGCACGACGTGTGCAAAATGCGCGTCGCATGACCGTCCGAGCGACAACTGTCCATCTGACACCCTCTCTTGTGTAAACTGCGGGGGGGGGGGCGCATGCAGCCTACTCCCGCAAGTGCGAAAAATTTCAAACGGAAAAAAAGATAATCAACATCAAGGTAACTGAGAACATCACCTTCCCAGAGGCGCGAAAGAGGTTCGCCTCTTTCCCCCTGGGGAGGTACGCCGACGCAGCTTGCCGGGGGGCGGAGCGGCGTCTGGTTTCCACAGGGACCCAGTTCAGCGAGTCTGACCTGGTCCCTCCCCCGCCCCCCCCCCCTCCTGGGTTGCCTCAGGCAGCCCAACCCGCCACCACGCCGCTTGCTGAGGCAGCAGCGGTTGTGGTGCCAACCTCTTCCGTCGGGACCGGTGCCGCTCCCGCCTCTGTCTCCCCGTCCTCCAGTGCGTTGGAGGGTACCGAGGTGATGGACACCATGGGCCCTGCACCGGTTCCCACCGCCACCGCACCGCCCGTGCCACCTCTGGCGCCCCGGACGCCCTCAGCGGTGGCGGCTCAAACGAAGGGCTCCCGAGGGGGGGCCAAGTCCGGGGAGCCCGGTCCGTGGGGCACCCCTCGGACATCCGACGACGATATGGATGTCGGGCCGTTCCTGCCTGCAACGCAGCGCAAGGAACGCGTCCCGACGCCAAAGCCTCCCGACAAGCCAAAAAAGGCGAGAGTCACAGCCCCGAAAGACGACACATAAACAAACACACACACTCCAGTAGCTCTCACACTAAATAATGGGAAGAGAAAACATAATTCAATGGAACTGTAGAGGCCTTCTTAAAAATCTTGACGATGTATACGAAATACTGCATGCTAATCAGCCAAGTGTAATGTGTGTTCAGGAAACACATTTGAATTCCAAGCACACAAATTTCTTGAATAGTTACATGGTCTTCAGAAAGGACAGGGATGGCTGCACACACTCTTCTGGCGGTGTGGCCATAATTGCCCGGAAATCCTTAGCCTGCCACCCTGTCACTCTGAACACTGTCCTCGAGGCTGTAGCAATTCGAACAATATTATTTAATAGGTTGATAACGGTATGCTCCATATACATTCCTCCTGATTTCTTGAATAGTTACATGGTCTCCAGAAAGGACAGGGATGGCTGCACACACTCTTCTGGCACTTTCGAGCTCTGACTTCGAGGCGTTGGTTGACCAGCTGCCCGAACCATACATCTTAACAAGCGATGTTAATGCTCACAATTCTCTATGGGGCTCTTCTCGTACGGATGCCCGGGGTCGCCTGATAGAGAGGTTTCTTACATCCTCTGGAGCATGCCTTTTCAACAATAAACAGCCTACATACCATAACATAGGACACAACACATACTCATATCTTGACTTGGCTATTGGCTCTGCAGTTCTCTTTCCACTTCTCGAGTGGGGTGTGAGCACTGACCCATATGGCAGTGACCACTTCCCCACCTCACTAACATACATAGATAAAGGCCCATGCAGTCCATCTTCCCATAATAGGTTCAATGAAGCACGAGCTAACTGGAATACATTTACAGAGACATCCAAACTACACCACACATCCATAGGACACGTGTGGATAAATGTCTTGGCCGCCTACAACCATACGTAGAAGCCCAAGACATTTACCACACACAATGTTCGGCTTCCGGCCCCACCTGTCAACTCATGACATCCTTCTTCAACTAAAAGAAGACGTCTTGGCGCACATTTCTCCTCACTCCAGCAGGGCTATCCTCGCTCTCGATTTAAAAGGAGCATTCGATAATGTAAGCCGCGACGCCATCCTCGAAAACCTAAGTGACACTAACTGTGGAAAACGAATGTTCCAGTACATCCAGGCATTCCTCACGGATCGCACGGCGACTGTGGGCATCGGACCACTTCGAACGGCCCTTCAGACCATGCCCAACAAAGGAACGCCACAAGGAGCGGTGCTTTCTCCAACATTATTTAATATAGCTATGATGAAGCTCCCACAACAACTTAACACCATCCCGGGGATTAAACATGCGCTCTACGCAGATGATATTACGATTTGGACTACTGGTGGGTCAGAAGGCGACATCCAGGATGCGCTCCAACAAGCCGCTGACGCAGTCCAGCAGTACGCCAGTGTGCGCGGCCTTGAATGCTCGCCGGAAAAGTCCGAGCTCATCATTTTGAGGCACAAGCCACGTGGCAAGGCCCTGGAACCCACCACAATACAAATAAAGCTCCAGGGTAGCGACATCCCCGTAGTCCCAACCATCCGCATACTGGGACTTTATATCCAGCAAGACGGAGGAGGAACGCTAACCGTCCAGCGCCTCAAACACACTGCCTTGCAAATCATGCGTATGGTAAGTCGAGTCACAAACCGTCACCAGGGTTTGAAAGAGGATGACATCATCAAGTTGGTGCAAGCACTTGTTGTCAGCCGCGTGGTATACTCTACGCCTTACCTCCCGCTGAAACCGCGGGAATTGGACCAACTTGACGTACTACTGCGGAAGGCGTGCAAGCAAGCGCTACGCCTCCCTCCTCACACTGCCACTAGCAAGTTGGAAGCGCTCGGGGTGCACAACAAGGTGCGGGAGATCACTGATGTCCACCTTGTCAGCCAACTAGAGCGGCTCAGACTAACTTCGACCGGTCGCATGGTGCTGAGGCAGCTAGGCTACCGGATAGCGGACGCCAGCCACCCTCGTCCGGAAACTGTTCCTCAAGACATCCGCACGCTCATCAGGGTTGCTCCGCTCCCGCGAAACATGCATCCTGAGCATCACGTACAGCGCAGGCAAGCACGGGTACAATTCCTGCAAGGGAAGTACTCTGACCACCCGCATGTGCGCTTCACGGACGCGGCCCACTACGCGTCCCATCCAGCCACAGCAGTTAGTGTCATTGACGGCTCGGGCGATGTCGTTCGCACTGCGACCGTAAAAACCACAAACATTGTTGAAGCCGAAGAAACGGCCATCGCACTGGCGATGACGTCTGCAACTTCGAATAGCCCACTTCATATAGTTACAGACTGCCAGCAGGCATGCAGAAACTACGGCAACGGTCGGATCTCAATATGCGCTCTCCGACTTCTAAAAAAGCACAAGGACACCCTAAACCCAACTGTACTAATATGGACGCCAGGTCACGCAGGGCTTGACGGAAATGAGCGAGCACACGCTACAGCCCGAGCATGCACCCTCCGGGCACCGCACCAGTCGCTCCGTGACCCAGAGCCTGTCCAGCAGCAGTACCGTACACTTCTGCAACACCACCGCCTTGCCAGATGTGCCTACCCACCACCGCACCAGAAGCTCACCCGAGAGGAGGCTGTAGCCTGGCGGCAACTACAGACAAACACATACCCCCACCTTAGCTTCCTGCACATCATACACCCCACAATGTATCCACCAACATGCCCACACTGCAGCGAACATCCAACACTGTACCACACCACGTGGGCTTGCCAAAACACACCAGCAGCCCCCAATATTCGCACACCCACCTTCGAGCAGTGGGCGGCCGCGCTGTGCAGTTCGGACCCTGAGGACCAGCGACAGTTGGTGGACCGGGCACGCAGAACCGCAGCCGCCGCAGGGGCCCTGGACTGAGGGCTTCTCCCCATTTCAAGCGCGAACCTCTTTCGCTTGAATAAATGTTTCTCCACCACCACCACCACCTACACGTTGAAGAATCTACCCAACTCCTCACGGCGCACATCCTCGACGCCGCCGAAAAGTCCATTCCCCACGCCTCTGGTGCCCCGCGCAACCAGCGGAGGCCGTGGTGGAATGAGGACTGTATGCGGGCGCGAGAGGCCCAGAACAAGGCGTGGGGTATCCTTCGTCGGTACCCCACGTCGGGAAACCTCCTCTTGTTCAAACGGGCCAAGGCGTTAGGGAAACGTGTGCGCCGTGGGGCAAAACGAGAGAGTTGGCGTACATTCATAACATCAATAAACTCCTACACAGACACAAGGAAAGTATGGACACGAATACGCAAACTCAAGGGACAACAAACACACAGCCTGCCTCTGGTCAGCACTACAGGGGACACACTCGAAGACCAGGCTGACACACTCGCACAACACTTCCAACACGTGTCCAGTTCAGCACACTACACAAACACTTTCCTGAAACATAAAGCCTGTTGTGAAAAGAAGTCCCTACGCGACAGCAACAAATCACAGACTTCTTACAACTCCCTGTTTTCACTACATGAGCTGAGGGCTGCTCTAAGCACGTGTAAACCCTCAGCTCCAGGCCCAGACAACATCACATACACAATGATACAACACCTGCACGCAGACACTCTTCTAACACTCTTACACCTATATAACAAGATTTGGCTTTCGGGGCACATTCCAAACTCTTGGAAGGAGGCTATAGTTGTAGCTTTCCTGAAGGAGGGAAAGGACCCGTCGTCCCCCTCAAGCTACCGTCCTATAGCCCTGACGAGCTGCCTGTGCAAGCCCTTCGAGAAGATGGTAAATCGCAGGCTCGTGTACTTCCTCGAGTACCACGGTCTTCTCGAGAGCTGCCAGGCAGGCTTTAGGGTGGGGCGATCGACGAACGATCAACTGGTAGCTCTTGACTCATACATCAAGGATGCCTTCGCGCATAAGCAGTATTGTTTAACTGTCTTTTTCGACCTTGAAAAGGCATACGACACCGCTTGGCGTTATGGGATCCTTAGGGACCTCAAGTCATTCGGTGTATCGGGTAACATGTTAAACACTCTTGTTAGTTACTTGTCAGACAGAACGTTTCGAGTAAGAGTTGGTTGTGCACTCTCAAACGTTTACGTGCAAGAAAATGGCGTGCCACAGGGTGGCGTGTTGAGCTGCACTCTCTTCATAGTAAAAATGAACTCTCTTGGTAAGGCACTGCCACCTACAATCTCTTATTCCATGTATGTAGATGACGTGCAGATATCCTATAAATCATGCAATATGTCAATCTGCGAACGTCAAGTCCAGCTTGGTGTAAAGAAACTTGCCGGCTGGGCAGACAAGAATGGTTTTAAATTAAATCCGGTAAAAAGCTCCTGCGTTGTGTTCTCCAGGAAGCGCGGGGTCCATATGGACCCAGACATTACTCTTAATGGCGTGTCGCTTCCTGTGAACAAGGAGCACAAGTTCTTAGGTGTTGTGTTTGACCAGAAACTCACATTCATTCCACACATCAAGGAACTTAAACATAAATGTCTGAAAACAATGAATACACTTAAGGTTCTCTCCCATCAATCTTATGGTTCCGACAAAGAACTCCTACTACGGCTCTATACTGCTTTGGTTGGGTCTCGTTTAGACTATGGCGGTGTGGTATATGGGTCGGCGACTAAAACAGCGTTGCGAATGCTTGACCCAGTGCTACACTTGGGGCTTCGTCTCGCCTCGGGTGCTTTTCGCACTAGCCCTGTCGAGAGTCTGTATGTCGAGTGTGATAAGTGGAGCCTTGAGAACCAACGAACGTACATGGACTTGCTATATGCTTTTAAAATTTCATCACTGAATAATCATCCTTTTTATCCTGTCTTTAACGATACATCAACATCTCTGCTCTTTGCAAATCGCCCATCCGTTCCTCTGCCCTTTTCACTTAGAGTGAGAGAGCGAGCCTCGGATCTCAGTGCTTCGTTTTTAGATGTGTACAGGTCATCCTTTTCTAACAGTTTACCGCCTTGGCAAGTTCGCCCTGTGTCGTGCGACCTTTCTTTTATGAGACTTGACAAAAATCGTGTACCACGAGCTGCAATACTGCAGCACTTTCTGTCTTTGCAGTTTAAATACACATGTGCAGAATTTTATAGTGACGCTTCTAAATCCTCCAGTATGGTGTCGTGCGCTGCTCATGGTCCTAATTTCAATGCAGCCAGAACCATGAGCATGCACAAATCAATTTTTTCAGCAGAAGCGTATGGAATTTTACTGATTGTACGACACATCCTTGAAAATCACATTCCCAATTCCATCATATATACAGATTCTTTGAGTGTTGTTCGCGCACTGTCATCGCACAAGCCCCCCAGAAACCTTATAGTTAATCTTGTATTCTGCACTATCATGTCCGTGTATGCACAAAAGCATGAGCTGGTCCTCTGCTGGGTCCCAGGACACGCAGGGATCTCTGGGAACGAGTTGGCAGACGAGAGGGCCGGTGCTGCTGCACTCAGGAACACTGTGGACATTACAACGGTACCCTACACAGACCTCAAGCCACACATAAGACAACACCTGCGCAGAACATGGCAAACACACTGGGACGAACAGACAGACAACAAACTACATGTAATAAAGCCACACTTGGGACGGTACACATCTGACTCACACAACAGACACACGGAAGTCGCCTTGGGTAGGCTACGGATAGGGCACACCCATGCGACGCACTCGTATCTGCTGACGGGATCTTCTAGACCCCAGTGCAGCAGGTGCGGAGAGGCCCTATCCATAGTGCACATACTAATAACATGCGAGGCACTTCACACAACACGACACAAACACTTCAGAGAACTCTACAGACAACATATTCCCCTACATCCATCGTTTTTTCTAGGTGACGATGCCATTGTTTCTGTGAAACGTGTGTTTGAGTATTTGTTAGACGTCAAGTTTTTAAACCTCATTTCCTATCACGCATCATGAAATCTGGCCCTATACACCAGCCATGCTCATTGTCGTTTTGTAATTTCACTTTTGTTTTTGCTGACTTTACTTAGTGTGTAAGGTTTCACCTCTCATATAGGACTATTGTTTTGGCGCTCTTTTCCCCAGTTGGCCTTGCGCCATAAACATCCAACCATCATCATCATAACTAAACGGAGTGCGTGCTATAAAGTGCAATCGACTGGCCAAAAAACGCACTGTGAAGGCACAGGAATATGCTTTAGTTTCCCCAAGCAATGCCCACAGAGACGCAACAAAATGCGGCCTGCAAGTAGTTAAAGTATATAAATAAAAATGTGTCAGTAGGTTTCCACATCAGTGATCGGGTTTTGTAGGCAGCAATTATAGAATATTTTTTTCTGTTTTTTTTTTGTCATTCACAAAATATTGGCGTTGCGGGGATTTGGTTTTACAATCTATTACTGCAGGCTGTGCTGACGTCAACCCTAGCAGAGAAAGCAAAGCTCGCTTTTTCTTTGTGCCCGATACTACTCTATTGTTGTTTAGCCGTGCTTTCGCGCCTGGGCTAGGGACGCTTCCCCACCACCCTTTTCCCTTTCGCTTTTGCTCGAATAAACGTTCGTGCACATGGCTTCATTTCCTACAATTAGCAAACAAAACATTCTTCAACAAAACGCGATATAATTGCATAAATCGTAAGTGAAAATCTCGTATACACTTTGCTCACGACCCCTCTATTTAATAATTCGTCGCACCTGGACGACTGCAACAAACAATCAATCAAATAATAAATAAATAAATAAATAAATAAATAACCCGTCAGGCGTCCCGTTTCGCTTAAGTTTTCGGAGGTGAGCGCTATATTTCAGTATCAGGGCCAATCGCACTAATCGTTATTAAGATGCCCATGTAACGAGAGTTTTGTGTGGCAAAACAGTTACACCTGATGTTGTGTTTAAAGGCGCAACAAAGCTGAATTCGCGTATGTCAAGTTCGAACGAAGGTCATGATATACATTTAAATAGAACAACAAATAATTTAGCGATGACACCATTTCTGGCAAAGAAACATTTGTCGTTGCTTTCTGTATGTGCTTGATTAGGGGGATGCTCTAACGTCACCAAAACAGCCTATGTAAACCTCTCAAATATTACAAAGGCGACCCCTGGACACAGCACAATAACATTAGAAACATTTCGTTCGTTCCACTAAAAGTAGTTCTTAAAAATAAGAAAGGCAACTGTGACCGCTGCGATCTATACAAAGAAAAACTTATCGAATCGTGCAGGCTTGCCGAAAACTTACTTTACTTAGTGGCGCCGAGTTGCTGTGACTGTGCAGCGCATCCGAACACGATTGAGGGAAGCGATATGTAGAGAAAAGGTTGTAATAGTTTAGTGTAAACGTTTTAGAGAGTTAATGATACGCTTCTATCGTATGTGTGATCTCGAGCTACGTATACCCGCTTCAGTCCGCTTGCCTGTGGTCGCTGTAGACATTCAGCGTACACGCTAAGAGCCCGCAACAGCAGCCTTTCAATTATTATCTAGAGTGAAATAAGAAGCTTGTCTCTTACCTTGTCTGATGGTGGTGGTGGGTCAGTTGGAAGTGCGGTAAATTAATCCAGAGCTAGAGCGAACTACGACAAAACGAGCATACTTCTAGTTAACTCTAACACGGCCGTGAACACTGCTTCAGTAGCCGTGAATTTCGTGCCGAAGCAGACGATCATCAGCGAGTGCAGCTGGGGAAGTTTGGGTAATCTTTGCTATTGATTTAGCGAAATCTACTGCAATTACCTTCTCCATCAAATAATTTGACCATACAAACGATTAGTGTGTACGGTTACTTGTTTTGCCATTGCTGGGAATGGAATGTGTCGTCTGCGTTGCCGAGGAAGCGGTCGTCCGTAGCAGACGACAAGTTCATGGCTGTATCGCGCTGAAGCACAATACACGCAAACGTTACGGCGGAAGAAGACCTGTTCCATATAATTTAATCATGACATTCACTTCATAAATACAGGACGTTCTTTAAACCAATGCTGCACAATTACCAGAATTTTTTGTTCATTTCTTATGTTGCAGCTTTTCTCGCGTTAGCTGCAGAAGCGTGCGATAATGTTTGGATCTCTGGCAATTGAAGCCTTTTATTCGGGTCCGTATTAAAACACTTGACACATACTAACATACGCCATGAACTGGCTCCTCTGCCAACTGCAAACATGCCCAACACATATATTTTAGGGAAGCCGATCGGCGCAGGCAGAGCCATCGCTGCTTAGTTATTGCACAAAGGTAAAAAAAGAAATGCAGGAAGTACAGGCAGCGTGCACAAGAAGTCCGGTAAAAAACGAGGAGGTACCGATAAAGTTTTATCAGCCGCCCTCTCCCTCGCTTCCCCGCGTCGGTGACAACTTAAATTTATGTGGAAAGGTTGCTGCCATCCGCAGTGCCGAAATTTGCAAGCGCTTAATCCAAAGCGCTTAATGTAAAGCGCTTAATGTAAGCGCTTAATGTAAACAAATCTCTGGCGGGATTTGTTTGCGTCGTCTAATAAGGAATTCGTGGACAGCTGGCAATATTTGTTCAAATAACATTTATTCAAACATTTGTTTAAACATTCTCATGAAGTTGATTGTTCCCTTAATTTTAATGCGAGTCATTGCGAATTCTTAGTAACATAATGTCTTTCACTTACACTTGTACAGCAGAAATCAGCAAAATGATTTATGGCACAGCGACGATACAGTGCGATAAAAACGTATTGCACGAAAAAAAAAAAAAAAAGACTAGCCGGGATTTGAACCCAGGTCTTTTGCGCAGAAGTCCAGTGCTGCACCGCTACACTACGATGTAGAGGTAACGTTCGCAGCGCCCCTAAACGGTTCGACCCCTGTTTTTGCCTCACATTTAGGGGCCCGTTTGAACCACTCTATACTTGCCATACTAGAGTGTACTACAAGTTTTAGAGTGGCCCGACCGGCCGCCCGGAGAGGTGCTCGTTTCGCGCAGAAAATAGCGGCGGCGCTGTAGTCAACGACCATTGAAAGCGAACGCGGCGGCTGGCCGCGCGCACGGCCGCGTGGCCGGCCGGGCCAGGAAGCGCTTTATGCGCGGAGCGCTGGAAATTTGTTCTGCGGGTCGTCCAATTGCTGAAATGTACTGTAGGTACAGTGGACTGTGGGTAACAAAATGAAAAATAAACGCTGTAACTCATTTTGCGTTAGTTTTGCCTTTCCCGCTCGACAACAAGGAAAATTACGGATTTTCCTTCGGTGCAGCATTCGTAACGGATTCTAAATAAAGTAATTGCAGCGACATTTTCGCTATTCCAATGTCCCATAAAAAAGTATTTTGCGTTGAATTGCGTAACATGAACCAGTTCATTATTGCTTTATGATTGTGTCCTTATTGTGCTGCTTGGTGGACATGACACGAAAAAATATGAGGACTGGGATGATAGCTTCTCAGAAGAATTCCTTAGTTATTGCCTTGCAATTTACGCTCGGACTGCAGTTATGTGGGTTAATATCATAAGTTGTGTTTGTTTTTTATTGCGCGAGTTGTTATTATAGCGGTATTTAAGCAGTGGCCCGCCTGGGATAATTACGGGTCACCGTGGTGGACGAACAGAAAATGACACGCGCAAGCGAGATATCTTTTTAACTAAAAAGGGGTTAGCCCAGTGGTTAGCCAAGTTGTCCCAATGACCGTCTTTCATAGAACTATTCCCGCAAAGTTCTATTAATCGCACCACCTTTCACCTGATTCGGTCCACCAAGGAGTTGAATCAAATTAGCACAAATTTAATTCACAAGTATGCCGAGGGTGCAGTTACACGCACATAAAACAAATGCAAAACATAGATCAGAAAATATACTAACCGCGACAAAAATGAAATATAACACGTCTACTATAGAGGTAAAGGTTCAAGAACGCTAACATGGAGGTTCAAATAAACGGAACTGGAACAAATACACATTTTGTTTTCATTTTCAATAGTCCAGCAAATGAAATGTAACGCGGGAAATCATGCACAAAGTCTACACATGTAAAGGTTTAGGAATAACGCTAACATGGAGATTTAAATTGACATTTTTGGCCAACGCATTTTCATAACTCGCCCTCGATCATTAGCAACGGCTAAGTTTAAGGTGTTGCTCCCACCTTCGCATGTAATCACAGAAATTTTAAACATTTTATGTAGAAATGAATCCGTGTCACGATGTATACAGAACCAAACCAAATTTGCTGTCAAGGTCTCACGTGCTGGTCGCAACCAACACCGTTAAGGTGTTTGTTGTGAATAAGGGCTGCAGCACAAATTTATTAAAGGTTTCTAAGCTTTTTGCCAGGAGATAGGGTAATGCTTCGAAGTCATCAGGACTGCGGACTGTGTCCTTCACGTTGCTTAGTTCTGGCCAGAATATATTATTCCAGTAATATTCTTCTCCAGCCCAGAAATATTCATCATAGCGCTAGAATAAAGGCAGGAACGACGTTTATTGCACGGTTAACAGTACAAATATTCGAAGAACGATTCTTAATAGTCGAAACTCCGCGCTTATCTAAAAATTTTCAGCTAATTTTACGACTGAGTTAACGAGAAATTACTGTATATCAACAATTAACGAGAAATTATCTTTGGGGGGGAAGGTAGGTAATTTTATGGCGGGTCGTACTAGTTTAAAGTTTGCTCAAGCGGAGTCATAACGTTTCTGCGTCTACTTTCTAAATCAGCTGACCAAAGGCGCAGGTTCGATTCCCGGCCACGGCAGCTGCTTTTGTGATGGAGGATAAAAGCGAAAAACGCCCGTGTCTTCGAGATTTCGGCGCACGTTAAAGATCCCCAGGTGGTCAAAATTAATCCGGAGCCCTCCAGTACCGCTTGCCTCATCGCATGTGTAGCACCGGCGCGTTAAACCTCATAATCCAAAATAAATCAACTTCGCAAGCGCAAAACACCGCCGCGCGCAGGCTGGAAGCTAGTGCCGGGGAGCGCCGGCTATTCAGTTGTTGACGACAGCAGCGCCGCCGCTACACCGGTTTTATTTTCTGCGCGAAAGTCGACCCGGCGGAGCAATGGGAGAGGCCGCCGCTCGGGCCACTCTAAAACTTCTAGTACACTCTAGCCATACTGTGCAGTTCGGCTACAGTGTACTAGAAGCTACATTCTAGTACACCATAGTTCGGCCGGAAGTTCGGCATGGCATGGCCGGCAATGACTTCGTGGCTACGCAAATTGAGTTTTTGTTTAAAATATTGCTGCCGAAAGTGCCGCTGTCAACAAATTTTCGTTTTGTGTAAGGCACTGTGTTCGAGGTCTTATGCTGCAAAACAAATTAGAAAGTTACAAAGAAAAGAAAAAAGTAGAAGTTTTGCCTTTGGCTCACGCTGCCAGATACAGCGGGCCGTCCCGGATTACATTCTTCAAACTGGATAAAATTTTGTTTGATTTTTTGTAATATTTAGCTGAAAAAATTTATTTTTATTGTCTAAAGCTGTGTTCTTGCTCCCTCTCATTATTCTCATTATCGTATGCTACGCGCCTGGGCAGGCGATGCAGCATTACAGATGCGAGAATGATATAATCCCGTTGTATTTATTTGTTTTGTCTGAGCAGGTATAAATTAACGTATAAGTGAAGCCTGTTACTGTAAGTAAGTCTTCAAGTACGCGCGCAAAGCATCATGAAATTGAGTGAATGCTTCGAATGGCAAATAAATACTGGCTTGTCGAGTTGCTATGTGTGTTGCCCCATTGCGCCTGCGAAGACAGTGCATGCTTCAAGGAGTAAGTAAATTTAACGCAGCGGCGGCGACGAGCGATGCGAAAATCATAACTGAATGTGTGCAGAAAACGGATAGTGTGGGCTAGCGTAGCTTATTTTGTGGCTGTAGTGTGGGCGGCAGCGGCAAGCGGTATGATGCGGTATATAACAGGCCGCTGGGACCCTCGCTCGCTTTTTGCTGGCCAGAAGCAGCCCACAAGCGAGCGGCAGCGGTGATACAGTGAACTGTAGCGACGACGACAGAGTACATTGGCGGCAGTGTATCAATTTTTTTTCGCTTGTCGCTGTCACCCAGTACACTCTGCTGTTGTACCTTTTGGGTTACGTTTTCGGCGTCGCTTGTCGCCGTCACTGCATGTGGTCCCCCCTTCATCTTAAGAAACTCGCCGCTAACGCGAGCACATGCGTTAAGTGCTAATCACGCTGTTATTTAGACATATCTGTGATAAACATTGAATGCCAGAAAGTGGCATCCAGAAAACGGTAAAGCATACCGAAAACAGAACTAACAAGCACTTCCGAGCCGAGAAGCCTAATCCATAGCCCTTTGTACTAGCCACTTGCTGCCAATCCGATTCGCACACTACCCACAATTCCCATGTCGGCGTGCGATCGCAGCGACACTTTCCACTCTAGGTAATATTGAGAAACTCTATGACTCTTCCAATATTCTAGTTTTGGCTGAATGGTTGCCAGACCAGCGGTGCGCTCTACGCTAAAAGAGCAAAGGTGAGGCGATGAGTGTCATTACCCAAACATACCTGCCGTACTGTTTCGTGAAACGTTTTTTAAATGCAGAGCATTTCTTTAACTCACGATGTTATTCGTCCGTAACTCGGCGTGCGCAGCCAGCCAGCACGTGCGCCCCTCCCCCGCTCCTCCTCGCTCTCAACAGCAGGTGCGGGCGCGCATGCGCGTGCTCCGGCGCTGAAAGAGGTGGTGATGATTTATTAACAAAGGAGGGAAGAGAAAAGGCCTGGGGATATTGTTGAACTCAACGGGGAGTTCACCCTCATACGACCCAGTCCAGGGAAGGGGATTCCCAAGCAGCATTGGCCGATAGCCAATCATTGGACGCCCCTTGGCTTCCCTTTGGCTTCCGATAGCTTGGCCACAGGCCGGCCTGTACGCAAAAGCCATTCGTGGACAACGCGCGCTATACGACCGGCCTTGAGGACACGCATTGGCCGGTGCGCGAAAAATCGCACTGGACAGCGCGCTCATTCAGACGTAATTTTAAATGCAGAGCATTTCAGTAACTCACGATGTCACCCGCGTTGGCGTCCGTAGTCCGCACCGTAGTTGTCCCTACTATATAAAAAAAATTACAATCCGTCGCCAGGTTTCGATCCCTCGACCCTGCGGGCGGGACGCAACGTACGCAACGCTCTACCCACTGCGCCACAAAGCTTTTTTTTTTTTGTCTTTATTTAACTGCGCCACAAAGCCGACACAGAATTGGAGGCTACGGACGCGCCAGGCGGGTAAAGCTGGCTCAAAAATGTGTCTAAACACGGATGCCGCCATGATGCCACGCTGTAGTTGCCAGATCAGTAGTTGAAGATATGGCTAACAATTTTTCTTGAAAATGAGGCACAAATTTAGGGCCTTAAGCTAAAATTAGGCAACTTTTATGGCAATAACTGAGTTTATTTACGAGTTTGCATGCTTTTTATTAGTTTTCTTGAAGTATTCATGCTTAACGAACAAAAATAAATGAAATTATAAGCAAAAAGAAGGCGTCGGGCTAAGGCGCCAAATTCAGTTTCGGTATATTCTGAGGAGCGTCAGTCGTGTGGGGCTAATTTACAAAGGTTCACTCTAACACGCCTTAGTGTCTGCTGTGTCACTTCGTTGCTTGCGAAGACAAGCTTGCGAAGACTGCCGACGATACGGAATAGAGCCGCCGCCGCCTATCTTCAAGGACACCAGTATTCTTTCCTCCATGAAGGACACCTTCTCTACATGTCCGTAGTGGCTGCTGCCGATTTTAACTCGCCGTCAGCCGGTCATATCATGTTACGCCAAACATGTCTGGGCAGATCGGCTCCTTTTAATCATATATGATTCGTAAATTAAAAACAAACAAATGTACGAACCATTTTACCATGCCTAGCGTATAAGTAGGCTCTTGTTTACGGGTGCAGTTATACTTTCACTGAACGGTGTTTTACTTGAGTCAGAGATAAAACAACCGCCAACTAATAATAATAATGGTAACTTTATTTGCACGATAAGGTGGTTTTCTAGAGGAGGACAAGGCGAAGCCGAAAGGTAATCCCGGATGTAGGTGCAGAAATCTCCTGTATGGGTGTGTGCGATTGGTGCATGCTCCTTCGATCGCTGAAACACGCAATCTGAAATTTTCGGGAATATATTTGATGCTTTGCACGACACATTTCTTAAATTCGGCGGATCAGCGACGTTGTTTAATTACGTATACTTGCACCTCTGCTCTCATATGGCCCATGTATATACCTGCACAGAGGAGGTGGGGGAGGAGTAAACTTCGTTCATGTAAGATGGGCACCCGTGTGGTGGGGCGTTAAGAAAAATGATTCTGTCCTTCCCTGGGTGCCTTCGCCAATGAACGGAAACGGCCACTTCTGTTCACGCCCAATTATCAGGACCACCCCGCCTGCAGGCGGTTTTGCCTGAAATGCCTGCGGGTTCGGCCGGAAATCTGTCTGTCAACAGAAACCGCCTAGGAAGCATGTTGAGGTAACACACATATGCGCTTTCTTGGGTCGCGATGGGACCGTCATGTATTTTGTGCAAGGCGAAGTCGACGATGGATATACGTCTCCCTTGAAAAGTAAATTAATTTGAGTGCACCTATAAATTGTTATTGCCGCTCATTAGTTCAATCATAGTGGTTAATTTTGAAACAGCTGCCAAACATAACTATAGCAGGTGAATCAGACTGCCTAGCATGAGACTATCAGTCGCTAATATAGAGTATTCAGACACTTAATGTGCATTGCATATGGCAGTCATAAGAAAGCCAACAATAAATTGAACTCTCAATTTTATTATTTGCGACAGTTACATCTGCACGTGTCGGTTCAGGCAGGGCCATCTGGAGACTTTCTTCAGCGTTATACACTAGATAAAAGGGAGGAATGCGATATGCAAATGCGATAGAACGAAGGAATTCGATATGTGTAGCACAGCCTTCTCATTTATGCCAATATCAAACCGGTGGCCACAAAGGTGCCACACCAGACCTTGTAGAATTTCCACGCTTCCATTCCAGCGTGCTCACAGCAACAAAGATGATGACGAAGTTGCATTACCGAAGCTGGGTTTCAGTAATGCTGTAGCTGATTATGTATGTTCTGGCTAATGCTCATTCATATTGTGGTCATCAGCATTCTTATTTTCATCAAAAATAATGGCCATCGCAATGCCATCAGTCCGTGTATCAGAAGCAAAAATAAACACAGAAAAAGCAAGAGGGTCATATGTACAAGCAATTCTTATCCAACAAATTTTATTTCACACCAGTAATACCACCAGACCTCTAGGGAAGTTTGTGATGGTAAGAGCAAGGCTAAGATGACCTAATGTGCGACTTCAAAGAAAGGAAGAAACTGTAGAAGAAAGCTAGGGAGGTTAACCAAGGAAAGAAGAAGAACTGTCCAGCTGGCTGTGCTACATGTGGAAATGGGAACAGGAAACTTGAAAGGAAAGGAAAGGACTGGCATAAAATAAAGGATAAGCAATTCGGGAGGGAAAAAAAAACGTGGCATGGAAATGGCCAGTACAAAGACAGCACCATGGGCGAAAAAAAGATCGGCATAAAAGAAGCAGGCAAAATGACAAAATGGGCAAACGAAGGATGCTGCATGCTGGTAACACCCCTACAGCACCTGTGACTGTTTTTCTCTCTTAATCACTGCAATCTGCTTCTTCAAGGCAAGAACTGATTTTGCTACTTCAGCTCCATCTTGTTAAAACCACTGAAATATGTCTGATTTTCTGTGTACATAATGTAAATAGGGTACATAATTTCTAATTTCTTAAAATTTCTCCTGAAGTGTCTGCTCCTTCGTGGAAGCTTTCGTGACTAACTGCCTCGTAGAATTGCATTTGCTTTGTTCATTTTTTGCTCTTTTATGCTGCCTCTGATTGTATTTGTTTATGTCGTTCTTCTCCTCTTCTGCAGTGCTTAGGTTTTTTATCACGAAATTGTTTTTTCTTCAAAAAGGTTTTCTGGCTTTTAACCCTGTCTGTTTATTGGCTTTAAACCTGCCATAGCTTTGCTGGAAATAGTTCCTCACACAATTTTCCTCTTTATTCTGGGAGAGGGGGCATGGAATTTTAAAAGGTAAAGAGCCCTGCAGCGACTAATGAACACTGTAGTTGGAAGTACTGAAAGCTATAGTTCCACAAACCCAGAATGGAAATGCGCGTTCTACATGATATCTTCTAGTCTCTGGTTTGCTTTTGTCGAGATTTTGTTTAAGCTGCTATTAAATAGAATTATTGCGACCTAATGTAACCTGACAACATTAATCATGTACCTTGTGTGACGTCCCCAAGCATACAATCAATGACAAATCTTCTAAGCGTACCTAGAAAAACGGAAAATCTCTTGAGAGTTTCTTGATGCACATAACTTAGTAATATTAGGCTTGGGTATTTCACTGTTATTGCAAGGGCCACTACCTAAAAGCATTTCAACTGGAGAAAAAAGTTGACACACATGCTGCAGGGGCCTCGTAGACAGCCACAGGAACAGGCACAGAAAGCATGTTTGTTTAGCATAAAGTGCAGTCACAAATACGATTTCCATTTACATGCATTTCTTGGAAGCGTTGTCCAGTTCGAACTTCCATTCGCTAGAAAAGCAAGTAGTTGTAAAGAGCACCTCAATAGATTGCGAAAACAATCAGCTGACGCATACAGGGGGGGGGGGAGGCGTGTGAAACATGTTAAAATAGCGCTGTACAGACGGGACAACAAAGAAAAGACTACACAGGACTAGCGCTGCATATCAACTGAACTCTTTTAGCACACACAAAATGATATATACAGAAACAGCGCATGCGCGAATACAGGGGAAGCCACCAGGAAAAAAATCAGGGGAAAAAAGCAATCAGGGGGAAGTGATTTCTTTTTAAAGGAAGCAGGAAAATAAATGGAATGGGGATATTATTAAGCTCTCATGGGAGCTCACCTGCATTTCCCAGACGAAAATTTGAAGTGGGACCACTTTAAAGTGGGATATCGAACAGGGACCACTTGGCAAGTGGGACCACTTCCCACTTGGCAAGTGGTCCCTGTTCGATATCCCACTTCAAAGCGGTCCCACTTTAAAGTGGTCCCACTTGGCAAGTGGTCCCACATGGCAAGTGGTCCCTGTTCGATATCCCACTTCAAAGCAGTCCCACTTTAAAGTGGTCCCACTTTAAAGTGGTCCCACTTCACAGCAGGTACACAAAAAACATTCTTGCTCACAGGTTTACGGGTTGCACAGTTTATTTACAGTTGCATCATGTAGTTCGCGCACAAGTTGAGTGAAGTCGAGTACAAGTTGAGTGAACCTCACGGCTTCTGTGCTGAGGTTAGAGCTTCTTCTTGAAGCTTTTGCACAGGTCTTGTATCTTTTGCGAAAGGATGGTGCCGATGTTGTGTACCGTATCCTTCACAGGCAAGCCTGTCTGTGCACCCCAGTGCGTCACGGTTTCTTTAAAAAAATAAAAAGCATCATCAGGCCCCCATTTGCATGTAAACACGCACAAGCCCACACAAAAAAGTGCTACTTACCAATGATTGCAGCCACCTTTTCCGGGCTCAGCTGCTTGCGAGCCACAGCCCCGTCTTTCTTCAAATCTTTCGGGGCCAACTTGCCACCATACGTGCGCTCCGTGAGGCCCTCCCTACCCCAAATCGCCTGGGCCATGTCTTTGGCCACCAGGGCCGGCTTCTTGTTAGCGAAAACCTTTTCCGCCTGCCGAATGCCTATAATAAGGCCCGCCTTCACATGGCACTGTGGCAGAAACAGTATGAAAGCAAAACATGATTACCATTGAATAGATTGTGATTCCAAAATCAATATGAAACTATTGCAAGCTTACCCTGCCACCTCCGATGTCACTGAAAGGGGCATGCCCAGCCACCTGAGGATCCACTGAAAAAATTGTTTGGTCGTAAGAATTCTTAGTAAAATTTTCAGAAGTTTAGGGTGTAGGCACGCTTCACTAGCCAAAATTTACCTGTAGCCCGTGGCTCGTCCACGGGCGCTGCTGTGCCAGCACCGCTTCTGGCCAGGGCATTGTGGACGGCTGTGGGTGCAGCAGGTGCAGGCGTGCTCTGCACCTCTCGTGGACAGGCATGACTGGTGCCGGCTTCAGCTGCTGTAAGTGCAGGCAGGCGCACCTCTTGTGCACTGGGCCCTGAAACACAAGTGCTAGCACTTGAACTGAGCATTTGAATAAAACACTGGACGAGAGCACAACAGTAATGAACTTGCAACTTCAAACTTCCTCAGGAATACCCGGATATTAATCAAAAATAGCTTAAAGACAATCCCAATTCACGTAAAGTACGGACAAGCAGTGTTTTCTACAGTCAACTTTCTTATTTACCATAGTGGAACTACTAAAACTCAGTTCATTAAAGCGAAACACACATCTCTAGCTCTCCATGGGAGCGTTAAATTTTGTCAAAAGCAAAAAAAAACCTGAGTCACTTCATATTAAATCAACTGAACGGTACACAGCCGCAGTTTAATGGACCTTATTTACGCTCATCTTAAATAAATCTTGCAACCTAAATTATAACTGTCACCAAGCAAGCTGCAATTTATAACGTGAAAGTACTGCACCAGGGCGATCCTTAAGTTTGTATTTGAATATCACACACTTGTGCCAGTCTCACTACAACTGTTAAAGCAAACGTACCACTGCTGGCACAAAGTGCTGCTGCTGGTCTAACTGAAGGCTCCTCCTCCTCCTCCCAGTGATTCTCAGGAAAGGGGCCTACAAGTAATATCAGAAAAATGGTTAGGGGAACACAAAAGGGCCAAATTGACAGGCCTCACCAGGATGATTATGACCAGGTGGATGGTTCTCCTTTTGGGCTTCCAGCGCCTGGACAACTAAAAAAATGAAAAAGGTCCTTGAACATCCGTGCAAACATAAAATTAAAAGCTATTACGAAAAGCTTATTTCTGCGCAATTCCTGTTTGTCAAGCAAGCATGCATATATTTTGCAGTTTGTACCAGTTTGAGGTACAATAAATTTTCAATATGATTTCATTTATTTATATATATATATATATATATATATATATATATATATATATATATATATATATATATTAACAAGACAGGGATAAATGGATTCATTCGCTGTGCAAAGCAGCTCGAAAATAGATTTGTAATGCTTTAAAATTTTTAACAAACATGCATTCCCTTCCCCTCAGTTATGCAAATTTGTTTTTTTTTTATCTTAAATAGTCACAATTCCTCATAAACAAGACTGGTTCTCACTAGATTTATGGTCACAAGTATAGTGAAGGACCGACAAAACTTATGCCAAGTAAGATTAGGCACTATGTTCATATTGCAGAAAATAATATATACTTGTGTCCAGCTTTGCAGAGACAGAGCTCTGCATGCGGCGAATGATGTCTTGCAGCCCGTGATTTTCCTTCACAACTTCATCGAAGCGCCGCCGCCAATGCTTCGCCTCAAGCCGAGCTTGCTTGAGCTCTGAGGTAGACGTCAGCTCATCGCTGCTGCTGTCAGATTCGCTGGCAGACACGTGCCGTCTTTTCCTTGAAATCTGAGCAACAAACGCACGTGTCATGAGAAATTAAACCCACACATGCTCACATGGAAGCTCCACAAATTGGATAAGTACCTGGGAAGATGAAATGTCATTGTTTTTTCTTTTAGCCTGGGCCTGGTGTTTCTCGAGAATGCCTTTATAGGCCTCGTTTTTTGCAGCTAACTGAGCTGCGGCCAGTCGGCTTTTGCTTCCCTGAAATTAAAGTTGGAATAAAGAGAGGTTATTAAGCTGAGAATGGATGGAGAGAAAATTATATCTACCTGCTTCGACGGCTGTTTGGCACGCCCTTCGTCTGTCAGCCCATCATCCTCTTCCACTTCAATATCTGAAGGGTGAATGAGAGGCTTGGCCACCCTCCTTGATGCCCGTTTCAAACGGAGACCTTCTCTGGAAGCTGCGTTGTAACAAAATGGCTCAAATCAACATTTAGGAAAATCGAACACTTGCTGAAATCAAAATATGAGTGTAAATGACAAAAGTTCCATTTTCAAAAAAGGATATATATACGAGCAGTACTGACATCGTATGAGATTTTCTATTTCCAAGACGTACGAAAAGATTAACATATTAAAAAGAAAACATCATCGAACCTGAGCAAATCACTTGAATTTTTGAGGCACCCATAAAGTTTACAGTGGGTTGTCGCAGAGGCGTAAAGGCCATTAGTGATATCTATTTGCATGCAATGAGCACGTGTGTGAATTGTTTGTTACCTAGCTTAAGTACTCCCGGGGAGATGAAGTCAGCTGTTTCCGCATTTATTTCCCTAATTTATTTATTTCATTGCCTGCTCTAGCGCAGAATATCACCTGGCAGGTAATATTACCCCCCCCTTCCCCCCCCCCTGGACTCCGTTAGCAATTAACCTTGCAGTGCACCACACAGCTATCGTACTCTGCTTCCTGCGCGATCAAGACGGCCGTCGTGGCCAACGAAATCAGGCGTACTCGCTCGACCCCCTCCCCCGCGGTTCCAAGTTTCATCCTGGCACCGTTTCTTGCATGTTATTTCATCCCCTCTCCGCTTTGTAATTTCTCATCTCTTTAGCTTTTACTCCGAGTCTTCCTCAGTCTTCGCCAAATGCCTACTTTTCTTCCAGGACAACTCGGGCAGCACTCGGTCAACGTACCGTACGCTGTCGGTGCGGGTTGGCGAGTGAGTACGGCAATTTAAAGGGGCACTGACACAAAAATTTTGCATCTTGTTTTTTTTTGTTGCGATAAGTAGCTAGTGACCTACTTATAACCTGTAGAAACCTCATTTGCTTCAGCGTGCGACGGTTGTTTAATTAGAGGCATTTTCAATGCGGCCAGTCGCAGTTTCGGTTTCAGCGAGTGCCGCGAAACGATGGATTTTGTGGATTTTGTGTGAACAAAGCTGACCACGTGACCGTCGGAGGGATATCACAGAGCAGAGCCGCGGTAGCACTGTCGAATCCGCATCGACGGCAGTTTCTGCGAATGCCCCCACGTACTGATCTCGTGAGGCGCTTAATTAAAAAGCGACCGTGGATGTGACGTAGGCGCTGCGAGAGCAAATGCTACCGCGGCTAAAGAACGACGCGCGACGCTCGAGACGGTGGGTGGCAAAACGCGCGCTGGGAGCAGCCGGCCGGTCTGCCTACAGGTCCGCCTACAGATGTGTTCGGCTCAGCACTGCGGCGGATATTCGAGTGCCGCTCTCGTAAGCGGTGCAGATGACAATTTTTAATGCAACCCGCCATCGCATCATTAACTTCTTTCTCATGTAAGCCACCATGGTCGGGACTTGGGGACAATTTCGTGCAGCGGTAACAAGCTATCACCTGCTATCACTCGAGCTACCTGCGCCGGCCTGGGCCACTTCGCGGCCGTGGCCGCCGCCTGCACAGCGACCGTGCGGCTAGCTCAGTGAGCTTTTCGTGCCTCCGGCGCGTTTTCGCATCCAATGGTAATAAACAGTAAAAAGACATCCCCCTCGCGAGGGGCACGATCAAATGCACAGCATTTCCGAGGGGGTGCGCCGGCAAGTCGTATCTCTTGATTGCGGGACCCGTGTCGCCATCTTTTGGAGGCGCGGGACAACTTGTGGCGCTTTCGAAACAAACGAGAAATGAGTGAAGGATATAAGGCGCGTTCGGTGCGTCGAAATGTGTGTCGGTTTCGTGGCTCGGTCAGTAGGGCGCCGGGCACCTTGCGTTCCGCCCGCGGCGTCATGGGTTCGAAACCGGGCGCCGGAAACTGTTATTTTATTTCTTCCTGGCTGCGGACTACGACAAGGCGCGCATGCGGACTACGACAAGGCACGCCAACGCCGCGTGACATTGTGAGTTACTAAAATGCTATGCATTTAATAGAAACAGAGCCTGGAATCGCTGTAGAACTTTGGTCGCGGCCAGCTGCCCGATTAGCTGACGAAATCACGGCGCCTCCGCCGCCAACGATCGGGTCGTTCCTTCTCGAGAGCAGAAGCTCCGCCCTCCGGCCCTCCGATTGGAGCGGCGGGCCGGGCGAACCGGCAAAAAACGCCGGTAGTGCGGAAGCGGCAAACACAAACTCGTGACGTGTTTGGATGTTGTTTATTTACAATTGCGCGTGGTCCTCTGCTGGCTGCTTGGTTGCGTTTCGCACACTTCAAAATTGATTTTAAATATGTTCTAGGCTCTATTCGCCGCTAATATTTTGCAGATGATATATATGTGTTCCCACCAATCTATCTCCGAAGTTATCTCGCCTTCAAAATTTTGTGTCAGTGCCCCTTTAACGAAGCCTGATTTCGTTGCCGAGCTTCCCGAGTACGGCACGCATACGCCGACGCCCGTCTTCGGGTCGCGAGACGGGCGGTAGCGACAGCGACAGCCCGTGTCGTGAGCAGAGTAGCTGCGAGGAGCACTGCACGGAATTAACGGAGTCTCGGTATACGGGGGCCAATTTCGCGACGCCTGCACGGCGCCAGCCGAATATGATAATACGGACATTGAGCTGCGCTTAAGCTCGATCTATTTGTTCACGTTTTGCTACAGCGCAACACGAAACGTACACTTGAAAGCGACAAAACAAATAGAACAGACCACAGAGATAAATTTGCAATTACCTGCCAGCAGCAGCACCTGCGCCGGGTATTGCCCCGTGTTTTCTGGTACTTCGTCGTCTTTCCAGAAAGCAGAATAAACTTTTCCTCCATCAAAATCGTTTTCGTCGGCAGGATGGAAGTCCTTGATATCGTCGACCGGAACTTCATACGGCTCTTTTGCGTATTCGTTCAGAAAACGAACGAGCGCAAACATCTTTGTCGTCGTGAAGCACGTTTTCGGATGAGTCACCACGCTCCGCGCTATGGCTATGGCTGCAGCGCCAACTTGGATTGGATTCAACATGCTTGTTTGAATTAAAAATTACCAAAAAACAGTGGTACTAAATAAATTATTTTAATTTGCCGTAATTTCAGTCGAGCTCTGAAACGTTAAAAAGTTACATTTATAAAGTTTAGGGAGGATTGCGTATTATCAAAATTTATTATCATCATTAACGTTTGCGATGTCAGCATTGTCATAATGGCGCGTGCAGGTGTACTATTGTGTGGTCGCAGTTGACAACAGGGATATTGGTAGACTTCAGTCTGCTTCAGTGTTCAATTGCTGTAAGTTGGAAATGAAAAGATTGTTTTTGTTTTTACTTCTGTCGTGGTAGCTACCGTTGTGTCTTTGCGAGTGAAAGAAGCCATTGGTTACAAGCGCGGCGCACAATGAACACAGACAGACACAAAACGCGTAAGCGGTATCTGGAACCCGACGCTTGTGATGAGCCCCTGCCAAGGTCAACGTTATTTGAACTAAAGAAGACAGTAGCGGCTCGTGCAAGCATAACCCATCAAGCTTCAAATGCCACCGCCAGCCCGGCGGCTACAAGTCGCGGTGCGTCAGCGCCCGAAGATGGGAGCGACGAAGGTGCCGGACTGGCCGGCCATTCAGATACAGCACCTCACTGCAATTTGCCTTCCTTACTAGAGGATGATGAATGGCCTGGCGATGATCTCAATGCCGAAAATGATTCTGAGACCGCCGTGGGTGATCACAATGAGCAGCAATCCTCGACGGCCACTGACGCATTCAACTGCTCTCCCTTTCAGTTAGAATTTGTGAAGCCTGTTGGAAATGGAACCTCCTTGTCGGTGGGAGACGTGCTTGTTCTTGCAATGGACCTCGCTATAAAGCATGGCTTGACCTGGGAAGCTATTGAAGACCTTTTAAAGTTCAGCAACGTGCTTTTGGGAAAACATGTGCTACCGGAGAGCAAATATCTGTTCAGAAAGTTTTGTGGTGCTTCACCAGATGAGATGGAGTTCTATTTCTATTGCCCAGTCTGTGAAAGGCTGCTCGCAAAGAGTGGAGGAAGCTTGTCTGAGCGTAACAAAGTGTCAGGCACATGTTGTGGCCAGCAGCACAACGGCCGCCGGTTGATGGCAAATGGGAATTTTTTTGTTAGTCTCCCTCTGAAAAAGCAGCTGGCCAATCTCCTTGACGACAGTACTGTGAGTGAGCAGCTCTTCAGGTCACTGAACGCTTCACAGCCACCCAGCAACACTGGCGTATCTGACATCATGGGTGGTGCATTTTACAAGCACCAACGTGAAAAGCTGAACTGCGAGAAACAGGACTTCACAGTAACTGTGAATACAGACGGAAGCCCTATGTTCAAGTCGTCTAGCTACTCGATCTGGCCTGTACATTTGACGCTGAACGAGTTGCCACCGCACTTGCGCTGGAGCAACATCGTTTGTGCCCTACTTTGGTATGGCAGCAAGCACCCAAATATGACCCTACTGCTTCAGGCCTTTGCTGACAAAATGAAGGAGCTGTCAACAGAAGGAATATCGTGGTCTGCCAGTGGAAAACTGCTGCATTCAAAGGTACGTTGGCACTGAACTATTACTTACAAGACTTCATTTATAGTAAGGGATTGCAGGAAAAGAATTGCATTTGTTACTTCGAATTCGACTGTTAAAACTTTATGAAGGCATGCATGTGTTTAGAGTTCATCGTGATTGTAATGCGCATGAGGAAAGAAATCAAACCGAGCTGTTTGCAATTTTGTGGTAACAGTTTTTGTAACTGCTGCCAAAAAATGTTTACCATGACCTTTAATACATTTTTTCAAGTTGATATGCTATATTCTTTTTGTAGGTCTACTGCATAACCAGTGTGGCAGATGCTCCAGCGAGAGCCTCCATGCAAAATGTCATGCAATATAATGGATATTATGGCTGTTCGTGGTGTCTGCACCCCGGAAAATACGTTGCAGGTACAGTCAGCACTCTTAAAATCATTGCAATGGATTGCTAAACAAAGCACTTTTGTGCAGGTTGTGTCAAGTATCCAGTGGGAGAAGTGTTCGACGACCGAACAGAGGATGGCATGCTGGATGACATTAGGACTGCAGCAACTCTAAATCGCACTATCAGTGGTGTAAAAGTGCCATCACCCCTGATTAACGTTGCTGGCTTCGACATAGTGTGGAGTTTCCGACCAGATTACATGCATAGTGTGCTTCTGGGTGTGTCTCGTCAGCTCACCGACATGTGGTTTTCGGATACTGGGACTGACTATTATATCGGGACCGCACTAGCAGAAGTGGACAGTCGCCTCCCCGGACAAAGGCCACATGCAAGCTTCAACCGAACTCCAAGATCGCTGAAGCTTCGTAAATTCTGGAAGGCATCGGAGTGGGAGTCATGGCTGCTCTATTACTGCCTTCCGTGCTTGGAAGGCATCTTGCCCGTACAGTTTTTCAGTCACTTTGCACTTTTGGTGTCAGCTGTATACCGCCTGCTGAAAAGCCACGTTTCTATGGAGGACATCGACCAAAGCACAAAGGACATCACAGAATTTGTCATAATGATGCAATATCATTATGGGGAGCCAGAAATGACATCAAATGTGCACACATTGCTGCACATGCCAAAGAGTGTGCTCTTGCATGGGCCACTGTGGGCAATTTCGTGCTATGAGTTTGAGAACAACATGGGGAACTTGCTAAAGCTAGTTTCTTCATCAAATGGGGTCCCCTTTCAAATTCTTTCACGCATCCTCATGATGAACAACTTTCAGAAGTTGCTGGGTAGAGCTTCAGAAGAAGTGAAAGAGTTGTGCCTCAACAGGGAGCCCCGGCACGTGGGAACCAAACTTCTTGGAAATCCTCGGCCACCTTCTCAGGACCTCGTGAACTATGTTGAGGAAAATGTTGCAGGTGTGGAGCTAGTTCAAGAGTATGATCGGTTGTGTGTGGAAGGGTGTGTTGTGCACAGTGAACAATACAAGCCTGGTTTAAAGCGCGACTCGACTGCAGTGAAGGTGGGAGACAGTTATGCAAAAGTTGAGCATATTGTCAATGTTCTAAAGGTTGATGGGAGTTCAGAGGTGTTCATAGTGTCACATGTGCATGCAGTTGAAAATCTCGGAGATGTCTGCCACATCAAGAGAGCACACAAATCCGTGTTGAAGCGCCTACATAGTGTGTCACGATCTGTTCGCCCATGTATATATCGGAACCTAAATGGCTCACTGATATTTGCGTAGCTGTGCAATCGGTATGGATCATTTTGAAAGACAGTGTACTATCTCAGCGTACTCCCATTTATTCTGTATACCACATAAACCAAAGTATAGGTCAATATTTTCTTCCCAGAAATGCACGCAAAGTGGCCCCCAGTCTTACATAGCAGCCACTTATCTGACTTATACAGGTGTGATTTATGTCTACTGTGCTTGCATTGCCGCCAGTTTTGGTACTACCTGTCTCCACAGTTAGCTGTTGAATATATTGAGTGGTTCGGCACTATTCCCATTGCAGATTTGGAGAACAGGCCAGTGCAGACACAGCATGTGGTCATTCACAAGCAAGGTTTCGGATGGAAACATTGATGCATGCGGACTGTGTACCATGGTAAACCAGTCTACAGAATTGAGTGCAAAAACGTGTTATCTCATGTAGCTCCAATGTTGTTGCGGATAAGCATTTGATTCTCAATTTTTTAACTTGTACATACAGCTATCAATATTGTATCCAGAAACTTCTGTGCCTTACCGATGAAATGTGGTTTATCTACTTCAGTTTATTTTCTGCAAGCTAGACTTTCACTGCATGATCCTAGAGGCATAAGCGTGTTAGCTCTGTGTCCTTTACCCTTTTCATAAATACGTTCGAAATGTTTATCTTGTTAATGTGAATAACAAATAAAATATGGTTACAGTGCTGAAACATGCCTGTTTACTGTACCTGTAACCCAGAACACAATTCACTTGTTTTCAAATGTTGTTCCTCTGGCGAAATTTATAAATTGAAAGTGCTGTATGGGAGTGTATTCAGCTTAAAAGTAAGTATTGTTCACTCAGTGGGTGTATTGTAGGTGACCGTTTACAGCAGTGGTTCTCAAATGGGGGTCCGCGGACTCCAGGGGGTCCGCGAGAACATTTGAGGGGTCCGCCAAGCCTCGCTCAAAGCTACACCCCTCCCCCTCCCGCCATATTTTTCTCGATTTTGCTAACTAGCACTTTCTTGCAATGCAAAAAGGTGGCTTCGCCACATTACGTGTACGCTTAGTTTCTCCGCGTAGCACATATTTTAACATCTGCTTTTTGCACAGCACGCCAGCTATGAGAAGAAAAGAAACAGACACAGAAAAGGTAGACTTATAGATTCAAGAGCAAATTGTTCAGCATTATGACGCGCATCGTCATTAACGTCAAGCAGAAAAGGCGGGAATCGGATAAGTGTGTGGGCGACGTAAGCTGCAAGTACAAATTGTTTGACGTTTACGACACCGATCAACATATGCTCCATCGTGGGGTCCCCCGTCACTTTCGCAAGCCCCAGAGGGGTCCCCGGGGCAGTAATGGTTGAGAACCACTGGTTTACAGCATAACTGTGATAAGGAACTGAAAGTTTAGGTAGTGCATGCTATCACTGGCCAGTGTGCATGCATGTGGTGCACTAAACATTTTTAAAAGTGATTTCCCTATTATGAAAGACAATTGGAAATCATTAATAAATGACAAGTTTGGATATGACTTCATCTCTAAATAATTAAAGTCACATAAAGGCGATTTAGATGATGGCATTAGGGCGAAGAAGGTTTAGACATGGCGTCACTTGGGCCTTAGAGAAATGTTGCTTTTTTGTGACCCGAGTGTTAGACGTAGGTGTTTAACCACTATTTCAGAGCAAGTGGGATAAATGCACGTCCCACTTTGAACCAAGTGGCGCCTCTTCTGGATCCCACTTGCCTGCAAGCGGTCCCACTTGCAGAGTGGTCTCTCTTGCAAAGTGGTCCCACTTGCCTGCAAGTGGTCCCACTTGCATGTAAGTGGTCCCACTTGCAAAGTGGTCCCACTTACAAAGTGGTCCCACTTGCCTTCAAGTGGTCCCACTTGCAAAGTTGTCCCACTTGCAAAGTGGTCCCACTTGCAGGCAAGTGGGACCACTTGACTTTCCACTTTGAACCAAGTGGTGCCTGTTCAGAAACCACTTGCAGCCAAGTGGGACCACTTGAAATGAAGTGGGACCACTTTGAGTAGCGCTTCAAATTTTCGTCTGGGTTAACACAGTCAGGAAGCGGGAATAGTTGGGGAAATAGGATAGGAGAAAGAAAAGTAAAGATTAGAAAGGTGAGGAAAGAGTAGAGAAGAGTAGTTCCACCGTGGTCGATTCCGTCGCACACAACACACCACGAACACTGTTGGCTGTCAAACCCTGTTGGCTGTCAAACACTGTTGGCTGTCACTGTTGGCTGTCTCGTCTCCGTCCGGGAGACGAGAAACCTCGAAGGAAACAGTGAAGCGCGGAGGCCAGCACGGTGCGACGAAGAGCGAAGTCTGCGGCGGTCCCGACCGCTTTGGAGACGGGTACTGGGGGCGGGTCGGGAGCTGGCACTCGACCGCCCACACCAGCAGAGCGAAAGCCGAGCGACGTCCAACGGCCCACGCTTGCAACGGGCCGCCGAAATGAAGCCTCCCCGAAGCACAGGAGCACGAAAAAACACGTCCGCTCAACTCCGAAGCGACGACCGAAGTCCCCTGACGCACCCGCAAAAGCTACATCTCCGAGCGTACGAAGTACCCGCTAATCTACGCGCTACCCTTCTCAGTTGCGGAGAATGCAAAACTGCATCTAACGCGGCAGCATGGCACAAAAGTTCGCTACCTACCACAGGAAAAACTTCACACAACGTTTCTGCACAGCAAAGTTTTCACGGCGCACTCACAGCAACGGTGGCTGCCATGATGGAATGCGTTGGTTACTAGGTGAATACCGACTACTGCCGCCAACTCTAGTAGGCAAAAAGGCTGCGGGCAACGCTGTGAGGGTGGCATCATGTCTGCGCCCGGGTGTAGCACGGTTTCAATGCACGGGCTGGCCGGGCAGCTTTTCCTCTAGAGTCAGTAGTATTAACTCTATGGGACACGCCTTATATCCTTGACTCATTCAAATTACTGCTGACGAGCGCTCTCTCGTCAGCAGTTGCCACAAGTGCAACAACATTAACGTAACGCAAACTAGTTAACGTCGTGCGCCCCCGGAAATGCTCTGCATTTGATCGTGCCCCTCGCGAGGGGGATGTTGACGCTACCTCTTGCAAAGACCGAGTACAACCGCCGAGAACAAGGTCCCACGAGCGGCGCGCGCGCCATGGACTGGTGGCGCCATCTGTCAGATGCGACGCGAACTACTATCAAGGCAGTGCGAAAAACGAACGCGCGAAATACAATTCATATATATCATTTTTCATCATAAAATTTTATGAAGACTAGTAGCCTATATGCGACGCAGGTATTTATGAGTGCCTTTACACACGTCTTGGCATGTTCTTGTTAGTTGAATGACCACTCAAGTTCACTCAAAATATTACTGAAGTTGCCGTGTTTTTGAATTTGTTTTCACGCGCAGCGCACAACCAAAAAAGTAGTTCCAAATCATTTTCAAGCTTGTGTCAAGTATCACATTTAAATAAAAAATATTGGCAGGTGTAAATGCCCACAGCCTTACCTGTTGTTGCATACCGCTGCATGAAGTCTCACTGTAGAGCACTCGTGTGCGTTATTTTGCGTGTATACATGCGTACCCGGCGCGCAAGCAGCACCACTCGAAGGCAGCACTGCGGTCGTTGCCCGCGGCGGTTCCCCAACATGACGGATTACGACGGTTAGAGCGCGGTGAAAAGGCCAAAACGCAGCAAAAAGTAGTTACCTAAAGAGCCACAGCACCGTGCCACGAAACACAGCGTACTTCAACTAAAGTGCAGCTTATTCAAAACAGCGTGATAGAGAGTGTTAAACGTTCAGTAGGAATCGGTCATTTGTGTGTCCCAACGCAACGGTGAACGTCGAACTACTTCAGCGTTGTGCCTTTGCGCGTTCTTTGAACCCGCGGCAGGACCGGTGGACGGGCGCGTTGCACCGACGGCTCCGTCTCTTTTGTGGCATTGAAACTGCGGTAGTACTCCTGTACGTGTCTGTGAGGTGCGTTTTGGTGTCGGTGGCTGTGTGAAGTATACCTGACTGGTGTAATAACATCGTTTGCCTGCTACGGCCGCCGCTGAAAACGTAAGTCACCATTTCATTTTTTTCGCGGTGCGGGAGTGCTCGCGCTTGTTCCCGCCAAAACTTCAGCTGTCGTTTATAACTGGCGCTCGCGAGTGCTGCTTAGTGTTGTTGGTTCTTGCGAAGAAAAAAGTGGTCACATACATGTGCTTCCAATTGTGTGACGCCAGTTCTAGCTATCCTTTTTCCGGCTTTGTGTTTTCCGAACAAGCAGCCGTGCTCCCACTGCAGGTTCACGACGTTCAGCATGCGTTGAAGCAAGACTCGTGTGCAGTATTGGCGGTGAGCGCGAACACGGGCGGCGCTGCGAAGCGTGCCTCCGTGACGTCAGCTTAGGGATTCTCGCATTTGTCGTCTGCTTCACTCGGGCTCGCTCTCCCTGCTGTTTCTATGCGCTCGGTTGACGCCTGACGCTTGTCCGCACCAGATTTTGCTCGTTCGTAACTTTTCATCTTTATAATAGACTTAAAATCACATACAGTATAGCTCAAGGCGTGAGTTAAAATATACTTTAGGATACCGCTACGGAAGGAACATTGCTGGCGTCGCCACCTTCCTTGCGAATCCGGTTCTGTGCGGAGCGCGACGAGTCGGAGCTAGGCGTCAGCTTCTGTATTAAGAAATCTTTCGAACAAAGCGACCAGCCAGCTGCTAGTAACTAACAACAGCGAAAATGGAAGACCAAAACAAATTCTAGGCCTTCAGGGCTATCGGCTTTGGCAGAAGGCATTACGATGTACGGTAATCATATGTAAGGTAAAACAGTTTTTGCGACCTTGCCGAACGCTCGAAAGTATTTTATCACATCACTTTATGCTGTCATGGCATGAAAGTTTGCCGACATGCGCTATGGGCTGCAAAAACTGTCGGTTGAGTTCTAAATAACCCACTGTGTGTAAGGCGCGTGCTGGTTTTATACGAGGCTTCTAACCAGTAGGGGGTTTATTGAGAAAAACGAGTCACGTCTACATTAAAGATAAAATAGCATTCTGTTTGTTCAGACCTGACGGGATATTTGGATACATTTTCCAGTCATACCTTCCCGATATTCGTATATGCGTTATAGGAAGAGGACGGGGAGGAGTAGGAGGAGGCGAAAACTTTATTTAACAATAAAACCGAGCTGGTTAGTGGGCCAGGTCCTCAATCCAGGACAAGAGAGTAAAAGTATTTCTCTTCAATACATAGAACGCCATCCCGACTGGAATAGATTTGTTCTTTGCGCCTGGAAGGGTTGGAAAGCAATAAAGACCTGCTTGGAAATATTCATCGTTCTCGATTCTTGTAATATATGCAGGTATACTATTTATTGCATTAGTTAGCGAGTATATCATGCCTGCAACACTGTAATCATGTCATCATTGCTCGGGTTGAGAGTCAGTTCGTTGTGATAACGATGGTTACGATAGAAATTCCGACCACAACAGCCGCCTTCGAGTACTGTGGACAACTTTGTTTGGGGCGCGATCGCGGTGGCGTAGCACAAACCTTCTCATTGTATTTGAATGTGAATAAACAACGTACTCTGGGGATATTCACCTTCTTGTGCGCAGCCATAACGAAAGCCAATTTCTAAAGAAGGGAATGTATGCCATACAGTTTGAAGAAAATATCCACACGATCTTTGTGAGCCTCCAAAACATCCCCAAACCTACTAATGAGGCGTTTGTGACGACGCAGAAAAATTAATGCATCGGGCAGAGAAAAAAACAAAAACATTTATCTAATACAAGTCAGTAGCAACGAAAGAAATAGAAGCCTAGCTGCTTTATTTTCTGCTGTGCGATGTGCGTGTATGGGCCCGCTGTTTGGAACGTAGCATTACATTGAGTCTTCGTAAAAGCATGTCAAAAATACTGTAGGGAAGCCTACGCATCTTGAATTCTTATCGAGGAGCTCTGAGCGCTGATTCTCGCGAATAAGCTAGATACACACGATCTTCTGACCGATGCCTTAAGAAAGTTCTCAATCTCCTCGTGTGTTGCAAACTTGTGGGGGATACAGCTTCAAATTATTCAGATGCGTCAGAAGCTGACAAAATAACTGAATCACTAGAAATACGCTTTTTAATGCACTAAAGCAACAAAACGGGCGATTTCTAGAACAGACACAGCTGCCCCTCACAAGCGGAGTGTAGCAGACGACAGCGGCGCGAGTCCCTAAGCCGACGTCAGAGCCAGGGGGCGCCACTCAAACATCTCACCGCCAATAAGAGTTGCGGATGTATTAAGCTGGCTTAATTAAACTCTACCTATTAATGAAGCTTTCGTTTCATGATTTTTTTGAACAACGTAAAGTTATTGTCGAGCGACAAAGTAATTACACTACCGCTGGGCTTCTCCGTCGGTTCCGTTCGCGTCTTGCGCGTCTGACTGGGCAGAAGTGAGCGAAGGCACAACAACATTTCACGGAACCGCTGGCGTGTTGCTTTGTCTATTGTACTTTTTATATTACCTTGCGCGACTGCAATACGAGTGAAGCCCATTCTCGGTGAAATTCCGGACTGTTTTCTCAAGAACGAGCCAAGTAACTGCTACCATAAAACGCAGTATTGAAAAATGAATAGTGCAGTACGTTTTATGTTTCATAGCGAGTGTTAACAAGCTAGAACTTTAGGCTGAATATTTTCACACGGACATGTGGTAAGGCTTGTATAGGTGCTGTATTTAGTAAGCAGCGTGAATTTAGCATTATAGTGAACTTTTTTTTTTACTTATTACAGGCGCTACGACGCACAGGTGTTTCCCGTGGACAAGTGGCGGGTGCAGCAGTGACAAGCTTTCCAAGCTGGGCTATTCTACAATAGTGCTGTTCAACAACATATTGTGATCTTGGCACGTCGGCGAATTACCGGGAATGAGGGTCCTGTTTTCATAAACCTGAATGCTTCTGTTTTGTAGGCATCTCAAGCAGTTAAACGAATGATAATCGGTTCGCGCTTCATGAGCAGCGCTTTTTGAATTTTTTTCTAGGCTGTTGTGTTTGTGTTTGCTTTCATGTTTGTGTTCGTATTCTTGCCACTGTTAAGCCAGGTTTCTCGTATATTTGATGTGCATAATAAAAAAGCCGTCCGCATCTTCCTACGGGGGGAACTCGAGTAAATGCGTCGCATCTACTCGAGTCAAGCAAAGCGTCACGTCAAGCGAAAGCCAAGCAAAGACGCCCTTGACTGAATTCCGAACGCGCGCTCCGCCGCTTTATACGTTGAGGGGAATGCGTAAGCCGGTCCCAGTCGACGACGTTGGCGTACTTGTAATGCGGCGTGGACTCTAGGTGTTTGAGCCAAGCGCGGATGTTGCTTCGCCGGAGAACGGCACACCGGTTATATGCGCCGCGCTAGAAGGAAAGGAAACCGCGGAAGAGAGAGTACAGCACATGCGCCGGCCCCAGCGCGTCTGCCGCGGCTATGACGCAACACAATCCACTTTAATCCAATCCAAGCTAAGCCAAGCCAATCCAATCCAATGCTCCTCGCGAGAGAGTGTTCGAATCCAATCCAATGCCCCTCGCGAGAGAGTTCGCTATCGCCTCGACTCGACGCGCATGCGCAGTGAGCGTGCGGACTACGGACGCCAACGCGGGTGACATCGTGAGTTACTAAAATGCTCTGCATTTAAAAGCTACACAGAGAGACCCGGTGTGTTGTGTTGCTCAATTGTTTTTGGCAAGTCAGTTATCTATAATTTCTTCGCAAAGTTGATGCAGTTTGCTTATTGTGCCTCGCGGTCCCATTTCTGTTTTATACATGCCATTGTACAGGAAATTATTTAACGAGTGCGCATTAAATAAATAATGCGCACTCGTGTAATAATTTCCTGTATACTGGCATGTATAAAGCAGAAATCGGGCCGCGAGGCAACTCATAAAATAAGCATTGGTCATAAGGACTGGCCACAAAGCCAAAAATGTGCATGAAAATAGCGTGGGGTCCACCCATTGGCATTATCATGGCAAGATACTTTGCCAAGCGTTGTCCAATATTGGCCTTCCAGAGCTTGGCCAATTGTTGGCTTGTCACCTTTCCCAAGCGCCAGCCAATGATGGCGGCCGAGGTATTGCCAAGCTCGGACACATTGGCCACTGATGATTTGCCATGCTTGGGCTTGGCAATTTCTGATGCTTGGGTTGGGGCTTCAAGGGGAGAGGAGGAGGAGAAAAGCGAAAGGAAAGGCCGAGAGGTTATCCAGGCTTAGAGCCCGGATTGCTACTCGGCACTGGGGAAGGGGTGTTCGGGGGATAAAAGAGATGGCAGGCGAAAAAGGGGGGATAGGAGCGGGGTAGCGAACACACTTTAGTCCCTTCGTGGGCACTAGAGTCTCTCAGCTAAACCTGTGTCCTTCATAAAACGCAAAAGGGCTTTTGTTGCCTTCTGCGAAGTCGATTTGTAAGGGTCGGGTGATCCCGTCATTATTGCCCTAATTTCATGCCCAGGCAGGCAACAGGGCAACGGCCTCGCGGGCGTAGAGTCCCCCCCCCCCCCCCCCCTTATGCGCCGTGTTTCGGCCTTGCGTGCCAGATGGAGGCAATCGAGGGAGCTGCTGGGTGGATGACCGCGCTTTGTATTTCGCGCGGCGGATGCAGTGTGCGGCCGGGCCGAAGCTAGCGCTAGGTTGAGGCGTCGGATATCGTTGTGCACGTGCGTTTGGTTTGAGTGGCGCGTATGGTTGCGCGCCCTTGGACGAAGGGCCCGCAACAGTGCAGGTGCGTGGGAACGCGGTCGGAGCGAGCGCGACCTCCTCCCCCGGATGCGAGGTTTCTTCGATTGCAAGCATGCGCTCATCGGACAGACCGGGTTGAGTTGTGGCTCGTCTCTGACGGGGTGCCGCGGGCACATAGCGACCAACGGCCTCAATGTATCCTCTTTGTAACCAACTGTAAAAAGTGTAAATACAAGTTTTCGTTTCGTCTCAACGGGTCGTCGCCTTCATCACAGCCGCAACGCTGCACTAAACGCAGCGCAGGGCTGGCAGGAACTCCAAGGGTCACCAACGCCCGCCTCGCAAGGAGGCGAATTGGAGAAGAACGAGACATTACTGGCGCAATCGGCAAGATCCTGCTTGGCGAGACGACCACGGAACGAGAACGGAGGATAGACGCATCGGCCACGGGCGGAGGGCTCTGCCAATCCAAGGAGCACGGGCCGAAGCGGGAAGGGCGAGTTAACCCGAACTTGCTGGGTGCGATCGACAGCACCGGAGTCGTCACGACGCCGACGGAGGAGCGACGACTGGGTTGCAGCCAGGTGAAAGAGCACCTGCAGGCAACCGGAAACTCCAGGCGACAGCCGAGCAGCTGGGAGAGTTGCGGAGGAGCGGCCGACGGAGACGGCGAGTCTTTGCGGTAGCGAAGGAGGCCGGCAGTCACCGCAGACCGACGGACTGTGAACGACACCGCCTCGGCGAAGGCGAAGGAGCGCCAACAGGCATCGCAGACCTGCCGAATCTGAGGGAGAAGTCGGACGAAACGGCGGCGCGGTAACGGTGGACGAAACAGGCGGCCACATCGGATCGACACTGGGTGAGTCCTTTTTGTCTTCCGCTGGGTCGCGATCACTGCCGCCCAACAAGAGCCCGTAAAACGCATGATCACGCGTTTTGCCCACTTGAATCCGGACAAACGAGGGGAGCCCATCATGGGTAACGAAGATGAAGGTGCGGAAGGGCGGAGTCCACCTGAGCCAGTGGCGTCCGAAGCGGAAATGCAAATGAAAAAATTGGAAACTGAACTTAAAATCGAACAGGAGAGACGCTTGGTACTCGAGCGGCAGATCGAGCTTGAGAAACTGAAAAGGAGTTCTGAACCAGGCGTGAGCTCCGGCGACTCGGGCAGACAGGACACACGCAGCGAACTCCGGCATTTTTCAAAACTCGTCTCGGGAGTAGTGCCGAAATTCCCTTCAGAAGCGGAAGTGCCGATCTGGTTTGAGTCCGTGGAAAATACGCTTGAGGCATACGCCGCGCCGAGGGAGTTGTGGGGCAAAATTGTCTTTCCACTTATAGCGGAAAAGGTTCCCTTTGTTTCGACGCGGCTTACTCCATCCCAGCATAGTGAGTATGAGGTTCTCAAAAAGACAGTGCTGGAGGAGCTGAAATTGTCAGCCGGGGAATACCAGCGGAGGTTTCTTGGGGCGAGGAAACGCGCAAGTGAAGGGTGGAGACAATTCGCGACGCGACTCCAGAGTTACCTTCATTTCTACCTCGAGGCCAGAAACGTGAAGTCGTTCGAGGAGGTGATCGAGCTGCTGGTGGCCGACCAGCTAAAAAATAACCTGGCCGAGTCCGCGCTGCGCTACGTAACCCTTCAAGAAGGGGAAGGCTGGAAGAAGGCCTCAGCTTTGGCAAGCCTATTGCAGACTTTTGAGGATGCAGAGGGAAGGGACGGCGCAGCTAAGAAGCCGGAAACAAAGGTACGCCATGCACCGGCCTCGCAGGGAGTAACTTCAAGTGGACCGCCGCCAAAACCGGGCGCGGTGAAACAGAGCACCGACGTGCGAAAAAAGTGGGGAGCCTGCTTCGGGTGTGGTTCAAGAGACCACCTAAAAGCGAAATGCCCGCACAATGTCAACAAACTGACGGCAGGGGCCTCGGAAGGAAAAGGAAATAGCTTGTCGGCCAGAGTTGCAACGAATGAAGCGTGTGCAGGCCACAGCGAGCTTAAGCCCGTGAGCTTGGGCTGCCATGGCAGGAAGATCGACGCAATTCTGGACACGGGAGCGGAGATAACTGTCGTTAGAGAAAGCGCGCTGCCACCGGAGCTAATCGAGCCTCACGGGACAATCAACTTGACTTCCGCATTCGGAGAGAAGGTAGTGGCAAAGCTCGCGGTGGTTCCGTTGACGATAACGCGCGAGGTCGGCGTGTTTTCGGACATTAAAGAAGCGGTGCCGGTACTTTGCGCGCTGACGGACAGGTTGGTTTCTCAGACCGATTGTCTACTCTCGGAAGAGGCGTGGGAACGTCTTAGGGCGGGAGCCGAGATGAAAGGGGTGGTATGTGCAGACGGGAGCGACGTTGCGGACCGCACGGAGGGCGAACTGGCAAGGCTGGTAGACGATGAGCGGAGCGCAGAGGGGTCGGTTCAAGTTGCAATCGGTCAGGTTACAACGCGAGCAAAGGGTGGTCAGGACGCGGAAATTGAGGAGCTGTGCAGTGAAACAACTCACGACGGGAATGGCGAGAGGAGCTCGTCGGAGAAGTTTCGGGCCGAGCAGCAGAGTGATACGACATTGCAAGCTGCCTGGGAAAATGCAAAACGCGGAAAGGGACGCTTGGTCGTGGTAGACGGCATTTTGTACCACCGAGACAAACTTCTGGGACAAGCTGTAATGCAACTGGTGCTACCGGAGAGTCGTAGAGGCGATGTACTGCGAATGGCTCACGAGTCAAACTGGGCTGGTCATCTAGGTTTCCGCAAAACGAAGTCCCGCATAAAGTACAGTTTCTTTTGGCCGGCTATCGAAGGAGACGTAAGGCGCTACTGCGCTAGCTGCCATGCCTGCCAGACAAGATCCGACTTGCGTACTGCCGACCGGATCCCGATAGAACCGCTGGTAAGGCCTAGGTACCCGTTTGAGAGAGTTAACGTTGACGTCATTGGCCCGCTGCAGCCACCATCAGGTAGAGGGCACAAATATGCACTGTGCATAATTGATTTGTGCACACGGTGGCCCGAGGTAGTGTGTCTCCGCTCTCTGAGCGCTAGGGCGACTTGCGACGCCCTACTGAGGGTATTTAGCAGCACAGGGATACCCGAAGTGATCGCGTCCGACTGTGGGACTAACTTCACTGCTGAGTTAACACAGGAGTTCTTAAAGCGACTCGGCTGCTCCCCGAGGTTTTCGACTCCGGCCCACCCGGAGAGCAACGGCGCTGTGGAGCGGTGGAACAGGACGTTTAAGAACATGCTGTACCACACCATCCAAAAGGAAGGTAGAGACTGGGACAAGGCGGTGCCCTTTCTTTTGTGGGCATATCGCGAAGTCCCGCATGATACTACAGGAGTGTCGCCATTTGAAATGGTGTACGGTAGGCCGCCTAGCGGACCGCTAGCTGTCGTCAAACGCGCTTTAACGGGAGAAATGCCTGCGTTAGCGGACCTTGGCCCGTCCCCGTCCGCTTACATGAAAGAGCTGAAAGAGCGTCTAGAGCAGGCAGCGCAAACAGCCGAACTGGTAGGATCCAGGCAGCAGAATGCTTACGCAAAGCAGTTCAACAAGCGGGCGACAAGCAAGAGCTTTCAGGAGGGGGACGCAGTGTTGGTGTTTGATGACGACAGGCCGGGTAAGATGTTCCCCAAGTGGAAGGGACCAGGTAGGGTAACCGAGCGGTACAGGGAGCACTCATACTTTGTCGAAATGCCGGAAGGAAACCGACGGCTAGTACATGCGAGCAAGTTGCGACCCTATAACAGTAGGGTAATGCAGATAGGCGTTGCTTTCGAGGAAGATGAGGCGTTCGGGGAGGTGGAGTGCGCGCCCCGAACTGGGAAAGGAGGTTCCGCGGACATGACCTTGTTGGGGAACTTATTAGGTCATCTCGAGAAGAACGACAGTGGTCAGAGCCGCAAGGTGTTTGCGGAGTACAGCGGTTTGTTCGACGACAGAATGGGGGTGGCGAGGGTACGCGAACACGATGTAGTGTTGCAGGAGGGCTTCACGCTAAAACCGTGTAAACCGTATCGCATCCCCATAGCTCTAAAGGGAGAAGTAGGGGCGCAGTTGGACGAGCTACTAGATAGGGATTTAATTTTCCCGTGCGAGAGCCCACACGCGCATTCCATCGTGTGCGTGGCGAAAAAGGACGGATCAGTCAGAATATGCGTTGATTACCGCAGACTGAACGCAGGAACGGCGCCCGACGCGTATCCGATGACACTGCAGCAGGAGCTCATAATGAACGTCGGGCAGGCCAACTATATTACCCTTTTGGACCTGCGAAGAGGCTACTGGCAAGTACCTCTAGCGCCAGCGGCTCGTTCACTCACCGCCTTCACGTGCTATCGGGGGCAGTTTGCATGGAAAGTCATGCCTTTTGGCCTCAAAAACGCGGCGCAAACGTTTCAGAGGGCCATGAACGAGCTGCTCCATCCGCACTCTGAATACGCCTGTGCGTATCTAGACGACATAGCGGTATTCAGTGAGACCCTGAGCGAGCACGTACAACATTTAAGGGCGGTCTTCGCGGCGTTAGACCGGGCGAGGCTCAAGGTGAAACGCGAGAAGTGTCAGGTCGCCCGAGGGTCCATACGCTACTTAGGGCATATTGTCGGTTCGGGAGCGCACGCGCCGGACCCGGACAAGTTGGCTGCAATACGGGGGCTTAAAGAGCCAACGACTAAGAGGGAGCTGCGCAGCGTCCTCGGACTGTGCGGCTACTACCGAAGTTACGTGCCCAACTATGCTGAGGTGGCGAGGCCGCTTACGGAACTGACCGGGAAGGGAATTCCAAACAAGATTCCGTGGTCGGCCGAAGCCGACAGCGCGTTCCAGGGACTCAAAGCAGCACTTCGCGAGGCGACCGCGCTGGCAACGCTAAAGCCGGACGCGCCGTTTTTGTTGTCCACCGACGCCTCGGCTTTCGCGGCGGGTGTCTGTTTGTCCCAGCGCGCCGAGGATGGCTCCGAGCGTCCCGTAGCGTTCGCGAGCCATAAGTTCACGCCCACTCAAGCTCGATGGTCGACCATAGAGAGGGAGGCATTTGCGGTGATATGGGGGCTTAAAAAGTTTGACATTTGGCTCTTTGGCGCCTAGGTGACGGTGATCTCCGACCACAACCCCCTTTCCTTCCTCACTTTGTCCACGCCACAGGGCGCAAAGTTGACTCGTTGGGCACTAGCGCTGCAGCGCTATAATGTTGTCGTACAGCACCGAAAGGGTAGCGACCATTCAAACGCGGACGCTTTGTCCAGAGTGCCTAACGCATATTGGGAAGCGGGTGGCAGTGTTGGTGGCCTGGCGGGCGGCGAGAAGGACCCACTCAAAGAGAAGTGAGGGGTCTAACGGCGGAGAAGAATACCGTGAACGCTCGAACTTGCAGAGGACCCATCGGCCTGAAAACGACCTTTGCATGGGTGTTTGTTTGACACGAGAGTGTGTGTGCGTGTGTGTTGTTTTCTTTACGGTGACGCGCTTTTCCTGAGTGGACACTATGCTTATGGACAAGTGCCTGTGTTGTCTTGGAAAGTGACCGTGGGGAATTTTGTCGGGTTTGCTCCGTGTTGTGTTCATCTTTTCTTATTCAGTTTTAAGGGAGCGGTTGTCGCTATTATCTGTGTCTTGTTGGGATCTCCATAAGAGGCCTTTGGGCCCTTATGTTTATCTTGGGAAGGGCGTGTAAGGGTCGGGTGATCCCGTCATTATTGCCCTAATTTCATGCCCAGGCAGGCAACAGGGCAACGGCCTCGCGGGCGTAGAGTCCCCCCCCCCCCCTTATGCGCCGTGTTTCGGCCTTGCGTGCCAGATGGAGGCAATCGAGGGAGCTGCTGGGTGGATGACCGCGCTTTGTATTTCGCGCGGCGGATGCAGTGTGCGGCCGGGCCGAAGCTAGCGCTAGGTTGAGGCGTCGGATATCGTTGTGCACGTGCGTTTGGTTTGAGTGGCGCGTATGGTTGCGCGCCCTTGGACGAAGGGCCCGCAACAGTGCAGGTGCGTGGGAACGCGGTCGGAGCGAGCGCGACCTCCTCCCCCGGATGCGAGGTTTCTTCGATTGCAAGCATGCGCTCATCGGACAGACCGGGTTGAGTTGTGGCTCGTCTCTGACGGGGTGCCGCGGGCACATAGCGACCAACGGCCTCAATGTATCCTCTTTGTAACCAACTGTAAAAACTGTAAATACAAGTTTTCGTTTTGTCTCAACGGGTCGTCGCCTTCATCACAGCCGCAACGCTGCACTAAACGCAGCGCAGGGCTGGCAGGTTCTCCAAGGGTCACCAACGCCCGCCTCGCAAGGGGGAGAATTGGAGAAGAACGAGACATTACTCGATTGTAGGGGTCTTTGTCCTAGGATAGTCTCTAGATTTAACTGTTGATTGTCCAATCTTCTGAGCTCGGCTGCCAAAACGCGTCTTTCCGATGAATACTCGGGGCAACAACAAAGCACATGGTCGATTGTCTCTTCAACCTCGCAGGCGTCGCAGTGGGCACTACTAGCCATCCCGATGAGGAAGGAGTAGGCTTTCGTGAAGGCCACTCCCAACCACAGCCTACAAAGTAAAGTAGACTGTGATCGAGTCAGCCCACACGGAAGACGACGCTGGAGTAGAGGGTCCTGGTTGTGGAGGCGCGGGTGCACAAAGTCCGGTGTATTCCATTGAGTAATGGAGGTCCTCCGCGCGAACTGACGAAGCAGCCTAGCGGCATCAGTCCTTGCAAGCGGAAGCAAGATGGTCCTTTCACCTGCTTTCACTGTCATGGCCTGTCCGGGCAGCTACATCAGCCGAGACATTGCCGGTGATTCCACAGTGACTTGGCAGCCACTGAAATACAATATTATGGCCCTTTATGACAGACTGGTGAAATAATTCCCGAATTTCTGTCACTAGTTGGTGCGAAGGACCGTAGCGCAGGGCTGCTCGGAAGCTTTGCAGGGCGCCTTTGGAGTGTGTAAAAATGGACCATTTTTGGGGAGAAGCTTCCATGATGTATTGAAGAGCTTCACGGATGGCTGCAAGTTCAGTAGCCGTCGAGCTCGTCACATGGGCGACACGGAATCGGATCTTGGGCTTCAAAGGATAGGAAGAGAGAAAGGGGGAAGAGAAGAGCGGTAGGAGAGTGGGAGATAGTCTATATCGCGTTTGTTTAGTCCATGACTCGATGGCTACAAACGCAGCGCTAGTCCTGTTGTAACCAGGAAGTTGACTAGGTGCTGGAAGACCTCCCGTCGGATGGCGTCCGGTCCCGTGGGGAACAGGAAGTCTTCTAGCTTGTGGCTTGGGGCACCGAGTCGCTGGAGTTCGGCCCGGAGTTGTGCCCTTGCGGTGTCGTGCTGCGGGCAAGAGCACAGCAAGTGCTCTAGCGTCTCGGGCTCTGGGCAGTCGGCGCAGGTGGGGGATGCTCATGAAAGTGGAAAAAAACGGCGCGTAAAAGACAGGACCGCGACAAGTTGACAGGACAAGCGCAGACTCACAACTAACTTTATTGAAACAATGAAGAAGAATATATGTCATTTCTGGCACATGCGCACACAGAAGCCAGTTCGTTTATCTTTTCCCGTCAGTGCACCATCATCTTTAAAAATTCAAATTCATTGCCGTACAAAGCAACGGATGGCACGCTAACACAATTTTTGTCATTCCTGCGTATAAAAAACGCCTCCATCAACTCTCGGGCGATTCGATCACGGCCTTGGCCCAGCACTGAAGTTTCATTTAACAACGGCCGACATGGTTTATCTTCACAAGCAAGACAATGGTGCGGAAGGTGGGACCCTGTTTTGTTTTTTATTGAAAGCTCGTGTTCCCTCAGGCGGTCATTGATGCAGCGCCCCGTCTGCCCAATATATACCTTCCCGCAAGTGAGCGGTATAGAATACACAACCCCCGTTGCGCAACGCACAAACGGTGTAGCATGCTTCGTTTGGCATGCTGCGGCCTTGTCGGATCCTTTTAGAATCTTGGGGCATAAGCCAGCCAACTTACGAGGGGCAGAAAAGACTACCGGCACTCCGTGCCTGTTGGCCACATTTTTCAGGTTGTGCGCTACTTTGTGGACATATGGCAAAACTACAGGGGTTTTTCGCTTAGGAGCGTCAGCCTCACAGGTCCCGTTACACTTGATCTTTTTCAGCAGTGACTCAGCCACCGCTATCAATGGGGGATGCTCGGCGGCCTTGGTGGTGCAAGCGCGCTCCCACGTTGCAATAATTGTGCCGCAGGCGAAGAAGGAGCGATCGGGCGTCTCTGCTAATGCGTCCGGGCAAGACCCGTGGGGCCTGGCCACTGACTATTCGGGCATCTGGATGCATGGCCTCCACCACTCGTGCCAGGATAGTCCTTGCAGCGTCAAATGACACCACATCCCGGGAGGCTGGAACCCTTGCCTGGCGAGCAGCACCTTTGGACAAGGCGTCTGCAACCTCGTTGCCCGTGATGTTCACGTGCGATGGCAGCCATTGAAGTCGCAGTGGACACCCCTGCGCTTCCACCGCATGAAGCTTGGCCGCCAGCGACCGCTCAACGTAGCCGCTAGAGCTGGCTGGCTGGTCGGCGGCACGCAGACGGAGGAGGGCAGACCGTGAGTCAGTCAGGATGATGGCCCCCCGGGCCTGGGTGCCCCGCTTGAGAAGAAGATCTGCAGCCAAGTGGAGTCCAGCCAGCTCTGCGTGGGTGGATGAGGCAGGGAAGGGCAGGTTGCACAGGCGTTGCAGCAGCAGGTGCTACCTCCTCTCCCTCTACTGCGCGCGCTACGAATATACTCGTTGCCCGAGCGAAGGATCCGCGGCCCGACGTTGACGTTTGGCCGCGGCTTCTCGTGCACGAAGTTCGGCGTCGGCAGCGCGCTTCAGACACTTGCGTTCGGCGTCGGCAGCGCGCCGTCTCGCCGCCTTGTCTTCTGCCGCCGTCGATGAAGAGGATGGCACGATGTCTTGAACTGGTACTGCAACGCTGACGGCTCGCGTCGCGGTACTGGTTGAAGGTGTTGCTTCCATCGCTTATGAACTTCGATGATGGCGCACTGCCCTCCCGAGAGGGATAATAAGAAAGAAAAGAAAGAAAATAATAATAATAAAGATCCAACCGATTGCCCTGCAGAGATGGTGAGGTGGAAACGATGGCAATAAATAACACGTTACGTACTTACATCTCTCTCTCTCTCTCTCTCTCTCTCTCTCTCTCTCTCTCTCTATCTCTCTCTCTCTCGTCTCGCAACCCAACTACCCAACCCCTACGACAACAACAACAACTACCACCGCCAACTACCACAACCTACGCCACGTGACCACCCCCAATGCTCTCTCGTGTGACTCGCGCGGGGGCATGCGACGGAGGTTTTCTTCTTCGAGCTATTTTACTGCTTCTTACAAAACCTCAAATTAATACAAGTTTGAAATTGCACGGGTTACATTTGATGAAATAACAAAACCCACCTAAGCCTTACGCACTGCCGTGGGTTATTGAAACAAGCAACGATCTCACTGTTCCTACCTGCATTCTCGGCGATCAGGGTTATAAATACTGTGTCGCCGTTTCAATGTTTAGTTGTGGCTTGTGACCATGCGGACATGTTAGAAGCGTTAGAAGTGTACTATGTGGTGGTGTATACGTGTATTATGCTGTGTGTTGCGTGTATTGTGTGTTGGCAGTGCCTTTAATGAAGTGTATGTCGCTGTGTTGTGCTATGTTTCTTCCCAATATGTGCCCGCCCACATGCGGCCTCCGTGATGTTGGCTATAATAATATACGTTATCCATAAAGCATATATATAGATAACGTATATTATTATACGCCTCGAGCTTCGCGATCGCTGCGCCGCCTGCCGCCGGTTCTCCGCGGCGTTGACGGGATTTGCGCTGCGTTGCTGATAGGGGCTCGTGCAGTGTTTTGGTTCTGTTTTTACTTCTTTTCGCCTTTCCGCGCCCTAAAAAAACTGTTATGGTGACGTCTATAAGCAAAGAGTACGTTTAGGTCATTTAAAAAGCAGCTGCGTCTTCGTAGAGTATGCGATCGCCTGCAAGAGCTACCCGGGGACGCGGTTCTGCGCGCTTCGTCGCCGCTCCTCCGGGCGTCGGCGAAGGTAGCAGCATATCACCACTGTCACATCTAAATACGCCAAGCACAAATGAATTCTACTGTCGCCTCGTTTAGACCTGATACTGGCGCAGTGAGAGGTTGGCTTCATTTTGCAGCGTGGACAATGAAAGCGCCTTCGTTTTGAATATATCCGTGGCAGAAAAATATGATTCGGGGATATGATATTACACAATCCCGGACAATAACTTATGCCTTTTATAAGAACATAAACCATGCGAAAATGTTAAGTATATTCCAAGCCTGTGCGTCGTTAAATATTTGCCCACACATGCCTTACAGCAAGAACCAAGGAAAGTTAATTTGAAACCACGGAAAAATAAATGCTGTGCAAGTGCGGAAGAAACATAATAGCTCTAACGGAAATGAAAAAAAAAACAGTGCAGCTTCTACACGCTAAAGACGTTCGTCGAAACTTAAGCCAGGTAGGGTTCAGCAGACCAACTATACGCAAAATGCACTGCTATTTCGCGAAAGATAGGTGGGGGGGGGGACGCTGTGTACAAATGCGGAGCGAGCGGAATCAGGCAATGAACGGTTTAGTAATCCCACACATAAATCTCACGTTCACTGTCCTTTTGGTTTCCTACTTCAACGAACAACTGGTCGTACGGCGCACGCATTTTTGGAAGTATACAGGGTAGGTAGTTCAACCAGTGATGAAAGCGGTCGTTGGAAGAGTGCGGCATGTGATAAGGCCCTCTGATTTCCGTTTCTGCTTTATTCTACAGGCTACCTGTGCCCTATGACGATATTTCCAAGAAGTATTTAGTCACGGACGCGTATTATATTCTACGCCCTTCTCCGCGCTGCTCGCAGAGTATATATGTAGCCGATGAATGTTTGCGGGCACTCACCTCACGACAAGGCGACTCTGTCGTATGCTGATCCCCGAGTATAAATATATGCATTGCCGATCGTAGTTTTGTTGAATATTCCTGGAATTAACACAGACTGGCTTGTAAATGGTGGTGATCAATGTCACAGGTATAATATTGGCACACGTAACTGGCGTGCTGTCAGGTATGAGTGCTCCGCTGATTATGTAAGCGCACAAAACTGATTTACATCGTAGTGTATAGCCGTAGCATGAACGTCTGGGGAACCGGTGGTTACGGAGACACTGCTAGTAAATTCAGTGCAGTGTAACTACAATCGGCTCCATCATACACCGGTTCCGCGACGCTGGCCTGTGACACACACCTGGCGCTTATACAGACCGAATATACCACACTAAGATCGCGTCAAAAACATTTACACCCTCGTAAACACACCCCATTTGCGAACAGAGAGACTGCTCCACATAAGCATGGATTTCAAACGCCCGCAAACGGTAAATGTCGGTGGTGAACGTGCCGCAAAAGCAGCGGCGACAGTGGGGAGCGGGACGCGGACTCCCGCGGCTGCTTTCGAAACGGGCCGCTGGGGGGATTTCAGTGGCGCCCCTACAGGCCGCGCTCGAGGCGTATAGCCAACATCCATAAAGGAAACCAAAGAGAAAAACATGGGCGTTCGCTGAGATCGGACACGTTTTGCACCGCTCTGTCTTTCTCGCCCTGTGTGTTTACCGCAGGCACCCTGCCTTCTATGAACTGTCGTAATCGGTGACCAACCACCCCTGGCGCCGACTCATAAGGTTCGTCGTGCCCTGCATCCTCCTGGCGCTTCTCACGGCCGCTCGCCTTCTTCGGTCCAGCAAGTAGGCCTAGCACCCCGGCAAGAAGGGCGGCGGCAGCGCGCTGCCGCTGCGCTGCTGCCCCGCACGTGGACCCAGCGGAGCAGTCAAGGCAGCTCCATCGTAGCGTCGAGCGCCCCTCTGCCGCCGCGTAGCCAGCCCTGCCATGGCAACGATTTGAAAATGGACACATCAGAACCGCAAGTAAGTTCAGCTCCGGTCCCGCCATCCAACGCTGTTAAAAGGCCGCCCGGGTCTACAAGCGCAGCGGAAAATGCAAAGCAGGACCAGACAAAACAATCCCGCCCGTCGTCTTTATCAACAACAGCTGCAATGCCACCTGAGGCATCATCGTATAAGGTGGTCATCAAGTCCCGCTAACTTCGACATACAGTGTCCAGTCGGTTTATTCAAGCTGCAGTGGCCACATGCCTGAACGTCCCAGGTTTCCGTGGTTTTGCCGTGCACAAGCCTACTAATACGATTTCAGTGTGGGTTCCCTCCTTGTATTTGGCCACCAAGCTCCAGACCTTGAACAACATACAGGTCTCGCAGACAGACAGTGTACAGGTCCAGGCATACTTGGCCGCTGGAACTGACTTGAAGCGTTACGTGATATCAGGCGTAGACTATGGTGAGACACCTGAACAGTTTCGTCAGGAGCTCTCCTGCTCCACTCACTAAGTTGGTGTCGTCCGTTATATGGGCACAAGTCGCACCTGTCTTGTCACCCTGCGAGGTCCGCCTTCTCCTCCAGACCGTATAGTGTACTATGGATGCATATTGCGCCCTCGGCCATTCAAGCCATCTGTTGTATACTGCTACTCGTGCTACAGGCAGGGGCACATGAAATCCTCCTGCCCTTATCCACCAAAAGAAATCCCTGAGGAGGCCACAACGTCGCAGACTTTTTGATGCGGCCTCTGCAAATCGAACGACCACGACATCACTTCCCGGAAGTGCCCTACTGGAGGCCAACAAGAAAGTCCGCGAGCGCCGCTTGAAACGAAGTGAAAGGCATGCCGAAGCCCCAGTGCTCGAAAAGGTGCCGATTTACAACCGATACGCTGCTTTGACACATTTAGAAGAGGACGACTTCGCAGCAGAACCTGAACCGTCAACAATGATGACGTACAGTTCGGCAGTCAAGATGTCACGTGCCAGACGTCGACGTTCGCCACCTGTGCAAGAGCAGCTACCAGTTCCTGATTTAGATGAAGACTCCGAAATTGAAAGCAGGCTGGATACACTGGAAAAAGAAATTCAGCGGCTCAAAGAACGTCGTGCAATACTTCAGCGCCGGCGTGCGAGTACCCGCCTTACGGACACCCAAACCACGAACGTCTCTGTTCCTCCAGGTAATCGAACACCATGTCTCCACGTGAATTGTTGTGTTTTGTCGTGCAGCAACTCCAGACTCTCACCTCGGTTTTAATGGCTAACCTCCGCCAATGATGGTACCTGTTAATTCGGGCTCATCTGAGAGTATACTGCAGTGGAACTGCAGGGGCATAACTGGAAAGGTCGGCGAACTTCGCCAACGCCTTCTGTGCGGGAAGCTACGTGCATGGGCGCTACTACTCCAGGAAACTAATGGTCTCCCTTCCCTTTCTGGATTTGTGGCGTATTCGTCTCCATCCATCTTGGACCGCTGGAGTCTTAGGCCTAATGTTCCCCCAGGAAAGGTAGCCGTCTACGCCCGCTCCAGCTATCCTCAGACCCGCATCGACCTGGCGCGATGGTGCACACTATGGCAAAAGGTCGTGGCTGTACTCGTTCGCCTCCATCACACGGACGTAATCATAGTGTCGTACTATGCTCGCCCCTACAATGGCCGTGCAGCCAGACTGAGCCTTGGCTGGGTATCACATCTACGTCAACGGCATGCCGGCTGCCCAATTTTGGTCGCGGGGGATTTCAACGCGCCCCACACTACATGGGGCTATGTCACCTCCAGTGCGCGTGGTAAATGTGTGTATGACACTTTTGTGGACGCCCAGTTTGTGCTACTAAATGACGTTTCAGTGCCCACACGTCGGTGTGAACGTCCACGCGATTACTCCTTGCTCGCCCGACTTAGCTTGGTGGTTAGGAAGCGGCGCAGTGACCTGGACGTGTGAACCAGACTGCTGGGGCAGCGATTTCTCGACCTTTCTCGACCTTTCATCTCGACCTTTCATCTCGACCTTTCATCTCGACCTTTCTCCCGGTCGTAGGGATCGCCTTCGAAGACTGTGTCGGGTGGTGGACTGGGACGTCTATCGATCGGCGTCAGCTACGATGGTCTCCAGCCCCTTACCTGACCCGTGTCCCAGGCTCCGTGCGGCTTTGGATGAGCAACCCGCACTACCTGGGTGGAGGAATCCCGGCCGGCTCCAGACCTGCAGCTCTGCCGTCTGTGGGCCGCCCGCCTCCAAGCTGAACTTGCTTCAATGAGGAACCCAACGTCAATCGACGCTCGGCTGAAGCTTCAATGCCTCACAGCAGCAGCACGTCGACATGAACGACGACTGACGCGCGGCCGCTGGCTAGACTGGTGCGCTTCGCTTGGCCCTTCGTCGTCGAATTCTTCAGTCTGGCGAACATTTCGAGCAATGGAACGCGGTCAACGCCTTCCAGATCCAGCGGCTAGTGCACTACTGGGCACATCTGGGCAAGACCCGTCCACTTTCGCCTATGCAGCCGCAAGTAGCTGCTTTCCCGCTTTTGACGTCCCGTCAGCTCCCTTTACTGTGCAAAACTGCTTGCCGAGTGGAGCCGGTTCGTTGCCTACGAGTGGAGACCTAGCAGGGATTGAAGCTCCTTTCACAATGGCGGAACTCTTGGCCGCCATCGACCATGCCAAGCCCAGAACAGCACCGGGACCGGATGGCGTTCCTTACGAGCTCTTCAAGAACACTGAAGGTACCACCCTCGATGTATTACTTGAGGCTATAAACACAGCTTGGACTACAGCCATCATTCCGGATTCGTGGTGCCACGCGGAAATTGTTGCAATTCCGAAGCAAGGCAAGACCCCAGACCGAATTTCTAACCTTCGGCCAATATCTCTTACATCGACGATATGCAAGCTGATGGAGCGCATGCTAGCGACACGCCTTTCATGGTGGCTGGAGCGATATTCGTGGTACCACCCTGGTCAAATTGGATTCAGGCCACAATTTGGTGTTGAAGATGGACTCGAGCATTTCTCCTCTATGGTCCTTATAGGAGGTCGCTCTCGTCGGATTCGAACGGTCCTGGCGATGGATATCAAGAAAGCATACGACAACGTCAGCCGCGAAGCTATTGTTGCGATCCTTGAGTGGCTCAAAGTTCCAAGTCGTGTATGCACATTTGTGAACGCCTTTTTTCGGAACCGCACCTTCTCTGTTCGCTTGGCCGGAAAAACTACAGGCCATTTCACCTCGTATCGGGGGGTTCCACAGGGCTCAGTGCTGGCGCCAATATTATTTAATATCGCCTTGCTTTATTAAATAGCCTGGCAGTTGGCGGAAATTCCGGACGCAAAGTACATAATGTACGCCGATGACATTACTGTATGGTCTGCGCACCCTGAAATCGATGTACAAGAAAGAGCACTACAAATGGCGTTAAACACGACCAACTCCTGGTGCGCCAAGGTAGAGCTTGAACTTTCAAAAGAAAAACGGCATATATGTCAGTGGCTAATAACAACGGGCGCCGCCGACTTGGGAACCGACCTGTCCGGTTGTTTATTGATCAGCAACCACTACAAGAAGTTTTAAGTCTACGGGTGCTTGGCCTCGACGTTGCCTCGTCAGGATCTGCGGCTCCATGGGTGAAGGGGGCAAAGGAGAGTGCTGCACGCACAATCCACCTGATACGCAGAATAGCAACGAAGGCTGGCGGGTCGCGAACTAGAATTGCTCGCCTCCTTGTGCAGTCTATTTTACAACCCCGACTGGTGTATCAGGCCCAGTTCCACCATCTCACGATGAGGGACTGGGATCGCCTCGAAGCAATCAACCGAGATGCCATGCGGGCTGTTACTGGTCTGCCCCGAATGACCCCGGTACGAACTCTACAGGCCGAGGCCCAGCTCAACACTATCGATGAGCTGGTACATCAACGCCGTTTTGCCCGCACCTGTAAGCTCTCGAACATCGGTGCAGCTGCTGCACTAGCCCATTACATGGGCTTTGTTGTAGCAGATACAACCGTGAAAGGGTCGGAACTCCCTCCATGGCAGCGAGTACAGCTGACAGAAAACAAACCCATCGGTCGTCTCCGTCGCCCAGTCCCTCGCAAGGCAATGGCACAGGTCTCTGGTCTTCATTGTACAGACACCGACGCAATCATTGCGTATGTAGATGCCAGCGCTAAAAATGGCATGGTACACACCGCACTGGTTTGTCCCCAGCTACCGGAGGTTCACCAAACCTGTTCATATGCCGCCAATCCACTGCCACCCGTGTATCTTACTGAATTAGCTGCAATACATGATGGACTGGTCTCATTACTACCTTTTGCAAGGGCGGGGCCGTACTCACGACTAATCATCCGGACTGACTCTACGCAAGCCATACATGACATTCGTCGCGTGGCACAATCGACATCCTTTTCCGATGCCATTCATCGCTTGGCAAGAAGCACGGCGCTGCGGATACGTATCGAATGGGTGCCCCGCTCATCTGTGGCTGGCAATACGGAGGCAGACTCAGCTAGCCGCCCGAGCACAGTCATGCGGCCACTACTACCTTTCCCCGAAGACGCTCGCGGGCACCTGGAACTGCAAAAGGAAAATCTTCGGCGCACCACACGAGCACTCATACCACCGTGGGGTTCAAACCTCCCTGGCGACTTAACTCGCCGAGAGGAGGTTGCGCTGCGGAGATTACGCGTTGGGGTGGCCCTTACGCCGTCCGTGACTGCCTCCTGGCCATCGGAATACCGCGGCCCATACGGATCCACCTGTCCATTCTGCACCACTGCCATTGGGGACGTGAATGTGCAGCACCTGCTCTGGGCCTGCCCGGGATTGCATCAAGTTCGCCTGCGGCACCTTCGTGCAACCGGTGTCCACCCTGGCCGCCCTCCTGACCTGCAACGCTGGGTGCATGGACCGTGTCACCGACAACTCCTGAACTTTATACACGAAACTAACTTGTTCGTGTTTCTGTAAGCGCCTACATCTATTATACCGCAGGGCAAACTTTCGAATTAAAAAAAAAAAGAAACCAAGGAAGCGCCTTGATTAAGTGCCCACTGATGGTGATGCTTAGCAGCTGCCCCTCCCAACCCCTATTTTTTTTTTTTTTTTGCGTCATCTATCGGTCATTTTAAAACGTTTACGACTGCTTTACTTCGAGCACGCTAGAGGGCGAGCATTGTCGAGGATGCGACAGCGACGGATACGTTTTTCGTGTTGCCTGCATTGCCTTTGCGCTGAGATTTACGATTGCAGACGATCCGCGTTTTGATGCATCGGTTGTAGCAAGGTAAGACGACTAACAACAACTGGTTGTTCTCAAACGGCCGCATTGAATGCTTGTGATCTCGTGTGCGGTGAACGGCGGGGTTACGAGTCTTTCGGAAATAAAGGCGGCATTTTGAAAGCAATCGGTATGACTTCTACTGTGTTTACGGCGGCGCGTTCGCTCCTAAGCGGGGCGCGCAGCGAGACGAATGCCAGAAGTCGCGCATATACGATTGGCGACATCGCTTGCTAACCGCAGTTCTGGTGCTCGGTAGGTATTTTCTTGGTTATTTTAGCGCATTTTAAGCGCACACAACCACAGTAACCTACGTATTTGTACTTCCTCGATCCTCAAACCGATCAGCTCGCTAGGCCTTTCTCGCATGACAAGCCTTACTTGGGCGACGCTGCCACGGGAGGAACGCTCCTCCATTCACGAAAGGGGGAAACCTTCTTCCACTCCTAGGGGTAGAAACGCGCTCCTTCTTCTTAAAGGGAGAATATTTCTTCCTTTTAGGGAGCAATATATGATACATTCCTGTTTCACCCTTAAAGGAGCACTGACACGAAAATTTTATGTTACACTTTTATTGCTTTAATCGATGCTTAATGGTCTGGCGAACCTGAAACAGCACTTCAAATACTTCAGCGCACGGTAGTTAATTACATTGAACGGCCTGAAAGTCGTTTGTTTCAAATTCCCGCGCTTTCATCCCGAACGGCGCATATGATAGCCTCCCGGTTTGACCTCACCGCTTTGTGCGGACGTCATCGGCGCCCGCTGGAGAGGGTGTTGCGCCCGCTCGCCGCTGGTGGGGCCGAGCGCGTGAAGTGACGTCACGAGTTTTTGGCGAGCTCTGTCGCGTCACCTCTTTTCCTCTCCTGGAGTGATGTCACGGTGATGTACATTTGCTGAGTGCCGCTCCGCGCGCTGATCCGTCGGCGCGATAAATGCGATCCAATTGAACTATGTTCTTCGCGTCGCAGGCCGCTCATATTTCAGCCAGGGTATTCTGTTGAGTGAAGGAAGGGAACTGTATTAACGCCGAAAATTGGTGTCAGTGCTCCTTTAAGGGAGAAACTACCACACCCTTTTTTCTTAGAGTGGTACCCTAAATATCTCCAGTAAAATAAATTTATTCACCCGCCGCGGTGGCTCAGTGGCTAAGGCGTTGCGCTGCTGAGCACGAGGTCGCGGGTTCGATTCCCGGCCGCGGCGGTCGCTTTTCTACTGGAGGCGAAAAGCAAAAACGGCCGTGCGTACGAGATTTCGGCGCACGATAAAGATCCCCAGGTGGTCAAAATTAATCCGGAGCCCTCCACTACGGCGCGCCTCATCGCCTGCGTTGCGTCGGCGCGTTAAACCCCCCTACAATCAAAATAAATTTATTCGACCAATTCATCACTTGCAAAATAAGGTTTATTCAACGGTGCGCGCAACACAAACGGCGGCCCCGGGCGACGTGTTTTGTTGCACCAGTGATAACCGAACGACGGCCGTGGTCACGCGGCGCCACAACGGCTGCCGCGAATATCGAAAGCAAGTCGCGAGCACGCAAGGGATCAAAGATGCCCCGTAACTAATAAAGGACAGGCATGCGCAAAGCGCGCTTAGCACACTAGTTCCTTGAGCCTCGACCCACCCGGCGCCCGCTGGCTGGAGATGGCGCAGCAATGCAGTTTTGCGCCGCTCAGCCACGCGCTGCACATCCCGCGAACTTTTGCTGGCGACTGTACATAGACAGCATATCTGCAATCGTCTTGTTCAAACATTCCGTTAGTCCGTTCGTTTGGGGGTGGTACGCCGTCGTTCTTCGGTGATCCGTGTTGCTGTAGCGTAAGATTCCTTGCATCAGATCTGCAGTAAAGGCCGTTCCGCGGTGCGTGATTAGGACTTCAGGGGCGCCTTGTCGCAGCACAACTTGGTTTATGAAGAACTTCGCGACTTCTTGTGCAGTCCCCCTCGGAAGAGCGGCGGTCTCTGCGTTGCGCGTCATGTAGTCTGTCGCTACGACAATTCACGTGTTGTAGGATCGTGACGTAGGAAACGGCCCCAGAAGGGGTATTCTAATCTACTGGAAGGGCCTCGATGGGACGGCGATCGGCTGCAGAAGTCCGGCGGGTCTCGCAGGCGGCGTTTTTCGACGCTGGCAGTCACGGCAGCTCCGGACGTAGTGGGTGACGTCGGATTCAAGGCGGGGCCAGTAGTACTTCGTCTTGATTTTTCTAGTTGTGTGAGCTGTGCCGAGATGTCCGGAAGACGGGTCGTCGTGGCACGCTTCCAAAATTTCGTCACGAAGATCTGCCGGGATGACAAGAAGATAATTCGTTCTCGTTCCGGGGCTGAAATTCTTCACGAGGACGGAGTTTTGCAGGCTGAATGCAGGTAAGTTGCGTTTGAAGTCCCTGCAGCTGGCACGGCGAGGTTGAGTACTATTCGTTCCATGATCTTCCCCACGCAGGATGTGAGAGATTGGTCGCAGGTTTCCGATACGAGGTGACTTGTCGGTTTTCGGGATGAATCCGCTGCCTTCCACTGGACGGGGAGTTTCCCTGTGGCCCAAAATTCTTTGAAGTGCTGAAGTAGAATTTCGAGAGCTTGGTCACCTAGGTTATTAAGTAGTTTATAGGTGATGCCGTCCGGCCCCGATGCACTGTTTTTCTTGCTTTCAGCTATTGCTGATCGCAGTTCATGAAGTTCAATCGGTTGGTCTGTAGTTGGGTTAGGTGTACGGTGCAGGTCCGTTTTGAGATATCTGGTCTGTAATTCTTGTAGAAGCTGATCGGTGCTTCCTCTGCGGTTGTTGATAGTGTGGGCCATGTTGCGGTTGGTCTCACATCTCACAGTCAAGGGGTCGATGAGATGACGAAGGAGCGTCCAGGTCTTTCGGGTAGACAGGGTCCCCTGTAGGCCATCGCATAGCTGACTGGCAGCCGTTTCGGCACGACTGCTAATCCCTGCTTCTACGCACTGCAGGCACGGCTACACAGGGTACCGGATCCAGGCCTGATATCTCTGCCGGGAAGGAGGATTCTACGGTCGTCTGTGCGCAGTCGCATCGCGGCCGTCTCTCGAGCACGTGCTGCTATCGACGTGCTGCCTTGGCAGAACGTGGCGTCAACTTCCCTGGCGACTTGTCTGGTGGCGTCCGCGTCGCTTACAAATACGGCCTGTTACGAATCGGCCAGCGCCACGTGTTTTCCCGCATCAGCGACCACGTGGGAATCGACCATGTGCGCCCGCGTGTCGGTGAATCGTATCGTACTTTCGTGTCTCGACATGCCGGGTCAGTCACCTCGCTTTGCAACGCGCCTCTGGCGGCTGCCAGCGGCACGCCCAGGCATGCTTCATGACGTTCGCCACACCCTTCAGGCACCTGCGCGTCGGTGAGTCCCGCCTTGACCTCCCCGGCTCAGACGTTTCGCTATCGGCGCGATCAGCAGTTGATAGGGCGACCCCAGCACCTTTCAAGGACACTCTCTCTCCCCCCCCCTCTCGGACGCCATGTGGGACGAACCCATGAATGACTCACGAACTATGGACAGAGTGTGTGTGTGTGTGTCTGTGATTTCGGGGCGTGTTACTCTTGGGGGCGTTTTTTGGGTATAAATAGAAGCAGCACAAACGCTGGAAATCATTCCTGTCTGAGCAGCGAATCCATGCGGTCGCTCTGCTCGTGTCCTGTATTGTAACCTCGCCCGTCAGGGCATTGTATGTTTTTTTGGCTTCGGCTCACCTCTCGCCATGAAGTAAACAGTTACGTTACCCTACTGCTCTGGACTTCTTCACGGCTGCGACACCGGCTGGCCGCTCGCACCATACACGCTACCCATCGTATGTTGGAGGCCACGGAGAAAGGATCGGGTGCCCCCGCCCGGTCGCAACAGGCCCCAACTGGACTGTCGGCATTCAGAGCAGACTGGCAGCCGTTCCGCCACGACTGCTAATCACTGCTTCTACGCAGTGCAGGTGGGTAATTCGAGCTTGAAGCGCCCTCTGCCTACTTTGCAAATGGTTGTCGGTCTGCTCTCAGTGCTTACACGTTTGTATTTTACTGCTGTGTAATTCACTTGAAATTTCTTGTTCAATTGACTTACCTCGATGGAGGCCCTCGCCGACATCACCAAAGCCCTGGGTGACAAAACGCCCAGTTCTCTCAAGGAACTTACGAAGGTCTTGATCGAAATGTTAGCACCATCATGGGGGCTATGAAAGAGATCAAGACTAGCGTCAGTGGTTTCGAGGCGTCTATGAAATTCCATAGTGAGAGCTTTGACGAGTTCAAAGCTGAGCTCAAGTCTGTCCGGCAAGAGTTGAGTGAAGTAAAAAAACGCAGTGTTGAAGGTGAAAAGGAACGTCAGCGTTTGAATAAGGAACTCAGAGATGCAAGGAAAGAAATGGTGGACCTAAAACAGTACTCCCGGCGGAATAACCTTGAGCTCAAAGGAATACCGCTAACCGAAAAGGGAGACCTTGATTTAACATTGCAGAAGGTGGCCAAGTGCCTGAACGTCGAGCTATCGGATAATGATGTCGATGTAGTGCATCGTGTCCCCACAAAAGGTGGCGGACTGCCTAACATAATTGTTAAATTTAACTCGCGAACTACCCGTGACAAGCTTCTGCTTGCCGCAAACAAGAAAAGGCTGAACGCATCACTGCTGGGTTATCAAGCAGATAGCCCAGTATACGTGAACGACCACTTGTGCCCAGAAAACAAGATCCTGCTCGGGAAGGCAATTCAGCACAAACGGGAAAAAAATGGGAAGTTAGCGTGGGTGGCCGATGGCAAAATTTCAATGAGGAAATCTGAAAGCTCGAAGCTTCTGCACGTCACCTGTGATGACGATTTGGTCAAAGTAGTATAAAAGCTGTACTGCAGCCCTTGTTACACCGGAACATAACTTAATGACGCCCTCAGTAGCCAAAACTGATAGCGTTTCCAAACACAAGAATGTTGCTGTCTTTTACACGAACATACGCAGTTTGAACAAAAACCAAAACTTGCTCCTTGCATCGCTTTCTGCACATGTTCAACCTATCGAGATCATAGCGCTTACAGAAACGTGGTTAAAAAAGGGTGAGAATGCCAACATCGACGGCTACTCATTTACATCTAATTCACGAGACTCACGCACACGCGGTGGTGGTGTGGCCCTTTTTTTAAATCCGGATCCTTGTTTTCTAAACCAGATACCGTTACATACAGCTGCCCAGACATGGAATCCCTGTTTATCAACTTAGAGTGCTCCCTTGTATTAGGGGTTATCTACCGACCTCCAAACTCATCTTATGTTGCTTTTTTAGACAAGCTTGAAAAAGTTTTATTTGCTCTCTCGGCAAGCTACAACGTCCCGATTGTTATTACGGGGGACTTTAATATTGACACTCAGAATCCAGCGTTTTCAGACTACGAATTTTTGATTGCTTCATTCAATCTTCGCAACTTGATTTCTACGCCCACCCGTTTAACCCGCACTTCAGCAACGATCATAGACCACGTGTTAACAAACATGGTAACCCCGGTCACCGCGAATGTGTTGGACGAACCAATCTCTGACCACCTACCCATTTTCATTTCCATCCGGGGCCTGCCTAAAAGCGTACCCAAAAATAACGCTCCTTTTAGAAAAATTGATTGCACCCTATTAAGGAATGAACTTCTATCTATCAATCCAAATAGTCTGTTTCATGACGATGTAAATACCGAGGTCGCCAATCTGATTGTAACACTAAAGACAGCAATCAGTAACTCTAGCGTTACCATATCTTCTCGCTCTTACAAAGTTCCTATCTGTCCTTGGATGACTAATGACATCCTTGCAACCCTAAAAAAAAGCAATTCTGGTATAACAAATGGAAGCAACATAAAGAAAATGAATATTATTTACGGCAGTTTAAAAGATTACGGAATGACTCAGTGGCGATAATCCGCGCACGCAAAAGGGACTATTATTCCGGTTGGATTAAACATGCGAATGGTGATACAAAAAAAAATGGAAAATTGTACAAGGTGTTACAGGCAATCCCCGTGCGCGACGAATTCTCCCTTTAGCCATAGATAACAACACGGTTGAAAACTTCAATTCATACTTTGCCAGTATTGGCCCGTTTTTGGTGTCAAGTCATCAAGGTTGTAACGACGATATATGTTTAGCCAATCCCATATGCAATACCTTTGTTATTCACGACATTGAGTTAGGCGAGTTGCTATCCACTGTAGCAAAACTGTGCAATAACAAAACTCCTGGGCTGGATGGAATCACGGCGCGTCTGATCAAAGACAACATAGACATATTAGGCCCGATATTGTGCCACATCTTTAACCATTCACTAGCCACTTCATCCTACCCCTCTCCTCTAAAAGCCGCCAAAGTATTTCCCGCATTCAAAGACGGTGAGCGATCCGACCCTTCGTGCTACCGCCCGATGTCGGTGCTCAGTATAATCAACAACATTTTCGAAAAAATACTTTCCTCTCGAATCAACCACTTCCTGGAAAAATATACAATACTATGTCCGCAACAGCATGGTTTCCGGCCGGGATTTTCAACTTCCACCGCAGTTCAAGCTCTGACCCAAACACTCAACACGTCTTTAAATAATAATAAGCTAATTTCCGTCGTGTTTCTTGACCTACAAAAGGCATTCGACACCATCGACCACTGCATTCTGCAAAAAAAATTAAAAACTATGGTTTTCGAAATAAGAGCTTCGAATTCTTCTCTAGTTACATCAGCAACCTTAGTCAGGTTATTACCATTGGCGACATCACTTCTTCCGAAAGAACGTTACGGACAGGGGTCCCGCAGGGATCTGTCCTTGGTCCTTTGTTTTTTATTCTATACGTAAACGACTTACCGCTGGCTATCAATTCTGCTGAGATGCTTATGTATGCGGATGATGCAGCATTGATAGTTACTGGGGAAAGTATAAAAGAAATCGAGATAAAAACAAATGCTGAACTAGCAAATATATCGAATTGGTTCATGTCAAATAAACTTACTGTAAACGTAAAAAAACGAAATGCATGATAATACATTCATGACACAAGCCGATAAATTTAGACAGTATTCAAGTAAAAATAAATAATTTTGCACTCGAAAGTACCACCTCATTCAAATACCTTGGGGTAGTTATTGACAACTATTTGCACTGGCAAGCTAATATAAACTCAGTTTGCTCCAGGTTATCTTCCGGCTGCCATGCATTGCTACAAACAAGAAATTATTTTGACCAGGAAATGTTGAGAATTCTGTACTTTTCACTGGTCCACTGTCATTTATCATACTGCATAGATTCATGGGGTTGGACATACACCACATACCTTGAGCCATTACGGAAATTGCAGAAGCGGTAGATAAAAATAATAACACACTCTAGCCATGATCACCCGAGTGCACCGTTGTTTCACAAACTTCAGATTTTACCCATTGACAGTTTGCGTCAGCAGAAAACAGCCATTGCGAGGAAGAATGTAATAAGTTATAATCGCCCTTTTAATGCATCCATACTGTGTTCCTCATCCCGCGCCACCGGTAATTACAACCTACCCCGACCAATAACGTATATGGAGAACGACGATTACAGTTCATCGGAGCCAAAATATGGAATAATTTGCCCCAGGAAATAAAATCGGCTTTCAATTTTCCCCATCAAATTAAAAAACATTTTCTATCTCTTCTTAAGGAACCTCCGTAACCGGTAAAAGCTCTAGAATATAGGATCTGCACTTGGTAATCATTTATATCGTGGTTAGGAGGTCTTGGGAAATACTATTTACCAGTTGTTATTCTTCTGTACATTTCAAACTGCTTGTATTATCAAAGCTGTATATTCACTGTTGTATTCTTACATGTGTATAAGTATACAAGTGTATTAGTCTGAGATCACACGTGATCGTGCATATCAATAAATATATGCCTATACTATAATGGGCAAACCAAATATGCAAGATGTAATGCCCTAATTTTTTTGTACACAGTGTTCTTTGTGCTTAGATTTTGTTTGAATGCCCTGTACTCCTGGTTTACCACTTTTATCTTGTGCTTTTATTTCGTTTTAGTGCCTTGTACTCCTAGATTGGACCCTATACTAGCCTCTGGCTACGGGTCCAAGCAGTTTTTTGGCTTCCATGTATGAAATATAAATAAAGTGAAAAATGAAATGAACTGGAATGAAATCCAATTTTCTTTACACATACATGGCATACTCAGCTGCTTGCTTGTTGATCTCCGCTGTTCGTTTGCGTAGCTTTCGGTTCTGTCGTCGTCGCTTTTTCCATCGTTTCGCGAGGCTACTCCTGGCATCCGAAAGGTGTAGTATAGGCGAGAGTCCGCGTAGGGAGTGGAGTATGTGGTTGCGATTGATTGAATATGCCGTTTGAGGTCATCCATTGTTTCTGTGACCCACGTGTCATAGGGTGTCTCCGGATTAATTTATTTCGCAGCTTGAGTTTCCCTAAATCGGTCCCAGTTGACAAGTCTGGCCCAGCCGATATGGGTCTAGTAGCTTTGTCCTTTAGTAGTTATTTGAAGGATGTCTGAGCCAAGATTGGTGTTCGTATTGACCCAAATAACGTCGAGGAACCCAGGCTGCTATATTATTCTTGATTGAGGTGGCTGTTACTTTTCCTGAAGGGTCTGCGTAGGTGATGTAGCCAGGAAGGTGAGTTTTGCCATTGATCTCCTGCAGAGCTATTATATCTGGTTGCGGGTCTAAAGTTCTGATATATTGCTGAAGTTCTCCCATCTGCGCCCTGAACCCATAGCAGTTCCATTGTAGGACTGTCGTCAGGTCTGTTTGTTTATTGTGGGGGCCATCTTGAGAAGAAGTGGTGTTGGGTGTCCGGTCATCTGAGTTGGTTTTAGCGTACGGGGTGGCACGGCACGTTGAGCGGTGAGTCAGCAGAGCTTCGTTTATGTTGGCTTCCAACGTGCAAAATCTAGCGGCTTGGTTCTGTTTATCCGCCTGATTGGCTTTGCGAATTGCTTCTACGCTGTCAGAGATACGCATGATGGCTTTTTGAAGTTTTGTATTTATATCATGTTGCGCTGTGTTCTGTGCTGAGGTGAGATCTGAGAGCATACCTGTTTCCATGTCTTCTTGATGCTGCGACTGAGTGTTAGGAAGGGCTGGCTGCTCCTCCTTCTTTGCCTTTTTGCGCTTGCCGGAAGGGTCGCGTGGTTGCGCCTGCTCCACTGCCTCCAGGCCAGGACAACTTACCTTTTGTATATATATTTAGAGGTGTGTGATTACCAACTTTGCGTCTGAATTGAATACAAGAAGTTAAACTTGGCTATGAATTGAATAAAATATTTTTGAATACGAATATTAGTAAAAGCTGTCTTCGAATTGAAAATTTTCAAACCACACTATCTTTGCTTTGATGTTTTTCTACAGTGTATAAAACAAAACTACATAAAAAAGACAGCTTAGGCAGTCAGAACTAGACACATTTCAAGTACTTGTGCTTGACATGCAAAAAATTAAATGTAACAGAGAAAATTAAAAAAATAGACATGCAAAGCAGTGCAACAAGAATTTTGCATACACTGCATGGAGAAACATGGGTTCTTCAAAATACTGTGAACACAGTAGGCATATTAAGTATGTTTAATATATGATTGGCAGCAGTCCCAGCATGCCCAGCCTCAATCATTGAAAGGAGGCTGGGCATGCTAGTTGCTGGTGAGACCTCACCAACAAGCCAGCAATGACACTTGATTTCTCACTCTTGCTATTATATTTACAGGAAACCTATTTTAGATTATAAATTTTGCTCTCGTAGCGTTGCACTTGACGTAACATACACCACAGTTAGCGAACACTTGTTTGGTGCAAGGCTTCTACATTGGGCTTTTGGCACGGCTTCGGTGTCATGCAGAAAAACCAACCCATAAGGTCTTACCGTGTAGTGAAGCTTGCAAGTCTTGCGAAAGAGCAAACATTCGTTGCTCTACTATTTGTAAATCTCAGATACGTATTTGAAACAGAGCTGCAAATCCAATATCGAAAACTCTTCACAAAGTATTCTAAGTTGTGAATGTTCACACACCTTCAAATATACTGCCTGCTGACTTCAGTATAAGTGTATAATAAGCTTATACAAATAATTTCATGAATGAAAGTTAAAAATGCCGTAAGGTGTTCACTATGAAGTTTGACGAATTTATTTGAAATCATTGATAAGCATTGAATGTAGTTGATTGGATGGTTAACCTCTCTGTCTTGCCTGTACTATCTCCTTCCTCCCTTTAAAGGGTGGGTATTCATAGGGGCACGTGTTGTGTAATATGTTGTGTTGTACTAGTATATGTTTCGGTTTGTAGGCATCTCCACAACGGCTTTGGACTTAAGAGGTCGGTGAGGGAATCTGGCGGGTCTTTTCTGCTTTCTACGAATCCGTGGCGGGTAAATTTGAGGGCAGCAGTGCGTGCCGCGATCATTCCCTTGTAGTTTAATAAGGCCAGATGAGGTAGATGATCGCTAGCTTTTGTATGCGTCGTAGTGTATTGAGGTGCGATTCATCCTTCTTGATAGAGGCGACATGTTTACTGGGAAGCATGGTGAAATCTGTCATGACTCATGGCTATAGCCATGACAGATTTCACTTATCACTACTACTTCCACAACTTTGCGAAAAACAGATGCGCTTGCATCTGTTTTTCGCAAAGTTGTGGAAGTGGTAGTGGTGAGTGTGGCAGACATCGATGGTTTCTTATGAGTCATTAATGGCAGACGTCGCAGGGTTTTGCGCTTAAATATGCATCAAAACAGTGAACTGAATGAAGGTGGCTACGCAGGCTATAGCTGGGACTTCATCGTTGAAATTTTCGTCAAATGTCAACAGTGGCGTAAAGGACGGCGCCCATGGCAAATATATTTTCGCGCCCCTCATGATAATATTGATAGTGAATACTATTATTTTTATTGTCGTCAATATGTTGAAAAAAGGCCATCTGGCTGTTTTAGTAAAGCGAATGCGTGATTTTTGGATTTATTGTTCGCTACAGTGGATGATAGCCGTCTTAGCATATGTATTCATCGTACCATACGCCAGAAGTCCACAAGGTTCGAAAGAAAAGTGAAAAAAAAGGACCTTCTCGGTAACCGGTTCTCGTCTCGCTTTACATAAAATAGGACTATGAAACGTATTGCTCAAATATCTATTGCAACTTCATATCTGCATACTATACCCACATTTTTTATTAATGCTAATGATGCGTAAAATACTCATCCCGGGAATCCCTGTTGTCTCCTCGTCGCATATCACTGCCGTTTGTGACGCCAGTGACTCATCGTCAGCAAGTTGCCAAGAAAAAAAAATGGCTCCAATCCACGCTGTGAAGGTGGTTGGAAAGCAAAGCTTTAAATGACACCAACAACAAATGCCCATACGACGTCACTTGGATTCACACACATGGCTCTACAAAGAGTGAAACAAGAGATTCTGCCAGCCGTTACCTAAAATTCGCGGGGCCGCGCGGCGTCACGAACGTAGCAGCGTCAGCCACGGCCAGGGCTAGAGCGGCGGATCCCGCCGCTGTAGCCCGGCCGTGAGTCGGCGGAAAGCAAACGGCGAGGAGTGTCTTTCGAAGTGAGACAGCGGAACCTAGCTCGGGGCTGCGGCAGGAAATAGAACGCAACCGCGCAAGCTCAGGAGCGCAACGCCTTCCACTGAGCATTCGAGGCGGGTATAGTTTTTGATGGAATACGACCATAATGCTTTGGAGTGAATATAAAAGAGGGTCCCTAAGATCTACTGCACGTGGTTCACCTCGCCTCAGTTGCGTCGGAACTACCTTGTCCCTGGGGGAGCCAAAATTATGCCACCTTCAACATCATCACCATCATCATCAATTATATTAACAGTATGGTTGTTTTTAAATACCTCGTAATTTATTTTCTTTGGATACTTCTGCAGGGTCTGTACAGTGATGCTACAATGACTAGTATGCATAAATAATAGCAATTGACCCATCAACATAAAACAAAATCAAACCCAGTCAAATATTCACTCAGTCAGGACGACTGTGCCCTAGCTTTACACGAGGCAACAGTAGCACCTGTAAGAAACTCTATGAGTAGCACCCGCGATTTCGTACCTTTTTATTTATGAATGCAAAAGAGCTGTGTGCATATAAATAAATAAAAAATTAAAATGTGACAAAGAAACATATACTTAAAGCACATTATATACATGCGCCTAACCGCAAACATATATACTACGACAGCTGCGCATTAATGCTATAAAATGAAGGCTTACACGAAGAATATTGACAAAGCAGGTTAATTAAATATACAGGTCAGTTGAAGAAAGAACTTATGCTATCCATTAACATGCAAATGTAGATTGAACCAGTGCGTTTTATTATTAGAGTACGTGCATGCACAACGGATAAGTTGTTTTAATTTCGTTGCATTAACATGCACATGTAGATTGAACCATGTGCGTTTTATTATCAGAGTACGTGCATGCACAACGGATAATTTGTTTTAATTTCGTTCGGAGTATTTCTGATTGTCTGGTGTACTATTATATTTAGAAACTTCCAGTAGTATGACACGGATGCATTCATATTTCGTAATATATCTGCTGATATCTCTGCTGAGAACTGGTTAAACTGTGAGTTTTTATGCTATTGGGGCAAGCCGCTTAAGGAACCATGGTTTTCTAACAAATCTGAACTGGTTAACGTAAAAATTATTGGTCATACTGTCCAGTGGAGCTGGCGAGTATCATGATTGTACGAGCCCAATACAAAAGGCAAAGCCAATATACCATCGATCCTTTGATTGATACCGCAGGCATCGAATATTTGGGCGGGTAGAGTAGGTTTTCGAATGCGTCATAGGAAAGCCTTTCAACTATAAATCTTCCGAAAAGGGGTAACGCCGAACTCACTATTTTTTTCAGATTTGAGGCCACTCATAAGGGCGAATAATATTGTCTGATCCTTAGCCATTTTGCCTTCAACAAATAAACCTAACTTTGCTGGAGCCGCCTGAGGCTAAGCAGACGTCTTCAGGTGCTGCTGGAGCCGTGCTCCCCCATTTGTACATTAGGGGGAGCGGCCGTCACCCCCCTGCACCCCCTGTTCCGACGCCCCTTGTAAGAATACCTGCAAATGATTAATCTAATTGTAAGGGTGCCAATTTTAAGAGAGCCACCCACCCGACCGCCCGCTTCTGGAATACAAACGAGAACAGAAAGCACATGCATGCATGCAGCCCCCACACACACTGGATATCATCTGGGGTTCCCTCCTGGACTCGGCACCTAAGCATTCACACATAGGTGCACGCGCCGCTTTGTGACAAGGAAAGCAGAGAGGAAAGCAGAAAGGAAATCAGAAAAGAAAGAAACTGCTTGAACAGCCACATTGTAGCAAAAGAATAGTGCTGAGGAAGACAAGGGAGGACAGAGGGGGACGTGTACGTATGCGGGGAGGTGCGCGGGGCGCTAGTGCCCCGTGTGTGTCCTCCGACATTGCGTCCCGTGTGTGGCCCGCTCTAGCAGCTCCAGTCGTCCTTGTCTTGCTGAGCCCTCTTCTTTTGCTGCGATGCTGTGCCAACAAGCCCAAACAGGCGCTCTCTTGAACAGCGACTTTTGCGGCAGTGCCGCCCCGCTGCGGTGACACACAGTAACCAGCTGCTGCTTTTTCCCCTCGGGCACATGTTGAGAGGACTCGGATCGGCACCCCCTCCCAAGTGGCGCCCTTGGCACTTGTACCCCCTTGCCCCCCCCCCCCCCCCTTAGTTACACCACTGAATGTCAAGCTGGACTCAAGGAAAGGATAGACAGAAAAGAGCTGCATCAACGAAGCTTCATTTCCCTCTGAGTGATTACAAAGTAAACAAAACCCTCATGTGACACTGCTTTAACACCACATGTAAAAAGCAATTACAGCTACTGCACACTTGACACTAATCATTCAGTAATCTACAGTGCATCTGTCCCCCATCTTTATCACATAGGCCTCAAAGATTTCTCGTTCCTGTTTTGTGCCATACAACTTAAGCACTCTTGTCATATCAAATTCTGGCATGCAGCCACCTGGCGTGCATTGAGTCTTGGAGTGGAGCACCAAATCAGTTTCTGTTCCAGTTGTCAGCAATGCGGCAAGCTCCCACCACCGCCTTTTCTGCCCTATGTACCATCAAGATAGATTGAAATACGAACAACAAAGCACGTCACGTCATGACTTTCAGTACATGTTGTGCATCATGGTGACGGGCTGTGTAGCCACAGTAGGAACAAGTTACAAGAATTAGTGTCCAACGTTTCTATGCAAATAGCATTTGAGAATGTCAATTTGGCCCACTGCCGCATTTGGTGCGGGGTCCCGCTACGGTTATCAAACTCTGTCGCTGTGTAGGATCAAGCAGAACACTACGAAGGCTGATAGCAGAAGCACAAACGGGTACCAAATATGGTGGTGGGCGAAATCAATATTTTCACAGACCGAACGGTGCCCTCTCAACCCCCACGTGCAAGTTTGTCTAACTCCCAGGGTGTACACAATACCTCAGATAAACTGCATGAAGCTTATCATCACTCCCAAACCTCCCGCCTCAACCACCTACAAGACGAGACACCCTTGAACTCCTCGGATATCCAGTACCGCCCCAAGAACAGCTACAACGTGTGCCCCTCCACATCCGTCAACACATTTGTGCAGCTCCCATACCGCGATATACGCATCAATGCGCTCGTCAGGAAAGCAGTTCTCTGGAGAACAACGAAACTAATGTGGATAATCACAAACTTTTCATTTCTGCGCGCCAAGAGCCCTCTGCAATGATTTAACAAGAATATGCAGCAGGACCATGACCTCCTGAATATAATGTTCCGGAGCTTATGACAGCAAGCAGCGATTACAAGACACGGGGTTCGACGAACCAAAGCGACGCGCAGGAATCACCTTTGTAGGTCGCAATAGTCTTGTCTTGTTATTTCGGCTGGCGCCTCGTAGGTGTTGTGAAATTTTCCCCCCTACCGGATAATGGCCGCCGCGAGAGTAGACTGTCTTGATTTTACCTAACCGGCCAAACCACTTCCGCTCACTGACTATAATAGCTGTCAGAGTCGCACGACGTCGTGCGCTCTGGCTGGAAATGGCTCTACGCACGATGATGATGATGATGATTAGTGGCTTTCCCTTTGAATCGGGGCGTCGGTTGTCAGCAACCGACTTGCCTGTTTTATTACGTTTACTTGCCCTACTCCCAGCTAACCTATAGATTTGCTTCCTCCCTCCCATCTCTCCCTCTTTTCTGTTTTAAACTCATCGCCCCCACCCCCCTTTTTTCTCCCCTCGCTGTTCTAAATTCTCGTCCGCATGATTACTCCGCCTGCGTACCCATCCCTTCCCTACTTTTCCTCCACCACCACTCCAGTCGCCTCTTCGTCACCTCTATGGCCTTGAAGTTGAGGTTCCCCCTCGCCCCAAATCCCAAAGCCTCCGCCAGCGTCGTTTCCCCCTCACCCCGCGGTGGCCGTATCTCTGTGCAGCTCCTGACAATATTGGCCGCGAGGCCCACCACTGGAGAGGCCGGCGCTGCGATCGTTTTGACGTCACTTGTAGGATCACCGTTCCTATCTTGCTGCGTAGTTGGCTTGCAGCGCGTGACACTGTCACAAACTCGAGCGTCCGACGTCTAAAAGTGCCTTATAAAGTTTTCATTTTATTGTACAGCGTCTAATTCTTCTTGCAGACGTTCGATTCATTCAGATCGGTTCCACTCGCCCCGAGACAATATGGAGCTTTCTCGAACGAAGAGACGGTAACACGATCTCACGCCGGCTGGCCGGCCAGAAAACAACAAAAATAAAACCTCCGCCGCTCCGGTTTCGTCGAAGCTTCCAGTACTTTCGAGGAGGTGCGCGTGGCCTTGCCAGTGCTAAAGAGCGGCGATGATTCTAGAAGGGAGAAGAGTGAAGTTATTCGCTGACGGCGGCGGGCGCGTTGTGTGTTGTGCTCTCCCCCTCCGCGCTGGCACGGTTATAAAAGGAGGAGCCGCGCCTAAGCAAGCCAGCTACGTTTGGACGTCGTGATTGACAACTGCACCTGCCAGTTTGTACATCACACCATCGGCGACCCGCGCCCTGGAGGACTCCAACGTACTCCAGGGCCTCGAATGACCGTGATCGTCTCGGACGGCCTGGCCTACAGCGAAGCCACGCTTCCCAGGTAGCCGACTCGCCTCCGACAGCGGTGCATCGTCCGGCCCGGTCGGTGAATATGCTGGGACTCTGTCTCTCGTATGCATCGAACTGTTCGTTTCTTTTTAGTTAACTGCTCCGATTCGTAATATTCATTTGTTAACGCTCCTGTTTGTATCATTTTGTCGAATTGGACTGTTTCTTGTATTTGAATTCCATCTAAGTTGTCTGTCATTATCGATCCGCTATCTCGTGCTTGTATTTGTAACTTGCCTGTATAAATATAAGTCTTTGTGCTGGTTTTCGTTCAAGGCTCTTGCTCATTCTTGCCGCTCTGTTCGGCGAAAGCCGCACATCAGACGGCCACCCCCTTTGTCACCTGTGCCCTGTGGATTCGGTGGGGTCTGTCGGCTCTCTTGAGTAGACTCCCCATATCTTCTGACAGTGCACCCCCAGCCGAAAAAAAACATTGGCCGACCAATTGGTCCAATTGGAAACCCAATGGGTCCAAATGGTCACCTAATGGGTCCAATTGGAAGGCCAATGGGTCCAACTTGACCTATTGGAGTGATTCCCATTGGGCCCATGCTCCAATAGGTTGGCCAATTGGCAAACCTATTGGCAAACCAAATGGGTGGCTGCTTCCTGTTGGCCCAATTGGACCCATTGGCTTGACCTATTGGAGTGATTCCCATTGGGCCCATGCTCCAATAGGTTGGCCAAATGGCAAACCAATTGGATGGCTGCTTCCTGTTGGTCCAATTGGACCCATTGGCTGCAAAAAGATGACCCAATGGGAAAGTTCAGTCAGGTTGTATCTAATTAATTTAACTCATTTTATCTGATATGTGATGCAGCGATGGCGTAGAGGTAGAACACCCGCCTCGCGTGCAGAAGGACCGTGGTTCGAATCCCGGTGCCGGACAATTCCCACCGGATTAAAAAAAAAAAATCCGCGTATTGATGGAATTGCACAAAGGGGCTTGGGGTGCGGCCTGACCCCGGCGACCATTGCCGGTAATGCACTCCCTCACCAGAGCAGGATTGGCCACCCTGGTGTAGTAACGGCCACAACCTCCCATGAATACGCCAACTAACCCTCGGCCCTCAGTCCCCAGCGGCTGCGAAGCAACTGACCACGGCGGCGGTCAGACCTGTGACGCAGCAGAGGGTGCTAAGAATCACTGGATCCGGACAGGCCGCCAATGGAATCTGAACCTGGCAACGTTTAACGTGCAAACCTTATCTAGCGAAGCAAGTCTCGAGGTGTTGTTCGAGGAATTAGAGGGCATTAAATGGGATGTAATAGGGCTTAGCGAGGTTAGGAGGGCAGGCGAAGCCTTTACGGTGCTGAAAAATGGACACGTCTTATGTTACCGTGGTCTAGACGACAGAAGAGAACTGGGAGCGGGATTTCTAGTCAATAAAAGCATAGCTGGCAACATAGACGAATACTACAGCATTAACGAAAGGGTAGCAGCTCTTGTAATTAAGCTCAATAAGAGGTGCAAGCTCAAGGTGGTGCAGGGCTACGCGCCCACATCCAGCCACGACGACCAAGCAGTGGAACGCTTCTATGAAGATGTGGAATCGGCAATGGCTAAAGTAAAAACGCAGTATACTGTAGTTATGGGGGACTTCAATGCTAAAGTAGGCAAGAATCAAGCTGGAGACAAGGCAGTTGGGAACTATGGTCTGGGCTGTAGAAATAGCAGGGGGGACCTACTAGTTGAGTTTGCAGAACGGAATAACCTACGCATAATGAATACCTTCTTCTGTAAACGGGAGAGTCGGAAGTGGACCTGGAGGAGCCCGAATGGGGAGCACAAAAATGAAATAGACTTCATATTATGCGATAACCCTGGCGTCGTGCAGGATGTGGAAGTGCTCGGAAGGGTAAGGTGTAGTGACCACCGTATGGTAAGATCTCGAATTAGGCTAGAGTTGAGGAGGGACCGGAACAAGCTAGTACGAAAGAAGCCGATAAATGAACAAACAGTAAGACGTAAAGTAGAAGAATTCAGGATCGCGCTGCAGAACCGATATTCCGCCCTTAACGAGGAAGCCGAGCTTACGACACAGGAAGCCAGCGACAACCTTACACGCATTCTCACGGAGTGTGCAGTAGAAGTCGGGGGCACTATGGCTAGACAGGATACTGGTAAACTTTCACAGGAGACGAAAGATCTAATCAGGAAACGGCAAACCATGAGAATCTCTACCGCAGCTGACAGAATAGAACTAGCCGAGCTCTCGAAGTTAATCAATAAGCGCAAGACAGCTGACATACGGAAGTATAATATGGAGAGGATCGAATACGCTGTAAAGAACGGAGGTAGCCTGAAAGCAGTAAAGAGACGTCTTGGCGTGGGGAAAAATCAGATGTATGCACTTAAGGATAAGCAAGGCAATGTCATCACAAATAGGGATAAAATAGTCACAGTGGCCGAGGAGTTCTATAGGGATCTGTACAGTAGCCGGGACATACAGGATAATGCCGAACGAGACAGTAGTTCAGAGGAGATAGACATCCCACCAGTAACGACCGAAGAAGTAAGGAAGGTCTTGAAAGAAATGAAAGGGGGCAAAGCACCTGGTGAGGATCAGATAACAGCAGACCTCTTGAAGGATGGCGGAGAAATTGTACTTGAAAAACTGTCAAACCTGTATACGCAATGCCTAATGACCGCAATGGTACCGGAATCTTGGAAGAACGCGAACATCATCCTAATCCATAAGAAAGGCGACATGAAGGACTTGAAAAACTACAGGCCGATCAGCTTACTGTCAGTCGTCTACAAGGTATTTACCAAGGTAATCGCTAACCGAATCTCTGCAACCTTAGATTTCAGTCAACCTAAAGAACAAGCAGGGTTCCGTAAAGGTTATTCAACAATGGACCATATTCACACGATCAATCAGGTGATAGAGAAGTGCGCTGAGTATACTCAACCCCTATATATAGCCTTCATAGATTATGAGAAAGCCTTTGACTCGGTCGAAACCCTAGCAGTCATTCAGGCATTACGGAACCAGGGGGTAGATGAGCATTATGTAAGAATACTAGAGGATATCTATAATGGGTCTACAGCTACCATCATCCTCCATAAGGAGAGCAGTAAACTACCTATAAGGAAGGGTGTCAGACAAGGAGACACAATCTCTCCAATGTTATTCACAGCATGCTTACAAGAAGTATTCAGAACGTTGGATTGGGAACAGGTGGGAGTAAGGGTTAATGGAGAATACCTCAGTAACCTCAGATTTGCTGATGACGTTGCCTTGCTAAGTAACTCGGGGGACGAATTGCAAAGCATGCTTTCCGCACTGGGCGAACAGAGTAGAACCGTGGGCCTGAAAATTAATATGCAGAAAACTAAAGTAATGATCAATAACCTCTGGACAGCACAGCAGTTTGAGATAGATGGCGAGGCAGTGGAAGTGGTAAGCGAATATATATACTTAGGCCAAGTTGTGACCCCAGATCCCAACCATGAGGCAGAGATAATTAGAAGGATCAGAATGGGGTGGGGTGCATATGGCAGACATTATCAGATAATGAATAGCAGCCTACCATTGTCGTTGAAGAAGAAAGTGTATGACAGCTGCATCTTACCGGTACTCACCTACGGGGCAGAAACTTGGAGGCTCACTAAGAGGGTTCAACTTAAATTGAGAACGACTCAGCGGGCAATGGAGCGGAAAATGATAGGTGTAACATTAAGGGACAAGAAGAGAGCGGAGTGGGTCAGGGAGCAAACTGGTGTTAAAGACATATTAGTAGAAATTAAGAAGAAGAAATGGACCTGGGCAGGGCATGTAATGCGAAGGCAAGATAACCGCTGGTCATTAAGGGTAACAGAGTGGATCCCTAGAGAAGGCAAGCGCTGCAGGGGGCGGCAGAAAGTTAGATGGGCAGATGAGATCAAGAAGTTTGCGGGGACAAATTGGTCACAGTTGGCACAGGACCGAGGTAATTGGAGAATAATGGGAGAGGCCTTTGCCCTGCAGTGGGCGTAGACAGGCTGGTGATCTGATATGTATATGTTAGTTTACCGGCCCAGAGAAGTTCTGCGGTGGTAGCAGTCTGTAACTGCTTTCACTACATAAATTGTATGGGCAAATGAAAGCTAGAGCTGCAATTGGGCAATACCAATTAAAAGACCAAAGAAATGCACTGTGACCTCATCTGGAAAATCAATATCGGTGACTGCACTGCACACATGTGCTCCCTGATCAAAACCCATTAAATATCAGTTCTAGTATTGCGATCCCATTGGAACCATATCTTGTATTGAGCCATTCAGTGGTGAGCTTCTTGAATTGAAGACACTCAACTATCAAAACTAAAGCTTATTTCCTAGGATATTTTGTGATAACCTCTCGGTTACTGTCAGGGATGTGTGCAAGAAATTTATAAAAGCAAAAAAGCTTATTAATAATCAGTTTATTCATTTTTACATCAATTATTTACATATGATTACAATACAGAACTATTTACAAATGCATGATTATTTACAAATGTTCCCAATGAACCACACACAACATTGCAATTAGTGCACAAATATGTTTGAACTACTCCAACAAAATTCAGAAAGAAGGAAAAGCTCTAGGGCACTGTACATACACTTTAAATGATACAACCTCATGTAAACCATATCACTATAGACCCAGGGTACACTTTCTACATAGCCAATGCAAAACAAACAGGATAAGTTGGTGTAAGAATTGCACATACCCACAATGAAACAGAGTATATGAACCATCTATAGATTCCTTGATTAAAACACAATTTAAAATTACATATGAAAAAAGAAACCATTTCACAAGCTCTCTACAATGACCACAGCAAATATAAGTGGTGGAAGAGAACCACAACGTTTTGTAGTGAACTAATGACCTGTGTAATGCAATGTGCATTGTATGAAATTACAGCAACATAGTGAAAAAAACAAATGTTTTCTACATAGTATGAAATTACAGCAACACACTGTGGGGGTTCACTAAATGACTAGAAAGGAAACATCAGCCCAACGGACTATGGAAAGAAGAATGCTAGGAGTCACGCTCAGGGACAAGGAAACTGCTGTGTGGATAAAAGGGACATTAAAGGGTAAACGCAAGTTTGCCTGCTTCGATAAATTACCGTGCAGAGAATCTAAAAATACCATTCTCACAACCGGCAGATGTTAAATAAGGCTGAAAATGCCAAAAACGTGAAAACAGGCGACGAAGCCCCGCACACTTTTGGGTACTACGGTTCGTGACGTCACAAAAGTTGAGAACGGCGAGAGCTTGCTGGAGGAGCATCTATAAAAGTGTTTTTCTTCGAATAAACTGTTGTGAAGTTTTTGAGCACGTGAAATAAACGCACCTTAAATGAGCTCAACGTATCTAAAAAATGAATACTACAGCTTTTATATGCTGCTCTTTGCAACGCAACAGATACGTCACGAAAACATGAAAGGAAAGCGGGGGAGGGAAAATGCCAGATTTGTTGGCTTATTTCTCAGCAAGTAACACATCGTTGCTCATCGAACAAAAGCCAAGAGAGCTACGTAACGTATGATCTTTCAGTAAAAACAAAACTTCATTTAGCCTTTAGTGTCCCTTCAAACACACTTATGTGGAAGACGTTCTAGCTGAAATTAAGTAAGGAAAATGGACATGGGCAGGTCATGTCATGCGCATGGACAACCCGTTTGACAGAGTAGTGGCTCCCAATAGATTGTAAATGCAAGAGAGGCCTGCCAAGGATTCAATGGAGGGATGCACTACGGAAATTTCACAAAAAATGGATTCGGTCAGCACTTCAGAGATGTGGCTGAAGACTTTTGGGAGAGGGTTTCATCCTGAAGTGACACAACCACACGCATGATAACAGCAGAAGACCCCTCGATTGCCTACTGCTTTAGTTCAATGAGACCTTAGCACACTACTTTTATAGAAGGATGGCAGCATGTAAATCAAAATTATGAGTCGCACCACTACCCACTGCGGTGGCTCAGTGGCTATGGCGTTGCGCTGCTGAGCACAAGGTCACAAGATCGATTCCCGGCCGCGGCGGCCACTTTTCTGATGAAGGCGAAGAGCAAAAACACTCTCGTGCTCCAAGATTTCTGCGCACGTTAAAGGTCCCCAGGTGGTTAAAATTAATCCGGAGCCCTCCACTACGGTGTGCCTCTTAGCCCATGTGTAGCTTTGGCATGTTCAACACCAAAATTTTAATTGAACTGTGCCAGTTAAAGGGTGTAAGAACTAGGAATTGGACACACGAACTTGCTGTTCAATTCCATGAAAATGCCAAGAGTGTGAACAGAAGACAACAGCACTACCTCCATGTAATTACAAATGTAAACTACTTGCAGCACGTGCTTCATTTCAACAGAAGGAAACCTCAGCTTTCTACATTTCAGTCGATGTACAAGCAAAAAACCGGAGCCATTGTTTAGGACAATGTTTTCGACAACAGCAAATGTGCCATCGACAAGCTGCACAACAGAGCTGTTGTTTCTCTTGCCCTGGGCATAGACTCTCTTGGTGATTATGCTACCATTAAAGCAGATACGGTTGAATTCAGTACAACTTCCCGACACAAGCTCCACATTTCTGACAGTACAGTCAGGAGCCATGAACGGGCTGCCCCTGCCCAAGAAATGCACCCCCTCAGAAGTGGAAATGGCCTTTTTGGTTAACGTCTTAGTTAGTGATGCACAGTACTCGAGGGCATTTTGGTTCGTGCTAAGCTCAGCACTGTTCCACAACAGTGTCTATTTGCAGCATCCGGCCTATCTGACTAGCAATGCCATTGGAAGCTTTCACGGCTGCCTTCAGGGTGCCATTACCCGCCTCGAAAGGAAATGCTAAGTGCGCCCACAGTGGACCCCAATGGCGCACGCTTTTGCCGAGATGGAGCAGCTGGTGCATGTTGTACGTCATGCACTCAGGTCCATACAGCACTTCAGCATTGCCATGGAAGTCCAAAAGGAGGCCCTCTGCAACAGCAAGGTCAGTGAATGACACCCTGGGCTCCAGCATAATATGCAGAGCCTCCACCAGACAGGCCCAGTGCTGCAAATACTGCCGATCCAAAATGCCATCCAGTACTGGCAAGCTGTAAAAAAGCAGCCAATTTTCACACTCTTTTGCTTTCCAAAAGCGCTTCTCCTTGGTGGGCCTTGGGGCTCTCCTTACATCTTTTGGTGGTGAAACAGCCATTAACCTGCTATCAATGGCCTGCTGGCTACGCCCGACATAGAACGTCTTTCCGGTTGATTCAAGCCACAACTCTAAAAACTGGCGCACCACTCCCAACAGCACACAATGCATATAGTCCGGAACAAAGCTCCACACTATATGAAATTGTGGCATGTTGATCAGTGGAGAGACGGTAATTACACCATTAAACGGCTTAGGCTTAGCTTGCATGGCTGCCTTCTCCATGTCTTCTACCATCTGCTTCTCGCTCCTCTCAACAGCATTTTGTTCAACGGGGTACTTTACCACCTTACCCCCTAGTGTGTCACCTGGGTGCAAGCACCAGTTACACCCATAATACGCGTTAAACTGTTTCATGCCCTGCATGGGTGCTCTTGCAACTGAGTCTACGGCACAGCAAATGCAAAATCCCCTGAAGAGTTTCTCTTTCCCCTTGTGGTGAAGCAGAAATCCCTCGTCTGCCAGAGAATGCATCGTCTCGACAAGTGGTGCTTGGAAGATTCCCATATGGAGCTTTTCCTTCCCGAACTAGAGACCAGCCAAAACAAGCTTCCTCATTCTTTCGGGTACGGGAAGTTCATTCACGACAAGCTGGATTGGCCAAATAGATGTGCGACTCGATCTGAAAACGGGGGTGCCATCTGTGTTCCACGAAAAGCTTATCCTGTGGCCGGCTTTTCTTGTTGCAGTCACGAAGTCTCGGTACATGCTCCCATCCTTCATGTCGCTCAAAGTGCCATTGAACTCGAGGGGCTCTGTCAAATCCAGAAACTCACAGCCCTTGAGGAGCTTCTGAAGTTGTGAGGGAATATCAAAAAGCACAAAAAAAGGTGCATCGCAAAGTGGAGACGATCCACACACCCTCTTACATTCAGGACACTGCAGTGATACTCCTGGTCCACCCTCACCAACGTAAATCATGCACTCAGGGCAAAAGAAATGAAATGTCATCTGGGTCCCTTGGCAACCTAACAACTTATTAACAAAATATTTAGAACGGGGAAGAACAGGACTATCGAAAAATGAGTTGATCATGTCCACAAGGCTTGCTAGGCCTGTGAATGACAAATTCATCCGCAGAGCGTACTTCAGAACCATGAGTAGGATGTCTCCTTTCAAAACCACCAGCTTCCGAGACAGGACCTCTTTAAAAAGACCAGCAATCTCAGGGTGATGTGTTGTACCACTGCCCGGCTGGTTGGGATCAGGCTCCTGCACAAAGACAACAGTGATGAGGCATTATTTTCAAGGCTATGATGACAAACAACAAACTGTACGACCATGTAAGAAAAAAAAATCCCAAGTGTAAATACCAGTTTATTGGTGTACAGACAGGTGGAAATAGTTGAACGGGGCATACAAAAAGATGGCAGAACTGCTGCTGCCAGAAATGTGGCTATTTATGACGCTATATTGACTGCACCAGCTCCTAGCATTATAAATTAATACTTCCTCCCTTCAACTAAGCTTGTACACCGGAGAGTGATACTCCAGCCAGTGTGCAACTGTAGCTAATTAAGATTTAATATTCACAGCATGGAAGGTTGATTGATTGTGGGGTTTAACGCGCCGACGCAACGAAGGTGATGAGGCATGCCGTAGTGGAGGGCTCATCACCTGGGGATCTTTAACGTGCAACGAAATGTCGAACACACGAGCATTTTTGCTTTTCGCCTCCATCATAAAAGTGGCTACCGCAGCTGGGTTTCGATCCCATGAACTTGTGCTTAGCAGAGCAATGCCGTAGCCACTGAGCCACCATGACGGGTTCACAGCATAGAAGGGCTTACCGAGGTGTCACTTCTCTCATCATCACTGGAGCTGCTGCAGGCACTGCATGAGAAGCTGTAGTCCGAGTACTCGTAATCCCCTTCAAAGTCCTGTGACAAATATAACAACGCACGTGTGTGAAGCCCAAAAACCCTTCAGATATGGCGCAAAAAAAAGGGCATAAAAATTCTCCTACGGCAATACACATTCTACATTGTTTTTTATACAGAACTGATTTTACAAATGAATCTTCTAAAAATAGGTTTATTTTAAGGGCTATTCATGAAGAAGGCTTTTCGAACTTTAAGCATTATTTATACTACTTGAGGTAGCCGCTATAATTTATGCACAGCTGCCTCTCATACGTACACGTCGACCTCAGTACCCCGCTTGCAGAATGGGAAAAAAATTAAAAATCACCCAAACTGAGTACGTACATTCGGTTCTGCATCCGACGTACCACCGGCCACGGTCGGCAAGTCCGCTGATGTAGGCGGCTCGCAGTTGGGTTCGCATGAACTCTCGGCGTCCTACGAACGGCAAGAACCATGACACACCATACCATTTTGCTGCACTTTTTAGTTCAGGTAGTTAAATCATTAAATGCATATAAAGCTTACGCTTGTCTCAATCTCCGCCGCAAGATTGTCTGCTAGGGCACCGTCCGAGCCCACGTTTCGTTGGTCCGAGTCGTCCGAGTCGCATTCGTATTGTTCCTGCGCACATGTATACAAGCGAATTAAGTCATGCAGCAAAAACTACACGGCCATTCACGAATGAAACTGTGAAAGGAAATGAACACGACTTACCACGTCGCTCGCATCCTCACGGTGTTCGCGGCCTGCCACGGCACCATCCGAGCCCACGTTTAGTTGGTCCGTGTCGACCGAGTCGCATTCGTATTGTTCCTGCACATGTATACGTGCGAATTAAGTCAATGTAGCTGAAACTACACGGCCATTCACGAATGAAACTGTGCAAGAAAATAAACAGGACTTACCACGTCGCTCGCATCCTCACGGTGTTCGCGGCCTGCCAGGGCACCGTCCGAGCCCACGTTTAGTTGGTCCGTGTCATCCGAGTCGCATTCGTACTGTTCCTGCACATGTATACGTGCGAATTAAGGCAATGTAGCTGAAACTACACGGCCATTCACGAATGAAACTGTGCAAGAAAATGAACAGGACTTACCACGTCGCTCGCATCCTCACGGTGTTCGCGGCCTGCCAGGGCACCGTCCGAGCCCACGTTTAGTTGGTCCGTGTCGTCCGAGTCGCATTCGTATTGTTCCTGCACATGTATACGTGCGAATTAAGTCAATGTAGCTGAAACTACACGGCCATTCACGAATGAAACTGTGCAAGAAAATGAACAGGACTTACCACGTCGCTCGCATCCTCACGGCGTTCGCGGCGGGCCTGTGAATCAAGAGTCGACCTCGGAATTTTGAATTCCGCGCCAGGGTTGAGGTAATTTTTGTACGTGCCTCGCTTTCTGCGCTTTTTTGGGCTACCCATTTCTGAGCACGAACAGCTTCGCCAACCGAAGGTTTTAATGCCACGCTTGACTCAACTCATAAGCCGAACTTTTTCTTTCCACGTCCGGCTGGGCACAGGGCTGGGCTAGCCTAGCGGTAGCGGCGTGATCCCATGCGTGATCCTGGCGTTGCTTGCGTTGCCTTTCCTTGGAGGCGCTGCTAGTAAGTAGACGCAGTAGACGTGTATTCACTTCAACCCACGAAAAAAGGACGCATATTTAATAAAAGCTACTTATTAAATACTTCTATATATAAATATATAAAGCATTTTTGTTTTGCTTTACACACGTTTAAAACAAATATGTGCTGTACTACCGTCACGCCATTGATGCCTTGTCGGCCTTAACTCATGGTCGGATGCTTGATTGTGAGGCTGTGAGGCCGTCTTTGTCGTTGTGTGCAGCTAGCTTCACGTGCAGAAATGATAACCCACGCGTACGTCCGATATGTGGACGATCGGACGTGTGCCGTAGTCAGTATTACCAGAGTCCTTCAATGCTTTACTGGTCACGAAACTGCTCCGTAACTCAATGGGAGAGCTTCATATGCTGCGTTTGGCCGCCGCGCGGTGGCGCCACCCTCTCACTGAGGTCACTCCTCGGGCTGCGTTGCGCTGGCTCGAACGGCGGAGCCGCGGCGAGTTGTGTTTGTTTTGTGCGGGAAAAAAAAATGTAACGTGCATATCGCGCTCTTGTGATGCGACTTAAGTAGTGCAACGACGATGCCGAACATGTGTTGCGTCCCAGGATGTCGTTCCTTGTACAACGATACCACAGAAAATGTCTCTAGTTCTGTTGACCGAGCGACGGGCAGCTGTGTGAGAAATGGAGAGGCACCATTCCAAGGCAAGCAACGGGAGATTTCTGCTTCGATTATAAGTGTGCGACAGTGTGTGGAAATGCACTGTGTGTGAGAATGGAAAAAGCAATGTACCCTTTTGAGAGCATCGTGGGCCTAGAATTGTTCAAGGCTAACTTAAAGCCGGATTTTTGTCATATCAGTCAGGTTGTAGCGGTGCTTCATTACCTGTTGGCAAACTTGTGTTACCTTGCGCTCACGCTCGCGTGTAAAAAAGCTTTGGGACGTCCTTGTGCTTTTACTTTTCATATTTCCGCGAATTATCCCTTAGGGTTCGTTTTGTTTGTTTTGTAACCGCGCGTGGCCGATTCCGGTTTCTTATCTGGCGTTTCAACCGGAGCGCCCGTTTGCTATTTTTGTCGTACGTCCCGTCGGGCAATATTGTTTGATATGGAAAGGGTGCCACCTTGTCGCTAACTTGATTTTAAATGCAGAGCATTTCTTTAACTCGCACTGTCACCCGTCGTCCCTCGGCGTTGTCCGCTCTCAACAACAAGTGCGGGCGCGCATGCGCGTGCTCCGGCGCTGAAAGAGGCGTTGCAGCAGCCGGTGCTACCTCCTCTCCCTCTACTGAGCGCGCTAAGGCAGCGGCGAAGCGTCAGCGTCGAGCGGCCGATCCCGAGCGTCGAGAACGAGAGGCCGCCGCCTGTCGTCAGCGTCGAGCTGCGGATCCATCGAATCGAGAGCGAGACACGGCTTCGAAACGTCAGCGGCGAGCGGCGGACCCCGCGTTACGAGAACGAGATGCCGCGGTCGGCCTTGTTGACGTAGTCCACGACGTACGCCGCGCACGCGTAGTGGTCGAGGATGATCTGCAGGTCCATGTTGGAGTCGAGAACCCTTCCGATCCACGGGTTGAACGCGTTCACACGCTTTTCGGGGGGGTCCTCGCGTGAAGCACGCACGGACGCGACGCGCCAGCCCGCAGAATCTCCGAGTACTCCTCCCCGGACCGCACGTCGAAGGCGCGCAGGTTGGCAATGCAAACTACCCGTGCTCCAACGCCTCGTGCATTTCGTCGTACTTGGCCTTCAAGCGCCGTCGACGCACCCGTACGACAACAACAACTACAACAACTACCACCGCCAACTACCACAACCTACGCCACGTGACCACCCCCAATGCTCTGCATTTACTCGTGTCCCTCACGCGGGGGCATGCGACGGAGGTTTTTTTGTTTTTTCGACAATGTTCTCGATCCTATTTCCATGGATCTGAAATTAATAACGTTCCAAGAGTAATATGCATAGCAAACGCCGCGCAACTCACTTTATCGACGTTCATCTGTTCACGTCACACTGCGGACTGCTTCTTAGACGTTTGTGTTTCATTTTAGTATTTTGTAGTGCAGGAGATCGCTAGCTCGCTGCGTTCAGAAAAGCTTTGCGTCGTTCTTGGCTACGTGGCAATATTCTGTTTCCTCCGTGTGCTCCACCGCAGCGCGAAAAAATAAATTTTTGTACGCTGGACCACGCTCTTTTGTCTCCCTTCGTAACATTGGAATTTTTTGTTGCGTGTGATAAATACAGTTTCATTGTTCTTTTTTCGCTTCCTGTTTTTGCAAGGATTGCAAAGTGTGGAAGCAGAAAGACACATGGAGTAACATATATCTCTTCGTGTTTTGACACTTCGCGTTTCTGCAGGGTTTTTAGATGTTCTAAGTATGTACCCACTCATCGAAACGACAATACTATTGGGCTATCTCTTTTAGCGTTCTGCGCATTCCAGAGCAATCAACGGCTTCATTAAGCGTAGTCTGAACGACGCGTACTTGGTTTCTTTCAGTTTTTTTTTATTGTATTATCGATAGGCCCGCAGCAGTCCGTGACTACACAGCTACCGTATGTGTGGTATTTACAACTTTGCTTTAAGAATAGAAGCAGTATAGATTTAAATATCCGTAAACACGATGGCACAGCGCTTGTGCCAGAGCACACAGAAGCCGTTGCCGTTCGCGGCCGAAGTCTACGGTAACTTACTTCGAAAAATAAAACCCCATTGAAGGCAGGTGATAAATACGCCGCACGCGCGGCGGCTGGATGACCTTCGTGCGGCGGTGGCGCCTCTAGTGGCGCGCGCGGTCCCTATATGAAGCGAGCGCCGAAGTATCGTGACCAGTAAAGCATTGAAGGACTCTGGTATTACTGACATAAAAGATTTTGCCCCCAAAGATACAGAAGATTTTCCAGTGACTCCGCTCCTGGTGAGCTGGACAGATGAAAACGGCGCGACAGACTTCTACCGTGCAAGAGTGCTGCTTTTAGCAGGTAAGTCTTGCACATAGACCTGCCTGCTGAAGTATAATGACATTATTTCGATGGAAAAGCTGGTGACGTATAAGTTCATGATTCCGTGCCTGCATGCATGCTCGGCTGGCACCCAGTTACGCGCGCAAGTAGCCGACTAGCAGCACGTGCACGTCGCTGTGCATGTTTTACATTATTTATCACGCGAAAAATTCTGCCCCGCCAGCTGTACAGCATATCTTGGCCCCTGCCCATGCTTATGAAAAAAAAAAAATTGCACCGCATCACGGATCAACACTAGGCTGTCTCGCGAACGCTGTGCAGTCGATCGCGCGCTTGTTTAATAGAAATTAAGTCTCTAGGAATTATGCATAAGAATAAAATTTTTTTTTGCGATGTGTTTGTGTTTTTCCCAGATGACCGCCGCGAACGCTAACGTGCAAAATTTACTGGTACCCTCACTTGTAAAACAAATTTATGGGTGTGGCTATTTCGCTTGTTGTCCATCTGCATCGAGTGGAATGGTTCATGATTTGTGTTAATGCTTGTCAATGTATACCGAAACATTTCGGCACCTGCCCCGTTCCAACATCTCTTATCAGACACTTGCTGAAACCTATAATGGTTTGTGTGTATGCACAATTTTCTTTGCTGTACGTAGATTGACCTTATGTGCATGCATTCACTAATACATGCACCTGCATCTGCCACTTTTAGAGTCTGAGGAACACCTAAAAAAAACTGCAAGGAGAAAAGCGCCTCCGCGTAAAAAGAAGTTATGCATATGATGAGGACACAGATGACGAGGATGTTGTGGAGGAGGTAAGTAGCTTTAAAATAGCAATATCATAACTGTTTGACTAACACCTGTGCATTTGCTTTGTAGCCGCCAAAAGGCAAGCGGGAGACCCGGAAGGCGGAAATCTTGAACATCATTAAAAGAAAAAAAAGCGCCCTGGCCAACGATGCGGACGAGCCTGTACGGAAGAAACTACGGGCTGCAGAAGACACTATTGCAGAGCTAGAAAGAAAGCTGGAAAAAAAAGAAGAAGAGATTGCCGAACTTGCAGCATTGAACAAGGGCCTGCAACGGGCTGTGATTGCCAGGTTTGGGAGCCGCAGGAGTGCAGGTATCACCTTTTTTTTTTACTTCAGAAGAAAACGCTGGCCAAGTTTACATGTGGAAGTTGGAATATGTGCTAGTATGATTGCTCATATGGAAAGCCTCTATATGGATAGTTTATATGAGAAATTTCCCCTGAAATTATGTTGTGGCTGACATGGAAATTCATTTTTCTGCATTGGCTAACAGGAAAATTTATTTGTAGCAACTCCTGCATACAGAAAAAATAATTTTTGGTTCTTGCGGGCTTCATTTTCTTTTTATTTCTATTTTATACCCCTGTTACACGGGCACTTTCAATCGCGATTGAAGTGAATTGCGATCTAATTTTCCAGCGCGCTTGACGCATCGGCGCTGCTACTTGGCACGTCTCAATCCTGAGTGAGAAGTTGCTTCAGTTGCTCTCGCGTACGCCAAAGGCCGCCAAAAATGTATTTCGTGGCTGCCGCCTGGTAACTTTACGCAGTCGTAGGTTTGCGTAACTATATAAATCTGATCGCGCATTTACTTGGGTAAAGTTATTTGATACAATTTGTGGCGTTAAAGTTGTCACCTTCTGTGCCATTGCTCAGTGGGGACGAGAGTATCACCAGTTTCCTCTGATCGCGCTCGAGAATCTCAATCGTGCTTTGGGAACAGGGATTGAGTTCGAGCTGGATCGAAATCTATTGCCATTGAAACTGCCGTGTAGCAGCACCCGATCCGGATTGAGCCCGGTCGGATCGACTCAATTGCGATTCAAAGTGCCCGTGTGACAGGGGTATCATTTTTTTTTTCAGATGGAAGGCTAGAAGAGAAAGAGCGCCCCCCTCGGTCCCCCACTGAGCCCTGCCAGCCTGCCAGCGCAGCTACAGGGCCATTTCCACCTGCCCTTGTCCGTCCCTCTACCTCCACCTGCCCTGTCCTCACCCTGCCCTCTCCTCCGCCTGCCCGTCCCTCTACCTCGGCTTGCACATCCCTCCACATGCCTTCCCCTCCCCCTGCCCACCCATCCACCTCAGCCTGCCCTCCATTCAACCCTCCTTCCACCTCCAGCTGCCCTTCCCTCCCTCGGCCTTTGCCTCCCTCTGCCCTTCCGTCACAAGCTCCTCCACAGCCTGCTGTTCTATCAAGGAGCAGTGGGAATGTGCAACATGACCCTGGTGTGCCCATGGAAGACCTGGTGAGTTGGAGATTGAGGGATTAGAATTTCAGAGTTGGTATTGGTTATCGCTAAAATTTTTAATTGCGTGTTGTCATCACAATTTGAGTGGTTTGATTGATTGATGAATTTGGTTTGTGACAGGACTATAGGTTGCTGGTGTGGGAAGAGGCGGATAGGGGAGGGGATGGGCAACCGGTTACTAAATCACACATGCCAGACTGATGGCAACACTGAACTGGGCTAGTGTGACTGGGTGCTGAGGGTGCACAAGTGTGCCCCTACGCACAGCTTCAATATCAGAATGTGGAAAAACACTATTTTATAGCTTAGCAGATCAAGAGTTTGGCAGTGCAGAAAGGGATACTGCATGTTGGCTTTGCAAACTGGAGTGTCAAAATTCGCATAGCTTATACGGGGAGGTGCAGTGGTGTTTCCCTAGGCTCTTATGTGCACTGGCATTCAGGTCACCCTAATATCATCCTTCTGTTTTAGGGCCCTCAATGCTTTGCAGGGTTTAAACTGAGGCTGTACATATGTCCGAAGGCCTGGTGTTTAAATGACCTCCCCACTCCACATAAGTGCTTTTTTTAATTTTTAAAAATTTTTTTTTTTGCAGCACTGCAATATGCAGCATTCTACCAAAGTTTTTCAATTGGTGTGAAAAAAAATTATTAAATTTCACATCTCCCGACCCCCCTTCCCCTTGTTCTAAAAATGTCCACGCTTCGAAAATTTCTCGGGAGCCATGTAAGCCACACAACTAACAAGTTTAGTTCCAGGAAACAAGGTGGAGGGATGGGGAACGAAATGTATGGGGCTCAACTTGCAAAGGGTTGGAGCTGGCAAAAGCATCTTAAGAGGATTTTATGTAATGCTGTAGGTATAGAACAGGTGAAATAAAGATGAGCTTATATTAGTAAAAATTTGGGAAGCACAGTCACCTTTGTGAATCGCGGTTGTCTTGTGTAGTGTCAACCACCATAAATTTTTTCATGATCAGTGTAGCTTGCGAGGCCTTCATTTGAACGCATGCTGTGCACGTGTTGTGTGTGTTCAGCGGCAAGTTTTTTGCATTTGTTTGTGAATTTAACTTGTCTTAATTTTCGTGCAGACTGACATGTTCTTGTGGTTTGTTATACTCCTTTTAGGTTGACATAGGGCAGGGTGTCAAAATTCGGCGGGAAGTGTGGACCCGTATCGAAAGGCAGCCGAAAGACTCCCTCTACGTGAAGGAGCTTCTGGTGGCGATCTGGGAGCCATCAATTTTGTTAAACCGGTCTCTTTTTGGTAAGGGGCTGTTTGTGGTGTTCATTTTGTCACCTTGATCTGAACATTATCACTTCACTTTTTTAGGCAAACACAGCCCTCGCTTCCCAGGTCGCCCCAGGAAAGACGCACTCACTCCAAAAAAGGTGGAAGTGTTGCGCGGTAAGTGCACTGACAAGAATTATAACTTCTCTGACAGCTTGTGAAATGCTACACTGCTTGCTCCCGATAGTATAGTCATCCCGCATGGTACAAGCTTCATTTGTAGCCAGGCCTTCATCCAGCAGTAAACCTAAATAGGCAGATTATGGTGATTTTCACAGGGCCTAAGTTTCTCAGAAAAAGCCGGTTTCCTCTTTCTTGCACAGGTTACCAAATGTTTGAGGTTTAACTTTGTAGGACCATTGAACTTAACTTTGCTATAATTTTCAATGCTTGCAGCTATTACACTTCATAAAGCTTTTGTTAAAGGTCAGCTAAACGAACATTTTGCCTTTTTTTTACGTGCAGTAGATACCACTACGTCAACTGGCATATGAGTGGTAGGCCTGTGAGATGACTTAATTGGTGCAAATTAAAATAGTTTAAAATAGCTCCAAAGTTTTTAAAAATAAAAGTATGAAAATTAAATAACCTCAAAGACCGGACCAACCTCGGTATTCTGCAGGAAAGATAACCCTCTTAGTGACTTCTCCTAAACTAAAGTGTGCCAAAAATGTGAAAGGCAGAGAGGATATGGGAAAAAAGAAAGTCCTAAAGAGAGGAAAGCGTAAACTGCTGTCAGCCTTTAACGAGCGTTGCTGTTGGATCGGTTTTTATAAAAAAAGAAAGTCACTTAACGGTATTTCGTGTTACAGTGATCGTGTAAAAACGTGACAGTGTTACAGTTGCAAGTTGCAGAAAAGAGTAACTAGTGACCGATAACGCATTACTATTAATTGGTTGCCACCGCAGTGGCTCAGTGGCTATGGCATTGCAGTACTGAGCAGCCGCGGCGGCCGCTTTTCTGATGGAGGCAGAAAGCAAAAACGCCTGTGTGTTCGAGTTTTAGGTGCGCGTTAAAGATCCCCAGGCGGTCGAAATTAATCAGGAGCCCTCCACTACGGCGCGCCTCATCGCCTGCATTGCTGCAGCGCGTTCAACCCCACAAAGGATGAAGTGCCCAAGACTGCTTCTAAGTCGCTTCAGTCTTGCCATTATGGCCACTGTTCTCAGTTTCAGCTTCAAAATTGATGATATTTGTGGGCGGCTTGTGGTATGCGTGCACATAATTCAGCTTTCATATTTTGTATCTTTGAGTTTTTTTAGGCACAGTATAGATGAAAATAGTTTCAGAGGTCAAAGTTTTTCTGCAGTTGACTGTCAATTCTAATTTACAGCCAAACAAGAGACTTGTGTCTGTTTGGGTGAACTTTTGTGCGCAAATGAATATGCATTGCAAGTTGCAACAAAAGGTATATGCTATACTCAAATTTTACAACCATACTAGCAGTGTGCACTGTGAAATGCTGCATTACTGCAGTCACATTTTGCGAAGAATATGTTTAAAAGGAAACATCCTTGTTTGCTATCTAATTGTGACTTACTTTATCTCTGTAAAATGCAGACTGCTATATGGAGCGCCTCAAGAGAAAGGGAACTCTCCCGGGGAGTGAGTTGTTCGACCTGGCGGTGAAAAACGTCAACAAATACATCATTGAGAAGCTTGCCGACAACGAGAAGATGGCAAAAAGGTATGCTGAATGGGCTATCGAGATTAATTTTGTGGGAAAATTCATGATGAGCACAAAAGAGAGACCACAATGAAAAGTGGGACATTGCTAGTTTTTATGGAACCTTCACAAGCTTTGTGGACTGCCATTTCTCTTGAGCTGTATTTTTAAAGAGACACTAAAGGGTAAAAACAAGTTGACTTGCATCAATAGATTACAGTGCTGAGAATCTAAACACGCCATTCTCGCAACCGGCAGGTGTTGAATAAGGCAGAAAATGCCAGAAACAGGAAAACAGGCGACAATGCCCCAACATTTTCGGGTACTATGGCTTGTGATGTCACATAAGTTGAGAACGGCAAGAGCTCATTGGAGAAGCATCTGTAAATGTGCTTTTCTTCGAATAAACTGTTCTGAAGTTGTTGAGCTCGTGAAATAAGCTCCCTTCAAAACCTTAAATGAGCTCAACGTATCTAAAAAATGCATACTACAGCTTTTATATGCTGCTCTTTGTTACGCAACAACTACATCACAAAAAAATGAAAGGGAAGCGGGGGAGGGAAAATGCCAGATTTGTTTGCTTATTTCTCAGTGACTAATGCATTGTTGCTCGTCAAACAAAAGCCAAGAGAGCTGCGAAACGTCTGAGCTTTCAGTAAAAACAAAGATTTATTCATCCTTTACTGTCTCTTTAGGGAGGCCCTGTGGAAAATTTTTGTCAAAGTAGGAAAGTCGCGCCACATCTGTAGAAAACATCGCGATTGACTGCAATACAATTTTTATGTATGGCAAGTGCCAACAGTCAAGAAATGAGAAATGGTTTGGCACAGTGAGCATTTAAATGCACTTTGGGTAGCCTGTTTACCCCTTGCTTAGCATACCTAGCAATAATCTCTAAAGCAGCAGGAAACGGTTTTTGCTGGTTGTTTGACAACTTCTAACAAACTTTTTTTGACTATTCTTACATCGCACAGGGAAGCTGGCAGCAAGGGAGCACTGCCACTTGACCATGAAGATGGTGACGGGACAGGAATGCCGACTCATTGCGAGAATGATTAGGCCGGGCAATTGGCTTATTCATCGGAGGATTACTAGTCTAGGAAATAAAATGTTCATTGTGCAGTAAGTTTGCTGTCATTTTTCAGGGTTCAACGAAAAAGGCACTGCCCACGCACAGACCTAGCCAAAGGGTTGGAATGCTACATTTGGTTGGCAGCCAAGTGGAGGTAACAAAGGGCTATATTTGAAGCCATGAAAAGGAAGGACCCATTGGGGGCCCATTGGGTGACCCATTAGGGGACCCATTGGGTGACCCATTGGGATCCAATAGGTCGGCCAATGGGTCGGCCAATTGGTTGGCCAATGGTTTTTTTCGGCTGGGCCCTAATTTAAGGAAGCGGGTGACAGACACTTCGCGTAGGAAGCGCGTTCTAAAAGTATTTTCGTGTTAATTTCCTTCGTTTGAAGTTAATTATCAGTGCGTCAAGCGCAGTTCGACCTAATGGTGACTGTATAACCGTATCAACTGTGGTAGATTATCCGCAAACACCATGAGCGTGGTGGTGTATTACGCATGCGACCGAAGCGTAACGGCTTGTTTCCCCGATCAACAATGTGGACTACGACGATCGCCGAGTGAAGTTTCTAGATTTCCCTTGTTTGCAAGAAATGTATAAATCAGGAAATGGTTAAGCGTTAACTGCTCGCAGTAGCACACGCACCCGCCGTGCCTGCCCGCACAGCCGACGGTGCGGCTCGAACCGACGCAGGTCGCGGCAGCAACTTGTCGCCGCTTTTTAAAATCACACAAGTCGTGGAAAAGAAGTTCCAGATTGGTGAAAGTGGATGTTAGTGTGATGACAAATCTTGATAGGTAGGGTCATCAGCTGTGGTTTCCAAAGCGATGCTCAAATATCTGCCGCGATTTACGCCGACCGGCCGCGGAGGTCAGTCCCGGCAGCGCCGGCCCGTTCACGCACGGTGCGGCGAGCGGCCGAGAGGCCGTGCAGGTATCTTGATTGTCGATCGCGTCAACGGAAATCACCGCGCTTACAGAGTTCCCAGCGCGGTGAAACGTTATGTTAGTTAGGGACTGTCACTCGCAACTCTAACGGCGGTGAAATATCTGCTGCGAAGCCAAGCCTAAAGTTCCCAACATCCGATTACGTGCATCCGAAGCCGGCTGCGAGCTGTTGGCGAAGGCCCTCCCGTAGCGCACGCGCGTGTTGCGTTTGGGTTCCTCTAACTTCTTGGGGGCCCCCAACGCTCGGTTCTCCTATTCTAAATATCCCCATTACCCGAAATCATTAACGACGTGTTTCGCCTCGTACGCAGCCTCGCCTTCTGTGAGCAGTCGTGAGTTTCGAAATTGATGCTTGAGAAATGCCGGCTTACTGTAAACATACAAAACACGCTGAAATTATAAATTACCACGCCGAGCACCTAATGAAAACTAAATATAACCTTGTCCGAACCCGCTCGAAGGCGTTAAGAACTCGCGTTCATACCGTTCATACATTGCGGACAAGTCGCGAAAAGTAAACATCAGCCGTACAGAGTACAGACTACGGCAGTTATCGTTAATCAGATCCGGGCATGACTATAAAAACATCGTAGGGCAAATAGGCACTGATTAAGCCAAACTGCAGACCATAACAATACTTTTAAGCATGTGCGGCGAAGCAATCTGATCACCGTTCTCGCGTCATTCATTTACCAGGCAATACGAGCAGTTTGCGCGGTGAGATCATAAGTGAGCGACGCGTTTCCGTCGCTGTTACAAGGTGTTTGGTTGCACACACATGTCCCGTCAGAAGTATTTCATAATGAATTTACAGCGTACTTTTCTCGGCATCAGTTGCATCGTCTTTGGCGTTAGCTGGCTGCGTATGTATGAGCTGTGGGTCGACGCGATGGTAGCAACTACCTAAACGCAGCGATGCCGCCGGGAACAAGCGAGTCGCTGATTGCTTGCCCGAATTATTTGGTTTACAGACAACTTTTTTTGTAATTTGCATCAAGTCCACAAGGAGCGGGCGAAACGGTGGCCACAACAAAAAAACACGCTTCCGCATACGCACGGGAAATGTGTTGTAGCAGACGACAACACGATTCGGCGTCCTACAAGTGACGTCACTCGTAGGTGGCGCCACGGTATGTCCTCGAGGCCAATGGTCTATAGTTTCCCGATCACTGCCGCAGCATGCACACGTTTCATCCTGCTGCCTGTAGCTACCCACGTATGCCCGGGTTCTCAGGCACCCTGCCCGTGCCTCGAAGAGCAACGCACTGCCTCTCGTATTGCCATAGAGTCCCTCCTTCTTAATTTCCCGTTTCTCTGCCCTATACACCATTTTCCATAAGCAGCCTGGAAAGGAGGAAAATACTCTCAAACCAGTTCTCTCGGCGGCCGACCAGCGTTGCCTGTGCGCGCCGCTGCGTAGTTCAGGAGTATTTCGCACCATGTGCTTAATTTTTGCGGAACTTTCAACTGTTTTAACCAATGCTGCGATGCCGTTCAAGGCGCAAACGTCGCTTGGTCAGCACTGCGCGGTGGTGGGTTATTGAACAACCAGAGAAAGCGAGAAACAGTCGCTGACAACACGCATGTGCACGACACTGCCTGAAGAAAATGCAGTGCCGTTGCGGCGTGTTTTTGCGGCATCGCTTCCCAACGCACACCGAGTTGAGATATCGGTGGATTCCGTTGATAAATCGCAACGACTTTGTACCAACGACCAACTCAAGGGTTTGTTGGGTGCACTTGGACGGCAAGCAGACGGAGCAAAATCCATTTATCACACGCAAAGCTGCGACAGGGAACGGAACCCCCTGAAATGTTAGAAGCAAATTTATCCTTTACAATACAGCATTGATTGGTTGGTTGATTGATTGATTCATTCATTATGGTGTTTAACGCCCCGACTCTTCATGGGTGATGAGGCGCACCGTAGTGGAGGGCTGCGGGTTAATTTTGACCGCGTGGGGATCTTTCACGCGCGCCGATACAATACAACACTACAATAACTTCTGGTTCCTTGTAGTAAATTTAAAATACCATATATTGTTTGGTCATTACAGCCGATTGGCATTAAAAAAAAATCCCCTTTTCATCTAATCTAACCTTTAAAATCACGGCGTTTTTTGTTTTGTTTTTTTCAGGCCAACGCATTACACTGCCAAACAATATGAAAGGATAACTTTCTCCATCGCACACTGCTGGTCGATAGCAGGATAAGCAGGCAGCCAAATGTGGAAACGCAGCTCGAGATACGCGTGAACGCTACATTTGGAAAATAGCTCAACCTGTTCACAACGCGGTCAAAGGAAAAGCTTCTAATCCTTTTGCGTTGCCACGGAAATCTAAAGTATTACAATTACAAAACAGTTACTGCTGGTAGCGTAAAGCATTTGTGGTGCAAGCAGCGGTTTCACAAAGGTGGGCTCCGAGCGACAGGCCACATATATGCGCTGCGCAGAGTTAGGTCAATCATGATCACGACCACGGAGCAAGATATCACGACCATGATTTTATCACGACCATGAATATTAACTCGCCCGAACGTCAACCTTTTGCTCAACCTTCGAATAGTAATTTGACTGGTTGTGCGGTCGTGTTATTTTTCCGCCCGGGTAATTTCGTTTCGTCAGTAACCGTCATAAGTCGAGTTAAGAAAGATTGTATTGCATTGCAATGTCAACAGCGTAGCAATCGCCTCGTCGAAAGTCGATCGCGAGCACGGATCACCGTGACCCACATATTTATTTATTTATTTATTTACAATACTTTCAGGGCCAAGTGGCACTACAGAAAGGAGTGGGGGGGGGGGGGGATACAGAACTATGACATCCAGCAATGGTAGTACATTGCCGAGAGTACATAGTATTATTACACACTAACAAATGAGGTTTTGTAGGGCAGTCTTGAATTGGGAATGTTCTGAGATGGCAGCAGTGGAGGCGGGAAGATGGTTCCAGTCAACGCTGGTTCTTGGAATGAAAGAATCATTATAAAGGTTAGTGCGACAAGAAGGAACACCAACTTTGTTTACATGGTCTATGCGGGATGAAATATATGTAGGCGGAAGCATAAGCTGTTCTTTCAGGGGAACGATATGGAAAAATATTTTTTGGAAAAGGCAAAGACGATGATATTTGCGACGTGCCGACAAGTCAGGCAGACCAAGAACAGATTTCATTGAGGTGACACTGGCATTACGGCTATAGTTTGATAAAATGAAACGAGTCGCACGATTGTGAATGGCTTCAATGGATTGGGTGAGCGTGATTTTGCCGGGATCCCAGATTGCGCAGGCGTACTCTAATTTTGGACGAACGAGTGACTTATAAAGTGTTAATTTAACATCTGACGGCACGAAGTAGAAGTTCCGGCGCAAGTACCCGAGCATGCGGTTGGCATTGTTAGTTATGTATTCTACATGCATATTCCAAGTAAGATCTTTCGTGATATGAAGCCCGAGATACCTGTAAGAGTCAACGGAAGAAAGGGGAATATTGTTCAAATGATAAGCATGCGGGTTGTTATGCAGCCTAGATATTCGCATGGTTTTGCATTTAGTGATATTGAGTTTCATAAGCCATTTGTCACACCAATTAGAAATGCTGTTAAGATCATCCTGGAGTTCATGCAAATCATTGGGGCAGTTAATTTTGTGGTATAAGACACAGTCATCGGCAAACAGTTTAATGGATGAGTGAGTGACGCAGCTGGGAAGGTCGTTAACATAAACGAGAAAGAGAAGTGGCCCCAGGACTGACCCTTGCGGCACACCGGAAGAGACAGGAGATGATGCGGATGAAAAACCATTAGCAATGACGTATTGCGTGCGGTTAGAAAGGAAACTTTTGATCCAAAAAAGTACATTGTCATCTATGTTAAGCTTGCTGAGTTTGAGAATAAGTAAATCATGCGAAACAGAATCGAACGCCTTGGCGAAGTCGAGGAAAACACAGTCAGTATCACAACCCTTGTCTACATTAATGAACAGATCGTTAGTGAAAGAAAGCAACTGCGTTTCACACGATAGATATTTTCTGAAGCCATGTTGGCAATTACTAAAAAATGAATTAGACTCTAAGTACCTGACAAGATGGAAACACAAAATATGCTCAAACATTTTACAGGGAATACTCGTTAAAGATATAGGACGGTAGTTGCCAGGAAAATGTGAATCACCAGACTTGTGAACAGGAACCACCTTCCCTTTCATCCAATCAGCAGGAAGGGCACTTTGCTGTAAAGATTGCGCAAAAATTTTAGACAAAATGATGCCGAGCACAGTTGTGTACATTTGAGCATTTTTGAATTAATCGAGTCGGGGCCAGAAGAAGAAATTTTTAGATCCGTAATTAGTTTGCGAACACCAGGCCAGTCTATAGTTATTGAATCCATACACTCAAAAGTTTCGCTCTGCACAACAGGAATACAAGTGGGAGAATCATGGTTGAAAGCTGCAGAAAACGCGTTATTAAGGACAGTGCAGCATTCATCAACTGGAACCGGGAGATCATCAGTGGAAGTGAGCTGGATCAAACTTGTTTTAGTACCACTTACTATGTTCCAAAATTTTCGTGGGTTAGTTTGTAAGAGCATAGGTAGTGTGTTGCTAAAGAATTTTTGCTTTGCACTGCGCACTGCCTTTGTGTATTCTGCGTTAGTTTGCTGATAGTCCATCCATCGGGCTGCATTATTCGCATGTTTTGCTTTACGAAACAAACGCTTCTTTTTGTTGCGTAAACGGCCTAAATGGTTGGAAAACCATGGAGAACGTGGGTTTGAGCGAATTTTTTTCTTAGGTACGTGTTTACCGATCAATGATAACACTTTATTTCTGTAAAGGGACCAATTCTCATTGACCGAGCGTTCTTCAAAGTTTTCCAAAAATTCCTCCGTGAATTGTTCCAATTCGGTCGTGATTAGTTCAATGTTCGCTCTAGAGTAATCCTGAAATATTTTAACTGTTTTCTTTGACGGTACCTGTGCCTTAAGCGTGAAGTGTAGTACTAAATGGTCGCTTATTTTACTAAGGTAAGTAAGAGGAGAGATCAAGTCGGGAGTAGAAGTCAGAATTAAATCCAAAGTGTTAGAACTACTGGCAGAAATACGAGTGGGTTTGTGGACGATCTGTGCGAGATTAAAGTCGTGGCATAGGTTTATAAAATTCGAACACTCAGAAGAGGTATGTTTAAGCGTGATCGAGTCACTGTTCCACACAATGTCTGGGAAGTTGAAGTCGCCCAATAAAAACAACGGAGCGTTGGGATATCGAACAATTAGCTGGTTAAGGGCATCGTGTAGATCACTGCAAAAGGAAGGTGAGGTTGTAGGTGGTCTATAACAAGCGCAAAAAATAAAGTCCCGGTTAGAAATAGTCACGCGCACACAGACAAGTTCTAATGCTGTACAGACAAGGACGGCAGAAGAAACTAGGGTGTCACTGACAGCAATCAGTACACCACCACCAGACCGAACATCACGGTCAAAACGATAAAATGTGTACGTTTTTTCACATTCCAGTATTTCATTGTTCTTTATTTTTGCCGAAAGCCAAGTTTCCGTTAAGACTAAGATATCGGCGTTACAGGAATCAACAGCAGAGGAGAGTTCAGTTCGTTTGCCGATTACACTTCTTATGTTAGTGAAAAGTATCGACACGTTTTGCGACTGCCTGATGATGGGTTGCTACAATGCACCATGACTATCCGAGCTTGTTGAGGAGTCGCTAGCTTGCGCATGCGTGTCTCGGGGGGAATCAACTTCACAGACAGTGTCGGTAGCCGAGCAGTAAACATAGGTTTTTTTATCTTTGGACATAACAAGTTTGTTGAACCGCAACGTGAAAGCTTGACCACTCGCTTTTCCAAATTCGATTAGTTTCTTCCGAGTAAGCCTTGTGGATCTACAAAAGTCTTCACTGAGCGATACATTGGTTCCTTTTAACATCGCTTTCTTTGACAATATTTTGTCTTTTGTCTTAAAGCATGCAAATTTGACAATAATGGGGCGGTTTTTCTTTGGAACAAAAGTCCCTAGCCTATGAGCTCTAGCGATCGTGCTTTCCAAGATTTGCAACTTGAGCTGCTCCGATAGAAGGTCGCGGACTAGTAATTCTGATTGCTGCCACGTTTCAGACGCATCATCGCTGATTCCGTAAAATATCAGGTTATCGCGTCTTGAGCGGTCTTCTAGTTCATCTATTTGGGATTGCAGTACAGCGCTTTCGCTTCGTACTGCATCAGCGACTAAACGAGGGAGCTCAGCTGGGGGTGGCATGCCTTCCAGGGATTCAATGACAGATTCAACTGCTTCCAACCGTGTGGACAAGTCTGATACCGTTCGCGTAAGCATTTCCTGGTTTTGCTTAAGCTCAGCGAAAGCGTTCATGACTTCACTGTGGCGACCATCGAGCTTAGCAGACATTGCAGCAATTGCAGCAAGTACACTTACATCTGCACCGCTCGAATCGAGGTCGGGATCAAGGCGAGGAGGCCCGGGGTTTAACTCGACGTCGCCGCATAGCAGCAGTTGTTTGCAAACATGAGCACAGTCAGCAATCGTTTCACAGAGCACACTTGGGCACGGGAAGAGCAGCAAACAAAGGTTGCTCGAGCGCTTTGAATAAAGGGACGGCGGTTCACCAACCTGCACGAGAAGGAAGAGCGTGTTGAGCGGCGTCCGCATGGTTGCCGCTCTCCCGTGCCCACTAAACGTTGACAGGCGAAGCGTGTCGTTTATATCCTGGTATGGTGCTGACGCTGATGACAGGGTTGCCTCGCCCAGGGCAGCAGCTGAGGTGGCGCTGTAGCTGTGCTGGCGGAAACCGCACGGGTCGATAGTCGGTGCTGATAGGCTGATAGCCGATGAGCAGATGCTGGAACTGGATGCGCAGGCGCCAGGGGAGGCGATGGCATCCACGGGCCAAGCATGCTGAGCTGCACGAGAAGGAAGAGCGTGTTGAGCGGCGTCCGCATGGTTGCCGCTCTCCCGTGCCCATGCTGTGCGCGCTCCGCATTCGACGTCCGCGCTTCCGTAAACATGACTAATCGGTGAACATAACATGCACGGTGGCATTAAAAACACGTATTTACTCCCCGATATCGATTTCTATGTCAGTCGGTGCCATACCGGTACGTTTGCATCGCGGAACTGCGGAGCACCACCGGCACCACCACCACACTGCTACTGCTGCTCGCAACAGCCGGGGTTGGAATTTCCCGCTCTGGCAGCAAATTAGGACCTAAAATCCGTCCGCAGATGATGAAAACAAAACAGAACACACCCACACAAGCACTGCAACCGCTAACTTAACGCCAAACCACTACGGTTCACTCGGTAATGCACGGATACCGAGCAGACGCACGCAAAGAACGGCGCACTTAACAGCCCAGCGCGGAGGTTTCGGCGGTCGCTTCATAGACGGCGCTAGCGTCTGGTCAGGAAAAGCAAATGGCGGCGCCCACCTCTAGCAAGGAAAATGGTGTATAAGTCTCCAGGGTTTTTTTCGCTTCCATTCTCTGTGCCCACTTCGTCGTCTCTGCTGCCTTTACCTGCTTTTTAACTGTTGTGTAAACCCCGCTTTCCCCTACCGACTTTCCGTACCGCTTGGTCAGCTGTCTGGTCCTCCGTCTCCACCGCGTGTCCACGCTCCTCAAATACAGGTACTTAAACACCCTCGCGGCCCATTTTTCGTCCTCCATGTCACGAAGTCGCTCCTCAAACTTTATCTTGCTCTGCGCCTCCCTCGCCTCGAAAGACGACCAGCCCATATCCCCTTGTACCGCTTCATTTGTAGTTTTACTGTGGGCCCCCCCTAGGGCCAATCTGCCTACCGCCCTCTGATTTACTTCCAGGCCCGCTTGGGTCTCTGGCTTCATGCACAGAACCGAATTAGCGAAAGTTAATCCTGGTACCATGACCCCTTTCCAGACTCCCCTTACCACCTCGTATTTGCTGTATCCCCAGAGGGCTCTATGCGGTTCCCAGACAGTTTATCGAACGCCGTTTTATCGAACGCCGTTTTATCGAAAAAATGCCCGTTTTATCGAACGCCGTTTTATCGAATGCCGTTTTATCGACCCACCTACGTCCGTTTTATCGAAAGTGCGGTTTTGCGGCTTGCATTGTAATTTTCGGGGTTTATTTTGTTTAACTGGCCATCGCATTAACCTAACCTGCAGTAACCTTCCTCCTACATTGTCTCTGCCGTGCATTACATAAAAAACCTATCTATATATGTTGACGCGCCTTTACAGTGCTTTCGATAACCTTTGTTTTATTAAATTATTTTTATTTTTTGAGTCTTTATTGATTTCACTCAAGCATGTATGACCCCCTTGTTTATATTACAGAATTTGCCCCTATAGTACCAACCCGAACCCCGTGCGCAATATTCCTTAGATGTGTATCGGCGTGTTTAGGTTAGTGTTGAAAAATATATCCCTTGCGCCATGGTTCATCATTACGTGATCCAGAGTCTTGTACCCCACAATTGTTCTAGTCACGTGGTTTACCCGCGACTCCTACTCGGACCTTGGGGTCACACTGCTTGCATCTGGAGAAATGTTGGGCCAAGAACTTCTGAAAGATTAGTGCTATGTGACTGGAACAGGGGGGTTCCGACAGTGATAGTGAGACCCCAACAGAGGTGGTGGAGTCTAGGAGAATCGTCACAAGGGAACCTGTCACAGCCAACTCGTCATAGGTGAACTCGTCAAGTAGGACAAGTCGTCAGAGGTCATCTCGCACTAGGGAAACTCGTAAGCTAGTACAGCTGGACAATTGCCCATCCCACCACAATTTACGTTTTTTGTTAATCATGCTCAAATAAAAAAAATACAGGATTTCGTATAATTTTCTACTTTTGTGTCAACACTCTTAGCCCCTCTTTTGATTCACCAACCTTACGTTTTCGTGGTGGCCTTGGAGGAACACGCCCGACCAGGCAGCGCATTTTGTTGGTTTTTTGTGTGCCTTGTTCAGGTATAATCGCACGGGCCATAGTATTGCTCGTTCTCATTTTTTTTATTTTTCCATTTTTATTTAGAGGTAATCGGGTCACGACGCTGTATTTTGAGTAGACCTTCATGATTTCTCCATTTTCGGTGTTTACTATTTTGATCTTACTGTTTTTATGCCTTATGATAAAAAGGCAAGAGCATGCACCCCAGCAGACATGCTGGGGTGCAACCAGAGGGAGATGAAAACGAACCAACCTGCAGTACGGTGACAATTTTGTACCTAACGTTTTTCTCGTTAGTTCATGCAAGGCAACGAGAACAGTAGTACAAGGCTTGGTAACCTCTTAGCAACTGAACTCAGATCCCATTAAGAATTAGGAATGCAGAAATCGGGAGAGTCTTTTGCTAGCGTTCCAGTTAGGTTTTTGACATTGGACCCTCAAGCGCCAAGAAGTGCTTTACTTATGTACAACATACGCGGCGAAATAATTAGATTATGTGTCGACACAAAAGCGGTTTATACAAAAAGGTACGAAGCATATCGAGGCATTTTAATCAATACGCCACAATGCCGTGATATGCTTCGGATCAGAGGGGATAGAGACACAAGGAGATTCGTTATGGCAGTACCAGTTGCGCAATGAACACAGCAAAAAATTCTGGTGACATATTTCGCGCATCACAAAAACAAACAAAAAAACACGCAGGAAATAAAAGTCAACTAGAAGACAGACTATAAATGTTTTTAAATAGGCCTGCTGTGGAGACAAGATTTGCAAATTACATAGCGAGGAGGAAATTAAAAAAACGTACCGCAAATTCTGTTACTAGAAAAGGCCGAGAAAAACACTTTCGATAAAACGGCTTCGATAAAACGTCCGTCGATAAAACGGCGTTCGATAAAACGGCGTTCGATAAAACGACTTCGATAAAACGGCGTTCGATAAAAGGGCGTTCGATAAACTGTCCGGATCCTCTCTGTGCTTCATTATAGCCGCGTTCCGTCTTCCTTTCGTCGTAAGGTGAGCCTCATGCGCCTGCGTGTAATCTTCGCTGTTGTTCAGCCATACTCCTAAATATTTATACTCTTTCACCAATGGTATTTCTACTTGCTGCACTCATGCTGTTTTGTGCTCCTCACCGTCATTAAAGACCATGATCCCCGATTTTCCTCTGCTAAAGGATAGCCCTAGGTGCGGCGCTTCTTCACCGCATATATCCATCAAGCCCTGCATACTTATCCGGTTGTCCGCCATCAACAATATGTCGTCTGCATACATTACTCCCGGAACCCGTTGTTCACTACCGACCATCTACCGAGCCGACTCCTTACTAAACTGCGTACGGAGTCAACGACATGGTTGCCAGATAGCGCAAACCGTATTTTCTTTTTTTTTTTTAGAAGGCGCGCGGGAGAGCTCAACAAAACCACGTGACTACGAAGACTCCGTGTACAGTGTACTACTCCGTGTCCGACGTTGGGTGTGTTTGTGTTTTGTTTTTTTGTTTTTGTTTCCGCCGTTTCGGGCAGTTTACAACGGCGGTCGACGGTATGGCTGCGTTCGCGCGGCTGGCCTGCGCGCTGGGAAGCTAGCTAACACTTACTACATGTGGAAGTAGTCAACCGTACCTATTCTTGCTTCTCCGCGCTTTTGCTCGCCCGCAGGTGTACGCGCTCACATACGGTATCGGTTATGTTTCTCACACCCATCCTCATCCTGTTCCGAGCTAAGCGCTCCGATCGGTTCTTCACGTGCGCGCACGCGAATGGACGCTCCCACATGTGGTGATTGTTTACGTTCTGGAAAGCAAACTCTCACAATAAAATGAAGACAAAAATATTTGTTGCTCTTGTGGGGTCCTTCCTTCCGTACCGAAGCGCAGAACGCGCGCTTTCTTTGGCATTATACCATTCCAAACTTCCCCTTTCTGCTTTGCCGGATTCTGCGTGTAGTGCGACTCAACGACGCGGCCGGGTCAGACATGCCGCGGCGGCTGTACCTGGTCTCACGCGTACGTACGTCCCATCACCAGCAATATGTCGATTCAGTTATAGGTGCGAAGTTTGGAACCTACGCGCAGTTTGATCAAGCGTTTAGGGAGTTTCAAGTGGTGAATAATTCCCTTTCCGTCACGAAGGCAAGCAAAACCGTTGGAGTTGTCAACGCACGATCCTCTCCGCCTACTTGACCAAGCTTGATGGCAAACTACGCAAATGTGGTTTATGTGTGCAACAGGGGTTTCCCCAGGCATCGAATCAAGGGGGGGTGTCTCAATGGCTCTGGGGGAGGGGGGGGGGTGCATAAACTAGAAAAGCTGTTTTTTATCCCACTAGTTAAATAATAGACGTCTGTTAACCAAACGGTCATCCCCATGACGTACGTTTTCATTTTCTATATATATATATATATATATATATATATATATATATATATATATATATATATATATATATATATATATATATATATACAGAAACATAGGTCGGCAGTCTACAACGCCAAAGGAGGCATAGGGGTGTAGGGGTGTGGTTATGCTCTATTTTTTACTATGGTTAATGAAGTTAAGATTTTTTTTTAATATAAGGAAGAAAGAAAGAAAGAAAAACACGCGCACAGAGTGGGGACCGAACCCACGCCTTTCGATTAGATCTCGAATGCCTTACCAATTCGGCTATCTGGGCGACTGTGTTCTCCTTCACTTTCTGGGCTATTTATATTTACTAGAAGTATATCTGACGCTTGAGGGTGGTAGCCAGCGCCGCCCTGACTACACGGGGAGAAGGGGACCTTCTTTTTAACCCCCGGGGCGTGACTCAAACGTCTACAGCCTGTCATGAGCGGGTAACTGGCGGGAAGATCTCTTATGCTACCTAGGCATCAAGGCTGCCAGAACCGAGACCCTCGCTAGGCTTTCGCAGATTAATATAGTAAGTAAATGAGGGGCTCGTTGAGGAAATACAGAAACATAGGTCGGCAGTCTACAACGCCAAAGGAGGCATAGGGGTGTGGTTAGGCTCTATTTTTTACTACGGTTAATGAAGTTAAGATTTTTTTTAATATAAGGAAGAAAGAAAGAAAGAAAAATTCCCCCGCATTTCCCCGAGGGGGAGAATGTGAAAGTGCGAATGCACGGTTGTCGGCCCGCTTGCGGCGCTTGCGCTCGGCCCCCGCAGCCCACCGCCTCGCCGCCTTCTCTTCCATCTCTTCCATCGGGTTTGTAGTATCACGTGTACACCACGCAGTTATCAAGCCGCTATAACGCCGCTGAGTCGCCAACGCACGCCGCTGATGACGTAGTTTGAATGCGTTAAAGATATAAGGCGCGTTACTCACACTGATGTCAGCGTGGCGTCCGTGGCTTAGTCGGTAGAGCGTCGCGCTGCGGCCGCAAAGTCCTCGGATCGAAACCTGGCGCCGGATGCTGTTTCTTTTTTAAATATAGAGGAGCACTGCGGACGCCGCCGCCGCCGCCGGCGGTGGATGGTTTGGGGTCGCTTATAAAGTGCATTCGCACTTAAAACACGCGCCCAGAGTGGGGACCGAACCCACGCCTTTCGATTAGATCTCGAATGCCTTACCAATTCGGCTATCTGGGCGACTCAGGTCGCCCAGGTCGCCCAGCACCGCCTCTCAGGTATATATATATATATATATATATATATATATATATATATATATATATATATACATATATATATATATATATATATATATATATATATATATATATATATATATATATATATATATACCTGAGAGGCGGTGCTTTCTATTCAATCTAGGAAAAAAACAAATTTAGAGAAATTCATTTTTTACCATGAAAGGTCCGTATTCAGTTTTTTTTTTAATTTCTCGCCATTTTTCAACGTATAAGGACATTTTCGAACTTGTTACCAGGGCCAGTGACGAAATTTGAGTTCTTGAAACAATGTTTAGGTAGTACACGAATTATGCAGCACTTATACATCAGTCACCGATTGTACGGTCCCCATTTATTAAAACGCCAGGATTAGCTTCCGTAGCGCTTCGCCTCGCCAAATTGCCCATTTTAAATGTACATGCTGAAAGAGCTTCTGCAAAGATTACGGTTGTAAACAAAGAACGGCATCGAATCAATGAAGAAAGTAAATTATATGTGTATGTTTACTGCACTTAGTTCAAGTCAAAGGCGGCCTCAGTCGAAGTAATTTTGGGTGAGTGCTTGTCGATATATGCTTTGCTCGTACCTCCTCACGGGCTTGTTCTTGCTCTGTACCAGTGGCCTCTGACGTGCACATACGAACTTGCCACGAGCTGTCGAAAAAAAGGAAATAAATATACGTGCAACGCTAACAGCAAGCTCGGGGGGCGCACTTTTGTTTATTTTGCCCGAGGCTACTGCCAAGAGTAGCAGACGGGCAGCCCGCGCATGCGCAGATCGATACTGAAAAAGGTCCATACACGGACTGACAAGAGTGAAATTTGGGGATGCAAGGGGGTGTCCCGAAAAACTAGGGGGGGGGGGGGGGTCTACACACCCCTTAGGGGGGGTGTAGGGAAATCACTGGTGTGCAAGCACGGTGGCCATCTGAGGTCTACGGGCAAGGGAATTCGTCCACAGCAGAGGTAAGAAACCGACGGGTCTCGTTCTTGAATGTTCGGTTACACTAGATTGCTTGCGCTAGTTGAAGAGCGCAACACGCGCGCAGACACAGCGCAATGCACATCAGCTTGTCGTAACCAAATCTTGTATTCAACGCTAACCGGCCCAGAGAGTGCGAACCCTCTCAATGAGTAACCATTTTTTTTTTTTAGAAAAAAATACTTTTTCTTTCACAGCAATTTGAACGTCCTGGCTATAGCTGATATATAACCTATAGATTGCGATGAAAAATTCGCAAAAATACCATATTGTACGGAACGTGCTAATACGTTTCCAGAGGGTAGAAAAAGAAAGCGCTTACTTTTTATAACGCATTCACGCCTGCTAGTGTGTCTCAATATGTGCTTTGCGGGGAAGCAATGCGGCGTTTTTGTATTATAGTTAAACTTTTTTTTTTTACAGCTGGTACAACTTTTTCAGAGACAATGCGACTGTATAGTTCGTTTATATTGTTGACGGTAAATTCGCAAAAAAAAAAAAACACGGTAGTCGTAAAGCTAGCAGTTTCGGAGCACTAAACACTAACTAATTTGGAAACATTGCAATGTTGCTCCTGTTCAGGCGCTTATCGCTCTGCGTGGCGGTGTATGTAAAATAGAGACAGGCTCATTTGAAAGAGTGTATAGATTGCATATATTTCTGAAAGTTTAATCTCAGTGCTTTTTGTTTTGGGCGAGAAAATAATTTTTATATTGAGCGGCCACCACGAATCTCAGTCGGCGGCCGTAGGTTCGCTTCACTGCATGATCCCCCTGAGGCAGCGAGATGCGGTGGCCGCGCGCGTTTTGAGTTATCACGTGTCTTAGCCGACAATACCCTTACAAACAAACGAAACATGGGGTGTCTCGAACTGCGTGGCCGCCGCACCTCTGGCCTGCCGCGGGGAGGGGAGGCGCTGCGGTCGCCGAGACGAGCAGACGTGCCTCGCAACGGCTCCGTCGATTATGCTCAATTGCGCCGATAATTATCCGCTTATTGGAAAGTCCTTAGCACGAGGAGTTTCGATTTAACGCAGTGATCACGTGGACACCGAAATTTTGGTGAGTGGACTCATTTTCACCAATTTTCGGGCCTCGGAAGACAGCACAACGTGGTCCCGGCGCGAAGCCTAACAAGGCCTAGCACGACTCCGGGCCGGCGTGCCCCGGTCGCTCGCCCCATGGCGGCCGAGACGACAACCATGACCCTACAAACCGAAATGGACACGACTCCTGCCCTGGAACCCGGTCCTGTGCTGAGTTTTCAAGACGGGAGAACAACGATTGCCGTCCCCGGGTCCGATGAAGATCGAGACGTTCCGAATACAAAGGCCGGTTGGCTCCACGTTCAACGTGGCCGTGGCCGACGCTCGCCCACCAACACCGAAGAGCCGCGACAACCCTCATCCTCGGCAAGCCCCACCAGTAAAGGTAGGCCCGCTTCTACTCCCACTCGGGCCCAGTTTGTCCGGAAGATAAATGCAACCATGGAGAAAGCCGCGCGCATGCCACGCGACATGGACAGGGACGAATACAAGGTTGTGATCCGACCACGTGGTGGACTCGTCGTCGGGAAAGCTAAGCCTACCACTCTCATGCGAGCCATAACGGGAGCGGCGGGCATGGATCCACAATCAGCGGCGGAGGATACGGTGTACCCCAACATCGCCCAAAATATCATTGTGGTGAGCACCCCGAGCAACGAGAGAGCTCACCGTTACTCCGACATTAGACGCCTCATCATAGATACTCAAGCATACGAAGTCTACGCCTACGGCGCGGCACCGGACAATACAGTAAAGGGGGTGATACATAACATCCCGCTCGAAGACACACAAGAGGACATCGATCGCCACATTACAAACAGCTACAACTCGAAGATCATCGCAGCACACCGCATCGGGTCGTCGGAAGCGGTGGTCGTGTTATTTCAAGGCGACAAAGTACCGACACAAGTCAAGTACGCGGGAGTCATGATCAAATGCACCGTGTATAAGCAACACAGGGAAGTGTGTAGGACGTGCGGACTGGTCGGGCATAGGAAGGATGTGTGCCCCACGCCCAACATTACAGTGTGCTACGCCTGCGGGAAGAGCAACCCGGGACAACACCACGAGGGTGAATGCAAGCCACACTGCAAGTTGTGCGGCGGCCGCCACCCCACCGGGAACAGGCACTGCAAAAATCGCTTCGAAGTCCCCTTTCAGATAAAGAAGCGACAGTGGGAAGCTAAGAACGCGGCGGCCGCAGCAGAGGCTCGCCCGCCACCAGCGCTAAAAATCCGGCTCTCAAGAAAGGACGAGTTCCCGGAATTGCCGGGAGCGGGAAAACAACAACGCCATTCGTCTCATCGCGGGGCGCCAGCCGCGAAAGGTCGACCAGCAAGTCGCGAAACACGACAGCGCGCGGCGCTGCCGCCGGCGCGGCATGGGCCAAAGTAGCAGCTGCCGTAGGCGGAGCCAAGCAGCCGGCGCGCCCGATGCGCCCGCGCTCGTCTAGCCGCAGCGACAGTAGAGTACAAGCGCTCGAAAAGATGGTCAAGGAACAGCAAGAAACGATTGCAAAGCTAACGAGACAATTGGAAGAACTCTTTGTTACGGGACGATGCAACCCGACCGTGCCGCAAACGATACCCGGCAAGACACTACAGCTATCGGCGCCAAACCCGCCACAACTACTACAGCCGTTCGCACCAAGTCACACCCCAACCATCGGAACAGCCCCCAACCAGCAAGCACCAGTCCAACTCACCGCCATGCCAGTGACGCAAGCCGACACAAACGAGGAAAGGATAGAAGACGAAGAAGAAGAGGAGGAGGAGGACTACGAGGACGGCGAGGCCGACCAAGAGAACCGCTCCCGACAACGAACACACACAAAAGACCCGTGCAAACAGGGGTACGTCACAAATGCAGCCCGGATTAGCCGAATATGGAAAAGAACGAACAAGTTAGAAGCGTACGTAAAGGGACGCCTGGATACACAAGACGCAAAGATAGACCGACTCGCAGCCCGACAGGAGGAGACCAATGCCCGACTGGACCGACTCGAACAATTCTTATACGAAAAGCTAGGAGCCCCAAACCCCGGCACGGTCGGACACAACGCCGCAACAACCCAACAACAACAACAACAACATGGCTAGGAGCGCCCGAGCAAAGCTCAAGATCTGGCATTGGAATGCCAATGGCCTCCAATGTCGAAGAGCGCTACTACAACAGCACATCAAATCCTTGAACGCCCCACCGGACATAATTATGGTACAAGAGACCCATTCGGAACGTACACCGACACTCCCCAGCTACCGGACGCATGCCGTACCCCCCAGCGCACGCACTAGCTCCAAGGGAGCGGCACAAGGGGTATGCACATTCGTCCGGAAGGGTATCACCTACATCCCACACGACCGCTTCCTCGATCAAGACACGGCCCTCGAGCTATGCGCGACCGAGGTAGTGGTCGGAAGAAAGAAGCAAGAAGCGCTCTACATAGTCAATGTATACAGCAACCCGCAGCACCGCAGCCAGAGATTCAGGGCAATGTTTCACAAGACCCTGCGCAAAGTCACAAGCCACCCCACCGTAATCGCCGGGGACTTTAATGCACACCACAAGGAGCTCGGATACGGACTTACCACGGCCAAGGGCAGGAATCTACTCGAGGAAGCTACGGAGGCCGGATTCGAGCTCATCACGGACCCACAACAACCGTCCCGAATAGGCAACTCCACCTGCCGGGACACCAACCCCGACCTCGCCTTCGTGCACCTACCCGACGGTAGGACCGCAAGCTGGCGAAACACGGGCCACAATTTAGGGAGCGATCATTACATAATTGAAGTGGAAATCCCCTTGCGAATACCGGAAGCCTCGGCAGCCACCAACAAGCGCAAACACAAGCTGACAGACTGGAACGCCTTTCGTCGGCATGAAGTCGCACCAACCATAGAAGACATCGAACAGTGGACGGCGGAACTGGTGGAAGCTACCAAGCAAGCCACCACGGAGGTCGAGACGGATGATCACATACAGAGCGTCGACCCTCGTTTGGCGCACATGATCGAGGCACGACAGTCCCTGCAAAGACGATGGAAGAAGCACCCACCGTCACCACCGCAACCTACGTAAACGGATTGCGCGCCTGGGTCGTGAAATCGAACAGTACAGTCGTCAGCTTTGCGCCCAACAGTGGCATACAATATGCAACGAGGCTGACGGACAGCTGCACGCAAGCCGGACGTGGAGACTGTTCCGCCACCTCAAGGATGAAACACAAGACAAAACATACCAACAACACAGACTAGCGCAAATAATACACACGGCAGCCAAAACTCTTGGTGAGAAAGAACTCGAGAGGAGGCTCAACGACCACTACCTACCAGTCACCCCTAGCATCGATCACCCGGACTACCGAGGGACAGCAAACCCCGAACTGGACGGAGATATAGAAGAATGGGAGGTGCGCAGAGCAGCGGCAGGACCGGACACCATTCATAATAAGACCCTTCGCAACCTAAATGACACCGCAATCAAAGCACTGACAAAATTCTACAACGAGTGCTGGCGAGCGGGATCGCTTCCAAAGAAATGGAAGACAGCCCGGACGATCCTGATTCCGAAACCGAATAAGCCGCCCGGCATCGAAAATCTACGGCCAATATCACTAACATCGTGTGCAGGCAAGGTGCTCGAGCATGTCCTGAACAACCGGTGGCAGAGCTACCTCGAAGACCACAACATATACCCTGCAACAATGCTGGGTTTCAGGGCCAAGCTTTGCACGCAGGATGCAAAGTTACTCCTGCAGCACGATTTGCTCGAGCACCCCAGCAGAACCGACTGCAGAGCGATCCTGGGCCTCGACCTCAAAAGTGCATTTGACACTGTACTCCACTCCGCCATCCTGGAACAAGTCAATAGATTGGGCCTGGGTGAGCGGACATATAATTACATCAGAGCGTTTCTGACACACAGAACGGCAAACATCCAAGTGGGACACCTGCAACTCGAAGAGAGAGAATTGGGCAGCGGCGGCACACCGCAGGGGTCCGTCATCTCCCCCTTCTTATTCAACATCGTGATGATACCGGTGGCCGAGCGCCTTGCCCGGCTACCGCAGGTGCAGCACACAATATACGCCGATGACATTACGCTCTGGATGTCGAGAGGCACAAACGGACACATTGAAGAATCACTCCAAGAAGCCATCAACGAGGTCGAGGCCTGCTTGAAACACACCGGACTCCGCTGCTCCCCACAAAAGTCGGAGCTGCTGATCCTGCCACGTCCTGGTCACCGAAGAAAGGAGGCCGAACGCGAAATGCACACAACATCACCCTCCACACCGAGGACGGGACGACCATACCACACGTCCGAAGTATCAGGGTACTGGGCTTCCACATAGACACTGGCAACACTAATCACACGGCCCTGGAAAAGCTCCTGACGAAGATGGGCATCGCGACCCGCCTCCTGAAGAGAGTGTCCACGAGACGTGAAGGCATGCGCGAACCTAACCTTCTGCGACTGCTGCGGTCGTTCGTGGTGAGCCACGTATCGTACGTGGGCTCGTTCCACCGATGGTTGCAGCACGAGCGAAACAAGATAAACGCAGCAATCCGAAAATCACACAAGACAGCCTTGGGACTCCTGCAGTGCACGAGCAACCGGGCCCTGGAGTCGCTCGGAGTGCATAACACTCTGGAGGAGATATGCGAGGCCCAGCGCACCGCACAGCTCGTCCGCCTTGGCACCACAAGTGCGGGCCGGCAGATCCTACAACGAGTCGGCCTCAGACCACCACTCGAGGAAGACACCGAAAGACACGGAAAGAAGATCCCCGCTGCCATCGCCAGACATCTGGTGGTCTCACCGCTCCCGCGCAACATCCATCCGGAGCGCAATAAGGAGCGAAGACAGGCAAGGGCACGAACACTCGCTGAAACGTATGATACGGACCACACTGCAATGTACGTGGATGTCGCGCAGGTACCGGACAGGCCGGACACCTTTGTGGCTGTAGTGATCCGCGCCGCGAACGGGGGCACGATTAACGCCTGCAGCCTTCGCGCACCCAGCGCGACACAAGCAGAGGAGGCCGCAATCGCTCTAGCACTACGGAGCGATCACAACATCACGACAGTCTTGAGCGACTCCCGGTCGGCGATCGCCAGCTTTGCCAGATGTGACATTGGCGAGACGGCGGCCCGTATACTACCAACACAGAAGACCACTACTACCACAATCAGATGGTTCCCGGCTCACGTCGGACCCATCAGAGGAGGCACGGCCAACCGTAACGAGAGGGCGGACGCCGTCGCACGCGAGCTCGCGCACCGTGCGGCGCCCCCATGCCCCCCGAATGCGGACGGCACAGTCCCCCAGGCGGAGCCACTGACGGAGTACGGCGACATCCTGGCATGGCACAGGGAAGAACGTCGAACACTGCCCCCACCTCACAGGAAGCTGGACAGACGCGAGGGCGTCCTCCTGCGTCAACTACAGACCCGGACGGTGCTTACGCCCGCCCTCGCCCGATACGTGTGTCCGGACCTTTTTGTGAGTGACCAGTGCAGTATGTGCGCGAAGGAACTGCAACCTTGGCCCACATCATGTGGGGGTGTAGTGTGATACAAGACGATACCGTGCAGGACTCACTACCGCCGGACATTGTAGCTCACATAAGCTCCTCCGACTCGGAGGCACAGCTAATGGCCGTCCAGCGGCTCGGGGACGCCCTGGCCCGGCAGGTGCGAACGGGAGACCCTCCTCCTCCTAGCGGGGTGAAGCGGTCCCGCCAAGTAGCCAACGCCGGGACACTGGCCTAGTGTTCCTCGAGGTCTAGATACTAGACAAGGGGCGGTGAAGCCCTGCGTGGCCTGATCCGCCCCTGCACGCCGGACTACTCAATAAAGGTCATTTTCTCTCTCTGCCGCGGGGACAACGTCGGTGCAGTGAAGCGAACCTACGGCTCGCTGACTGAGACCGTGGTGGCCGCTCAATATGAAAATTATTTTCTCACCCAAAACGAAAAGCGCTGAGATTAAACTTTCAGAAATATATGCACTTTCTACACTCTTTCAAATGAGCCTAAGACCATAGGCGTGCGCAGAGTTCTCGATTAGGGGGGGGCAAAGTCTTACCGCTGCGCCCCCCCCCTACAGCAACTCCCGACCTCTTCCCACGGAAGGCTGAGTGGTCCGAACGCAGTGCAAAGAGGGATGGTTATATTGCAACACATACAAAATATTTCTGAGCAGAAATTTTTACTTTAATGTGTTACATTGGCAAAAATGGGCCAATTTGGCGCCCCCCTTCAGATGATTAGGGGGGGCGGCCGCCCCCCCTGCCCCCCCTGTGCGCACGCCTATGCCTAAGACTGTATTTTACATTGACCGCCACGCAGAGCGATAAGCGCCTGAACATGAGCAATATTGCAATTTGTTTCCAAAGTTAGTGTTTAGTGCTCCGAAACTGCTAGCTTCACGACTACCATGTTTTTTTTTTTTTTGTTTTTTTGCGCACTTACCGTCAACAATATAAACGAACTATTCAGCCGCATTTTCTCTGAAAAAGTTGTCCTTCAGAGCTGGTATTGCCGAACGCTGGAAGGTATTGTATCACGTCCCTTTACGTTGTCATGGCATGAAAGTATGCCGGCATGCATTATGGGGCTGCAAGAATTGTAGGTTGAGTTCCGAATAGCCCACTGTGCGTGTAGGCGCGTGATGGTTTTATACCACGCTTCTAACAGTATGGAGGTTTATTGAGCAGAACGAGTCACGTCAAATAAATAAATAACATGGCTGCCCTCGCACGGCAGCCGCCGGCTCGCTGCTCCTGGAGGAGGAGGAGGAGGAAAACTTTTATTCATATAAAATAAGAGCGCTGTGAGTGGAGTCCTCAGTCCAGGACCCCAGAAGAGCTTGCTGCCGCCTTCGCCCTCTCGATGAGCCGAAGCTGACGATCAGGATCTGAGCTGGCCAGCTCTCGCTCCCACTGCCCTAAAGTTGGATTTCGTATTCTGTCTATATTCTTATTGTGTTGGCAAGCCCACACCATGTGATATAAGGTAGAGAGCTCTCCACAGTGAGGGCAAGTGGATGTATATATTGTAGGGAATATAGCGTGGAGCCTAGTAGGGTGCGGAAAAGTATTCGTCTGTAGCTGCCTAAGTGAGGTTTCTTGCTCTTTTGTGAGGGATTTATGGCCTGGCGGGTATATCTGTCGGGAAAGCCTATAATGTTGCGTAATATCTCTGTACGTGACTAACGGCTGGTTAACCCTCTGCTGATCTTCTTGTGGAGCCCGGCCGGCTAATTCTCGGGCACTCGTGTGAGCGACGAGGTTTCCACGAAGACTGGAGTGGGCAGGTGTCCAGACGATAGTCACATTTCTTCGAGGAGGGTTTTGCTGGAGGATTCGAAGGGCGGTTTTAGAAATTCTTCCATTTATATAATTCCTGCATGCTCCCTGTGAGTCTGAGATGACAGTCATGGCTTCAGTTTGAGTGATGGCAAGCGCAATGGCTGTCCTGGTTGGCACGCTGTCCGCGCGTTTACTTGCGCCGCACTAGTAAAGTGATGTTATGTCAGGTGACCAGAAGGCCTCGACTGGCACAGACCACAGTGAGCATCAAGTGAAAACAAATCGTTTATTGACATCCGCAAGTTTACAGACGCCAGGACATCATTTAATTTTGATCGCTGCAATTGTACGTCACTTAAAAAATGTCTAACATGTATGGTCCAAAAACGCCGCATTGCTCCTTCGCAAAACACATTTTGAGACGTAGCCGTGAATGCGTAATAGAAGGAAGCGCGTTTTTTTTTCTAACCTCTGGAGACGTTTTAGCACGTTCCGGACAATATTGTTTTTTGCGAATTTTTCATCGCAATCTGTAGGTTTTCGCCACAGCAGCTGCACATTCAAATTGCCGTGAAAGAAAAAGTATATATTTTTTCTGAGAAAATTGGCTAAAACGACGAATTTTGTAGTGAAGTCACTAACCATAAGTTTTTGTAGTGTAATCGGAGATGGTCGAGCTCATTGTCGGGGGCGTTTGGCATAGAATGACCCTATAGTTTCTGTTTCATTTCGTAACTAAAAGTTTCGTCCCTGTAGCTCCAGAACGAAAAAAAAAATGGTTCAATACGGTACGTGACAGCGCTCAAGAAAAATGGTGAATTTGGAAATTAGGGCAAAGAACAGTTTTTTATAAACCGCTATTTATAATTCTTTTTATAAAAGGCCATTAAATTAAAATAACGGCGCACAAAAAATCCGAGGGCACCTAAACGCTTCTTGTTGTATACTTCTTGTTGGCGCAGCTGCTTCAAGTCAAAGGAATTTAAGAATAGACAATATTAAAGGTGTTGTGCCACCAAATTTGTTGCTTGTGGATTCTTTGTTGCAAACGTTTTATATTTCATTAGAAAGCATGATACATGCTCTCACATGCACATATTCTGAGTAAAAAATTTATTATCGCACGATTCATGTGAACAGGATTCGGTTTCGGTTTCTGGGCGCCGATTCAAGCAGTGACGTCACAGCGTTGCGCCATAGCCTCCTTTAGTAGGTTATATAGGAGGCTATGGTTGCGCGGACGCTCTGCCACGCGTGTCTACCATGCGGCGCTGCGGTACGTTGCGACTTTACTGCGGCGTCTGCTCCCCCACATACGTGTTTCACCACGGAAGTAAACACGCCGACTCGTCACGTCAAGCCGCGACAGCTCCGACACGGATTCTTTGTCTGCATCCTCGGATGCAGAAAAATGAAAACCATGGATATGCAAACCATAAAAATGCTAAAAAGAACGCAAAAAAAAAAAAAGTTACCCTCCCCGCGAATCGAACTCGCAAGACCGGGCGGGCGCGACGCGCGAAACCACTGAGCCACCGAACACTCGGCTTGGTAATGCGATATAGCAGGTGTACTAGATGGAGGCCCATCATTGGAGTCGCACGTCGGTGTTTACTAGCTAGTTTACAGAATTCCTGACTTGTAAACTCAAATTTCTTAAATAGCGCTTGCGCAGCAAGGTTTTGCGAAGCCCCCGCAACAGCTTATCGCCATCAACTCTGCTATTTTGCGAAAGCGCTCGCAAAAATAAGTGTGCCCGGCTGCGACTGCGATTTTGCACTAAAGGGATAGTGCTTGCCGTACTTTGGTTTTACGTTTTACGTTAAAAACCTTTGCCGATACTGATCTCTTATTACCCAAATTACCCTACGTAACTCTTCTTCTGCACGAAACTATTTTCTGCAGGCGAGCCGATCGTACACGCATTCCGGGGTAGCGGCGTCGCCGAAGAGCACGGCCGAAGCGTCGAACGCCAAAATACGGATCGCATTAGCGCTAGTGTTGAGTTGTATGGGCTTCATGGAACTTACTGAGTTTATTACCCTCCATAAACTAACAAAATAGAGCCGCGTTCATTGCGGCACGAATGTTGTCGGGGCGCAGTTTTCGCTTCTCGGTCGATTGACGACGCGTCGTGCGACCAGTCAGGCGACCGGTTTTGTTGGCGTCTTCGGTCGGCGAGTCAGTCTACGTGTTTGTGTCGCCGTCGGCGTGGTGTGACAACGCGGTCGACGCGGTCTGGCAGTTGGCCGATGTTTTAACGACTCGTCGGCTCGTCGGCGTCGCGTCGTCGTCGCCGTCGTATCGGTATAGTGTGTCGATGCGACCAAGCGACCAAACAAACTGTGGTAACTGGAGTTCACGTTCACGTCGCTCGAGTCGCTAGCGTTGTATGACGTCACAAACTTTGCTGCGCTGGCAATTCACTGACGTCATGGTTAGTGGCGCTAGCGATGGGTCCCGATTTCCAGAAGAGCATTTAGGTAATTTTTAGAAGCGAATTAAAATATATATTAAGCGCTTGCTGTACCCAGCACTTCGTGTTGAGGGTCGTTGCATGCAGAGGAAGCCTACAGCAGGCTTTTTACAGACTTAAAATTTGGTGGCACAACACCTTTAACTTTATAAATTCTTACACATTTAAAAAGCTCGGGAGTTGCAAGCGGGGAGGGGGGGGGGGGGGGGGGCTTCAATAAGACTTCGCCCACCCTAATCGAGAACCCTTCGCACACCTATAAACGTAGATAAAAAGTATTTTGTTTTGGGCCAAACTAGCTTGGGATGAGGTGTACGTACAATTATACAACTTTATGTCTGTGCACTGTTTGCTTTTATACATTTTGCAGGTCTTGTGCTGGAGTCAACAGAGATAACCTGAAAAAGCCGTGGTACTGTGTCAGCTGTATTGGAGACTCTTAAGAAATCTGCCTTCAGTAGCAGTGAGAATCTCAAAAATCAAAAAGCTGTGGAACTGTGTCCAGTGCATTGGATGCCTCTCCTCTCTATTTTTATTGGAATAAATACGGTGTGCCCATGAAACCCTTCAAACCAGATATCATTGCACCATATTTCTTTCCTAGAATTCTTCCACACTATTTTCCTCTCCATCAAAAAAGGCAAACACTAGCCAACAAATTCTTCCACACTAATTTTCCCTTCCATCAAAAGGCAAACAAAAGCTAACAAGCCCTGTCATTTTCCAATTGATTCAGTTATTTAGATTGCTCTAAAGTTACTAGATTTCTGAAATTAAAAACCATGACTAAAATAATATAGCAGCCACATCAACAAAGGTAAGCTTAGCGCAATGATAATATATCGCAAAATATATAGGCACCGTAATTTTCACAGCAACACGCTTGCAAATTACGCCAAATTTTTCGAGGTAAGGGAGAGTATATGTACGTTGCATGCCATTTCCCCATAGTCTGCCCGATTTCTCACGTACTGCAGAGCATCTCCCCCGAACAATGCAAATAAATATTTCAAAGTTCAAATTTAGGTTGCCTGAAATAAAACCCACCTGGGGATTTTAATTTGAGTAGAAAACTTGCACGTGAGGGGATCTGCTACGATCATGATCGTGCCATTTCCTGCAGTGTGGTCACACACATATAACGCCCGTTGTTTCAAACTTCCCGCGTTCTCACAACGCGTAGCACGCCAGGTGCAGCTTAGCCCGGCAGATGGCGCGAGGGAACAAAGTCGTGCGTAGAGCCATTTCCGGTTAGAGCGCACGACGTCGTGCGTATAGGGACCGGGCGGCCGTTGTATGGCACCACCGTCGCTTCAGCGAACAGCGCCGCCCGTGGCGAACCGCTCGTCAGTGGAATGCCGGTGGCGGTCAGCGCAGCGTTATTGTGCATGGCTTTCTGTCGTTTTTCTGCGGCGCGGCTTGCAAAGCGTACATAACCACAAGGACTTTTTTTAGATCGGTAAATCTTGAGCGTGGATGTGACCTTTACAAAGAATGTCATGTGTGTGATTAACGCCCATACTCAGTATTTACAAATAGCAGACGACGCTCAATGCGCCAAGCTGGAAGTGAAAGTCCTTTCCTTCATGCAATTTTTTTCATGCCTGCATGCAGTTTCGCGTATCAAGGAGTATATTGCAGCTAAATGCTCTCACAAAGCCGGCGTGTGCAACCGATCCAGGAATGCTGCGGCGCTGGCCTTTGCCAGTTGATTACGAAACGGCGTCGACGTCCTGCACAAGCGAAAGACAAAGTTGGGGGGTGCCTTCTAAGATTTACCTCAAAACAGAAATTGTGATGGATGACGCTTCCGTAACTTCATTACCTACGGCTGAAACGTGTTTAATTTCACAGAAATGCTCTTACTACAGTCATAGGGAATAGTTGATAGAATAAATACCGCATGTTAGTAGAACGTTATTGCTTGTCGTGGAGAAGCACTGATTTACAAGAATTGCAATGGTTGCTGGCTAGTTGGTAAATGGTTTTTCAAAAACCGACTCCTGCGTGGCTGAAGGACGCAAGACAGGAGGGCGCCCGAAGCCTGTACTCAGCTCCAAAACTGAATGCTGCGGTCGGTTTACAAGCTGCCACCTACACTTGAAAAATCATGCACTCCTCCGTCTAACGACGATGATGGTTTATCGCAAAGCTCTATCGTATGGGTTTCCTTGGTTGCCTTCTGGATTTAAACTTTGACTAGTTGAGCTTCGAATTTGACCAGCAAGCAGTTTGGTTTGTTGATCGCATCGTCTTTGACTTCGACCATTTCCCATTCGATTTCGCACGAAGAAAGCTTTGCGTTCAACCATCGTAATCATTAGACGGAGGGCTAGATGAGTTTGCTGTTTAATTTTGAACTTCCATGCACCCCTCTCCAAATCTAAACTTTTTCCAGCGTGTCGGAAATGTGTCTGTGCTGGAGGACTCGGGCTGAATCACCCATATTTGAGGCAACTAATCGCGCGTTTTTGGTGTCTTCACAAGGCATTACACGATTTTTTAGGTACTCTGTAAAGAATACTTAAGCATTAAAAACACCGGCTGACGTTAACACTGCCACATTTTTAACTATCGGTGCCAGCCTTTATTCCACGGAGGTGGTAAAATGGGAAGGGAGGAGCAGGGGCGTAGCCAGAAATTTTGCTCGGGGGGGGCTGAGACTGCACCTCGACCTCCTCCATATGATTTTTCAAGGGATTAAAAATATGTTTTTTATTTATTTGTTTAGGTACACTAAGGGCCCCGAAGTGCATTACATATTGGGGATCTAAAAAGAAAAAATATACATAGGGTCAGTGTACAAAGAAAACCATGGTAAGAAATTATACACATATAAGGCAATAACACAATTTGTACACTCACTAGTTGCTATTAGCAATAGCAAAGTGGACAGAGTATGTTATAACATAGACAAGGCAATAGAAGTTCATTTACCACTTGGTTTCCGAATTGATAAAGTCCGGTTCCATCCATTCGCGTGAGGTACTCATTTTGAAGATATGATAAATATGTATAATAAGTATTTATGTATATTATACATAATAAATACAAAACTATTAACTGATAACAATGTATGTTACACGTTGGGGACGAATTATTGAACCCGTCGTACTGTCAAGAACAAGAAAAATAAAATATTTCTTCATAAAATGTATTCGTATGTTCCGAGAATTGCTGCAGAACTGCTATCACTGCATGCAATTTTGTTTTGTCTACATAACAACTAACACTTAAAGAAATATGTAAAAATATAAACAGATATCCTTGAATGAAACAGATATGATATGAAACAGATATGAAAGCAAAAGACATAGAAGTAAAGAACTACATTCATCTAAAACTAACAAAAGATTGCATGCAGTGGATATTATAAACCTGAAAAGCACGAAACAACTTGCGGGCGGACGTTTTAATGTCGCTTTATCATTCAAGAATTTTTTTTCCATTTTTGCTGACATGCGACGGTTAGGGACAAATCTGAACGCCGCTGTCTTTTACGCCATTATAAGGCGTAGGAGCAGCTTGTTAACAGTCGCGTACAGCGGATAATTCCACCAAGATTATTCACAGAAAAAAAGGAGTCAAAACGTACACTTGTGGAGAAAAAAGCGAGACGATTATATTTGGATGACGGCAACAAAAGTTTCACTGGCAACAAAGTGCACATTTATACAGAAAACCTAGCAACAAGATACTTAAATCGGAAAGCTGCAGTTAACGCTCATATTTAAGCAACAGTGACTGTACAGTGTACATATTACATAAAACAAGGCCAACAAAGAATAAAGTTCAGCGAGCACATGAGGTTAACCCCACACATAGAAACGCAGTGAACCCAGGCAAAAATAAAACTATTACCCTAGAAATTGTAATGTTCTTTTAGAACACTGGCGTCGTGATGTAACAGGACCATATGGGTAAAATGGGTAGAAGCATAAATGCTTAAAATATTAAACAAAATGTGTATTTGAAAGGTGCTTTAGTGTGAACACGATTGCATTGTGCCCGATGTAAAATAAGGCTCTACTTGACATTAATAGAATGACAAAAGACAGAAGTTTAAAAGACAAAAGTTTTACGTAAGTCGCAGACGGTACATTTAGTTGCACATAGCCCATAGAGCAACGGTTTGTTGAAAAACGCCGCGTAAACCAGGTTTTCCAGAGCAAGGTGGGCGATTCGTACTTGATGTGCTTGTTAAATTTTAATTTCCAATTTCATGATAATCCTAGAATATGATGTGGGCGGTTGCAGTGAACGGAAGCAATCTCTGTGGTTTCTAAAACTAATGTGCAATGATTCGTTACCACAATTACACTCTTATGAAGCAGAACTAACATCATTTCTTTTACTTGCAATGGTTTCTTACTGATTCTCTATTTAAAGGACAAAGCTTACTCGGCGGGGAATTTTAGCGAAGCGGTCAATGACTTCTGATACGCTGACATCAGCGTCTCTGTGAGCGTACAGAAGCGCTAGGCCAACCATGCGTTCCTGGGACATCGTGGAGCGCAAGTAGTTCTTTAACAACCTCATGCTCGAAAATGTTCTCTCTGCGGTGGCAGTTGTCACTGGAAGGGTGACTAGAATCTGAAGCAGTTTGTGCACATTCGGATAGAACTGGCAGTCGCAGTGAGAGAGGGCAGTTATTCCTGTGCTGGGGCGGAGGTTTGCTGCTTTGTTCATCCACTTTGCCCACCAAAGTCGCAGTTCTCCCAAAGCAGCCCTCCCGGAGGAGGGATGGTTTGGGGCTTGGGCTGTTGGGTGGGTGAATAACTTTGGCACCTGATAAAATGACCGCCACAAACGTGGGATTTCCACTTCGTCTTTCAGGCTCCCATGCTGTCACAGAGTCGCTCACCAAAACCGAAGGCACAAAGCTCACGGTTACAGAAAGTGTAAACTACCGCAACATTTCTATGGCTACACGGTACTCCATATCGTACGCATGTGCCTTTCTCTTCAAAGCCCACGTGTCGAGGTATCCCAGCGCTAAGGCTGGCGCGGAAACCGTAGCCATTGAAACCAGCTAAGATAATTTAAAGTGGTAGAAATGAATACTAATATTCCTAATAGTTTTATTCCTACTTAGATCGCGCGGAGCCATGGGCGCAGAGCGCTGCAAGAAGCGCTCACGTCGATGCAGCCCATTCCCAACCTTACTTTGCGTAACCATTAGTGCATTTAAGAAGAAATGAATACTAATAATAGTAGTTTTATTCGTACTCAGAACGGGTGGAGCCAAGTGCAGATCGCTGCAAAAAGCGCTCATGCCATTGCAGCCGACACCCAACTTTAGAAGCGTCCGACAACTTTACGTAGTCGTTACTGTATCTAAGAACCCAACACATCTGTCTAGACTTCGTTTCATCTCACATGCCCACTCACAACACCACCAAAACATTCAAAGCACCGAAGCAAACACGACCAGAACAACGGGAGGCTGTGTAGTCCAATGCACCGGCACATTCCACTGACGAGGGGAGCGCCGAGTGGTGGCGCCACCCGTCCAGCTGCTCCACTGGACGTGACGCTGGCTAGTCAGTGAGCGGAAGCGGTTTGGCCGGTTAGGTAAAATCAAGACACACTGCTCCCATCCAGTACAGCAATGAAACGGGGGGGGGGGGGGGATTTCACAACACCTACGAGGCGCCTGCCGTTATTTCTTAGTCAACGACCATGTGGTGAGCGACAAGAGTTTCGTGCGAATGATCGCTCGTGGCTGGCCGGTCGCAATAGTCTTGTCTTGATATTTCTTCGTCAATGACCGTGTGACCGTGTGGTGAGCGACAAGAGTTTCGTGCGAACGATCGTTCGCGGCTGGCCAAGATAGCAACGCCGTTTGAAGTTGAAGGCATACGCGCACTCGCACGTCGGAGACGAAACGCCCAGCGGCCTCAACACGGTGCTCTAGTAAAACGCAGCCATCTCTATGGCGCAGCGCAAAAGTTTGTCGCGAGTGCACTCATCACTCTCACAAATCGAGGCGGCACAGCTGATGCAGAACGCCCGTGTTCACCGTCGCACTACTCGCAAATCAGGCGGCTGCACACACTCAGCGTCCCAATCGCACGCTGCACACCACCGTGAGTGCTCTCCAGAAGTTCTTCGAGAGCGCCTCTATCACGATCGCAAGCCAAACACTTCGCTGCAACGGCAGGCAAAAATCACGACGACCATGCGAGAAGAGCGCAGCGACGTAACCGCTCATGCTGCGCTCATGTAAATGTGTAACAGGTCAACAGCTGCCATTTTTCTTTAATCATGACGTCACGTCCGGCAAAAAAAAAATTGCTTTTTTTTTTGCCGGGTACGCATGCGCAGTAAGGCTCGTCCACCGTTCCTTTACAAGCACATTGTCACCAGACCATAATTTTGTTTTGTTCTGAATACAAAATAATTTTTTCCGTTTTTAATAAGCGGTAAGTTTTTTTAGGTATTTTTTAAAGAATTTTGTTTCACTTTTTGGCACAATTACGTTTACTAGGTTGATTTTTTTATTTTTTTAGGCAGACCATTTAAATTCATGGCACTTGGGGCCCTTTGGGCTTCGCGTCAAAACGGTGTCGGGAAGTATTTATGAAAAAATTACACATACATTTATTGTGACATCTTGGTTTGGTTAAAAGCAGACACCAGTTTGCTTGGCTCCAGCAATCGGTGAGAAAAAGAGTGGCAAAAGTTTGTCGGCTGCGGGGCTTGAAAACAGCGGCTCTTTCAGCTCTAGTCGTACTGTCGCCCCCTGTCGCGAAAAGCTTGTGCGTTGCTTGTGTACCGGGTTCTCACCGTTCATGGTAATCGTGCAAGTGGTGTGCCTGTGTGTGCTTGTCGACATTTCTTCTTACACAGTGTGCAATGAGCGTCGGCCTGTGACTTGACCACAACAGACCACGCCACAAACGTGATTCACTCACTCCTTTGCAAGGTCAGTAGTGGCGTCCTTTTTTTTGCAAGTCAGCGGGTGCCGAAATAAACACCGTCTACTAGCTTCGGTAATGGCGACCTTTGTGCACTTGCACTCGCGCGAAAAGTCTTTGTTTGTTGGCTACTCCTTTGAACTCTACGTCGAACAAGCTGCGGGAGTGAAGTAGGGCCGTTAACGAATCCGGAGAATGAGCCCGAGATCCCCCGACGCCGTTGAAACAACTTCGTCGGCTGTCAAAGCCATCGGTCACGATGGTTAGGCCTAAGGCGCCGCCGTCACGCGTGCGCTTTCAAACCCGTAGCTCGACTCGTGGTTGCACCTCGGTCGCGGGTGGGTTCGGAGCATCATCTTTCGAAGTGCTGCTCCAGTCAACGTCAGTTGGCCTTGCAACCAACGCTGGCACGATTTTTGTTGTGCAACTCCCCCTCGCTTTCTGCGTGTTGTCTGGAAGGCCAGTGAAAGAACGATAGCGAACCCTCCCGGGCGCCTGCTGCGTTTATAAGCTCTTGTCCGAGCTTAGCGAAATCGAAGCCTGTGTCAAGCCTTAATCCAGTACACTGCTTTTGCGGGTCACCGCGTTGTGCGCGGCCCTAGCCCGCGCTTCCAGGCCGCTCTGTTGGCGAATACCGAAAACAGCTGACAGCTTTGGAGCGCATTAGCGACTCCTTGGCGCGCGAACGTCCCCTCCTCCCGCGTGGGTCTAATTGCGCCACCGCTGGCTGATCCGATACGTCGCTAGCAGTTCATTTGGTTGTTCGACACCTGTGGTAAACACGAATCTCTGCTCCGTGTTGTGGGCCTTGCTTCCAGAAAGGCGGGTGGGTTATGCAGTTGTAGGTATGTGTAGATGTCGTGCATTCCGTCTCGTTTTCGTCCTATTTTGGGGGCTGGGATGTGCAACGGGGGTGATGTCACGACGCTTTCGGCGGTGCAATGATAACCGCTCTTGTGTAGCCCGCGTTTGACGTGCCACCCAATGCGTGTTCTGTCAGCTTCCTTTGGCATGTTCACGGGACAGTCAGCAAAGCGGGTGAAAATAGTCACGGCATTAAGATATGCCCACACTGGCTTTGCAGACGTAAAATTTCTAGCCCTCTACAGGCATATCATAACTAAAACTTCAAAATTGTACGTATAAGGGGGCATGTTTGGACATGTTTACAGTGTAACAACATGAAACAATTTTTGCGAATGACGCATAGGGCAGTAGCAGCACATTCGCTCTGAGTAAATGACCTAGTACTACTATGAGTGGCAAGATCAGGCTGTTGCTGGTACCTTCCGTCTCTGGATTTTGTTGCATTGCTTGGCTCTGGCCCGATAAAAAAACTTAGTATGCTTTCCAGGAGTGGTAATTATGTGACATTTTGTCGCGTTGTTGCCAGAAACGGCCTTATGGGATTTCGCCTAAATACACTGTTGTTGCCCATCACATCGCTCGCTCTGATGTCCTCATTGGAGCATGCAGGTTCATGGTTGAGAGGCGGGCCCTTCTTTCTGTGGACACACAACTGCTAAAGTTGATCATCATAGGAAGCTTTTGACCAGAAACCTCTCTCTGTGGGCGCTTTGATTGAGCAAGTTGCTGCAAAGCCCATGTTATGAAAGCTCAATCCAGTTGAGGCACCTGTTGGGGCGGAGTTGCCACTAGAGGATTGTTTCTCACTGCATGCGTTTGCACTGCCTGTTCTGCAGTGTACGTGGTGGAAGAGCTCGGCTTTGCAGTGAAAGGGCGTAGTGGGTCTTTCTTTCCTTGAAGGCTGTGCGTTTGTCTGTGATGCTAGTACTAGGTGCAGCGTGTGGTGGTCTTGCTATACTCGTTTTTTTTTCTGTAGTCCTAGGGTAGCTGAGGGGTGGAATTGTAGCTTTCCCAGCATGCAACACTGTGCTGTGAGGTGTTCACTCCAGGCAGAGAGCTTGCTCCTTGCATAAACCTTGTGGCTTGGGTACTTGTCAGGCTGGGTTGGCACCACTGGTGTCTTCTTTGTGCATCATGTAACGGCAGTAGTTGGCTTTGGCTGGCAGAAGACTTGCTACGAACAGCCTAGTGCTAAGTTGGCTTGACGGTTTCAGTGGCAAGCTTTTTCCTAGTTTTGTGCCCTCACAAATGGAAGCAAAGCACCGTTTATGTGAAATCTCACAGCATAAACGTATGGGTATTTGGTTATATTTGGGCATATTAAAAACAACCCTGGTTCCTATTCATATCATGGGGACCCCAATCTTGAGGGAGCAAACCATCCTGCTCGACCCTGCACCAAGTACCTTGATGGTAGAATGAACCCCACATGCGTGGTGAATGAGCCCAGCCCTGACGAGGAGTTATAGGCTGCAAGAGAAGTCTCAAATGGAGGCAGTAGGAGCCCTTGTCCACCAGGAAGGGAGCTTAGTTGGAAGGCTCATTGGAGGCACCCATGGTTAATATGCGCGTGCACCGTCACTTTCCCACCACCATCATTGTCACAACTTTCCCTGCTAGAAGATGATGCAATCTGCAGAAGCCACTCGCTACCAAATCAGTCTCTGCAAATTGCAAAGTTTATGTAGTGTTGTTGGGAGCCATTACGAGGTGAAGAAGCTCCCCTCAGCAGGTGGCGTGCTTGTAGAAGTCTTTGCCAAAGGAACTCCTAAGCCAGCCTGGAGAGCTCGCAATGTGTAATCTCCAAACAAAACATCAGACAGAGAAGCTGGGTGTTGTAAAACCACACTTGGGATGGCGCGCAACTTACGGGCAGCAGATTCATCGAACTTGCCTTTGCCAGGTTACTGACCAGCTGCACATCAACCTGCTCACGAGACCTACCTTCAAGATGCCTGTGGCGCAGGTGCAGAGGACACGCATTCATTGTCCACATCCTAATTGAATGCGAGGCACAGCACTTCCCAGAGACAACTTGTTCCACTATCGTACTTCTAAGCCGGTGATCCCATCATTTCCAATGATGGTGATCACCATTTCCAATGAGCACCATTTCCACCACCATTTCCAATGGGAATCACCATTTCCAATGAGCAAGGGAGGTCAAATTTTTGCACTTCATTTCACATCACACCTAGTCGCACTTGTCTCAATACACCGGCCATTTTAGCTGCCAATTTTAGTGATGATCATAATTTTTGGCGCTGTTTGCCCTCTTCTGTTGGCCTCACACCATTAAAGGAAGTAGGACAGTGATGACGAGGTTCAGTAAAGTGGGATTCACATGACGGAGAAATCCTGTCCTTCTGGCCTGCGGAGCCTGCTCACGCAGCCAGTTCTAGGGTGCGCCCCTCGGCTGGGAACACCCGCAGATGCTCCGGGAACGGAATTGCCTCCGCATGTTTTTGCTGGACGGCGGTGGACCTCTGCGGGGAATGGCACCTGTTTTTGGAACTGTGCTCACCGCCGTTGCAGATTGTACCAGGTGCAAGGGCGGCTTTTTCAAGGTGGCGGGGTCGAAACTGGGACAAGTGTGGGCGCCGGAAAACCACGCCTTGGCATTTCGGGGCGCTGTGGGCGATCGAGAGCTGGGGTGTGGGCCTCTCGAGAGCCGCCTCGCTTCCTTCGCACTGTGGATGCCCCGCCAAGCCGGACCACCCGGTGGCGTTGTGTTGACGCCACATATCCGTCCGCCGTGTGAATCCCACCTAAGGGACGGTGAGGAGGAGGAGGAAGCTGCGGCGTTTGATGGCCTGATGTCACACAGATACAGCACTGTGAATGTGGTGGACTGGTTATTCGGACCCCCAAAGGGCCATGCAGACAAGTTTGATTCATTCGAAAGATTGCCTTGTTAGAACCACACTGACGTGGGTCTTTGCTCAAATAAGCAGTGTAATTAGGGAAACAGGGAATGGCCTTGCGACCCACCAGCTCATTTCCCACAAGAGAACCTATGATGTCATATGTGCCCAGCTGTGCGATTGGCGGAGGGTGGCAAACACAAATTAGAATGAGCTGTTTGTGCTTAAATGTAGTGCAAAGTGATTTTACAGCAGCAAGAATAGTGCGGTAAACAACGAAAGTTGTGAAGATACACATTAACAGAGGAGTACCGATACGCACCGACTGGGCGCATTACGCTTGCTTTAGCTGCACAGCACACTGCTGCTTTGGAGTTGTCTGTAAGCGACGTCTTACATGCTGCACCTGTTTGTCGAGCGTACCCCATGTTCACAAAAGGATTACTTTCTACCGTAACAAAAGCAAGCCAGGTGCAAATACGGTCAAAAACAAAGCAACGGCCAGCAACGCCCCGTGGCTCAGTATGGTAGCACCATCTGGGAGGACTGACGGTAAACAAGGCTGCAGAGCCGAATGACGCACTGGAAGTTTGTTTGTGTCTTCATGGCAGAAGCCACGAAAACACACGGTTTGGTGGGAGAATAAAAATTTTGACCTAAATTGATCAATTTCTTTGCGAATTTGGCATTGTTTGATGCCGAACAAGCGCTGGGGACAAGCTATAAAACACGAACGCAACAAAATTGTATTTTGTCTGCATGGCCCCTTAAGGGACGGCAAAAATAACCGAAGAATCGGGCAGTCCGGAAAAGCAAATGGTGCCTGGAACCGTTAAAAATCGGTCGTCGACTCCACCACCGTGTGTGTGCCTTCCTTCGTCGTGCCACTCACTCATCAATGCATGGGCTGTTAGAACAGATGGGGAAGGGCGGGCGTCGCATCTTTTCCCGCATTCTTGTCGTTGAGGGCTGCTCTCACCACTTCGCCAGCATGCTTCAATAGCCAGCACAGATGTTGATTTGAGCCAGTTTTTTGTGTGGCATGGCGATGAAGCAGCTTATTCTACTTCCAAGGGGTTTCACTTGGTTACCAACTTGGTCTCAACACTATTGGGTCGGAACTGTAGCCGCAAATGTCTCGTGTGTACGGCACTGTTGTAATGCAGGGCGATGGCTGCTTGCAGACAACTCTGATGAGGCGTGTGAGCATGCTCTGAACCAACAGATGAGCAGCAACGCTCAACTCTCTGTGGCGCAACAGCCTCAGCTTTTTTTTAGACTGCCGATCGGTGGGCTTATTTTTTTCCCAGCTAATGATGGCAGGGTGGTGGCGTGAGGTGTAGTGAGGGCACTACAAAGCAGATGATCAGAGCAGCCGGTTTCCCTCCCTCTCATGTCTTGTGGCGTGATTTTCTTACTGCCGCGTGCGTTTTGTTGCGTTGAATAACCCTGGGGGGCTATTGGGAGATGAGGGAAAGGGAGTCGAAAGCCTCAGCTGCGGTAGGGATATGTGCATGAGCTATGTTTAATTGGGGTTGTTTTGCCCGTTTAATGTTGGTTTTGCCTGTTATCATTTCCCTTACGATGCGTTTTACCGCCTTGAGGTAGTTTTCGCTTCCAAACGTGCCCCAATCAGGCGCGGGCCCCTATGGTATTTGGGTTGGAAACACGTAGCCGGGCCGGGCCCAGGCCACAAGGTTAAGGTCTGTGGCCGGGCCGGACCGGACCGTCAGCCTTCTTCGTCGGGTCGGGCCGGGCCTACTGCGATAAGCACCGGGCTCGGGCTGGGCTCGAGCCCGAATGTTCGGCCCGTGCACAGCTCTAGTCTGTCTCTTCACTAAGACTGGTGATCACCTCACAACAAAACAAGTCCTCCTGCTGAGCCTCATGCAGTCAAGAAGAGTGTCCTCCCCAGTCAAGATGCCTGTGCGCTGAGCTTGCGAAGCACGGGGACTCCTGCACATTGCGCTCCTCTCACGCTGAGAAAGGCCGTGGCCCTCAGCATCCTCCCCGGCTTCTCTGGCCAGTTGGATGTCGGCAACCACATTTGTGGCAGCTTTGCGTTAGTGAACTTTGTATTTGAAGCGTGTCAGGGCCCATGGCACGAGCCTCCTGCTGGGCTTGCGGATGCGGGACAGCCATGTGATTGGTCTCAATCGTGAACTTGAGCCCCTTTACGTACATCTCAAACTATGGCCAGACACTCCTTCTCGGTGACCGAGTAGTTTCGCTCTGCCGGTGTCAGTGCATGGGTCGCAGTTCTCCTTCCACCTGAAGGGGACCTGCCCCTAGGCCGAGGTCACTCGCATCCGTCTGGATCACGAACGGCCTGCTCAGATCCGGCAGTTTCAGTGATGCAGTGTCTGCAACAGCTTCCGCCAGCTGGCGTAGGCTCCTCTCCCCACTCCCAAGGGGCGGATTTTGCTTGCAGGCGCACGCAAGCGGGGGATAAACTGGCGGTAGTAGCCGACCATCCCTGGGAAGCGCCGGACTCCGTGGGAAACTCCAAGATCGCCCGGAGTTTCTCGGGATGGGGGGACACCTGTCCGCGTTCAATCCGATAGCCGAGCAGACTCACTTGAGCGCTGCATATTTGTGCCTTGGCAGGATTGATGGCTATGCCAGCCGCCCTGAGTCTTCCCAGGACGGCTTTGAGGTGGCAGAGGTGCTCCTCGAAGGTGTGGGAGTAGACGACAATGTCATCGAAATAGGCGAGGGCGTGCTGCCACTTTGTCTCACCGGTCACCCGGTGGATCAAGCGTTGGAATGTGCTGGGACTCCCGCACAAACCGAAGGGCATACGTGCGAACTCATACCGCCCCAGGTTGGGCGGCAAAAATGTGTGGACCAGGGTTCTTACTGCGACCTATCTTGTACTCGAGACGGCCGCAAGGCTGGCGTAGCGGCAGAGAACAGCAAGGAACACAGAAGATGCACCGAAATGGCCAAACCCGCATTTATCGGGTGCTCCAGTAACGTAGTTCGGCTCTGTGCTCGTCCTGACCCAGCCGACTGGCGAAGATCAGGAGACAAGCGCGCACACAGGAAGGCCAGAGCTCCGGTCTGTGGTGTCCGGCCGCACGAACGCAAAGGCCCCTTCCCTTGTCCCGCACGCCCAGACCGGGGCCCCGACGGACCGGTCACGTGGAGGGGGTCTGCCAAAGAGAGAGAGGCAACCTTCCCCTCTCGCCTTAGGACTGGGGAAAGTGCCAGGACTCTGGGTTTTCCTCACAAGTGACCGCGAAGTGACCGCGCGTGACCTGTGCATAGCACAGGTCACGCTCCAGCTTTTATTAACACCACTGGTGATGGTGGGGACAAACGTCTGCCCATGGTGATGATAGCTGCACTGGAAGCATATGATGTTCGTGCCACTTGCAAGCACGGTCTCATCACGAGTGGCCATGGTACAGATAGCGTTCTTGTAGCCATTGTCTTTTGGGCCAGGGTAAAAATTGGGCTTGTGAAGAGCTTCATGTTGAATTCGAAATGCGGAGCGCGCTGGCTCCGCGAAGAGCAGGTACTCCGAAGCTGCCTTTGGAACACAGCCGCTCCCTCCGGAGCAAAGTGCCGAACCATGACGGGAACAGGAAATCCCCAGTATTCTTTGCGCCGCGCCTTCCTGAAATTGTCTGGTTCCCGCGGGCGCATTCATACCGTGCTGCGGGGCTGGAGTAGGCAGAGAAGGCGAGCACTGGCCGGAAGCGCAGACGGCGGCAACGTTGGCAACCTCACGCGGCAAAAGTAAGCGCCCTAATGAGTTCCGGCCGACTCCGCCGATTTCGGCGGAGCTACTTTTCTTGCTCCATGGAGCGATATCGGCTGCGACAGCGCTCCCGATCTGCCATTGGAACGTGTCGGCTCCACACAGAGCAGAAAAGTTGCTTCGAAATTGCTCTGAATCTGCCATTGGAATTCAACACCAGATAGTTGTTTCGGTGTGGGTGAGACTCGCAGGCAGAAATTGCGGCTGCCATTCTTCTCAAGGGCTTCCTTGGTAAAGTCGGCAGGCCAGCATGGAGGGTGTAAGGAGTGGGATTAAGTTGTGGAGGACATGTGTGCATTGCATTCTGGTATAAGAAGCTGCTGCACCCAGCTCCACTATTGGGTGCGCTTCACTCGTGATGGTGCTGTGCCAAGCGGAAGGGCCACCGCCAGCATGAGCAGTGACAGGGTTACATGGGCGGCGGTGAAAGCGGTTCACTGGTGCTCACGCCCTCAGGAGACAGACGGCCCTGGTCTGCGTAATCAGCTGGACGGTCATCATTTCTGACCATGAAGTGCGCTTCGCTGGCTGTCCACGTTCTGCATTGGCCTTGGTGGCCTGGAACCACCAGTTTGCGAGCAGCTCCGCCCACTGGCACGCACAGCACCAGATTCGGGGGGCATTGGTAGGGAACTGCTCCAAAAAGCTGCGCCGAGAGGATCAGGTGCCTGAAGGAAATGTGGAAATGAAAGGGTCTTGCTGGCAGTGCTGTGTAATGTGATCGTGGGATTGCATGAATTATGGTGTGACAGAATTGTAAAGATTCCTTGCCGACGTGCATTGCGAATGACGAGTTGAATTCCAGGTGCTGCGAGCTCCTGCTGGTGGCAAAGTGTACAAACTCGAGAGGTCCTTTCATTAGAACAGTTTTGGAAAACGACCCCAACTGGTGTATCGGCACGTGCAGGGAAAAATTGTCCAACTTGTGACTGCAAACAGAACTCTGCCTTCACCAAGTTTAATTTTATTCGGGGCCATAGTTAATAGGTGACGCTGCTTCCGCCTTTGTTGGCGGGCCAGAATGGCTGCGGGAGTTGTAGAGTTGTTACTTGCGCCAGTGTCGCCACCGGTCGCTCTTGCATGCTCGCCTTGTCCAGTCTTCTCGCAGGGAGCAAACAGAGTGTGCCACTTCTGCTCTGCGGGAAAGGTGAATCCCAGGGCCTTCTTTTGCAGAGCACCTCAGCTGGGTTCATGTGCCGAAGCGCTCCTCCAGCTTCTGCCATTGGTCAGATTGCTTTTGGGGCAGCCGCACACTGCCTTTAGCAACTGCCCAGGAAGAGCATGCACCGTAACTGTGTATGCAGCGCGGGAAACTGGTAGGTCTGCTGCAGGCAGAGCCTCGTCTCGTGCAAGGGACGTGGCCGGGGGAGCGGGCAAAAAGGTTGCCCGAAAAGTGGGCTGTTGTGCGGATAGATTCTGGAAGTAGAGGCACCCACAGCCTTTGCAATGTGTGCTGGCACTGTCAAGTGCAGTCATCACTTTGATTCTTTGTGCCAGCTTGGTTTGTTTCTTGCGAGATGAATGGTCGCTACCTGTGGGATGCTAACCAAGGTTTTTGCCCAACGTGTGCGAGATATCGGTGCTAGTTAAGGATCCCCAGGTGGTCAAAATTAATCTGGAGCTCTCCACTACGGCGCGCCTCATCGCCTGCGCTGCATCGGCACGTTACACGCTGCATTCAATCAATTCCCTATGAGGCAGTGGAACGCTTGAGAGAGAGAGAGAGAGAGAGAGAGAGAGAGAGAGAGAGAGAGAGAGAGAGAGAGAGAGAGAGAGAGAGAGAGAGAGAGAGAGAGAGAGAGAGAGAGAGAGAGAGAGAGAGAGAGAGAGAGAGAGAGAGAGAGAGAGAGAGAGAGAGAGAGAGAGAGAGAGAGAGAGATTTAATAAAAACGAGCAAATTTGGTGCTAGATGGCAGGGGCACCAGCCCTGTGGGGGCGTCCTTAGTCCGGGATGCCCTGGTCCTGGCTGGCTGCCTGGGCTCTAGCGACGACTTCTTGTTGCGCCGCAAGGTCCGAGCTGGTCAGCCAGTCCGCCCACTGCTCGTAAGTAGGGTTGGGGATTGGAGATAAAGACGGGGATTGCTGGCATTCCCATACCAGGTGGTATGGGCCTCGTGCGCTTGTATGGTGGCACCACTGATGCGCTGTGTTCAGCGCCATCTAGCTGACAACGGAGGCATAACTTCTGAAGTCTGTGAGCAAACGACGTCCGGAGCATAGTATTCCGCGCAGTACGATTATTAGAAGAGAAAGAAGAAATTACCGCTATTCTGTTGCCATGCGATACGAACAGCCAAACGGTACTTTATTAAATAGAATATGGTTCGCAAAGCCTAAAGGCGACAGGAAAGCGATTCATCACACAAAAACGAGTTTTATACAAGCGCAGCGCGCGGTCGCACTGTCATTTCGCAACGGCCTCCACTGAACACCAGGCAGCGTCGCCCAAATAAAAGATAAAAATGAAAAGACGGAAGCCCGCGATGTTACCAAGAGAACGAGAGGAGTGCCGGCATGGAGGAAAGAAAAGGTAGGAGAGGCCCTGACGTCACATTTGTGAAGCCGAGTCCCGCCATGACTTGAGCCCACTGAGCCCAGCACTCTATCCCATCATCCCTTGCTGCCTCCGGTTTGATTTGACTAACATGGCGTCGCCCTGCCCTCCCGCTTCGAAGCGAAAACAGCTTCGTCGCTAATTCCTCTGTGCGATGTCATGTTCTAAGCTGTTGATTTCGCCTTCAATTAGCCCATTCTAACCCTCACCCAAAGTTTCAATCGAAAAACGGCCTTCGTTTTTGAGATAGGACGATTTTTCAGCTCTTAAAGGGGAACTGACACAAAATTTTGAAGGCGAGATAACTTCGGAGATAGATTGGTGGGAACACATATACATCATCTGCAAAATATCAGCGGCGAATACAGCCTAGATCATATTTAAAATCAATTTTAAAGTGTGCGAAACGCAACCGAGCAGCCAGCAGAGGACCACGCGCAATCGACATCCCGAAGATATTGTGTAAATAAACAACATCCAAACACGTCACGAGTTTGTGTTTGCCGCTTCCGCACTGCCGGCGTTTTTTGCCGGCTCGCCGCTCCAATCGGAGGGCCGGAGGGCGGAGCTTCTGCTCTCGAGAACGAATGACCCGATCGTTGGCGGCGGAGGCGCCGTGATTTCGTCAGCTCATCGGGCAGCTGGCCGCGACCAAAGTTCTACAGCGATTCCAGGCACTCTGTTTCTATTACTGTTTATTACCATTGGATGCGAAAACGCGCCGGAGGCACGAAAAGCCCACTGAGCTAGCCGCACGGTCGCTGTGCAGGCGGCGGCCACGGCCGTGAAGTGGCCCAGGCCGGCGCAGGTAGCTCGAGTGATAGCTTGTTACCGCTGCACGAAATTGTCCCCAAGTCCCGACCATGGTGGCTTACATGAGAAAGGAGTTGATGCGATGGCGGGTTGCATTAAAAATTGTCATCTGCACCGCTTACGAGAGCGGCACTCGAATATCCGCCGCAGTGCCAAGCCGAACAGATCTGTAGGCAGACCTGTAGGCAGACCGGCTGGCCGGCCGGCTGCTCCCAGCGCGCGTCTTGCCACCCACCGTCTCGAGCGTCGCGCGTCGTTCTTTAGCCGCGGTAGCATTTGCACTCACAGCGCCTGCGTCACATCCACGGTCGCTTTTTTATTAAGCGCCTCACGAGATCAGTACGTGGGGGCATTCGCAGAAACTGCCGTCGATGCGGATTCGACAGTGCTACGGCGGCTCTGCTCTGTGATATCCCTCCGACGGTCACGTGGTCAGCTTTGTTCACACAAAATCCATTGTTTCGCGGCACTCGCTGAAACCGAAACTGCGACTGGCCGCATTGAAAATGCCTCTAATTAAACAACCGTCGCACGCTGAAGCAAATGAGGTTTCTACAGGTTATAAGTAGGTCACTAGCTACTTATCGCAACAAAAAAAACAAGATGCAAAATTTTTGTGTCAGTGCCCCTTTAGCCTGGCAAAGTAGCGTTTGTCGTCGTAATAGCAACAGGCTCGCGGGATGGCCAACGCAGACGACGGGAGCATTGTTTGGGGTCGTACAGCACTGCGGTCTTTGCGCGCTATGTCTCAGCAGCGATAAATTTCACTTCACTTCACAACGGAGAAATGCAAAGTAAGCAAAGAACGAACTGTGGCTCTCGCCAACGCTGAGCGAAGGGGATTTTCCTGGCAGGTCGCCGGCGGCGGCAGCGGCTCGCTCCGCCGATCTCGACGTGTCGTTAGCGCCGCTGCGGCCGGGGTAGTTAAGGCCGCCTCCGACGGCAGAGTTTTCAAACTGGCTTAATCTAAAAACGTTTGTCGTAGCGACTGCGCTGGTTTGCAAGCGTAGCAAGGGCCCTAAAAGTTTGTCCGTTCTATTCGCCCAGATTTGGCCACCGCAGTTGTAAACAAGTAAGCAACATTGTCCATGGGCTCAAGAAAAATGACGCCACTTCCTCCACACTTTTCGCAATGCATTGGGATGCAAGGGGCCTCTCCTGAGTATTCTTTCCTCCATGAGTGCAGGAGTGTGCATCTGTGTGTGCATCGCCTCCCGGAAGCGATAATGTATGTGAGAGGGAAGGCGTGATCGCTCCACCAGCGGAAAATTTTTTGTGGGGCCGCCGGCCCCGAAGAGCACGAAATAACGGCATAACGTCCCAACGATGCCAGTAACGAACGCCTTGGTTGCTGCGGTCGCTTTGGTGGATTTCATTTATTGAGCTTTAGATCAGAACGGCTGGGTTAGAACTGCTGGCATAACCAAGCAGCTGGCGGACAGCTTATTGTGAGGAGAAGACTGACTACGCGACTTCATGGTGCTTGCAGAAGCGAATTTCTCCCGTGGATACACTCCACTGTGCCTTGTACATGTCAGGAAGTGATTTGATGTGTTGTGTGTGCGAAATAGCGGCAAAAGGTTTGTGTGTATATTGCGACACCAAGGATAAGCGGCTTCAAGAGCCCGAAGATTCAGGTTTGTAGAGGCAGGTATTTGAAAATGCCAACTGCTTGAGTAAACACTACCTTAAACTGCTGAAACTACGATGAGTTCGTTGGATGGGCTCATAAAAATATCGCAATGCTTTTTGAAGTGCTTTCATAAGTTTATAAATGCGTACTTAATATGCTAATAATTTTGGCGTAGATGCGCTAGACGAGGCTTTCATGAAAGCCTCTGAACGTTTGTTTACCTTTTTTATTGCTCGACGTAGACACGGGCACAGATATGGTAGGTCGCTCAACAGGAGCTTTAATTGTGCACGAATGATTCCTCTCGCATTCGGAGTGCCCTTGATAAAATAAGACCATTTTGAATAATGTAGATTGTTTCAAAGCTGACAGATTTGTACGTGATGTTTGTGTGACTACGCTGGCATGACTACATGCCTGCGTGAATAGTTGTGCTGGTGCAAGTTATCTTTGTCAGCAAAAATATTTTGCGCAACAAGCCCCACTTGAACTCATTTTTCACCGACTGTCGCCGAAACGCAAACTACAAGTTGTACAGGAACATAAGTTTGAGATATTTGAGAGTCCTTTCAATAAAAGTGTAGATGCGAGTCTCCAAATTGTGGCTGGTGTGTGTCCATCTGTTTACGGTTGTGTCGCAGTGTAGCGTGAATATTTACGTTTCTGTTTTCATTTTGAAGCTTCATATTTTGCTGGTATGACTACGTACAATTCAAGAATGCATATCCGTGGGTTGTTCCATGTGTTTTCTGATGCGTGCCCAGATTATACTGACACCAAAGGCTATTTGAGGCGCGACAAAAATATGCACTGGATGCACGGCATAGCGGTCTTACACCAAGTAGCGTGCACATACGCAAATCCACCTATGGATCTGTTCTTTTTATTTCTTTTCGGGTACTATGTGCTTCGTGAACGTCGGCGTCGGAGGCAGCTGATCCGTGTACTGTCGTCTGCTTTTATTGGAGAAGGGGCGCTTTCTAAATTATTTCAGCTTGTATTCCCGCACAACTTGTCAGCGTAACAGTTCTATTAATATAACAATTGTGAATTTAAAAAAACGCGGTAATTGTTGTATACTTATTTTACGGTTATTGTTTAAATTAAGCCGTGTAGCGAACTGATGTATATGTTTATTTTGTTCTTCAGAAAAAATTCCGCCGCCGCTCCCAGGTGGCGCCACATGTTTATTTGAAACTGCAGTGCACGAGGCCCATAGGGTGCCAGGGGATGGGCAGTAGGCACATGTCGCGTAGTATTGGGTAGGGTACATTTTGTGGAGTAGTGTACGGTGGGGGTAAGAGTTAGTTTGTAGCCTTCGGAGGGTAGTGGCTTCGAGACGACTAAGGCGAGGGTGAGGGAGAGGATATCTGCGGCGGCTGAGGTGGTAGTGGGTGAGGAGATCCAGGGGGGTGAGAGGGGTATCTGGGCAAGGAGTCTGCCGGTCGGAGACGGCCTGGCGTGCATACTCGCAGGTAGCGGCGTGGGCCGCATCGTTTCCGGGCAGGTCAGCGTGGCCGGGTGCCCAGATGAGTTGGATGTCGGGTAGTTCGTAATTAGCCTGAAGGATGCGGAGAGGATGCGGATTATTCTGAGTTATGGGGGAGGACCGCAGGGTCAGAAAAAGAGGAAGTACAATATGCCCAAGCCTTCCGAAAGGGTAGGTAGTTTGCCACGCATAAAACAGACTGGGTTGATGGGGGCTTTCCCTGTGCCGTGTGGTGGTTCGTGTAAGCTGGTCTCATTTTGCGGCCGCAGTAGTGCTGGCCAGGTGATTCCAAGTGGCCTGCTCTGAAAGCCTGTTGCAGCTTTGGGGGGGGCCCTGGAGCCGCTGCAGTGTTGGTTGCGTGCCTCTGTCTGGGTGTGCTTTTGCGGCAGCTGTCTCCCCCTCCTTTTCCCCCGCAGTGGTGAGCAGGAGGCCGGACCATGGGCGGGTGGGAGTGAGCCGTCGGGGGCAGCAGCAGCAGCGCCCCGCTGAGTGTGCGCCATGAAGATCGAGCGTAGCCGGCTGAAGAAGAGCTCCTCGGAGGTGCCGCTAGACTGCCGCCTCCTCGTGGAGCGCCTCAAGAGCTGCTCCCAGGAGGAGCTGCTCCAGGAGCTGCAGGCCGTCAAGAGCTGGAACTGGGGCAAGGTCGGTCCGCTTCTCTCTCCGGGCCACTCCTCCAGTGTTCTGGAAGTGAAGCGCGCAAGTGCGAATTCGCAGCTTTGAACAAAAGAAAAAGAAAAAGGCGGACATGTAAACCGGAAAGTCTTGTTCACATGTGACTGGGGCGGTCGGGCCATTTCCCGTGGATCATGGTGCCTTATGTTTCGGACCTTTGTGGTTGCCCAGAGGAAGCAGATTTGCTCTTGGGCCCCTGTGGTGCAATACTGCGCTTATTCGGGTGTGTTGGTTAGGCATTTAAGCGAGACGAAAACAAGTAATGAAGCGGCGGGAACAGTTTAGTGGCCCTCGTTTTGGCGCTGCCCTTTCCTCCCTTCTCTTTTAATAATTGAAACCCCACAGAGGTGACCGTCTTGAAGAATTTCCCCTGACAAACTGCTGGCCCCCTGGCACTGATTCAGGGAGGGAGGGCTGAATTCAGGGAGGGCTGAATTTGTAATCTGTTTTGTTTCAAAAAAATTACGCCCATCTTCCCGCGAGGGAACCCTGATGTGATGCGACGCATCGGGGGGGTTCAATTGGCGTTTCCATTGGGTCGATTCTCTAAATCGCGGGAAACGTGTTGTGAACGCGTACGATGCATTTCCATCACATGCGGGTGTTCTCATACGCGGGAAGGTGGGCGTAATTTTACTTTTCATGCACATGCATATGCGACATGAGAGAGTACACGTGTTTTAGCGGCACTGGCCACCAAGCGTTTGGACTGACGCTGGTATTGGATTGCGTCAGTCCACTCGCTGAAGGGACTGTTGCTTCATCGGAACATCTCATCTTCTTCAAGTCAAGCACGGAGGTATCGTCAAGCAAAGTCAAGTCAAGGGCGAGAGCGAGCGACTGACTGATCTGGCGCCGTGCGCTCCCCCGCTTATATTCCTGCTTTTGAAAGGAGAGGAGCCGGGGGGAGAGTCGCGCGCATGCGCACGCTTGCGCGCCGGAGCAGACGCGAATGTAGGTGAAGCGCGCGCACACCAGCTGTTGTTATGATAATGAGACGGAACGGGAGCGCTGCGCACAGCTGTCGGAGAGAACGGAGGAGAGTTGCACATGTGCGCGACGACGGAGGGACATAGCCGAGAGCAAGAGATGCGTCGCATCTAATAGCGCAGGCAGCTGCAGTGCTCAGATTTCTGAGCCGTCTGTTAAAAACCATTTTTCACTTGCGCCGGAAAGGTTGGCCAGAATAATGCCTTCCCTGTGCGGATAGATGTCGGCTCTGGGGGTTGAATTGTGTGAGCAAGCGGCAGCGCAACTGATGGGACAGAGCCAAAAGGGGGCCAGCACTTGCGCTTGCCATCAGCCCAATGATTTCATTGGATCGAACCCCGAGCCACTTTATTTCAGAGGGGCTGGGTGAGCCCCAGCAGGTTGTCTGTCCACTGGCGGCCCCCGCAGCTGTTTGCAGTGCGAGCAGCACACGTTGTGCCGGGGTTGCAAGGCCCAGGTGGGGCTCGCCAGGTCTTGGCGATGCGGCCGTGCCCCCATTTGGCCGGCCCTGCTGGGCAGGCGGTCTCTCTTTTGGCCCTGCAGCGACGCTGCCCCCTCCTCTCCTCCTCCCTGTGCAGTGTGAGCTGTACCACTGGATCGATGTGCTGGACCTGTTTGACTCGCTGCTCGAGGCCGCCTGCCACACGGCCCAGGAGGGCCAGTGGTGCCTGCACTGCGACCGCCCCGGCTGCGAGCAGGTGGGCACCGGCCAGGCTCTGCGTGTCGTGGGTCGCATTGGGAGACTGTGGTTTTTATGCCAGTTCACTGCTACGCAGCACAGTCAAAAGCCACTGTCACCTGCTTTTTTTTTTTTTTGTAGCGGCAGATGTTTTTTCCAAACCGCTTTTTTTCTTGTTATTTATTGGCCGACTGGGCCGCTACAGGGGGGTGGCTTACAATACAAAACTGACATAACAACCACCATGAAGAACCAATTTATGGCTGGTGATAGATACTGAACTCTACAATTTATATCAGACACATCACAAAATTATACATCGCAGTACTACCCGCCGCGGTGGCTCAGTGGCTAAGGCGTTGCGCTGCTGAGCACGAGGTCGCGGGTTCGATTCCCGGCCGCGGCGGCCGCTTTTCTGATGGAGGCGAAAAGCAAAAACGCCCGCGTGCACGAGATTTCGGCGCACGTTAAAGATCCCCAGGTGGTCAAAATTAATCCGGAGCCCTCCACTACGGCGCGCCTCATCGCCTGCGTTGCGTCGGCGCGTTAAAACCCTGCAATCAATCAATTACATCGCAGTACTACATCCCCAGTGCTGGGCACGAGGTCGTGGGTTCGATTACCGGCCGCAGCAGCCACTTTTCTGATGGAGGCGAAAAGCAAAAGCGTCCGTGTGTACGAGATTTCGGCGCATGCTAAAGATCCCCGGGCGGTCAAAATTAATCCTGAGCCCTCCACTACGGCGCGCCTCATCGCCTGCGTTGCGTCGGCGCGTTAAACCCTACAATCAGTCAACTACATCCCCAGACATACACGAGGCAAGGGACTTCAGGTACATGCAACTGCATTGTTACAGAAAAAACGAGGAAGTGTTCGGGAGGATTCACCTGAAAAAATAATTTTTGACATTGGTTTCAAAATGTTCCGCAGTTTGAGAATCATTTACAGCATTTGCTAAATCATTGCAGCCTTTCATAGTTCTTGGGAGAAAACAGTATGCGTATGTGTTCACACGAGGTTTACAGAGTAGAAATTTCGTGCAGTGTTCACTTCGCAGGCTCCGTACCTGTCGCGGAATTGGGCACTGCTCTGCATCAAAGTTTAACCTATTTTGGGAGAGCAAAAACCAGAATGTGTCTGGCTCTGCGACGGCCTTCCAGGAGGGGGTGTAAATGTGCTTCTTGCCGCGTCTGTTACAGAATACCTTGGGGGAGTAAATGTAGCCGTCCTTTCGTGTGCCCACTCCATTTCCACAGCTGTTAACTTTACGGGGGCCGGAGTGAATTCTGATTTGTGACATAAGAACCGTGACTGTCTTCAACAGTAGAGCAAGCATAAGCGACATGTTGGGTCCATTTGCGGCCTTCAGACATTGTTGCTCCCAAGTACAGTGAAACCTCGTTAAACCGTACGTGCGGAGATGCGAAGGAAGTGCGGACCAACCAGCACTGCCATTTATCCAAATGCATTAGGTAAGAGGGAAGTTGAGTAGGATTTGGCTCAACTACGTTTAAAAAGAAACTATGCAGGGGTGAGACAGCTACGCATATTGCGCAGTTTTGATACAAAAGTGTTTTCCTGCGCCGGGCTGCTCCAAAAGCTTTGAATTCGCAAAAATTGCGCCAAACTGCTCCAAAACAGTCTGAGAGCCAAGGATTTTAACGCTCCCGTCAGTTTCGGTGGGGAAAAATGCTTACTGACGGCATAATTTTCCAGCACCCCAAAGGTGATGCTGTTTGTAAAGGATTAATCAATTGATCATTTAATAAAAAACCCGTACAAATTTTCCCCAAGATAGTCTTTTTTAAAGTCACAATGTCACGTTTCACATGTTATATTCTATGAGATTTTAAAGTCTTTCCATATAAAACCATTGCAAAGTCGTGTAGAAAAAATACTTATGTGTACTGAAGTGACAAACTACGTGTGCAAGTTGATGAAAAAAGGGCAATTTTCGGAGCGCCGTGTCTCCTGAACATCATCACGGGGCACCGCCATCTTGGTGTGGAGAAGATTGGGAAACATAGCCGCCGAGCGAAGCAGTTGCTCGTGGTTCAGTTAGAGTGCTCTTCGCCGATTTCTACCGTGGGGATGGTTATGAGGGTGGCTGGGTTTACATTTAGTCGTTTGGTCTGTTGCGGGAAGTTGCGCGACTCGAAAGACGGGAGTTCATCAGAAACATGGTGCCCGCGAATTTGCCGTGTTTCGGCCTTGAGTGTGAGGCGCGGTGCGTGCTTGAATGGAAATTTCGGACTCATTGCGGTGTTATAAAATGCTTAAATATTGCTGCCTTTGACAGCGAGCTTGCGAGTGGCGGGAATGGGACGATCGACACTGTAGAAGGGGCGGCGCAGGCTACATCGCCGCAAAATGCTCAAGCAGTGTCCGATAGCGGGACGGGCTATTATTGCACGCTAGTAATAATAGTTCATTTATCTGAAGTGAAATTTAATGCCAAGAGGGAGGTGGCTAAATATACCAACATTACTCAAATTACGATCGTAGTGAACGTGCACCATGGGGATTAAAATGGGAGGCCTGGTGGGGTGCGACGACTGTCACCTCGCTTTGCGCAACTTTTGCCGTGGCTCTACACTTGTTCGTAAAGCCCAATCTGGGATTAAAAAAATAGTAATTTCTGCATTCACATGATAGTAAAAAAATTCCCCCGCACCTCCCCGAAGGGAATCGTGCAGAAATGCGAATGCATTGGGTGCACCGATGAGTGTGTTGCGAGTAATGGTGTAATTAATGACGAGAGTGTGAACGTAATCATTTATTCATCAGCACCTGTTTGTGTTATCGTTGTACCTGACGGCCACAATCACTGCCTTGTGATCGCTAAAGTGCACGGTCAAAGGGTCTTTGAGAAGCTTACGCGCGTCACAGTTTCGCGTAAAGACCAGATCAATGCAACTCCCGTGAATGGTAGTGGGGCACGTGTCGAAGCCGGCAGAGAGACAATGCATAGAGTGCCTGGTCTGCATGTACTCGACCAGCCACTCGCCACTCTTCTTGCGCACGTCAACGTTGAAGTCGCCAACCAAGACTATGGGGTCAGAGTTTGGAGCGCACGCGCACACTTTCCATAGCCGCGTCCAGCTGCGCGGCAACGGCGTCTCGAGCGAGGTTGGGCGCGAGGTACGCGGTGTACAAGTCCTTGTACGGAGACGTGTCTCGAACGGGAGACGTGGCAACGGCGTGCGATATCAAGTTCCCTCGGGCGTATCCTCTCCCCTTGCCCTCCGCTACTCCCGCCCAAGCTACCACCTGCTCCGGTTGCGAGGCGCGCCACAGCTGTTGCTAGGGGCGAGGAGGAGCGCGGAGACATAACACCTGCGGGCGCACGCCGATGGAGCACGACAACCCCCGACTAAGAAATGCATTCGCATTTACGACGACGACGACGAAGGCAGAACTACGAGGCGCGCGCTCACGTGCGCTCGCGCTGGAGGAATGCAGGCGCACGCCGGCCAACGGAGCAAGACAACCCCCGGCACGACGACGACGAAGGCAGAACTACGAGGCGCGCGCTCACGTGCGCTCGCGCTGGAGGAATGCAGGCGCACGCCGGCCAACGGAGCAAGACAACCCCCGGCACGACGACGACGAAGGCAGAACTACGAGGCGCGCGCTCACGTGCGCTCGCGCTGGAGGAATGCAGGCGCACGCCGGCCAACGGAGCAAGACAACCCCCGGCACGACGACGACGAAGGCAGAACTACGAGGTGCGCGCTCACGTGCCCTCGCGCTGGAGGAATGCAGGCACACGCCGGCCAACGGAGCAAGACAACCCCCGGCTAATAAATGCATTCGCATTTAAAATTCTTTGCAATTGCTTAGTTTTTCAATTCGATATTTCCGACAGCGCTCCACGCTATCTATGCATAGAGCCTCAGAATTTAAAAATGGTCTGTGAAAGGGTAGTGGAATAGAAAAAAAAACTTTATTGAAATGCTGTTTAAGTCTTATGCACGTTCAAAACCGAGTGCACATTTCTTCCCGGAGTCGCCAAAAATTTGATTTTTTAGGCTCCTGAGGTGACGTAATAAATGACGTTCTTCTGCTCCAAATCAAGGTTCTTCTGCTCCAAAATAGAGATTTCGCTGCTCCAAAAACTGCTCCCAAATGTGATCAAGCTGTCTCACCCCTGACTATGGCTTATGCAGGTGCGGTTTAACGAGATTCCACTGTAGTTGCATGTGTTAAGAGTAGCTGATACAGCGGTTGATAATCAAAATTTTGGATGTGTCTAACTCTGTGATGCATAAAGGATTTCTTCATTGATTGCGAGGCCACATTTATTTTCGAGGACAATTTGCGCATAACAGACTGAGAAAACACTGCACAGGCATGCGTGCATACAGGGTGTTGCGAGCACGACCAACTTTACTTCGGACCTGCCCAGCCAGGCGCTGAGTCTCGTTTCGCGCCAGGCCGCTAGGGGCGCTTTTACGCACTGTTGCGGCGAGCGGTGGCTACGCTGGCAGTGCGTGCTCGAGCGCTAGTAGCAGCCGTCTGGCGCGGGAATTCGTGTTTAATCACACTTCAGTTAATTGATTTCGGTAATTCCGAATGAATAAGTAGCAGTTTTACGGTGACCATCCCCGAAGGAATGTTTTTTTCTGATTAAGGGGGGCCCAGGGCCTCTTGACTGTCTTTCCCGTTGTGAGATGCGTTACGGTGCACGCGACGCATTTAGTGTCGTGGTCTGATATGAAGTGATGCCAAAAAGAAATAACATTATCTCACGTACTGACAACGGAACTGGCTAGCTAACCAACGTGCACAGGTTCATACTCGCAGGGGAGGTTATTCCCGAATTTGATGTACATTGTGAAGTTCATTGTGAAGCATAAAGTAAACGTATGTCATAAAAGCTTCCCAGGAACTCGTTTTGTTATAGTAAATGCAAAAAAATTGAAGCTTTCTGTTGAAATTCCTCGTGAAGTGTAGCGGTTTTTTCTTGCTATAAGGATGCGGAGGAATTTTCTATGCTCGGAAAACAAAATGCAAAAATTCAAGCACCGAAGATGCTAGTTACGGTCTTACACGCACTAATTAGCAACGATGATTTGGCCCATTCTTTGCGAATAAATTGGAAACTCTTTATTGCGAGTGCATGTAAAGTGCTACAATGACCTGCTACACTAACTTAACAACGATGTCATTTTAAGCCTATTTACAGGCTAATTTTATTTACGTACACAATGCCATGGTTTAGGCACACAATGCCACACTGTAGTCAGGTTTTCAGAACATTAATGAACGCTAGTACATAGTGCACAATCCTTTTCACTTTGGCATTTTTTTTTTTCTCCAAAAGTTCATTTTCGTTCACAACCATACACTTCACTCGAACAATGGAGCACAGTGGTCACACTTTCAGCACTATTCTGGACTCTGGTTTTTCCGCAATCCTTTTTCCTTTCGCCACTCCTGGCCGTTTTCTCCGCCACAAAATTTGTGAAAAAAGGTCGGCTGAACTTCTCCAGCCCGAGCTCAACCACTGCCCTCGTATGAAAAGCTTGTTTTCCAGTGCAGCTTGGTAGTATCGTCCTCACAAACAGTGCCATTGGTGTTTTTGTAGGATATCGCAAGTTTTGCGAATGCTTGGGCCGCTCTTTCCAGTGCACTGACGAATTCCGGCAACTGAGGCGCGCCTTAAGGGGGGACGCGGCTTTCAACTTCGGAAAAATGACCAAAACATCGTTTTTTTGAAACCCACATATTCGGCTTCTATGTTTCCTATTCTATGCGTCTGCAAAGTTTTTACGCTGAAAAGCGTCGCAAAGTGGCATAAAAAAATACTTTTGTCAGGCGCGGTGACAAACTATTAGCGCAAAAGGGCGAAAAAACAGCAATTTTCGGAGCGCTGCAACAGGGCGCGGCCATTTTGATATGGTTAGATCGGCCGAGCGATCGTCTTTCCGGTTCCGCTCGTCTCTTTTATCTTCGTTCATTCACAAACGCCTAAACGGCAGAAAAGAAACGACGCACAAACGAAGCCAGAAATAGATGCCGAAGCGCTATTGGTCCTCCGGTCGGGGCGCAGAACAACGACCCTCCTGATTGGATGTCGCGGGCGCAACGCAAGATGGCGGCCGCCTGAGCTGCGTAGCGAGCGGATTGAGTTCATTTTCGCCGCTTCGCTCGGCCGAGTGTCTGTTCAATCTGTGGTATTCAACACGCACGTTATCGCGATGGGAATGCCGGAGATAACGAGCCAGATTACGGGAAGTTGTGTGGCTCGAAAGGAGGAGGTCATCGAACTCTTCGTGGTGCGCGTGACTCTACTGTCGCCAGACCCTGGAGGGTGACGCGGTGTGCGCGCTTGCGATAGCGGTTCGTGAAGTGAACTTTTAGTCGGGTTTGCGATGTTTACACGCTTAGTTATTGCTGTGTTTTGGCTGTGGGCTCGCTAGCCTTGAGAAAGAAACGGTCGACGCGTCAAACGCTGCGGCGCGCACGGCATACCCGACGCGCATTGGAGCAGCACATGACTGGGCAACCGGTTACGATTGAACGCCAGTAGTTGTAATTAATGCCTGCGACGTTAGTTTTAATCTTAAAAGCGACCTGACCAGCCATATCAGGTATAATCAAAGTTCGATATGTCGCGGGTCGAGGTAAGCGTGCGCTGCAATGCGCGCGAGCCATATCGCCTTTCTTGCGCAACGTTTCCCGTGCACTTGTAATTTTCATGCAAACAGGTTTGAGTTAGTAATATAGGAATAAAAATATGTTCTCTGCATTAAAAATGTACGTTACTGTCGCAGCATTTAACAGCGATTTTTTAGTGAAATTATTGATACCATTGCTTAGGGCATACTGGCTTTGCTGTGAGAAATATTGGATGCCTTGAATGTCAAAAGTAGTAAAAAAATATGCTCTTGCATTGAAGTTGGGAGTTATGCAGAATACTCTACCAAGCTTCAAAGTAGCTCATTTTCATCCTTGTGGTATGCAAACTTTTGGCAATGAACACCTGCACAGATGAGTAGTAAGTTGCTGTGCCAGGCAGGATGATAAAACAAAAAAAAAAAGCCAAAAATGTCCAAATTTAAGTAAAAAAAAAAGCTTAACTTATTGCCATGGTGACAACACTGCAAAAGGAGGCTGTTCAGTGCGATACAGCCAACCAGCTAACCTACTTTGCATTGAAAGCCCATTGAAACCCATCTCCCCCTTCGTTTGGTCTGCAAAGTGGGGTATGTACTCTTCACAGAGGAGCTGAAAATGATGTTTTCTGGGAAGAGAAAGGCTGTAAAAGGCACTCCAATTTCAAGGCAAGGCATTCCAGAAGCCCCATGTTCAAAAGGACATGAAAGGCTACAACCGTGACGACTTTTGATAAGTGAAACCTATGTTGCAACTTCGGAAGCCGTTTTCTCAAAACAGTTTTTTTTTGCCACCTGTGTCGCTTGTACCAGGGATTTCTTTGTGACCGCTGGGTCTATTTTGATTCCGTTTCTTGCATTACATTCCTTGATGAACAGTTCAGGTCGTGACACTCTTGGTTTTCCAGATTTGTTTTTTGTGATTTTTTTATTCAAATAATTGTTCACAGTCACCATGCCTATTGCACATTAACCTCTAAAAAAATGAAAACTAAAAAACATTGTGATGTAAAAAAAATATTCTAAATCTGTCACGACCTCGCCCATTCATTTGGGAATGCAAAGCACTTCGAACAAGTTTTCTATCATGTTTTATAAGCCGCTCAAGCTCGGTACAAGCGGAACAGAAAGAAAATTTAATACATAAAAAAGTTTTAAGAATACTAGTTTGAAATTTTTATGGTGTTATCACGGAAGCATTTCCAGTTGCTGTGCCAATTTTCATCAAAATCCACAAAGAAATAAAAAAGTTGATTTTGAAAGCCACGTCCCCCCTTAAGCCACACTTAAGCCGCACAGAGTGAGCACTTAATGTGTACGAAAGCCCGCAATGAGGCCCAGTGTGCTGGCCTTGATGCTTGGGACTGGATAACCTAAATAACGCACCAATAAATTCGGTGGGAACATGAGAGGTACGCTCAGATGTAAAGACAGCGCACCGCTGCTCGTTGCTATTAAACACCAATCGACCATATTAAAATAGGATAACTATGCGCAGCGAAGAATGCTAGCTTCAGTTTGTCATGATCGGTTGAGGGATAAAGCGCAAAATTACAAAAATAAAACACAATTGTGAAGGGAAAAAAATAAAAATAAAGCGAAGGGTGTTCTCATCTCTTCTTAAGATTGCCTTTATCCATTTGTCACAAACTTCGGTGACGGGGAACTCGTGAAAGGAAACATTTCTCACCTTACCTTCTTCAGGTCTACAGTAAGGTACGGAACAACATACCATCGTGCTCCTTCAAAAGAAAACTCGCTTCAGAGGACTGAATAAGCTGTATTTTTCATGTCTGAAGCATCGTGCTTTACATACAGCAGACGCAACTTACGCTCCACACCGAGTCTGCAATAGCGCATTCTTCATGGCTGCACCCACGCGTGCGGCGGCGAGGAAAGACCGGTCGTAAGTAGCGCCACTCCACTAGCAGCGGCGAAAATTACCCCTGTGACGGTGGTGCTGGGGCCGCGCTCGCTGGGCAGGTCTGGCCGTCTCGTGTTGTGCTTGCATGATCGGGGTCATGTCGAGCCCGGTTACTGGAAGCGTGGGGCGCCATCTGCAGCAGCCCTGCCTCTGTCCCCCCTCAGGAGAAGGAGCTTCTGCTGTGCATCCTGCAGTTCACGGCCCTGCTGATTGAGCACAGCTTCTCCCGCCACCTGTACAACTCCATGGAGGTGAGCGTCGTGGGCACTCGTGAGCAGGGTGGGCGGGGTGCGGGGGCACAGTGTGTGGGGTGCGCAACCTCGTTCCCTGTCGTGTGCTGCGCAGCACCTGACGGCGCTGCTGTCGTCGAGCGACATGCAGGTGGTCCTCGGAGTGCTCAACCTGCTCTACGTCTTCAGGTGAGGGTGTGCTCGCAAGGGGCTGGCCTCCCCCCGTTGGCATTGCACACGGGTCGTGCCAGGGAGGGAAGGCGAGGGGGCTTGTGCACTGCGGTGTCTCTAAGCGTGTCGCAGCATGTTGCGGCTGCGCTAGGCTTTCCCCGTGCTCAGCTAGGAGTGTGCAGTGTGAGACAAACGAAACAGTGGTGCCCTGGCAATGCGCTCCCGAGAGTGGCACAGGAGGTAGGAGGTGCGGCCAGCGCTTGTTGTCACCCGTGCCCCCTTGTGTGCTGCAGCAAGCGCTCCAACTTCATCACGAGGCTGAACCCGGACCGGCGGCAGGCCCTGCTGACTCGGCTCACCTACCTGGCTGAGGTGGGTGCCCCCGCTGTTCAGTCGCGGTCGGACGTGCGTGTAACCAGGTTGCACTTGTTACATCTGAAGCTCGTTGTAGAAGCGAGCATGCTGAATACAGAATGAGAGCTGAGCCCCGCACACAGCAGGCACTTGATGCCATTAACATTTTCGTGACCGCGCCTGTTCCCATCGATAGTGTGCTATCGACGAGTACAGATTCAAATTTTGGTGCTCTCCAAGATAGTAAAATAAAAAGCATTTTCTCAGTTTTGCTTTTGAGTTCCGTTTTTCCGCTGTGAGGGGGATTTTTAAATGTCGTTCGCCAGCAGGGAGACGAGCTCACGTGGTTTCAGTTATGGCGCTGCTGCCGCTCAGCGATGCTTGTCGCGAACGGCGAATTTCCACAAATCCCCATGTACCCGAGCTTGAATCTGTGCATGGTGGTAGCAGCACGGACACAAAGAGGACTTTAGTACGGACAGGGAGAGGACGTCGGGTCACTTCAAATCATCGCCAGGTGTGCGCCTATGGGTTTCGCTTTCTTCTCCGGTCAGATCCGGCCCTGTTCTAAAGGCCGCAGCTCTTATGTGCAGCGTGTCGACAACATTCGGGCGAGACCGTTTGGCGCTGGCGGAACAGAGAGTCAAGTTCTCTGCATGAAGATGGTTTGGAGTTGACCTTGGCATAGCGCCCTAGAGCAGTGTGCAGCAGTTTGTTTACATTTATATTTTGTATTGTTATTTTGTACTTATGCCGCTCATATTTGCAGTATTATTCTATAAGCGTTTGATGTTCAAACTGTATATGTATTTCAAATTGTTTAAATTTCCTCAATGTACAAAGTAGCATTGAGGTTATCATTAATTTTGTTTTTCTTTTTGCTACATTTTTGTTTTCACAATTTTTTATATAAAATTCTAATGCATCAGTTGTTTGAAATTGTTACTGTTGAAAGCCCCGTTCTTCCTCTATCATTTCATAACTTACACTTTAGCATCCATCATTTTCTGTGGCAAGAAAAAAATATTTCCTGCACTACCCAAAAACAACTGGTGTTTATATAATTGTATGCATGTAAATAAATTTGTACTTACAAAGCTCATTTTTGCAGTATTACTTTATAAGGGTCTTAAGTTCAAATTGTATATTTGAAATGTTTTATGTGTGTCATGTGCTAAGTGGCATTGATGTTTTTGTCATTTTTTCTTTTTGCTGCTTTTTCTTGCCTTGAAATTTTTTGTATAAAATGTGGAAAAAGTATATTTTTTAATCCATTATTGGTGGAACGCCCTCTCCATCATTTCATATCTCACACTTCTGTGTGGCAAGAAAAAAATATTTCCTAGTGCACCCAAAAAGGACCGCTTTTTTTCCGCGGTCACGAAAGTGTTAAAGGGGCACACTGGTGTTAGAAACTTCTTTTTGCTTTCAAGCCAATTTTGACGAGACTTGTGGGCTTGTTCAGTTTTTAGCTGATTTCAAATATCTAATTAGTTTTGATGTGAGGTAACCAGTATTCGAGTTCATTCAACATTTTCCTTGATTGTTGTTGAGAATAATAGAAAAAGAAACTCTTCAGCAAAAGATTACCAGTTAGACACGAATAGATACCACAAGTTGTGGAGAATGAGATGTGGGGAGCAGTTTTTTTGTTTTGCAATCACATACAGTGGAATCTCGTTCATACGAATCTCAAGGGGCTGCAAAAATATTCGTATCACCCGAAAATTCGTATCATCAGAAAACGAGAAAAAATGGAAATGTGCCGCGCATGCGGCAGGCGGCGGCTCTTGCCGTGGCGTCGGCTCTTGCCGTGAAGAGGTGCGGGTAGCTTCAGCGACCGCTTCTAACCTTTTGTCAAAACGCAGCTCAAGATGTAAACTAAATTGCTCATGCGGTAAAAAGGAGCTGACAGTGTTGGAGAAAGCTGCACTATAAAATATCCGCGCCAAATATCTGCCGCGGAGGTGGCCCAGCCAGCTGCTGCGCGCGCTTTCAAACTGCCGCCCTGAAGAGCGCGCCTCCCCATTGGCACAAGTCGGCAGGCTCCTCCCACTGCCGCGCATCATTTTCCGAGCGAGGTAGAATCTGACACAGGGGTGAAAATCAGGCTCCTCCCACTGCCGTGCATCATTTTCCGAGCGAGGTAGAATCTGATACAGGGGCGAAAATCATCGACACGGGCGTCAAAAGAACGCGCGCTCATCGCCGACGCGACGCACGCACACGAACTCAAGCGTGAACCGCATGCAATTCGTGCACGTCGGCGTTGCGCGTACGTTATTTTCACGCCTGCGTTGACGATTTCGCTCCTGCATCAGATTCTACCTCGCTCGGAAAATGATGCGCTATGCTCGCGGCAGTGGGTGTAGCCTGCCGACTTGCTCCATTGGGGAGGCGCGCTTTTCACGGCGGCAGTTTGAAAGCACTCCGGACAGCCCGCAGTCCCCGCCGGAGATGTTTGGGCTTACCACGGTGGCGGATATTTGATCGGCGCTTTCCCTAACCGCGCGGACGATGCTTTGTAGTGTCGTTTTCGCCCACATTATCAGCTCCTTTACTGTACAAGCGACTTCGTTTGTTTCTTAAAAGTGGCATCTTAAAGGGACACTGAAGTGATATGTAAACATTGCGGGATTACTTGCGCAAATTGTAGTCCGGAGTCCCCAGGCCATGTTTCGACCACCCTGGGCGCGTTTACGCGATTTTATTTAGTAGAAAAATTAATTTGAAAATGCTGTCCTCCTCTCTTTACGCTCGCCCATTTTCTGCGGCGTTTTCGCGTGACGTCAGGAGGGGATAAGCTGGCAATTGGCTGCGCTACTGCAAGGCAACCCGGCCTTCAGACAGTCAGTCGGCCCAGCGTTTCGTCCGCCGGCCGCCGACGGGTCGTCGCAATTCGTTCGCTCAGTTGAAAAGAAGCCAGGACATGTTTGTGAATGGTAGAATTTGCCTTTCTTTACTTGGTTAGTTTGTACACTGTATCTAGCTCCAAGTCAAGGTCGCTTCACACAAGCGCTGCACAAGCGCACATGCGACGCTTCGCTGACTGCTATGCCAGTAGGAAAATATAAGGCCTCTTGAAGGCGGGAGAAGAGTCAGCGAAGTGAATATAGGTACTAAGGAAATAAAATCAACTGAAACTTTTACCATACAGCGTAAAACTAGGGTGCGGGAAGCACTTTTTTGCGCTGGGCGAACAAGCACAGCGGTCAGCAGCACGACTACGCATCTGCGAACGCATTTCCGTCTACGAAATGCAATTGCTAGACGTGAGCTATTGTGTAAACTCGGGTGACGCTTACTGCACGAGCGCAATACAACAAATAGTCACCTAAGCTGCTTGAAATGCCAAAACTAAATAAAAGTGTAAACTGGTTGTACAATATATACCTTATATTACCAGTGCCAGCGGAGCCCGCTCCGTGGCCGAGTGGTTTGGGTTGCTAGGTAGCCACCGCAAGTATTTTGGAAGTCACGAGTTCGAATCCCCGCGGGTACGTGGTTTTTTCTTTTTTTTTTTTGTAAGTTAACTTTTTCGTTTTCCGCCGATGTTTTCTATATTGAGTTCACCTTTTTTTTGGGCCGCAATGTTAATGGCTCCACGAACTAGTTCACAAAACGCGCGCAGGCTGGCACTGGCGCGCTAGCGAGTTCTCGTTGGCGTGCTGTTGCCATAAGCACCGACTGCTTGCAGGCAGTGGGCACAGGCCAGAATGAACAGACCCTTGGCCTGGTGCGAACACGCTTTTTACGACACAGGCATGAGGGAGGCAAGCTCCAAATATGGGGGAAAAGCGCATGACATTTGGGCGTCTGCGGGTACGCGGAGGGCGTTCATGCACTGCGTAGGTTTCGGCTAGTGAATGCTACGATTCCATCCGTCCTAGGAGGCTTATCTTTATGCATTTTTACAGCTGACAACATGGCAGAAGCGCGGTACGATGATTACTGAGATATTGAGAATGTCCATCCAACAAAGCCATTGGTTATGTTTTACAGAACCGAAACCGAAACCGAAACTTGTGTGATTGCTAACCTTGGGCATCGTCCAATCACGGCGCCCCTCCTCTCAACGTCACAGCCTTAGTTGGTGCGGCCGCCGCAAACCGCGCATGGTAGTTTTTCTTCTTTCGCGCTTTGTAAAATAATTACCGATTTGTCAACCGAATAAACGATGAAAAGTGTGCTAATTTGAGCCAGTCTACGCAGTGCAAGCAAAAACGGGAGCTTGACCAATTCGCTTCAGTGTCCCTTTAAAGAGCGATCAGAAACGGTCGGTCGAGCTACCCGCACCACTTCGCGGCCAGTGACGCCGCCATGTTGCCGCCGCGCGCAGCATGCGGGTGGTATTCCCGGCGGCGTCAGTGCGGCTGCGGCGTGTTTTCGTGAGCAGAAAACGCTCCATACGGTTCACGCTTCAACATAATCGACACGCATGTGGCGCAGGCAACACGGCAAGGCGACAACAGGATAGGTAGAGCGTGGGGCATTGACGGAAGCGAGGAATGCGGAGAAGGCAAAATGGCGAGGGTATTCGCTGTCAGAAATGAGGGAACGCTTGATTGCCGCGGTTTATTCAAGAAGTATAATACAAAAAAAAGGAAGCTAGAGGCACCCGAGCTGCAGCTAGCGGAAACGAAAGGTACAGAGTGAAGAGATTGCAGCGGGAGATAAAAGAAGGGAGGGAGAAAGAAATGTTCGGTTCGTTCGGAACAGCACCTCCCCACGAGGAGGATTGCCGTCAACGGGGGAGGACTAATGATTTTGTGCCCGCGCACAATCAAGGCCGCACGGCCGCACCAACACTCCCGCCTCCCGTCCACGCCGCAGTCGACTGCTCGCGCGTTCGTATCACCCGCACCGGAGTGATAAATGCGTATGGATCATCCGAATTTTTTTACATTGCACACAACGCATTTTGGCCGGGGAATTTCAAAAATTCGTATCACAATGAAATTCGTATCAACCGAATTCGTATCACCGAGATTCCACTGTACATGAATTCTAACATGGATTCTGAATCACATACATGAATTCTACATGAATTCTAACTTCTACTTTTGAACTGCTACTGCTAACCAATTAGAAATCACGCTAATTAAACAACTATTGAAACACAAAATGCAAAATTCTTCCCATATTGCTTGGTTTGAACATTGAGCTTCACAGTGCCAAAGAAATGATCTTCCAAGCTGCACTACCTGCTAGGATGTACCTCACGAGAATTTTGTATCGCTGCGATACCACTTGTGGCGAAAAAGGGGGAATTGTGGGAAAATGACGATTTCCTCGTTGAAATTGGGCCCCTCTGGCTTTGGTACTGTTCCACGTTGTGGGATACGAAAGGTTCTTAGGGGCGACCTAACCAGTGGCGGCGGCCGTGCAGTAGGCAGCATTGATTTTGTTGCGAGTGCCACCAGCCCGGATTGTGTGCTCTTGGTTTCCTTCATGAGTGGCACACAACTGGTAGCACGGGATTGCGTCGCGAGTGTTCTGTGCGACGATGTGCGACTGCATTGCAGTGGTAAGGCTCGGAGGGCTGGGAAGGTGGGAGGGTCGAGCCTCTCGTGGCCAGAGTGCCGAGCGACTGGGGCCCCTCTGCTCCCAGCCCAGCCAGCCTCTGCAGTGCTGCTCTCTCCCCCTTCTGTTGCAGAACTGGGGAGGCAAGGAGAACGGCTTTGGCCTGGCCGAGTGCTGTCGGGACCTGCCCATGAGCGTGAGTGGCCCTGCAGGGGCTCCAAAGTGATCCCCAGCCCCAGGGGTCATGCTTGCAAAGGGCCCCGCAAGGGGGAAGCGGGGGTGTTTAATGCGTAGCATTCGGGACCGTGTGTCGCCCTGCATTTGCACAGAAATGCACAACTGACGAAAGTAACGCATCTAGTCGTTACAATGGCGTAGATGGAGATGATTGGTCGGCCGGAATTTCGAAAAACCAAAAAATAAGGAAAATAGAAAAAAAAAATTTTCACAAAGGTGATCTGATGAAATGCAAAATATGCATTGTATACATCTCCCCCAAAACCAGACCAACCCTGCACTAGGCCTTGCATCTGTGGAACAGATGCGAGGTGTAGTGCACAAACTTGTTTGCACAATTCCAGCGTGCCCCGGATTCTAATGTGCAGGTAGGGAAATTGCAAAAATAATGTGATGCCGAGTATACTGTGCAGGTGTAAAAGACGTGGCAAACGACATTTCATTTGGCGCACGCAACTGTAGCAGCAAAAGATTGCCGGTTCTTATTCAGCTCCTGGTGACACTAAAACTGGAGGGGCAGTGGTGAAAGGGTTTGCAACTTCAAGTGTGTTGATCTCCATGGTTTTAGACCTCATTTGGTGCTAATTCAGGAATCCCACCTGGAAGTCTTCAACTTCTCAAATGTTCATGCTCGGGGCTCGTGAAGCCTTGCATGAATATCTGGCCCTGCTTGGGACCGATTTGAAGCCAACTTTGGTTTTGAGCCTGACTGTAGCGCGCAGACAAGTTCGAAGGCTACTTTTAGCAAAAAAAAAAAAAAAAAAAAAGGTGATCGTTAGGATCGTGCAAATATGGTAATTGGCGAAGTAGAGGCATCTAAGTGCTATATAGGTATAAATTTACATTATTGGCAAAAAAAAAAAAAAAACAATCAATGAACACTATAGCTACGGCTTGTCTCAACCAAATCTGGCTGCAAAGTAGGCAAGTGGCATGAGTACGTTGCGCATTAGTAGATGGTTCTCTGGATTGCTGCATATTTTTGACGAACGAACACTTCGCAGGTAAAGGAGTGGTGGTTGGGGGTGTGGGACGGTTGGGTGCCAAGCTGGCAGTAGGTTGGCCTCGCTCACTGTGTTTTAATTGCAAAGCGCCGCAGCGGGTCCAGAGCAGGGGCAGAATGCGGTTTTGAGCTTGCTCAGCTGCTGGACTGCTCCACCTGCAGACAGCGGTCGAACATGGCTGGCTGTGGTTGGCTTCACCTTGTGAAGCACCAGGCACAGTTGCCATCTTTCCCCGAAAGAACCTTTGAGATGGGTAATGGGGGTGCAGAGAGTTGAAGATGTGTTGGGGAAAGTTGACATGCAGTGGGGACATTTATACTGTAACATTGTTGTCCTGCACGTGCACGCTAAAACACAGCGCCGAGTGTATCGTATTTACACGATTGTAGGTCGACCCTTTTTTCCAAATTTGACAATCCAATCTTGGGGGGTCGACTTAGAATCGAAGTCAAACCGCCTACCGCTAGTAACGGCAAGAGAAACGAGAAATCGGGGGTGGGGACAGCTTTGCACCCTCGTTCCCACGGTTATGGTCTAAAGTGTGAACCGCATGGGGCGTTTTCTGCTCGCGAAAATGCGCCGCGCGACGCGATCGGCGGCGGCAACATGGCGGCATCACCAACTGCGAAGAGGTGCGTGTAGCTCCAGCAACCGCTTTTAACCGCTCTTTAAGATATCACTGAATGCACAAACGGAGGTGTTTGTGCATGAAAGGAGTTGATAATGCGGTCGAAAATGACACTATAAAGCATTATCCGCGCCGCTAGGTAAAGCGCCAATCAAATATCTGCCACCATGGTAAGCCTAAACATCTCCGGCGGCGCCAGCCGGCTGGGGCAAGTCTTCAGGCTCCTCCCATTGCCGCGCTCGTCATGCGTCATACCAAGGTAGAACGGTAGAACGGTAGAACTGGTAGAACGCGCGCGCGGAATCGTCAACGCCGGCGTGAAAAAGTCGCCCGCGCAATGCCGACGCGCACGAATCGCGTGCAAAAATGCGTCAAGAAGCGTTTTATTCGTCTCTAATAAACAAAATGAGTATTAGAGAATCCCTTGATGCAATGCGCGGTGCTAACGTAGCCCAAATCATATCACATTGTTCAGTACACTTCCGAACGCGATGGTGAGAGGTTAGTCGCTCAAAAGTAAATCGCGCGCAGCCGCTTCCGTCAGCCGACATGTTGTTTGTTTTGGTATCGCGCGGCAGTGCCCGCTGCCGGTTGCTTCGATGGTTGTCATCTCGCAGCGAATGTGCTCTTCCCGCTCAACCCACAGTGCATGGTTATTCCGGGTGCTTATACAAAAGCTTTTCTTTTTTAACATCTACCGCGCATACCGCGAGCGCACGGCTCTTGTGGGAGCATTGATCATTGATGGTAGAGCCGCCGTGTGGGTTGACGGAAGAGCTTCTCTTTGTGATACAATTTCCTAGGCGGTGCTCGCGGTTTTTTTTTTTTTTTTTTGATAGATGCAATTTGGGGGGGTCGACCTGTATTCGAGTCGACTTCCAATCGTGTGAATACGGTAACCCCCCCCCCCCCCCCTGTTGAGCCTGCTTGTTGGGTGCACGCTGTGCTCTGCGCCAGGCCTAGCATTGCCCCCCTCCCCTGGTGCAGCAATTCCCGGCCAGTGCGACCACGCTGCACTTTGAGTTCTACGTGGAGCCGTCCGACCCGGCGGCAGGGCCAGCCAAGAGGCAGCCAGCCAACTCTGTCTCCGTCATCCACATGGAGAACGTGGACCAGGTACCAGCGAATGTGCTCTTCCCGCTCAACCCACAGTGCATGGTTATTCCGGGTGCTTATACAAAAGCTTTTCTTTTTTAACATCTACCGCGCATACTGCGAGCGCACGGCTCTTGTGGGAGCATCGATCAGGGTTGTGGGCGCATGGGCATCAACCAAGGGGAGAGCATCAACCAAACGGCATTCGTTTTGTTAAGAGATGGGGAAAGGTGCAAGGCCGCTGGTTGTCTGTGCCCTGACCGAAGCGTCATTGATCGAAAGATCACGAAGAGGTTGTCAGGAGGAAGTCTTCTCCACCGAAAAGTGCTAAAAAGCCATGATTGAACAGTAAAATCTCATTGATACGAATCCACCAAAAATATTTGTATGAACCAACACAGACCAAAAATTCAGCACTAAAAATAGTTTTCGTTTATTTCTTTTCTTTCGCATCAAAAAATTTGTGACGTTTCTCTGCTTTTTTTTTTAACCTCTATGTCGCCGAGCGGTCCTTTCTGGACTTTCTTCATATTTTCAGGAGAAATGGCTGCCTGCTGCCTTTGTAAACAATAGTGCTGCTATCGGTGGCTTGTCATTGTAGACCCTTACGGTGGCAACGCTGACGCTGCCAAATAGTGATGCATGTGCTACACGGGGAAGAGCGTGGTGTTCAATTATGCAGTCAAAGCCGTGGTGCTACTGATGTTATTGGTCAGTGCTCCCACGATAGCCTCCCAATAGCGCTCGATTTTACATAACATGTTCGGTGTGACGAGCAATTTTTTGTTTGTTCATTGTAAATCTGCTATTATACAGGCTGCTCACAAAGTTCAGTGCAAACATTCTTCAGGAGACTGATCAAGATGGGGACATGTTGTGGGTTCTTTTAATATTTTTATTATTGTTGAAGGGCGTGCTTTTAGCGATTATCTATCAAGAATGCAATACGTGTCTTAAAATTGCTTCTGTGAAGCTGCTCCAAAGCGGCCTAAGCAGTGAGGTTCATGGGCTTTGTGCACCCCCGGTGCGGGGGTTTCAAGTGGTGCCCCCTTGCCCAGGTGAGGAGCAAGAGCCCGTCCGAGATAATGGAGGAGCTGCTGGAGACGTACGCGGTGCCCCCGGCCAAGCACGTGGGTGTTCCTCCTCCTGCAGCCGCCCTCCCTGCCTCCCCCGCTGCCTCCTCCCCCGTGCTGAGCCCCTCCTCCTCCCGCTCTGTGCAGATGCTGCTGCTGACGCACATCCGGCTGGCGCACAGCTTCTCCAGCTACGCCAAGCGGCTGCAGTGCGTCCAGGCGCGCCTGCAGGCCCTCTCCATACTCGGTGAGGCCCCCCCCCTGCCCCCCTAGGGCCCCACTTGGTGGCAACTCCCTCCCCCCCTCCCTCTGCCCAGTGTACTGCAGCGCCATCCAGGACAACATCAACAGCCTGCTGTACAACGGCCTCATTGAGGAGCTGGTGGACGTGCTCGAGCTCAGGGACCCCAGCCTCATGGTGGGTCGCCCCCGCCCCTGCCCCCCCGTGCACGGCCTGACCGCCACCTCCTCCTTCCCCCCCCGCAGGAGATCAAGGCGGCCTCTCTCAGGACGCTCACCTCCATCATCCACCTGGACCGCAACCCCAAGTAAGGCTGTTGTTGCCCGGGGGGGGGTCTGCTGCTGCTCTGGTGACCTTCCCTCTTTTCCCTTACCCAGCCTAGATCTGAAGACGCTCTTCAGGTTGGTGGTGTGCCTGGCACACACAGCTCTCTCTCTCTGCCCTTGCTCCGTAAGGACGCACTGGCCTGCGTGGGGAACGCCCCCGCATAGGGCCCACCCACTATTCCCGAATCGGGGGTGTGTGCTTGAGTAGCATTTTACGGAACGTTGGCACCGCATCATACACTGGCACACAGCTGCTGTGGGGCCTCTGCCATGGCTGCTAGGTGTTTGACGTTGAGTGCTGATAGCGCGGCAGGCGTGCCAGAGCCAGGCCACAGTTGATGCCCTGCACAAGAAATCTTCTGGCAAAAGTTCTGTCTTTTCGAGTGTCTTGTGGTGGTCTGCCTGGCCTGTGCCGCAGTGGGGGTGAGGGCCGGGGCAGGGAGAAACGGACAGCTTCCGCATTCCGCTCTTTCCACACCACGCTTGCGGAACATCATCGGTACAAGAGGGCTGCGATGCAGACCAGTTGGGGAACGTTCGGGGCTAAAGATCAGCACGCAAAAGAACAAGTAGACAATACGTGGGGAAATAGATTACGCTTGTGCAGACGTATCAGTAACTTTGTTTCGTTTCCGTTTCACAGTCAAACTTTCATGTAATGAACTTCAATGTAACGAACCACGTAATTTTTTTAACTCGAAGTGTATGCCTGCCATGTATTTTCACCCTCTGTGCGACAAAGTCCTGTTTGCCGAAATTTCAAAGTAGCCAAGTTTCATGGGAAACTAGGCACGAAATTTTGGGTGTAGATTTTGGGAGATGTAAGCGCTGCAGGGTCTCGATAAAATGCTAACAGTGACGCGAGCCGCCCAGTGCCACGGATGCAGCAAGTTTCGGAGTCCTACAAAACTGCCTACAAAACTGCTTATGCCACATGCCGCCACTTTGCCCTTTGCCCTTTGACTTTGCTCATGCTTGCTGGGTTCCACCGTTCCAGCGAGTGTGGCTCTTCACGAGCCTTGCGCACGCCTTTTTTGTTTTTTCTGCGCTCGCGTCCGCGATTGCATGCCGCTGCCGGCTCCAGCCTCAGCCAAAAAGTGACCCGCGCCACGTGCGGCAGTGGGTGGGAGGAGCCTCGCGACTTGCACCAATGGGGGGAGCACGTGTCTCATGGTGGCAGCTTGGCGAGACGCTTAGGCTATTTGATGGGCACTTTCTTAAGAGCCACGTATGACGTTTTACAGTGCACCGTTTGCCCACATTATCAGCTTTTTTTCCCGCATGAACAACTTCGTTTGCCCCTCGTGTTGCGTTTCATTGAGCGGTTTGAAGCGGTCGCTGGAGCTACCTGCATCGCACGGGTGGTCTCCGCGGCTGTGTCAGCATGCCTGTCAGTTGTGAGGTGCGTTTTTGCGTGCAGTTCACGCTGATGCCCACGTAGACAATGAAGATCCGACAAACAGTGCGCCAGTTGTGTATGCGCGTCACATTTTCGTTTGCAGGAACCACTTCACACACTTAACACACTTCATTTGAAGCACGAATTTCAATGTAGCGAAGTAAATTACAAAATTTACTAACTTCGTTTCATCGAGGTTTGACTGTATTCGTTGCTATGATTTACTGCCACGTGGGCGACTGATGTATACTAGCAGTGTTTCTTTCCAAAATAAATGAGTTGCGGGTGCAGCGCTGTCCTGTCTACTTCTCGAACTTTTTTGTGCCGTCTTTTCCACGCTGATCATTAGTCATCATTGGCACATTCAAGCACTGATTTTGGTGTCGCAGTGGGCATTTTTGAGTTAGTAGTAGTAGTAGTAGTAGTAGAAAACTTTATTATAAAGTCAGGCTATATAGCTCTCAGAGGGTGGTGCCCTTAGTCCAGGGCCCCATTTGCTGCTGCGTCCGTCTTGCCCGGTCGATCAGTCCGCGCTGGTCGTCCAAGGCTGAGCTGGAAAGAACGGCTTCCCATCCGGAGGAGGAGGGGCTGGGTATAGGCAATTGGGTTGGGGGTTTGGGGCATTCCCATGTGGAATGGTACATGTTCGGGTGTCCTCCACAGGATGGGCATCTGTCTGGGTACATGGTGGGGTAGAATTTGTGCCGGAGCGAGAGGCTAGGAAACGTGTTAGTTTGTAGCTGGCGCCATGCAGCGGCTTCCTCACGGGTGAGTTGCGCGTGTGGCGGAGGAAGTGTCCTACGGGAGAGCCTGTAGTGTTGTAGTTTGTGTGTGTATGTTGAGTAAACGCAAAAACTGTCGTTGCGGAGTACGGGGGCTGCATGGGCAAGTTCAGTGCGCACTGCTGGACACCGGAAGGTGGGGGATTCCGCTGCACGTATTACCAGTCTCTGGACAATGTGGCATTACCCGAGGGTAGTTCTGATGGGGGTGCCTGAGGCACACAGGCAGCCAGTTGTCGGTACGTTCTTCGAGTTTGCTTTGCACACTCGAGCCAGTTTGAGTGCTTTCGCAATGCCACAACTGCAATTTATCTTGCCTGCAGGGTGCAAACATAATTTTGTCGGGACTTGTTGCCTCTTTGCCAGGACAGCTGGCGTTGCTCGAGGGGAGACCCGGGTGGGACTAGGCTGCTTTGCCCAGCGATATGCGCAACTCGTAGGGTGGCAGTAATATTTGTTGTAGCTGGAAAACCCCCGAGTGGGCTTTGCCAAGACATGCAAGAAGTTGCTGCAGATTCGAAAAACGTTTCTCTAATTTCCTTTGAGATGTAAGCATGTCGTTGACATTGTTAATGCCCATCTGCTTGTGTATTTCCTAGCCCAGCAGGACCTCTGACAAGTTTTTACGATAACCAAAACAAAGGTATTAAGTATTCAGGGTTTGTGGATTGTGATTTTTTTTTTTTTTCAGCTGATAAAGAGCTCAATCTACTGTTCAACTTTGTGGGGACCAGGGTTCTTACGGCGGCCTAGCTCGATTCTCGAGATTCGGCCGCAAGGCTAGCTCCGCTGAACAGCGCCACGGATCGCCATCTTGGCATAGCGGCAGCGAACAGCAAGGAACACAGGACACTGAATTCGCCGACTCCGATGTTTATTGCACTGCAATAAGGGGACATCGGGCGCGTCGCTCTCCACCGCCAAGACCACCTTAGCCAGGACGGGAGAGACAGGCGCGAGGGTGGACAAAGGCAGGCCAAAAAGGAGCGAGTCGTACTTACGGCCGCTCCCGACGTATCCAAAAGAGAGCCTTCCTCCGTCGTCCGCCTCGGGCCAGGCCGCCGGAGCTTCCGGGCAAACCTGTCACGTGAGGGGTTCGGCCGCGCCCCCTTGCTCTCACGGGCATCCTCCCGGAGGGGGAAGCGCGCCGCCGCGAAGAGAGAGGTACCACCCTTCTCGCCTCCGCGGCGGGCCGAGAGAGATGGGAAAGATGGCAGAGCTCCGCAATCCCCACAACTTGTACTAAGGAATTTTTGTTTTTACACATGAGCATATTTTCCTGAAAAGTTTTCAATGTTTGCGAAGAAATTTGTCTTCAGCAAGTCTAAATTTTAAATCTCGTTCTGACTTCACCTTTAAAACTGTACAATTGAAAAGCACGTTTACCTAGCTTCACATTCATATGCCTTGTATGCTTTTCAGTCGCAGTCATTGCATAGAAAAAACTCCACTACAAGCCACAAAAGAGGGCGTTTTTCTTGTGGTGTGGAAAGAGTTAATGTCTGCCTGCCGTGCACAACAACACTGGCCTTGCTGGTTCAGGGTGAGCTGTGTCCAAGGTGCCACCTTGTTCGCTGCTTGTTCTGCGCCAGCTTTGCATGTGCTGCACTGCTTGCACACCGGTAATGGGAAGCCTGGAACTAATGCAGGAAGTAGTTTAGCGGCCAATTTAGCAACTGATTTAGCAGCCCGTATGTTCTTTCTTTCCCAATCCGCGGCTTCGCTGTCTGAAAAGGTGCACGGGTGGCTTCTGGGTTTCATTTGTGCGCTGTCATTGCAAATGTAGTGGAGGGTTACGAGCGATTCAATAGCGTATAGTACCGGACAAATTTAATAAAACTTCGTGGTCTTTGGGAATTATGGTTACTCGCCAGGTTGAAGGGGGAGAGGCATGTTGCGTCCTTTTTTTGTTTGTTTGTTGGCCTGTTCCTGTTCAAGTTCTGCCCATTGCAGTCTTAATCATCTTTTTAATGCGGTTTGCAGTGTTTCCTTTGAAATTGTCAATACGTAGACAGAAGAGCGAGGTGTGGGGAAAAAAAAAAAGCCATTGGTGCGTGCTGCGACGTTTCAGTCAGTTGGGATCAGCTTGCCACCTTCTGCCAAGGCCGCTGTATCATCTAAGCAACTCTGTTGTTTACGAGAACTAGAGCATCTCTTCTTGTTTGCTTAGGCCTGCAGTGTGGTTGTGAAGTGATTTGCTGTTGTTTCTTGCATTGTATTCTGATGCATTTCCTGCGTTGTCTGTGATGGTGCTGGTCTCGTTTTGCTTAGTCTTTTCTTGTATTGTTGCCCCTCCTGCGTGGGCCTAGATTTTGGCCTGCAGTACCAGCAAAGAAATGAGCACAGAAAAATGAGCCTATGCCCCGGATCTGAGCAGAAGAACCACTGTCCCAGCCTTCACTTCACGATCACAGTGGGACACGGCAGGTTGGGCTCGTGCCATGGGCTTGGGAGGAGGAGCTGTGTGGGGCGTGAAAGAGTGCCACTTTGAGGGACGAGCAGTGGCTGCCCTTGTTCCCCGTCCCTGCAGGCTGGGTGCCATAGTGGACGCCACGGGGGCCGCTTCGTACCACGGCTTCCTGCCCGTGCTGGTTCGCAGCTGCATCCAGTCGCTGACAGGTGCGTGCGCCCGGCCAGGATGGTCCGGCAGCCTTTCCTCCTCTGGGGCCCTGCGATTTCTCACTGCTCTGCTTCAGCCGACTGGGGTGTGCACACATGTGCGAGTGGTTGTAGCAGCCGGCTTGCGTTACCGGCACTCCTAAACACACAGCCTGGCGTGACGTTTACCACCTTTGCTGTGCGACTGGAGCCCTTGTGTAATTCGCAAACACCTGCTTTAAGGGGAGTCTTACAATCCCCAGATTTGGCCAAAATATTTATTTTTCAAAATTGCCATTTTCGGAAAGTAGAGCCACTTTTCTCCCACTCAGCCCAGGAGTACGTAGTTGAGCCACAATATCAATTTATAGCACGGACACTGAGTCGACGCGAAAATAGCATTTTTTTGACGTCTCGCCGCTCGGGTTAGACTCGCGCTGTGGCGTTCATCTTGGTATCATTCAAAAGTGCGTCTTTTCATTTTCAGCTTCCGTTTCAAAGGACCGTTTCGTTTCGTTCATTGGTTGAGAGTAAAACTGGTCTAGAAAAGAGACGGAACGCGCCATCCAATCCCACCTAGCCAACCACATGCGCGTCACAGAACTGCGTGGTGCATTCTGTTACCAGCCCCTTCGTTGCAACTCATTTTCACGATGCTAATCGCCCTGGAGCCAACCTGATTACAACGAATGAAGCCGTATCATGACAGAATAAATGTTTACAACTATGCTGCACAATTGGCACCTTGGTCGCCAGAGTGACGGCGTGCTGCCAACAGCGCAAAATTTGAACCGACGCTCTGGCTTTGCTTTTGTGCAGTTTTTTTTTTGCCAAGTGCCATTTGTATGCACAGGATTTCATAATTTTCCCATCAACTGATTTCAGCAAACTTGGTAAGCCCGTGTTGAGCTAAAAGAGAGCTACATTCTAAAGCATCTTTTTTTTTTTCACATGCTCAATGGAGAAAATTGTCACTTGTAGTAAAACTTCAACTGCGATTTTCTCAGCTTCCCCTTTTTTGCATATGTCCGTAGCCTTGCAGAGGTTTTCAGGTGTTTTTTTTTAAAGGGTTTCATAGAGAATATACCGTTGAATTTGGGGTGAAATGAACTGCATGCTGATGCTATTTTAATTGGCTCAGTGTCCCTCAAATAGATGTTCTGAGTAATAATCTGAGCTCAAGTTTTCTGAAAACCATGCTTGGCATATTTAGACTAATTCTATCCAATCGGCTATCTTTACGGGAATATAAAAAGCATCAGCATGCATGGCAGGTCTTAAGCTACTTATCCATACCATTCATTTAAAAAAATTTGAATAAAAATCCCACAAGGAAACTACTTAATTAGGCTCCAGTATTTTCTTTGCAACTCAAAAACCAATTATGCCAAATGAAAAGTAATTCCATGTTTGAAATGAGGAAAAGAAAACACACATGCACATAGTAAAAAATTTCAAGACCCTTGTCTCCCCTTAAATTGCCTCGCATAATCCCAAATTCCCGAAAGAAGAAAATTGCGTGCCTGTTTTGTGCTGGCCTGTCAGCTGTGTGCCACGTGTGCAAGGCAGTACGAAGCCTTCCTCTGGTGGAAACAGAGGCCGGCTGTGCGCCAAGCAACCGTCCTGTCGTCTAGTGCGGGCAGTGACGGTGAGCGTGTGTCCTGTGCAGAGCCCGGCTCGGAGCCGTTCCCGCTGCCCTTTGCCACTGCCCTGTTCTCCTTCCTGTACCACTTGGCCAGCTACGAGAGCGGTGAGTGTCGGCTGGGAGGGCGCTGGCAGGAGTGGCCTCTTGGCTGGCCAGCAGGAAATGTTCTTTGATCCGCTCTCTGTTTCCCCCTCAGCACCAGGACGGGAAAAATGTTGGTTTGTAACGGTTCAGAATGGTTCGTGTTTGCACGCAAGGAAAATGGAGATTTATGGAATTATGTTGAAACAGATTAAGTGGTCCTTATTTAGTTTTTTGCAGAAATCACCAGTAAATGCATCAGCTGTGGGCAAAACAAAGAAAACCTTGGGACACCTGAGCACCCACCCTGGTCCCCAATAACCGGGCATCCATAAAAATTGCTGAGCAGTATTAGTTTTGGGGTGACCCGTAAGGGCAAAGTATACTTTTGCGAAGTGCAAGCACTCCAAGCTTCCTTGAGGGGGGACGTGGCTTTCAAAAGTAACTTTTTTTATTTCTTTGTGGATTTCAATGAAAATTGGCACAGCAACTGAAAATGCTTCTGCGATAACACCATACAAATTTCAAAGAAATATTTTGAATACTTTATTCATTAATTTTTCTTTCTGCTCCGCTTGTACCGAGCTTGAGCAGTGTTGCGACCAGGCGGGGGCGGGGCACCCGATCCGTTCTCCGTGGCCTCCAACATACGATGGGTAGCGTGTATGATGCGAGCGGCCAGCCGCTGTTGCAGCCGAAGAGAAGTCCAGAGCAGTAGGATAACGTAACGGTTTACTTCATAGCGAGAGGTGAGCCGAAGCCAAAAAAACATACAATGCCCTGACGGGCGAGGTTACAATACAGGACTCGAGCAGAGCGACCGCATGGATTCGCTGCTCAGACAGGAATGAATTTCAGTGTTTGTGCTGCTTCTATTTATACCCAAAAGCAACAAAGGTCAAATGCCCCCAAGAGTAACATGCCACGAACATCACAGACACACACAACGCTCTTCCCATAGTTCGTGAGTCATTCATGGCTTCGCCGCACGTGGCGTCCGAGAGAGGGGAGAGAGTGTCCTTGAAAGGTGCCGGGGTCGCGCTATCGAAGGTTGATCGCGCCGATAGCGAAACGTCTGAGCCGGGGATGTCAAGGCGTGACTCACCGACGCGCTGGCACCTGAAGGGTGTGGCGAACGTCGTGGCTTTGCACGTGGAAGCTGATGCGGGAAAACACGTGGCGTTGGCCGATTCGTAACAGTTAAACACGTGGCGTTGGCCGATTCGTAACAGCAGCTTATAAAACACGATAGAAAACTTGTTCGAAGTGCTTTGCATTCCCAAATGAATGAACGAGGTCGCGACTGTCATAGATTTTTTTTTTACAACACAATGTTTTTTAGTTTTTATTTTTTTAGACGTTAATGTACAACAGGCATGTCGACTGTGAACAAAAATTACAAAAAGCAAATCTGGAAAGCCAAGAGTGTCATGACCTCAACTGTTCATCAAGGAATGTAATGCAAAAAACGGAATCAAAATAGACCCAGCGGTCACGAAGAAATCTCTGGAACAAGCGACAGGGGTGGCATAAAAAACTGTTTTGAGAAAACGGCTTCCGAAGTTGCTACATAGGTTTCACTTATCAAAAGTCGTCAGGGTTATAGCCTTTCGTGTCCTTTTGAACATGGGGCGTTTGGAAGGCCTTGCCTTGAAATTGGAGTGCCTTCTACAGCCTTTCTTTTTCCACAAAACATCATTTTCAGCTCCTCCGTGAAGAGTACATACCCCACTTTGCAGACCAAACGAAGGGGGAGATGGGTTTCAATGGGCTTTCAATGCAAAGTAGGTTAGCTGGTTGGCTGTATCGCACTGGACAACTTCCCTTTGCAGTGTTGTCACCAGCACTCTTTTTTTTTTTTTACTTAAATTTGAAAATGATTCTTGGCTTCTTGCCTGGAGCAGCAACTTAGTACTCATACGTGCGGGTATTCATTGCCAAAAGTTTGCATACCACAAGGATGCAAATGAGCTACTTTGAAGCCCGGTATAATATTCTGCGTAACTCCAACTTCAATGCAAGACCATTTTTTTACTACTTTTGACATTCAAGGCATCCAATATTTCTCGCAGCACAGCCAGTATGCCCTAAGCCATAGAAGTATGCATCGGTATCAATAATTTCCCTAAAAATTCCCTGTTAAATGCTGCGACAGAGAGGTAAATTTTTAACGCAGAGAACATATTTTTATTCCTAACTTGCTAACTTAAACCTGCTTGCATGATTATTAGAAGTGCACGGGGAACATTGTGCAAGAAAGTATGGCTCGCGCACATCGCACCGTACGCTTACCGCGACATATCGTGCTTCGATTATCCCTAATATGGCTGGTGAAGTCGCTTTTAAGATTAAATCTAACGTCGCAGGCACTAATTGCAACTATTGGCGTTCAATCGTAACCGGTTGCCCAGTCATGTGATGCTCCAATGCGCAGCGGCTATGCCGTGCATGCTGCAGCGTTTGACGCGTCGACCGTTTCTTTCCCGAAGCTTCCGAGCCCACAGTCAAACATAGCAATACATAAGCGTGTAAACACCGCAACTCTGACTAAAAGTTCACTTCGCGAACCGCAATCGCAAGTGTGCATATCGCTGGCCACTTTTCGGGGTCTGGCGACGATAGCCACGTGCACCACGAAGCGTTCGATGACCTCCGCCTTTCGAGCCGCACATCTTGCCGTAATCTGGCTCGTGATCTCAGGCGTTCCTATCGCGATAACGTCCGTGTTGAATACCACAGACTGAACAGAAACTTGGCCGAGTGAAGCAGCGAAAATGAACTCAAAACACGCTGTACAGAGTTCACGCGGCCACCATCTTGCGTTGCTGCCGCTACGCCCAATCAGGAGGGTCGTTTTAGCATGCCCTGATGGGAGAGCCAATAGCGCTTCAGCATCTATTTCTAGCTTCGTTTGTGCGTTGTTTGTTTTCTGCTGTTTGTGCGTTTGTGAATAAATGAAGATAAAAGAGACGGGCGGAACCGTAAAGACGATTGTTCGGCCGATCTAATGATATCAAAATGGCCGTGCCCATTGGCACCGTTGCACAGATACAGCACACCGAAAATTGCCGTTTTTTCGCCTTTTTGCGCTAATAGTTTGTCAGCGCGCCTGGCAAAGGCATTTTTTTATGCCACTTTGCGACAAGGCTTTTCAGCGAAAAGACTTTGCAGACACACAGAATAGGAAATTTGGAAGCCGATTATGTGGCTTCCAAAAAAACGATGTTTTGGTCATTTTTCCGAAGTTGAAAGCCGTGTCCCCCCTTAAAACCAGTGTGCTGTGTGCATACACTCAATTCTTGGGTCTGCTGCAACCCACAAATTCTTATGAATAAGATGAGGGGATTCAAAATCCAGATGGGTGGCTTATTACTAACTCGTATAGTTGTGATGTTATCATTACAAGTTTAAAACGTTGCCTCTTAGAGCACTGAAAAATCCAAGCGTGCCTTTTGTCTGTGTTTAATATTACGAAAAAAGAAGATTGTACAAGAGGACGTACCAGTGGACCAACATCAGTGCCTTCAGCCCCGCACGTATACATCCAGATGAAGGGAAAACAGCAACAAAATTGGTGAACATTCATGGTGCACAACTACATCCCAAGCATCTTTATAACCCCTCATAACTCTTTGTTTTTTGCGGCCAGAGATATCTTTGTTTTTGTTCCGTTCCAACACCCTGCGGGCCAGGCAGCGCCTCGCTCTCTGCCGGGTTGGCTAATGGGCAGGCTGGGGTGCTCAGCGGGAGTGGTGACGTGCAGGGAGGAGGAGGGGTGCTTCGGTGCTCTGTGTCAGGAGCCATCTGGCCAGGTGTTGGTAACTGTGTTTGGGTGGACGTGGCGGCTTGTTTTGAGGGCGACCCCTCCCCTGCTGTGGTGGCACCCAGGTGGCGAGGCACTGGTGTCCTGTGGCATGGTGGAGTCTCTGCTGAAGGTGATCGGCTGGCACGGCACGGAACCCGAGCACATCACGGTGGGTGCCGAAAACCAGTGGCCACTGGTGGCATGCGTCATTCTGCTGGGGTATTTAAAGGAGCACTGACACCGATTTTCGGCGTTAATATTATTGCACAGTTCGCTTCCTTCACTCAACAGAATAGAGCGGCCTGCGACGCGAAGAACATAGTTCAATTGGAGCTCATTTATCGCGCCGACGGAGCAGCACACGGAGCGGCACTCAGCAAATGGACATCACTCCAGGAGAGGAAAAAGAAGTGACGCGACAGCTTTGTCAAAAACTCGTGACGTCACTTCACGCACGTGGCCCCACGAGCGGCGAGCGGGCGCAACACCCTCTCATGCGGGTGCCGGTGACGTCCGCACAAAGCAGTGAGGTCAGGCAGGGAGTCTGTCATATGTGCCGTTCGGGATGAAAGCGCAGGAATTTGAAACAAACGATTTTAAGGCCGTTAAATGTAATTAACTATCGTGCGCTGAAGTATTTGAAGTGCTGTTTCAGGTTGGCCAGACCATTAAGCATCGATCAAAGCAATAAAAGTGTAACATAAAATTTTCGTGTCAGTGCTCCTTCAAGAGAATCTGCCAGCGTGGTTGAACTTGGGCTCGGGGCCTGCGGGTTGTTCGTGGTTGTTGGTGTTCCTGCGGCATGGCAGGCTTCGCGGTGTGCGGAGTGAGCCTTCCCCCGGTGCGCCCTGTGTTCCCCCTGGTGCAGTTTGTGACCCGGGCAGTGCGCGTGATCGATCTCATCACGGGCCTGGACATGCAGACCTTCCAGGCCCACGGCGGCCTCAACAGCTTCATCCGCAGGCTCGAGGTGGGTGCCCCGTTTCCCCGGGGGGCTGGTGCAAAGACAACGGTATAGTTGTGACGGCGGCTATCGCTCAGAGGCTGTTTCAGTGTGCTGCATGGACCGATAGGGACCTGGCTTTGCACCCAGGTGTGCACACAGCCACCCTGAGCATGCAGCTTCTTTTTTTGTGTTTTTTTCCACGACGACAGTCTAGAATTTCTAAGGCTACTCGAAAGCGGAAATTATGGTCCATCTGTCTGTCTGTCCCTCGATTCATCCACCTGGGACAAGTTAAAGCAGTTGTTGAATGAAATGTTTGTTTATTTATCGCGATACTCACAGCGCCAATGTTGGCGTTACAGTAGGGGGGGGGGAAACATACAACCCAAGAAAACACTGAGTACAGGTTTGTACAAAACAGTAGCAATTGAAATAACACAAACTGATTGTACAACGGCGAGCTAAGACAGGATACAATTGAAATGAATCACCTCATCTGCAGGCATGCGGCGAAAGTTTCACTCGACGTAAAAGACACCTCCTGCTGAGTTAGACTATTCCACTCCGATATAGACCTCGGAAAAAAAGGACATTTTAAACAGATTTGTCCTGCAGGAAATTTCTTTTACTTTGAGTGAATGATCCCTTCTGGACGAGATGTAATCTGGGTTTTGTAAGTAATTGTCGCGGTTTATTCGAATTTTTGAGTGAAATATGCTGTGAAAAAGCTTCAATCGGAGCATTTTTCTGTGGCCATGCAAAGATTGCCATCCCAGAGAACTTTTTGCCAGGGACACACTGAAATTCCTAGAATAATCATTGCAAACAAAACAAACAGACAAATTTTGAATCTTTTCTATCCGCTCTGTTCTGTGGCCGTCCAAGGGTCACTGACTGTGCACGCGTATTCGAGAATAGGGCGGATGCAAGTCTTGTATAACAATGCCTTTGTGTCTAACGAAAAATGTTTGGTGCTGCACCAACATATCTAATTCGACGACTCCAGGAAAGGTTAGAAGTGAAAAAAAATACAGATATTTATGGTCATTTACGAAAGTAATATCTTTTCCATTAAGGACATAGGTATAGGAATGAGCATTTTTCTTCTTCGTGAAACGCATACAAACAGTTTTGTCCGAATTAATGCTCATACCCCATTTCATGCACCATTCGGAAAACCTATTTAGCTCATGTTGCTGCAAGAATTCACAGTCATCTTGATTTTTAACAACCCTGTACAAGACACAATCATCAGCGAAGAGTCGCATAGACGAACTAATGCCAGTAGTCACATCAATCATATAAATAAAAAAAAGCAACAGGCCCAGAACGGAGCCCTGAGGCACCCCTGAAGCAAGATCCATATCCTGGGATTTTTCGTGATCCAGGACAACTCTTTGCTTTCTGTTCAACAGATACTCCTTAATGCAATGAATTACAGTGCAATTAATATTATACCAGGAAAGCTTTTTAATTAACGAAGAATGAGGAACAACATCAAAGGCTTTTTTAAATCAAGGAACACACAACCAATGGAAAAACCTTCGTCCAGCGCATAAGCAAAATCATGTACTAATTCAGTATTATAGACCTTATGCAAAAGTGCCGCCATCTACCGGAAGAAAAACGAAACGAGCACGAGACGCCATGTTGGGGGATGGCGGTCGCGGGATTACTTGGTACGGATCGGTGAGGAGCTTTGTCGGCTTTGCGATCCTTTAATATTCAGATTTAGGCGCAGCAAAATGAGCGACGAGTGATCTGTGGACCTTTCTGTGTTGCCCACATTTGCGGGTGACTTCGTAAATACGCATTATGCATCGGAAAAGCAGTCAGGGAGGCACCGGCAGGGAAGCTGTTGCGTTTCTTTCTTTCTTTCTTTTTTTTTTTTTATTGCTTTGAAAATGCAAGCATTGAAAGTACATCCGTGTTGGTTCGCATCTTGCGGGTTTCTCAGGAGGTCATTCCTGAAGTGCTTCTAGCTGATGCGGGCTGCCCTGAGGTTGAAATGGGGGAGGGGACGGGGGGGACTCCGCGATATAGCTATAAGGATCCTCTGGGACGCAGAGGAAACCTGAAAACAAACAAAAAAACTTCGTAAAATAAATTCCATACCTGGCGTTTTTTAACAGCTCAGCTGTTGTAGCTGGCCGTAGTGTGTAGCGCGTAACGCGTGTGGCGTGTAACACGTTAAATATTGCCAATGAATAATGAAATTACCAATAAATTGCCTAATGCTGGTGAGCGCGTGCCTCGCGGCGACCGCCGGGCATCCCCAGCACACGCAAAGGCTTTCGCAGAAAAAAAAAAAAAAAAACGAGAACCTTAAAGAGCGAGAAAATGCCGAGCGCTTGTGAGCGCGCGCCTCGCTGCGACCGCTGAACGTCCCCTGCTCACGCCCTGGACAACAAAACTGGGTGCACACTATCGCTTAAAAAATTCCGCTTGAAAAATTTGATCTTGGGAAAACAGGCTACGGTTGAACAGCAGGCGACGAGTGGTAAATGACCGATGCACGGAATTACTATGTACGTTGCTTGCGCTACTCGGGAAGGTTATAATTGCAACTCTTGCGGATCCCTTATTTCCTGTAACGTTTGGCAAACGAAAGAATGCTTAGTAATTCCATAAACGTCCAGAATAAAAAGAAAACACGGGCGCGCAAAGCACGAACAGCATAAAGGACTTGCGTAGCAGGGTTGGCCGAAGACTGGTGTTGCTTGACGACACTTGCAAGCAAGGAAGCGGTCTTTCTCTCCCCCGAGACTTGCATGAGCCTTGGGGAGATCCGCCGCAGTGCTAAGCCGAACACATCTGTAGGCGGACCGGCCGGCTGCTCCCAGCACGCGTCTTGCCACCCACTGTCTTGACCGTCGTGAGTCTTTCTTTAGCCGCGGTAGCATTTGCACTCGCAGCGCCTGCGTCACGTCCACAGTCGCATTTTAATTAAGCGGATCGCGAGATCAGTACCTGAGGGTATTCGCAGAAACTGCCGGCGATGTGGATTCGACAGTGCTACGGCGGCTCTGCTCTGTGATATCCCTCCGACGGTCATGTGGTCAGCTTTGTTCACACAAAATCCAACGGTTCGCGGTACCCGCTGAAACCGAAACTGCGACTGGCCGCATTGAAAATGCCTCTGATTAAACAACCGTCGCACGCTGAAGCACATGAGGTTTACAGGTGATAAGTGGGGCACTAGCGACTTATTGCAACAAAAAAAAAAAAAAAAAAAGAGATGCAAAATTTTTGTGTCAGTGCCCCTTTAAAGGGGGGGGAGGTGGGTCTTTAGACAATTTTTATTTTTAGTTCCAGCTAGATGAAAATGGGCAGTCTTGAGCAGTTTTTTACGCTGATTTTAAATCTGTAATCAGTTTTTTGATATCTGCAGCAGTTCAGAAAATATTGAGGTTTGAAATTAAATTAGTGTCGTACTTGTTACGGGGCTTCATGAAAATTTAGTCTTGCTAAACCAAAAGCTGAATGCATGACACCGTTGCTGAAGATCTACTGTAGGGGGTGATGCTATTTTTATTCATTCAGAAGCATTTTGCGTGCAATTACTATGAACATTTTCCTCTAATTAGCAGCCACTGCTATACCTAAATGTAATTTTCATGGCGGTGCACGAGCAATGGAAATAGCATCAGCCCCCAGATCATTTCACCTTTGCCATTTTTGCTCAAATATAGCATGGGAAAAACACCCGTCAGGCTGAGTACGGTGTGCAAAAACATGGAAGTGAGAAAAACGCATTTGAAGTTTCAATCGAACGTAGCTTTTGCTGAAATGGATCTACAGCAATACAAGTGGCACTGTCTTGTAGCTCTGTGTTTTGTGAGTGTGGCCATACTAAATGTGTGACTGCACACTCTCAAAATAATAGTTCACTGGCCACCGAACCGGCATAAGAAACTGTATTTACATTGTTGTGCGTCTGTTTCAGTGCACAGCACGCAAAGTAGCACTTGAACAGCATGGTAGCAAACACTTGAATAGCATAATCAAGTGGCTCTTCCACAGGCAGCATATCTACGCACAATGTTCCAGTCCAAAACGCAATTTCTGCCGAAAAATTGCCATTGCGCTCTACTGAAACTGCCCTACAGCAGACCAGGACTGTAGGCCGAGTCCCTTGCTTGTTTGTGTCGCTTTGCAAGTCGCGTTTTTGTTGAACGGCTGTCCATGTGCTTCCTCCTAGGCCTATGTATTGTCCGACATGCGGGGGGGTGGGGTGTTGACCCACGTAGGAGTCGACCTGCAATTGTGTGAATACACTGTGTGCAGTGAGGCACTTGCAGTGAGTGCGCTCGAATGCAGTGAAGCCCTGGGGCTGATTGCCGTTTTCCAGGGACTGATCATAGACGCACTGCCACGGGAGGAGGCATGTTCGACCCGGCGACTCGCCGTTGGCGCTTGCGTGTTGGCTTTGTTCGGGTGGTGGCACACGCATCCAACGAAGTGTGGGGATAAGGGGGGATGTGGGGATCGAAGCTAACTTTTTTATTTATCAGCAGATTTTGATGAAATTTGGCACAGTTGTTAGTCATTTTACAGAACCAAAACTGTGAAAATATGGTTTCAATATCTCAAGTACTTTTTTGTTCACAAAATTTTTCCGCTTTCGGTTTTGCAAGATGGATGCAGACCTGTAAAATTATGCTAGAAGATCTAGCACACACTCATAGTACACCTAAACACATACTCCACACAATGACATTCCTATAATTTTTTTAACCTAACAGAATTTTTTTTAATTCTCGTTAGTTGTCACCTACTCCTGCTGCATGGAAATTCTCACCGTGGAAATAAAAAAGTAACAAATTAGCAAGACTAAAATGTTGAAAACAAAACATGTCATTGTGTGCAGGGATGTGCAAGGAGTGTAACAAAACAAACGGGGTAAAAATATTCGAAGCGGTTGTTGAGATATCGGCATTGCAAGGTGACCTTGGTAGTGAAAAAGGAGTTGCGAGAAAAAGCTGTTCAAAGTTTTGAGTCATGTTTATTGGCTTAGAAACCACCGGCCTTGTAGTTGGTCGTGTCGGGTCTGTCTGTCTTCTTCTTTGACTTGTTTTGCTTGTCTTCATGGGCTTTCTGCGCCCTCTTCTTGCGCAAGGCATCCTTTTCGGCCGCTCTACGGAGTCCATGTCCTGCAGGCTGCACACCAAGTGAGGTGCAGAACTCTCGGTACGCACGAAGGGTGCCACTATTGAACCGGCACACTGCCTCGCTTACAGCAGTCTCTACTGCAATGAGGGAGGCATGTTGGTCCTTCGGCATGAGGGACCAGATGACAGAGTGCAGGCTTTCTGAAGCATTTTGAGTTTTTTTCCCCTTGCAACCCTCGAGCAACTGCGGCTCGGAGAGGCGCTTGAAAACTGGCAACATGGCAGCAGCCACGTGTGGCTTCAGCTTGTACCTGTGAGCAGGCTGCGCTTCATCCTTAGCTTCTGCTGCTCGATGCCTGCACCAACTGGTCGGCCCCGCAGGACAGAGCTCGTGGTGCGGTTCGTCGTCTGTGGAGGTGATACGGTGAAATGTGGCCATGACCGCCCTCTGCGTGTCTTGCACGTTGTCGCTCCCTCTCAGGGCCTGTCCATAATAGCTGGTCAGCCGCTTGATGAGGTCTTGCGTCAAGCCCCCTCGGCCGCCAAGTGGTTGGTCCCTGTCGCTCTTTGCGACCACGGAACGCAGGTTCGTGCCCATCCTTTTTTCCACGTGATTTACGCAGTCCTCCTTAGTAAACTGGATGAAACCGTACGTTCTGTCTTCGCACAGCGTCCAGTGTGCGGCAGTCTCCATCGCACACGATGGTTGTGTAACGAAGATCGTACTTTTCCAGAGAACAACGGAAGAGCACAAGTGCGGCCTCCACCTCCATCTTTCCAGACTTCACGTCTGTGTTCTTTTGACACTGGTGCGTCAGCCTCCACTCATTGTAGTTACTGTCACCTGGCTTCAGGCCCAACGTGCACCCATGGCAGTAGTTTGAGAGAACCACAAAGTCCAGCACTAGGCCACTGTAAAATTCGATCGCAGCCCCTACGCCAATGTGGCTACTGTGACCCCGGGTCATCCAAGTCCCATCATATATGACTGTGATGTTCTTTGTGTATGTTGGGTCCATGTCAGTGTAGACGCCTTTCACAGCTTCAGCAGCATCAGCACACACGTTAGTGGCAGATTTGTTTGTAGCTGGCCCGAATTTCGCTTTCAGGTGCCCCTGAAACGTCTTCTGATGGAGGCCCCTATACGACACATTCATCACGGACCAAAAATCCGTAAGGGCAGTAGCACCTTTCCCTATGCTCTTCATGGCCTGAACAGACCTCAAATTCACCTCGAAGGCCCAGCTCCCTTCTTCTCTTGGCGACGACCACTGAGCTTCTGCGGCTCCGCATGCGGAACAACGTAAAGCCATCTTTACGGCAAGGCCAAGCCTGGTTTCTGGCACTACCTCTATAGCCGGTTGAAAACACTGATGGCACAGCGTTTTACTGAGCAGTGAATTCAGAGCAGAAATTTGCACAAGAAGAAACTCATTAGAGTCCGCCGCCGCCGAGCTTCCTCCGTCGGCCGTCAGCCGAAACTTACGTTCGGTTGCCGGCACAGAACAAAGGGACTCGCGAACAGTGGCGGCAGTCACATTGAGCTCCTCCGACGAAACGAACTCAGGTTCCAGATGCACTTGAATAGTGCGACTGTTTCTGCTGCACGGTTCATTTTCAGTGCCGGTAGACGTAGGCGCTGGAACCACACTTTCGCTGTTCACCTCGGTGACGGCGGCGGTGGAATCGGCGGGCGTCGCGGCGCATCCACGGGGCGCTGCAGGCAAGCAGGCATCCGAAAATGTGTCTACGTGCGGAGTATTGTCCCCACTGGAACACAGGGCTGTAACAGCCTGCAGAGTGTTCGGCAAAACGTCAGCAGTGTCACTTGCAGGCTGCGGCGCGGGTACGTTTCTGCTAGGCCTACTTGTCTTCCGGAGGTTCGGTGGCTTGCGGCTGCCGAAGCGGTGTTTCGTCGCGAACTTCGTTGCCCACGTGCGCCCAGTCATTATGGCAACCACAAAACAAAACGAAAAACTCAAAACACGATGAAGCAGCGACGTGGCTCGAATTACAAACACGTTGACAAAGAAGCAGCGGCCAGCGCGCGGAGAAGCCGGAGAAGCAGACGCCGCAGTCGCTCTCGCTTGCAGAACCGGCCAATGGAGAGGCTCGTAGAGCACACGTGACTGAGCAAGCCAATCGGCGGCCGCGAGGAGCAGCTCTGCGACCTTGACGCTTTTTGTGTTTTTGTGCTTGCTCTTCTCTCTATCACGAAATGAAAGACTGGAAACGCAAGTCGAAGAGGCGCGCTTTTCAAAGGTACCAAAATGGCGCCGTTCCGTGCTGGCGTTCCGGAGCTTCGCGCACTTGAAAACGGTGATTTTTCCGCCGGTTTGCACGAAATTTTCACTGTATTGCCTCATAAATATAATTATTTCAGGTACTTAGCGGTCGTTTTTAGCGAAGATACTTGGAGAAATTATAGAAAATGGGTGAAAGATTCAAAATCATCTACTTTCTAAAAAGTGATTTTTTGGTCGTTTTTCCCGAGTTGATCCCCGTGTCCCCCCTTAAAGGGGCCCTGAGATGGATTTCAAAGTGTTTTTGTTTGTGCCAGAAAACTACTCTATAGTTCTTGTAGAAACAAGCCCAAAAATAGTAAGCATATTCGCTCACGCTAACAAAAGTTATTACCCCTACGAGACAGAACTATTTGTTGGCTCGGCGGCTTGCGATGACGACATAGTCCGACCTCGTCCGAGGCGAAGCACTCATTTCATGGTTGGCCGCCGGAATGTCCGCGATTTTTGACGGCGGCGGTTTGGTTTAGAGCGTCGTCGTTGCCATGGTTACTTCAGCGAGTGGGTCGCACATGAGACGACGACGTCCTTTTTTTTTTTTTTTTTAAGCTACGTTTTCAGTCTTTACGGACTTTGAGCAGGAGATACTGGTGATTGCGGAAGTCGATCCTTGCATGCACGAGAGTTTCCGTGAACGGTAACTTATTTTTACCGTCGCTACATAGCGATACAGAGGCTAGAATTTCTACCGACTGTAGTAGCGAGCCCCATGCGCCGGCGAAATGTACGCTGGCGTTTTGATTAGATTACCGGAAAGTTCCGAGTGAACGCCCTCCCCCGAAACATAGCCCACCCCCTTTTACGGGTGAAATATTCAATTTACTGAAAGACGCGCGCCCACCCCGTAAAATCCATGGCTTTAGCGCCGATGAGTGAACAAAACAAACCCGAATCATCTCTTTATGTGTAGATGCGGTCACTTATTCGTCCTTTCTGCGCTTGACCCGAAATTTCGCCCATTTCGTATTTTTCACTTGATATCACTGTACTCAAATTTGGGTGGGCGTTCTTCCGGAACTTTACGGCACAGCAAATGCGCTGTGCTCTGCGCTTCATGCAAGCAATCTTAGTTGATGTTGTTTACTACATTCTTGCTAAATGATGATCAGGAGCACGATAAATGACAATTTTTTTTAGAATGAGCGAGCAAAATTTCCGCCCCTACTCCAGCTTCCCACGCTTCCAATAATTCAGATGCCTTTATGAACTAGCATAGCTCATTTATGCTTTCAAAATCGTCTTGGGCAAGGTAATATAAGTAACTGCGGAATCATTACAATATATCTTACTCATTTTATATCGAAATATTTTGCGGTGGCGTGAATTCTGGTTAATGCAATACTTGGTCCTAATTGTTCCCACTAGATGGCGGCGTCAACGTCATGTTTTCGATTTTTTAAGCTCTACAGTAGAAGTATACGGCTCTTTAAAAAAAAAATTATTGTATTGTGAGAGTTCAGTCTAAGACGTGTAAGATTCAAGCCATTTCAAGCGTAAGCGAACAGTTCTGGGCAACAAACGTTTGTGTCATTTGCTTTGCGACAAATTCGCCAGATGTCCCTACTCGGCAGAGCCGGTGAGCCGGAATGCAGAAACCGCAGAGTGCAATCCTTTCGTTTTCAGCGGCAAACGGCTACTCTTGCTTCATTTACACGGGAAACGGTAAAGCGCACTAAGGACACTAGGCAACAGGTTCATTCAGAAGGCCGGTGCAGCAAACCACACTTTCCTGCGATCATGACTTGATGGGAAGCAATGAAATGAAACTCTTTGGCAGTTGTCGTTACGGGATGAGCATGCTCTTGCCCTTGTCGCGACCGCCGCAGAGAATCAGCTGCGACAGCGTTTGGGCTTGAACTGATTTATTCAGCCCGCGTGAGCGCACTTGAGCGTGCGCCTTGTGATCACGAGCAGTGCCCGGCGTCGTCCAAGCGCTGCGTGCGGAGCTCCTCCTTCGTCGTCGGCGCGGCGCTCCCTTGGTGCGCCGTTCGTTACCACCTCTGAAACAACGTCGAGGCTACGCTCGAAACACAGATGGTGCAAAGAATCCTTTCGGGTACAGCGTCCAAAAAAGCAAATGCAAAGAAAACTGATGATACTCTAACACCAGACACGGAGCGCTGAGCGATCACGCTGGCTGCAAGCGTCGTTGCTCCTGCGCTCACTGTATCCTTCCGCCGAGAACGGAGGAGCGTCAAGCCTGGTTTGGCCCGGTGTGTAAGTGCTTTACACTCCGGTATAAAACAAATATGTGTGTCTGTGTAAAAGCACCCACACACAAAAGATGTTTTTTGTAGCTTTCTGAGGTTTTTACGCTCGTAAAAAATTGATTAAATCAAGAGCGTACAAACACGTCACGATTAGTTCAAGAAATAGCCGTTGCGCTCCGATACCATCGACCCCCCAAAAACCCCCATCTCAGGGGCCCTTTAAGTTGGCTGGCAGTAGCGAGTCGCGATCAGGACCGAGCATGGGGGAAAAAAAGGTCTGGGGCTCTGGTAACCGTCGGCTGCTCTCCAAGCGGTGTGGCTGCGAAAATTTGCCTCCTCGAAATGGTGCTGTGAACCTCATTGAGCACCCCAAATGTGGTGTGCGCAACAACTGCATGTGGGCCATTTTGTCTGGCTAGCAGGCTAAAGCAGGAGAATGCTGTTGTGGGTGTGGTGAGCCGAAGGAGGTGTCCGGGTGTACAGCGTGGGGGTGAGGGGGGCCGGTGTGCAGCCGCCTTGCCTTGTGTGCAGCTGGAGGTGGAGCACTGCCGCAAGGAGCAGCCGTTTGCCATCCGACCCCGACACCGGGAGGCCTCGGTGGCCTCCACAGACGAGGGGGCCGCCGCCGCCCACGAGCCCATGGAGGTGGACCACTCGCCCCCGCACCACCACAGCGAGCCGCTGCCCCCGCCCGCCGAGGCGTGAGTAGTGCCGCCGCTGCCGCAGGGGGGGCTGGGGCCGGAGGCCTGTCTTCTGCAACAGCGTCCCTCTGCGCAGGTCGACCTCTGCACGGGGGGACCTGGACAGCATGGAGGGGCCCCCGCTGGGCCCCAGCGACCCCGACGAGGAGCAGCCCGAGATACGCAGGGGTGAGCGCTGCTCCTCCTCCTCGTTGGGGGTCTTTTGCTGGTGCCTTTCACTAGCTGCTTGGCCCTGGGAAGTTCCAGGTTGGCACTTGGGCTTATCAAGTGCCACTCTTTGGCAACACAAGCTCCGCACGCATCAAGGGAGTCGGCTGTGCATAGGGGTGGGCGCATGGGAATGGTCGCTTCTGGAGCAAGTGTTTAGCCGTCTCCAATAAGTGAAAAGTGAAATGTACAGTTTCTGTAGCTCGCCTGTGGAAATGGATAAAAGGCTCACTTGAAGCACGGTCGGCTCCAAGGCTGAGGTGCCTACTTTGAACACCCGTGGGGACAGTAGTGGTTGCAAACCCCCAGCTGCCATGTATGGGTGCAGTGGCAGCTCGGCATCCTTGGGATGACTCGGAATGTGGGCTGAAGGAGAATTTGTGCCCTTGGAACTTCCCTGATATGTGGCTTGGGACAGCACCGGCTGCAGCGCAGGCGCTGGGCTCCTTGGCAAAGTGAGCCTGTCAAGGGCAGCATGGGTGGGACACGTTCCCCTTGTGGGGAATGTGAACAAGCAAGCGAGAGAGGGTGCAGTCAGATTTCCCAAGGCACATTTTAAGTTGCGTCTAGAATCTGTGCGAGTCAAATTTTGGGGGAAGCAAATGTGTTGCGGAAAGATGGGCCATATCTGAATTACAGGAAGCGCGTTGGTGTTATCGGCAAACTGGGTGGTGCTTGAACCAAAAGGAGAGCTTGCAGGTGGCACTCGCTGCACCAGGAGCTGGGGGTCCATGAGTTGAGTCTCGCCTTGGGTGGCACCTTTGAGCGAGGACTGTGTGGAGCACAACCTGGGTTGACGGTGGGGTGGCAGCCAGCTAGCGGGATGTGTGCGAGCTGGGCGGGAAAGCCAGCGGTGGTGGGGTTGTCGCTGGCACCTTGGCCGAGGGGGGAAGAGAAGTGCCCTGCCCCCTCGCCACGGAAGCCTCCCCCTGCAGGTGTGCAGTGCTTCCCCCAGCGTGCGGCCCTGCTCAAGTCCATGCTGAACTTCCTCAAGAAGGCCATCCAGGACCCCTCCTTTGCCGACAGCATACGCCACTGTGAGTCGGGGAGGGCTGCCCCTTCCAAACCAACTTCTTGTGCCACTCAGTTAGTTCCCAAGATAATTGGTGATTTCTGGAAGAGCAGTGGACAGAACGGCCTAGTCATAGCCCTGTAATCTTTGCATTTTCCAATACTATGAACACTGGTGAATGCAATGAGACAAGTGGTTCCAGGGAATGCACCGCTTGGAGCTAAGTTTACGGGTCATTGAACTTTGGTGTTTACCTCCGGGTACACCAAGCGGTGCATTCCCTGCCACAGCCAGTGTGGCTCGCTGAGTGGCTGTGACTGTGGTGCTCCCCCCCTGCCCAGTGATGGACGGCTCCCTGCCGCGCTCCCTGAAGCACATCATCAGCAACTCGGAGTACTACGGGCCGTCCCTGTTCCTGCTGGGTGAGCCTCCTCCCCGTGCCCCCCCCCCCCGGCGGGGGTGCCGTCTCCCTGACCCCCCCCTCCCCCCTCTCCTCCCCCGCAGCCACGGACGTGGTGACGGTGTACGTCTTCCAGGAGCCCTCGCTGCTGTCCTCGCTGCAGGACAACGGCCTCACGGACGTGGTGCTGCACGCCCTGCTCGTCAAGGAGGTGAGGGGGCTGGTCTTTTCTCGTGCACCTAGTGTGGCCAGTCTAGACCATGGAGCAGGAATAGTTGAGGAGGGCTTGCACTGGTGGTGCGATAAAGTCACGGCACCGGCCATGGCGCCAAAGCGAAAATGCTCGCCGGTTCAAGGTCAGTCTATGCATAACCGGCAGCCGTCGTGGGCAGTCGACGCCGACGAATCCCTTGCGCAACTGGACTTTCATTGGAGTCTGTTTGCGATGGACGAATCTTCGCGTTTAAAACATCGTTGTCATAGGATGAAGGGGCTGTGATTTTTTAGAACGAGAAACCTACAGTAAAAAAAAATGTGGTTAAGAATCTAGGTCAGGGTGTCTAGCGACTGGGAAAACCAGGAAAACGGGGAAAAGTCAGGGAATTTTGAGCCACCGGGAAAAGTCAGGAAATTGTCAGGGAATTTTCAAATCGGGTAGTACCAGTCCGGGAAAACCACTTCGGGGCCTGCCCACACAGTTTTAGAATAGGGGAAACCAGTGTTGGAGGGCCCCCAAAAAGTTACCGAACGCAACACTTTCGTGCGCGACGAAAGTGTGAACCACGTGAAATTTTTTTTGGTTTTTCTGCAAGCGAAAACGCGCCACGCACGCCTGAGATGCGCTGACTCCGCCGCGGAAACCACCCGCACAATGTGTGCCAAGCGGAAGGCACTGGCAACATAGCGGCAGCACCGGCCGCGGAGGCGTATTTCCAAACGCTTCGCTGCACAGAGCACCCACTTGACATGTCTGTTCGTGCAATGCGGGACAGTGATTAAACGTAGTCATTGGCTGCGTCCCAAATCTAAAGCGACCTAAAACATACCAAATCACTATTGTTAACAATAACGACCCGCATATTTGAGTTTATAAAAAAAAAATTGGAAAAAAAAAAGTTAGGCAATGAAAAAAAAAACTAAGAGATATACCTGCTGGGTCTCAAACCCAAGCCTTCAGCTCCAGAACTCAGTACTCTACATCAAGGCCACCGAACTCGAACGGAGGGCTCATTTTCGCAGGCGCTCAAAAGAATAGCGCGCACAGTGACATCACACATGTCACGTGGGTGCTGTGTGCAGCAAAGCGTTTGGAATCACGCGCCTAAACTCCGCGGCAGCTCCACCGACCGCTTCTAATCGCTCTTTAAAATGCTACTCGAGGCACAAACGCACTTGCTCGTGCAGGAAAGGAGCCACCGCAGACACGAAATCGTCGACGCGGCCGTGAAAATACCGCGTACGAATCGCGTGCAGAAACACGCCGTGCGGTTCACGCAGTTAGCAGCTGGGGTGCACGTGCGCATAGGGACGATGTACCGTATTTACATGATTGTAAGTCAACTCGAATGAAGTTCGACCCCCCCGCATCAAAAAAAAAAAAAAAAAAAAGGCGAACGTCGCTAGAAAATGGCATCACTAAGAGAAGCTCTTCCGTCCCACACGGCGTCTCTTCCGTCAATGATCGATGCTCCCAAAAGAGCCGTGCACTCACGGTATGCGCGGCAGATGTCAAAAAAGAAAAGCTTTTGTATAAGCGGAAAGAACACATTCGCTGCCAGATGACAACCATCGAAGCAACCGGCAGCGGCCACTGCGGCGCGATACCAAGACAAACATGGCAGCTGATGAAAGCGGCCGCGCGCTATTTACTTTTGAGCGACTAACCTCCCACCATCTCGTTCCGAAGTGTACCGAAAAATGTGCTATGATAGTGGCTACGTTAGCACCGTGCATTGAATCAATGGATTTGCTAATACTTTACAGACAAATAAAACGCTTTTTGACACGTCTTTGCACGTGATTCGTGCGGGTCGGCGTTGCGCGGGCAATTTTTTCACGCACGTCGCGCGCGCGGCAGCTTCTGCTTCTAAGTTCTACTGGTTTTTCCTCGGTATGACGCGTGACGAGCGCGGCAGTGGGAGAAGCCTGGCCACTTGCGGCACTTTGAAAGCGCTCAGGACAGCCAGCTGGCGCCGCCGGAGATGTTTAGGCTTACCAGGGTGGCGGATATTTGATTGGCGCTTTCCCTAGCGGCGCGGATGATGCTTTATAGTGTCGTTTTCGACCACATTATCAGCTCCTTTCTTGCACAAACGTATTCGTTTGTGCCTTCAGTGATATCTTAAACAGTGGTTAGAAGCGGTCGCTGGAGCTACGCGCACCTCTTTGCGGCTGGTGACGCCGCCATGTTGCCGTCCCCGATCGCGTAGCGCGCAGCATGCGGCTGGTATTCGCGGCAGCGTCAGCGCGGCTGTGTCGTACAGGTGCGGCGCGTTTTCGCGAGCAGAAAACGCCCGATGCACTATAACCGTGGGAACGAGGGTGCAAAGCTGTCCCCACCTCGTAGCACCCACAATTTCTCATTTCTCTTTCCGTTACTAACGGTAGACAAAAAAAACAAATGTCGCGCCCGGGGAGAGTCGAACTTCCCACCTCCACAACGCGAAGCCAGATTCTACCAATTGTCTATCCCAACAGATGACGCATTCGTGCAAAATAGACCGTTGCATTAAGGGGGGACGCGGGTCTTAGAATGGTCCAAAATCGCGAAAATACGCATTTTGGGAAAAACACATTTTTGAAGTCTTTATACCTTCAAGCACCTACTCTAAAAGTTTCACCGCTGAATTTGATCGGGAATAATCTCAAAAACGACTTTGAAAACGCAGCGGGAGCCGCAAAACGCCGAAAACCGGGCTAAAAAAGCTTGAACTTCGCGCGCGCGCCACACTCGAAGCAGACTGCCGGCGGCGGCCATCTTGGGCTCGCTTTGTAGCTGATTTCTTTGTGCGTATTTTGCGCCATCTCAAAATGGCGTCGCATGGGGAGAACGAGCGTTACCGCCGATTTACTGAAGCTCGTTTCGGAGCCGCTGATTGGCAGGAGCACGCGCGCTTGAGTCGAGCCCCCCGTTCCGCGTCTCTGATTGGCCGGCGCCGTGGAGCCGCCATTTTTTTTTTTTTTGCAGGCGCGCGTTCGCTTCTGCAGTATTTTCAATTCGGGTGCGTTTTCTCTGCCGTTAGTGACTGCGATTCTGTCACAACGTCTTTATGTCTCGTGCCGCAATGCCTGGAGACCTTTACCTCAAGGAACTACGCGCTGCAAGCGTACGAAAACACGATGGAAGACGCCGTAGACGGCGGTGCTGAGATCGCCTGTCACGTACGAACCTGGTCCGAGAAGCGCCGCGTGGAAACGTCCAGATTTAGTTAGCTGTTGTGCTTTGGTTATATTTGTGGGGAAAAAAAAGTCCGCAGCACAACATGTTTGTGCTTTTCTGTAGTTTGCATCGACGTTGAAGGAAGTGCAAAGAAGGAACTACCGTACGTGAAGGTTCAGCAAAAAGTGCAGTTTTCCAGTGCTGTTTACAAAAGTTTTTCATTACTTGCATAGAGCCTTCCTGGTTATTTTTGGGGTACGGTCGCATACTTTGTTTTTTTTTTTCTTTAGGAACAGAGTGACATGGCGATTTTTATATTGGGCCATGCTGTAGCAAGAGTTAGAAACTAGATTTTCCTTTCTTAGTTTGCAACGTCATGCTCTGCCTTACTGAGTGTTTCACTATCAGGCTTTTGACCTAGGATGATAAGACTGGTATCATTTAATTTGCAATAAATAGATCTAGCAGGTGATGCTGTTTGTATCACTCTGGTATCCATCGCCAAATCGAAGTCCACCTGCAGCTCTACAGTTTATTTTGCGAGGTCACGCTCTTCCTTGCATGGTGTTTCCTTATCTTACTCTTTAGCCAGGATAACAAGACTGGTATAATTTAATTTGTATTGAATTGGTCTAGCAGCTGATGCTATTTGTATCACTGAAGCACTGGTCACCAAAGTGCATTTCACCTACAGCCTTGCTGTAGGTTTGAGATGCATAGCAGGACAATCTCTAGTTCTGGGTGGCTGCTGTGCTTTAGTCTCATTGGTAGCACAAAAATAACAGCAGCACATGGTATTTGTGCCTTTCTGTATTCTGTAAAGACACTGAAAGAAAAGGTGAAAGAGGATATACAGTTTCTGAAGTGTAACAGTAGAAAAGTTAGTTTTCCTTCGCAATTTGTACGGTATTCGTGCAAATTTATGTCAATCTTTCCAGAGGTATTTTTGTGTTACAGTCACATAGTTGGTATGCTTTTCTTCGTGAAGAATAGAGCTACAAAATGATGCTATTTATATTGTTGTAGCTATGCTGTAGCAAAAGTTACCGTGATCGAAAACTTCAAATGCATTTTTCTCAGTTTCTTTTTTTGCAAGACCAAGCTCTGCCTTACGGGGGTTTTTGTAATGTTGCTCTTATGCTAGGATGACAAGACTGGTACCATTGTATTCGTACTGAATTGATCTAGGGGGTGATGCTATTTTTATTGCTCTGTCATTGTTTACCTATTTGCAAAAATTAATAAAAATGAGGCAATTTTATACGAATTGTTGATATCAAATGTTCACCTCTTTCATGCTTTGCAAAAGTCTTCGAAATTAATAAAAATAGCATAGCCCCCCAGAGTAGACCTTTGGCATTAAGTCCGTATAAATCATCATTGAGTTTGCTAAAGCGAAATTGCTCTAAACCCCCGTAAGAAATGCCTCAAAAAATAAATTTCAAAGTGTTGTATTTCTTGAACAAATGAAGCTATGTTAAAACTAATTACATATTTGAAATCAGTGTAAAAAACTGCTTAAGACTGCCAATTTTCATCTAGCTGGCACTAATAATAAAAAAAATTGTCTAAAGACCCACCTCCCCCCTTAAGAAGACACATAAAGGAACAGGAAAGTCTGCGATTCAAACTTTTTTAGCCGGGGACAAGTTTTTGAATATTGTTTTTCATTTAGCATACAGACAAAAGTATGTTTCCGTTCTACTCTGTCATGGTTGCCAGCATTATTTTTGGGAGGACACATACGGCTCGCAGATCTAAAAATTTCGATTTAGAAATTTCTAGGGCGTTATCAGCAAAACCGTTTCTCGTCAAGGTGCTTTCAGTGATGCCCTTTCATTTTGGATAGAGAATATACACTCGACAAAAATCGGTTGTCGGTCCCTTTAAAAGCAAGCCTTGTTAGCGCTGTCAGCATACGAGCATCACGTAAAGCCCACCCTGGTCAAGAAACGGCAAGCACTGCTTACACTTCTTCACTACGGCTTGAACATCGAGTGCTGGTGGCAATAAATTGCTCTCTTTGAACGTGGTCTTCGTTTCACCCGTGCTCATTAGACAGCTGCCATGTGGAGAAATTGGTTTCTTTAGGGCTCATTAGGCGTAATTGCTAAAGGGGGCACACTGGTCTTTGAAACTTTTTTTTTTTTTTTCCTACCAATCTTCATTAAACCGTATGGGCTTGTTCAGTTTTTTTTAGCTGATTTTAAGTATCTAATTAGTTTTGATGTCACACGTTTAGTTTTCGAGATAATTAGAAATCTTTCTTGATTGTTCTTGAGGACAATGGCAGAAAAAACTAATCAATAAAAAATTACAAGCAAGGCATGAATGGATACTAGAAGTTGTGCAGAAGGTAATATGGGAAACATTTTTTTTGTTTTATAATCAGATACAAGTTTCCATCAATTCTTACTTTTAGGTTCGAAGTACTGCTGCTAACTAATTAAAAATAACGCTAATTAAACAATTACTTCAACACAAAATGCAAAATCTGCTTCCCATATCGCATGGTTTACACATTCAGCTTCCTGCTGAAAGAAATCATCATTCTAGCGGCACTACGTGCAGCTAGAATGATAATCGAGAAGTTCCTCTCGAGAAGTTCCTATACGTCAAAAATATGCATTTTGAGAAAATGGCAGAAAACATAGCAGTGCTGTGTTTAATGCAAACAGTAGAAGGGGGAGTACGTTTTTTACACGAAACAAGTAGTAGGCCCCCGCAGCATAGTCATCTTCACTCAGTCATAGTCATCTGGCACCACCCAGGTGCCTTTTCTTGAGGGTCCGCTGCACATTTTCTGCGGATGTCCGCCTGCGGGAAGAGTCGTTGGTCCGCCGGCGGTCCTTTTCGGCCATGCGTGTGCTGCTCAGTGCGCCAACGGTCATGTTGAGCTCCTGCAGGATCTTTGACGATGCCAACTGGCTTCTGGCATTGAACCGCATCACAGCCTCCGCGAGCGCAGCTTCCACACTGTGAAGCGATGCGTGGAGCGACCAGATCACCGAGTGAAGATTCTCGTGGCTGTTTTGCGTCTTGCTGTGCTGGCACCGCTCAAGCAGCCTGTGGTCTGCCAGCCATTCGTGCACAGGAAGCAAGGCCTCGCAGACATGGGGGGCGGGGGCAGGTTGTAGCGGTGCTTGGGGGCGTTCTGGCGGCACCACGAGTCGGCACCAGTGGGGCAGAGGCCGTGGTTTGACACGACATCCTTGGATGTCACGTGGTAGTACGTGGCCATCACAGCCTTGTGCATGGCTGGCACGTCCCCTTTGTGGGACTTGATGTGGCCTATTGGCTTATTGAGTTCGTACTGCAACGGCTCGCGAGAAAACATTTCCTGCGATCCTAAGCGAATGCATGCGTGCTTTGCTGCCATCGCCAGCAGAAAATGGTGCTACTTGGAGACAGCATTTCTCCCAGTGCAGTTGCGCAAAAGGGTACTTTTAGGAGCTTGGAGGGGAAGCGCTGCTGAGTGTCGGAGGGGTGTGCGCTAGCAGACAACGCACTGTCAACTTTACTGTTAGCTACGGCTCCCCAGCTACTCGGTACAAGCAGCGGCAAAAAAGAAAGCATCTGCTGCTCGAATAGATTAAACTAGCGGCGAGCACGCTGATGTTTCTTCGTCGTAAATGACGTTGCACAACTAAGTTCATGCACGAAGCAGCGGAGACGAAGCGATGTTGTCACAGTCACTGCCGGTGTATAATGTTCAGAGGAGCTGTGCGGGCGTCTTGATGAACTTGTGATGCCTGAACTCTCGCAGCTGTTTAAACAATGCAATAAATTACGCGTTACGATTGCATTGTGGTGAGCTCGCACAAACAATGTTGTTTTGCGCGCATGCCGCTGGTGCCTGCGAACCACCTTGCTTCGGACAGTCGTTGGTCGAGCCACTTAAAGTGTAGGACGCTGCAAAGCTTAGTTGGGAGTTCTGCTGCCAGATGTCCTTTCAGTGGAACTCCACCAGCTCTATTTGACATATTTTTGGGCTGCTGCGTGCACACCTCAAAGTGCATCTTACACCGTGGCTTGCGCTACCACCAGTGGCGTACTAGTGCTACATGCAGGGGTGAGACAGCTGCACATATTGCGCCTTTTTGATACAATTCCATTTTCCTGCGCCAAGCTGCTCCAAAAGCACGAAAATGGCGAAAATTGCGCCAAACTGCTCCAAAAGAGCCTGAAAGGCACGGATTTTGATGCTCATGCCAGTTCCGGTGGGGACAAAAGCCTCCCGCATCCCAGTGACCGCTTTTATTGGCGGTCAATTGCAAACACAGAAAAGGCAAAAATAGAAAGACTGAAGAAATGAAGCTAACGATAGCTTCTAAAACACGATTGGCTTTCTGTCCGGGTTCGCTGAAATGGCCTTCCCGATTAGGCATCGCTGTGGCTACAAACATGGCCGCTGCCTGATCTGCCTGCTACTGCCTACTTCACGCGTGCTCATTGCGCATCGCCGATATTTTCCCTGGTTTATTTTACACTATCACCTGGGTTCCAGTCTATTCATTCTATCAATTGTGGCTCTGAACAGTGACGTTAACGCAGGAATATGGTTTGAGATTGGTGCGACATTACGAGATGTTGCGCGGCTCGTAAAAAAAAGTTTTGAAATGTGGGGCCTACGACTTCGGCGTGGTTTGTCCTTGAGTGCGAAACGCGGTGCGTGCGTCTATAATCGGGTTCATGAATTGAACTTTTTGGCTCGTTGTGGTGTTATAAAATGCTGAGGTGTTGCTATGCTTCGAAGCGCGATCGCGAGCCTCGGCCCGAGAGGGAACAGTTGGCACGAAAGTTGCGGGCGGCGCTGCGGCGCCGCGACCTGTCCAGGCAGCGCCCAATAGCTGCAGGACTGCATGGTTGCCATAGCACGCGACTAATAACACTTGATGTATGGGAAGTGAAATTTAATGCCCAAAACTAGCTAGGTGGCTAAACAGTAACGCTACTCAAATGATCACCGGGTGGACGTGCGCCCCACGGACTGCAACGGGTAGGCATGCGACCGTTAGCTCGAAGTTGCTCAACTGTTGCCGTGACTACACTCGTTCGTACAACGCAGCCTGGGATTACAAAAATAATACTTTTAGCATTGAAACGGTAAAAAAACACGCCGCAATTGCAGAGCCCTTAAATTTGATAATGTTAACGGCAGTTTTGTTGTCAGTGTTGCGTACAGCCACAACACAATCTCACCAGTTAGGAAAAAGGTAGTGCAGTTAGAACTTTGTGATACTCTTTAAAAATTCTTTCGCGTAAGGCTGTTTCAGTGTACGTGTATTCAAAACTGATTGGAATGTGTACTTGACCCTTCAAATTGCTGAAATTGTGATTTTTTAAGCTCACAAGACGATGAATTTAATGTCCCTACCTGCTCCAAATCAAGCTTCTTCTGCTCCAAAATCCAAATTTTGCTGCTCCGAAAACTGCTCCCAAATCTCTTTGGGCTGTCTCACCCCTGTACATGGGTGTGCATTCCGTTTGGCCGTGTTGTGAGCATCTGAAGGGAAGGAGGTGGTGCCTGGCAGGCCTGCAGAGTGGCGCTCTCCCCCGCCTCGCAGGTGCCGGCCACGAGGGAGGTTCTGGCGTCCCTGCCCAATGTGTTCAGTGCCCTCTGCCTCAATGCACGCGGGCTGCAGGCGTTCGTGGCCTGCCGGCCGTTTGAGCGCCTCTTCAAGGTGAGTCTGCATTGTTGGTGGCTGCATGTTACGAGCTCACTTCCTCCGAGGCTGGGCCACTTGGTTCACCCTTCTGAGAGGCAAAAGGAGGGGCAACAGGCGCTGCACTCGCACACTGTCGCTGTCTGTATTCTGCTGTTCCGCTTCGTAATGGCTACGAGCACCCCACGGCTAGGCTGCACATGCAAGAGTCGCAACAGCCTTTCCGGTGCCTGGCTCCAGGGTTGCCAGCTCCAGATGCATGATTGAAGCTGACCTTGGCATTTGCCGACACTGGCAAGCATGCTTGTTATCGGGCTTTTCTCGAGAGAGTGCTGCAATGTTCATTAGGTTCATTTATGCGAAGCTCTGGTAGGAATCGTGCGCAGGCCACTGGAAGGGCTTTATAATTTCCAGTGAACCGCTGATGCACAATTTAGAGTACCGGTGTCTGTCAGTGTGTGCAGTGGCTGGCCAGCGTGGTCAGTCTCTCTTGCCCCCTTTCAGGTGCCATCAGCCATTGTAGCCCCAAGCAGAGCACAAGTGGCAGGCCTCCTCAGATTGCAGCCCTTCTCTTCGTAGTGCAAATGCGAATGTTTCGGATGCGGCAGCATGTTTGAACACAACCTGCATGCGTTCTAAAGCAACGCAGAGATTTCTTCCTGTCCCCTGTAGTGTGACTTACATTGCAGACATGTTGCCCATATTTTGACATTTTGCAATATTTGCATTCCACTGCGTTAGTGCAAAAAGGAATTCAGTTTCAATAAGACTGGCCGTTGCTGTGGCTGATAGGCTTGAAGTTGTTGTAGACTGTTTGTGAATGGTCCTATGGGGATTAGAACACGACCTGGAATGTGTGCAAAGGCAATAAAACTGCCTAAAATCATAAAATAACTTCGCATACAGGCACTGCTTGATATCTTCGGCTGATTTTATGGGTAATTACTGTCGGAGTGCAAACCTGACGATTGAATAGCTTCTGATTGACCATTGGTGCCCTGACAACAGAAACCAAACATTGATGTAGAGTAATTACGAGCGGCCCGCCCTCTTCTTTCGTAGCATTGGCGTGCGATGACCATGCCTCATTTCCACACTGTGGCGGTGCAAATGCGTGTCAAAAATCCTAATTTTGTTGCAAAAATGCTTTTCAAGGGGAATTTTCTGAGCTAATCCTGGTTAGCTTTACTTGTTTTACAAATGCCTGGAAGACTATGAAAAGAAGCTTGCAAGTTATCAGGCAAATTGGACTATTTGGAATAGGCACGGTCATGAAGGGGTTAGGAAAATTAACGAGACTATGGTGGCGCCGTAAACTCGAGCACCAGCTGCGGCATAGAGTGTGGGGTTCCCTTTGTCAGGCTAGCCTGTGAGGCGAACTTCACCTGCTAGCGTATACGCAAACGTCTCGCCGTAAAACCTGGCGGCTCTGACGCGACTGCCGACCTGCCATGGGCAAGGTTGGGCGCAAAGTTGCAAACAGAGCAGCAGCCACAGCAGGAAGGATGGTACTGCAGCGTTCTCGCAAGGGAAGTGTTTGGCTCGCCCTGTGAAGGTCGCAGGGGCGAATGGAGGTTCCGGTGTTAGAGCAGAGGGGTCCCCAGCAGGTCGTCCGGTCGAAAGAGGCTCGGCCCCCGCTTTCAGCCTCCTCCCGGAGCTACGTGCGTGCCCTTGGAGGCGTCGCGGGGGAAACGAGAACCGAGACCCGAAACAAGCTGTTGCCCCCCAGTGTCAGCCGAAGTGGGAGAGGGGGCAGGGCGCTCCCCACAAGAGGTGCCTTTGTGGTACAAAGCGAGGTGAATCGCTGTGTTTGCCGGCAATATTGGGGGGAAGAGTGACAGGGCTTGTGTGCATTCATTTTTTTGCTTCAAGCAGAAGTCTGGTTTGATATTCGATTGGCAGACCTGTGTAGACAGGCCGCTGAGGGAGCAAATTTCCCCAACAAAATTTACAGTGTACTGCTGAGGGCGTGAGTGTGTGTTAGCACTTGAGGGATGTGCAGGCTGCTTTGGGTGGTGGTGAAAAATGCGTGCGAAGCTGTCTGCCTCGCCCTGCATGCTCGTCTCAGTGTGGGCGCCTGGCGTGCCCTGCCCCCCCAGGTGCTGCTGTCGCCCGACTACCTGGCGGCCATGCGTCGGCGGCGTTCCTCGGACCCGATGGGCGACACGGCCTCCAACCTGGGCAACGCCATGGACGAGCTCATGCGGCACCAGCCGAGCCTCCGGGTGGACGCCACGGCGGCCATCATCAAGGTGGGCTGGGCGCGCTGCCTCCGCTGCTGAGTTGCGTTGAACCCTCTCTCCCCGCCGCAGCTGCTGGAGGAGCTGTGCTCGGTGGGCCGCAACCCGGCCTTTGTGTGCTCCCGGCCGGCGGCCAAGAGCGAGGCGGCCGGGGGCGTGCCGGGCAGCGGCTCGCAGGCCTCGGCCACTCCCGGGGGCGCCGGCGTGGGTGCGGGGGGCCGGGGCTCGGGGCTGGCCAACGACGCGGGCTCGTCGGACGAGGAGGAGGAGGAGGAGGACGTGGACCCGGCCCCGACGGTGCCCTCGACGCCCAAGGCGGCGGACGAGGGCAAGGCGGGGGCCTCGGGGGCCCCGGGGGCGGCCTCGGAGGCGCGCACGCCCGTGCCCCTGGTGGACTACATCCTGAACGTGATGCGCTTCGTGGACGCCATCCTGAGCAACAACTCCACTGACGACCACTGCCGCGAGTTCGTGCAGCAGAAGGGCCTCGTGCCCCTCATGAGCATCCTGGGCCTGCCCAACCTGCCCGTCGACTTCCCCGTCTCGCCCGCCTGCCAGGCGGTCGCCTCCGTCTGCAAGTCCATCCTGGTGGGCAGGGCTGGGGGGAGGCTGGGAATGGCATGGAGAGTTCTTTTTCTGTGAAGGGTCACGTGTTGCCTGCTTATGACACAGTGTAAGAAACAGTTTTGACGAAACACACACAAAATGAAACATGCAATTATGTGCGGGAGAAAAATTGTCTTGTATCCGTCTACTAAGATCTTCAGTAATCGACTTCTGGCAAGCGTAAAATTGTGCACAAGTGATTTCGCAAATGTTTTTACCCGCCACTGCGCCTTGGCAAGTTGAGCGCCGGGGGCGTTTCTGCCATCGTGGGCAGCCCATCGTGGCTGCTGCTGCAGTCATCTTCATCGCTGGTCATGTTGGTGTGCGATTGTGGGAACCTCCCTGAGGCGAAAAGCGCTAGCCAACACAGATCAACAACAGCCACAGGCCGGGGAATTTTGAAAATTCCTATCACAACAAAATTCGTGTCAACCGAATTCGTATCGCCGAGATTCCACTGTACAAACAAATACGTGAAAGTGAGATATTCCGAGCAAAAGTTGATTTTTCGACCCGCGTCTCCCATTAAGAAGACATGCTCCTCGTAACAACTTTTTATTATTTGCCCTACAAGTTTGAAAATTCAGACAGCAATAGATCTTCTGATGCAGATTTCAAATATGCCATTAGTTTTTGTGTGGCTGTAATAGTTCTTGAGTTATTTCATACACAACAGCAAATTGTGCTAATTTCTGTGGAAACTTTTACATATAGCAAATATTCCTGAAAGGCATCTTGCTGTAGCTCGTTTAATCCTTTGGATACCACAGAGTGCAGTTATCTAGGTAAAAACTGCGTGAAAGAACTGGAAATATATAAAAAAAATTACGAAAGTACAGCTAATTTTTTTCGCAATACCCTGGAACAATAGGGACCAGGCAGCTGGACGGGTGGCGCCACCACTCGGCGCTCCCCTCGTCAGTGGAATGAGCCGGTGCATTGGACTACACAGCCTCCCGTTGTTTTTGTCGTGTTTACTTCGGTGCTTTGAATGTTTTGGTGGTGTTGTGAGCGTATATGTGCGGTGAAACAAAGTCTAGACAGATGTGTTGGGTTCTTAGATGCAGTGATGACTACGTAAACTTGTCGGACGCTTCTAAAGTTGGGTATCGGCTGCAACGGCATGAGCGCTTTTTGCAGCGATCTGCGCTTGGCTACACCCGTTCTGAGTACGAATAAAACTACTATTAGTAGTATTATTTTCTTCTTAAATGCACTAACGGCTACGCAAACTTATTGAATGCTTGTAAGGTTGGGAATGGGCTACATTGACACGAGCGCTTTTTGCAGCGCTCTGCGCCTGGCCCGCGCGATCTGAGTAGGAATAAAACTATTAGCAATATTATTATTCATTTCTACCACTTTAAAATATCTTCACTGCTTTCAATTACTACAGATTCCGCGGCAGCCTTACCGCTGGGATACCTAGATACGTGTGCTTTAAATAGAAAGGCACCTGCATACGAGACGGATTACCGTGTAGCCGTAGAAGTGTTGCGGTAGTTTACACTTTCTGTAACCGTGAGCTTTGTGCCTTCGTTTTTGGTGAGCGACACTGTGACAGCATGGGAGCCTGAAAGCCGAAGTGGAAATCCCACATTTGTGGTGGTCATTTTTTCAAGAGCCAAAGTTATTCACCAACTCAACAGCCCAAGCTACAAACCATCCACCATCCCTCCTCCCCTCCCGTTTTACCACCTGCGTAGAATAAAGGCTGGCACCGATAGTTAAAAATGTGGCAGCGTTAACGTCAGCCGGTGTTTTTTAATGCTTAAGTATTCTTTACAGAGTACCTTAAAAATCGTACAATGCCTGGTGAAGACACCAAAAACGCGCGATTAGTTGCCTCAAATATGGGTGATTCAGCCCGAGTCCTCCAGCACAGACACATTTCCGACACGCTGGAAAAAGTTTAGATTTGGAGAGGGGTGCATGGAAGTTCAAAATTAAACAGCAAAATCATGTAGCCCTCCGTCTAATGATTATGATGGTTGAACGCAAAGCTTTCTTCCTGCGAAATCGAATGGGAAATGGTCAAAGTCAAAGATGCTGCGATCAAAAGATCAAACTGCGTGCTGGTCAAATTCGACGCTCAACTAGTCAAAGTTTAAATCCAGAAGGCAACCAAGGAAACCCATACGATAACCCTCTTTGTCGTTAGACGAAGGTGTGCATGATTTTTCAAGCGTAGGTGGCAGTTTGTAAACCGATCGCAGCATTCAGTTGTGAAGCTGAGTACAAGTTCGGCACACTCCTGTCTTGCGTCCTTCAGCCACTCAGGAATTGGGTTTTGGAAAACCATTTACCAATTAGCCAGCGACCATTGCAATTCTTGTAAAGCAATTCTTCCCCACGACAAGCAATAACGTTCCATTATCATGCGGTATTTATTCTATCAACGATTCTCAATGACTGTAGTAAGAGCATTTCTGTGAAATTAAACACATTTCAGCCGTAGGTAATGAAGTTACGGAAGCGTCGTCCATCACAATTTCTGTTTTGAAGTAAATCTTAGAAGACACAGCCCAACTTTGTCTTTCGCTTGTGCACGACGTCGACGCCGTTTCGTCATCAACTGCCCAAGGCCAGCGCCGCAGCATTCCTAGATCGTGCACACACCGACCTTGTGGGAGCATTTAGCTGCAGTATACTCCTCGATACGCGAAACTGCATGCAGGCATAAAAAATTGCACGAAGCAACGAACTTTCACTTCCAGCTTGACTTGCAGCTTGGCGCATTGAGCGTCGTCTGCTATTTGTAAATACTGAGTATGGGCGTAAATCACACACATGGGATGCCTCGTAAACGTCATATACACGCTCAAGATATACCGATCTGAAAAATGCACGTGGGGTTACGTACGCTTTGCAAGCCGCACCGCAGAAAAACGACAGAAAGCCACGCAAAGTTACGCTGCGCTGACCGCCACCGCCATTCCACTGACGAGCGGTTCGCCACGGGCGGCGCTGTTCGCTGGAGCGACAGTGGTGCCATACAACGGTCGCCTGGTCCCTATAACCTGGCGCTTTCCTATTTTATTTTGGGAAATATCTTAATTTCAAATGGATAACTGCACTCTACATATCTTCAACTATGCGTGTGCCGAATTTCGTATTCGTAGATCAATTGTAAGTTTCCAAGAAATGTTCCACAAAACAGGAAAGTTACCGAAACTTCAAAAATGAGAAAATTGAGTTTGAAAGTTTGAGACATTTGTGTTCACGGAAATTTGTCACCGCACGAAACTGCGTCACAGTGAAGAGAACCTTTTGTACAAAGCATAGCAAGTCGTTAGAACCCTCCATCACTGTAATTTGGCCGTTCACGGCACGAATTCCACATCAGAGTTGATATCACAACCACGGTCGCATTGATCGGCGGCTGCGTTAGGCCTAGCGGCCGGGGGAGCGTCAGGGACGGCGGCCGTCCCGATCGCTTTCTGAAGCGCACTTGGCCGTCTTCCTCGGTACTTGTGTATAGTTGGATACTTCCGGGCCTCAAAATCATGCTTTTTCGTGCTGGCCATCCCGCAAAAATCTTCGCAAAATGATCGAACAGTACTACTCGCGGACACGTGTGGCCATTGGATTGGTCAGGTGCCGTCCAATGGCGGCCGCGTGTTTCAAAACGCTCGACATACGCGTTCTTTTCCTTGTTTTTCTTTTATTTTGTGCGGAAATACGAGACTAAGGCTGGTAGGAAACGGAAAAGATGGCCGGCACCGCTCGTGCGTTTGATCGCCCACGAGCAGGGCGCACTTTTGGCGACTTTTGGCTATTTCTTGCGCCGCCGCTGTCCACTTGCGAACATTTTTACCCAATTTGTCGTGCGAATTTCGACCTGCTCTTTTCAGAAATAAAAGTTTACAGACCAAACATGAAGGTGCCACACAGTAATTTTTTTTCTCAAAAAGTCTCGATTTTCCGACCCGTGTCTTCCGTTTAGGCAAGAGCATGCTGCACATCTTGGTGGCCAGGAGCAGTCGTCACACATTTGTGCGGCTGGCATTTGTTGGCCGAGCAAGTGCCAGTGAAAGCCTCTTTTCACGGGCCGTGTGTGCCCCCGTGTGTTGCAGAACCTTGCACACGAGGCCCAGGTGCTGCAGCAGGGGCTGAGCCACCTGGGGGCGGTGCTGTCCAGCCTGGAGCCCCTGCACCGGCCCCTGGACCCCCCCGGAGGATCGGTGCTGCTCGAAGAGCTGCTGGGGGCCCTGCAGGCCTCGGCCACCACGGCCGCCGCCTCCGCCCCTGCCACCACCGAGGGTGGGGAGGGCGGGGCCCCCGCAGTGGGGTCCCCGCCCACCGCGGCGGCGGCCACCACGCAGCAGCAGTCGCCCCTGCTGCACGCCATGGCTGCCACCCATGCCTACATCGTCATGTTCGTCCACGTCTGCCGCACTGGCCAGGTAAGCCTTGTTCCTGGAGGCACTGGGAAGGCCGTCGGTGTTTTCACAAGCGTGGCACCAATCAATCCCCTGGCGCAGAGCGAGATCCGCTCCATCTCGATGAGCCACTGGGGCTCGGAGCTGGGCCTGAGCGTGCTGCGGGGCCTGTCCCGGCTGTACACATCGCTCGTCTGGGAGAGCACTGTGCTGCTGGCCCTGTGCAACGACTCGGCCCTGCCCCCCGGCTGCCCCTTCGGGCGGCAGCAGCTGCAGCGGCTGCAGGGCACCCTCCAGGTAGGCCTGGGCACCGCAAGGCCAGATAAAGAGCAGTGCAGTAGCAAGCCATTGGAAGGAGGGGCTGGGGTGCATCCAAAAGGGTCGCAGCAGGGTCCCCCTTGATGGGCCTCGCAGTGGCATTCAGGAGCTGTCGAAGGGGGCGGCACGGTTGAGGGCAGGCGGTGTGAGTTGTGCGTGCCGCCTGTGCAGAACCTGCCCGAGGGAGCGGCGGTGTCGGCGGCGTCCCTGGAGGACTCTCCCTCGCCGCCCCTGCCGTCGAATGGCATGGAGGTGGACCTGGTGCCAGTGGACAGCCCCTGCCCCTCGGCCACCTCGCTGGAGGGGGGCAAGGGGGGCAAGGCCCGCTCGCAGGCGGCCGTCAAGCAGATCAAGCCCCTGCTCACGGGGGCCTCCCGGCTGGGCCGGGCGCTCGCCGAGCTCTTTGGCCTGCTCGTCAAGGTGAGTCCCCCGGCGCCCCTTTTGCCGGAGCGTGCTTGCTCAGTGTGTGCTGCCCCCCAGCTGTGCGTGGGCTCGCCCATGCGCCAGCGGCGGGGCCAGCAGGTGCCGCCCTCCCCCACGGCACCGTCCCCGTCCGCACGGGCAGTGGCCTCGGCCCTCACACGGCTCCTGGCCAACGGCCTGTCCTGGGAGCCGCCCCTCACCTCCCCCATGCCCAAGTTCAGGTGAGCGCTTTGGCTCCACCCAGCACTGCGGCACAGCCCCGCCGCAGTCTTCTGCAGATTGTGCAGTACTGTCGCAGTGCCCTGCACGCGAGCACTGGTGCAGGCTGGCATCGGCGTCCGCATTAGTTTCCACGAAGCAGGCGTGGAGCGGATGCGGCTTCCCACATTGATTTGGGTCGCGTGGAACTGCTCACGTGCCAGTCCAGTCCGCTGATGACGGTGGCGATGGTATCGTGAAAAAGGGAGGAAGGAGACGCAAGGGAGCTGCTAGGCAACTTTCAGGGGAACAGAAGTGTCGCAATCCAAGCACCCTGTCTGCTAGTAGGAGGCGAAAGAGCGAGATGCAAAATGGACGATAAACAGCCGAGTATGCCAATGGTCCCATTGTCCAGAGCCTGTTCAGTATAGCCAGAAAGGGGGGAGCATGAGTACGCAGCTTGGGAGTGTCACAAAGGCAGAAGAGGGGGAAACAAGCTCCATGCATGCAGAGAAACCAAGTCGGGGTTGCGCTCAATCTTGACTCGGTACAGTTTGCGCGAAAGGGTTGAAGAGGGGCCGGTGTTCCTGCAGGCTGACCTTCTACATCTGCTCGGTGGGCTTCACGTCGCCGATGCTGTTTGACGAGCGCAAGTACCCGTACCACCTGATGCTGCAGCGCTTCCTCTCCTCCGGGGGACAGGACGCCTTCTTTGAGTGAGTAGTGTCCCTCCCGGTGGGGTGGGGGGGCAGGGCAGGGGCGCTGACTTTCTCCCCCGTGGCGGCAGGACTTTCCGGTGGGCGCTGACGTGCGGGGGCCAGGTGCCCCTGGCCGAGGGCCTGGAGAGCCCCGAGCTGCCCGAGGGCACGGGCGAGTTCCTGGACGCCTGGCTCATGCTGCTTGAGAAGATGGTGAACCCGCGCATGGTGCTCGAGTCCCCGCACACGCTGCCCTCGCCCGGGGTGCCGGCCTTCAGCCCGGTCCTCTACCTGGTGCACACCCAGCGGCGGGCCTTCGAGGCGGTCATGCAGCTCTGGGACCGGCGGCCCCTGCGCGTCTACGGCGACCGCATGTCCGAGTCCATGCTGGCCATCCTGTGCCACCTGCTGCGCGGGGAGGCCCTCGTCAGGGTGGGTGCTGCACGCTGCTGCGTGGGTGCCGCGCGCACGCTCACCGCTCGGCCGCCACTTGCAGGAGAAGCTGGCCAAGGAGAAGGAGGCGGCGGCGGCCGGGGCCGCGGGCGGCGGCGTGGCGGCGACGGCGGCGGCGGCGGCGGCAGACAGCCCTCTGCTGCTGCAGGGCTCGGGGCGCAGCGGGGCCCGGGGGCCCCTGGCGGCGCCCTCGCACGAGGAGGTCAACCAGGACCACCTGCAGCAGCTGATGGACATGGGCTTCTGCCGGGAGCTGGCCACCGAGGCCCTGGTGCACTCGGCCTCTCTGGAGCAGGCCACCGACTACCTGCTCAGCCACCCGGCACCCCTGCTGCCCCCGCCGGCCGCCGCCGCGGGGGCTCCCGCAGGCGGCTCGCCCCCCCTGGGACCGCCCCTGGCGGTGAGTGCTCTGGCTGCGCTGCCTCGGTGGGGGGGCGTGACGTGCGTCTTGGGCTCCCTCGCAGGACCTGCCCGGCTCGGACCTGGAGATGTCCGAGGAGGACCAGATGATGCGGGCCATCGCCATGTCTCTGGGCGAGAACGTGGCTGCCGCCGGACAGGTGGGCACGGGGGAGCGCGGGATGGGTGCAAAACTGCAGCTGCAAAGTGCCACTGTTCAAGCACCTGCGGCACCTCGCCACAGTGCCTGTCGCCGGGATGTAGTGGGCCGAGGCCACAGCCATGCTGGCAGCAACAGTAGGACCAAAAAAACCAAACACAGCAGACACCTGGCCGTCGTCTTTGGAAAACTGCCTGTTCAGTGGTGCTTTGCCTGAGCTACACAGGCCTGTGCCAGGCAGGCAGCACTCGCCACTGGCGGAAGTGGTCAGGCGTATCTTGAGGCCCCAGCCAATGCCGGCTTTCTACTGCCTCTTGGGAGCAGACCGCTCCTTTTCTTACATTTTGCTCGCTCAAGCCCACAAAAATGGATCGGAAATATCGTCTGCTGCTTGTTGGCTGTCTGGTGATTAACATCAGCTGCCATATGTCTAACTCGGATATCTGACTCGTCTATCTAACACCAAACAGCCTTTCGGTGTTCTTTTGACGTCGGCAGTGTCATTTCTTAAGGGGGGACGTGGCTTTCAAAATCAACTTTTTTATTTATTTGTGGAATTTGGTGAAAATTGCACAGCAACTGGAAATGCTTCCGTGATAACACCATAAAAATTTCAAACTAATATTTTGAAAACCTTTTTATGTATAAATTTTCTTTCTGTTCCGCTTGTACCGAGCTTGAGCGGCTTATAAAACACGATAGAAAACTTGTTCGAAGTGCTTTGCATTCCCAAATGAATGGACGAGGTCGTGACAGTTTTAGAATATTTTTTTTTACATCACAATGTTTTTTAGTTTTCATTTTTTTAGAGGTTAATGTGCAATAGGCATGGTGACTGTGAACAATTATTTGAATAAAAAAATCACAAAAAACAAATCTGGAAAACCAAGAGTGTCACGACCTGAACTGTTCATCAAGGAATGTAATGCAAGAAACGGAATCAAAATTGACCCAGCGGTCACAAAGAAATCCCTGGTACAAGCGACACAGGTGGCAAAAAAAAAACTGTTTTGAGAAAACGGCTTCCGAAGTTGCAACATAGGTTTCACTTATCAAAAGTCGCCACGGTTGCAACCTTTCATGTCCTTTTGAACATGGGGCTTCTGGAAGGCCTTGCCTTGAAATTGGAATGCCTTTTACAGCCTTTTTCTTTCCAGAAAACATTTTCAGCTCCTCCGTAAAGAGTACATACCCCACTTTGCAGACCAAACGAAGGGGGAGATGGGTTTCAATGGGCTTTCAATGCAAAGTAGGTTAGCTGGTTGGCTGTATCGCACTGATAAGCCTCCTTTTGCAGTGTTGTCACCATGGCAACAAGTTGAGCATTTTTTTTACTTAAATTTGAACATTTTTGGCTTTTTTTTATGTTTTATCATCCTGCCTGGCACAGCAACTTAGTACTCATACGTGCAGGTGTTCATTGCCAAAAGTTTGCATACCACAAGGATGAAAATGAGCTACTTTGAAGCTTGGTAGAGTATTCTGCATAACTCCCAACTTCAATGCAAGAGCAAATTTTTTTACTACTTTTGACATTCAAGGCATCCAATATTTCTAGCAGCAAAGCCAGTATGCCCTAAGCAATGGTATCAATAATTTCCCTAAAAAATCACTGTTAAATGCTGCGACAGTAACGTACATTTTTAATGCAGAGAACATATTTTTATTCCTATATTACTAACTCAAACCTGTTTGCATGAAAATTACAAGTGCACGGGAAACGTTGCGCAATAAAGGCGATATGGCTCGCGCGCATCGCAGCGCACGCTTACCGCGACATATCGAACTTTGATTATACCTGATATGGCTGGTCAGGTCGCTTTTAATATTAAAACTAACGTCGCAGGCATTAATTACAACTACTGGCGTTCAGTCGTAACCGGTTGCCCAGTCATGTGATGCTCCAATGCGCGTCGGGTATGCCGTGCGCGCCAGCGCGTTTGACGCGTCAACCGTTTCTTTCTCAAGGCTAGCGAGCCCACAGTCAAAACACAGCAATAACTAAGCGTGTAAACATCGCAAACCCGACTAAAAGTTAACTTCACGAACCGCTATTGGAAGCGCGCACACCGCGTCACCCTCCGGGGTCTGGCGATGGTAGAGTCACGCGCACCACAAAGCGTTCGATGACCTCCTCCTTTCGAGCCACACAACTTCCTGTAATCTGGCTCGTTATCTCTGGCATTCCCACCGCGATAACGTCCGTGTTGAATACCGTAGATTGACCAGAAACCCGGCCGAGCGAAGCGGCGAAAATGAACTCAAACCGCTCGCCACGCAGCTCAGGCGGCCGCCATCTTGCGTTGCGCCCGTGACATCCAATCAAGAGGGTCGTTGTTCTGCGCCCCGACCGGAGGACCAATAGCGCTTCAGCATCTATTTCTAGCTTCGTTTGTGCGTTGTTTCTTTTCTGCCGTTTGTGCGTTTGTGAATGAACGAAGATAAAAGAGACGAGCGGAACCGGAAAGACGATCGCTCGGCCGATCTAACCATATCAAAATGACCGCGGCCGGTGGTGCCGTTGCGGAGATACAGCGCTCCGAAAATTGCCGTTTTTTCGCCCTTTTGCGCTGATAGTTTGTCACCGCGCCTGACAAAAGTATTTTTTTATGCCACTTTGCGACGCTTTTCAGCGTAAAAACTCTGCAGATGCATAGAATAGGAAACATAGAAGCCGAATATGCGGGTTTCAAAAAAACGATGTTTTGGTCATTTTTCCGAAGTTGAAAGCCGCGTCCTCCCTTAAGGGGGGACGCGGCCTTTGAAAACGGAAAAATCGCAAAATAAGTGATTTTTGGAAAACCGTGTATTTGGGTTGTATATGTCATAAACTAGCTTCTCTGAAATTATCAGCTCCTAATTCATCATAAAAATGTCAAAAAACGAATATATAACCACCAGCGGCATCTCCCGCGGAGCGAGCAAACGTGAAACGGACCCAAATTTCGCACGAACGCAGCCGACATGCCCATGCCGCTTTCCGTAGAGCCGCCATTTTTATCTTGTTTTGTTTGTGGATTCTTGCGCTCTTTTTTCCGCCATTACTGCTGGCGGACGAGAGAGAGAGAGAACAACTTTATTAAGATTTCTGCAGTAACCCCTACCCCACCCTCTTCGGATGGGGTCTTGGGCCGACGAGGCCGGACGTCTTCTTAGTGGTGAGAGTCGCTCCCGGTGGGCTTCAGCGTACTCAGTTTCCCCCTTTCTGCCTCCGGCCCGTCCGGTCGCTGCCTCTCGACCGCCGCTAGAATCTGCTGGACGGCCTTGCGTTGCACGTCGTAGTCGTTGGATCTCTTCGCCTCCGCTATGTGGGGCGGGAGAACGTCGGCATTGTTGGCATTGTTCGCGCTTATGCAGTCTTTTAGGATGTGGGCCAGCGTGGCCTGCTCCTTCCCGCACAGTCTGCACACATCAGTCACGTAAACCTCCAGCCACAGGTGCTTGGCTAGCACTGGGGTAATCGCTGAGTTTGTCTGTAGTTGACGGAGCACAACCGCCTCTTCCCTAGTCAACCCGGGGTGAGGCAGGGCCATTGTTCGTCTTCCTAGTCTATACCATGAAATCACCTCGCTGTAACTGGTCATGGTGTCCTTGTCGGGGCGATCCACTTCGTCGGCGACCGTCGTTCCCGTGGCACGGCCGGCTAATCCTCGCGCCACGGCGTTGGCCGTCTCGTTGTGGTTGGCGAGCCCCAGCGGGCTCGCCACCCCTTCGCCGGCATGTGCGGGGAACCACTTAAGGGGGGACGTGGCTTTCAAAATCAACTTTTTTATTTCTTTGTGGATTTTGATGAAAATTGGCACAGCAACTGGAAATGCTTCTGTGATAACACCATAAAGATTTCAAAGTAATATTTTGAAAACTTTTTTATGTATGAAATTTTCTTTCTGTTCCGCTTGTACCGAGCTTGAGCGGCTTATAAAACACGATAGAAAACTTGTTCGAAGTGCTTTGCATTCCCAAATGAATGGGCGAGGTCGTGACAGTTTTAGAATTTTTTTTTACAACACAATGTTTTTTAGTTTTCATTTTTTTAGAGGTTAATGTGCAACAGGCATGTCAACTGTGAACGATTATTTGATTAAAAAAATCACAAAAAACAAATCTGGAAAACCAAAAGTGTCACGACCTGAACAGTTCATCAAGGAATGTAATGCAAGAAACGGAATCAAAGTAGACCCAGCGGTCACGAAGAAATCCCAGGTACAAGCGACACAGGTGGCAAAAAAAACTGTTTTGAGAAAACGGCTTCCGAAGTTGCAACATAGGTTTCACATATCAAAAGTCATCACGGTTGTAGCCTTTCATGTCCTTTTGAACATGGGGCTTCTGGAAGGCCTTGCCTTGAAATTGTAGTGCCTTTTACAGCCTTTCTCTTTCCAGAAAACATCATTTTCAGCTCCTCTGTGAAGAGTACATACCCCCCTTTGCAAACCAAACGGAGGGGGAGATGGGTTTCAATGGGCTTTCAATGCAAAGTAGGTTAGCTGGTTGGCTGTATCGCACTGGACAACCTCCTTTTGCAGTGTTGTCACCATGGCAACAAGTTAAGCATTTTTTTTACTTAAATTTGAACATTTTTGGCTTTTTTTAATGTTTTATCTTGCCTGGCACAGTGACTTAGTACTCATACGTGCAGGTGTTCATTGCCAAAAGTTTGCATACCACAAGGATGAAAATGAGCTACTTTGAAGCTTGGTAGAGTATTCTGCGTAACTCCCAACTTCAATGCAAGAGGATAATTTTTTACTACTTCTGACATTTGAGGCATCCAATATTTCTCGCAGCACAGCCAGTATGCCCTGAGCAATGGTATCAATAATTTCCCTAAAAAATCACTGTTAAATGCTGCGACAGTAACGTACATTTTTAACGCAGAGAGCATATTTTTATTCCTATATTACTAACTCAAACCTGTTTGCATGAAAATTACAAGTGCACGGGAAACGTTGCGCAAGAAAGGCGATATGGCTCACGCGCATCGCAGCGCACGCTTCCCGCGACATATCGAACTTTGATTATACCTGATATGGCTGGTCAGGTCGCTTTAAAGATTAAATCTAACGTCGCAGGCATTAATTACAACTACTGGCGTTCAATCGTAACCAGTTGCCCAGTCATGTGATGCTCCAATGCGCGTCGGCTATGCCGTGCGCGCCGCAGCGTTTTACGCGTCGACCGTTTCTTTCTCAAGGCTAGCGAGCCCACAGTCAAAACACAGCAATAACTAAGCGTGTAAACATCGCAAATCCGGCTAAAAGTTCACTTCACGAACCGCTATCGCAAGCGCGCACACCGCGTCACCCTCCGGGGTCTGGCGACGGTAGAGTCACGCGTACCACGAAGCGTTCGATGACCTCCTCCTTTCGAGCCACACAACTTCCCGTAATCTGGCTCGTTATCTCTGGCTTTCCAATCGCGATAACGTCCGTGTTGAATACCACAGATTGAACAGAAACTCGGCTGAGCGAAGCGGCGAAAATGAACTCAATCCGCTCGCTACGCAGCTCAGGCGGCCGCCATCTTGCGTTGCGCCCGCGACATCCAATCAGGAGGGTCGTTGTTCTGAGCCCCGACCGGAGGACCAATAGCGCTTCGGCATCTATTTCTAGCTTCGTTTGTGCGTCGTTTCTTTTCTGCAGTTTGTGCGTTTGTGAATGAACGAAGATAAAAGAGACGAGCGGAATCGGAAAAACGATCGCTCGGCCGATCTAACCATATCAAAATGGCCGCGCCCGATGGCACCGTTGCGGAGGTAGAGCGTTTCGAAAATTGCCGTTTTTTCGCCCTTTTGCGCTGATAGTTTGTCACCGCGCCTGACAAAAGTATTTTTTTATGCCACTTTGCGACGCTTTTCAGCGTAAAAACTTTGCAGACGCACAGAATAGGAAACATAGAAGCCGAATTTGTGGGTTTCAAAAAAACGATGTTTTGGTCATTTTTCCGAAGTTGAAAGCCGCGTCCCCCCTTAATTACCACACCGTCGTTGTCGCTGTTGGTTTCGGCCTTGCGTAGAATACGCGCGGCCGCACCGCTCACTCGGTTCTTCGCAAAATTGCGCACTGCCGTTCGCGAATCACACAGCACCGTCTTTGTTCTTGGGTCCGCGATGGCGAGTGCCACCGCCACTTCCTCGGCTTGGTTCGGCGACTTGGTCTTCACACTTGCCGCCAGCCTGGTCTCGCCGGTCTTGGCTTCGACCACGCTGACGCTGAAGACGCCGTTGATGTTTTTGTAGCTGGCCGCATCCACGGTGCTATCAGCGCTTTAGCCCGTGCTTGTCTTCTTTCTTTGTTGTACGTTGGGTTCATGTTCCATGGGATCGGGCTTACGACGATGCGTTTGCTCGTCTCCCGCGGTATCTGCTCCCCCGTCTGCAGATCTTCTCTGACGCTGACGCCTAGTTGTCGTAGTATTTCTCTGCCAGTCTTGGTTCCCGATAGTCTTGTGAACTGCGCCGTCTGCTGGGCTTCCGCTATTTCTTCCAGGCTGTTGTGGAGTCCGAGGGCTTCGAGCTTCTGCGTGCTCGTGCCTCCTAGGAGCCCCAACGCCGACTTGTATGCCTTGCGCAGCATCGCGTCGACTTTCTTTTGCTCGCACTGCCGCCAATTGTGAAAGGCGGCGACGTATGCGACATGGCTGACTACGAAGGATTGAACGAGTCTTCGAGTTGTTCCTCCTTCATCCCACCTCTTCTGCTCGGCACTTTTTTTATGACTCGCATCGCCGCGCCGGTCTTGGCGTCGAGTTTGGAGACCATCTCTCCGTTGACCCTGCTGCGTTCGATGAGCATTCCTAGGACTCTGATTCTGCTTACTTGGGGAATGGTTTTTCCCCCCTGTGTTCTCACTGTTATATTGTCGCCGTCTCTGGTGGGCTGCTTGTTGCGCCTCGCTCCCTTGGGCGGGGTCACTAGGAGCTCCGACTTTGTGGGGGAGCATACCAGTCCCGAGCCCCTCAGTTGGTCTTCTACTGCTTCCAGTGCTTCTTGCAGTTTGCTCTCGATGTGGCCATCGCTGCCGCCGGTAACCCATAGCGTTACGTCGTCGGCGTAGACCGTATGTCGTACCCCTTCAACGCTCTGCAGTCGGTTGGCGACCCCGATCATTACTAGGTTAAGGGGAGATGCGCGTCGAAAAATCGCGTTTTTCGCGGAATTTTTCAGTTTTGAGATTTTACCTGTAAAATTATCTTTGTACATTCAGCTACGCCTACGCAAAAGATCAAGGCAAAATTCGAACGAGAAGTTAGTAAAAAATCAATTTTATTCAGCCACGGTGGCTCGAGAAAGTGCTAGTTTCGTCGCAAATCAGCAACTTTCGATCGTCTGCATTTCGAGAATGCGGCGTCTCCCGCCATTGCTGTTTGCTTGGAGAGGTTGAGAAAGCCTTCCTCTAGCCCACAGCACCTCCGACAGTTTCGCATTTCGGCCCAAAATAATAAAAAAAGGCACGTTTTGGCGCCTGTTTCGAGCATTTCTACTGGACATTTAAATCACGTGGTGCTCTAGCGAGGCCGCCATTGGCCTACACGGAGACGTTGCTGCGGTGAAGCACCGAAGCCTGCATCCATCCTCGACTGTGTACGGCGACTCGATCGAAGTCTGTGGCTCTTTTTCTGCGTTTTTTTAGTTATTTCGTTATGAACGAACCGAAAAAGCGCGATTTCCGAGCTCGGAAGGCTCGGACGAAGACCCCGTACCGAGGACGGCGTCGCAAACCTCTACAGAAAGTGACAGCGGGAGGCAGTCGCCCGACGCCTCCGGTTAGCCCTAACCAGCACAACGGCCACTCGGACGAAATCGACGCCGCGCTGAACTTTGTGAGCGCTTCGGAGGTGAAGATTGGACTCTTCGAGAAAGATAGAGCAGCAAGCGATCGGAACTCTGCGAGTGCTGTGATATGCGATGTCGGTGCGCTTACGGTGCTGATAAGCGGAGCTGCTTGCCCAGCGTGCCACACCTGTACCCTCACGGTACACGAACCGGTCGAAAAACGGAAGGGTCTCTCGGCGTTTCTTGAGTTGCATTGTGCGAATAGTGAGTGCCCTGAATCGGTACTTTCTTCTGTGCACACCTCGAGCCGTGTTGTGCCTGGTGACCTTGCGAATGGTGCTAGCGGAAGCCGGGAATATCGGAGTGGGAGCTCCCGCGACAGCTTTGCCGTGAACGTCAAGGCGGTGGTGGCTGCGCGCGCGATTGGCATCGGGCACGAACAGCTTTCACGTTTTTGTGCCATTCTTGGCTTGCCGACGCCGTTACATCACAAGAACTTTATTGCAATCGGCAAGAAAGTTCATACCGCGGCCATGAAAGCCGTGGGGGAAAACATGGAGAAAGCGAGAGTTCACACGAAAGAGATGGTCGGCGGCAGTGATGTTGCCGTGATGTTTGATGGTACGTGGCAAAAGCGGGGCCACAAGAGCCATAACGGCGTTGGCACAGCTGTGTCTGTAGACACTGGCTTGTGCCTCGATTTTGAAGTTCTCTCAAACTTCTGCCTTGCGTGCAGCCGGCACAAAGACATTGGGAGCGAAGAGCAAGTGTGGCAGGCGTACCATGGCCCAGTTTGTGAGAAGAACGTTGACTGCTCCTCTCATGCTATGGAAACTGAGGCAGCAGTGCGCATATGGACGCGGACCCCCTCAAATGAGACACCATTGCGCTTCACTACATTTTTGAGTGATGGGGACAGTAAAGCTTTCAATGCCGTCTTTGAGGCCAAAGTGTACGGTGAAACGTCCATCGTGAAGGAAGATTGCACCAACCACGTGGCCAAGCGCCTGGGCACTTCAATTCGCAAGCTCAAGACTCCTCTTCCACGTGGCGAGAAGTTGAAGGACGGGCAAATACAGAAGTTGCAAAACTATTACCGCATAGCCATTACCAGCAACAGGGGCAATGTCCAGGAAATGTATCGTGCCATTTGGGCATCACTTTTTCACTCGAGTTCAACGAGTGCGGCCAATAGCCATAAATTCTGCCCCGAAGGAGTTGAATCATGGTGCAAGCACCGGCGGGCGGAAGCACTAGGAGAACCCGCGCCAGACCACACTCCGCTTCTGACAAAGGCACAGGGGGAGGCTCTGCTGCCTATATACAGGCGTCTCACGGAAAAGAAGCTTCTCACCCGCTGCTTACAAGGGAAGACTCAAAATGCAGCAGAGTCCCTCAACAGTAAGATCTGGCTACTATGCCCGAAGACGAAGTTTGCGTCCAAGACTGTAGTGGAAACTGCAACTGCCATCGCCGTTTTGTGGTATAACTGCGGGCATGGCAGCTTTGAGCAAGTGCTTCAGGAGCTTGGTATTCTGCCACCGGAAGAGCTTGTTGTCCTGGGAAGCTCCCGTGACCAGAGGAGAATGAAGAAAATGTCCGTCCGCCAAACCGCTGAAGCTCGAGCCCATCGCCGAAACCAGGTGAAGAGAGCACGTCTCACGGACTCCATTCGAGAGGGTGCTGAGGGGCAAACGTATGGACCAGGGGAGTTCTGAACAGCTGTGCTGTGTTTGAGACATATTGCTCTATTTTTGCAAGAAATTTCATGTGCTTTCATCATGTTTTTGAAAAATACAGATGTTTGAAACTTTCAAAAGCATTTTTCTCCATTTGTACTTTTCAGCATTTTTTGCGTGTTGTGCAACACATTTCAGGTACTTCAAATGGTCAGATATGGATGAAATTTTGCACACAGCCTCTTCAAAGTGTGTAGAATGTCAATATCTATATGCATTTTCAATATCTCTTATACATTTTTTGCAAAAAATTAAAATGTTCTCACAGCACACAAAATATATACTTTTGGTGTTCCTGATTTTTTTTACAAATATAGAAATTATTTGAATAAATTTTAAGTAGTTTTTGACATACTACTTTACCCAAGCAGCAAAATGAGCTATTGCAGGCTGCTCTAAACAAACATTTATTATGAAAAAAGATATGCACAAAAAACCCTATATTTTGCTCTTGAGGGCTGTCTCACACAAAAACTAATGTAGCTACATAAGAACTAAGCACATATTTGGAATCAGCATTAAAAACTCAATCTATGACCAAAGTTTCATAACTTTAGGTATAATATTAAAGAAAAAGTGTTTTCGAGGAGCATCTCCCCTTAAAGAGCAGCGGTGAGATTACCGCTCCCTGCGGCGTTCCCTCGCTTGCTAGTGTCTTCTCTGGTAGTTGTAGGTCTCCCGCGCAGATTCGGGTTGTGCGGTCGGTCAGGAAGTCTCTGATGTAGTTGTACGATCTTTTTCCCAGATTCAGGCGCGATACCTGGGCAAGGATCGCTGAGTGCTGAACTTTATCGAAGGCACTCTGCAGGTCCAAGCCCAGTATTGCTCTGTTGTCGTTGGTGTTTGTGTCGTAGTCTACGATCTCTCTCTTGAGCTGTAGCATAGCATCTTGGGTCCCTAGCTTACTCCGAAACCCGATGAGCGAGTCCGGGTTTGTTCTGCTTCTTGGAGGTAGTGTTGCCACCTGTTCATGAGTACGTGTTCGAGCAGTTTGCCTACGCACGATGTCAGCGGTACCGGTCGTAGGTTCTCGACACCGGGTGGTTTGCCCGGCTTCGGTATTAGAATTGTTTTGGCTTCCTTCCATCGGCGCGGTAGCTTTGCGGCCCTCCAACATTTGTTGAAGTATTCCGTCAGTGCCGCGACCGTTGCGTCGTTCAGGTTTCGTAGTGCCTTGTTGCTTACTCGGTCGGGTCCCGCCGCCGATCTTCTATTGAGGTCTTGCATGACGTTTCGTACCTCCCATTCTTCTATGTCGCGGTCTATTTCGGCGTTTTCGTTCCATGATATTCTGGGTGTTTTTCTTTCGGGGAAACCGGGAGGTATCTGGCGTCGAGTTTTCTCTTCACCTCGTCCTCCCCGTCCTTCACGATCGCCTTGTGGATGATTTTGCTGAGTTTATGCTGCTGTTCCCCCTTGGTTTGGGTTTCGTCCAGGAGGTGCCGGAGCAGTCTCCACATTCTACCCATGTGGAGTTGTCCATCTGCCTCCCTGCATGTCTGTTCCCACGGTTGTTTGCCGAGCTCCCTGCTGTGTTTTTCTATCTCTCTGTTAATTTCGGCGATCTTTTTTCTGAGCTTTCTGTTCGTACGTTGGTTCCATTTTCTTTGTAAGGCTTCCTTTGCTTCGATGAGGTGGGCCAGTCGGCGATCCATCGTGTGTACATTTCCGTCTGTCTCTAGCTCAATCGTTGCTTCCTCGGTTGCTTCCACGATCGCTTTTGCCCACGTGTCTATGTCCTCTATTTTCTCGTGCTGAGTTGGGAACTGGCGGCGAAACTCTTCCCAGTTCGTGTATTTGTTTTTTTTCTCTTGGCTTGTGTCGTTTCCGAGTGGGACTCGCATCTCTTGATCATGTGGTCGCTGCCGAGATCGGTCTTGGTGTTCTTCCATGTCGCGTCCCCTCTGCCTTCGATCCTTACGAACGTCAGGTCCGGGGTGGTGTCTCTGGCGACCGATGTGCCTGTTCTCGTTGGGGTCTCACGGTTCGTGATCAGTATTAACCCTGCGTCCGTCGTGTCTTGCGTTAAGTCTCTTCCTTTTTCGGTGGTCTTGTCGTAGCCCCAATCGTAGAGTGGTGCATTAGAGTCGCCCCCGATTACTACCGTTCCTTTCTTTATCGTTCTTAGCGCTTTCTGCATGAGCGTGCGAAACTTGTTTCCTGTGCCTCGGACTGCTGTGCACGTTTACGACGAGTGTGCTTGTCTTCATCCTCCTCCCAATGATCACCTACACCGCGCAGCTGTCCGTCCAGTTGCTGGTGTTCAGCCCGTGCTCGACGAAGACGATGCCCTTGCGGACGAACGTACACACCCCGCCGATAGGCCTGTGTCTTGTTTTCGTTCAGTGTCTTTGCAGCTTTGGCATGTGCTCTGTACCCTGGTAGTTGTGGTGTTTCTATGCAGTGCGTTTCTTGAAGCATGAAGATGTCTGGTTTCCTGTCTATCCCTTCTAGGTGTTGTATTATCCTTGCTCTTTTACTTTGGTAACCATTACAGTTCCATTGCCAGATTATGAGGTCCCTGTCCGGCTTCTGGTCTTTTACTGTCTTTCGGTCTGGCTTGGTCCTTGTACTTGGTGTTGTTGGGTCTATAATTGTTGCAATTTAGTGTTGATCTGGGTCTCCACGTTTTGCATGAACGCTTGCGTTTGGCATTCCATGCTCTGCATGAATGTTTGCAATTGAGTTTGCATCTGCCTCATTCCGCTCTGCAGATCCTGCAGCGTTTTCTCCATCTTGCTAAACTTTTCCTTCGTCGTTTTTGCTAGCTGTTCGCGCTCCCTGTCCATGCGGTCGAGACGTGCCATGAGTCTTCTTTCCTTGGTGTTTTCGATGATCCTTTTCTTGTTGCTGGGTTCCGTGGGGTGTTCGTCGTCGCTCTCGATGTTGCTCTTGGTGGCTTCTTCTTCGGTGACGGCTGTTTCCTCCTTCCTCATCGGTGCTGGTATCTCTGGGGCGGCTTGCTCCTCTTTTTGCGTTTGGGTCTGAGCCATCGGTTGGATGTTGGACCTCAGTGCCTCTATTAGCTTGTCGATCTTATCGTCTATCATTTTGAGCATCCGTTCGCTGCTTTCGCTGATCATGTCGTAGACTTCCTTTCTCGTGGGCTTTTCTTCGCTTTGTTGTTGTTGCTGTTTGCCCCTAGGCACTTCATCTGCTTTGGCTCCCTTCACTGCGCCCGACCACGTCGGCTTTCTTTCGTGCTGCGGCGGTGGCGGGGGCTCCTGTCGGCTAGCATTTTTTCCGCAGCTGGTACTGCGCCGTCTACTCTCGCTTCTCTCCTTGCTTGCCTGCAGCTGCGGGAAGTCTGATGTCTTTGGTGGCTTTGTCTTCTGCAGCTGTTGTTGTTCTAACCCTGTCCTTCGCTCCCATCGCCGCTTCGTAACTACGAAGGGCACCTTGAACTTGTTTTTGCACACCCTGTCTCCCATCGGGTGCGCTCCCCCACATAATTTTGTGTTCCGCGTTAGGGTTAGCTATTCCACACGCGAAACATACTCTGGCCTCCGGGGTCGGGCAAACATCAATTCGATGTCCAACTTTGCCGCAGCATTGGCATACAGTATAATCCCGCTACAACGAAGTCCACTTCAACAAAATTTCCACTTCAACGAAATATTTCCAAGTCCCCGTCAGCTAGCCATAGAAGTCAATGCAACAAAGTCCTCGCCACAACGAACCATTTGTCTGGCTTGCTTTCGCTTCAACGAAATTTTTGATGATTTGGGGTGGGTTTGAACAATTATTTTACAATAAAATAAGCATAGCGCCAGCTATCTGTAACTTTTTAAACATTCAGGATGCTTAGTTTCACCGAAAACATGCGGTTGCGCCCACACCGCCACACAAAACAGACAAAAAAAATCACGCCATATTCATGGAATGAATGATGATAAGTGGGGCGGAGCTCGAGAGGGGGAGATCATCGGTAACCGTAACTCTCCCCTGAAAGTTCGCCCATTACATCATTAAGAAAGACGTAAGACTGTGTGCGTACATTGTACAAATCAACTTTTATTTTCGGAGTCAATGCTCCCAGGCCCAGACCTGGTGAAAGACCCCGCGCCATCGAGGACTATCCCACACCTCACCACAATTTGTCACGTAGGATGGGACACAACGGTAAAGAAAGAACTTTTATTTAGGGCGAACTTGCGCCCGAACAATACGAGAGGAAACGAGCAAAGGTCCTTGCGTCTCGTTCGATCTCCGAGAACGACTGCCTGCGTTCGTGGCGTGATCTCTTGCCTGATCTCCCCCTCGCAGTGCACGTGCGCTCGCGCCTCCGTTGGCAAACACAGACAAGCTCGCGCTCCCGGTGCCGAGTTTGCGCTGCCGGTTGCGCGTGTAACGCGGCCCACTTTGCGCCATCTCCGAAAGCATGCGGCGGTCACGTATCACGAGACACAAGGGATGGACAGACCCATGGCTTTAGGAGCTTCGCCCCTAAAAAACTCATAGGCGGACGCCATTGTTTGATGGTGATAACGATGTTGGCTGGCCGTCTTTACATGAGGCACAGGCCCGGTTCGCCAAGCCGGAGCTAGAGCCAATCTGTATCCAATTGAAATCGCACAAATGTGCTCCGCTGCTGGCGCGGCACCGTCATGTATGCGTTGTGACTCGTGAGCAGCTGTCCTTGCCGTTTTCCTACTGCCATTCTTCATAGCCAAGAGCAAAAATCATGTTCGCGTGTTTGGTCTTGAAGCCTAGTCATCCTATCTTAGTCGCGAGCGCACGGTCATGTTTAATGCAAGCGCGCGCGGCAGCTACTGACCTGACCTTGCCTGCCAAGGTCAGTAGCTGCCGTGCCCTGTCAGAGGATAAGATAACGGCACTGCTCCTGCCACAAGCGAGAGGGGGGCTTCCCACGGCCTAGCAGCTATCTGCAAGTAATCAGCTCGGTGGGCACGCCTTGTTGTGCAGCAATACGTTTTGCGCCTGCATTTCTTCACCCCCCTCCGTAACGCGTTCTTTGCGTGCAATGAACACAGATAACCATTGGTATGTTTGTTATCCGAATAAACATGACGTTATTGCGCGTCACTCCTTTTTCTAAACATTGTTTTTTTGCTGCCAATGGTGCGGAAATATACGGGGCTATTTTTCCGGCCTTTCCATGATGTGTTGGGGCGGATTTCGCCTCAACGAATTTTCGCTTCAACGAAATTTTTCACGTGTCCCGTCAATTTCGTTGTAGCGGGATTCGGCTGTACTTCTGTCTTTCGGGGGTCGGCTTAGAATCGGGGCCAGCCTAGATTTGAATAAATACGGCATCTGTGAAGTCGGCGCTCTGACTGACCTTGTGAGCGGCAATTTTCACGGCGCATGCAGCAACGAGGCTGCCGCCGGGAGTTGTTTGCCCATGGGCCGAATTTTCGCTGCATTCAGGTTGGCTGCTTTCGCATCCATAATTTGCTATGGAGTGGCCGGGTGTCCTCGTGATTTTGCACTTGTTTATAGTTGCACAGAAATTGTATGCCACCCATTGGACAGTTTTTCTACCATCATTTACAGAACCGTTTTCATGTAAAACTGTTTTGCTTACTTGAGATCTTGCGTCATATTTGGGGTCAGCACCTGCCAATTATTGTGACTAGAGGTCGTACGCAAAAAATAAACTTGTCCATGTAAGAGCGCACATGCTGGCTAAAGCAGAACCGATTGAAGTGCAAGGAGAAGTGTGCATTTCGCTAAGCGAGCGGTTGTTCGTGACCCGCCCGCAGGTGCCGCGGGGCAAGCAGCAGCAGGAGGAGGAGGCGGAGGTGGCGGCGCTGGCGAGCCAGCATGAGGAGGACGACGCGCGGGTGCAGGCGGAGGAGGAGCCCGTGGAGGCGTCCGTGATGGACGCCTTCACGGAGCACATGCTGCCGGGCTGCCTGCGGCTGCTGGACGCCCTGCCGGAGACGGTGTACCGGGTGTGCGACCTGCTCGGGGCGGTGGTGGCGCGCAACGGCACGGCCTGGCGGGACCGCATGCTGGCAGCCCTGTTGCAGGAGGTGCGCTCGACGGCCGCCGCCCTGCTGGAGGCGGCCAACCGCCAGGAGGTGCCCCAGGCGGAGCGCGCCGCCCAGCTGTGCTCCCTGCCCGTGGCGGGCATGGCCGCCGTGCGCATCCACCTCTTCACGCTGCTCTTCGAGGAGATGCGCCTGCCCTGCGCCGCCCTGCTCGAGGAGCACTCCCTGGTGGACCTGCTCGTGCAGCTGGTGGACGCCGCGCACCGGGTGCTCGTGCTGCCCCCGCCGCCGCCACCCTCCGCTCCCACCGGCGCCACATGCCCCAAGGAGCCACCGCCCGCCACGCCCAAGTGAGCGCTCGTGGGCGTGGCCAACGGGCCGCCCGAGGCTGACGGCCCTTCTCCTCCGCGCAGGTGGCTGGTGTCCCTGATCCTGCTCATCGACCTGTACGAGAAGGCGTCGGTGGCGTCCAAGAGGAGAGCGCCCCTGCTGCAGGTGGGGGGGCTGCATTCATGCGCTAAACCAAATGCGTACCACAACTCAGTCTTCAGGATTCGCCCGTCATCTCTGTCCTGGTTCTTAACAATGTTTAGCGCAAAAACCAAAGACTAGAAAGGAGACAGTACAAGCGCTAGCTTTAATCACCGCCAGAGCCGGTAAATATGGAAACAACTGGAGCATGCTCAGCATGCGCCGCAGTAGGGTATGACGAGTACGTAAATGTGTTAACCACCGAAACGCTCGGGAAAAGATTTCTCCAAGTTAAAAAGGACCACCAACGTGTCACTGATACAGTTATCGCCTTTTTTCTTGATATAAAAAGCTTTCAAGAGTTCCCGTGCTGTCGCATCTCTGCTCCTGCCCAGAATCTTAATCTCCCCCAGAAGTGGCTCGCACTTGCAGGCACGGCAATGTGAGGGCAAATGCGCATTTACTTAGTTTTTTACCGACAATTCATGTTCCCGTGCTCGGTAGTTGATACCATCGGCCGATCTGGCCAACATAGACTTTTCCGCATTTAAGAACAGGTCCTCGCCATCCACAGAATAGGCGTAGCCAATAGGTGCACCGCTCTGCAAAAAAACGGTCACCTCATTTGAACTCTTGGTGGGTTTTTTTTGCAGAGTGGAGCACCTATTGGCTACGCCTATTCCGTGGATGTTGAGGACCTGTTCTATTCTGTGCCACATGGTTTGAATCAGAGGATGCATTGATAGAAATGGTGCTGTTGGTTTTCAGAACTCCGCTGGTGTGCCAGTGGGCTACTTCATTTCGTTGCTTGAGTTTTATTTAAAGTCTACTTTTATCTGTTTCTGCAAAGACAAGGGATTTGTATTGGTTCCTGTGTGGCCCCTGCACTCTGTAATATATTTTTAACCGCAGTTGACCATGCCTTGCACAAAGGAGGAGACAAGTTAGTCTTCAGAGTTTTTTTGATATGTGGACGATTTTTGAGTGGTTTTAAACAAACATAACACTCTGATGCATGCAGAATCTGTTCACTTTATTTTAGCCGCTTTTCGGCGTGCGTGATACCTTTACAGAACTCATTGCAGTTTTTAGATATTACCGTATTTACTCGCGTAATCCTCACAGTTGCGTAATCCTCGCACCCCTAATGTGAGCCACCAAAACTTGAATTTTTTGGTTCCTCGCATAATCCTCGCACCCCCAACTTTGCAGCGGTGAAAGTTGCCTGCTCGCGAAACCCGCATGGTGCACGCGCTCTCCAACGCGCGCCCTCCCCCGCCGCCTCTCCGTTCGGCGGAGAGCGCTGTGTATCCAAGGCCATTCAGGCGCCCTAACAACCTGCATGGCTACTCCCTAACAGGCGCCCTAACACGCTACTCACACTGTCCTTGAGCCGGTTTCGCGCATGTTTCGCGTGCGCGCAACTAGACGGTGTTCGCGCAGTCCGCTGTTGTGTTGTCGTGTCGCCGTCGTGGTCTCGCCGTTGAGCGGCAGCAGTTAGTGAGTCACTCGCGTCAGTGGTGGATAGCTCGCTGCCGTTTTGAGAACTTTTTGATCTAATTGTTTTGTGCTTGGTGCCGCTTCGCCATGGGGAGGAACGCCAGCTACCCTGCCGCTTTCAAATTGAAAGCGAAAGAGTACGCGATCGAACACGGCAACCGTGCCGCAGGCAGGCACTTCGGCGTCACCGACTTCAACGTGCGTTACTGGAGTAGGGCACGCACATACGACGACGAGATAGGGCGCGCGCCAGAAAGCAAAGGCGGCAATTTCATGATCGCTGATCGACGAGAGACTGTTTACGTTGTAAATAATAAAATAAAAAGAAATAGCTGCTGTTGGCAACGCTGCTTACCTATACAAAAAACGACCGCTACATTTAGCGGGATTGGCTTAAGGGGGGAGGTGGGGATCGGAGCAAACTTTTTTTTTTTTTGACATAGAGTAATGAAATTTGGTAGGCGCATTGGAAAACACTCCAAATGGTGAATTTTGAAATTTAAGAATGATACCTTCAGTAGTTTTTGTGTTACAGAGATGTACATGTTGCCCGCTCGTGGAAAGCCTACCAAGGTTTTGAAATATGGTAGGAAGTTCAGAATACTTTTGAATTGTAGTCAAAAGAATACTACAGGGTATGACATTCTTCGAATTTTTTTTACACCCTTCATTTTTTTTACAGAAAACATTATTTTCACCTGTACCCAGTAGTATACAGCTGACTTGGCCGTAAATGTCACTTAAAGGGGCCCTGAAAGGCATTTTGAGCACACTAAATGAACTAGCGCATTCGCTAGATTGGGTCGCCAACGTCACCTGTGCCAAGTATTACTCTTTTACGCGCAGCGGAAAGCTCACACTTTTGTTGCAAAGTTTGTCGCTTTTTTCTCACCCTTTCCTTCGTTTTTTTGGACGCCGCCATCTTCACATGTCTACATCATCGATTCCCAGATGTTCGTCATGAGCTAGACATCCTGCTATTGGGCGGCTTTTTCACGCACTTCCGGCAAAGAGATGAGTCGTCTGCTCAGCGTCGGCTCGCCGGCTGATCTGCCAGCGGAGTGGAGTGCATGGACATTTTACGACAAACGAAACAAGTGTAAACAAACGCTTAACCGTTCGTATTGAATGCAACACGGCCATAACACGACGTGGATTTTATCTTACGTGAGTACGTACCATAAAGAAAGTCCCGTGGCACTTCTTTGGTGCAATCGCAGAGAACGCCCTGAGCCGAATGCCCGGGTTTGACGCGTACATTTTATTCAACTTCAAAACAATCCAGAGATGCGTTTCGAACGAACGCAACGTCACAACATGCGTTGCAAGTCTGAACCGCGATTGACAGACGATGAGTTGCCTCCTCCTGCCCGTCGTAAATACGGCACTCACCTCACACCCGGTTTGCTGGGACGAGCAGCAAGTCACAACTCTGGCGCGCAAGCGAGAAGGCTTTTAGCCAGGCACACTGCACATACCCCATGCGAGTTTGAGTGGTACGTCGTTCGAGAAAGATAATCCAGACCATGGGAAGCACTATCCACCCGCAGAAGTACAATGTCGCATTTCATCGCGAAACGAACGCGTCCACAACACACAGGAGGCGATGCACACACACACACACACAGCTTCGGTCGCTGCATTGGCTTAGCTGCAAGCTTCGTTCGGACAATCAGCGATGCTACGACGATACAGAGCTGCGTGAGGACGACGTGCTAACCAATTCACGTATTTAAAAACATAGGGGCAAAGAACTAGGTTCATCGGAAGCAAAAAATCTTTCCTCCATTATAGTGCCTGAAATATACTGGCTAGTGTGCCGAGGGCGGGCTCCAGGCGGGCGCCGGGAGCGATGTACGCGGCCGTCTGCCGCTTGGGGCGCTGCCGTGCGGGAGTGTGCGCGTTCATCCGGCCCGAGCAGATCGCGCGGTTGCCTCCGAGCTGCGTAGCAGACGGCAGCGGCAGAACTTTCCATTCCCGCTTGCGACGAAAGCGAGCGAAAGCGACGGGAATTCTGTCGCGCAACCAAAATTTGTCCCGACCATTCGACAAAAACGATCGTCGCGCGACAAAGCGACGGAATTCCTGCCGCTCTCACTCGCTTTCGTCGCAAGTGCGAACGGGCCTTTATGCGCAATCTCCGCCCCACATAAAACAAGCTCTTGCTTGTCGCCTGAGCACACGGTTGATATCTGACTACGTTACACTGTGCTTGCCAGTGTATTTAAACGATGTCACTAGGTTTGAAACGTACGCGCTCGGCGTGCAGCTTTGTAAACGCAAGCGGTTTCACATACGCACGCTATTTTGCTGCTAATAGAGTTTTAGTACAGCGTTTGTGGCCTTTGCATACGCTAAACGCTAAATTTTTGCGTCCCGCTACGTGACACCGCGATGGGAGTTTTAGTAGAGCGTCTCATCAGTTTTTCGTAGCGACACACTAATGCATACGGCGCCATCTGTCAAATGTTTTCCGAAATGTCTCGCCGGCTGATCTGCTAGCGGAGTGCCGGAGTGTTTGGACATTTTACGACTATCCAAACAAGTGCAAACAAACGCTTTCCCGTCAGTGTTGAATGCAACACATGGGTGCAGCTTGTCAGAACACGGGTTCTCGCTGATCGAGTGCAGCGTTGGTTTGCTCTTCGCCTTCACGTTCATCGCCGCTGATAAAGCGATCCGATCCGGCGCGTTTTGTGCACGGGTTCTGTGTCGGTTGAAAATGTCTTTTTTCACATGCCGCCGGTAGTAGGAATTACAACCACTGCAAAATAACACCCGGCACCAGCGGGGCCACATCTGAGACCGCGCTTTTTGGATAAACAGTGCGCGGTGCACCAAAGGGAACGAGCGCACGATTCTCCCCACGCGGCTGCGAGTTCGCCGCCGATACCAACTGCAGCCCTGCAGCTACGTACACCGCGAAAGGGCAAGGCCAGGCCGCACACATGCGGCCAGGTCATTCGTTCGCTTTTCCAGCCTGTCTCCATGGTGTCTACAGAGATGAAAAAGCCGAAAGAGCTGGCCCGTAGCAGACGGCAGTGGGTGGGAGCGCAATAGCGGAAGTACGTCACCGCTGAGGAGCGGAGCATCATGGGAGGGGAGGCCAACAGCGAAGAAACAGTTGAAAGGAGGAGGAAATACGGCGCGACGATAATTCGCGGTTTTTGATTTACGATTTCTCAGCTAATACTCATCGCTTTAACAAAATTCTTGCAGGAGGAGATTGCTAATACATTGCTTTATTTGGTTACATGTACATCCATGCATCGGCGGAAGGCATTTCAGGACCCCTTTAAAAAAATATCTAGGCCCTAAAATGAAAATCCGAGAATGTCATACCCTGCAGAACTCTTCAAGGATTGAAATAAAACAAACAGTGTCAAAATCCGCCTAGTGGTTGCCATGCTATCCTTTCCACGAGCGACGAAGAACTCGTAAAACGCACTTTTGAGAAAACGGCTCTTGAAGTTTACGAAGACTTCACGATTTTTCAAACTGCACCAGCAGCATAGTCCTTGCTGGCCTTGCTTGGGGACAACCTCAAAGACCTTTGCCCTTTGATTTGGTGAATCTGGGAGGCCTTCCTGGCCAATTGAAGGTTTTCATGTACAGGCCTTCAGGTGGCAGAAGCACCAGTTTAACACCTAGTGTACCACAAAGTTCGCTGTGGGCTAATAGGGTACCTAGACTTTACTGGATGTATGCCTAATGCATAGCTGTCTCCAAAATGAAAAGTAAGGCATGGTTTCGTTTTATATTAATATTCCAGCAGACTTTCAGCAGATTTCTGGGTATCATAACATTGCCAAAGCTACAGCTTAGTACATGGAGCTGTTCGGTGTCAAAAAGTTATATCTGGGCATCACAAGCATAAGATGAGCTATTTGAAAGCAGAGTATAGTTTTTTTACACATTTACAACATTGATTATTATTAGCATACCATGCTCTTCACCTTCAGGAAAATCAATCATTGCAAAATAGACAACAGAATTGCAAACATTGCGAAAATAGAAAACCCAATAATAATATCGAATTGTGAACGCTGCACCCTTACGGCATCTTTTCTAATTTATTTAACACTGAAAATATTATTTTGTAATCCCAGACTTCGTTGTACGAACTAGCTTAGAGCCACGGCAAGTTTCTCAAATAAGCTAGGTGACGGTTAATTGCAACCCCCCCCCCCCCCCCGCTTTACAATCCCCTACGCGCACGTTCCCCACGATCGTAATTTAGGTAACCTTGATATGGTTGGTCACTTAGTTAGCTTTTCCCATTAAATTTCACTTCGCGTACATCAATTATTATTATTCGCGTGCAATAGCAACCGATCCCGCTATCGGTCGCTGCCCGAACACGTCGCGCCAATGCAGCGCGCGCCGCAACTTCTGGCGAGTCGTTCATTCCATTCCCGAAGCTCGCAAGCACGCTGTATAACACAGCGTTTTATAACATCGCAATGCTCACAATGCGTCCAAAAGTTCGCTTCACGAACCGCAATTGTAGGCGCACGCACCGCGCTTCCCACTCAAGGACAGACCACGGCGATGTCGCGGGCACGTTTTCGATGCGTCTTTCGAGCCGCGCACTTCCCTATCTGGCGCACGATCTCAACATTATCGCCGCGATAACAGTAATGTCACTGTTCAGTACCGCAACAGATAAAACGAGTAACTGCTACCGAGTCGACCGGGAAACCTTGAAAACATCGGGAGCGCAGTGCGCGTAAAATGCGCAGTAGCCCGGCGGCCATGTTTTTGCTGGCATGGCGGCGCCCAATCAGGAGAGTCGTATCTAAAAACGCGGCCGGACAGCCAATCGCGTGTTACCATCTATCGGTTGCTTCGTTTCACTATCTTTCTCTTTCTGCCGTTTGTGCGTTTGTGAGCGAGCGATGACAAAAGGAGCGACCGGAAAACGAAAGTTAAAGAGTCGGCCGATCTAACGCGACCAAGATGGCGGCGCCCGGTAGCGTCGTTCCGGAGATACAGCGCTGCGAAAATTGCCGTGTTTTCGTCATTTTAAGGAAATATTTTGCCACCTCAGTTGATATAAATATTTTTCTTGCGCAGTTCGCGATCGTTTGCGGCGGGGAAACTTTGTGAACGCATAGAATATAAAACGTGCAATCCGAAAATGTGGGTTCCGAAAAAACGATTTTTTGGTCACTTTTCGAAATGTGATCCCCGCGTCCCCCCTTAAGGCAAATTGGCAACTCTGTGCACCGGATTTTTTTTCCCGCATAATTCTCGCACCTCTAACTTTGCATTGACTTTTCCGAAAAAAAAGTGCGAGGATTATGCGAGTAAATATGGTAACATCTATTTAGGTACCAAGCATGTCTGCTGGCGTTATTCCCCATGGGCACAGAAAGAGCCCCTCCCTTTTGACTCTGCACACTGCAAGACTGCGAAAAGATCAATCGCTCACTCTTGCCTGGAATCGGCTCCCTCCAAGTGGTGTCCCCACTCCATGCAGGCTAGCTTTGATGAGCAAATTGAAAGGCTGCTTTCAGCCGGCTTCCCGTGCACGGTTTTGTACTCAGTCACTGAGGCTCAAGAAGGCTAAATTGAGGAGGCACCTCTAGAGGAATGCCCGAGCCAGCGCTGTGTGTGTATGTATAACCGAAAGCTTGCTGCGCCATGTAACCTCAACTTCATCATCAGCAGAGAAGGTGGCCAACAGGCATGGCATTCCGATCCTGTTCTCGGTGTTGGTAAGCTGGCCCGACTTTGCGCGCGCACTTCTTCCAGTGGGTGCAGAAAGAAAGGATGCGACAAGAAGCCTGCGAGGCCCTTTGTGGACTGCGCTACAGGTGTCGTCTATCAGATTCCACTCAAATGCGGAAAAGTCTGTGTTGGCCGGACTGGCCGATGGTATCAGTGACCGAGCACGGGAACATGAATTGTTGGCAGAAAACAAAGGATATGCGCATTTGCCCGCACATTGCCGTGCCTGCAAGTGTGAACCACTTCTGGGGTAGATTAAGATTCTGGGTAGGAGCAGAGATGCGACAGCATGGGAACTCTTGGAAGCTTTTTATATCAAGCAAAAAGGCGATAATTGTATCAGTGATACGTCGGTGGTCCTTTTTAACTCGGAGAAATCTTTTTTTCGAGCGTTTCGGTGACTGACACATTTGCGCACTCGTGATAACCTCTCGAGGATAAACTCGAGGACCGAGATAATTGGAGAATAATGGGAGAGGCCTTTGCCCTGCAGTGGGCGTAGACAGGCTGGTGATGATGATGATGATGATAACCTTTGTGGCGCATGCTGCACATGCTTTAGTTGTTTCTAAATTTACTGGCTCCGGTGCTGATTAAAGCTCAGTTGAAAGTTAGCGCTTGTCCTGTCTTCTTTGTTTTGTGACATCTTTGGTTTTTGCGCTAAGCATTTTTCAGAATTGAGGCTGTTTGTCACAGTGGTAGCAAAGCACTTAGTCTGTCATGCCAGAGTAAATGCTAATACATACAGCAGACACAAGCAGAAAGACATGCAAAGATGGAAATGAAGGAAGGAGGGGACGAGGGCTCCTGTTTTTCATCAGAATCATTGGATGGCTTGCTGACGTACCTGTGGTCTGATCGAAGTAGGTACATTCTACCGCCCTCAAAATCGACCCTGGAAGGCTCCTCACAAACTCATTTTTTAAATGTAATGTGCACTATTTCATTGTGGACAACTTCTCCTCCTGTCTAGACAGTCTTTCGATAGCTGAATTTTTGTGGTGCCTTTTTCGCGGGCCACCGTGGAGCCCTGACTCGGGTTGTGCCCTGCCTTGCAGCTGCCCAAGCGCCAGTGGAAGTGGTTTGATGACCGGACGGGCCGCTGGAACACGTACACGGCCCTGAACAACAAGGCGATTGACGACGCCTACTGTGCCGTGGAGCCGAGTGTGCACTTCACGGCCGGCCGGCGCAAGTACACGGTGCAGTTCTCCACCATGGTGCAGATCAACGAGGAGACGGGCAACTGGCGGCCCGTCATGCTGGCCTGGGACGGGAAGCCCGCCACTGCCACATCCGTTGCCACTTCTTCGGCGGCCAGTGACGGTGCATCCGCGGCTCCAGCGTCGGTGGCGGCCGAAGGTGGGCCGGACTCTGGCCATGCCTCGGCGGCCGGCAGCCCGACCGTACCGGTGCAGGGCCTGGGTCCCCACCAGTGCTCGACGCTGGTGCGGGCGTGTGTGGGGCTGCTGAGCATCCCGGTGGAGCCGGACACGCTGCACGGGGTGCTGCGGCTGTCGCTGCGGCTGACGCGGTGCCACGAGGCGGCGCAGGCCTTTGCCGCCCTCGGGGGCCCCCGGCTGCTGCTGGGGCTGACGCAGGCGTCGGCCTTCTCGGGCTTCGCCTCGCTGGCCTCGCTGCTGGTGCGGCACGTGGTGGAGGAGCCCCCGACGCTGGCGCACGCCATGGACAAGGTGGCGCGCACCATGGCCACGGCCGGGGGCAGCAGCCCCGTGAGCTCCAAGGAGCTGCACTACGTGCTGCGCGTGCTCGGGCCGGCCGCCTGCCGCGACGCCCGCCTCTTCCAGGAGGTGGCCACCAGCGTGCTGCGCATCTCGCTCCTGCCCATGTCCAAGAGGGGTGCGTACGGGTGCTCTATTGCTATCTGGGAGCATTTTGGCAATAGTGAGCCTTTGGGAAACGTGGGGCGTGCCTAACAGTAGTTATAAAATCCAGGGGTGGAACAGCTGCGTCATTTGCGCCAAAACCATTTATCAGCGTCGTCCTGCACCGCAGAGCCAGAATTGAGTCGCGAGATATGACCGCCATGATACCCCGTGCCTGAAAAATTGGCTGAAACATCGTTTTTTTTGGTTTCAACATGGTTATGGTTTCAGTTTCATCAAGAATGTATGAGCGGCTATGGGAGTTGGCTTTTGTTTAGCTGCAAGCAAGGCCGCAGGCACTACGTACTTTCTCCGCCTTCACTTTGGATTAATTTGTGTCGCATTTGCACGTTTTTTTGTCGGTGCCGGCCGCTGCGCCACAATCGATTGAAAGTGACCAAAAGTGGAGAAAATTTTTTAGTGTTCTATCGCAGACAGATAGAAAACAATATTCGCATGGAAGATTGTAGTTTATTGGAAGTGAACTTCAAATTAGTCGACCATTTTTGACTAGTGCAGATGCATGTATTGGGCAAACACGTACGTCGTGGACACTTTTCCCTCTCTATTTCTTTCGGTTCGCCTTTCTTGTCAGGTAATTGCTCATTTTCCCCTCTAAACTTTGGGGTTAGCTTTGCTTATGTGAAGGATAGTCCATCATTAATTGTATTCTAGCACGCTCTCGTTACATAGTCAATGGGGTACGTTCATCGACTCTTGTAAACCCATGACAGTGTGAGGATATCCATCCATGAGGGATGGTGGAGTAGGTGGCGCCCTCTGGGCGCGGTGCGGTGTGTGTGCGCGCGGGGGAACTCGGGACTCGGCGGGAGTCGTGGGGTGGCCGAGGAAGGGAGCGGTTGTATAGTGTGTGTGAATAAACCCTAACAACAGGCGAAGACAAAGTTGTGTTCTGCTTCACACGCACTGCAACCGCTGTTTGATAGAAAAAATGCAAGCACACGCCTTGTTTTACGGAGTGCGCCGTGAGTTTAGGGTGCCGCGTCTGCCATGCATGGTGGAGGCACGCACGTCTGCGGACACCGCCGTTTCGGGTCACTCACTTGCCGCCGCAGGAAGGCACTCTAGCAAGACCGCGCTATATTTCTGGCTGCAACGCGGTTTGCTCACAAAGTTTGAATCATCTTATCTGTTTTACGTTGCTGGGTCTTCTGGGAAGCGAAAACAACTGTGTTGAGCACTTTAACTTAATTGAGGCGGGCTGGGACCGTTCAAAGGGTGTCTCCACTGTGTTCGACGGCACTGGCATCCAGGCACCCTACGTGTGTTCGCTTAACTCTGTTGGCTACCGGACACGAAGTGAGGCCTGTTAACTGATCCCTTTCGACTGTACACGTTATTGCCCTTTGAACGGTGATAACGCGACTTGCTCGCTGGGGCCGGGGTATAACTCTGCATATAGTAAATTTCTAGATATAGAAAAACAACTGCATTCGTGGTTTGGAGTAGGTGCACGGTAGAACGCCTGATATAGTAGATAAGATAGAGGTTGTATAAATACACTACAGTCGAATCCCACTACAACGAAATTGACGGGACGTGAAGCGAAAATTCATTGAGGCGAAATCTGCCCCAGAACACATGGAAGGGCAAGAAAAATGACCCCGGATATTTCTGCATCATTGGCAGCATAATAGAATGTTTAGAAAAAGGAGGGACCCGCAGTAACACCGTGTTTATTCAGATAACAAACATGCCAATGGATATCTGTTTTTTAGCAGCACATAATGAGTGCGATTCTGAGGAGGACGGGAGAGGTGAAGAAATGAAGAAATGTAGGCGCAAAGTGTATTGCTGTACAACAAGGCGTTTCCACCGAGCTGATTACTTGCAGATAGCTGCTAGGCAGTTGGAAGCCCCCCTCTCCCTTGTGGCAGGAGCAGTGCTGTTATCTTATCCTCTGACTAGGCACTGCAGCAACTGACCTTGGCGGCAAGCCGCGCGCGCTAGCATTTAAAGCGACCGCGCGCTCACTACTAAGATAGGACGACGCTTGATCAAGATTAATCACGAAAACATTATTTTTGCTTTTGACTTTGAAGAATTCTAGAAGGAAAACTGCAAAGGCAGCTAATCACAACACATACATGACGGCGCTGCACCAGCAGCAGAACACATTCGCGCAATTTCAACCGGATACGGATCGGCTATAGCTCCGGCTTGGTGAACCGGTGCTGTGCCTCGCGCAGAGATAGCCAGCCACATCGGGATGTGGCTGGCTATCCAGCCTAGCCCAAGTAGTCATCGAAAATTTTGTTGAAGCGAAAGCAAGCCAGACAAATGGTTCATTGTGGTGAGTACTTCGTTGCATTGACTTCGATGGCTAGCTGACGGGGAATTGGAAATATTTCGTTGAAGCGGAAATTTCGCTAAAGCGGACTTTGTTGTAGCGGGATTAGACTGTAGTCTAATATGCTTTGTATTTGTCTTTCCTCTTCTGTTTGGGCCTAATTCTGGCTTGCAGTATTGTCTAAATAAAAAATAAATGGATTAAATTCAATCGGCATAGACTGCTGTGCCAGCCCCCTGCCAAACGTCCTTCTTGGTTGCTCCAAACGTGCTAAGAACGGCAACTTTGCCTGCTCCCAGGACTGCTGCCAGACCCATGTACCCGGTTCCACCCCTGTAGAATTGCTGCAGTGGCAATATTACAACTTCCCGCCGCGGTGGTTCAGTGGCACCACTTCTCTGATGGAGGCGAAAAGGCCCGCATGTTCTAGATTTAGACACACACGTGAAAGGTGGTCCCAATTAATCCCCTCCGCTACGGCACACCTCGTAACCTGTGCCCCCTGGCCGTGCCCCTGGTGCAGCGGAAGAGGAGGAGAGCCGCTACACGAGCAGCAGTGCGGTGCAGATCCTGAAGTGTGTGGCGGCCAAGGGGCCCCCGAGCCCCCCGCCCGTGGGGGAGGTGGTGAGCCAGGTGATGAGCGACCTGCTCAACGTGCTGCCCACCCCGCTGCCGGTGGCCGCACCCCCGCCGGACGAGGCCCCCCCCGCGGCGGCCGCCAGCGAGGCCCCCGGCGAGGGGGGCTCGGCCGCCGACCTGCTGGACGAGGAGGCGGTGCCCGTGCTGGACCCCTCGGGGGAGGAGAAGCCCGCCGTGGCGGCGGCGCGGGGGCCCTTCCCCCCCAGCGCCAAGGAGGACAAGAGCCTGCCCCTGCTGCCCAAGTCGGCCGTGTGCCGCCTGCTGGCCGAGCTGGTGCGCTCGTACGCCCCCTGCGCCCGCATGGTGGCCGAGCACGTCTACAGCGCGGGCCAGACCGAGCTGGTGCCCGAGGTGGGTCTTCTCTCTCGTTCCACGCTCTGCCCAAGGCGTAGAATGCCGCATCTTTCGCCACGATAGCGTCTTCACCTTTAGTAGCAATTCCTTTTGAGTATGACTTGACTGCTTTCTGTCTTTCGGATACAGCGCTCCGAAAAACGGCAATTTTCGAAGCGCTGTATCTCCCCAAAGGTGCCACCGGGCGCGGCCATTTTGATATCGTTAGATCGGCCTAGCGATCGTCTTTCCGGTTCCGCTCGTCTATTTTTTTTTCTTCGTTCATTCGCAAACGCACAAATGGCAGAAAAGAAACGATGCACAAACGAAGCTAGAAATAGATGAAGCGCTATTGGCCCTCCGGTCAAGGCGCGCTAAAACGACCCTCCTGATTGAGCGTTGCGGCGGCAACGCAAGATGGCAGCCACCTGAACTCCGTACTGCGTGTTTTGAGTTCATTTTCGTTGCTTCGCTCGGCCAAGTTTCTGTTCAGTCTGTGGTATTCAACACGGACGTTATCGCGATAGGAACGACTGAGATCACGAGCCAGATTACGGCAAGATGTGCGGCTCGAAAGGCGGAGGTCATCGAACGCTTCGTGGTGCGCGTCACTCTACCGTCGCCAGACCCCGAAAAGTGACACGCGATGTGCGCGCTTGCGATAGTGGTTCGCGAAGTGAAGTCAGAGTTGCGGTGTTTACACGCTTATGTATTGCTATGTTTGACTGTGGGCTTGCTAGAATTGGGAAAGAAACGGTCGACGCGTCAAACACTGTGGCGGGCACTGCATAGCTGACGCGCATTGGAGCATCACATGACTGGGCAACCGGTTCCGATTGAATGCCAGAAGTTGTAATTAGTGCCTGCGTCGTTAGATTTAATCTTAAAAGCAACCTGACCAGCCATATTACGGATAATCAAAGCACGATATGTCGCGGTAAGCGTACGGTGCGATGCGCGCGAGCCATACTTTCTTGCACAATGTTTCCCGTCATGCAACAGGTTTAAGTGGGTTTAAATAATCAGTTTAATAATCAGTGGGTTTAAATAACAGGTTTAAATAATCATGCAAACAGGTTTAAGGGGAGACGTGGGTCTTGAAATGAACTTTTTTATTAATTGGTCTGTGATAATGAAAATCACTGTGCATATGTGTTTTGTCTTCCTCATTTCAAATACAGTGTAGACCATTCTCCTGCTTTCGTTTGCTGGCCTTGTTCATGCGCAGGGCGTCTTTTTCAGCAGCTCGCTGGAGGGCTAGATGGCCTGGTGTGACGAGCCCCACAGACGTGGATATTTCTCGAGTAGCCCTGTAGCAGCCCGCATTGTACCTCAGCATAGCTTCATGCAGTGCTGTCTCGACAGCAATCAATGAAACATGCTGCTCCATGGGCATCAGGAACCACAGGACTATTTGCATTTGCGCTAGGCGAAACTTCCCACCTTCACCTGTAACGATGGTGGGCACAGGGTAGAGCTCCGTGGCTTGGAACTTCCTCTGGGTCGCCGGCATAGCACCAAGTTCGTTTTGAACAGCAGCATGTTGTCTGTTCGCTGCCTCGACCTCCTCGCGTGGCAGGAAATGTATCTCCAAGTGAACTGTACGCGACACGTTCCCGCTTGTCGATGTTGATGCGAGACCGGAGACGGAGGCCGCGGTCGCAGAGGTCGATGCGCTCGAGACGCCGGACACACTCGCAGCGTCGAAGTCTTGCACAGACAGGGCAGGAGATCGTCATTGAAAGCGCGGACACTATCGTTAGCGATGCTCTGCGCCACCTTCTTCTTGGCCATGCGAACGAGCTTCATGGAACGCTTCTGCGCACCGAACACGTGTAGCGTCCTGAACTCACTCCGCGCATGTGTCTGATCACGTACACGATCTGGCAGGCTACTCCGAACTGTTGAAGTACGTCAGCGATCGTAAGCACGGCAAAAAACTAAGTAGAATGAGTGGACAAGTGAACGAAAAGGTGGTAAACAGTGAGGCAGAACAACAAAGGAGCAGCGAAAACCAGACGATGGTGCAGGGCAGGTATCTGGTGGATACGAGCGGCGCAGGCTGCCGGCCGGGGAGAGGCACGCATCACGCGCAGCAGCCAATAGCATTCGCGCGTCAGCTCGCTTGCCCGGGCAGCGGGCGCATGGTCCAATTGTAGCTTCACACACGGGACGCGGGAAACTCGAAAGCACTGCAAGTCCACCAATCACAAGCGTATCACGCCTCGGCCACGCCTCGGCCGCCAGCAGTAATGGCGGGGAAAAAAAAGCGCAAGAATCCACAAACAAAGCAAGATAAAAATGGCGGCTCTACGAAAAGCAGCATGGTAGCTGCGTTCGCGCGAAATTTGGGTCCGTTTTGGGTTTGCTCGCTCCTCGGGAGATGCCACGGCTGGTTATATATTCGTTTCTTTACATTTTTACGATGAATTAGGAGCTGATAATTGAAGCTACCGTATTTATTCGAAAATAGGTCGACCACGAATATAGGTCGAGCCCCTAAAAATTGAAGTCGCCGAAAAAAAATTTAAAATATTCGATTATAGGTCGACCCATATTTTTAAGAGAAAACTGGAGGAAACTTGTTAAAACTCAAATTTATTTACAACGTGGTCGCTTAAAGGGACACTGAAGTGAATTTGTCAAGCTCCCGTTTTTGCTTTCACTGCGTAGACTGGCTCAAATTAGCACACTTTTCATCGTTTATCAGGTTGACAAATCGGTAATTATTTTACAAAGCGCGAAAGAAGAAAAACTACCATGCGCGGTTTGCGGCAGCCGCACCAACTAAGCTGTGACGTTGAGAGGAGGGGCGCCGTGATTGGACGATGCCCAAGGTGAGCAACCAAACAAGTTTCGGTTTCGGTTTCGGTTCTGTAAAACACAACCGGTGGCGTTGTTGGATGGGCATTTTCAAAACTCAGTAATCATCGTACCGCGCTTCTGCCATGTTGTCAGCTGTAAAAATGCATAAAGATAAGCCTCCCAGGACGGCTTGGAATCGTAGCATTCACTAGCCGAGGCCTACGCAGTGCATGGACACCCTCCGCATACCCGCAGACGCCCAAGTGTCATGCGCTTTCCCCCCATATTTGGAGGTTGCCTCACTCATGCCTGTACTGTAAAAAGCGTGTTCGCACCAGGCCAAGGGTCTGTTCATTCTGGCCTGTGCCCACTGCCTGCAAGCAGTCGGTGCTTATGGCAACAGCACGCCAACGAGAACTCGCTAGCGCGCCAGTGCCAGCCTGCGCGTATTCTGTGAACTAGTTCGTAGAGCCATGAACGTTGCGGCCGAAAAAAAGGTGAACTCAATGTAGAAAACATCGGCAGAAAACGGAAAAGTTAACTTACAAAAAAAAAAAAAAGCACGTACCCGCGGGGATTCGAACTCGTGACTTGCAAAATACTTGCATACCTAGCACCCCAGACAACTAGGCCACGGGGGCGGGCTCTGCTTCCCCTGGTAATATAGAGTATATATTGTACAACCAGTTTACACTTTTATTTAGTTTTGGCATTTCAAGTAGCTTAGGTGACACTATTTGTTGTATTGCGCTCGTGCAGTAAGCGTCCCCCGAGTTTCCACAATAGCTCATGTCTAGCAATTGCATTTCGTAGACGGAAAAGCGTTCGCAGATGCGTAGTCGTGCTGCTGACCGCTGTGCTTGTTCGCCCAGCGCAAAAAGGTGCTTCCCGCACACTAGTTTTACGCTGTACGGTAAAAATATCAGTTGATTTTATTTCCTTAGTACCTATATTGACTTCGCTGACTCTTCTCCCGCCTTCAAGAGGCCTTATATTTTCCTACTGGCGTACCAGTCACCGAAGCGTCGCATGTGCGCTTGTGCAGCGCTTGTGTGAAGCGACCTTGACTTGGAGCTAGATACAGTGTACAAACTAACCAAGTAAAGAAAGGCAGATTCTTCCATTCACAAACGTGTCCTGGCTTCGTTTCAACTGAGCGAACGAATTGCGACGACCCGTCGGCGGCCGGCGGACGAAACGCTGGGCCGACTGACTGTGTCTGAAGGCCGGGGAGCCGTGCAGCAACGCAGCCAATTGCCAGCTCATCCCCTTGACGTCACACGAAAACGCCGCAGAAAATGGGCGAGCGTAAAGAGAGGAGGACAGCATTTTCGAATTAATTTTTCTACTAAATAAAATCACGTAAACGCGCCCAGGGTGGTCGAAACATGGCCTGGGGACTCCGGACTACAATTTACGCAAGTAATCCCGCAATGTTTACATATCACTTCAGTGTCCCTTTAAGGGGGGACGTGGCTTTCAAAATCAACTTTTTTATTTCTGAGTGGATTTTGATGAAAATTGGCGCAGCAACTGGAAATGCTTCTGTGATAACACCATAAAAATTTCAAGATAATATTTTAATAACTTTTTTATTTATTAAATTTTCTTTCTGTTCCGCTTGTACCGAGCTTGAGCGACTTATAAAACACGATAGAAAACTTGTTCGAATTGCTTTGCATTCCCAAATGAATGGGCGAGGTCGTGACAGTTTTAGAATTTTTTTTTTACAAAACAATATTTCTTAGTTTTCATTTTTTTAGAGGTTAATGTGCAACAGGCATGTCGACTGTGAACGACTATTTGAATAAAAAAGTCACAAAAAACAAATCTGTAAAACCAAAAGTGTCACGACCTGAACTGTTCATCAAGGAATGTAATATAAGAAACGGAATCAAAATAGACCCAGTGGTCACGAAGAAATCCCTGGTACAAGCGACATAGGTGGCAAAAAAAACTGTTTTGAGAAAACGGCTTCCGAAGTTGCAACATAGGTTTCACTTATCAAAAGTCGCCACGGTTGCAGCCTTTCATGTCCTTTTGAACATGGGGCTTCTGGAAGGCCTTGCCTTGAAATTGGAGTGCCTTTTACAGCCTTTCTCTTTTCAGAAAACATCATTTTCAGCTCCTCCGTACCCCCCCCGTACATACCCCCTTTGCAAACCAAACGGAGGGGAAGATGGGTTTCAATGGGCTTTCAATGCAAAGTAGGTTAGCTGATTGGCTGTATCGCACTGGACAACCTCCTTTTGCAGTGTTGTCACCATGGCAAAAAGTTAAGCATTTTTTTTACTTAACTTTGAACATTTCTGATTTTTTTTGTTTTATCTTGCCTGGCACAGCAACTTAGTACTCATACGTGCAGGTGTTCATTGCCAAAAGTTTGCATACCACAAGGATGAAAATGAGCTACTTTGAAGCTTGGTAGAGTATTCTGCATAACTCCCAACTTCAATGCAAGAGCATATTTTTTTACTACTTTTGACATTCAAGGCATAGAATATTTCTCGCAGCACAGCCAGTATGCCCTAAGCAATGGTATCAATAATTTCCCTAAAAAAATCACTGTTAAATGCTGCCACAGTAACGTACATTTTTAACGCAGAGAGCATATTTTTATTCCTATATTACTAACTCAAACCTGTTTGCATGAAAATTACAAGTGCACGGGAAACGTAGCGCAAGAAAGGCGATATGCATGGCTCGCGCGCATCGCAGCGCACGCTTACCGCGACATATCGAACTTTGATTATACCTGATATGGCTGGTCAGGTCGCTTTTAATATTAAAACTAACGTCGCAGGCATTAATTACAACTACTGGCGTTCAATCGTAACCGGTTGCCCAGTCATGTGATGCTCCAATGCGCGTCGACTATGCCGTGCGCGCCGCAGCGTTTGACGCGTCGACCGTTTCTTTCTCAAGGCTAGCGAGCCCACAGTCAAAACACAGCAATAACTAAGCGTGTAAATATCGCAAACCCGACTAAAAGTTCACTTCACAAACCGCTATCGCAAGTGCGCAAACCGCGTCACCCTCCAAGGTCTGGCGACAGTAGTCACGCGCACCACGAAGCGTTCGATGAACTCCGCCTTTCGAGCCACACAACTTCCCGTAATCTGGCTCGTTATCTCTGGCATTCCCATCGCGATAACGTCCGTGTTGAATACCACAGATTGAACAGAAACTCGGCCGAGCGAAGCGGCGAAAATGAACTCAATCCGCTCGCTACGCAGCTCAGGCGGCCGCCATCTTGCGTTGCGCCCGCGACATCCAATCAGGAGGGTCGTTGTTCTGCGCCCCGACCGGAGGACCAATAGCGCTTCAGCATCTATTTCTAGCTTCGTTTGTGCGTCGTTTCTTTTCTGCCGTTTGTGCGTTTGTGAATGAACGAAGACACAAGAGACGAGCGGAACTGAAAAGACGATCGCTCGGCCGATCTAACCATATCAAAATTGCCGCGCCCGGTGGCACCGTTGCGGAGATAGAGCGCTCCGAAAATTGCCGTTTTTTCGCCCTTTTGCGCTGATAGTTTGTCACCGCGCCTGACAAAAGTATTTTTTTATGCCACTTTGCGACGCTTTTCAGCGTAAAAACTTTGCAGGCGCACAGAATAGGAAACATAGAAGCCGAATATGTGGGTTTCAAAAAAACGATGTTTTGGTCATTTTTCCGAAGTTGAAAGCCGCGTCCCCCCTTAAACCTCACTGTTCAGAGCCACACGCTGCGTCGTCGTCGGAACTTCCAGAAATGTCATCATTGTCGGATGCTTCGCTGGCGTCCTCCGCGTCCCAGACGGCGTCGTCCTCGGTGCCGTCGACGGCGTTGGAGATACAGCTCTTTTTGAATGCGGCTCGGATGGTGTCTGCAGGCAGGTCCTCCCACGCATTCTTAACCCAAGCCGCCACTTCGCTCAGCGGAGCCTTCTTTCGGCGTCCCGTCGGGGTCTTGGCGGCGTCGTCCCTCGCCAGCCACTCCTTGTAGGCTGCAGCGACACGGGCCTTAAAGGGCTTGTTGACGCTCACGTCCAAGGGCTGAAGTTGTGAAGTCATCCCGCCAGGTATGATGACCAGGTCCGTACCAGCCTCCCGGACAGCCTCCTTTACTCCCGGGCAAATGTGGCCTCTGAAAGAGTCGAGGACCAGCATGTTTTGGAGCTTCAAGTTTGCTCCCGGTCGCCTCATCCACACCATCCGGAACCACTCCTTGACCATTTCCTCGTTCATGAATCCCTTTTCATTTGCGCGGATGATAACTTTCGCCGGGAACACTTTGCCCTTCGGAATGGTCTTCCGGTGAAACACAATGTACGGCGGCAACTTACAGCCATCAGCAGTGCAGCACAGCATCACTGTGAAGCGCGTGCGCTCATTGCCTGTTGTTAACAGGCGCACGTCCTTCGCTCCTTTCGCTGTGACGGTCGTGCAGCTCGGCATATCGGAATACACGGGAGTTTGGTCTGCATTCCCAATCTGGCTCGGAAGGTAGTTGTGCTCCTGCCTGAGCTTGATCACGTAGCGCTGGAATGCCACCAGCCGCTCTTCGTACTCCGCTGGAAGACGTTGACAGATGGTTGTTCTGCGGCGAAGGGAGAGTCCATTGCGGCGCATGAATTTCTGCACCCACCCCCGACTGGCTTTTGAAGGCTGAACGGCCAATCCCGCCTCGCAGCGCCAACTGCCGAGCCTTCGTCTGAATATCTACACAGGACACATGGAGTCCTTTAGCACGCTCCTCTTCCACGTGAACCCGGAGTTCTTTCTCAAGAGCATCGTGGCTCCCGGTTGTAGGGCCACGGAACGCACGACGCAGTCCACTGCACGCAAAAAGTTCGTCCCGCTGTTTCCGCCATCCCCTGATCAGCTTTTCATTAACGCCGAACTCTCGCTGAGCGGCGCAGTTGTTCGAGTTCTCGGCACACAGGATCACCCGCCGCTTAAAGTCTGCAGTATAACTCATGCGACGTGACAGCGGGAGATGTGCACGTGCAAAACGTCGTGTGCGGAAATCAAAACGAAGCTGATACAAAGAAAGCGCATGAAACGGAGAACGGGGAGATAGTAGAGACATGGAGCGATGCCGCCAACGCCGTTCCGTTCACGAGATGGCTACACTAGGTGGCGAAAGTCACCACCACCTCGCACTAGCCGCTACCACGGCTCCGAAGACACCAAGCCTAGCCAATCTGGCCCTCTAGCCACTAGGTCAGCTCGCTCGGCCAGCTCTGCTCCGGCCGCAGATAACGCGCGATGGCCGGCAGTGACCGTGGCTGGTTTTCTTACGTTGATTGTTTCGTTATTTTTCCTTCTTTTATTTGCTTGCCCGTCTTTTTTTATAGATGCTCCGCGCTGCCGCCTCTAATTGAGGAGCGCCGGGTGTGACGGAGAAACTGAGCGCTCGGTGCGCTCGCCAACTTTGGTCACGACTATAGGTCGAGGTTTTTCGGTCACGATTATAGGTCGACCCTCACTTTTTAAGCACATTTTCGGGAAAAAAAGGTCGACCTATATTCGAATAAATACGGTAGTTTATGACATATACAACCCAAATACATGGTTCTCCAGAAATCACTTATTTCGCGATTTTTCGGTTTTCAAAGGCCACGTCCCCCCTTAATACTGTTGCTTATGGAAATCTGTAAAGACAATAGAGTGCACCGTACATGGGAAGGACAGAAATGTGCCCAGCAGGTCCACATCCATCGGGGACTGAAACAGGGATGCCCTTTGAGCCCAATACTGTTCATGCTTTACATGGCAGGGTTAGAAAAGAAACTGGAAGAAAGTCGAGCAGGGTTCAGCCTAACCCATATGCTGCAAGGCGAAGTGGTACAACAGCATATTCTGGGACTGTTATACGGAGACGACATTGTTCTTTTAGCTGATAACCAAACCGATATGCAGCGGCTAATAAATATTAGCGGCCAGGAAGCCACTGACCTCTGGTTAAAATTTAGTGCAGAAAAATCGGGAATAATAGTTTTCAATGACGCTACCCCTGACGTAGTGTCTATCCAGCAAGGCGAATTACCCAGAGTGAAGGAATATAAATATTTGGGAGTGTGGATAAACGAAGGGGATAACTACTTAAGAACTCACAAGGAGCAACTTAAGGTTAAGGGAAAGCGAAACGAGCTATAATGAAGCATAGAGCTCTGTGGGGGTATAACAAATATGTAGTAGTAAGAGGAATGTGGAAGGGAGTAATGGTTCCGGGACGTTTGCGAATGCTGTACTCTGCTTAAAATCACGTTCTAGCAGGCCTTGAAGTAAACCAGAGAACGGTAGGGCGTTTGGCCTTAGGCGCGCATGGAAAAACAACTAACGAAGCGGTGCAGGGAGATATGGGCTGCGCGTCGTTGGAAGTTCGAGAAGCACAGAGTAAAATGTGTTTTGAGATGAGGTTGAGAGCAATGAATCAACGTACGTGGGCAGCTAAGGTTTTTAGGTACCTATACCTGAAAAGCGTGGACCTGCTATGGTTAAAGGAGCCATGAAGAGAAAACACAAGTTTGGTTCATTCAAAAGATTGTCTCGTTAGAATCATACTGACACCACTTTTAACGTAAACTTCGCTCAAATAAGCTACATAATTAGGAAAAACGGGAATGGTCATGCGACCCACCAGCTCATTTCCCGCAACAGAACCTGTGATGTCACATGGGCTAAGCTCTGCGATTGGCGGAGGCTGGCAGAAGCAGACGCAAATTAGGTAGAACTTACAAACTAGACGAACGAGCGATTTGCGCTTAAATTTAGGGCACATTCTTTACAAAGCAATAAGAATGATGGGACAAACAGTGGAAGTTACGAAAGCACATGTAAACATAGAAGTACTGATGCGTTCTGCTGTTCGTACTGCGCACAGCATGCTTGGTTTCGCTGCACAGCACTACGGGGCTTGGGGTTGTCTCAGACGACACTGGCCGATTGACGCAAGCAACGGTGCCTTACGTCCCCCATTTGTCGAGCGAGCACTGTTTCAGGGAACGAATATTTTCTCCCAGAACAAAAACAAGCCAGGTTCAAATGCGGGCAAAAACAAACCAAACGCTTGCCACGGTATGGTGGCGCCATCTAGGTTACGGAACGTAAAGAAACGCGGGAACAAACCAACACCGCTGTACAGGGTGGAGACAACCTTTGAACGGTCCCGTGCCGCCGCAATTGGGCCAACAGGCTCAGCGCGTTATTCTTTTCGTTTCCCACGGGACCTAGCAACGCGAAACAGACAATATGATTCAAACTTCTTCAGTAAACCGCGTTGCAGCGATAATTTTAGCGCGGTTTTGACACAATGACTTGCTTCAGCGGCGAGCGAGCAACCGAAAATGGTGGCACCAGCGTATACGTGTCTCTACCCTGTACGGCAGATGCGTGAATGAAGGTACTCTAGGCTGCAGAGCGGTCAGTTCCCGTGATGTCACTTGGGACCACGAAAACGCACGATTGAGCGGGAAAATCAAAATTTTAACCTAAATTGTTTAATTTCTCAGTGAATAAAGCACCGTTTGTATCCGGACAAGCGCTGGGGGCACTATAAAACACGAAATCTTTCGAATAAAACCAACTTGCATTTTCTCTTCATGGCTCCTTTAAGAAAGACTAGAAGGCTAACGATGAAAACGGAAAGAACAGTGGAGAATCCAGAACAGCCAAGGTAACCAAAAAAATTAATAGAAAAAAACGATAGAAACGAATAAATGGAGGGAAAAAATGGAAGCTAAAACGTTGTTAGAGATGTGCAGGGCTGAGAAATTGGACATCAGGAAGGAAAATTTCTACGATAATTCCCAGGGCAGTGCTTTGCTTTTTGAGGCTAGAGCAGGTCGCCTGCTAACAGAGTTTTGTGGGGAAGTATTCACAAAATGATGGGGTATGTGTGGTCTGCGGAAAAGAAACAGAAACTACGTGGCACAAAGTGTTAGAATGTTGAGGATATCCATCCAAATCTACATGAAGGGAATATTCGGCTTCCAGAAGCCCTAGGATTTAAGGGTATCACAGGGGAAGTTGAACTTCAAGGCTGTCGAGGGGACGAAAAGAAGATTAGGATGCTGGTGGACGAAAAGCAGAGAGGGGAATATTGCCTAGGACAGTTACCACCTGTAACAGGAACAAAAAAAGTACTTTGTGCCTAATAAGCTTTTTGTGCCTGCCCTAAGCAGTGTAAAACAGTGTAAAACATGGGTGTATTAGTCCTTTTTGGTATGATTACATGTCATCACCCCGCTACAAAGGGGAAACCAATAGCAATCATCATCATCATGGTGACAACACTGCGAAGGGAAGTTGCCCTGTGTGATACAGCCAACCAGCTAACCTACTTTGCATTGAAAGCCCATTGAAAACTATCTCCACCTCCATTTGGTCTGCAAACTGGGCTATGTACTGTCCACGGAGGAGCTGAAAATGATGTTTCGTGGAAAGAGAAAGGCTGTAAAAGGCACTGTAAAAGGCAAGGCAAGGCCTTCCAGAAGCCCCATGTTCAAAAGGACACAAAAGGCTACAACCCTGACGACTTTTGATAAGTGAAACCTATGTTGCAACTTCGGAAGCCGTTTCCTCAAAACAGTTTTTTTTTTAGATGCAGAGCATCTGATTCACTCGCCTTGTCCCTCCGGCGACGTCGTCGTCGTCGTCGCGTTGTCCACCCCTCCCCCATTCTCCCTGCCGCGCCAGCTGCGCTCTCCGCCGCTCACCCCCTCTCCTCTCCGATAGCGAACTCTCGCGAGGGGCATTGGATTGGATTGGATTAAAGTGGATTGTGTTGGATTGTGTTGCGTCATAGCCGCGGCATGTTGTGTCATAGCCGCGGCAGACGCGCTGGGGCCGGCGCATGTGCAGTACTCTCTCTTCCGCGGTTTCCTCTCCTTCGGGCGCGCTGCGCATATAACCGGTGTGCCGTTCTCCCGCGAAGCAACATCCAAGCTTGGCTCAAACACCTACAGTCCACGCCACTTTACAAGTACGCTAACGTCGTCATCGACTGGGACCGGCTTACGCAGTCCCCTCAACGTTATGCGCGCTATAAAACTCGGTCCCTTCGCCGCTCCGCCTATGTGTCGCATCTACACGGGTTCCCGCGAGGGGAGGTGGGAGTTTTTTTGCCACCTCTGTCGCTTGTACCAGGGATTTCTTTGTGACCGCTGTGTCTATTTTAATTCCGTTTTTTTTTTCATTACATACCTTGATGAACAGTTCAGGTCGCGACACTCCTGGTTTTCCAGATTTGTTTCTTGTAATTTATTTTTATTCAACTAGTCGTTCACAGTCGACGTGCCTGTTGTACATTAACCTCTAAAAATCTGAAAACTAAAAAACATTGTGTTGTAAAAAAAAATTCTAAGACTTTCATGACCTCGTCCATTCATTTGGGAATGCAAAGCACTTCGAACAAGTTTGCTATCGGGTTTTATAGGCTGCTCAAGCTCGGTGCAAGCAGAACAGAAAGAAAAATTAACAAATAAAAAAGTTTTCAAGATATTACTTTGACATTTTTATCACAGACATTATCACAGAATCAGTTGCTGTGCCAATTTTCATCGAAATGCACAAAGAAATAAAAAAGTTGATTTTGAAAGCCACGTCCCCCCGTAAATCGGTATTTTTCAGCTCGCCTTGAATATTTTTGACTACACGTTCCTTGATAAAGAATTGGCGATTGTCACATATGTGGTGGTGGGAGATTACCCTACCACTCATTGAGGCGGAGCCCCGTGATTTGGCTTCAAAGGGCATCTCATTAGCGCGCACAGTTTGATGTGTTGGAAGGCAGGCGTCGCGGCGGAAGGAAACAAGCCGCTGGGGAGAGCGAAAAAAGGGCGAGCAATGTACAAAGGCACAACGGCGAGAGTGTTGTGACCGAGTAAGGGGGCAAAGTGGAAGCTGGGCGGCCGGCGGCGCGGGGACATTATGGGCCTGTGCAAATGATTTTTTTTCTGGGCGCCTCAGTCGGCGCTGCTCTTTCTCTCGTGGCCTGCTTGCGGTCAACACCAAGCAGTGGCGTTTACGGGTGGTGGTGTGTTTTCAAGCGCAAGTGCAATGAGCGGAGGTATTGTTGAAGCGAAAACAAGCTTGAAAAATGGTTTGCTCTGGTGAGAACTGATTGACTGGTGTTACTGCCTGATGAGGAATAGTATTTTGTTGAAGTGGCAATTTCGCTCTAGTGGAGTCTTGAAGGCCCCTGAGAGCCTGAAAATGGTTGCCAGGATGGTGAGTTGGCTCGTGCACCGAGTGCCGGAAGGATGTTTGGTGCCAGCCCTGCCCGTCCCCTGCAGGAGATGAGCGCCCTGGGCTTTGTGCTGGACCAGCTGCTGCCCCAGTGCCAGACGGCGGGCGACAAGGACAGCCCCGCCCTTGCGCGGGTGCTGGTGGCCGCGCTGGCCTCGGCCAACCACTCGCCGGACACGCAGACAGCCCTGGTCAACGAGGTGAAGGCGGCCCTGCAGCGGGCGCTGGCCCTGCCGGAGACGGCCGACAAGCACGCCCGCGTCCAGGCGCTGACGGGCCTGGTGGGCACCATGATCGAGTCGTGCCCGCCCGCCTCCTCCTCGGCGGCGAGCCAGGGCGCCTCGTCCTCCTCCTTCCGGCAGCTGCACGCCAGCATGAACAACATGGTGCGCGTGCTGCTGCGCCGGGGCCTGGTGACGGACCTGGCGCGCATCCCCCACTGCCTGGACCTCTCGTCGCCCCACATGGCGGCCACCGTCAACTCGGCCCTCAAGCCCCTGGAGACGCTGTCGCGCATCGTCAACCTGCCCTCCGCCCAGGGGGCGCCCCACCCGCGGGGGGCCGCGGGCCGCAAGGGCTCTGCCGCGGCGGCCCAGGGCGCGGCCGCAGCGGCCAGCACGGCCGAGGGCCAGGGGGCGGCTGCCGGCAGCCAGCCCGCCGCCTCGTCGCGCACCCCTCTGCTGCTGTCCGCCCACGAGGAGGAGGGCCACGAGGACGGGCCGGACGACGAGCACCGGGACGACGGGCCCCCGCCCCTCGAGGGTGAGTCCGTGGCCAGACCGTTCTGATGGTGGCTGCGGGTGGGCAGGGTTGCCGAGGGAGCTGGGGGAGCTATGATGGGCTTCTGTTGTGCAGGCCCCAGCTGTTGTGCAGGCGGGTGTTGGGGACAGTCTGAGGGGGGCTTTACAGGTTTGCCACGTGACAACACGAGGCTGCCCTTGAACAGCAAGTTTTTTTCTTCTTCTTTTCTCCAAGTATCCGAGTCAAATTGTCAGGGTGGTGTTGTTATAGCGTGAACATTAGAAAAAGTGTCAAGTTTAATTGAGCCGTGCCAGTTAAGTCAGGTTATAAGGGCACATCGAAATCCCAATCCTGGAGAATTAGCCAAGTGTGCTGGCACTGACATTCGCCATGGTGATTCCTGGATCCAAGTGCAAGACAGCCCTTTTTATAACGGTTTTAGCAATAAAATTTTAGCACAGCAGTGGAAATAGGGCTGTTAGTCGCATGCTAAATGCCTTTTTCTTTTTTTCGAATATTCTAGGCACAATATTTAAAAAGAAAACGGAAATGGGTTTGTCTTGCCCTCGTAAATTTTTTCAGGAACAGAATTAAATAACGGAATGTTAATCTGACCAGCAGTTCTTGAGGTATTGCTGGGATTAGCTATCGCAGAAGGGAAAAAACTCCTTCCGAGAATTCAGAGTTTGCGCACACACTTGCAGTTCGGAAAGGATCTCTTAGTCGGATGTCGTTGCACGCTTTGTTCCTGCACACTTCGTTGTCCCTCTGTTTGCTGCCTCCAGGAACGGTGTTGCCAAGTAAAGCACGAATGACACGTTCTCGCTTGTCAGGGGGCATTTAAGACCGGAGCTGGAGGCCGCAGTTGATGCACTCGAAGTGTCGTAGTCTTGCACAGAGGGTGAGCAGATATGTTGCTACAGGTGCCAGCGCACGTGTTGTTAGCGATGCGCTGTGCCAACTTAGCTTGGCCATGCGGACAAGCTTGAATCGTGGAATGCTTCTGGAACTTATCGACACCAATTTTGGCCCCGAGGACTGGATTTTTCGTGAAATATCAGCGATTTTGTGCCCAGCCCCCGCTAGGCCTATTCAGCCACGCCTAGGCTTAGCACGAATACGGCTCCTCAGCGGCGTGCCGGCACTGGCCACTAGGCCTACCGCTCCGTGTCGGCAGCTTGCGCCGTGCGGGCGCTGCCGAAGGCGCGAGACGGCGCAAGCCGACACCATATGTACCAACACAGCTCAAAACATTACTGTGGTCAGTACCCCCAATGAGGAAAGAGCCAGGCAGTATGCTCGAATTCGATCCCTGCACGTCGGAGGCCAACAACACGAGGCGCACGCGTATCGAGCAGCACCGCACGGCACCGTCAAGGGAGTTATCCGAGGCATCGCTGCGGAAGACTCCCCTCTCGAGATACAAGAAAATGTCGTCAACAGTGCAAATCCCATGGCTTTGGAGGCTCATCGCATTGGCAGTACAACGACAGTGGTGGTGCTTTTCGCGGGTACCAAGGTTCCTAACTTTGTCAAGTATGGTTCCATACTCTGTGGGAATCGTGGAGAACCGCGACCTGCGATCCCGAGCCGGCGCGCGCTTCGGGAGAGACGCTTGTGCGCTGAAGCCGGTCCGGCGCTCCGCTGGTTCGTCGGCGTCCCCCGAGAGATGGCGCCACCGATGTGTGCGGGGATAGGCGCGCGGGCGGCGCGAGCGTGTGCGCGGGAGAGTCGGGGGAGTCTCGTCGGAGACCCGGTCGGGGCGAGATCGGCGGAACATGGCGGCGGTGATGGATACTTGTGTCTCAGGTGGGAGCTTTGTTTGTCGCGCGCCGTGAGTGCCTGCCTCCCGTTCGCGGTCACGACCCGGACGGCGTGATTCGTGAACGCCGTCGAGCCCTGTGCTCGCATGCTTTGGGATTCCCCAAATAAACGGCTGTGCTTCGGCACTACTGTCTACTGTGTTCTCGTATCGGCGAACCTCGCTGGGCTGCCGTAGCCATGGGAGCCCGCGTGGTTGAGACGCCGGGAGCTAGCGTGGGGGGCCTACCCCAGAGAGCTGGCAAGGCCCCCGAGGAACCCCTTATATCCCACAACTCTTACGTTGCAGTCTGTATCGCCAGCACTATGACGTCTGCCACCGCTGCGGCCACATCGGACACTGAGCGGACGTCTGCCCACAACTGCACAAGATTGTGTGTTTCGCCTGTGGGACCCGAAACCCCGTGCAAGGCCACGAAACGCAGTGCACACCCCATTGCAAGTTGTGCGGCGGCAGCCACCCAACGGGGACAGCTGGCTGCACGAACAGGTACAAAGTCCCCATTGTCGTGACGCGACGGCGCTGGGAACGCCAGCTTGCAGCGCAGGAGCAATGCCACCAACAATATGTGGCCAACTCAGAAGAATTCCCACAGCTGCCGCAGCTGGAACAGCAGCAGACGCCGCCGGTCGGAGGCGCACGGCACCCGGGACACGCAGGGGCCGATCGCACATGCGCCGGACCGCCAGAGAGCGTTCAGCGAGTACCGGCGGCACAGGTGGAGAAGCGCGGCGCTCCGCATCGAGACAGCGGGCCGGAGGGACCATCAGCTGGGCGGACGCGGTGCGTCCGAGCAGCCCGTCCCGACGCCCTCCGGCGAAGCGCGAAACACCAAGACAACAGAGCAGCAACGCCGAAACGACCCAACTCCGCCACGAGAATGCACAGCTTCGCCGACACATTGCAGAACAAGACACCGAGATCGCCGCCCAAAACGCCACAATCGATGCGATCATGCCAAACTTGAACAGCTGCTAGCCCTGCACCAGCCCGGTTAAAGCCCGGCACAAACTACCACAAGTGTACACAGTGCACAGTCATCGACAGTAAGCACGCCCCCCGAAATGGACACTGACACTATGGAGCTCGCAGAGGCCCGCCCAATGGCGGAGAGAGGCTCGGGAGTGGGCAGCGGCGTGGAACCGGGCCCAAAGCGCTGGGCGCTGGAGAACTCGAAAGAGCGACGTATACTCACCCGCCTCGACCATCAGCGGGAGCGACAGGACCGGGTCGAGACAGAAATCAAGTCCATATTCACACGTCTAGGGACCCTAGAAAGTAACGGACAACAACTCGTGAGCACCATGCAAAACATCCAAACCATGATACTTCAAATCCAAGCGCACCTACAGCTGGCACCCGCCACGTCGTCCTCATCACCACCCCAATACCCAACAGCCCAACCATGACACCGCCCTCGAACCGACACCGTCCTCTTAGAATCTGGCAATGGAACGCAAACGGACTCCACTTCAAAAGAAATACGCTACAACAACACATCCGGCAACTCGATCCCGAGTCCACACTGGACGTCCTCTTACTTCGAGAAACACACAGCGAGCAAATCCTGACGATGCCTGGGTGCCACGCCTACGCCATTCCCGCAGCGCCCGGGGTGAAGGTGCGGGAACAGCTCAAGTCGAGAAAGGCATCACATGCATCGAGCACCCACCCATCGCTGCCCTGCCAGCCCCATAGAATGCGGCGTAGTGGAAATCGTGCTAGGCAGACGTAAGAGCAAGGAAAGTATCTTCGTAGTCACTACATATAGCAATCCGAGACACTACAGACAGAGATTCCGCCACTTCTTTCGAAGACTGATCCAACTAGCTGGAAGCAACACAGTGCTCGTCGGGGGTGACTTCAACGCCCCACATCAAGCATGGGACTACCCCCAAACGACAGCTAAAGGCCGGTCACTGCATGACGAGGCAGCCGACACCGGCTTCTTGCTCCTCAACGACGCAACGTTCCACACCCACATCGGCACCTCGGTGCAACGGGACACCAATCCCGACCTCACCTTCCACCGCCCGGCCCCACACTGCGCCGCAGCCCAGTAGAGCCATACGGGCCACTCCCTCGGGAGTGACCACTACATCCTCGAAGTCCTCGTCCAGACGAGTCAAGCGGTCCTGTCGGCCAAACGCTGCACGCAACATCTCACGGACTGGAACGCTTTTCGGCACAAACTCGAACAGCTTGACGCCCTTGACGGCAGAGACGACATCCAGGCCATCACGGAGTGGACGCAGACACTCCAACGAGTCGAGAAGCGCACCACGCGGGCCATCGAAGTCCCTGAACAGGTGGACAGTGTAGACAGTCACCTAGCCCACATGCTCGAAGCCCGACAGTCCCTGCAACGCAGGTGGAAGCGATACCGAAGCAGCCGAAACCTACGCATGAAAATTGCCCAACTCAACAGGGAAATCGAGAAATACTGCGCAACTCTCTGCCGTCAACAGTGGCACGCAGTGTGCCAACAAGCCGGGGGCTAACTTTATGTCTGACGCACCGGGCATCTGCTCCGATACCAGCTAGACCCAGCAAAGTCCAAGACCACCCAGCGTACCCAGCTCGAGCGTACGATACATCGGGTGACGCGAGAGAACAGCTCCCAAAACACGATCCGCTACCTGCAAGAGAAATATCTCCCCACCACCCCATCTGCAAAGCTTCCACTATATGGCGGAGTCGCCAACCCTGACCTCGACGGGGACATAAAACTCTGGGAAGTGCAGAACGTGCTCCAGAACCTCAATGCCACCGCGGCAGCGGGCCCAGACGGCATCACCAACAAAGAGCTACGCAACCTCCCTGACACATCCCTAGAGAGGCTGACCCGCTCCTTCAACCACTGCTGGCGTACGGGCCACCTACCCCAGAGCTGGAGAGACTCCAAGACCATCCTGATACCCAAGCCAGGCAAACCACCCCAATTCGGCAACCTCAGGCCGATCTCGCTCACTTCGTGCGTTGGCAAGTGCTTCGAACACGTGCCCCTTAATCGTTGGAACCACTACCGTATAATGCGGAATATAGGTCGAGGCGGAATATAGGTCGACCCCTTACCTTGAGGTAGACAAATCAACAAAAAAAGTATTTTAGGCACAAAACGTTTTATTCCTCGGTCGCAACTCGAATTTGCGTCTGCATTTGTGTCCGGAAACGTCCGCTCATCGCGGGCCGCACGTGCACCGCGGCACGTTGCCCGGTGGCTCACTCGTCGGAGCTGTCACCACTCTCGTCCGAGGACGACTGCTTTTTGCTGGCAGCGTCCCACAGCACGTCGTCCTCGGTACCGTCGAGGGCGTTGCTGATGCAGCACTTGTTGAAGGCGCGGACAACCATTTCTTCGGGCAGTGCACGCCAAGCCTGGGACACCCAAGCACAAACAGTCGCCAGAGGTGGCCTGCGCAGCCGACCAGTTGGGGTGCTCGGATTGTTGCCGGCCATCCACTCATTGTACTGCTCATGCACTCGGTCCATGAACGGCTTGTTGAGCACGACGTCCAGCGGCTGCAAGGTCGACGTCATGCCTCCGGGAATGACGACGAGGTCCGTCCTCCCGTCGCGGAGTGCCTGTTTGACAGACGCTGTCAGATGCCCCTGAAAAGCGTCCAGCACAAGCATGTTGGGACAGCGTAGGAGTGCGCCCGGACGCCGATCGCACACTGTGCGGACCCAGTCCACCATGAGGGCCTCGTCCATATAGCCCTTTTCGTTCACACGAACGACGACGTCCCGCGGGAAGGCCTCCTTCGGCAGCGTCTTCCGCTTGAAAATGATGTAGGGGGAGCTTTCTGCCGTCGGCGGTGCACGCAAGCTTCATCGTGAAGCGTGAATGTTCGCTCCCTGTGGACACAGCTTCACCTGCTTTGCCCCGCGTTCGGCGACTGTCGAGGCCGGCGGCATGTAGAACCAGACCGGCGTTTCGTCAGCGTTGCCGATCTGACCCGCCATGTAGCCCTGCTGCTGCTGGAGACGAATTACGTAACGTTGGAAATCCAACAGCTTCCCTTCGTATGCCTCCGGCAGCTTCTGGCAGATTGAAGTGCGCCGGCGGAGCGCAAAGCCTTTGCGTCGCATGAAGCGGCGGACCCAGTAAATGGAGCCCTTAAATTGCTCCCTGGAGAGCCCCGCTTCACGGGCGAGCTCGATGGCCTTCGTGCGGATGCACTTCGTTGTTACAGGCAAGGACCTGGCACGGTACTCGCGGACAAAATCCGCCACTTTATCTTCACTTTACTGCACCGCACGGCGACCGCGAAACGACGTCTTCCTTGCGCTGCACACCGAAAGCCTGGTTTTCTGGCTTCGCCAATATCGTACGCTTTTTTCCGACACGCCGAACTTCCGCTGCGCGGACATGTTCTTGTTCGCTTCGGCGAACTCAAACTTTTTTTTAAAAGGCAGCGGTGAACTGCCGCCGCGTGCCAGTGCTCATTTTGTTGCTGGTTGGCTTTCCGCTTTGAATCCGAACACTAACTGGCAACTGCACAAAAAAAAAGATGGCGTCGATACGCAAAAAAGAAGCGGCGCGCCATGTTGCCAGACGACCATTTGACTTCCGGCAATGAGCGGTATATGAGTCGAGGGGTGAAATTTTAGCAATATTTTCTGGAAAAAAACTCGACCTATATTCCGCACTATACGGTACCTAGAAACGAATCACAGGTATCCCCACACCATGACCAGATTCCGCCAGGGCCTCTGCACGCAGGACGCCATGCTCCTCCTCAAACGGGCCATCTACGACAGGCGAACCAGCGATAGCTAGGCCATCCTAGGACTAGATCTGCAGGGAGCGTTTGACAACGTGAAGCACGCATCCATCTTGGAACAGATCTCGGCACTCAACTTGGGAGAAAGGCCCTTCGCGTAAGTTAAAGCCTTCCTGTCGGATCGAACGGTCACCATCCACGCGGGGGACCTGGAACTTCTGACTAAGAGGCAAGGCAGCACAGGCACACCGCAAGGCTCGGTCATATCCCCCCTCCTCTTCAACCTGGTAATGATGAGAGTCGCTACGGCCCTCGACAGAATCCCGAGCGTTAACTACAATCTCTACGCCGATGACATCACCATATGGGCTGTCCACGGAAGCGACGGTCAGATCGAGGAAGCTCTGCAACAGGCGGTGCAAGCAGTAGAATGCAGTCTCGACGGGACGGGACTTAGGTGCTCGCCGACGAAATCGGATCTGCTGGTCATAGCACCGAGCCACACTCGCTACGGAGTCCAGCCCAACATCAACCTCGTCACGGCAGACGGGAGCGCCATACGACGAAAGGGCACGCTGCGCGTGCTTGGCATGCGTATACAAGCTAACGGCACCAACTCGCACACGGTGCAACGACTTTTACGCAAGATCACTGCGGCAATGACGCTCATCCACAAAGTCGCCACACGTCACGCTGGGATACCGGAGGCCAGTGCACTACGGCTAGTCAAAGCGTTCATGGTCAGCCACGTTGCATATGGTGCGGCCTACCACAACTGGACGGCGGCGGCATACCTCGGCAAAGTTGGCGCGGCTCACTCAAACTCGCTCACAATTTTGTTTTTCGAATCACCACTCACTCAAACTCGGACTCAATGCTGAGCAGCACATCTGCGCTCACTGAAACTCGAACTCACATTGAGCGCAAAACTCAGAACTCACTCGGACTCAAAACTCAAAATGTACTCAAACTCAAAATGGACTCAAACTCAAAATGTACTCAGAACTCAGTGTACTCAAAACTCAAAATGTACTCAGGACTCAAAATGGACTCAGGACTCAAAATGGACTCAGGACTCAAAATGGACTCAAACTCAAAATGTACTCAGGCCTCAAAATGGACTCAAACTCAAAATGTACTCAGAACTCAAAATGTCCTCAGAACTCAAAATGGACTCAGAATTCACTAGGTCTGAGGCGTACTCAAACTCAATCGGACTCAAACTCGGTCGGGATCACTCGGCTCAAACTCACTCAAGCTCAAACTCACCATGCCACACTAGCCTCGCGCTCACTCAAACTCAAACTCACGCTAGAGTTTGAGTCCAAATGAGTCTGAGTGAGTGGACTCATGAGTGAGTTCGCCGACCTCTGGGCGGCGGAGACCCAGCGCATAGACACGGCCCTCCGCCAGGCATACCGCGACAGCCTAGGACTGTACATATGCACTAGAACGGAGCTGGGTGTGCACAACACACTCGCCGAGATTGCTGAAGCTCAACGCATGAACCAGCTAAATCGCCTCTTAAGCATGCCCACCGGTGCCACATCCTCGACAAAGCAGGACTCCGCCCTCTCTACGATCCCCCACCGCAAGCACAACCCCTACCCCCGGTCTTCATTCACCGCCTGCACATCGCGCCCATTCCCAAGAACATGCACCCGGGCAACCACGATGCTCGGAGGAAAGCCAGGGCTAGAGCCCTCACTAGACTGCACGCCAACGACGAGAGTGCACGATACGTAGACGTGGCCGCATACCACGCCAGACCCGGGCAGTACGCGGCAGCGGTCGTGACAGCGACAGCGGGCATCACAGTCACCGCGGCCAGCTTCCGAGCAAGCACGCCGGCGCAAGTAGAAGAAATCACCACCGCCCTCGCCGCAACCGAAATCGGCCATACGCAACTCCCGTCCAACGCTGTCGCGGCACGAATTTTCAGCAACGCTCCAGGCTCCAACACCCGCCCCTTGAGACTGCAATGGTTCCCCGCACACGAGGAGCAGGCCCCCGGGGTAGACCGCGCCCGCAACCGCAACATCACTGCGGACCGGGCCGCTCGCGAACTCACCAGTCGGGCGGCCCCCGCCCTTGAATCCCGGACGGACGCTACCTACACCTCTAGAAGACCATGGCACCATACTACGGTGGTACCGAGACACCAGGAGACGGTTCCCGGCCCCACACCCCAACTTCACTCGAAGCGAGGGGACCCTCAATCGCCAAATACAAACAGACGCTGTGCTCGCACCAGTACTGGGCCGCCACATAGCCCCCGCAATCTACGAGACATCTGAGTGTACCATCTGCCGCGCCACTCGCGGCACGCTGGCCCACAGTAAGCTCGATCACCCGTGAGATATGCGAAGCTTACGCCATCCGAAAAGAAAAAGACTATCAGTTTGCCATCGATTGCACTGTCGACAACTGAGATGGCACTACTTGACAGTTCGTAGGCAAGCGCATGCGCATGACAAATATTGTATTCATTTTCAGCGAGATTGATTAACTCCACCTTTCACGTCATCTGAATTTTTTCTTTATAAGTTGTGTATGTTGTGATTAATAAAGCAGTTGGTAGTGTGCGCCTCAGTTGTGTGCAATTCGTCGTCCTTGTCCCGCCTAGCGCCAGCAATGTTCCGAGTAAAAGAAAGGCCCTACTCCACTTTGGGGACAGCTATGCATTAGGTATAAGACTGGCTCTTCTTCCACCCAAAGGCCTGCACATGAAAGCCTCCACTGAGCCAGGAAGGCATCCCAGATGCGCCGCCAAATCAAAGGCCAGAGGTCTGTGATGTTGTACACCAGCAAGGAGAGCAAGGACTTTGCTGCTGGTCCAGTTTGAAAATCGTGAAGTCGTCGTAAACTGCAAGAGCTTTTCTCAAGAGTGTGTTTTACAGGTTCCTCATTGCTCGTGGGAAGGATAGCAGGGCAACCACGGGGCACTTTTTGACCCTGTCTGCTTTATTTCGCTCCTTGAAGAGTTTGGCACGGTATGGCATTCTCAGGCTTCTTTCACTTGGGGGCCCACTCATAACGAACACATGAGGAAATGGAAATAAGTTTGCTATATCTGGCCATAAAATTCGCTTTATCTGAACTTAAAACTGGGTTCGCTCTAAGTGTGCTAAACTAGTTATTTTTATGTGGCATCTACGGCAGGGTCAGTTGTGTCCTACTGGGCACAGTGAAAACAATGTTCTCTGCAAAAGAGATGAAGGGTGGGAAACAAATTCCAAGAATGCCCTCTCCAAGAATGCCCTGTAGCGTTCTTCTGGCTACCTTGCTAGGCCTTCCCCAAGTTGACAATGAAATTTTAAACTCCACCATTTGTGGTTTCTTCCTGTTGTGTGCCCACTAAATCTCATTGCACTATGCCGGCAGAAAGAAAGACTCCTCTGACCCCAGTCTCCTCCCCCCTTTGCAGTGGTTCCTCGTAACTCGGAGATGAGCTCCTCGGAAGCCACCAATGCCTACGGAGAGGTCACGGTAGACGACAACACAGACAGTGAATGTGAGTGCCGCTGGCTTTCTTTTCCCGTGCTTCTGGTGCTGGCTAGAGCAATGTGGGCCCCTAATTGGCTGTAGTGCAGTGGGCATGTGCGTGTTCATACTCGGGGTTGCACAGCACCAAGATGTATCGGGAATGGCCTGCGAGCCGCCAGGTGGCTGTGCCCAGAAGACTCCCTGGGGCTAGTGGGTTCCCTTGGTGGTAGTGAAACCTTGGTCTGCCACGGCATCTCTGTGCTTGCCGTTAACCATGTACACACGGGGGCTGTGAGTGCCGTGTAAGTTGGAATATCAGTCGACCCCGCAGCTGAAAAATGGGGGAAAAGCTAGGTGCACAACATCAGTTTATTAATAAGCTACGATCATTTGTCTATGAGCTACGAGTTTTGTCTAAGGCTGCTCATTAGAGCGGTCTTCTGTCTGGCTTCTCCCACACAGCAAGTCGTCGTCCTCTGAGCACTTCTTCAGCGCTTACAAGACTGTGTCATCACGAAGTGAGCGCCAAGCATGGGACACGCTCGTGTTGAACGTCGCGAGAGCCAGTCTGTGCAAGCGGCCAGGCGTCTCGGGGATGTCGCCATTCATTTTGCAGAGGAGCCGCACAATGCTCGCAGAGAGAAGTCGGCCCTTCGGTTCCATTTGCACAGTCCCACGAAACGAGGTCTTCCGAACATTGCCTCTTCAGCTTGCGCCACTAGCGAGAACTCTTTTCGGTGACACTGAACTGGCCTGTTGGCTTGGGCATACTGTGTAGACCATTTATTACGTAACCGCTTATAGTGCGGGGCCGGATATAACGCGGGTTTTTGTGACCAACGGTTTGCCTACCATAGAACTCGATGTATAAGCATACTGCTTAAAATGTGGTTGCCCGAAGCACAATACCGTTTATAGTGCAGTTTTCTGGCGGGCCTGCTGATCGACCGGCGCAGCTGGGGCATCGTTTTTGGGTGGCAAAAGAACAAAGAAGGATGAAAAGGGCGGTCCTACACAGTGCACACCCCTTGCTCTCTTCTAATTTCAACACAGAAGAAAAAAATGGGCACTCGTTTGTTCACGCGTACGTGGTAACCAAAACTGTCCTTGCTTGACGCATCACAGAAGATAGCAATCCCCATCCCCGTCTGTGGGGGCAAATTGTTTCTGTTAAGCGTGAACCGCATCGCCTGTTTTCGTGCACGTCTGCGTTGCTTGTGCGTTTTTTTCACGCTCGTGTCGACGATTCTGCGCTCATGGTGTCTTGTTCCCGTGGTAGTGGGAGGAGCCTGAAGACTTTCAACAATGGGGATACAGTTAAACCTCGTTATAACGAAATTGAAGGGGCGCCACGATTTGCTCGTTATAGCCAATATTTCGTTATAGCCGTAGCCGACATTTACTGCAAATATTATGCATTGTAGAGACCTACAACAAAAAGCGGGCGAAATAGCATCTTGCTGCACAGCGATAGTCAGTAAAATAAACACATTCCGGAGGTAAAAAGGAAAAGTCACGAACCTACTTTATTGCAGTTCAAAACTCGTATTTCAAACAGACTTGGCTACGAAGAAGTCCGTAATTGGACATTGATGCACCTTCCTGATGCGAGCGATGACTCCCTCAGCTGCGGCCGCTACGTTCACCTTTGCCGCCCTCGTGCGGCAAAGGCCTTGCCAGCTCTCTGGGGTAGGCCCCCACGCTAGCTCCCGGCGTGTCAACCACGCGGGCTCCCATGGCTACGGCAGCCCAGCGAGGTTCGCCGATACGAGAACACAGTAGACAGTAGTGCCGAAGCACAGCCGTTTATTTGGGGAATCCCAAAGCATGCGAGCACAAGGCTCGACGGCGTTCACGAATCACGCCGTCCGGGTCGTGACCGCGAACGGGAGGCAGGCACTCACGGCGTGCGACAAACAAAGCTCCCACCTGAGATGCATGTATCCACCACCACCGCGTTCCGCCGATCTCGCCCCAACCGGGTCTCCGATGAGACTCTCCGACTCTCGCGCGGACACGTTCGCGCCGCCCGCGCCCGCGCGCCTATCCCCGCACACATCGGTGGTTCCATCTCTCAGGGGACGCCGACGAACCAGCGGAGCGCTGGACCGGTTTCAGCGCACAAGCGTCTCTCCCGAAGCGCGCGCTGGCTCGGGATCGCAGGTCGCGGTTCTCCACGATTCCCACAAGCTCCACCTTTCCCGCTGGCAGTTTCACACCTCGTCAGCGAGTTCCAAGTTCCTCTCACTGATGTCTACTGTACCTCAGTTTATGATTTGGTTGCTCCGTGGGACACTTTCCCAATTCACTGTGACATGTCCTTTAGAGAAATTCAAAAGAAAAATGTACCAAACTTTGTCATCACTCAGCATTTTCTGTTCCTCTGTGACAAATACAAGGCAGCTGAATTTTACACAGATGCTTCAAAAACTACCACAACCGTATCCTGTGCTGCAAATGGCCCCCTACTTAATATATCTAAAACAATGAACAGGAACTCAAGTATATTCACTGCAGAGGCGCACGGTATTCTACTGGCTTTGAACCACATTCTTCGAAACAAAGTTAAGAAGTCAGTTATATACACAGACTCTCTCAGTGTCGTCTCAAATCTTTCATCTCGGAAGGTCAGTAAAATCCCTACTTTTAATTGTGTTTTAAGAGCTCTCCACTCTGCTTATGGCCTGAAACTCATTGTCACAGTCTGCTGGGTTCCTGGCCACTGCGGCATTCCTGGAAATGAAGCTGCTGACCGTAGTGCTGCAGCTGCCGCCCTTCGAAGCAGCATAGACGTAAACAAGGTCCCATATCAAGATCTGAAACCTTTTGTAAAAAGAAAGCTGCGGGACCAATGGCAGCAACAATGGGACAGAGAAGCAGAGAATAAACTACATGTCGTTAAACCCAAAATAGAAAAGCCCCCTGCTGAAAAACATGACAGATTTGTGGAGGTAGCCCTATGCAGATTGAGAATTGGCCACACACACATCACCCACTCATACCTTTTAACGGACGCAAACAAGCCACACTGTCATCGGTGTGGGGGGCAGCTCTCAGTTCTTCACATGCTTATTGAATGCAAGATGTGCAACACAGAGAGAAAACGTCACTTTCAAGAAATATACACTCATTGCATACCCTTGCACCCTTCATTATTTTTAGCAGATAGTCCCATGTTTTCTTACAGAAGTCTTTAATTACCTTGCCGATGTTGACTTCTTGAAGTACATAACATACTCCCCATGATCTCACTTGGCCTCATGTTCCGTCACAAAACAATGGCGGTATTGTGGGGTTTTTAACACCTTGCATACCAATATTTCTTACTTTTAATTATGGCCCTGTACACCAACTTCCATAGTTTAATTAATTTTGGTGTAGCGGATTTTTTACAGATTCCATTTTGATATCGCCTCATAGCATCCCACCATTGTCATGGCGCTCTTTGCCCTCGTCGGCCTTGCGCCATAAAACCCTAAACCATCATCATCATCAGCAGCACTCCGCACTTGAACGTCAGTGTGCATCCGTTGCTTCAATCGGTCAAGTGGCACGGCCAACGCGTCCACGGGTGCCAGCCCAATATGAAACTTCATTGTGAAGGTCCCTCCAGACCAGGAAGCTCAGTGTCCCAAATGCCACGCTATTCTGAAGACTGGCGAAGCATTTGAGGAGGCACCCGGATGTCTTCGGGGCATACGAAAAGTGACGTTGTGCGCAGAAGAGCGTGAAGTCGACTGCTGTCGCCAAGCCTGATGTGCAACAGCCTTCAGTAGCTGGCCATGTCAAGCCGAAGCTAGAACAAATGGCGCCAAAAGCACAGCAAATGAAAAAGTCTATTGCCGGATTCATAGTGCGCGGGATGCATTCTTACATAGAACAACTCTGCATAGAATAACCTTCAACTGTTTGGTTTTGTTCTTCGGACACCTGACAACTATTCGAATTTGCTTCGAAAGTATTCGCCCCCAAGGACTATTCGCTTCAAACTAGAACATTACTATTCGCACGAGCCTATTGCCGTGTTATTCTTGCCTCCGCACCCCATGACAGTGCAATGGCAGCCTCTGTGGGCATGCTGCCTGTGCTGTAGAAGCGCACTCGGCCTCCGTTGAAAACGCTGCTCAGAGATGGATGCCACTGTGTGCTGCCGCCTGTCAGCCTAGTATCAAGAAGCCTGCGTCAACAGGGGCTGTGTGTCTCTCCTCTCCCCTCGCAAGTGTTTGTTGGAACAGTCGACTGTGGTGTCTTGTGTGCGCACGGTACAAGCTTGAGGCCAGAAGACAGACGAGGGGAGGAGCTCTTGAAATTCCGTTGTAACAAGTCTGTCTCGAAAACCCGCATTGTGGGCTGTGAGAGCCTGCGCTAGTGTGCGTTGTGGTCCGCTTGAGCTGCCAGTGAGGGGGGCAGACCCACCTCTGGGCTCTTGTGAGCAGCAGCAGTGCTGACGTGTCCTTCTCCCCTGCTCGCCCACAGCGCATGCAGTCCCCGAAGAGGCGGTGGTGGTGTGCAGCGACGCTGGGGCCGTCCTGGTGAGTGTCCCCTCCTCCTTGTCGGGGGGCTGGCTGGGGGGCGAGGGGGGCCGGCCGACGTGTGCGACCGGGGGCCCTGTTGCAGAACGAGGATGCGGACGGGGTGGACCTGGTGGGCATTGTGGACGCCCTGCTGGACCGGGACCACGACGAAGCCGCTCCCGTCCTGGGTGAGTGGCTGCTCTCGCTCGCTCCCTGCCTGCCTGGCATGCCACCACTGCACTGGGCACAGCAGGCCGGCTGGCCAGGGACACGGCACGTGGGGCCACTCGCTGGCGTAGCATGCTCCTTGCCTGCCTGGTTGGCGTGGCCTTGCATTGTCCCTCCTCTCTTCTGCAGCTGGGTGGCCCACCATGGGGCTGGTGCAACTATGCAATCTGTTCCTACATTTTTAATTAAACACGGCCCCAGAGAAGTGAACGTTACGGCAGACTCGCGATAATTCGAACCCAGAAGGGCCGTGTTGTAATGGAACATTCACATTACAGGGGAATCTCGGTGATACGAGTTCGGTTGATACAAATTTTCAAAATGCCTTGTATGCAATGTAAGAAAATTCAGATGATCCGTACGCATTTATCACTCCGGTGCGGGTGATACGAACACGCGAGCCGCGAGCAGACGACTGCGGCGGGGACAGGAGGCTGGAGTGTTGGTGCGGCCGTGCAGCCTTGGTTGTGTGCGGGCTCAAAAGCATTAGCAGAGTCCTTCAATGCCTTTCTGGTCATGGAAACTTTGCCATCACGCTATGGGAGAGCTTCGTACGCTGCCGCGCCGCGGCACTGGTGTTGATCGGAGGGCAGCCGGGGGCGTGGTCAGAGCATGCTTGGCAGGAAACGGACCACGGAGTAAGATAAAACGGACGCTCGCCGCCTTATCAGCAGTGCGACTTCGCTTTGTGTGTCGTGGGCTGCTTAAGGGGAGACGCGGGTCTTGGAATCCCGAAATTTGGCCAAAAAATCGATTTTTAGAAATCGCCATTTTCGGAAAGTAGAGCTATTTTTCTACCGGTTAGCAAAATATCCAGACCCAGGAGTACGTATTTGAGCCATAATATCAATTTATAGCACCGACGCCCGCTAAAATCGGCCAAGATTCGACGCGAAAATAGCATTTTTTCGACGACTCGCCCCTCGGGTTCTACGTGCGCCACGGCGTCCATCTTGGTCTCATTCGAAAGCGCATCTTTTCGTTTTCAATTCCCCGCCAGAACCACTCCGTTTCGTCCGTTGGTTGCGAGTAAAACCGGGGTAGAAAAGAGACGGATCGCGCCGCCTAATTGGTTACTGACGGCACGTGACCGCAGGGCGCAACCTCATTGGCTGGGCGCCGTGGGTCGTCTGCTCGGCACACTCATCACAGGGCAACGGCTCATGTATTCGTCTATGCGAGGACCGGCAAAAGCCCCGCATGGCGTAAAAATAAAGTAAAGATGTCTATCAATAACCGAAAGGAAGAACAGGCATTATTAAAAGCGCCTGAAATACGATTTTCTGCTCCTGTGACGACGACTTATCGCGAGAACGGCGCCGAGACGGAGGTAGGCTTAGCGCCCGCGCGGGCTGCCGAGACGATAGCGTAGCGATATGATTACGCCTGCGGGGGCACTAAGGTGCGTCTATCTTTTGATCAGCAGCAAATAGAAAGAAAAGAAATGATAAAGTGGAGGATGCCACATGCCGACGTCGTAAGGGAAGTGTGTTCATTCTGTTATCAACGATGCCGCGGCGGTTCGGCCCGCTCTCCGGCGCGCGCTTCCTCGTCGGCAGATTACCATATAGATGAGCGATTTGAGAATTATAAATGTTCGCACTGTGCGCAATGTGCGTTGGTGACGTGATATACGAGTAGATTAAACCGAAAACGTGGTTATCCCACCTAGCCAAGCGCATGCACGTTACAGAACAGTGGCGGGCATTCCGTTACCAGCCCCTTCGCTGCAACTCACTTCACGCGCTGCAAATCCGATTTGATTGCTACAAATGAAGCAGTAACATAACAAAATAGCGTTTACAACTGTGGTGCACGCTCGGAATCTCAGCCCTAGTCGCCAAAGAGAGACGGCGCGATGCCAACAGCATAAAAATTGAAGCAACGTTCTGGCTTTGCTTTTGTTCAGTTTTTCTGCCAGGTGCCATCTGTAGACAGAGGATTTCATAATTTTCCCACCAACTGATTTCAGCAAACTTGGTATGCTCGTGTTGAGCGAAACGCGAGCTACATTCTAGAACCTTTCTTTTTTTCATATGCTCAATAGATAAAACTGTCACTTGTAGTAAAACTTCAACTGCGATTTTCTCAGCTTCCCTTTTTTTGCATATGTGCCCAGCCTTACAGGGGTTTTGAGGTAATTTTTTTCAAAGGATTTCTACAAGTGTTATACCGTTGAATTCGGGATAAAATGAACTGCATGCTGAAGCTATTTTAATTGGCTCATTTTGCCTCAAATAAATGTTATGAGTAATAATTAGAGGTCATTAAGTTTTCAGAAAACTGTTCTTGTTATAATTAGATTAATTCTATCCAATCAACTATCTTTACAGGAATATAAATAGCTTCAGCATGCATGGCAGGTCTTAAGCTACACATCCATACCATTTATTTAAAAAAAAATTGAATAAAAAGTTCCTTAAAGGCCCGTAAGAAATTACTTAATTAGGCTCCAGTGTTTTATTTGTAACTCAAAAAATAATTCTACCACTTGAAAACTAATTACATATTTGAAATGAGGAAGACAAAACACATATGCACAGTGATTTTCATTATCACAGACCAATTAATAAAAAACTTCATTTCAAGACCCACGTCTCCCCTTAAATGGACTTGTCATTTTGTGAGTGGCGAAAAAATTTGGTGCGAATGGGCATGCTGCTACTGCGTTCCTGCCTGCCAGTCTGGCTACAGAGCAGCGGCGGCCGCCCGATGCCCTCCGATCTGCGGTGGCACGCCTCGCGGTAGACTTTGTCCCCGTACGAAACTTGGCCGGGAGTTTCATGGCCAGAGAAGCATTGAAGGACTCTGGCATTAACCTTCCCCCGTTGACAGCAATCCTCCTTATGGGGAGGGAGGTGCTGTTCCGAACGAACCGAATGTTTCGCCCTCTCGACACCTGTTCTTTCTCCCTCCCTTCTTTTATCTCCCGCTACAATCTCTTCTCTCTGTGCCGTTAGTTTCCGCTGGCTGCAGCTCGGGTGCCTCTAGCTTCCTTTTTTTTTTGTATTATACTTCTTGAATAAACCGCGGCAATCAAGCGGCAGGCTTCCCCCACTGCAGCGCACGTCGCACATCATTTTCCGAGCGCGGTAGAATCTGACGTGAGGGCGAAATCGTCGACGCAGGCGTGAAAATAACGCACGCGCAATGCCGACGCGCACGAATTGCATGCGGTTCACGCTGGAGTTCGTGTGCGTGCGTCGTGTCGGCAATGAGCGCGCGTTATTTTCACGCCCGTGTCGACGATTTCGCCCTTGCGTCAGTCAGATTCTACCCGACTCGGAAAATGATGCGCGACGCTCGCGGCAGTGGGGCCTGCCGACTTGCTCCATTGGGGAGGCGCGCTCTTCACGACAGCAGTTTGAAAGCGCTCGCAGCAGCTGGCTGGGCCACCTCCGCGGCGGATATTTGGCCCGGATGACATTTTACAGTGCAGTTTTCTCCCACACTGTCAACCCCTTTCCCGCATGAGCAATTTAGTTTACATCTTGAGCTGCGTTTTAACAAAAGGTTAGAAGCGGCCGCTGAAGCTACCTGCACCTCTTCACGGCAAGAGCCGACGCCATGTTGCCGCCGCCTGTCGCATGCGCGGCACATTTCCATTTTTTTCTCGTTTTCTGATGATACGAATTTTCGGGTGATACGAATATTTTTGCCGCCCCTTGAGATTCGTATGACCGAGATTCCACTGTATTTAATAATACAGTCAAACCTCAATGTAACAAAGTTGGCAAAATTCGTAATTTACCTCGCTACATTGAAATTTGCAGTTAAAATGAAGCGTTTACCACAAACACAAACAGGGCGCACATAAACGGCTAGCATACTGTCTCTGTTGGAGATTGATCGTCTACACGGGCATCAGCGGGAACCGCATGGGGTGTTTTCTACACGCACCTCGCAAGCCACAGGCACACTGAAGGAGCTGTGGAGACCAGAAGAGCAATGTGGATGGCTCCCAACCACAACAACCGGCTAAAATATAACCGGTCATGGCTGCAGTGGCCGCTTGTAACCGCTGGCTGAAACGCAGCACGAGGGGCCAACGAAGTTGGTCATGCAGGGAGAAAAAGCTGGTAATGTGGCCAAAATGTGCATATGCGGTGCTTAAAAAAGGTGCCCATCAAATGTCCTCCCCAGTGCTAAGCAGGCCAGCAGGCACCCCCGAGTGCTTCAAAGCTCCCGCCATGGGGTGCGCACCTCCCCGTTCCCCATTGGCAAAAGTCGTCGGGCTCCTCCCACTGCTGCGTGTGCAAGGCTTGTGAAGACCCAGAAATGCTTTGCTGTGCACTTGCGGCAATAAGGGAACCCAACAAGCATGAGCCAACTCGGAACAAGGGACAAAGCAGTGGCATGCGGAGGCACCAGGCGCAGTTTGTAGGCAAGGGGCAGCCCGAGTCGCTGTTAGCGCTCTATCTAGACCCCATTTCAACATCTTCGTCTCCCAAAATCTACTTCTACAACCAAAGTTTCGTGCCTAGTTGTCTATGCAACTTCGTTTCATCGAAATTTCGGCAAACGGGGCTTCATTACGCAGAGGGAGAAAATGCATGGTGTGCATACACTTGAGGTTACAAATAAATTATGCGGTTCGTTACATTGAAGTTCAAGGTTTGACTGTACAGCGTTCACACACTGTACACTTTGAAGGGGGGGGGGGGGGCACGAATAAATGACTGGTGCGCTTCAAAACAGTTTTCTTCTTTTCTTCCTCAATCCACACGTCGGTTGGTGTGCATGGTTTTGCTGTGACACGTGTATGCAGGTAATGGTTCACTTGGGACCGGGTGATATACAGATGCAAGTGTGGAGCTGGCAGTGGGAAACGCAGCGGGTATTGTTGGGCAAGGAGAAGCAAAACGTTTGAATTAGCACAGTGGAGCAGTTTGGATGCAGTGGCTTTAAAATGCACTGAAAACACAGCGGACCCGCCAAAATCGAGGAATTGGTTTTAATTGACCGGAAGTTTGAATTGCGGCGAGTCTGCTGTATTTGTAGCCTTTCGGAGCTGCTGCACTTTCAAGTACGCAATCCACCCCTTGCCTCTGTGTGACCCGCACTGCCGTGGTGCACCCAAAGGAGGGGGAAAAAATCCTTTTGCCTTATGGCAGGGCCCATCCCCCTGTGGCATTTTGCCTGCAATCTGGTCCCGTTCAGTGCTCTCTGACTTTGGCACTTCAGGCACACTGGCAGTGAGGGCAGGCTGTTGTTGTGTCCCCGGCTGTTCTGGCCAGCTGGAGCAGAGTCGGTGGCAGCTGTGGCTGTGGCACGCTCTGCTCGGTGCCACGTTCATTTCCTTACAACAGCCTGCTGCTCTAGTTTTTGTCATGAGTTGCAAAATGACAGTGCCCCCTTCTTGCACAAAATCTCGCTGTTAGTCTGTTCACGAAGGGGTTGTTCGCGGGCGCAGTGATTAGCCAAGCGGTATGGGTGTGGCCAGGGACGCGTGTCCGTGGATTCAGCCATCACAACCTGCCAGCTGAATGGGAACACGCGTTGGCAGGAAGGATTCCCGGGAACAGAGGAGTGTTTGCCGGCAGGGGCAGAGAACTTGAGATGGGCGTTTTCGTCTGCCCCCCTTCTTTTTGCCGAGAGCAGTTTGCATGTGTCGGCTGTGGGCTGCTGTGATGTGTCCACTGTGAGTTGCATGCTTGTCGAGCGTGCGTCCTCTTTCTTGCATCTCTGGGTGGGAGAGCCTGCAGCGGAGGTGGCTTTGAGTGTGGGGTATTCAGCTTTGGTGCCCTCGAGCACAGAACCTTGCGCGTGGCTGCTGCTTCCATGGAGAGAGGCATTTTGCCTGTGCAGTTGGTGGAGGCGGAGGTGCATTTAAGTGAGGAGCGTTGCCCAACAATGGGTCGGGAATTCTCCTGTGGCAGTGGAGCCAGCATGGGCTTTGCATCACTCAACCCACGCTGGTTCTTATTGGGTGGCAGGAACTGGCTATACTGAAGACAGTGCGAGGACAGGAAAGAAGGACTAAACACGAGTGCTCCCTGAGTGCCCCCTTTGGCAGTGCTTGAGGCAGCAGTCGGGCGCAGTGAGTGGGGTCCTTCATGGAGGGGCTCGGCCCCCGTGGAAGCGGCAGCAGCGGCAGGGCGCGTTGTTCTGGGGAGCAGGGTGGGGTGCTGTGTGTGCTGTGTGTCCCCTTGCGGGGCCTGTGGTCACCAGTGGCGGGTGTGTGTGTGTGTGTCGGTTTCCAGACGGCGGCCTGACGGGCCGGGCCGAGCTAGCGCTCAGGGTTGAGGTGCAAGAGGACTCGCAGCGCGACAGTGAGTGCCACCCGCCTCCTCCTCCTCCTCCTCTGTGTGTGCCGCCAAGGTGTGCGCCTGCCTGGCTGGAAGCGGCCCTGCTCGTCCCGCTGCAGGCCACTCGCTGGCCCCTTTGATCCCAAGGGTGCACAGGTCGGGATGGGCAGCAGAGACTGCACCAGGAAGGCACGGCTTTGGTGTGCAGCCTTCGAAGCTGTTCCCCCTCCCACCCCCGCCCCCCGAATGATTTTGAAGGTGGCAAGGACAAAAGTGAATAATGTTTGCATAACAGCCAAGCATTGGCCGGTGAACAGGCATTCCGGAGAGCCCAGGTGCAGTCCAGGGCATCGCTGTACACTTGATGCATTTAGCAGCGGGCAAGCTTTTTCAGCAGTGTGTCATGGCTCTGAAAACGGTGTGCCCATATGCACAGCCCCTTGATCACCATCACCCTCGAGAGACTGGCTGTGGGGGCCGCTTCCTCGGCTCTGGACGAAAGTAAACTCGGGGGGAGGGGGGGCGGGCTTCGAAGCCGCTGGCCTGAGTGTGTACAGGCTGGACAGAGGCGGCTGTCGTCGCTCACTCCTTACCTCTGTCTGGCGGGAAGGGGTGCGTGCTGGGGAAAAGGGGAGGGGTCCTCGTGAGTGGCCAACTGCCAAGTTGCTGCAGTGGAACCTCAGTAGCACTCTCGAGGGGCCGTGCGAAATTGTCGTATGGTCAGCGTACAGGTAAATGCTGCACTAGTTGACGGTCTTGCGCAACAGGTCGGGGGCTAAGAACTTATTTGAATCATTATATTTACCATGTGCTCGCGTAAGTTGTAAACCCCTAACTGAAGTCCCAAGTTTTATACAAAGGCCCCCCCCCCCCCCCCACCACCACCATTACCATGCACACAGCTTCTGCTCTGGCCCGCCAACCCGGTGTGCCGTGCGTTTTTTGGACATTGAGCTCCAGAAAAAAATGAAAAAAAAAATGGTGCTGTTATTGGACCGTGACAAACAAAGAAAACAAATGCACGCAGGCGCGTGTGGAAACCTTCACAAGGTCAGCCAAGAAAGAAAAATATGCAGGAGGAGATAGCAGCGAAGCTAGGGGCAACGAAAGGGAAAACGAAATGAACGATAGGAGGAGGCGTCGATGGAAGAAAAGGTGGGCAAGAAAGGAACGAAGGGACGACGTTGCTTCGAAACACAGTGATATGCAGTAACAGGAGGAAATGCCGGCAATAAACGATGGTGGGGTGATGCGGAGGTTGAAACAATGGGCAGAATCGAGCGGGCAACAAGAGCGGGAGTGCGGTCATCACTGGAGGCTATTGCACATGTGTGCTCACGTTCGTCAGCTTGATGGGAGCATCGAATGGCCAGTTCGCCGGCCACCTGGACTTGGTCTTGTCGCGGGTAGCTCATTGGCGCTTTGCTGCCGCCTGGGGACATTGAAGGTCCTGGCCTCCTGTACCCTGCTGCTTGCTCGAGTCTGTTCTGCAAGTGTTTGGGACCTTTTCACATCAAACGGGGGTTGAAGAGACACGGGAGGAAACAAGCAAGCTGGTAACAGAGGAAAGTCTCACTCACCTTCCCATGGCCATTTAGCGTTGATTCAGTGCTGGAAGGTGCCTGAATTGTTGAGAAATCACTAGCTAATCAAACGCTGGTTAGATGTGGTGCACACAGTGACTTCAGTTGCTGTTGCGATGCTTTACTGTGACACAAACAGTGGCTCATTCGCTGTGTGCGTCTTGATAAAGCGGACGCAAGTGAGGCAGCAGTGTGTAGTGGTATAGAAGCAACCGGATATAGTCAGGTTCAGCCAACCAGTTGTGCTTTTTCCAACTCCCATGGCTTTCGCAGCTCCAGACCACTGAAGAGACTTCCTTCATAGGACCAGGGATCAGTACTGACGCTTTGTGGAGGAACAATGTGTTGTCCTTTTGATGCCCCACAAATGTTGGCGCCAAACCAACTGCTCTTGCGTAGCTTGCAAGCTGCCTCGAAAAGCAGTACTGCCGCTCCAAGTATGGACGAGTGGCTACCATCCGGTGGTAGCCAGGAAAGCTGTTGCGCATGCCATGTGCAAGTTGCGCAGTGAAGCCAGTGGGGCGACGCCTACGTGAACGGTTTTGCTATCTTCTACCTTATTTTAAGGAACGCTACGCGCAAGAGTGGTATTCTAGTTCTCAGTGAGCTAATCTCAACGATCTAGAGCAACTTGTATATTTACTTCAGTGTCCCTTTAAGAAATAAAGGTGGGAAGTATGCCGGTTTATCCCTGCCAGCGTCCGTCGTATGAAGTGGACTGCGTGCACTTGAGCGTTGTATAATCGGGGGTTTTTGATGTTGTTTCTCTGGGTAGCTTGCCGCTACTGCGGTGATCCGTCGCAAGAAGCGGGTCGTCGTAAATCCAGGGGGCGCCTAGTCGGGGTGCCACTGTAGTCGCATCCGGGCATCTGGATGGTCAGGTCAGTGCTGCGAGCAGTGCGGCTACAGTGGCTAGAATAGGAAAGTGTGGTTAGTGGCATGCAGCGCCTGTGAGGCGCTTTGAAGCCGCCGATAGGGAATCGTTTACACGTCGCCTGCTGAGGTGCGATTGCCGCTTTGACCAGAGAGAAGCACCGCTTGTTTCCTGTGCCGTAGCAACTTTGAGGGTGCATTAGTGCCCCAAAAGCAGAGCCACAGTTGTGTGCCAGGCTGCTCTACGGTGTACAGGTCCTGCCAAAACAAACTGTCGTTTGGCATTCTGAAGGACATGCGCCTGTATTGGCGCAGTGGCGACGAGCAATACCACGTACTGAGAAGCGGCTCAAGGAAAACACCGATGTGTGCGAGCTACACTTCGGCGAACGGTAAATCTCCCGGCACATTGAACATACTGTGAACGGAAAAGTTGTCCCAATCTACAGGGGCAGGCCTCGATTGCTCCCGGAAGCTGTGTCCACGCAAATTCTCACTCTTCCAAAGTACCAGCTGAAACAACTTCCCGAGCAGGAAGTGTCAAGTGACAAGTGCGCCCGCAGCCCCACCCAGCAATCGTAACACTAAGGATGGCGACTCTCCTGTGAGTGCAGACTTTGAAGAGCCCCTATGCTCCTTTTCTGTCAAGAACTTGACCCTACCTTCGGCAACATGGGGGAAACCACACGCTGAGTGTTTCACCCTTCACAGCAGCTTACAGCGTGTGTTGCACTGCGCAGGATAAAGCCAAAGCCCGTACACATACCCTTCCAGACGTTGGAAGCAGTTACGAAGCACCTGCCACTCTCCCCCTCCATGACTATCAAATTCGTTTTGGTCTTCTAGCTGCACTTTTACGCGAAGGCGTTGAAAAAGAAGGCATGCCTCTTCGTGAAAGGAAGAAGCATGCACAATCGAGCAGCACAATCAAAGGTTGAAAACGAAGACAATTTGAGAAAAAATGCCTGAATTTGTTTACACATGCACACACAGAAAGAACTTAGCAGGGAAAGACGAGGCCCATGGAGCAAAGAAAGTTGATGGCTTCGAGCCTTCTTAATTTTGAACGAATCGTGAAAAATTCACCAAAAGGGAGCAGGGTTTGTTTGTTCGGGATGAGCATGTTGAAAATAAAATGAGTGTTTGCCAGTTACCAGTGCACAATTCTCTGGTTTGCATTTCACCAGTGTGAGAGCCAGCCGGCTATGTTCGGCTGCACGCCCAGTCGGGTGTAAACTTCGACTGTAGTTATTTACAAAATACGACATTCATTGTATCTCAATTTGCGCGAGCCCGTAGAAGAGCTAGCTATCAAAGGGGCTTTCTGGATGTGGGGATGCACGCGAATGCAATGGTACTCCACATTCTGCCGCCATCGCAGCGAACGGGATGATGATTAGAGGCCTGCCCTTTGTGTAAGCGTGCGACAGCGCCACCGGTAATTGAGTGGACACGGTCATCACAGCTTCCAGGTGCAGCCTGGCGGGGGAGGGGGGAGCCTGTGTGCAGAACCCTTCTGGCTTGTGTGTAGGGGTGCGGGGCTAGGCTCTCTTGGAGCAGGCCTGCATTCTTGCCTGTGCTCTCGCGGGACAGCTCTGGTCCATGTGAATGGGCCGTGTCCCCGTCGCAGCCATCACTTGCGCCCTGCCTGGTGAGCTGGATTTGAGGCTTCCGGGATTGCATTTGTGCCTCTGTGAATGGGACGCTGTCGCTTGTGACCCTGTGGCAGGGTGCTTATGAAGGCAGAGAACATGGCCGCAGCAGAGCGGCCTCTGGCCAGAGTGCCCGAGCGGGGGCCACTAACCCCTGCCCCCTTGTCCCCACCACCATTCCCCAGTGGAGGAAGTGCACCAGGAGACCACGGACTCCGAGAGCAACTCGGACTCTGGGCGCAGCGAGGACGAGGCCGAACAGGACGAAGAGAACGAGGACGAGGGCGACGAGGAGGCCGAGGATGAGGACGAGGACGAAGAGGTACCCCTGCTGTTGTTGGGTGTGAACGTTGGTGGGCCAGTTCGGGGGTGTGTTGTGCCAGAAAGAAAGTGGCAGCAATCTGGCCCCCTGGTCTCAAGGGGTCTTGTTGAAGGAATGCATTGGGCTGGGAGGTCATTGATGAGGTGGGTCATTTTCAATGCAAGCGATTTGTAAGCGAGCAACATCACGTGTGGCAGTGAACTGCGTCGGTGGGGCATCACGAGTGATGGGGGGTTATGGTGCATTCCGCTAAGTGGCGAAGAGTGTGCTCCGGCTGTGCCCTCTTGCCGGCACTGGGAGCCGATCAGTGACCCCGTGCTGGTGGAGGACACGAGTAGCGCTCGGTGCAGGGCTGGTTGGTAGTGCAGTGTGTGCATGTTCTTTCCAGTCGCTCGTTGTGTTACACTCGGTGCAATTCTCAAACGGGGAAGGACATAGCCTTGCACCAGCGCATTCACTGCTGCGGTTGCGTGCCATCTTGGGTGCCGCCAAGCAGCTAGCAACGCTGCGCCCCTGTTCGGCCTGGCATGGTTACTGGCAACAGCAGCAGGGGCAACATTTTCCCTTCCTGTTCCGGTTGCAACGAGCTTTTGAAAATTTGTCAAGGAAGTTTCTTTTTTTTCTTTTCTTCTTTTTTTGCAGCTGTACCTTTGCAATAACTTTAGGTAGTCCTTTAAAAAGAATAGTTGCGGTTCATGCAGCCATGGACAGCTGTTGAACTTGTTGACAAGCCACGCCAAGTATGCGAGGACCATGACAGCGCACTCATTGAGGCATGTCTCCCGTAGACACTAGCGCTCCAGTGCATTTCAGTGCCGCCGTTTCCACCTGGTACCCGGTGCGAGTTGGTTTCCCCCCCGTCATGGTGTGCAGGAGTACCAGGACCTGGAGGAGGCCCTTTTCCGCATGCAGGACCGGGACGACAACCTCTTCTTCCACTTCGAAGAGGTCTTCCCTTCATCCGGTCAGTCCTTGGCTTAGCTAGCTAGCTGGTACCTGGCTAGCTGGTACTGGCCACTGGCACTGGCCACACGGCCTACTGTAGGGCTCCACGCATCTTGAAGAGGCTCAGGAGTGCAGACGTGTCTTTATCGCAGCTGTACTGACTTTGTGTCCCCCTGCACACGGCGGGGGCCACATTTGTGAGTTCATTTGCGCTTACTTGCCACAAATAGAGTTCGTACAGCTCCTTTGGAGAAGACGTGCTCTTGTCAGGGGTGGAACTGCTGCGCCAATTGCGCCATTGTGCGCCAATTTGCCCTGCTGCGCCAAGCTGCGCAAAAACGGCAATTTGCGCGATTACTGTCCATTGAGAGCAAACAACGCCAAATTTAGCCGAGTCTTGTCGTGGTCCGATGGCTGCACAATAGACGCAGCTGCATCCACGCCGCATCAATAGCCACGGCAGTTCGGTACACTCGTGGTTCCCTGTGGAACGTTGTAATCGCCGCGACTTTCCCGGAAGGCTGTCACCAGCATGAGTAAAAGTACCTTGAACAGTTATCTAGGGGTATAACATGAGGCATAGCCTCAGGAATTTGCAGCTGCTCGAAGTAAGACGAATGACCCGTTCGCACATCCTTCGCATCAGTAGTTTTTTTTTTATTATTATATTGCGCGAGTGCGCAGTTACTGTGGTGATTGAAGTCTAATTTTTCGGGACCTGCATGAACCGAGAACTGCGAAGCCGCTGCGCGCGTGGGCTATTATAAGCGCATGCGCACGACGACGCAATCTTGCGCGCGAAGGGCTCTTCTACGATACTGAGCGCATGCGCACGCTCCTCTAGAGTGTTGCGGCGGCCGCTATCACTTTCCTTTCCGCTGTCGAGTGGGGGTAGTTCAAGAGCTGCGCGACACGTGCGCGTTAGCGTTCCTCGGTGGGAGTTTTCGGCGCGCACGAACCCTGAACTTACGGCCAGTAACAACATCTCCGCTGTTAATACCGGCCCTTTTGCATCAGAAGTTCATTTGAAGCCGACTTATTCGCGCTGCTTTAATGAAAGAAGTGGTGTGGAGCTAAAACAGTTGCGTGCAGCGCGCCACACAGCCGCCGTACTCATTCGCGCGCCGATGAGGCCCGACTCGACCGCGAAAGCGGGCGTCTTGATTGGATGCCGTGCCCACCTTCGCCTTCGCGTCTACCACGGAATGAGGCGTCGTGAAATCGCCATCTTCGTCCGCTGCCTGCCTATGATGCCTGCCTTCTCGGTCGACGCGGCGGCGGCAGCTTGCTGCGAATACGGCATCATATTGTACGGCGCCCGTCTTCGTGTTGGGGAATATCGATGCGAGACGATGCGTGCTTGGCGATCGCCGCGCGGCTAGGGCACGTTCAGGACGCCAGATTTTGCGGTTGCGGCGACGGAGGCAGCGGGGCGGCGCACTGCACGCGATTGGTTTAGCTCGAAACTACTTTAGCAAAAATAAAAAAAAAAGCGGCCACCGTTAATAACATATACCGTATAATGCGGAATATAGGTCGAGGCGGAATATAGGTCGACCCCCTTACCTTGTAGCCGAAAAATGCAAAAAAAAAATAATTAGGTACCAACAATTGTTTTATTGAGACTATAACTTGTTTCGTCTCAGATTACTCATTTAAAACTGTCTGAAGTGTCGTCGGACCACTGCTTCTGGCTCGCTGTCGTCCTCGTTGCAGTCCAGGGAATTGCTTATGCAGCACTTCTTAAACACTCGCAAGATGATGTCATCGTGAAGCGAGCGCAAAGCATGGGACACTCGTGTGCAGACCGGAACGACAGCCAGTCTGTGCAGGCGGTCAGCAAACGTCTTGGGGTATCCATTCGTAGAGACATCGCACGACGCTAGCGGACAAAATTTGCCCCTTTGTACAGCAGCACAGGTGCACAGAGCAGCGCCCATGAAACGAGGCCTTGCGAGCGTTGCATACTGAGAGGTGCCCCTTCAGCTAATGCCGCTAGTAACGCTTCTTTTGGTGATACCGAACTGGCGCAAGGCGGACACGTCATTGGCCTTGGAAAACCACCAACTTTTCTTTTAAATGCTGCTGTAAACTGGCGCCAAGTGCCTAAACTCATTTTGAGCAAGAAGAAAATTGCACGCACACATTCGCCGACAGCGAGAGAAGCAACAAAACAAAGATGGCGTCGCGTGCGATTGATGGTGGTGGCGATGGTGCCTTTGGGGTTTGGATGGGCTTCCCGGCCGCCAGATGACAACTGCCAGTGACTGCAATATAGGTCGAGGGGTGACTTTTCGGCAAATTTTTCTGTAAAAAATCTCGACCTATATTCCGCATTATACGGTAATAACCGTTAATAACACCTTTAATAACATCGTATTATACAAATAAAAGCCAAAAAGTCGCTACATTTAAAGGAATTGGCAAAAAGCAGGTTTCAGTCCCGAGTAAAGGGTAATATCAAGGTGCCAGCTCCTATTTGATTAATTGCGCTCCTTCTAAATAATTCTGCCAAATTCTATTTTTCATGCAGTTTTTGGATTAGTTGGTCTTAAAAGTGCGCTCAGCCGCATTGTTTAAGACCATCAGTGTGCTCCAAAAGTGCTCCAAAATAGCCCCTAAATTGCTCCAAACCTGCTCCAAAATGGGATTTTTGCTGCTCCAAAGCTGCTCCAAAATAAGACTTTTGCTGCTCCTGTGCCTGCTCCAAAAAGCTAGACCCTGCTTCCACCCCTGTCTTGTGCAGAAAGCGTTATTACAACTGGAGAGACAGGGCAGCAGACAATGGCGTACGGGGTGGGGAGAGAGGCAGGGTGACATGGAGCGAGAGGAGGGGGAGAGATGCTCTCAACTGCCGTGGGCATTTTCAGCTTTGCGTGAGGAGTGGTGTGTGGGCATTTCGCAGTTGAGGCACTTCATGGGTCATTTCTGTGCGCCATTTGTGGCAGCCCGGGGACGCGTTATTGGGGTTCCACTGTGTCGTCGAAGGCGTCGAGCATTAACACGCCCCTGGTGGCAGGAATAGGCGTTGCCTTTACCCAGTTGCTTGGAAAGGAAGTACATCATTGGGAATGGAAAATGCAAATGTGGCGGTTTTCTTTTTCCAAGGTTTCCCCTGCTGGTTAAGTGAAATGGTGTGCCATTTTGCGCAGCTCTGCCCATGTTACCTTGCGAACTAAGGCTCAGTGCAGTGAAACGAGTTGGCCCCGATAGCGGGTGTGGCACCTGTTGGGAGGACCCCCAGTTGACTCTGGCGGGGTTGGGGACACCCAGGCACATCGATCATGTTTGGGGGCTCGGAGGGCATCCGCACCTACCAGCTGCCCATGGTTCCCGACGAGAGCAACAACGGCGCCGAGACCACCAGTGAGTGCCTCCTCCGCCTGTGCTCGTTTCCTGACGGGCTCTCCGTTGGGCCACGTGTGCCAAGGTGTATTGATCGGGCTATTTGGCCAGATAGGCAGGCGTTGCCGTGCTGCGCAACACTGCTGCAGTGCAAAATTTGAAGCTGCCTTTGTTTCAAAAGGAGCTGGAATGGAGCTCAATGGAGCTCAACCACAGGCCCATTCTCTCGAGTGGCATCTCTGGTGCCAGAGCAGAGCTGGCCAAGTGCGTCCCTGAGGATGGCGCCCTGTGCAGGCCCGTCGATCCCGCCGCCCCCAGGCACGGTGGCGAGCACGCACCCGCTGCTGGTGCGCCACGGGGACCCCCAGGGGGGGGCTGGGGGCGCAGGCGGGGGTGCCGGGGGAGGCCCCTCCTCGCGGCTGCACCGCCGCACCCGGGGGTTCCGCGCCCAGGGGGCCGCCCACGGGGGCAGCAGCGGCACCTGGCACGTCTACGCCAACCGGCACCCCAACCCGCCCGCCATCCTGCAGAGGTGAGCGTTCCCGGCTCCGACAAGCGAGCAGTGTGCCGCTGTGATCCGTCGGTTTTCAGGCATGGAGATTCCTCATTTTCGAAATGGAGAAGCTTTCGAGCAAAACTGTGCTCCCAAATGAGCCTTTGAAAGAGCAGACGTGGAGAGGGCAGTCGAGCAGAACTTTGAGAAATCGAGGCTTCGACGGACGCCCGTCTGGTCGGGAAGGCACTGAAGTACATAATAAAGAATACGCCGACCACCAGAGAAAATAAAAGAATGACGTTTCGGCACCCCGAACGGGAGCCCTGTTCACACTAAAAGCAGAGACAGAAAGCTAAGAGTTTAAGTAGTATGAAGAACGTGACCTAAACACTAAGTGTCCACTAATGCCCTTGCGGAACATGCACAATCGTCTAACCATGAGATAGACTGGGGCAAGGCACGTGTTGTCGCCACCGAGAAGGACTTAGCCTCTAGGCTGTATCTTGAATCCATAATGATACAGACGAACAAAAACACCCCGAACCGCACTGACGGCAATCTTCCCCCTGCTTACGCAAGGTGTTTAGGTCACGTGCTTCATACTACTTCAAACTCTTAGCTTTCTGTCTCAGCTTTTAGTGTGAACAGGGCTCCCGTTCGGGGTGCCGAAGCGTCATTGTTTTATTTTCTCTGGTGGCCGGCGTATTCTTTATTTATGTACTTCAGAACTTTGAGAAACTGCCCTTGTATACAGGCGGTCATGTTGCTTCACAGCATGCCGTAATGGAATGTGGCATTTCTTTGCACGGATGGTTCCATTTCAGGCCACATATCATAGATGTGTCCTGAAATACCGAACACTGCCTGGAATAGTGTTCTCGGAAAGCCTATTTTACTGCAGTCGATCCCAGGTACAGTGTAGTCTCGATGATGCGAATTTCTGAGAAGCCCTGGCGAAATGGCATGGCTTGCAGTGGACAAAATTTCGGCTGTTAGAAACGGATTCTACTCGGTATGAAACTGCCAAGGGATGGCTGAACAGCGTGACGTGTGAGGTGCGCCCCGCTAGCCAGACCTGCTGCTGCAAGCAGGGCCGGCAGGAGTGTGGGGCCTGAGCGCGCGTCTGTTGCTGGGGCAGGCTGCTGGGCCCCAACACGGCCCAGGACATCCTGCAGCTGACGTCCACCTTCAACCCGGTGGCCTCGTCCACGGCCCAGACGCGGGTGGTGTTTGCCAACAGCGACTTCCGTATCCTCGCCACGGACGAGGACCTCTTTGAGATCCAGGTGAGGATGGCCGCTCCAGGTGAGGAGGAGAGGAGGAGGGCAGAGGAGGAGGACAGGGCGGTCGCTGTGCGTGCAGGACCCGGGCACCTTCGTGTCGAGCAGCGGCACGGGCACCCTGGCCAACATTCCCACGGCGCTGGTGCGCTGGACGGAGGAGTCGCGCGTCCTCGACGGCGACAGCATGCACGACTGCGTGGCCGGTGAGTGGCCTTGGTTCTCGCATGGCTCGCCAACAAGGGGCGGCTGCCCGGTTCAGCCTAGCCCACCCCCGGCAGGGTAGCTAAGGGGAAGGGCCGGGCTGTTTTGGACAGGCTGTGGTGGCACCTGCTCACCCAGGGGGTGTCAGTGGGGGTACAGGAACGCAGCAGTTGCGGTGCGGTGGGCGGTCAAGGGAATAGGGCTGGCTGAACATTGGGGGGGGAGCCTGGCCTGCGAGATGCCTGCATGGGGGCTTTAGAAGACAAGTAAAGCTGTAGACTGGGCTAGTTGGTAATTCATAGTGAACAAATGTAGCGCAGCAGAAACACAAGAGACGGATAGAATACTCGTATAGAGCGCTCTATACTCTGAATACTCGGATAGAGCGCTCGTCCGTGTGTATGCTATCCGTCTCTTGTGTTTCTGCTGCGCTACATTTGTTCACTTTAGAAGACACCCCTTGGTGGCATTGCACTGGGTCCCCACAGTCTGGTAGGGCACGTGGTGCAGGGCTCCACTGTTGGGGGCGCTTGTTCTGCACTGTGCAGTGGCCATCTAGCAATTGTTGTTATCCAGCTTGTGCCGCACTTTTCCCCCACACGTGGCGAGGAGAGTCCCCGGACCGCCTGCAAGCGACTCCCGTGCCAAACAATGAGTGTTGCCCTACATAGCCGTCCGTGTCCAACGTGCGCAAACTATAAACTGCGGCGTGAGCAGTGGGCCGAGGGTGGCGACAACGCTACAGGAAACGCTCGCCTGTGGAGGTGGTCGCTTGCGTCCTCCTTTGCGCCGAGCTGCGGTCGAGTGCCAGTAATGCACGCGGCAAGGGCGCAGAGTTGTGCTAGAGGTAGATCTGGGGCCAGTGTCCAGGCGAGCTGTGCTTCAGCGAGTGACGCCCCGGCACGTGGCAGGGCTCAGGAACTGGCTGCCGAGAAGATGCATGGGGCAGCGGGGCTGCAGGTTTGTGTGCCCAGTGAGGGGCACAAATGTCACCCCTGCCTGCTGCTGTGGCAACGCCCAGAGCTCTGTGGGAGACTGCTCGCCTGACTGGCTGTGCCCTCCCGCCGTGCAGGCCTGAAGCCGGCCATCCTGGAGGTCCTGGAGAAGCACCGGGACGAGGAGCTGGCCGAGCGGCGGGAGAAGCGGCGCCGGCTGCAGCAGCAGGAGGCCTCCTCCTCCCAGCCGGCGGCCTCCTCCTCGGCGGCCGGGCTGCCCCCCCTGGCCCCCGCGACGGTGCGTGCGGACGAGGACGAGGACGAGGGGGACCCCCAGCCGCCGCACGACGGCACCGAGCGCACGGTGACGCTGCTGGGGCCCTGGCCCTCCTCCACGGCGGCCACCCCGGCCTCGGACACCAGCCACCGCAACATTCCCCCCGCCGACCTGGAGGACGTCATGGCTGCCGCCTCCTCCCTGGCCGCCTACGCCTCCCCCCCGCAGCAGCAGGGGGCCCACACGGGGGCCGACCAGCCACCCGCGCCGCAGCAGCAGCCTGCGTCCGAGGCGGGTGAGCACCTCCTCGTTCGGCCGCTCCACATGCTGGTCTGTGGTGGTAGTCTCTGTCTCACAGTGGGCGGAGGTTGCTGGTCACTGAGCACATTCGGACGTCGGGGTTGGGAACGGTGGGTCACGACGACGACCCTTTGCTCCACACGCTCGCACCTCCTGCTCTCCCCCATCTCTCGGCACTTTGTAGCACTAGTTGCCCCTGACAGTGAACGGAGCCAGCCGGTGGCATTTTTGTAAACGCACTGTAAAACGTTGGGGAATACGTGCGGTTCTTGGGGCAACCTAGCCAGGGCTGTGGCGTAGGCCACCGCACTAGCTCCCAGTGTGTCAGCCACGCGGTCTCCCGCACCTATGGCGGCCCAGCGAGGTTCGCTGATATGTGAACGTAGTAGACAGTAGTGGCGAAGAACAGCCATTTATCTGGCAACTCCCAAAGCATGCGAGGACAAGGCTCGACGGCGTTTGCGAATCGCGCCATCCTGGTCGTGATCACGAACAGGAGGCAGGCACTCGCAGCACGTGACACAGTCCCCAACTGAGATGCATGGTCCGCTGACACCTTGCTGTTCCGCCAAAGTTCCCCAGACCAGATCTTGGATCAGACCCTCTCTTGGTATTTTTGGCACACACGTTCGCGCAGCTAGCGTGCCTATGCAGCGCGCAGACCAGTGGTGCCATCTCTCGGGGGCACCGGGGAACCAGCGTCTCTCCCCGAAGCGCGCACTGGCTCGGGGGCGCAAGTCGTGGTTCTCCACCACTCCCACATAATATCACGAGTATGAGGAAGTATTTGACAAAATTGAATAGCAAAATTTATCAATTCTGACTACTTTGAGAGAGAAAGAAGGCACTGACCCAGTAATGAAAAAGAAAAACGTGCACGGGAGCCTTGTTCTCTCAAGTTTTTCTTTTTCATTACTGGGTCAGTGCCCTCTCTCTCTCTCTCAAATGTACCCTCCCGACCAGACGGGCACCCGTCAAATCCTTGACTAGAATTTTGGCTACACTTCCTTGCATTGAAGTTGCAATTACTGAATCAGTTTTAGACCAGTTCACTGCACACATCTGTGTGTGACTAATAAGTGAACAAAGTTTCATTTGAAATTACAGTAGAACCTGATTGGCACGTTCCCAGTTCATAAATTGCCTAACTACGACCGGATGATACATTTTACGGGGAACAAAAAAAAAAACATGCTGATGTGCGTGCGGACCAAGCCTCAATGCACATGGTAAAACAAGCCAGCACTGAGGGGTGGTCGGGCCGCCTGGGTCCCCGTGGCAGCTTTCCCGCAGTGCTGGGCTTGCCGGAGTCGCTTGGTGACGCGGCTGCCTTTAGCCAGACGTTGGAACGGGCGAAACGCTAACCCTGGAAGAAATTGTGGCGGAATTGGGCGGAAGATGGAAGAGGTGGCGTCCGCTGTGGCCGCAGTCGGCTCGGAGGAGGTGCGGAGTTACTTTCGCGCAAAGGACGACCCCAGTGTGGACAGAAGTCTGCAATGTTTAGAAAAGGAGCTCTTGCTCTCAAAGGGCCACAGCATGCGCCAGCGGACGTTGACAGACATGTACAATTGGGAAAAGGCCATTAAAAGCTCTTGTTCGTCTCTGGATTGCTTTTTTTTTTAACTGCAGCAGATCATACATTTTTTTTTTGCATAGGATGTTTCTCCCTCACATGTTTTTTTTGTAACGTATCAACGAGGTTCTACTGTATTTATTCTGACAAGTTATCATAATTTGTGTAGCACAGCACTGTTTTGAGGAAAATGTAAATTATGTACGTAAGTAAAGGAATATTGGAATTCTACAATTTATACGTTAAGACAGTACGAAATATGGAAAATAACAAATGCAGTCGATCCCGCATATATCGAACCCAGATATATCGAATTATTGCATTTATCGAACAGTCCAAACATCCCCTTGGAAACCCTATGCAAAAGAAAATATTTTATACAGTCGAACCCCGCTACAACGAACGCCGCTTCAACGAAATTTCCGCTTCAACGAAATATTTCCAATTCCCCGTCAGCTAGCCATAGAAGTCAATGCAACAAAGTCCTCGCCACAACGAACCATTTGTCAGGCTTGCTTTCGTTTCAACGAAATTTTCGATGATTTGGGCTGGGTTTGAACAATTATTTGACAATAAAATAAGCATAGCGCCAGCTATCTGTAACTTTTTATACATTCAGGACGATTAGTTTCACCGAAAATGCGCGTTGCGACCACACCGCCACCCAAAACAAAACAAAAAATAACTCATAGGTGCACGCCATTGCTTGGTGGTGATAACGATGTGGCTGGCCGTCTTTACACGAGGCGCAGGCCCGCTTCGCCAAGGCGGAGCCCCAGAGCTACAGCCAATCCGTATCCAGTTGAAATTGCATGAATGTGCTCCGCTGCTGGCGCGGTGCCGTCATGTATGCGTTGTGAGCAGCTGTCCTTGCCATTTTCCTTTTACCATTCTTCATAGCCAAGAGCGAAAATCATGTTTGCGCATTTGGTCTTGAAGCCTAGTCATCCTATCTTAGTCGCGAGCGCGCGGTCCTGTTAAATGCAAGCGCGCGCGTCTTGCCTGCCAAGGTCAGTAGCTGCCGTGCCCTGTCAGAGGATAAGATAACGGCACTGCTCCTGCCACAAGCGAGAGGGGGGCTTCCCATGGCCTAGCAGCTATCTGAAAGTAATCAGCTCGGTGGACAGCGATACGTTTTGCGCCTGCATATCTTCACCGCCCTCCGTAACGCGTTCTTTGGGTGGTGAAAAAACAGATAACCATTGGTATGTTTGTTATCCGAATAAACATGAGTTATTGCGCGTCACTCCTTTTTCTAAACATTGTATTATGCTGCCAATGTTGCGGAAACGCACGGGGCTATTTTTCTGGCCTTTCTGTGGTGTGTTGGGGCAGATTTCACCTCAACGAATTTTCGCTTCAACGAAATTTTTCGCACATCCCGTCAATTTCGTTGTAGCGGGATTCGACTGTATATCGAACTATTTTGCGATCCCCTTAGAGTTTGATATATCCGGGATATAAAGGAAATGACGCTGATTTTTGACGCCTCCTAGTGCAGTGATCATGGCGGGAAGATGATGTTTTTATGTAATGTGGGGCACTCTGGACGCACAGTTCCTCGCAAGAACCCTGACCTGTGGAGAGAGCCATGGGCTGCAGTCTTGTTGTTGGGTGGTGGGCTGGATGGGGGGGCCCAGTGAAGCTGGGTGGGCACTGTGTAGGGCAGCCAGTTTCGCCGGTGATTTCGCAGATGTGGGTTCACAGGGTCTCAAACCGGAAAGCGTGGCCTCTTCTGCCATCACTGCCTCTGTCCTTCCCATCTTCCTCCTCCGGGTGTCTAGGCCCCGCGGAACACCGTGGGGCCACCACCTTCACGACATGCCGTTCTCCTCGTGCCCAGTGTCCGGCGAGCCCTGCCTGGCAGGCACGGAGCGGCTGGCGGCCTCCATTGTGGAGCGGGTGCTGGGGCCCGCCCTGTCCATGACCGCTGGCGCCGAGCCGGCCACCCCTGCCGCTTCGGCCCTCCCGCCGCCCCCGCAGCAGGGTGAGTTGTGTCTGGGCTGAGCCTCTGGGGCAGGAAAAAGTGGGAAGGCCTTGGTGTGGCAGGGTCGCTGAAATTCGAATTTCTCGTGGGAACAGTGCAGTGTGGCTACGCTGAGATGCGAGCACACGAAAATGATGCAGCCTGTGCAGGTCAGTGAGCCTGCCACGACAGTTGTTTTAATGCGAGTGTTTTGCTGAAACCTGTCTGGTGACTGGTCAGGATGACGTAAAAAGGAAGGACACTGACCAAGTAAAGCCCTTCGTGCGTCAAGAGAAAAAGAAATGTTTCGCCTCCACTACGAAGCCTGGAACACGAGCGCTGCTTGTATATCCGAGGGTTCCAAAAAAGGGGGGTGCACTTTCCAGCTTCTTTGTTTGCTCAGTGAATTGTGCCATGGATTGTGTGTGCGTGCTGGGGCAGAGCACTTGGTGCTGCTCCCTGCTCCTCAGCAGCCGGTCAGTGCTGCTGCAGCGGCTGCCTGAAAGGAGCCATGAAGAGAAAATGCAAGTTGGTTTTATTCGAAAGATTTCGTGTTTTATAGTGCCCCCAGCGCTTGTCCGGATACAAACGGTGCTTTATGCACTGAGAAATTAAACAATTCAGGTTAAAATTTTGATTTTCCCGCTCAATCGTGCGTTTTCGTGGTCTCAAATGACATCACAGGAACCGACCGCTCTGCAGCCTAGAGTACTTTCATTCACGCATCCGCCGTACAGGGTAGAGACACGTATACGCTGGCGCCGCCATTTTCGGTTGCTCGCTCGCCGCCGAAGCAAGTCATTGTGTCAAAACCGCGCTAAAATTATCGCCGCAACGCGGTTTACTGAAGAAGTTTGAATAATATTGTCTGTTTCGCGTTGCTAGGTCTCGTGGGAAACGAAAAGAATAACGCGTTGAGCCCGTTGGACCAATTGCGGCGGCACGGGACCGTTCAAAGGTTGTCTCCACCCTGTACAGCGGTGTTGGTTTGTTCCCGCGTTTCTTTACGTTCCGTAACCTAGATGGCGCCACCATACCGTGGCAAGCATTTGGTTTGTTTTTGCCCGCATTTAAACCTGGCTTGTTTTTGTTCTGGGAGAAAATATTCGTTCCCTGAAACAGTGCTCGCTCGACAAATGGGGTCACGTAAGACACCGTTGCTTGCGTCAATCGGCCAGTGTCGTCTGAGACAACCCCAAGCCCCGTAGTGCTGTGCAGCAGCTAAACCAAGCATGCTGTGCGCAGTACGAACAGCAGAACGCATCAGTACTTCTATGTTTACATGTGCTTTCGTAACTTCCACTGTTTGTCCCATCATTCTTATTGCTTTGTAAAGAATGTGCCCTAAATTTAAGCGCAAATCGCTCGTTCGTCTAGTTTGTAAGCTCTACCTAATTTGCGTCTGCTTCTGCCAGCCTCCGCCAATGGCAGAGCTTAGCCCACGTGACATCACAGGTTCTGTTGCGGGAAATGAGCTGGTGGGTCGCATGACCATTCCCGTTTTTCCTAATTATGTAGCTTATTTGAGCGAAGTTTACGTTAAAAGTGGTGTCAGTATGATTCTAACGAGACAATCTTTTGAATGAACCAAACTTGTGTTTTCTCTTCATGGCTCCTTTAAGTTGGCCGACGTAGGGGTGGTTGCAATCTGCAAAGGTTGTCTCGTGTCTCCCTGCCTCCCCCGAGTGTGTGGCTGTTGTCGGCCAGGTTCCCGCAAGTGCAAGCGGGGTGGCGCCCTCCTCTGCTCTGCAGGGGGCCCCCCCATGAGCTGGCTGGAGGGCCTGGGCAGCACGGCCCTGTCAGCAGTGACCAGCGCCCTGCAGCAGTCGAGCAGCTGCACGGGGGCCCTGTTCTCGGGCCAGGCCTGCCCCCCCATGGACACCTCGGACGAGGACCCGCAGGCCGCCTCCTCTGCCCTGCCGGCCGCCCCGGCCAGCAGCAGAGCGGCTGCGCCCTCCGAGGACTTGGAAGGTGCGTCTTCCCCCCCTCCCCCCCTCGGGCTGCTGCCCCCCTCACGCCCGACTCCCCCTGCAGACGCCCAGAACCTGAGCACGGACGAGGGCGACACCACGTCTCCAGGTGAGCCCCTGGCACTGGCTGCGCTCTGGGGAACTTGTCAAGCTCCTCATTTTACCTCGCTCAAATACACACGCTTTCAATCGTTTATCCGGGTGATAAGGCAGTACAATTAAACCTTGATATAACGAAGTCGTTCTTGGGGCCGCAAATTTCGTAACATCGAGAATTTCGTAAAACCGAGGTTTCGATTTTACAGTTCATTTAAGGGGGGACGCGGGGATCAGATGGCGAAAAGTGACCAAAAAATCGTTTTTTCGGAAGTCACATTTTCGGATTGCACGTTTTATATTCTATGCGTCTGCAAAGTTTCCCCGTCGAAAACGATCGCGAAGTGCCAAAGAAAAATATTTACGTCAGCTGAGGTGACAAATTATTTCCGCAAAATGACGAAAAAACGGCAATTTTCGCAGCGCTGTATCTCCGGAACGACGGCACCGGGCGCCGCCATCTTGGTCGCGTTAGATTGGCAGAGTCTTCAACTTCCGATTTCCTGTCGCTGCTTTCATTGTCGCTCATTCACAAACGCACAAACGGCAGAAAATGAGAGACGGTGAAACGAAGCAACCGATAGAATCTAACACGCGATTGGCTCTCCGGCCGCGTTAGCTAAGACGGCTCTCCGGATTGGGTGCCGCCATGGCCACAACAAGATGGCCGCCGGGCGTTTCGGCTGACGCGCAGTTCGCACGCACTCCGTGTCGCTCGGTTTCGCGGTCGGCTCGGTTCCCGTTCAGTGGTTTCATGCTTTGCGATTCCGTACAGTGACGCTATCGTTATCGCGGCGATAATGCTTGAGATCGTGCGCCAGATAGGGAAGTGCGCGGCTCGAAAGACGCATCGAAAACGTGCCCGCGACATCGCCGTGGTGCGTCCTTGAGTGGGAAACTCGGTGCGTCCGTGTACAATTGGTGTTCGTGAAGTGAACTTTTGGACGCATTGCCGTGTTATAAAACGCTTAGTTATTGCTGTGTTTTACAGCGAGCTCGCGAGCTTCAGGAATGGAATGACCGGCTCGCCAGAAGTTGCGGCGCGCGCTGCATTGGCGCGACGTGTTCGGGCAGCGGCCGATAGCGGGATCGGTTGCTATTGCGCGCGAGTAGTAATAATTGATGTACGCAAAGTGTAATTTAATGGCAAAAGTAAAGTTGCTAAACATAGTAAGGTTACCTAAATTACGATCGTGGTGAACGTGCGCGTCGGGGATTGTAGGGAAGGGGGGGGGGGGTGCAATGAACCACGTTACCCGGCTTATTTGAGAAACTTTTTCCGTGGCTCTAAACTAGTTCGTACAACCAAGTCTGGGATTACACAATTATATTTTCAGTATTAAATTAATTAGAGAAGATGCCGTAATGTTACAGCGTTTAAAAAAATTTTAATGTCACTATTTTTTTCTATTTTTGCAATGTTTGCAATTATAATGTCCATTTTGCAATGCTTTTTTCGCCTGAAGAAGAGCATGGCATTTTTATAATATTAATGTTGTAATTATGTAAAACAAATGTATATTCTGCCTTCAAATAGCTCATCTTATGCGTGTGATGCCCTGATATAATTTTTGACACTGAACAGCCTCATGTACTAAGCTGTAGCTTCATCAAGGTTATGACACCCAGAAATAAGCTGAAAGTCTGCTGGCACATTAATAAAAAAAAACCATGCCTTACTCTTCATTTTGGAGACAGCTATGCATTAGGCATACATGAAGTAAAATATAGGTACCCTAGTAGCCCATAGTAAACTTTTTGGTACACTCTGCGTAAAACTGGTGCTTCTGCCATCTAAAGGCCTACACATAGAAACCTCCAATGAGCCAGGAAGGCATCCCAGATGCACCAAATCAAAGGGCAAAGGTATGCGAGGTTGTCCCCAAGCAACGACAGCAAGGACTATGCTGCTGGTGCAGTTTGAAAATTGTGACATCATCGTAAACTTTAAGAGCCGTTTTCTCAAAAGTGCATTTTACGAGTTCTTCGTTGCTCGTGGAAAGGATAGCGTGGCAATCACTGGGCAGATTTTGACCCTGTCTGTTTTATTTCGATCCTTGAAGAGTTCTGCAGGGCGAGACAGTCTTGGATTTTCATTTTAGGGCCTCGTTATTTTTTAATGTGGAATTTATGGCTAGGTCAATTATGTCCTATAGGTTACAAGTGAAATTATTCTTTTCTGTAAAAAAAATGAAGGGTGTAAAAAAAATTTGAAGACTGTCTTGCCCTGTAGTGTTCTTTTGACTATAATTGAGAAGTATTCAGAACTTCCTAGCATGTGTCAATACCTTGCTAGGCTTTTCACGAGCGGGCAACATGTAAACCTCTGTAACACAAGAACTACTGAAGGTATCATCATGAAATTTTAAATTTCACCATTTGGAGTGCTTTCCAATGTGCTTGCCGAATTTCATCACTCTGCGCCAAAAAACAAAAAAGTTCACTCCGATCCCCACGTCCCCCCTTAAAGGGGGACGTGGCTTTCAAAATCAACTTTTTTTATTTCTTTGTGGATTTTGATGAAAATTGGCACAGCAACTGGAAATGCTTCCGTGATAACACCATAAAAATTTCAAGCTAATATTCTGAAAACTTTTTTATGTATTAAATTTTCTTTCTGTTCCGCTTGTACCGAGCTTGAGTGGCTTATAAAACATGATAGAAAATTTGTTCGAAGTGCTTTGCATTCCCAAATGAATGGACGAGGTCGTGACAGTTTTAGAATTTTTTTTTTACAACACAATGTTTTTTAGTTTTCATTTTTTTAGAGGTTAATGTGCAATAGGCATGTTGACTGTGAACGATTATGTGAATAAAAAAATCACAAAAAACAAATCTGGAAAACCAAGAGTGTCACGACCTGAACTGTTCATCAAGGAATGTAATGCAAGAATGGGAATCAAAATTGACCCAGTGGTCACGAAGAAATCCCTGGTACAAGCGACACAGGTGACAAAAAAAACTGTTTTGAGAAAACGGCTTCCGAAGTTGCAATATAGATTTCACTTATCAAAAGTCGTCACGGTTGTAGCCTTTCATGTCCTTTTGAACATGGGGCTTCTGGAATGCCTTGCCTTGAAATTGGAGTGCCTTTCACAGCCTTTCTCTTTCCAGAAAATATCATTTTCAGCTCCTCTGTGAAGAGTACATACCCCACTTTGCAGATCAAATGAAGGGGGAGATGGGTTTCAATGGGCTTTCAATGCAAAGTAGATTAGCTGGTTGGCTGTATCGCACTGAACAGCCTCCTTTTGCAGTGTTGTCACCATGGCAACAAGTTAAGCATTTTTTTTTTACTTAAATTTGAACATTTTTGGCTTTTTTTTATGTTTTATCATCCTGCCTGGCACAGCAACTTAGTACTCATACGTGCAGGTGTTCATTGCCAAAAGTTTGCATACCACAAGGATGAAAATGAGCTACTTTGAAGCTTGGTAGAGTATTCTGCATAACTCCCAACTTCAATGCAAGAGCATATTTTTTTACTACTTTTGACATTCAAGGCATCCAATATTTCTCGCAGCACAGCCAGTATGCCCTGAGCAATGGAATCAATAATTTCACTAAAAAATCACTGTTAAATGCTGCGACAAACGTACATTTTTAATGCAGAGAACATATTTTTATTCCTATATTACTAACTCAAACCTGTTTGCATGAAAATTACAAGTGCACGGGAAACGTTGCGCAAGAAAGGCGATATGGCTCGCGCGCATCTTAGCGCACGCTTACCGCGACATATCGAACTTTGATTACAGCTGATATGGCTGGTCAGGTCGCTTTTAAGATTAAATCTAACGTCGCAGGCATTAATTACAACTACTGGCGTTCAATCGTAACCGGTTGCCCAGTCATGTGCTGCCCCAATGCGCGTCGGCAATGCCGTGCGCGCCGCAGCGTTTGACGCGTCGACCGTTTCTTTCTCAAGGCTAGCGAGCCCACAGTCAAAACACAGCAATAACTAAGCGTGTAAACATCGCAAACCCGACCAAAAGTTCACTTCACGAACCGCTATTGCAAGCGCGCACACCGCGTCACCCTCCGGGGTCTGGCGACGGTAGAGTCACGCGCACCACGAAGCGTTCGATGACCTCCTCCTTTCGAGCCACACAACTTCCCGTAATCTGGCTCGTTATCTCCGGCATTCCCACCGCGATAACGTCCGTGTTGAATGCCATAGATTGAACAGAAACTCGGCCGAGCGAAGCGGCGAAAATGAACTCAAACCGCTCGCTACGCAGCTCAGGCGGCCGCCATCTTGCATTGCGCCCGTGACATCCAATCAGGAGGGTCGGTGTTCCGCGCCCCGACCGAGGACCAATAGCGCTTCAGCATCTATTTCTAGCTTCGTTTGTGCGTCGTTTCTTTTCTGCCGTTTGTGCGTTCGTGAATGAACAAAGATAAAAGAGACGAGCAGAACCGGAAAGACGATCGCTCGGCCGATCTAACCATATCAAAATGGCCGCGCCCGGTGGCACCGGTGCGGAGATAGAGCGCTCCGAAAATTGCCGTTTTTTCGCCCTTTTGCGCTGATAGTTTGTCACCGCGCCTGACAAAAGTATTTTTTTATGCCACTTTGCGACGCTTTTCAGCCTAAAAACTTTGCAGATGCATAGAATAGGAAACATAGAAGCCGAATATGTGGGTTTCAAAAAAACGATGTTTTGGTCATTTTTCCGAAGTTGAAAGCCGCGTCCCCCCTTAAGGGGGTACACGGGTCTTAGAATGGTCAAAAATGGCCAAAATATCGATTTTGAGAAAATCCAATTTTTGGAATTATTGCACCTTCAAGCACCTGCCTTCAATATATCAACGCGAAATTCCATCGGGAAATGCTCTCGGGGGCCCGAAACGCCTCGGGGGCCACGAAATGCCCCGAATTGGGCAAAAGTTGCTTCAAATTCCCGCGCGCCCCGCGAGCAATGCAGCCGACCGATCGCCGCCATCTTGGTCTTGTTTTGAAGCTTGTTTCTTTGTGCGCATTTTGCGACATCTCAAAATGCCGTCGCTTGAGTAGAACGACCGCCCTTGGCAGTTTTCCGAAGGCACCTTCTCGGCCGCCGATTGGCTAGAGCGGGCACGCGCAGTTTGAGTTCGCCATACGACCCCTCCCATTTGTCGGCGCGACTGCTGTCATGGCGGTTGCCATCATGGCGTCTGCTACACGCGTCTGACGGAGTCCGTTCTTCTGGCGCAGCGCTCGGTTAGAGCAGTTTTTTTTTACAGTTTCTTCTAATTCTTCCATCGCGTACTTTCGTGATTGATGCCAGGAGACGTACGTTTGAAGAAGACGACCCGTCATGCGCACGGGAAGCGAAAGCGTTGTCCGCCTATCCCAAAGTCGCGTCGTGCGACTTCCCGCTCGACTCCGCCGGATGAGAATCGTTCGCCGCCTCGTATTGCCTCGCCTGCCCCATCGCCTGACCAACCACCTCCGGAATCCATACCTGGTCCAAGCACGTCTTGCCGGCTTGACACGAGGTATTACACGGCGGAGGAGATCGCCGCGCGTACGAAACACGCGGACGAGGTCAAGCGCGGAATGGAGACCAAGTCAGCAACGCAGCGGAAATTCGACCTCCTTGAAGTGGATTTGGCGCACTCAGAGGAAGAATCTGGCACAGATTTTGTCTTAGTGGATTTTGCAATGCTGAAGGACCTTTTTGCGCACGTCAGGTGCGGCAAGTGCGGGCTGGCGGCGCCGGATTTGAGGAAGGCTGACCGGCAGTACGGCCTCGCCGTAAAGCTCGAGAGGGCGGGCTCTGTTTGTGAACACCGTGTGGAACGTTTTTCCTCACCAAGGACCGAAGGGTCTGGCAATATCACTCCTTTTGAAGTGAATATGAGGGCTTTGAAAAGTATTCAAAGCATCGGGAAGGGGGTGACTGCTCTGTCAGATTTTTGTGCTGGTATGAATTTGTCCCACAGAGGCCTGCACCACAAGACATTCCAAGCTGTGCGCCTCACCTCTGTAATGCAGTGCAGCCTGCCAAGGGGCCCACCATGGGTTCGAGCGAGCCAAGCCGTAAACGGCCGCGGCGGCCCTCGCCACGCGTGCGCAGTCACTCCGTGAAGACGAAGTAGCTCCTCAGAACGTCGCTTTATTCCGGGTAATCCACGGTACAGCAACCAGCCCTGGTATTACACTCCTAGCCCTGGAGCAGAGAGGTGCGTACCCGCCGACCGTACGCTTCAAGCCACAGAGCCTGACACGCAGGGAGGGTAATCGGCAATTGTTGGTTCAGTGGCGTAAGCCACCGAAGCGCTGCGGGTGATGGGCCCAGCTATGACCGGAACCGACCACCAGACTGACTGAGAAATCTAACTCCCGGTACGTTCGCCGACCTCACGGAAGTGAGAAAACGGCGGTCGCTCAGGCCGAAGCGAGCGAGCAGCGTGCAAGCACGAAGTACCTGTCGGAGTCGGCACCCAGCCAATCTCTCCCGGGTCCGACCGAAGCGCGCGCCCGCCGCCGCGCGCCCGCCGCCGCGAGCCCGCCGCCGCGAGCCCTTCGGCGGGGCCACTACGTCACGCCCCACGTGGCATTGGTCAGCCCGTACCCCCTTGCAGGGAGAGGGCGCGAGGGGCTATCCTCGCCCCTCGGGCAGAGGGGATCGCGGGCTTCGTGCTCGCGTAATTGGGAGAGCCCCAATTCAGATCCCCACAAAGCGCACTTGAGGAAAGTGGTTCAGGTTTGCGAGGACACTGCAGCAGCCTCTGAAGCTGATAGTGTGCGTGCCGTCAAGGACTTGTACTCGGACCTTGGTCAGCCGCCAAACAACATAGATGTGATGTTTGATGGCACGTGGATGACAAGGGGACGGTCGTCACACATTGGAGGGGGCTGCATCATTGAAGTGTACACCGGCTTGGGGATTGATCATGTAGTCCTCTCTAACTTTTGCTTAGGTTGCGCCATCGGACCCAAAGCTTCAGATGAGGGCTACGAAGATTGGCTGGCAGAGCACGAGTGCCAGCGAAACATTGACTGTGGTGCAGGACGCATGGAGGTAGAGGCAGCCCTGATAATGTCCAAGCACTCGCTCTCCAAGAATGGGCTGCAGTACACAACCGTGATGTCCGATGGAGATAGCCGCACCATGCACGGCTTGAAGGAAAAAGGCGTCTATGGGTTTATCCCCATAGGCCAAGAAAGTTTGCCTTTCGGCTACATTTATTTTCCCCAAAAGGCTGTTTTGAGGGCAACAACATGATGGATTTGCGGAAAACACACTGCACAGTGTCCCACCCCTGTATCCTCTCAAACTTCCAGCATAAAAACCGCGAATGAAATAGCCTCACCAAAGAACAAAAAAAAGGGGGGGCACCTAAAGCAAGTTTCACCCTCACACTTTTGCCGTGTACAATATTCTGGGTACCGCAGTGCACTGTAATAGATGATGGCACTTTACGAAGGACTGTTGCAGTTTTCACGACGCCAGCAAGACACCACCAGATTTCACACCACCAGCAAGACGCCATCCGATTTGAAGTCGATAAATTTTGCTAAATTCCTGATGGGGTCTGTTACTTGGCCTTTTGTATCTCCAGTTCTAGTTGGCATTTTTGGAATCCAAAGACAGATTTGAAAATGGGAAGAACATGTCTTTGTTACTGGGAAATTTTGAAGCTACACTACTGACGGTTCATCTCATAACGAATGGCCAAATTTCCAATGCAGTTTTCTCAGTTTCATATTTTTGGTCACTTCCCTCAGCCTTACGCAGCTTTTTGGAAACTTCTTCTTGCTTCATAAGGTCAATCTTGGTACCATTTTTTTCAGTACAGCCTGAGGCAGCCGATGACATTCTTAGTTTTTCTGTTTAGGCTACGCATAAATAATGACTTGCAGTTATTTTGATGAGCCAAAATATCGAATACTGCCATCTTTTGTATTGACATATTTTTTTAGGATGCCGTGACTTTAGAGAAAAACGAAGCATTCATCGGGTATGGGAACTCTCTGGCTATCCATTCATGTAATTAAAAGCGACAAAATGCAATGCGAAAGTTCATTAAAGCTGCGTAAGAAATTGCCTAATTGCAGTTTAGTCTTTGTATGATAACTTTTGAACTAACAACACCAGCTCAAATATAATTGCATATTTGATATCTACAGAGAAAAGCACATCCGTGTGCAAATTTGCATAAGTTTCTGCCCATAAATAAAAAGTTAGTTTTAAGATCCTCGTCCCCCCTTAAAGCGAAATTTGTACTAAAACCGGCCGCAAAAATTGTGTGAATTAAGAGTTTCAACACTTGGCAATGGAATTTGGATAGCCAACGATTGTTCATGTGTCGTCGTAAAACCAGTGCTTTTTCCGCAATGCCTCATTAAATATGATAGAAGACAAGGTTTCCACTGTTACTTTTTTTCATTTTGGTCACTACTAAACGTTGCTGTTAGTCAACTGAACGAGCGTCCATGCCCCGTGAACTTCACCCCGGCGAGGTGCTCGTTCGAAGTTACGCCTCTTTTCGTCCGTTCAGTGGTAGGCTTAGGCTGCGGCATTGAGGGGTGCGACGCGCCAACAGCGGAAGGGTGCTATGATACTTTCAAAAGTCTTTTTTCATTTACAAAGGCTCTGCAGTATGAGCGCGTGATGCAACCACGACACTCGAGATAAAGTGATGATTGTGAGTTGAGTGGAGTACACACAGACCGCGTCACTGTGTGGAGCAGCGCTTACATGCTCCCGCTAAAGCGGAAAGCTTACATTAAATATCTTCCTGGCAAATTTGATTAAGCAATTACTTTTATGCCCACTGAGCTTTAAAGAAACCGATTTCTCCGCACCGCACCTGTTTAATGAACGCTGGTGAAACGAAGATGACCACATTCAAAGAGAGCAATTTATTGCCACCAGCACTCGATGTTCAAGCCGTAGGGAAGAAGTGTAAGCAGTGCTTGGCGTTTCTTGACCAGGCTGGGCTTTACGTGACGCTCGTATGCTGACAGCGCTAACGAGGCTTGCTCTTAAGGGGGGACATGGGTCTTGAAACAATTTCGCTTACTTTTTAAGCAAACTTAACGAAACTTGCCAGTCTTGTTGCTTTTTTTCTGCTGATTTGAAATATGCAATTATTTTTTCCGTCAGCCAATTAGTTCTCAAGATAATTAGAGGTAATCCGCCATGTTTTCCCGTAACAATAGAAAAACAAGTATTCATCAAAAAACTATAATCTGCATATGTCAGATACTAGAAACACTGTTGATTGCAACGTAGCAAGCAGTTTTTTGATTAATTGCTTGTAAGAGATTTTACAGCTAACTGAACTTGAGCACTTGAAATAGTGCCACCAGTCACCCAGAAATAAAGCAAATTTAAAATTTGCTCGAAAGAAATTTTAAAAATCTGTTTGCTACATTTCAAACACCACCCCATTGGCTTTGTCCTAAAAAAAGAATTATAGCTCTATCTGCCCGCAGTGCTGAGATATTGCTTCGGCAAGCTTGCAAGAAGTCAGAAATTCAGCTTTTGAGAAAATGAGCAAAAACACAAAACGTCAAATTTAATTAGAAACACCAGGAAATATTTACATGCTTACACTAGCAAGTGCCTAGTATCCACCAGGAACATAGTCCTTTTGACCTTTGTCAACTCTGTGGCGCTTTCCCAGGGCCTGCTTCACATTTTCAGCCGACACATGCTTTCGAGCAGATGCGGTCATCCTCCGCTTGTCCTTCTCTGCCAGGCGTTTCGAGTTTTGCCGGCCAGGGGTCAGGCTGAGCTCTTTGAGGATGCCTGTTGCAGCTCTTGTATAGCCAGCATTGAACTTCATGACTGCCTCACCGACAGCAGCCTCAACAGTAAACAGTGAAGCGTGCCGCTCCTTTGGTGCAAGCGCCCAGATCATGGCGTGCAAGCTTTCATTGTTATTCTGCGTCTTGCCACGCTGGCACCGCTCCAGCAGCTTCCTATCCGATAAGCGCTCGTAGACAGGCAGCAACGCTTCACACACATGGGCGGGCAAGCTGTAGCGGTGCTTTGGCGGCGGCTGTCCTTTGGCCTCGGCTGCATTTTGCCGGCACCACGAGTCAGGGCCTGTTGGACAAAGGCTGTGGTTGGGTGCATCATCACGTGAAGTGACATGTAAGTAGGTCGCCATAACAGCCCTGTGCGTTGCATCTACATCCCCATTGTGGGACTTCAAGGCCCACCCATAATACGATGTCAACTTGTTGACCAAATCTCCAGTGAGTCTTCCCTTGCCCCCAAGGCCATGCCCCTTGTGCTGGGAAAGCAGCTTTCGCAGGTTTGTCCCCATGCGCTTCTGGACGTGATTAACGCAGTCCTCCTTCAGGATGTCCATGTAGCCGTACACCTTTTCTTCCTGCAAAGCGAGGTAGGCCCGACTGTCTCCGTCTGACAACACGGTTGTATAGCGGAGGTTGTGTTTGGAGAGAGACCTTCGGAAAAGGATAAGTGCGGCCTCAACTTCCATTTCACCAGCTTTCTTGCTGGTGTTTTTTTGACATTGGTGGTTTTCCACCCACGTTTGGTACGAAGGGTCGTTCTCCTTAGGCTTCTGCTCACAGGCTGCACAGAAATTGCTCAAGACAACATAGTCCAATACAAACCCTGTAAAAAGCTCAATCACCGTTCCGACGCCGATGTGGGAAGAATGTCCGCGAGTCATCCAAGACCCATCGTAGGAAACGGCGATGTTGCCAGGTATGTTTGTACCGAGCTCGCGATAGAGCTCTCGAACAGAACTCGCGCACTCGGTCATCAACTCCTCGGAAGCAGAGGCCACTGCAGGCGTCAGTTTTTTTTTCACATAGTTTTGCCACGTCTTCGTGTGCAGACCCCGGTGCGATATATTCATGGCAGAAAAAATGTCGTTGAGCGCCGTTTGACGATTGCCGGTGCTTTGCATTGCACGCGCTGCGAGAATGTTGACGCTGAATGGGTTTATGTTTTGATCCCCGGCCACACGCGGCGAACTCCACGCTGACGAAATGTCACCACAGTTGGCGCACGTAATCAAAAGCTTCACAGCCAGACCGTACTCCCGATCGCATTTGCTGATATTCACATCACCGCCGCAAGTTTTACACTTCACGCACCTCAACAAGTCATTCACACAGTCTAAGCTGATGACGACGAAGCTCACGTTGTCAGGCGAGTCGGTCGCGGCACCGTCACCGGCAGCAGCCAGGCGATCTTGTTTTCGCGTCGTTGCTGAAATTGACGCCAGCTCTTGTAGCTTGGCTTCGGCATTTCTCGCATTTTCGTGCAACTCTGCTGGCTGCAGGATTTTCGTATCAATGCGAACGCGGCCACTTCCACTCGCACTTTCACAGGCTGGTGGAGCCGTTAGGCCTACACCAGCCGGCTCGGCGGCGGCGATGCTTGGCACTGATGACCGGCCGTCCTCGACGCTCGTTGCTGGTGCTGCCCGACGCTTCGTGGTGTTAGCGATAAGGCTTTTTTTTCTTTTCTTTCCGAATCTGTGCACTGAGTGGAACTTTCCCGCTCGAGACGCCGACGCACGCCGCTCCATCGTCGATCACAGAATTCAGTAATGGCGCCGACGGGGGCCAGCAAAGCGCGCACAACGCAGCCAGAGCAGACGCCACAAGCCGACTTCGGCCAATCATGCTCTGAGAAACGGTCACGTGCACTAAACAACCAATCGTAGCATGCGTTTTTACTTTTTTTTGATGGTTGTTTTCTCCGCAACCAATGAACGCACAGAAGCCACAGTGGCGGGAATTTGAAGGCGAAAAACTGCTCTTTCAAACGATACCAAAATGGCCGCGAGTGCAGCTGTGGACGTGGAGTTACGAATTTCTAAAAAACTGGTTTTTGGTGTCCGGAGCTGCGCGAATTCCGCACGCGCACGGGCTAGGAATTTAATATTACAGCTAAAATATTGATCGGAGAGATATGAAAGTCAGTACACCTGTAAAAAAATACCTGTAGTTTCTGAAAATGCTGTTTACAAAAAATTGCTTTTTTGGCGATTTTTCGGCTCCCAAGACCCGTGTCCCCCCTTAAACATTCACGTACACCTGCGTGCCACCGCAGAACGGCGATGGCATCCATCACTTCGGTGGCCGTCGGTTTCACCGACAATTCCTCAGGCTCTTGTTCGGAACACTTTTCTTTTCCCTTGGAGTGCTCATGCTGCTTACAAGAATCACCTAATGATGCGCGAACAAAATATTAATGTGGTTATCAGCGAGCACAACCTAGAGCAGCAGCACCGTGAGCGAGGACGTGTAGAAAAAAAAGCTTGAAGTAGGCTTGGTTGGTCTTCCTATCTACAGATGGCAAGACCAACCAAGCATTGCAAACCAGTATGTTGTATCCAAATATCTGTTGTAAGCAGATCTGTTATAACGAGTTTCTACTGTACCACAGAACTTTGAACATCGAGCGCAAAGGCAATATAACTGCCTAAAATCATAAAGTAGCTTTGCAACCAGGCACTGCTTGACGTTTTCAGCCGATTTCTGGGATTGTTACTGTCAGAGTGCGAACCCAACGATTGAAAATCGTTTGCTGGTTCACCATTCACACCCTGATAGCAAAAAACAAACGCTGGTGCAGAATAATTACGAGCGGCATGCATTCTTCGTTGGTAGCAGTGATGTGCGATGACCACGCCCCTTTTCCACACCCAGGTGATTCAAAAGCGTGTCAAAAAAACACGTTTCCATTGGAAAAATGTAAACAAAACGCATTTTGAAAGGCCATTTTCTGATCTAACTGCGAACAGCTTTACTTGTTTGGGCAACGCCTGGAAAGCTATGAAAAGGTGCGGTAGCGAAAGAGTTTAACAGTCCATGACCGCTAGTGGTTTGAGCAGCTTCTTTCATCGCTTTTAATTGTTGTCAACCGCAGATTTCACCGCTTTTCTTTCATTTTAGCCTTTTAAGAGTCAATGCAAGTACTGAATGTTTTCAGTGTAGGCTCTGAAAGGCAAAATAAAACGTGCCTCGACCGAAATTTCGTTCTTCTTTTCTTGCTGTAACTTCATTAAATCGGAAACGCCGCACGAAATTACTTAGTAAAATCGAGGTAAAAATACATGCATTTAGCAAAATTTTGATAGGAAACTTGAAAAAATGTGTTATATCGCCAATTTCGGTAAATCCAGTGCTCCCACTCCTGCGCCAAATGCGCCAATTTGCGCAAAATGAGGTATCCTGCGCCATCTTGATACAAAAACCACGATTTTGCAAGCAAGTGCGCCAAAATTTGTGTCGCACAAATCGCGTGCAGCCTGTTACAAGCACTGCTTCACAGTGGTCTCTAGACATGTATAACTAATTCGGCTTGATAACTTGAACTCCCAAGCACCCGTCATCGTGTTTGCCGCTGTGAGTTTGGTTGGCGCCGTGACTGTACCGCCGATACAGTGTTTTTGTCTAGTAACTCATTGCAGCGCTGGCGTACCGCGGTTAAAAACTTTCCTTCTTGCTGTAGTTTCCAGTGGTTCCTGCTATAAACAATAGGTAGTTTTAGGTGCCGTTTATTGTCGGCTCTCTCTGCTCTGAGAGGCAGTGGGAGCGCCGTTTCGCGCCATGCGTGACGCGCTCGGCTGCAAGCTCCGCTTCGCTTGTTGTGCTCGCGGAGTGGACCGTCGCAAGTGAAGCGGGCCGTGAAAAACGGCCAGTCTCTCTAAAGCATGAACCTCGTGGAGCGTTTTCTGCTTGCGAAAACGCGCCGCGCACGCCACAGGCGCGCTGCCGCTGCCGCGTAACCTTTCAGCCTTTCAATATTCATTATCGTGTTGCATTTTGCCTTTTATCTGCACCAGTAAGGAACAAAATACCTTGCAAATTATGTTTTGTGGCATTTTTTGCTATTGCGTGGATACTTGGGGGATTTAATTGCATCAAACTTGTCGCGACTTCTAGCGACTGTTTCAAAATAAGTGGGAAAAAAATCCCATTGCCCTAGGGATGCCAGGTTCAGGCTATAAATAGCCAAATATGGCTACTTTTTCTTGTGCTTGGCGGAATTTTTTATTGCCTGTTTGTCTATTCTTGGGCTATTGGGTGAGCTGACTGTGAAAGCTATTTTCAATGCATGTTCGAGCCTGCCAACTAGGAGCGTTTTCAGTGACTCCTTGAAAAAGTCTTCCCCTAGTAAGGACAAGAAGGCCGTTATTGTTCAGCTGTGCCGTCCATTTGTGATTGCATGTGTGAAAAGCACCTTGAAGTTGAAGCACATTCCATGGCGACCTCCATATCAATTACTGGACGATGCTGGTCAATTTTTTCGGTCTGTGTTGGTTCATACGAACTTCGGATGATACTTGTGGTCCTGCGAGATTCGTGTCATCGAGATGTTGCTGTATTTCAAGCAGCTTAGGTGACTATTGGTTGTATAGCGCTCGTGCAGTAAGCTTCCTCCAAATTTCCACAATATTTAGCAACTGGATTCGTTAGACAGAAAAGTGTTCGCAGATGTGTGGTCGGGCTGTGCTGTGCCAGTTCACCCAGTGCAAAAAGTGCTTCCCGCACCCTGGTTTTACGCTGCATGATAAAATTTTCAGTTTATTTTAATTCATTAGTACCTAACTTTGCTGACTCTTCTTCCGGCTTCAAAGGCCTTAGATTTTTCTACTAGCTTACCAGTCAGCGAAGCGTTGCATGTGTGCTTGTGTGGAGTGACTTCGGCTTAGAGCTTGATACAGTCTACGAACTAACAAACCAGAGGCACATTCTTCCAGGCACAAACGTGACATGGCTTAGTTTCAACTGCGTGAATGAACTGTGGCGACCTGCCGGCTGGCTAAGCGCTGGGCCGACTGATTGTGTCGGAGGGCCGGTGAGCCGTTCAGTAGCACAGTCCAGCCAAGCCACGTTGTTTTGACATCATATGAAACGTCTTAGGAAATCGGCAAGGAGGATGAGAGAGGAGGACAGCATTTCCAAATTGATTTTTCTACCGAATAAAGTTGCGTAAGCGCAGCGAGAGTGGTGGAAACATGACCTAGAGGCTCCAGACTACAATTTGAGCTAGTAATCTAGCAGTGTTCAGAAATCACATCAGTGTCCATTCTTAAAGAATAGCACTAATGCCATGGGGGGGCATTGTGTGAGTAAATGCAGCAGGTGTCTGGTGGATGCCGACAGCAAAGGCAAGTCGGAATGGGTGGGTGCACTATTAGGATGCGAGGGAACTGCGCCCGAGTGTGCGTCCGTTCTGTGGCGCTGTTTCCTCCCACTCCCCAACGGGTGCAAGAGGGGGTGGACATTGCAGGAGCCCTGTTTCTGCTCCTGAGGGCTGACGTCTCATTTGCCCGTGTGTTGTGCGACTCCCCCTGCCCAGATGTTCGAGAAGCAGCGGCCACTGTGGAGGACGTGGGCTCTGATGGATCACAGCAGCCGGCCGCCGAGGAAGCGTGAGTGGCCTTGTCCCTCCCCAGTGAAGTTTGCCAGGTTAGGCGGGAGTGCTGCGAATGCCTGTGCCGCAGTTGCACCAAGACTGCACCTGGGAGCGGAAAAAGTGAGGACAGGTGTGGTGGCTAAAGGCTGTATGCTGACCAACTGGGGATGGGCTTTGTGCACTGCGGTGTTTGACGCGTGCACAGCCCAGTGGGGGCCGCAAGGTTTGCCTCCTTGCTCACAAACCCTTTGCACAAGGATGTCGAAATGGGGATTGGTTGTGTTCTGTGCCGTGCTGTGCAGTGTCCCCGAGAGAGCTGAAGCGTAGGCGGTCGAGGTGTTGCTTTTTTCTTGTACCAGGAAGCCTACTGTTTGTGCACTGCGCTCGGAGAAAGGAAGGGGAGTGGCGGCCTCTGAGCCTGCTCGAAGCCTTTTGGGCAGCAAGAGTGGGCGTTGCCCGAGGGCACTTGCTTGCGCTCCACAGTGTGCTGACCTTGCGCGAGTGAGTTCACGCAAAGGGCGTGGTGAGAAGCCGCTGGACGGGGCTGGTGGATGCTGTGTAGCCTGCCAGTGATCCAAGGTAGCCAAGTCGAAACCCTGCTGAGCAGCCCCTTGCTGCAGTGCCTTCCTTGGAACACCAGCCCTGGTACAGTGGAATCTCGACGATTCGGTTCTGGGTGATACCAATTCTGGGTGATACCAAAACACGCGATAACGAAATCCCGTCGGTACGAAATTCTCGCGGCAACGAAATATTTTCGCATCCCCGGCGAACGTCCATAGACGCCCATGTATTTTATATCTCGTTGCAACGAAACGTTTTTGGAAACTGATCCCGCGTTAACGAAATTCGGTGCAAGTTTCGTCGGCATTTTACCTACCCATTGGAGGGTAACTGTGTCCAAAAAGTGCTCAAGTGCATTTTTTTGGACTCAAAGTGGCCGCTGCCATATTTGTTTACAAAAGACCGCGCAGCCGGCGGCCGTGAAGGCAGCCTCGTAGCGGCACCATCAGGGGACGACACATGGTGACTCAAGTCGCGGCTTTGGCTTGGGCTACGCCAGCCCACTACCGCTGAACAGAGCGCGTGCGTTTGTTGTTTGTGTGCGGCGATCGGAATGTTTGCTCTCAGTAAGATGCCTTCGCCAGGCCAAAAGTGGAGGTTTTTATCGCTACGAGATAAGGCAGCCATCATGGCCCAAGTCAGTGGCCCAAGGGAGGATAGCGCCGACGAGTTTGGAAACGCCTGCAGCTAGCTCAACCATTTTGAAAAGCAAGGATCCCACCAGTTTTCAATGGCGCACGTGCGCAAAACAAAACAGTGACAGCAGTGACCTTTCTGGACGTCTAGAAAGCGGTGCTCACTAAGTTTTGTAAACAGTATTGGTGCAACGAGGTGCCACTCTGTCTGGCAAAGTTCGTAAACAGAAGAAGCTGGGCTCCACTTGCATGATCGGCCATACGCGGTGCCGTGGGCCAGGGTGGAAAACGTGCAGAGAAGGTGAACCCACGGAATGTTTTGGATGCATTTGACATGATCTCGTTGTTCTTGGGCGCGCACGACGACTAGCAATGAACCATTTGTACAGTGATAGCTGAACTGTGACGTTGGCTGCAAGGTAAGGCTCACGAAGTAATATAACCGACTTTAGGAAATAAATTTTTGGTTTGTGGCCAATTTCCCGGTCATTTATGTTTCATTCTCGCAGCAACGAAATTCCCGCAAAAGCGAATTTTCTTGCTTTCCCCGGCAGTTTCGTTATTGCGGGGTTCGACTGTAATTGCATTGCTTGCAATGGGGGAAAAAATTGGCTCTTACGAACGGACCTGCGTGGCCCGGTGGATGATACGAACGAGCCGGCGAGGCGCCCGACTGTCAAGCGACGGCGACGTACGGGCTTTCTCTCCCCTCTTTGTCGCCTTTTCTCCAGGAACGGCTGGGCTGTTGTTTTCTGCTCGCAAAAGCGCGGTGCGCTCTCAACAGGCCGCTGACGACGCCACGAAAGCACCCGCACACTGTGCGGGGCACGGCCGGTCGCGAAGTGGTGCAGGGCGCTCCAGCGACCGCTTTTCACAGCTCTTTCAAATTCCACTCAAAGCACACACAAAGTTGCTAGTGCGTAAAGGAGCTTATAATGTGGGCGAAAACGGGGCTATAAAACATCATCCGAGGTGCGAAGCCTTAACATCTCTGGCGGAGTCAGCCAGCTGTCTCGAGCGCTTTGGAACTGCTGCCATGAGGCGCACGCCTACCCATTGGTGCAAGTTGTCAGGCTCCTCCCACTGCTGTGCGTGACGCAAGTCATTTTCTGAGTGAGGCAGAAGCTGCTGCGCGCGCAAAGTGATCGACGTGGGTGTGAAAAAAACACACGCACAATGCCGACGAGCACGAATCGTGTGCAAAAACATGCCATGCGGTTCACGCTTAGACGAAAGTCCAGAAAGGACTGCCCGGCGATATGGAGGTTAAAAAACCAGAAAAACGTCACTGATTTCTTCACCCGAAAGTAAGAAGTGCTGAATTTTTTGGTCTATGTTAATTAATACTAATTTTGGATGATCGCGAGATTGGTATCATTGAGATTTCACTGCACCCGGAGTCCACTCGAGCCTCCAGTGGAGGAGATCCTTGAAATTGATTTCCCCATGCGTAAGCCTTGCGGAGGGAGCAGATGGAGCGGAGAAGGGGCTCGGAATGCTTGAAGGGGGCACTTTGTGTGCGGCTTCACAGCCACGACCTCTGCTGCAGGGAGGAGGAGGAGGAGGAGGAGGCAGCGAGCGGGGTGCCAGTGCCGGCGCAGCCGCCACCAGCACAGCGCACGGCCGATGCCCCGGGGCCTTCCGTCTCCAACGACTACTCCAGCATCCTGGGCGGTGAGTTGCGCTGCGCCTTCCTCCTCGAACGGATTGCCAAGCTGACGCACCTCATCTTGGAGGTATCCAGGGCATTCCTCCACAGGGAAGCCACTTCTCAAACCTGTTGTTCCAAAAGTTATTAACAGTGTGGATTTTCTTCGATATGCTCACCGCCACTAAATGCCAGGTCCCAGAGTCATTAGGGTGGTCCTGGAGAGGCCTGCATAAGCGCCCCAGGGCAGGACAGAGCCCTTGAATCCGTGACTCGCAGACAAGTTTGGGCGCCACCGTGCCTTTCGTTGTTTTGGAAAATTTAACCGCAGCCACTTACGTTTGTCAGCAGGCCATACCGGACCAACTGAACGAGACGCTCATCTGCACACCTGAGGTGGCTCAGGAATTTTTCGTTGGTTTGTGGCCCTGATTTCAAAATCAGGCTTTCAAAATCAAGTTTACTTCTTTGTGAATTTCGATGAAAATTGGCACAGCAACTGGAAATGCTTTTGTGATAACACCATAAAAATTTCAACGTAATACTTTGATAACTTTTTTATTCGTTAAATTTTCTTTCTGTTCCGCTTGTACCGAGCTTGAGCGACTTATAAAACATGATGGAAAACTTGTTCGGAGTGCTTTGCATTCCCAAACGAATGGACGAGGTTGTGACAGTTTTAAATTTTTTTTTACAAACGTTTTTTTAGTTTTCATTTTTTAGAGGTTAATTTGCGACAGGCATGTCGACTGTGAACGACTATTTTAATAAAAAAATCGCAAAAAACAAGTCTTGAAAACCAAAAGTGTCACGACCTGAACTGTCATCAAGGAATGTAATGCAAGAAACGGAATCAAAATAGACCCAGCGGTCACGAAGAAATCTCTGGAACAAGCGACACAGGTGGCAAAAAAAAACTGTTTTGAGAAAACGGCTTCCGAAGTTGCTACATACCGTATTTACTCGCGTAATCCTCGCACCCCTAATGTGAGCCACCAAAACTTGGATTTTTTGGTTCCTCGCATAATCCTCGCACCCCCAACTTTGCAGCGGCGAAAGTTGCCTGCTCGCGAAACCCGCATGGCACACGCGCTGTCCAACGCGCGCCCTCCCCCGCCGCCTCTCCGTTCGGCGGCGAGGGCTGTGTATCCAAGGCCATCTAGGCACCCTAACAACCTGCATGGCTACTCCCTAACAGGCGCCCTAACACGCTACTCATACTGTCCTTGAGCCGGTTTCGCGTGCGCGCAACTAGACTGACTAGACGGCGTTCGCACAGCCCGCTGTCGTGTCGTCGTGTCGCCGTCGTGGTCCCGTCAGTGAGTCACTCGCGTCAGTGGTGGAAAGCTCGCTGCCATTTCGAGAACTTTTTGATCTCTTTGTTTTGTGCTTGGTGCCGCTTCGCCATGGGGAAGAACGCTAGCTACACTGCCGCTTTCAAATTGAAAGCGATAGAGTACGCGATCGAACACGGCAACCGCGCCGCAGGCAGGCACTTCAGCCATCGGCGTCACCGACTTCAACGTGCGTTACTGGAGTAGGGCACGCACATGACGACGACAAGATAGGGCGCACGCCAGAAAGCAAAGGTGGCAATTTCGTAATCGGTGATCGACGGGAGACTGTTTACGTTGTAAATAACAAAATAAAAAAAAATAGCTGCTGTTGGCAACACTGAGCTTAGATATACAAAAAACTACCGCTACATTTAGCAGGATTAGCAGAAGGCAAATTGGCAACACTGTGCACCGGATTTTTTTTCCCCGCGTAATTCTCACACCCCTAACTTCGTATTGACTTTTCCGGAGAAAAAGTGCGAGGATTATGCGAGTAAATACGGTAGGTATCACTTATCAAAAGTTGTCACGGTTGGAGCCTTGCATGTCCTTTTGAACATGGGGCTTCTGGAAGGCCTTGCCTTGAAATTAGAGTGCCTCTTACAGCCTTTGTCTTTCCACAAAACATCATTTTCAGTCCTCTGTGAACAGTACATAGCCCAGTTAGCAGACAAAACGGAGGGGGAGATGGCTTTCAATTAAAAGAAGGTTAGCTGGTTGGTTGTATCGCACTGGACAACTTCCCTTTGCAATGTTGTCCCCATGGCAACAAGTGAAGCATTTTTTTTTACTTAAATTTGAAAATTTCTGCCTTCTTTTATGTTTTATTACTTTGCCTGGTGCAGCAGCAAAGTACTCACGTGCAGGTGTTCATTGCCAAAAGTTTGCATACTACAAGGATGCAAATGAGTTTCTTTAAAGCTTGGTATAATATTGTGCATAACTAACTTTGATGGTGTCAGGGTTCGGAGCGAACGCACACACACACACCAAATCCTGATCGACCGTCCACCTTTATTCCACCCCGCTCCGTCCCGCCGCGTCTTCCCCACCCTTCCCCCTTGCGTCCCGCTCCCTCCTTTCCCGTGCACCTAGCGCCATCTCTCCGCGCTCCGACGCACTACCTGCTCCTAACAGGTCTCCCCCCCCCCCTAAAACGTGACCCACTGGGCAATGAGAGTTCGTTCGCGTCATGGTAAAGGGCCAACTGATCAGCATGGGCAATGCCACAGGAACGTCCGTTGAAGCAGTCCTTGAGGAGAAAGTCATTTGCACCCACACATTTCGCAACGCGGAATGGCCCACGCCTCCAAGGCGCGAGTTTGGCCGAGAAGCCCGTGGCTGCATTACTCAAGACATGGTTGTCGCGGAGCACAAGATCACCCTCCTGTATTGTGGTGGGCTTCCTGTGGCAGTCGTAGTTCCTCTTTTGGGCCTGCCTTGCAGCGTCTTGGCGAACTCTTGTGAACTTGAGAACTTTCGTAAGGCTCTTGGTGACCTCAGCAGCAAAGGCACGATGAGCTGATGCTGGTGGTTCTGTGTCGTCCTTTGCTTGGGCTTGCTCCCATGGTGTCCGCAATTCACGGCCATAGCACAGGAATGCTGGGGTGTACCCCGTGACGACGCTTTCCGCTGTGCGCATGGCGAAAGCGATCTCCGGAATGTGGCGGTCCCAGTGCTTATGGTCCGAGCAGTAGGCCCGGAGGCACTCCTTGACGGTTCCATTGTGGCGCTCCACCATTTGTCCAGCCGTGCGATAGGGCACCGTGTGGCGGTCTGTGATGCCCCAGTGCTTCAGAAGACCTCGCCAGAGGTTGCTCACAAAGGGTTTCCCGTTGTCGCTGGAAATGGCGACTGGTGTGCCGTGCCTGCAAAAAACTTGCACCATGCATTCCACCACTTGCTGGCTGGTGGCCGAGCGTAGAGGGAAAAGCTCAATGAATTTGGTGAACTTGTCAATGACCACCAGCAGGTACTTGTGCCGGCGAGGCGTAGGTGGCAAGGGTCCAACGATGTCTACACTGAGCTCCTCCATAGGTGCGGTGGCCCACTGGCTGCTCATAAGGCCCTCTGGTTTCTGACGGCGGGCCTTTGTGCGCTGGCAGACAGGGCAACACCTCACATATCGGGACACATCTGCCCGCATACCCAGCCAGACAAAGCGTGCAGACACACGCTGGAGCGTCTTGAAAAACCCTGCATGGCCACTAGTCGGGTGGTCATGTGCCATCCTGTGTGCCAGCTGGTGGAGGGAAGTGGGCAGCCACGGTACCTTCCTATTGCCTCTGAGTTGCACCAGTTTGTCTCCAACTCTGTAGATTCCGCCAAGTCCTCAATAAGGCGCCGGTGCGCTGCGTCATCAGGGAAGGTGTTACTCTGCACGGCCTTCTTCAGGTCAGCCAACATGGGGTCTCTGGCCTGTTCCTGGGCAAGGTGGTCTGCATCGCTGAGCTGGACAGCGTCGTCTGTTGCGGTCACTACCACAGATTCCTCGAAACTGATCTGAGGCTCTGGTTCACGTGCTGCAATGGGGAACAGTTGCTCTGCCAGAGATGGGACTGGGGCATCTGGGTATTGGGTGGGTGCCCTGCTAAGAGCATCGGCTGGGATGTTTGCCAGCCCTCGCCGGTGGCGAATCTTGCAGTTGAAAACCTGCAGTCACAGAACCCAGCGCTTGACTCTAGGGGAGGCCTGGTCGGTGCTGAACATCCACGACAGCGAGGAATGGTCGCAGTGCACTTCGAAGTGCGTAAAATCCAAATACGGCCTGAATTTGTCGACTGCCCACACAACCGCCAAGCACTCCCATTCTTGAACCGTATACCGCCGCTCAGCCTCCGTCAAAACCCTGCTTATGAAGGACACTGGTCGCAGTTCGTCAGAGTTCTCGGCTGTTTGCAGAAGGACCGCTGCTATGCCTGCCTGGCTAGCATCTGTCTCAACCACGAAGGGTCTGTTCAGGTCCGGCAAACTCACCACCACATCGTTGGCCAGGCAGCTTTTAAGGGCAGAAAAAGCCTCACCCTGCTCGTGAGTCCACTTCCACTGTTGGCCCTTCTTCAGGAGGTTTGTGAGAGGGTGGGCGGTGATGGAGAATCGAGGAATGAAGGCCCGGTAGTACCCGGCCAGCCCCAGGAAAGCCTGGAGCTGCTTGATGGTCTGAGGCTGCGGGTATGCCAGGACTGCAAGTACCTTTTTCTCATCAGGCCTGCATTGACCCGGGGAGATCACATGACCCAGGAAATTCAACGACTGCCGACAGACCTGCACCCTGGCCGGGTTGATGGTAAGCCCTGCGGCTTTGATGCGGCGTAGCACCTCTTCAACATGCAGGAGGTGGCTTTCAAGCGTCTCGGAGTAGACAAGGACATCGTCCAAGAAGGCCATGGCAAATTTGTGGTTCACCCCCTCCAGCACTGTGTCCATCAGTGTTTGGAAGGTTGCTGGGCCACCTGCCACACCAAAGGGCATTCTGGTGAATTCAAATGTGCCCTGGTGGCCGATGAAAGCAGTTTTCTCAATGTCCTCGTCGCAGACAGGGATCTGGAAGAAGCCCTGCGAGAGGTCGAAGCTGGAAAACCATCCAGCTCGCCCCAGCTGCGCCAGTAGCCAGTCCGTTCTGGGCATCGGATAAGCTGGCACCTTTGTGCGCGCGTTGAGTGAACGATAGTCCACGGCCAGGCGGTAGCCTCCAGACTTCTTTTCCACCAACACTGGTGCACTTGCGTAGCGGCCACGGGTGCGACGAATGAGGCCCTGTGCCATGAGGTCGTCAATGCAGCCATCCATTATTGCCTGCTTCTTGGAATTGACGGGTCGCAGTTTGCAGCGTACAGGGGGGCTGTCCCCAGTGTCGATGTGGTGCTCAACGAGGGTTGTGCAGCCAGGAGTTTCTGTAAAAATGCTGCTGACATTCCTCAGCACCTGCTGCATATGAGGGTCCAGGTCTCGTGCCCAACTTGGGACGCTGCCGTCTCCGGTCTGCACAGTGTCTGCAGCTGCCCCCATGGATTCGTCTGCTTGCTCGTAACAGGACTCCACCGCCGCTGCTTCCTCCAAGGAACCCTGCCCAAACAGACTGTGCAGACAATGGGAGTCCTCTTCCACTTGGGCAACTTGTTTCCTCTCCTCCCGTCTTGCAAAAGGCACCACACACTGCGAGTCAGTGCCAACGGTCCATCCCCCTAGCGCCACATGCAGCGACATGCCAGTTGCAGTCAAAAAGTCTCTGCCCAGGACAACATCTTGGCAAAGATCAGGAACGCAGATAAACCGCTGTCGTCGGTTGCTGGCTCCCCAGTAGATCTTGCTCTTCAAAGAGGATGAGGCCTGGAACCAACCTGAAGCCAGCCGCAGAGTGTGCAGTTCCATTTTCGTCTTGGAGCCAGCAGCTTGTGCCGCCGCCGTCGCCGCGGAGCCCAGGAGACTGACACTAGAGCCCGTGTCGAGGAGCGCCTGGAAGGTAGTAGACCCTATACGGACGTCCAACAGGGGTTCCCTACTGCCGGCTGTTGTCGCTACCTGTAGCGCGCCTTTGTAGATGCTCGCCGGGCCAGCACCTACCGCCCGCCGTTTCCCAGGCACTGAGCTTGGAAATGTCCCGGCTGCCGGCATCGGAAGCACAGCGGCGGAGGCCCCAGCCGGCGGTCGGTTGGGCAGTTGCAAGCGATATGCCCGAATCCCCCGCAGCGATGACATGCGTGGGATGTCCACTTTGTGGTCGCCATTGCGGTGTGGGGGGAAACGGTGCCGCTAGCGTCGACAACGCAGCGCTCCCGCGGAACTGGTCGTGGAGGTACGCCGGCTGGAGCGCTGCTGGGTGAAGCGGCCAGCCGTGGCCCGTTGGCTGCGCCAGCGACGTGGGAAAGGCGGACGCCGCAGCGGTGAAGGGGGCCGGGAGAGTTTGGCCACATGTGTTGCTCACGGTAGGGCAGAAGGCCAGGTCCCGGGCGACTTGACTGCCTGGCGGAGGTCGCGGCCTGTATTGATATCGGCGCCTGGCTCGCTCCGTGAGCTCGTCGGCCGCCTTGGCCAGCTCCGCAAGGGTCGCGAAACTCTTTCCCTCAGCCCAGTCCTGCAGCTGCGGGTGCATTTGCCGCACTACGGGGTTTACTTTCTCCGACTCTGGAACTTCTTCGCCGATGCGCTCATAGTAGGCCGCGATCGTGTATATAAATTCCTTTAGATTTTCTTCGGGGTGCTGAGTACGCTGGTCTAGTTCCTCCTTCAGCCTCCGTTTGGCATCGACGGACGAGAATTCGGCCACAAAGGCGGTCTTAAAGGTGTCCCACTCCGCAAACCCACCAACGAATCGCCACCACAGCTTCGCGCTCTCCTCGAGCGCCGCGGGCACAATGTGGGTGAGGCGCTTCTCCGCGGCCACTCCAGAGATGATACAAAAAGTCTCTAGCCGCTCCAGAAACTCTTTGGGCGACTGCAAATCGCGGAATCCAGAGTAGCGCGGAAGCTGCAACGGCGCCGGCTTGGGTGCACAATCGTGGGCGACGGGTGTTGCAGCTGCCGCGTCGATGCGGGCAGCGGGCATTGGCGCCGCCATTACCCGCTCCCTCACGACCGCCGCCACTTGCTCACGCTCCAACGGAGATCCGCCCGTCTGGCGTAGAAGTTCTTCCACCGCCGCTTGAAGGCCCGGAATCGCGTTGAGGTCCATGATCCCGGACGAGCCCCCACTTGTCAGGGTTCGAAGCGAACGCGCACACACACACACCAAATCCTGATCGACCGTCCACCTTTATTCCACCCCGCTCCGTCCCGCTGCGTCTTCCCCACCCTTCCCCCCTTGCGTCCCGCTCCCTCCTTTCCCGTGCACCTAGCGCCATCTCTCCGCGCTCCGACGCACTACCTGCTCCTAACAATGTAGGGCCTCTTTTTTTTTTTTCGCTACTTTTGACGTTCAAGGCATCCAATATTTCTCGCAGCACAGTCAGTATGCCCTAAGCCGTAGATTATATGCGTTGGTATCAATAATTTCCCTAAAAAAATCACTGTTAAATGCTGCGACAGTAAGGTAAATTTTTAATGCAGAGAACATATTTTTATTCCTGTATTCCTAACTCAAACCTATTTGCATGATTATTAGAAGTGCGCGGGAAACGTTACGCAAGATATGGCTCGTGCGCATCGCAGCGCACGCTTACCGCGACATATCGTACTTTAATTATCCCTGATATGGCTTGTCAGGTCGCTTTTAAGATTAAATCTAACGTAGCAGGCATTAATTACAACTACTGGCATTCAATAGTAACCGGTTGCGCAGACGTGATGCTCCAATGCACGTCGGCTATGCCGTGCGCGCCGCAGCGTTTGACGCGTCGACCGTTTCTTTCCCAAGTCTAGCGAGCCCACAACCAAAACACAGCAATAACTGAGCGTGTACACATCGCAAATCCGGCTGAAAGTTAACTTCACGAACCGCTATCGCAAGCGCGCACACCGCGTCACCCTCCGGGGTCTGGCGACGGTACAGCCACGCGCACCACGAAGCGTTCGACGACCTCCGCCTTTCGAGCCACACAACTTCCCGTAATCTGCAGGGTGCGTAGCGGTCCTTGAAACCCTTGAAAACCCTGGAATTTGAAAATAGCTTTTTCAAGGCTTTGAAAAACCCTGGTATTTTTTTAGGTCCTTAAATTTCTTTGAATATCGTCAATAGGCTTCTGTTCAGCCAGTTTTTAGCGGATGCCTTTTGAACGCCTGGCAACTATGTACTGGAGACAACAAGGCATCCAATCCAATCCACTCCTGTAGCTACTGCGCAGTACGACAGTCTAGCGTGGTTGCAGCGGCAGCAACAACCAAAGCTAAGCCTACCCTATCGGTGTTGTGGGAAACATGGTGTGTGGATAGCCAAGTCGTCTTCTGCAGCTGCAATATGCCGGGAAAATGCAACTTCCAGCACGTGTGGTTAAGCAGTGCTGCTTATAAAGAGTGGATTTCCCCGGACACATCGAACTCGCATGTGCAAAAACATTCGACGTGTCGTCAATGGGGGAGTCTGCCCTCAAAAGTCACATGAAAAGCGCAAAGCACGTGGAGAATATGACAGCAACCACAGCGCATAGTACTGTGCGGAGCCACTTCACAGCTGTTGATAAGCAACGCATCGAGCCAACTCCTTCAAGTTCAACGTCGTCGGATGTGAGCAGCCTGTGCAAAGCTTACGAGAGTGTGATCGACGCGGAGATACTGTGGACCCTGAAAATGGTCACGGCGCACTACTCCCACAAATCGTCAGCACATACAGGGGACCTTTTCAAGAAAATGTTCCCGGATAGTGAAATCGCTAAGGCATTTTCCTGCAGTGAAAGGAAATCTGCATACGTGGTGTGCCATGGTCTCCGACCGTTTTTTCTCTGGCGCCTACAACGTGAATTGGAGCAGTCTGATGGTTACACCGTTCTGTTCGACGAGTCCTTGAACGACTTACCTGCAGAGGAAACAAATGGACATTCATGTGCTGTACTGGAGCACAATGCCCGAGCGGGTAACCACGAGGTTTTACACGTCGGTGTTCATGGGACATTCAACGGCCGAAGACCTTAAGGGGGGAGGTGGGTCTTTGGACAATTTTTTTTATTTTTAGTGTCAGCTTGATGAAAATTGGCAGGCTTGAGCAGTTTTTATGCTGATTTCAAATATGTAATTGGTTTTAACATACCAGAATTTGTTGAAGAAATACAGTGATTTGAAATGAGTTTATTGAGGGATTTCTTACGTGGGTTTAGAGCTATTTCGCTTTATCAAGCTCAAAGATGAATTACAGTGGAATCTCGGTGATACGAATTCGGTTGATACGAATTTCGTTGTGATACGAATTTTCGAAATTCCCCGGCCAAAATGCATTGTGTGCAATGTAAAAAAATTCGGATGATCCGTACGCATTTATCACTCCGGTGCGGGTGATACGAACGCGCGAGCAGACGACTGCGGCGTGGACGGGAGGCGGGAGTGTTGGAGGGGCCGTGCGGCCTTGGTTGTGCGCGAGCACAAAAGCGTTCTCCCCCGTTGACGGTAATCCTCCTCGTGGGGAGGTGCTGTTACGAACGAACCGAACGTTTCGCCCTCTCGACGCCTGTGTTTTCTCTCTCCCTTCTTTTATCTCCCGCTGCAATCTCTTCTCTCTGTACCTTTCGTTTCCGCTGCCTGCAGCTCGGGTGCCTCTAGCTTCCTTTTTTTTTGTATTATACCTCTTGAATAAACCGCGGCAATCAAGCGTTCCTTCATTTCTGACCGCGAATACCCTCGCCATTTTGCCTTCTCCGCATTCCTCGCTTCCGTCTATGCCCCGCGCTCTACCTATCCTGTTGTCGCCTTGCCGTGTTGCCTGCGCTACTTGCGCGTCGATTATGTTGAAGCGTGCACCGTATGGAGCGTTTTCTGCTCGCGAAAACACGCCGCAGGCGTGCTGACGCCGCCGCGAATACCACCCGCATGCTGCGCGCGGCGGCAACATGGCGGCGTCACCAGCCGCGAAGTGGTGCGGGTAGCTCGACCGACCGCTTCTGATCGCTCTTTAAGCTGCCACTTAAGAAACAAATGAAGTCGCTTGTACAGTAAAGGAGCTGATAATGTGGGCGAAAACGACACTACAAAGCATCGTCCGCGCGGTTAGGGGAAGCGCCGATCAAATATCCGCCACCGTGGTAAGCCTATAGCCATCTCCGGCGGGGCCAGCGGGCTGTCCGGAGCGCTTTCAAACTGCCGCCGTGAAAAGCGCGCCTCCCCAATGGAGCAAGTCGGCTGGCTCCTCCCACTGCCGCGCATCATTTTCCGAGCGAGGTAGAATCTAACGCAGGGGCGAAATCGCCGACGCAGAACGCACGCGCAACGCCAACCCGCACGTATGCGGTTCACGCTTGTTCGTGTGCGTGCGTCGCGTCGGCGATGAGCGCGCGTTCCTTTGACGCCCGTGTCGACGATTTCGCCCCTGTGTCAGATTCTACCTCGCTCGGAAAATCGCCCTACCTATCCTTTTATCTCTCCCTTTCTCCTACCTATCCTTTTATCACTCCCTTTCTCCTCTAATCTTTACATACCCCTCCTCCCCCTCCCCCCCGCACTGGGTTATATGCAGGTGAGCCTGGGTGAGCCCCCAGCTGGGCTCAATAATATCCCCAGTGCATCTCCTCTCCTTTTCACTCGAACCACTTAGTTAGCTCGGAAAATGATGCGCGGCAGTGGGAGGAGCCTGCCGACTTGCGCCAATGGGGAGGCGCGCTCTTTAGGGCGGCAGTTTAAAAGCGCGCGCAGCAGCTGGCTGGGCCACCTCCGCGGCGGATATTTGGCGCGGATATTTTATAGTGCAGTTTTCTCCAACACTGTCAGCTCCTTTTTACCGCATGAGCAATTTAGTTTACATCTTGAGCTGCATTTTAACAAAAGGTTAGAAGCGGTCGCTGAAGCTACCTGCACCTCTTCACGGCAAGAGCCGACGCCATGTTGCCGCCGCATGCGCGGCACATTTCCATTTTTTCTCGTTTTCTGATGATACGAATTTTCGGGTGATACGAATATTTTTGCCGCCCCTTGAGATTCGTATGACCGAGATTCCACTGTATATGGACATAATGCCAAAGGTCCACTCTGCCAGGCTATGCTATTTTTATTCATTTCAAAAGCTTTTGCAAAGTATGAAAAAAGTGAACATTTCATACCAACAATTTCTATAAAATTATTTCATCTTTACTCAATTTTGCTTATAGGTGAACAGCGTCAGAGTAATAAAAATAGCATAGCCTGCTAGATCAATTCAATACGAATACAATGATACCAGTCTTGTCATCCTAGCTCAAGAGCAACATAACAAAACCCCCCGTAAGGTGGAGCACGGTCTCGCAAAAAAAAGAAACTGAGAAAAATGCATTTGAAGTTTCCGATCGTGGTGACTTTTGTTACAGCACAGCTACAATAACAAAAATGGCATCACTGTGTAGCTCAGTTCTTCATGAAGAAAAGCACACTAAGTATGTGCCTGTACCACAAAAATAAGCATAAAACATTCAGCGTAAAGCCAAGCATAATCTCTGAAAACGGTTGAGAAAAAGTAGATTTTCTACTAATAAACTTCAGAAACCAGATTTACTATTTCCCAGCTTATTCCAGTGCCTCTGAAAACTACATACAAGCCCACACATCACATACTGCAGTCTCTTCTGCTACCTGTAATGCTAAAGCACAGCAGCCAATGAAAAAGTGACATTATTCCGTTATGCTTTTCAAAACTAAAGCAAAGACGTAGGTGAATTGCAATTTTCTAATCAACGCTAGGGCTGTATAAATAGCATCACCTGCTAGAGAAATTCAATAGGAATGCAATGATACCAGTCTTATCATTATAGCTCAACTACAAGATAAAATGGAGCCCGTAAGGGAGAGAGGTATATCTCAAAACAAAAAAACTGCACGGCTGTAGCTGGATATTGCAATTTTGTGATCAACACTAGGGTTGTACAAATAGCATCACCTGCTAGAGCAATTCAATACGAATGCAATGGTACCAGTCTTATCATCATAGCTCAACTGCAAGATAAAATAGAGCCCGTAAGGGAGAGAGAAATATCTCAAAACAAAAAAACTGCACGGCTGTAGCTGGATATTGCAATTTTGTGATCAATGCTAGGGTTGTAGAAATACCATCACCTGCTAGAGCAATTCAATACGAATTCAATGATTATCACGAATTTATCACGTCCAAGTCCACGATGACAAATTCCGTGCCACTTTCCGAGCTTTCGCTCGCTGGTTCTCTGTCCAAAAGTTTGAACTTGCGCTCTATCGCCGACTGCGACGCCAAACGCTTCTTCACATCCTCCGCATGTTTAGCACGCCCGGCAGATTCACCAGCGGTCTAATACACGGTGTCGATGCGGTCCTGATTGGCACTCGAGAAGCCGGATGACGGTTCGCTGACGCCTGAAGCACTGCAACTTGCCATGACCGGAGATTCTGAAAATCTGGCTCAGACGCAACAGGCGATATCGTCCTCATGTTCCACGCGCGTTTCTGCCGCTTCCCGCACGCTTGACGCGTAATTTTTTTGATGCGAACATCTCCCGGTATTGTAGCACGAAAAAGAACACCTTGCACCAAGTTACAGCAGCAGAGAGAAAAAGACTCGATGAGATAAACTACCGTGGAGGCGAACGCGAGGGAAGAAAAACAAAAATACAAACGCAAAAGGCGGCGGGTTCGCCGTGCCGCCCAATCAGAGACTCAATACGAGGGGCTCGTCTCGCACGCGCGCGGTCTGGCCAATCAGGGGCTTGTAAGTGACCTTCCGAAAAATGGCGAGAGCGAGGGCCCTCGCCATGCTACGCGATTTTGAGATATCGCAAAATATGCACAAAGAAACGACCTTCAAAACGCGTCCAAGATGGCTGCCGCCAGTCGTCTCCTTCGCGCATGGCGCGCGCGCGAAGTTCAAGCATTCCTTTCCCGATTTTCGACAATTTGGGGTCGCCGTCATGGTTACAAAGTTGATTTTTGGACCCTTTTCGATCGAATTCAGCGGTGAAACTTTTAGAGTAGGTTCTTGAAGTTACAAAGGCTTCAAAAATGTATTTGTCTCAAAACACGTTTTTTCGCGATTTTTGGTCATTCTAAGACCCGCGTCCCCCCCTTAAAGAGAAGCTTCTAGGTGCCCTGGAAGATTTGCCGCTGGCGAGAGCTGTCCAGCTGTCAATGGATGGCCCCAACGTAAACCTGAAGTGTTTTAGAAATGCCTGCAGCAGAACCATCAAGTTCAGTGGTTGGACCTGGGCACTTGCGGACTTCATACCATACATAACGCGTACAGGGCGGGCGTTGTTGCCAGTAAGTGGGGCCTAGAGAATCTCCTTTCAAGCCTCAGTGCCATTTTTCATGATGCGCCAGTGCGAAGGGAAGACTGTGACAGGCCAAGTGACATTTCCTCTCAACTTCGCTGCTCATTGCTGGGTACAAAATGTTCCCGTCATCGAACGTGCCATTACCCTGTGGGGCGGCGTGCAAAAGTACGTCGCATGTGCAAAAAAGAAAGTGGTGAACTTGCCGAAGTGTGCATCGTTCATCCAGCTCAGTGACTTTTGCCAGGACCCACTGCTGTTGGCCAAACTGAAGTTTGCTCTGGGCATCGCGATGATTCTAAAACCATTCCTCACGGAATATCAGCTGGACAAGCCACTGGTGTTCCTTTTGAAAAGAGATCTCGAGTGCCTCGTGAGGAAGCTTCTTGCGAGATTCGTGAAGTGCTCGGTGCTGTCCGCTTCCACAGGAGTTGTCGGCATGCTGAAGATGGACGTCGCAGACCCAAATAACCATGTATCATCAGAGAAAGTTGATATTTGGCACGCTGCTGAACAAGTACTCAAAGCCGCGAAGGTGAGCGCCAAAGATATATTTGCCTTTAGGATGGAATGCACACAGTTCCTTGTAAGCACAACCAAGAAGATTCTGGAGAAGAGCCCGCTGACATACCATCTACCGTATAATGCGGAATATAGGTCGAGATTTTTTACAGAAAAATTTGCCGAAAAGTCACCCCTCGACCTATATTGCAGTCACTGGCAGTTGTCATCTGGCGGCCGGGAAGCCCATCGAGCCCATCCAAACCCCAAAGGCACCATCGCCACCACCATCAATCGCACGCGACGCCATCTTTGTTTTGTTGCTTCTCTCGCTGTCGGCGAATGTGTGCGTGCAATTTTCTTCTTGCTCAAAATGAGTTTAGGCACTTGGCGCCAGTTTACAGCAGCATTTAAAAGAAAAGTTGGTGGTTTTCCAAGGCCAATGACGTGTCCGCCTTGCTCCAGTTCGGTATCACCAAAAGAAGCGTTGCTAGCGGCATTAGCTGAAGGGGCACCTCTCAGTATGCAACGCTCGGAAGGCCTCGTTTCATGGGTGCTGCTCTGTGCACCTGTGCTGCTGTACAAAGGGGCAAATTTTGTCCGCTAGCGTCGTGCGATGTCTCTACGAATGGATACCCCAAGACGTTTGCTGACCGCCTGCACAGACTGGCTGTCGTTCCGGTCTGCACACGAGTGTCCCATGCTTTGCGCTCGCTTCACGATGACATCATCTTGCGAGTGTTTAAGAAGTGCTGCATAAGCAATTCCCTGGACTGCAACGAGGACGACAGCGAGCCAGAAGCAGTGGTCCGACGACAATTCAGACAGTTTTAAATGAGTAATCTGAGACGAAACAAGTTATAGTCTCAATAAAACAATTGTTGGTACCTAATTATTTTTTTTTTGCATTTTTCGGCTACAAGGTAAGGGGGTCGACCTATATTCCGCCTCGACCTACATTCCGCATTATACGGTAGTTAGGAACCTGTCGTCGCTTGATCCCCGTCAAATGGCCTCAAAGCCAGATGACTGCCTTGCAGGCTTCAGGAAGGTCCTAGACGCACTTATTGCAGTTGGTCGATTGGGTGAGCATGAGCGCCATTCTGTCCTTGGGGAATACACAGAACTTCTGCAAGAGAAGAAACTCAACCTGCGGCAGTTTGACAAACACTCTCTTGGCCTAGACAAGTTCTACCTTGAGCTGTTGAAGGGTGACTCATCCTACATGCACTTGTGGACGGTTATCCGGCTTCTTCTCGTCTTGAGCCACGGGCAGGCAACTGTTGAAAGAGGCTTCACCGTCAGGTCTCTGTCGAAAACCTTAAGGATATCTCGTATGTGTCACAGTGAATCATTTGTGATGCTGTAAGCAAGGCTGGTGGCATCCTGAACATTGGAATAACGAAGGAGTTGCGGAAGTCTGTCACAGCCGCACACAACCGCTATCGGGTCTACTTGGAGGATACAAAAAAACAAGTGATGGAGCAGACAAAGACATCAAAGAGAAGCCACATTGAAGAAGAGATGCAGAGCATCAAGACAAAGAAGAAGAGGCTGGAAGCAACTACGCTGTGCGGGCGGAAGCCACAAGCGACATCACTTTGATTGTGAAGTCCAACAGTTTAATAAAAAGTGCAAACGAAAAGTCCCTGGAGCTTGCAGAGATGGATGAGAGCCTGAAGGGGAAGCTTCTGGGACTTAAAGCCTGACGGGAAGCTTCGGGAACTTAAGTTTAAAAATCGGCCCCTTTTGTGTGTGTGTGTGTGTGTGTGTTCAATATGTCTAGATTGTGAGGTGAATCAGCAAAAGGGATGTTGAAATCAGCAGGAAACAGTGCAATGAAACCTGCATTAAATGAAAAATGTGCTTGCATTTTCTTCCTTGCAGTAAAATATGTGCTTCCATGCTGTGAAAGATGGTGTTGTGTTTTTCTACGATCTCAGAAAATGTTATCTTAAGTCCTTGAAAATCCTTAGTTGGGTGGGGCCTTGAAAGTCCTTAAAAACCCCTGAATTTTTTCCTTCATGGTCGCTATGAACTCTGATCTGGCTCGTGATCTCAGGCCTTCCCATCGCGATAATGTCCATGTTGAATACCACAGATTGAACAGAAACTTGACTGAGTGAAGCAGCGAAAATGAACTCAAACTGCCCACGCTACGCAGTTCAGGCAGCTGCCATCTTGCATTGCGCCGCGACACCCAATCAGGAGGGTCGTCTTATCGCGTCCCGACCGGAGGACGAATAGCACTTCAGCATCTATTTCTAGCTTTGTTTGTGCGTCGTTTCTTTTCCGCTGTTTGCGCATTTGTGAATGAACGAAGATAAAAGAGACGAGCGGAACCGGAAAGACGAATGCTCGGCTGATCTAACGATATCAAATGGCCGTGCCCGGTGGCACCGTGGCGAAGATGCAGCGCTCCGAAAAGTGCAGTTTTTTCGCCCTTTTGCGCCCTTTTGCGCTGTCACCGCACCTGGCAACACTATTTTTTTATGCCATTTTGTAACCCTTTTCAGCTGGAAAACTTTGCAGATGCATAGAATAGGAAACATAGAAGCCGAATATGTGGCTTTCAAAAAAACGAGGTTTTGGTCATTTTTCCGAAGTTTGCAAGCCTCTTAAGTGTCCAGGATACACCTTGGAGGCAGGCCATAAATGAGTTTTTGGAGATGGTGTGTCCCCTGTTTGTGGCACCATTATTTATTGGAAACTTGCTAGCCTTCCTATAGGGGAGTATCATTCCCGTGCATTTGTCGCCAATACAGTACATAGTTCAACCATTGATAGCAACACGTGGGATATAACGATAGACAGCCAGGGCACCATTGGCTTTTGCATGCGTTCTATGGTAAAATCAACCGCCAGTTGCCACGCTCACGTGCCATGGTATCCGTTGACAGTGGGCACCGAGATTGCGGGCTGCTGCCGGCTCTCCACGGCAACCACAGGTGCCTGGCACTCGCCTGCTTCCAGGAGGAGGAGGGCAGTTCTCCTCCCAGCACTGCTGCTTCGGTCCCGTCCGTGTGGCTGCTGGGCTACAGGGGCCAGAAAGGGAAAATGGGCGGGGAAGGAGAAGTAGACAGCACACCAACGCTCCCCAGCCCGCCCACGTCAGTCTTCTTGTGCTTCAACTGTCTCCACTTTTCTTGGTGGAATGTTTTGGAAACATCCGGGTGCCTCTCTGAGGGGGCGGTTGTTGCACGCATGTGTGGTGTGGACGCCAGTGGCAGTGGACACTGCACTCGAGCAGCCTACTCCGGTAGTGTCTTCGCAGCTGGCTCAGAGACTTCATTTCCGCCCGGGACCTTTGATGCTCTTGCATCACCTTGCATCATCTTGCATCATCACCTTGCATCATCACCTTGCATCTTGCATCATCTTGGAGCACCTTGGTGCTCTTGCAAAAGATGTGCTCGTGCGAAGCAAACAAAGCCCACCGACTATGGCCTCTTGCATCTTCACGACACACTCCAGTTCTGGCAATCATGGGAGGCTGGAGAAAAAATGGCCACTACACCAGCGAAAAGACTGCTGGCTTTGTTTCTGTAAATAATCTGTAGTACGACATTGCTGGCATGCAAATAAAATATTTTGGCATCTGGGTTTTTTTGTTTGTTTTTTTTCTTTCACAACCCGCTTGCAACAATCAATAGATTTTCCTTGGCACTTGAATACAGTCGACGCTTGTTACAGCGGATCCGGCAACAACGGACTTTCGGTTACAACAGACCATTTCTGTTGGTTTGTCTGGTCCCCATGCGTTTTAATAGGAGTCCACTCCGCTCATAACGGACCCGGCTAGAGCAGACTATCGGCTACAACAGACTAAATTTTAGGCGAAAATTGTTTCGGCTGAATGTTTATAGCGGTCTTCCGCGGGGCCGGCACCCAATATGCTCTTTATTTGTTTGTTTTGGGAAGAAAACGGTTATGTCTGGCAACATTGCTGGCAGCCGGGTCGTTGGCGCAGCCAAGCCAAGCCAGTGCCAGTGGCTTTTTTTGTGCGACCAGCGGCATGAGCGTAAGGGTAACTCATTTCACTGTAGGATAAATTACCCGTAATTAACGCTGTCGAACATGGGGAAAACCAGGCCGACATCGCCAGAAGTACAGGCCTGTCTAAGCAGACGGTCCGCTCTACCGTCAAGAACAGGGCCGCTGTTAATGAACGCAACTCCGGTGAGATTGAAAACAGGGCTATCTCTCAAGTCGTGCACCCGGAGGCGAGTCTGCCCTCGTCAGTTTTTTTTTCGTAATAAAAAACTCGGGTTCAGTGAAGTTCGGTCTTTATTAATAATTCCCACGCATGCATCGTTCCTGTTCCGTTCGGTGAAAAAGGTAAATGCCTCAAGTGGGGGGGGGGGGGGGGGGGGGGGGGGGGGGGTACTTCCCACCCATTGTGTGCAATCTGCCGGTAACCGTGCGTAGTCCAACTGGTCTAACTTTCGATTTCACAGCTGTCCGTCGTCAGATTATTTCGTAACAGCTGTTTCAGTGACCAGACTAAAATCGTTAAAAATGTGGAAGCTGCCTTGGGGGAACGTCAGGCAGCAATCCAATGTGCTTGACGAACGGTTTCGGACAAACCTGCCTCGTCGTGAAGGGATTTAAAAAAGCCTAGCTGATTCTGATGGCCACGACTGATGTTTTATGGCTAGTTAGTAACTGCGCCTAGTTATATTCTTGCTTTATTTGCTCAGCTTATCATGCGTCTTTACACGCTTGACCGCATGCGCTCGGCCCTTTTCAAGTGCCGCCGTGCTAAGCTTTGGAAACGGTGTTTACGCGATTCTTTGCCCTCACGCGAACTCTGTGCAGAGGTGCTGCAGGCGTGTAGAAAGAACAAAGTGTATGTACTATGCATATGCAATATCGGTCAAAGTACCCACTTTAGGGCTCTTCCCCCCCCCCCCCCCCCCCTCCTCCCTCCGTCGGATATTGCATACTTCGGCTACAGCGGACTTTTTTTTTTCCGGATTCAGAGAGTCCGTTGTAACGGGTGTAGACTGTATTGTTATTTACTGGATTGTATCTTGAAACAACATTATGCAAGGTTTGTCTGCTCTGTAGCCATCAGTGCACTCACTGGTGGCTACATCTACAGGTTCGTTATATTTGCCAGATTTTTCAGTTAGCTGGTCTGTAGTTGAGAAACCTTTGTGCGTGCCATTTGTCACTCTTGTAAACTACTCATAAGGCATGGCTATTTAAGCGTGCTGTTATCTCGGTTGAAGAAGGCACGAGCCCGGCGGCGTTGTTTCAAAATGCGGCCCTGGCCGTGGTTGCAGACGTGGAGATCCCCGAGGGTGTGGACCCGTCGTTCCTGGCCGCCCTGCCCGAGAACATCCGGCAGGAGGTGATAGCGGAGCAGCTGCGGCTGCAGCGGCTGCGCACGCGCGCCCAGCAGCAGCAGCAGCAGGCCCCCGGGGGAACGGTGGCCGGGGGACCGGGGGCGGCTGACGGGGCCGCAACCACCTTCACCGAGGTCAACCCCGAGTTCCTGGCCGCCCTGCCGCCCAGCATCCAGGAGGAGGTGCGTGCTTTCGGGGGCTGCCCTGCAGGCTAGGGAGGGTAGTGCTTGCGGTCACCGGGTGGCGGGCTGTGGGAGGGGCGCCACGTTCGTGGCACCCATTGGCTTGTGCGCCCCTGCGCTGCCGCCCAGGTGCTGGCCCAGCAGCGTGCGGAGCAGCAGCGGCTGGCGGCGCAGAACCCGGACGCGCCGGTGGACCCGGCGTCGTTCATCCAGACGCTGCCCCCGGGCCTGCGGCAGCAGGTGCTGGCGGACATGGACGACTCGCTGCTGGCGCTGCTGCCCTCGGAGCTGGCCTCGGAGGCGCACTCGCTGCGGCGCGAGCTGGAGGCGCGCCACCGGGCCATGCAGGAGCGCTTCTTCTCCTCGCACGGGGGCACAGCCCTGTCGCGCATCCTGCGCTCGGCCGCGGGCCGCATGGGCACCCGCTACACCATCCACACGGTGCCCCACCACCGGGGACAGTGGACCTGGAACGCCCTGTCCTCCTCCCGGGGGGGCGCGGGGGGCGCCGGGGGCTCGTCGGCCAGCGGGGCCCTGGGCCCGCCCGCGGCCGGCGCCCAGCAGGCGCGCGGCCGCCAGCTGCTGGACCACGAGGCCCTGGCCTGCCTGCTGGTGCTGCTGTTCGTGGACGAGCCGAGGCTCAACACGGGCCGCCTGCACCGCGTGCTGCGCAACCTCTGCTACCACCCGCCCACCCGGCACTGGGTCGTCAAGGTGGGCACCATCTCCTCATTCACGAAAGCCGTCTCGTTGGCTCACAGTATCGGCCTTTGGGGAAAACTATTTTTCTTCTCGGGGATCGTCTTCCAGCTAAACGCAGTGTATGGGAGACCTGTCTGCCATGCAGGACAGCATCACAAGGAAGCGTCCTGTCATCAGCAGGTGCAAGTGTTTCCTTCCATTTTGGCTCGTCGAAGTAGACAGGTGTCTCATTACCCATGTGACTGGGGGTGCAGTCTTTCTCGTGGCAGTGCTCGGTCACAAATCACTGGGACACGCCAGCCATTCCTCGTGTTCTGCTGGTGGATGCTGCAGGTCCGTGGTGCTGCACAGACCCAGCCTCAGCTTGCTTTGGATGTGACACGTTGAACAGTGCTCCCACTCCCTGCACCAAATGCACCAATTTGTGCAAAATGCAGTATCCTGAGAAGAAGAAAAAACGGACATGATTTTGCAAGCCAAAATTTGTGTCCCGCAAATCGCGTGCGGCCTGTTACAAGTTCTACTTCACAATAGTTTCTAGACATCTATACCGTATTTACTCACGTAATGATCGCACTTTTTTTCTCAAAAATATGATGCAAAGTTAGGGGTGCGATCATTACACAAGCTAGATTTTTCGGCAAAAAGTTTCAGCGCAGCAAAAGCAAGTTGCAGGTCAGAATGTTTACAATAAGTCTCATGAACATAGTAAACATAACAAATAAAAACATAACAACTCCACTGACCACCGAGTGATGCAAAGTGCGGTATTTTCATTACGGAACGCCCTGGAATGAGTTTGCTGTGAGGTGAGAACAGGTTGACCAATAAGTGGCTGCTGCTGTCACAGTGTGGGACAAGACACGGCTGCCGACACAGCAAGCCGAGCGTGTTTTTTTATGTTTTGTGAGTACATTAAGTGCATTTAGTGAGAGTTTCTTCCGAACCAATAATGAACTCATGCACGCTTGCCGACATCGCTAATATCATCAAGTCCGCATCAGTAACATAGCCATGTCCGCTTTGAAAGAGGAGGAAACTAACGTAAGCAGGTCCATCGTCGTCTAGGCGTGGCACACAACAGCACATGGCTGCAGCAAATTGAGGGTGCGATCATTGCGCGGGAAATAAAAAAAGACATATTTTGACGACAAACTTAAGGGGTGCGATCATTATGCGAGTAAATACGGTAACTAATTCGGGTTGATAACTCGAACTCCCAAGCACCCGTCCTTGCGTTTGCCGCGGCCTATGTGTGCAGTTTGTGTGCCAGGGAAGCTAGTTTGTTCGGAGACATCGCTGTACCGCCAATACAGTGTTTTCGTCTAGCAAATCATTGCAGCGCTGGCACACCACGGTTAAAAACTTTGCTGCTTGTCGTAGTTTCCGATGGTTTCTGCTATTGGCGGTGGTATGTTTGAGTGGCGCCCCCCTGGATCCTGACGTTGGCTTAGGGACTCGCGCCGCTGTCGTCTGCTACACTCCGCTTGTGCGGGGCAGCAGTGCCTGTGCTAGAAATTGCCTGCTTTTATGCTTTGGGGCAGTGAAAAAGCGTATCTCTAGTAATTCAGTTATTTTGGCCAGCTTCCGACACATCTGAATAATTTCAAGCTGGTATCCCCCACAAGTCTACAACACACGAGGGGAGAGAGAACAACTTTCTTCAGAGCATTGGTCGGAAGATCGTGCGTAACTACAGTGGAATCTCGATGGTACGATTCTGGGTGATACGAATTTGCTAAAAGTCCCGGCGAAATTGCATTGTTTGCAAGGGGGAAAATTTTGGCTGTTACGAACGGACCTGGATGATATGAACGAGCCAGCGAGGCGCCCGGCTGCCGAGCGAGCAAGTGACGGCTCTCTCTCCCCTGTTTGTCAATCTTTCTCCAGAAACGGCCAGGCTGTTGTTTTCTGCTCACGAAAACGCGCCGCGCACGCTCCATGCACGCTGACACTGCCGCGAAACCACTTGCACGCTGTGCGTGGCGCAGCCGGCGGCGGCTTCGGCCGCGACGTGGCACGGGCACTCGAGTGACCGCTTGTAAGGTTGCCACCTTTTCCCGAAGAAAAAACCGGCCCTTCGGGAAGGGGGGGGGGGGGGGGGGGGAGGGAGGGGAAGGGAAGGGGGGGGGAGGGAAGGTAAGGGGAAGGGAAGGGGGGGGGGTAGTTGGTGTGGTATAAAGGGCGAATTTGTGTTTGAAAAAAGGAGCCACGGTTTTTTTTCCCTACAATGCCATTTATTGTACTGTTTTCCTACAGAGAAATCAACATAACATTTGTACTGAAAGTGGTTGAGCTTTTGGTTATTGCTCTGAATGTGCTGCACTGATAAGTAACCGCACTTGCTGGCCGCGCCGGCGGCATTTCGTTGCGTTGTTCCTCCCCTTGTACACCTTCCATCCCAGGAATCGCGCTCGGCTACGTATTTTCTCGACTCGCGTGTCGTCATAGTTGCTGTATTGACGCTTACAAAAGACCAAAAAGGAATAACCGCGGCATGATAGCCAGAAAAACGGCCAATGCCAGCCGGTTTTAGGTACAGACCGGCAACCGGCCCGCTGCCTAAAAAACCGGTCGGGCCGGTCAAAAACCGGTCAGGTGGCAACCCTAACCGCTTGTAACCACTGTTTAAAATGCGGCTCAAGGTAAACACGAAGTTGCTTGTGCGGTAAAGAAGCTGATAATGCATGCGAAAACGGTACTACTATAAAACATCATCCACGCCGCTAGTGAAAGCGCCCATGAAATATTTGCCAGGGTGCTAAACCTAACCATCTCCGGCGGAGCCAAGCCGGCTGTCTCAAGTGCTTCGCAAGTCGTCAGGCTCCTCCATTCTGCCGCGCGCGTTGTGCGTCATTTTCTCACCGAGTTAGGAGCTACCGCGGGCACAAAATCGTCGATGCGGGTGTGAAAATGCAGTGCGTGCAAAAACGCGTATAGCGAGCTTGGGCACCGCGAAGCTTTACTTGCTCCAGATAGGACTGCTTTGCTGCATGGGGGTTAAAAAAAGCAGAAAAAATCACGAATTTCTTCACGCGAAAGTAAGAAAAGAAATAAATGAAAACTTTTTTCAGCGCTCAATTTTTTGGTCTGTGTTGGTTCATACGAATTTCGGATGATACGAATATTTTTCGTGGTCCCGCGAGATTCGTATCATCGAGATTCTACTGTACTTTATTCATGTCAAACTCGGGGAACAGCACGGTTTCTCGAGCTCCCGGTGGGGAATGCAATGGTTGACTTTATTAGGCGGGGGGGGGGCGTGACTGGGTGAAGTCAGTGGTGTAATACGACGTACAAAACCACATGTGAAAAACATCCCAGCCTCAAACTGGTTCTACCATCTTCCAGTAGAGCAACGGTGATCCCAGAAGATGCAATGCCTGTCTGCGCCCATAATCTTGGTGCCAGGCTGTTCACGCTGCAGTGTTGGCTTAAAGTGTAGAATTGCATGTTTTGTGCGAGTCTTTGTGCGTACCAAAAGGGAAATGAAGAGAGTGTGGAGAGGAGAAAGTGTGCCCTGGAGGCCTTGTTGCGCCAGGCGGAAGAGAGCCTGCAGCCCTGTGGCCTGTGGTGCAGTCGCTGCTGTCGATCCTGGAGAAGACCAAGGAGAACCGGCCCCTGGAGGCCCCCCCGCAGCAGCAGCCCCCCCGGGCCGGTGGCGGCAAGAAGTGGAGCAAGAGCGTGCAGCCGCCGCAGCCGCAGCAGCCCTCGTGGCTGTCCATCAGCCTGGACGCGGCCCTGGGCTGCCGCACCAGCGTCTTCCAGATCGTGCGGCCCTGCGGGGGCCGCCGGCCCTCGCCCCAGGTGGCCATCCACCCGCAGGCCTCGCCCGTCGTCTGCCGGTGGGTATAGGCCGCTGGAGCACAGAACATGGCTCAACAGGGCTCAAAGGAGCAGGAGAGTGTCCCAGGTGGGATGGAAGGGAATCTCTCCCTCTGTCTGCTGCAGGCACGTGCTGGACACCCTGATCTCGCTGGCCAAGAGCTTCCCCGTGCACTTCCTCCCGGAGAAGGTGCGTGGCGGCGGGGGTGGCCCCACGGCCGGAGTGGGGGGGCCTGGCCGGGGGGGCCGGGCATCCTCCCAGCGGGGGGCGGTGCCAGCGTCCTCGTCGCCTCTGGCCGCTGAGCCCGGCCGGGATGGGGACTTCTGGAGCGTGCTGGTGCGCCTTGACTGCAGCGCCGCGGGCAAGCGCACCTCCAAGGCGGCTGCACCCCCGGCCGAAGAAGAGGGCGGTGCCGGTGAGTGTGGCCAAAGCCAGTCGTCTTCATTTCCTTTTGATTTCCTCTGCTCAACCAAGGAGAACCTGGAGGACCTTTTCCTTATTCCTCATGAAACTTGCACACCATTGCTCAGCTTCTTGTCCACTCTGCGATTGTGCAATTATGCTTGCAGTGTAAGAAAGACCATTGCCAGCGCTGTTCTCATCTAAACAGTCGAGAAGCATAGAGAGCGTAGACACCCATTCATTCGCCATGAATGGCTGTGCAACACACAAGCCACACCGTCACACACAGGGAAGAGACAGCAACGTCTGACAGTCGCATCGCCATCTCTAGGACAGAGAAGTCTCATCTCATTGGCTTTCTCCCTTGACTGACCCGGCAGCACAACTTGGGGCTTCGGTGCTTCCCGTTTGAGGGTTTCAGGCTGGAAATCTCCATATGCCAGTATGTCTCACTATATATCCCAGGGTTCGTTCGCACAGGCCCTTGAAAACCTTGAAAACCCTTGAATGGAGAAGTGTCAATTTCAAGGCCTGGAAAGTCCTGGAATTTTTAACTGGTCCTTGAAAACCCTCGATTTTTCCAGTGAGAATCAATGGCCCTGTCTTTTCACAAGAATTTAAAGTGTTTGTCGTGGATTTTAGGTGCTAACAAATGTAAAGAAACAGTGTAACAATCAAGATTAAGTGTATTGCGTGAAATGACAAGTTTGGTGGATTTTTTTTATTACAAGGCAACATTGGAAGCAGGCACTTGTCAATCCAATCCAAGTCACTATACAATCCAGTGAAAGCCAGCTTCTGTTCTCTATCTTGCATCTTCCATCCAGTCTGTGGACGCTCGCTCCTTGCATGTTTGCTGTTCCTCATACGCTCCATCCGCGTTTGCTTTTATGGGCAAATGGTAGACGTGTACATAGTTCACCCTGCCTTGCAGCAACACTTGCTGATTTAATTTCACCTCATACTCTTGCTGACAAAGCAGAAGATGCAGGCAACATTATGAAGTTTTGAAATCAAACAGCCTCAGAAAAACACCAAGAAAAAAAAGACCTCTAAATGCCAACTGTGAAATAAAAAATAAAGCTGGGGGAGCATTCATGAACCCGTTAGCGCCTATCTAAATGTGCACTAATGTGCTTAGGAATGGGGCAATAACGAAATTTTGCATTGTGTTGAAAAAGTTATAAATAATCCCAGATAAAACATTAGACGCGGTCCTTGAAAATGTGTTTTCTGGTCCTTGAAAGTCTTTGAAAACCCTTGAATTTTCGCTTTTGAAGCCTGTAGGAACCCTGTATCCATTCCAGAAATTCAAAGCTTGTTCGTCTGACCACAAAGATGGTTGAAGCTTTCTTCCAGTGCAAACCAAGTCAAATCAAAGTCTCATCTCACGAGAGATTCGTTCGTTGTCACCCGAGTTTGGACCACTTAAGGGGGGACGCGGGTCTTAGAATGGTCAAAAATGGCCAAAATATCGATTTTGAGAAAATCCAATTTTTGGAATTATTGTACCTTCAAGCACCTGCCTTCAAAATATCAACGCGAAATTCCATCGGGAAATACTCTAAAATCATGTTTTGAAACGCCTCGAGGGCCACGAAATGCCCCGAATTGGGCAAAAGTTGCTTCAAATTCCCGCGCGCCCCGCGGGCGAAGCAGCCGACCGATCGCCGCCATCTTGGTCTTGTTTTGAAGCTTGTTTCTTTCTGCGCATTTTGCGATATCTCAAAATGGCGTCGCTTGAGTAGAACGACCGCCCTTGCCAGTTTTCCGAAGGTACCTTCTCGGCCGCCGATTGGCTAGAGCGGGCGCGCGCGGTTTGAGTTCGCCATACGACCCCTCCCATTGGTCGGCGCGACTGCTGTCATGGCGGTCGCCATCATGGCGTCTGCTACGCGCGTCTGACGGAGTCCGCTCTTCTGGCGCAGCGCTCGCTTAGAGCAGTTTTTTTTTTACAGTTTCTTCTAATTCTTCCATCGCGTACTTTCGTGAATGATGCCAGGAGACGTACGTTTGAAGACGACGACCCGTCATGCGCACGGGAAGCGAAAGCGTCGTCCGCCTATCCCAAGGTCGCGTGGTGTGACTTCGGGCCGCTCGACTCCACCGGATGAGAATCGTTTGCCGCCTCGTATTGCCTCGCCTGCCCCATCGCCTGACCAACCACCTCCGGAATCCACGCCTGGTCCAAGCACGTCCTGCCGGCTTGGCACGAGGTATTACACGGCGGAGGAGATCGCCGAGCGTACGGAACACGCGGACGAGGTCAAGCGTGGAATGGAGACCAAGTCAGCAACGCAGCGAAAATTCGACCTCCTTGAAGTGGATTTGGCGCACTGAGAGGATGAATCCGGCACAGATTTTGTCTTAGTGGATTCTGCAATGCTGAAGGACCTTTTTGCGCACGTCAGGTGTGGCAAGTGCGGGCTGGCGGCGCCGGATTTGAGGAAGCCTGACCGGCAGTACGGCCTCGCCGTGAAGCTCGAGGTGACGTGCTCGGTTTGTGAACACCGTGTGGAACGTTTTTCCTCGCCAAGGACCGAAGGATCTGGCAATATCACTCTTTTTGAAGTGAATATGAGGGCTTAGAAAAGTATTCAAAGCATCGGGAAGGGGGTGACTGCTCTGTCAGATTTTTGTGCTGGTATGAACTTGTCCTACAGAGGCCTGCACCACAAGACATTTCAAGCGCACTTGAGGAAAGTGGTTCAGGTTTGCGAGGACACTGCAGCAGCCTCTGAAGTTGATAGTGTGCGTGCCATCAAGGACTTGTACTCGGACCTTGGTCAGCCGCCAAACAACATAGATGTGATGTTTGATGGCACATGGATGACAAGGGGACGGTTGTCACACATTGGAGTGGGCTGCATCATTGAAGTGTACACCGGCTTGGTGATTGATCATGTAGTCCTCTCTAACTTTTGCTTAGGTTGCGCCATCGGACCCAAAGCTTCAGATGAGGGCTACGAAGATTGGCTGGCAGACCATGAGTGTCAGCGAAACATTGACTGTGGTGCAGGACGCATGGAGGTAGAGGCAGCCCTGATAATGTTCAAGCGCTCGCTCTCCAAGAATGGGCTGCGGTACACAACCGTGATGTCCGATGGAGATAGCCGCACCATGCACGGCTTGAAGGAAAAAGGCGTCTATGGGTTTATCCCCATAGGCCAAGAAAGTTTGCCTTTCGGCTACATTTATTTTCCCCAAAAGACTCTTTTGAGGGCCAACAACATGATGCATTTGCGGAAAACGCACTGCGCAGTGTCCCACCCCTGTATCCTCTCAAACTTCCAGCATAAAAACCGCGAATGAAATAGCCTCACCAAAGAACAAAAAAAGGGGGGCACCTAAAGCAAGTTTCACCCTCACACTTTTGCCGTACACAATATTCTGGGTACCACAGTGCACTGTAATAGATGATGGCACTTCACGAAGGACTGTTGCAGTTTTCACGACGCCAGCAAGACACCACCAGATTTAACAACGCTAACAAAATGCCAACCGATTCGAAGTCGATAAATATTGCAAAATTCCTGATGGGGTCCGTTACTTGGCCTTTTGTATCTCCAGTTCTAGTTGACATTTTTGGAATCCAAAGACAGATTTGAAAATGGGAAGAACATGTCTTTGTTACTGGGAAATTTTGAAGCTACGCTACTGACGGTTCATCTCATAACACATGGCCAAACTTCAAATGCAGTTTTCTCAGTTTCATATTTTTGGTCACTTCCCTCAGCCTTACGCAGCTTTTTGGAAACTTCTTCTTGCTTCATAAGGTCAATCTTGGTACCATTTTTTTCAGTACAGCCTGAGGCAGCCGATGACATTCTTAGTTTTTCTGTTTAGGCTACGCATAAATAATGACTTGCAGTTATTTTGATGAGCCAAAATATCCAATACTGCCATTTTTTGTACTTGACATATTTTTTTAGGATTCCGTGACTTTAGAGAAAAACGAAGAATGTCATCGGGTATGGGAACTCTCTGGCTATCCATTCATGTAATTAAAAGCGACAAAATGCAATGCGAAAGTTCATTAAAGCTGCGTAAGAAATTACCTAATTGCGGTTTAGACTTCGTATGATAACTTTTGAACTAACAGCACCAGCTCAAATATAATTGCATATTTGAAATCTACAGAGCAAAACACATCCGTGTGCAAATTTTCATAAGTTTCTACCCATAAATAAAAAAGTTAGTTTTAAGACCCTCGTCCCCCCTTAAAGGGACGACTGCACCCACGCCTGATGGGCGTTTGTGGAAATTTGTTGTGTAAGTTAGTTTTCCTGCAGTGTGTTTTGAGTGTAATGACTTGGACTTGGGCCTTTGAAGATATTAGCGTTCGGCCAGAACAGGCTTTGCGCTTCAACAGTGGACAAGTAATGCAGACCCCCTCCCGAGGTGGCTCACGCCTGGGCCTGACTTGTGTTGCAGGCTCGTTTGAGTCGTCCCCCCTGGCCCAGCTGATCTCGCTGCTGGCGCACCCGGTGGTGAAGCGCAGCTCGGTGCTGACGGACCGGCTGCTGCGGCTGCTGGCCCTGGTGTCCATGGCCATTCCGGACCAGGAGAAAGACAACAAGCCCCCCGCCGCACCCCAGCCGGCCCCCCCCGCAGCAGCCCCCAGTGCGGCCGCCGTCGCTGCCGCCCTGGACCTGGACGGGGCCCTCCTGGGGCGGGCCACCGAGGTCCCCTCGTGCTCGCGCCACGAGCAGCCGCAGCGGCCAATGACGGTGGCCGAAGGTGAGCACAAGGACGGGATGTACCTGCACTGCCGAAAGGCAGTGCAGGCCTCCTTTACTGCGGCCCCAGTGCTCGCAGACCTTCTTGCAGTGGCCACGTTAGCCTGGAACAGAGAGGAAAGCTGCCATTGGGCCAGTGTTGGTGGCCTCTGGGGACAGGAGCCCTGCCTGGCAGTGGCAGCTCTCCAGAGCCCAGGGAGTGGCTGTGCACCTGCGTTGCAGGGGTGATGAGTGTCCGGTGTGAATTTCAGCGACATCTCGGGACGCACGAGTCGGTGCAGGCCCCACTGGGTGTCCCGTGGGGGTCCGCAGTGCAGGTTCAGGAGGGGGCCGAGCACCAAGAGATGCCCCGGAGCTCGGTCGTGTTGCGTTTGCGATGTGGCGCACTGGCGCTGCTGGTGACCTGATCTGTGGCTGTTGGCCGTGCAGCCCTGGCCTCTTCGGCAGCGGCAGTGGCGGCAGCCTCCGGCCCGCCCCCTGTGGCCCCCCAACCGGCGCCGGTCGTGGCCCCTCAGCCTGCGCAGCCTGCGGGGGAGAAGGAGGAGGTGGTGGCCATGGAGGAGGAGTCTCCGCAGATCATGGAGAGCGTGGTGCTCGAGCAGCACCTCAAGCTGGCCGTCGAGGTGAGCAAGGACTGTGAGGACTGGTCGGGCAGAAGGGAAACAGGCAGCGCTTGGGCGTGGGAAACAGTCGCCCGGCACCAGAGCTCGGGGGGAAGACTTCACGCAATATCGGCTGAGCTGGGATGTAGGTCTGAGGATTGCGTACACAACATGGCTTTGTCGAAACTCTGAGCACTCAATTTGTCCAGGGTTACCCATTAGAGCTGCCTCGAATCTTGCTCTGTCTCCTCGGTGCAGTCCGGTGAACTGCTTGTGGAGCACTTCTTCAACACTTGCAAGACCATGTCATCACAAAGCGAGCGCCAAGCATGGGACACCCATGTGCAGACAGGCAGCCAACGGACATCTTGGTGTGAAGATGTCGCCCAATGCTAGCAGACAAAAGTCGCCTCCTTGCCCCTCAGTTCCAGGTGCCCACAAAATGGGGTCTCGGAGCGTTGCATACCGAGAGCAGCCCCTTCGGCTTGCATCAGTTACGCCCACTCTGTGGGGTTCTACATTTCACACACCAGTTATTTCCCAACCCGCAGCCATCCGCGCTCAGCAAACACGCCTTGCAAGCGCCGGCTGCAGACGGGTCAGTTGTTTGCCGAGACAGGCAAAGGCAAGAGGCGACGAGGCCAAAACACCAATGGCAGCATTTATTGCATCGTGCAAACCAGATACACTGCGTACAGACTAATCGTACACCATAATGGTAACACTGGGAGCCAGGCATTCAACAACGCTAGAGGTCGAGATGGTTCGACTCACCGATAGAATGGCCGGTATTCAGTGGCGTGGAATGCACGCAGGCAACCATGCGAGTGCACAGCCATATTATCTGTGGCCAAGCGTCTGTTGCTAGGCGACGTGCGCACGGCCCCCAGATCAGGCACCCCTCTTCTCCTCCATGCAACCGTGTGAGTGCGCCGTCACTCATTACGTCGGGCTCCACGGATGACAGTACTTGTCCATGTCCGTGGCGCATCGGCCAGTGTCTAGAGATTGGTTAAGGGGGGACGCGGGTCGGGTCTTAGAATGGTCAGAAATAACCAAAATGTCGATTTTGAGAAAATGTAATTTTTGGAATGATTGTACATTCAAGCACCTGCCTTCAAAATATCAACACTAAATTCGGTCGGGAAATACTCTAAAATCATGTTTTGAAATGCCTCGGGGGCCACGAAATGCCCCGAATCGGGCAAAACTTGTTTCCAATTCCCGCGCGCGCCGCGGACGAAGCAGCCGACCGATCGCCGCCATCTTGGTCTTGTTTTGAAGCTTGTTTCTTTGTGCGCATTTTCCGACATCTCAAAATGGCGTCGCTTGAGTAGAACGACCGCCCTTGGCAGTTTTCCGAAGGCGCCTTCTGGGCCGCCGATTGGCTGCAGCGCGTTTGAGTTCGTCGTCTGACGCCTCCCGTTGGGCGGCACGACTGCTGCGTCAGTTGTGTGGTTTTTCTTTTTCTTTTTTTTCTTTTTCTGCTACGTGTGTCTGACGGAGTCTGCTCTTCTGGCGCAGCATTCGCTTAGAGTAGTTTTGCTAGACATTTTCGCGGTTTCTTCGGATTCTTTCATCGCACACATTCGTGACTGATGCCAAGAGACGTACGTTTGAAGAGGACGACCCGTCATGCATACGGGAAGCGAAAGCGTCGTGCACCCGCGTAGTGCGACTTCGGGCCGCTCGAATCAGCCGGATTAAAATTGTTCGCCGCCTCATATTGCTTCGCCTTTCCCATCGCCTGGCCAACTACCTCGGGAATCCAGACCTGGTCCAAGCACGTCTTGTCGAGTTGAAGCAAGGTATTACACTGCGGAGAAGATGGCCGCGCGTACGGAACACGCAGACGAGGTCAAGCGCGACATGGAGACCAAATCACCGACGCAGCAGAAATTCGACCTCCTTGAACTGGATCTGGCGCACTCAGAGGTAGGATTCCGGCACAGATTTTGTCTTAGTGGATATGGCAATGCTGAAAGACCTTTTTGCACACGTCGAGTGCGGCAAGTGCGGGCTGGCGGCGCCAGACTTGAGATGGCTGACAGGCAGTACAGACTCGCCGTGACACTCCAGGTGACGTGCTTGGTTTACTAACATCGTGTGGAGTGTTTTTCGTCACAAAGCACCGACGGACCTGGCAACATCACTCCTTTGCCATCTGGCAACATCATGGCCTTGAAAAGTATTCAAAGCATCGGAAAGGGGGTGTCTGCTCTGTCGGATTTTTGTGCTTTTGTGCTGGGATGAACCCATCCCACAGAGGCTAGCCTACGCCTCAAGACGTTCCAAAAATGTGGTCCAGGTTTGCGAGGACACTGCAGCAGCCTCTGAAGCAGATAGCTAGTGTGTAGGGTTGTGCAAATATTCGAAACTTTCGAATATCGAAGCGAATAATACCCTATTCGATTCGACTTTCGAATCGAATAGGGCTATTCGAAAAATTCAAATATTTTCGAAGTATTTCGAAGTCTGTTCACGAGCAAAAATCACGAACGCCACGACGCTACGGTAGAAAAGAAAATCAGTCTTTATTCACGAAAGAACAAACTTCGCCGATTTCTGTACTATTTCATCGTGACGGTCGCGGCAAGGGCCTTGCAACTTGAAGTCTGGATCACACTTGCCTCCTCCCGAACTGGTCTCGACCAACCTTGGTTTCGACATGGTTTCGACATCCTCGGCGGATTCATAGATATCAAGCCGGACAGTACCTTCATAAATTACGTGCTCTTTCAAAATATATTTCCATTTGAAGCGTGCATCGTACTGGCCACGACAAATAGCCATTACTCCGAAAAGAGGCAAATAACCACTGCACACCATAAAATGTGCGCGCTCGGTTGTCACTAATTACCCGAGCCCCCCCACTCCGGCGCCTCTCATAATCACATCGTGGTTTTGGGATGTAAAATCCACGTATTATTATTATTACCGCTTCGACTACAGTTTGCTTGCCACCATAGTTTGGTTATTACTCGTAATTTATTCAGATTTGGAAGCGCGTGTGCACATGTTGCCAACATGTGTTGCAAAGCTACTAAAATAAGTTTTTTTTTAAAGAAAGAAACGTGCATAGGGTTATTTTTATTTTTTTGCTAGAATATCGCGTGATGACCATTACATCAGCGTCTGATCAGCGTCGACTTTTTGACATCGGGAATCGTTTATAAAAAACTCGCAAAAACCGTTTTAAACCACTTAATATGGCTGATATCAGCCACAGACGGTTTTCGGTCAGGCAACGCTGTGCTCGCAATTTTCTTTCAGCCATTTTCTTTTGTGTTGAGGCAGCTGCACCGCTGCTGATGTGGTCGGTGAACGGCATGTATTTCTGTTGCTGCTGAGGTCGATGTTAAGAGTTTTGGTTGCGCTTTCGCTGTCATTTCTGATTGACTTCGCCCTCGGCTGAACGGGCGAACCATGGATGAGTCGGCGCCGCGGGCGTTACGGAGTTCCATTTGGGATTTCTTCGATCGTGGGGCCAGTGACGCAACGTGCCGCACATGCAAGATGCGTCTCAAAACGCCTACAGGGACTACCACCACCTTAGTCAATCACCTAAAGCGTCACCCAAATGCATTCAAGAACTTCGAGAAGCTCCGTGCTGCTGAAGGGGCAAAAAAAGCGACGGGCCTGAAAAAGACGACGGCACAAAGGCGACCGACGCAAATGCAGCAAGCTCCAGCTTGTTCAAGCCAACCTTGAAAGGTGACGCTCCGCGTACTAAAGTGCTAACCAAGAAGGTTGCGCAGTTTATCGCCGCTGGTTTGCATTCATACTCAATCGTGGAGGAGCCAGGCTTTTTGTCTTTGATGCACGCTACAGTGCACTAGTATAAAGTCCCATCGAGGACAACGTTTTCTCGGAGCGTTGTGCCGGAGCTCTATGCCAAGGAGAGGGAACGAATACCAAGTGAGCTCCGCAGTCGTCACTTCAGCCATGGCACCCCATGCTACTCCGTGACGACCGACGGGTGGACGTCGAGGCCTGGAGACAGCTACGTCTCGTTTACGTGCCACCTGCTCGATGAGGAATTCCGGCCTCGAAAGTACCACCTAGCATGCCGGCACATGCCCGAGGGCCACACATCCGGAAACTTGAAGCGCGTCCTCCGTGATTTGGCTGAGGAATGGGGACTACCTCAAGACTGCCCCGTTTTCATTGTCACTGACAACGCGAGAAACTTTCTGGGCGCGGCCTCCCAAACAGGATGGACAAGCATACAATGCTTCGCGCACACTTTGCAGCTGTGCATCCACAGTGCGAAGAGGGACACCCCAAATTTCGACGCAGGGTGGTACGGCGGAACCATCGTCCAACGGATTCCGTTCTTCGTCAGCCAGGCCAGGTACTCCTCGCTGGCGAAAGCGGGTCCATTGTCGGACACGATGACGTCCGGCAACCCCTGGGCTGCGAAGACTTGCCGCAACGCCGCAATGGTTGCTCCTGCCAAGGGAGTGGTGACCGGCAGTACCTCCACCCACTTGGAGAAGGCGTCCACCACCACCAGGAAGTAGTGGCCTTTGAAGGCCCCCCGAAATCCACGTACAGGCGGGACCAGGGTCTCTCCGGGAACGGCCAGGGGGTGATCTCCACATGGCACGAGGCTCGCTGGTTCTCCTGGCAGACTTGGCAGCTCTGCACCATGCGAGCAATGTCCTGGTCCAGGCCAGGCCACCAAACGTGGGACCGGGCCACCATCTTGGTCTTCTCCACGCCTGGATGACCCGCATGCAGCCACTGCAGGACCCTGGACCACAGGCTCTGCGGAATCACCACTCTGGAACCCCACAGCAGGCAGCCCTGCTGCAGGCTCAGCTCGGCGACCTTGTGGCTGTACGTCCGCTCAGCCAACTCCTCCCCTCAGGATACCGCCTTGACGGCCTGCGACAGGACTGGGTCCCGGCTGGTCGCCTGCGACACCGCCGATCTGGACAGCGCCTCCGGGTAAGCGTGCTCGGCAGGTTCAGGGAAAGCAGCAGGCACCTCTGGCAGGGGCAGTCGGCTCAGGGCGTCAGCAGGTGCCAGGTCCTTTCGCGGACGGTAGACCAGCCGGTAGTTGTTGGTCGCAAGTCTCAGGGCCCAGCGCACCACTCGAGGCGATGCCTGCACTGGAACCACTTTGTCAGGCCCCAGCAGTCCCAGCTGCGGCTTTTGGTCCGTGACCGCCTCGAAGTTTCGGCCCCAAAGGTACTGGTGGAAGCGCTCGACCCCGAACATGAGGGCCAGGCCTTCCTTGTCCAGCTGGCTGTACCGCTGCTCTGCCGCATGAAGCCGACGAGACGCAAACGATACAGGGTGTTCCTGGCCATTCTTCTCCCGGTGGGCCAGGGCGGCTCTCACGCCGTACGGCGACGCATCTACGGTCAGGACGACAGGCTTGGCCGGATCGAAGTGCACCAGCACCGGAGCCTTGCTCATGAGCTCCTTGCTGCGCTGGAAGGCAAAGTCCTGCTCCTTCTTCCAGGCCCACTGCTGTCCATCTCGAAGCAGAAGATGCAGCGGCTGCAGATGCGACGACTGGTTCGGCAGGAAGCTCCTGTAGAAGTTTACAAGGCCCAGGTAGCTCTGCAGCTCCTTCTTGTTCTGGGGCTTGGGCACCTTGAGCACAGCCTCAACCGTGCAGGGTGCCGGGGCTGGGCCTGCCTGGGAAATGATGTGGCCCAGGTACTCAACTCTTGGGGCCAAGAAAACGCACTTCTCCAGCTTGAGCCTCAGCCCGGCATCTTGCAATCGTGCCAGGACGTTGTGTAGGTTCTACAGGTGGTCCTCGTCGTCGGTACCAGTCACCAGGATGTCGTCCAAGTACACGGCCACGGGCCTCATGCCCCTGGACAGGTTGTCCATCTCCCTCTGGAAAATGGCAGGAGCTGAGGCCACGCCAAACGGTAGGCGCGTGTACTGGAAGAGTCCCAACGTTGTCGATATGATGACATACTTTCGGGACGACTCCTGGAGCACCAGCTGCTGGTACGCATCTCCGAGGTCGAGCGTAGTGAACTTCTGTCCCCCGGACAGCGCCGACCAGAGTTCTTCAATGAGGGACAGCGGGTACTTTTCCACGGTAGCGACGGGGTTGATGGTGACCTTGAAGTCCCCACAGATCCTGACACTGCCGTCTTGCTTGAGGACTGGCACGATGGGATTGACGGGCACCAGGATCTCGTCTCGCTGCAGCCGTTGCAGCTCGTGGGTGACCCCGTCCTTCAAGGCGAACGGCAGCGGGCGCGGCTTGAAAAACCGGGGCTTGGCTCCCTCTGGCACATGAATGCTCGCCGCCGTGCCGGTGAATGTGCCCACCCCGGGCTGGAACAGGGCCTGGAACTTGGTCAGGAGGCTCGGGACGTCTTCCACCGCACGCACTGCTTTCTGGTACTCCGGCAGCCGAACGCCCAACACCTGGATCCAGTTCCGGCCCAGCAGCATCGGTGATGGCCCCTTGGTCAAATACAGGGGGAGGGTGGCCTCCCTGTCGCCAAGGCGAACGCTGACCGGGGCTTGACCCTCGACCTGGGCCAGCTGTCCGGAGTAGCTGCGCAGCATGACTCCCGACGCCTCGACGTACACACCCGGGAAGGTGCGTCTGAAAGCTTTCCCAGCCATGACCGACACGCTGGCCTGTGTCCAGCTCCATGGAGATGGGACGCCCGCAGACTTTGACGGTCTGCATGTATGGTGGCACCGACGGCTGCACTGTGCCCGCGTGCCACATGTCGAAAATCTGCGGGTCTTCGGCCACGACGTGAAGCCTAGCCGTTGCACCCGAAGCTGCTGCCGCAGGCCCCCGCCGACTTCCTCGGCCGTGGGCTGGCACGGAACATGTGCTCGACGCCGGCTGCTGCTTCCGTCCGTCCGCCGTCGGCCCCCCTCGGCACGCCCGAGCAATGTGCCCAGTTCTTCCGCACGCAAAGCACTCCGCTTGCGCGAACTGGCACTGGGAGGGGGGGTGGTCACCACCGCAGCGAACGCACCTGCCATGCCGTGCCGCCATCTTGTTCACCGCCGCCTCCGCCGACGGTGAGCCGGCCGCACGCGCCATCTCGCCCGCGTCCTTGGCCGCAGCCTCCATCGCCAGCGCTGCCTTCACGGCGTCGTCCAGCGAGGGGTCGGGTCACACTTGTCACACAGCCAATTTTGTTCCACTGTTCTGGAAGCGGCAGATTGAATGTTTCATTAAATATTCCTAGTTCTTCATTACCGTATTTACTCGCATAATCCTCGCACTTTTTTTTTTTTTCGGGGAAGTCAATGCGAAGTTAGGGGTGCGAGAATTATGCGGGGGGGGAAAAAATATGGTGCACAGTGTTGCCAATTTGCCTTCTGCCAATCCCGCTAAATGTAGCGGTCGTTTTTCGTATATGTAAGCTCAGTGTTGCCAACGGCAGCTATTTCTTTTTATTTTATAATTTACAACGTAAACAGTATCCCATCGATCAGCGATCATGAAATTGCTGCCTTTGCTTTCTGGCGCACCCTATCTCGTCGTCGTCATGTGCGTGCCCTACTTGTGAAGCTGGACAGTAACGCACGTTGAAGTCGGTGACGCCGAAGTGCCTGCATGCGGCGCGGTTGCCGTGTTCGATAGCGTACTCTATCGCTTTCAATTTGAAAGCGGCAGTGTAGCTGGCGTTCTTCCCCATGGCCAAGCGGCACCAAGCACAAAACAGAGATCGAAAAGTTCTCAAAACGGCAGAGAGCTATCCACCACTGACGCGAGTGACTCACTGACTGCTGCCACTCAACGACGGCGACACGACAACACGACAGCGGGCTGCGCGAACATCGTCTTGTTGCGCGCACGCGAAACCGGCTCAAGGACAGTGTCAAAACATTCTTTCCGATGCGTAATTTTCTATTCCGTGTGTATGAGTAGCGTGTTAGGGCGCCTGTTAGGGAGTAGCCATGCAGGTTGTTAGGGCGCCTGGATGGCCTTGGATACACAGCGCTCTCCGCCGAACCGAGAGGCGGCGGGGGAGGGCGCGCGTTGGAGAGCACGTGCACCATGCGGGTTTCGTGAGCAGGCAACTTTCGCCGCTGCAAAGTTGGGGGTGCGAGGATTATGCGAGGAACCAAAAAATCCAAGTTTTGGTGGCTCACATTAGGGGTGCGAGGATTACGCGAGTGCGAGGATTACGCGAGTGCGAGGATTACGCGAGTAAATACAGTAATTAAAGAGGAGTTGGCTTTATTGTAATCTCTGATGTACTTATTGATAGGTTGCCAGGTAGGGATACGAATGGATAGGTTAAACAACAACATATTGTGGTCACTGACACCCTCAACACACTGAACACATTCAGACATTTGATCTGTTGCGGGAAGTTGCGCGACTCGAAAGACGGGAGTTCATCAAAAACAACGTGGTGCCCGTGAATTCGCCGTGTTTCGGCCTTGAGTGTGAGGTGCGGTGCGTGCTTCAAGTGAAATTTCGGACTCATTGCAGCGTTATAAAACGCTGAGTTATTGCTGCCTTTGACAGCGAGCTTGCAAGCAGCGCGAATGGCACAGTTGACATGGCAGAAGGGTCGGGACAAGCTATTATTGCACGCTAGTAATAAGGGTTCATCTATCTCGAGTGAAATATAATGCCCAGAGGGAGGTGGCTAAACATACCGACGTTACTCAAATTACGATCGTAATGGCCTTGGGGATTGGAATGGGAGGGCTGGTGGGGTGTGACGACTGTCACCTCGCAACTTTTGCCGCAGCTCTGCACTTGTGCGTAAAGCCGCGTCTGGGACTACAAAAATAATAATTTCGGTGACCACATGATAATAAAAATGCCTTACGATTGCTTAGTTTTTCAGTTCATTGGCCCTCTGCATTATCTATGCATAGAGCCCAAGAATTTAAAAATGATTTGTAAAAAGGTAGTGCAGTTCGTAGCTTGTGATACTCCGGTAGGAAACACTTTATTGAAAGGCTGTTTCAGTGTTATGTACGCTCAAAACCGGTTAAAAATTGCACTTTACCCCTGTGTTGTCAAAAATGTGATTTGTTAGGCTCCTCAGGTGACATAATAAATGTCGTTATTCTGCTCCAAAGCCTCGAGAAACTGCTCGCACGGGGGCTTCCGCTGCCTCGCCCCTGATGCTTGTTGTGTGCGAGGGTGGAGATGCAGCGTTTGGCTCTCGCCCCTCCCCTGGCCGCAGACGCTGACGTCCAAGGCCTGCTCGGAGGAGGGCCTGGAGGACGCGACGTCGCTGCTGCTGCGCCTGTCGCGGGGCTGCCCGTCGGCGCGGCAGGTGGTGCTGCGGCTGCTGCTGGAGGGGGCCCGCGCACTGGGCGCCACCGTCGAGGCCTCCATCGGGGCCCTGCTGGCCGAGCTGCGCACCCTCAACGCCCGGCTCGCCTCCGAGCGCCGGGCCCTCGAGGAGAGCGAGCGCGACGACGCCGCCTCCCCTGCGCCCACCCTGCCAGGTCGGTCGTCGGGGCCCCCCAGGAGGCACAGCTGAGCGCTGGAGCCGTTCCTGGCCACACGCTTGCGTGAAAGGGGAATGTTAAACACGGAGGTGTGGGAGAAAGGGGTGACCGACCTCTCGGCTTACTAGCTGGTCTGCGAGTACAGTTAAAACTCGATGTAACACAGTTGGTAGAATTCGTAAGATTCGATGGACCCCGGATGGGACCAGAACCGACCACCAGACTGACCGAGCAACCAATAACAGCTCATGCGCAAGCAGGGAGCACGAAGCCAGAAGGTGCATGCAAATCCGACTCCGGGTACGTTCGCCGTCCCCACACAGGTGAGAAAATGGCGGCCACTCAAGCCAAAGCGAGCGAGCTGCGTGCGGAGCCGGCACCCGGGCCAGGCTGAAGCACGCACCTGCCGCCACGAGCCCTTGGGCGGGGCCGTGGTCAACCCGTACCCCTTACAGGGATGGGGTGTTACGGGCTATCCTTGCCCCTCTGGGAGAGGGGATTGCGTAATTGGGCGCAGTCCCAATTAATATCCCCACAGCGCCGAGTGCATGCGTCAGGCTTGGCAGGACCGAGCTGTTGCCACCAAGACGATGAGAAGCATTGCATACCCTCTCCCCCATCAGCATTTGCTAAGGGCAGGGAGGCAGGATGGCGGCCATTGTTTTTATTCACGCTAGCACTCTCGGAGCCCTGCGGAGGCCCCTCCGCACTGTGGCTGCGTGCAACCTTTGCGCCTTGGAAATAACGTACCTTCGGCCACCGAAAGCGCATCTTTCTTGTTGGTGCCTGCATGCATTGGCCTAGGTGTGCTAAAGGGTGAACCTCGCTCGCATTTCTCTATTTTGGCGTGGCGACGACGAGCCACGCTTAGCTCGCGAGGGCTGGAGGATAAACCTCAGTTGCCTTTTTGTTATTCTGGCATGGTGGTGAGCCACACATGACTCGCACCAATGCTTTCTCGTACAGCAAGTGCATTGTTGCATTGTTGCGCGAACTGTAATAGATTTAAGCTGTGCAAACCATAGATATCTGCGCACTGCCCCTGCACTCGCCGTGTGCTGAAGCAGTTCTGCCCGCCCGAACAAGTAGGCAGCTTTTGGAGTACGTAGGGAGAGCGGGGCACAGTATATTTGCTGCGCGTTTTCACCCACAGTGAAAGTGGGTTAGCATGCAATAAATAAGACCTGGTTATATTGTTCTTCAGTGGTCACAAATGAAAGGCAAGATTCGGTTGAAGCGGGTTGGGTGGTGTTAAACCTAGCCCGTATGATGGCCACTGCCGTGAGGTCACTCACGCTGGCCGGTGTTCAGCGCGACAGTGTGTACTTCTACACGCGCTTACGGCGATCTGCGAGTATGTCGATAATTATAGGACAATGCAGCTGGGCCCTTTCGAGAATGCGTGGTGCACATGTAACCCATCACTTTGGCAGATATTTGCTGCTTCTCCAAAATCTTTGGTCGATAGCGATATTCGGGAAGGCTCAGATATGCATTTCTGGAATTGATGTGCTCAAGTATTGGAGCACCTGTACAGCACCTGTCCCTCTGTTTTGTGTGCTCCTCCCAGGAGTTCCCTCGGTGGCGGGTGGCCGTGCGGGCACCATCCAGGACCGCTTCACCCACTCGACGGTGGTGATCACGGCCCCGGGTGGCAGCGGGGTTGGCGGCCCCCTGGGTGTGGGCGGCGGCGGAGGGGCAGGAGGCCGGCTGCCCAAGGGGGGCCGGGAGCTGCAGCTTCCCTCGATGGGGGCCCTCACCTCCAAGATGTCCTCGCAGGCCTTCTTCCTGCGCGTGCTCAAGGTGGTCATCCAGCTGCGCGAGGCTGCCCTGGGCGCGGCCGCAGCCGCAGCAGCCGGGGCCGGCCAGCAGCAGCAGGCAGCCCGCAGAAGGCGTGAGTTGGTGGCTCGAATGGCGGTGCCCTTGAAGGCGGAGGGATTGTTGACTGCCCATTCAGGCACATCTCCCAGTCGCTGTTCGCAGCTGGCATGCGTGCACTCATGTTGCAGTATGGCCGTTTTTATTTTGGCAGATGTGCTTTTGTTTCGCGGTCAATAAATGTGGATTTTGGCCGTTTTCATATTCACTGAGCTCAAGTTTTGTGTGCACACCTGTAGAAGGAGAAAAGAAAAATGGCCAACGTGCCGCCTTGCCGCAGTGTCGGGTGCCTGCGACCTGCCGACCTCGGGCGAGCCCCTGGCCTTCTCGTGGTCGAGCGACTCCGTGGTCACCAGCACGCCACGGGCAGAAAGCAGTGCCCCGTGCCCCGTGCCGCCCAGTGCCAACCACATGGACATCGACGGGGCAGCCTCGAGTGAGCGCCTTGGCGGGATTTTTGGCACTGCGTGTTGGCCTTGCATGATCGCATCCCTGTGCTGTGCCTGGGGGGTTGCCCGTGTGAGCCTCGCACACGGCAGCCCCGTCGGGGCTGCTTGGCTGCACTGTCTCTAGCTGCTGTTCCCCCTCGGCGCAGACCCCGGTGGCAGTGGGGGGCCGCCGCCCCGCTCGTCCACCCCGATCCACCCGACGGCCACCGCGGAAGGCAGCGGTGGAGCAGAGGAGCCTCCCCCGCTGAGCGAGGAGCTGCGGCTGGACTCCCTCTGGAGCACCCTCAGCGACTGCCTGCTCGAGCTGGCCGACACGCAGGTGAGCAGCTGGCAGGATGGGGACACGAAAAAAATCAGCGCTGCTTGCACTAGGGGTGCAAAGCTGGAAAAGCAGTAGAGCCTCTCTCTTCGTCGGACACCTGGCTGTTACACCTCACGGGGATTTCAAACTTTCCACTGGAAGCTGTATCGTCCGCAGGCATAGGTACTCATTTGCACTCATTCGTACTCAAACTCACGAGTGAGTATGATGATGAGTGAGTACACACTACTCATGAGTACACTACTCATGAGTATGAGTACTCATGAGTAAGTACACAGTACTCGTGAGTAGTAGGGTTGTGCAAATATTCAAAACTTTCGAATATCGAAGCGAATACAGTTAAACCTCGTTATAACGAGACGGGCTATAACGAAATAATGGATATAACGAGCAAATCGTAATTCCCCTTGAAAGTCCCCATAGAAACCAAGGTATTTAAAACCTCGTTTTAACAAGGTAAAATTTGCCCGTTACGGGATATAACGAACAAATTTCGTTGAGAAATCAAATTTTGAGCTAATTTTTAAACTGCGCAACGCGGATTTGAGATGGTGCGCGACGCGGCAACTGTATTATCAGTTCAAAACTCCCGCTACGCGCGCAAAGCTGGATGGCGCGCCATGCGGACGCTGCGCCCGCGAAGCCATTCCCACCCTCCTCTCACTGCGCACGGCATGCAGACAATGGGGCCCTTCGATATACAGTCTCGGACTCACCGCGGGCTCCCCGAGAAGCAGTCCGACGTTCGATTTTCACATGCATCCCTATGGCTTCGGGGAATCCTCGGACTACCCGCGGACTATCCGCGGCGAGTCCGAGAAGAGCCCCAATGCATCGCCTTCCTCTCCCCCCCCCCTCCCCCTAAGCCCCTGTTCGTATCGCCGACGTCGCTGCATAGTTGTGTGTGCGTGGGTTTTGGCAGTCTTCAGCCTTATCTTTTATCGTACTGCTCGCGTGATTCCAACAACGCGAGTGCGACAGGCGGGAAGCGAAAGCGAAAGACTATCACGCTTGAACAGAAGATGGCTATGATAAAAGCCGTCGCATCGGGCGCGAGGGAAGGTAAGGTGCACTCCGTGGTAAGGTGCCAAGAGACTTTGACGTGTGGACGAGTACGCTGTCCACAATTGTGAGCAACTGAGTCCATCGTCAGCGCTGTTGCACGTGGCGTGAAAGGAAGCGCTAAGGACGGCGTCGGAGGCACTAGATGCGGTGGACGTGCTGCGCCGCTACTTCGGCGCGCACGTGGGCGGCGAAGATGGCGTGAACGTAGCGGCCGCAGCTGAGGGAGCCATCGCTCGCATCAGGAAGGTGCATCAACGTCCAATTACGGACTTCTTCGAGCCAAGTCTGTTTGAAATACGAGTTTCGAACTGCAATAAAGTAGGTTTGTGACTTTTCCTTTTTACCTTCGGAATGTGTTTATTTTACTGACTACCGCCGTGCGGCAAGGTGCTATTTCGCCCGCTTTTTGTTTTAGGCAACTACAATGCATATTATTTGCAGTAAATGTCGGCTACGGCTATAACAAAATATTGGCTATAACGAGCAAATCGCGGCACCCCTTCAATTTCGTTATAACGAGGTTTAACTGTAATACCCTATTCGGTTTAACTTTCGAATCACATAGGGCTATTTGAAAAATTCGAATATTTTCGAAGTATTTCGAAGTCTGTTCACGAGCAAAAATTATAATTGCGAACGCAAAGCACGACCCTACGGCAGAAAATAAAATCAGTCTTTATTCGTGAAAGAACACACTTCGCCGATTTCTGTGCTATTTCATCGTGACGGTCGCGGCAAGGGCCTTGCAACTTGAAGTCTGGCCCACACTTACCTCCTCCCGAACTGGTCTCGACCAACGTTGGTTTCGACATCCTCGGTGATTCATTGATATCGTGGGGACCAGGGTTCTTACGGCGGCCTAGCTCGATCCTCGAGATTCGGCCGCTCCGCTGAACACCGCCACGGATCGCCAACTTGGCGTAGCGGCGGCGAACAGCAAGGAACCCAGGACACAGAATTCGCCCACTCCGACGTTTATTGCACTGCAATAAAGGGACGTCGGGCACGTCGCTCTCCACCGCCAAGACCACCTTAGCCAGGACGGGAGAAACGGGCGAGGGCGGACAAAGACAGGCCAAAAAGGAGCGAGTCGCACTTACAGCTGCTCCCGACGATGGTTCGTATCCAAAGAGGGCCTACCTCCGTCCACCATCCCGGACCAGGCCGCCGGAGCTTCCGGGCAAACCTGTCACTTGAGGGGTTCGGCCGCGCCCCCTTGCTCTCACGGGCATCCTCCCGGAAGGGGAAGCACGCCGCCGTGAAGAGAGAGATAGGAAAGATGGCGGAGCTCCGCAATCCCCACAATATCAAGCCGGACAGTACCTTCATAATTTACGTGCTCGTTCAAAATAAATTTCCATTTGAAGCGTGCATCGTACGGGCCACGACAGATAGCCATTACTCTGAAAAAAAAACATAACTACTGCACACCATGAAATGCGCGTGCTAGGTTGTCACTAATTACCCGAGCCCCCCCCACTCCGGTGCCTCTGATAATCACATCGTGGTTTTGGGATGTGAAACCCACGTATTATTATTATTACCGCTTCGACTACAGTTTGCTTGCCACCATAGTTTGGTTTTTACTCGTAATTTATTCAGATTTGGAAGTGTAGAGACGTGCCCAGGTGGCGCGTGGCCCAGGTGGCGCCCGGGCCGAATGTGGGCGTGAAGCACGCGAAGAATGACCCAAAAACGCGCAGTTCACGAACAGTAAAAAGCCCCGTTTAATGCCCACCAATGCCTTTATACGGAGTGGGGCGCCACCTCCCAGTTACTCGAATCAACAGGTGGCGTCCTCTACAGGAAGCGCTTGTGCACATGTTGCCAACATGTGTTGCAAAGCTGCTAAAACGTTTTTTTTTTTTTTAAAGAAAGAAACGTGCATGCGGTTCTTTTTATTTTTTTGCTAGAATATATGACCATAACATCAGCGTCGACTTTTTGACATCGGGAATCGTTTATAAAAAAACTCGAAGGAAAACCGTTTTAAACCACTTAAGGGGGGACGTGGCTTTCAAAATCAACTTTTTTATTTCTGAGTGGATTTTGATGAAAATTGGCACAGCAACTGGAAATGCTTCTGTGATAACACCATCAAAATTTCAAGATAATATTTTGATAACTTTTTTATTTATTAAATTTTCTTTATGTTCCGCTTGTACCGAGCTTGAGCGACTTATAAAACACAATAGAAAACTTGTTCGAAGTGCTTTGCATTCCCAAATGAATGGGCGAGGTCGTGACAGTTTTAGAATTTTTTTTTTACAAAGCAATATTTTTTAGTTTTCATTTTTTTAGAGGTTAATGTGCAACAGGCATGTTGATTGTGAACGACTATTTGAATAAAAAAGTCACAAAAAACAAATCTGGAAAACCAAAAGTGTCACGACCTGAACTGTTCATCAAGGAATGTAATGCAAGAAACGGAATCAAAATAGACCCAGTGGTCACGAAGAAATCCCTGGTACAAGCGACATAGGTGGCAAAAAAAACTGTTTTGAGAAAACGGCTTCCGAAGTTGCAACATAGGTTTCACTTATCAAAAGTCGCCACGGTTGCAGCCTTTCATGTCCTTTTGAACATGGGGCTTCTGGAAGGCCTTGCATTGAAATTGGAGTGCCTTTTACAGCCTTTCTCTTTCCAGAAAACATCATTTTCAGCTCCTCCGTGAAGAGTACATCCCTTTGCAAACCAAACGGAGGGGAAGATGGGTTTCAATGGGCTTTCAATGCAAAGTAGGTTAGCTGGTTGTCTGTATCGCACTGGACAACCTCCTTTTGCAGTGTTGTCACCATGGCAACAAGTTAAGCATTTTTTTTACTTAAATTTGAACATTTTTGGCTTTTTTTATGTTTTATCTTGCCTGGCACAGCAACTTAGTACTCATACGTGCAGTTGTTCATTGCCAAAAGTTTGCATACCACAAGGATGAAAATGAGCTACTTTGAAGCTTGGTAGAGTATTCTGCATAACTCCCAACTTCAATGCAAGAGCATATTTTTTTACTACTTCTGACATTCAAGGCATCCAATATTTCTCGCAGCACAGCCAGTATGCCCTAAGCAATGGTATCAATAATTTCCCTAAAAAAAATCACTGTAAAATGCTGCCACAGTAACGTACATTTTTAACGCAGAGAGCATATTTTTATTCCTATATTATTAACTCAAACCTGTTTGCATGAAAATTACAAGTGCACGGGAAACGTAGCGCAAGAAAGGCGATATGGCTCGCGCGCATCGCAGCGCACGCTTACCGCGACATATCGAACTTTGATTATACCTGATATGGCTGGTCAGGTCGCTTTTAAGATTAAATCTAACGTCGCAGGCATTAATTACAACTACTGGCGTTCAATCGTAACCGGTTGCCCTGTCATGTGATGCTCCAATGCGCGTCGGCTATGCCGTGCGCGCCGCAGCGTTTGACGCGTCGACCGTTTCTTTATCAAGGCTAGCGAGTCCACAGTCAAAACACAGCAATAACCAAGCGTGTAAACATCGCAAACCCGACTAAAAGTTCACTTCACGAACCGCTATCGCAAGCGCGCACACCGCGTCACCCTCCGGGGTCTGGCGACGGTAGAGTCACGCGCACCACGAAGCGTTCGATGACCTCCTCCTTTCGAGCCACACAACTTCCCGTAATCTGGCTCGCGATCTCAGGCATTCCCATCGCGATAACGTGCGTGTTGAATACCACAGATTGAACAGAAACTCGGCCGAGCGAAGCGGCGAAAATGAACTCAATCCGCTCGCTACGCAGCTCAGGCGGCCGCCATCTTGCATTGCGCCCGTGACATCCAATGAGGAGGGTCGCTGTTCTGTGCCCCGACCGGAGGACCAATAGCGCTTCAGCATCTATTTCTAGCTTCGTTTGTGCGTCGTTTCTTTTCTGCCGTTTGTGAATGAACGAAGATAAAAGAGACGAGCGGAACCGGAAAGACGATCGCTCGGCCGATCTAACCATATCAAAATGGCCGCGCCCGGTGGCACCGTTGCGGAGATAGAGCGCTCCGAAAATTGCCGTTTTTTCGCCCTTTTGCGCTGATAGTTTGTCACCGCGCCTGACAAAAGTATTTTTTTATGCCACTTTGCGACCCTTTTCAGCGTAAAAACTTTGCAGACGCATAGAATAGGAAACATAGAAGCCGAATATGCGGGTTTCAAAAAAACGATGTTTTGGTCATTTTTCCGAAGTTGAAAGCCGCGTCCCCCCTTAATATGGCTGATATCAGCCACAGACAGTTTTCAGTCAGGCAGCACTGTGCTCGCAGTATTCTTTTGTGTTGAGACCACTGCTAATGTGGTCGGTGAACGGCATGTATTTCTGTTGCTGGTGAGGTCGATGTTAAGAGTTTTGGTTGCGCTTTCGCTGTCATTTCTGATTGACTTCGCCCTCGGCTGAACGGGCGAACCATGGATGAGTTGGCGCAGCGGGCGTTATTGAGTTCCATATGGGATTTCTTCGATCGCGGGCCCAGTGACGCAACATGCCGCACATGCAAGATGCGTCTCAAGACGCCTACAGGGACTACCACCACCTTAGTCAATCACCTAAAGCGTCACCCAAATGCATTCAAGAACTTCGAGAAGCTCCGTGCTGCTGAAGGGGCAAAAAAAGCGACGGGCCCGAAAAAGACGACGGCACAAAGGCGACCGACGCAAATGCAGCAAGCTCCAGCTTGTTCAAGCCAACCTTGAAAGGTGACGCTCCGCGTACTAAAGTGCTATTCAAGAAGGTTGCGCAGTTTATCGCCGCTGGTTTGCATTCATACTCAATCGTGGAGGAGCCAGGCTTTTTGTCTTTGATGCACGCTACAGTGCACTAGTATAAAGTCCCATCGAGGACAACGTTTTCTCGGAGCGTTGTGCCGGAGCTCTATGCCAAGGAGAGGGAACGAATACCAAGTGAGCTCCGCAGTCGTCACTTCAGCCATGGCACCCCATGCTACTCCGTGACGACCGACGGGTGGACGCCGAGGCCTGGAGACAGCTACGTCTCGTTTACGTGCCACCTGCTCGATGAGGAATTCCGGCCTCGAAAGTACCACCCAGCATGCCGGCACATGCCAGAGGGCCACACATCCGGAAACTTGAAGCGCGTCCTCCGTGATTTGGCTGAGGAATGGGGACTGCCTCAAGACTGCCCCGTTTTCATTGACACTGACAATGCGAGAAACTTTCTGGGCGTGGCATTGCAAACAGGAGGGACAAGCATACAATGCTTTGCGCACACTTAACAGCTGTGCATCCACAGCATTAAGAGGGACACTACAAGCGCAGTTCCCTGGCCAGAAGTCGCCTCAGAGGTGTACAGGAAAGCATGGGAATGGAGCCCAGGGGTGAGACAGCTGCGCATATTGTGCACTTTTGATACAAATCTGCTTTTCTGCGCCAGGCTGCTCCAAAAGCTTGAAAATTGCAAAAATTGCGCTAAACGGCTCCAAAACAGTCTGAGAGCCAAGGATTTTAACGCTCCCGCCAGTTTCAGTGGGGGAAAACACTTACTGATGGCATAATTTTCCAGCACCCCCAAGATGATCCTGTTTGTAAAGGTTTTAATTGATTGATCATTCAATAAAAAACCCGCATAAAATTGTCCCCAAGATAGTTTTTTCGAAGGTCACCATGTCGGGTTTTTTTTTAGTTTTCCCATGAAAAACAACTGCAAGGTCCTGTAGAAAAAAAAATACGCATGTGTACTCAGGCTACAAACTAAAATTGATAACAAGACTTACTGGGCGCCGCCATCTTGGTGTGGTGAATATTGGAAAACATGGCCGTCGGGCGAAGCCATTGCTCGTGGTTCAGGCAGAGTGCTCTTCGCCGATTTCTACTGTGGTTTTGGTTATGTGGGTGGCTGGGTTTTCATTTAGTCGTTTGATCTGTTGAGGGAAGTTGCGTGACTCGAATAACGGGGTCGTGTTGATCAAAAACATGGGGCCCGCAAATTCGCCGTGTTTCGGCCTCGAGTGTGAGGCGCGGTGCGTGCTTGAAGTGAAATTTCGGACTCATTGCGGTGTCATAATAAAGCGCTGAGTTATTGCTGCCTTTGACAGCGAGCTTGCGAGTGGCGGAAATGGGACGATCGACACTGCAGAAGTGGCGGTGCAGGCTACATCGCCGCAAAATGTTCTAGCAGTGGCCGATAATGGCCACTGCCTATAGTGGCCGATAATAATGGTTTATCTATCTGAAGTGAAATTTAATGTCAAGAGGGAAGTGGTTAAAATATACCAGCGTTATTCAAATTGCGATCGTAGTGAATACGCACCTTGGGGATTGAAATGGGCTGGTGGCGTGCGAAGATTGTCATCTAGCTTTGCGCAACTTTTGCCATGCCTCTACAATTGTGTGTAAAGCAGAGTCTGGGATTACAAATATAATAATTTCAGCATTCACATGATAATGAAAATGCCTTACGATTGCTTAGTTTTTCGATTCGATGTTTTCAACGGAACTCCATGCTATCTATGCATAGAGCCTAAGAATTTATAAATGGCTTGTAAAAAGATAGTGCAGTTCGCTCCTTGTGATACTCTAGTAGAAAAAACTTCATTGAAAGGCTGTTTCAGTGCGTTTCAGTTTCAGTACGTTCAGGCTGTTTCAGTACGTTCAAAACCCGTTAGAAAGTGCACTCCACCCCCTTCCCCCCGAGTTGCCAAAAATTTGATTTTTAGGCTCCTAAGGTGACATAATAAATGTCATCATTCTGCTCCTAATCAAGGTTCTTTTACTCCAAAATCGAGATTTCGCTGCTCCAAAAACTGCTCCCAAATCTGATTCAGCTGTCTCACCCCTGGGAGCCCCTGGAAGTTGTCCAAGACGTCGCAACAAGATGGAATAGCGAGTATGAAATGCTTTCCCGCCTCTTGAAGCTTCGTCGGCCAATTTCCTTGGACCTGTCGGAACAGGACACGTTGGAGGACCTTGCTTCAGCTGAATGGCGTCTGATGACATCAGTGACGTCGGTCCTGAAGTGCATGGATGATGCAGCAAGAGAATGCTGCTCAGAAAAGCACCCTACCCTTTCACAAGTAGTGCCATTGGTGCATTGCATGCAACTTCTTCTCACCCAGCAGCCGCAGAGTTGTGGGGAGGAATCCATGTTTGCGAAAAACCTCGTTCATGCAATGAAGTGCAGGTTTGGGGACATAAAGTTGCCTTTAGCACTGCAGTGGACCCAAGAGTTAAGGCGGTGTGTTTTGACACTTGTGAGAGGCAGTGGCTCAGAGGTGAACTTTGCTCCTCTTTGGAGGAGAACCTGCATCAGGAAGAGGCGGAGGAGGAGCCCCCCGTCAGCCGTGCACCTGCGCAAGCCGTGTGTAGCGACGTGTGGAAGGTTTTTGGCAGTTTAGCCGCCTCGAGCACTTCCTCAAGTACTTGCTCCCAGCGGCTGAAAGAGGAGTACTTCCACGCACTTCCACAAAATGTATTGGGAGAACACTGCTGTGGTACGGAGGCTGAGGTTTGAGAGTTGTACACTCTTTTGTAAATTTTTTTTGGTAGTTTGCGAAATTTTTGTCGGTATTGAGTGACTTGGGTTTCTAATGGCAGGCAGCATGGAAGTGTCGATTCACTTGTCCCCCTGCTGCAATCCCTTCCAGGGCTTCCGTGGGGTCACGGGTGCTCACTTGTCTGTCTCTCCCCTCTGGGCAGGACCAGCACGCGGTGCTGGTGCTCCAGCCGGCCGTGGAGGCCTTCTTCCTGGTGCACGCCAGCGCCCCCGCAGCCGGAGGGGCCCCCGGGGCCGGCGGCAGCAGCACAGCCGGCGGAAGCGGCGGGACCTCGTCCGGGGTGTTGCGGGGGGAGGCTGGCCGGCGGCGCGAGTACCGCTCGGAGAGCCGCGAGACGCAGCTGGCCCACATCCACCAGGAGATGGCGCCCCTGTCGCCCCTGCCCACCCAGCAGCAGCAGCAGCAGCAGCAGGACGGCAGCGGGGGAGGGGGCGGCACCCCGGGCACCGAGCGGCCCGCCGCCGCCGACGCCCTCCACCCAGACGTCCACAAGTTCCTGGCCTTTGCCGAGAGGCACCGCACGGTGAGGGGCCGCGCGCGGGCGCTGAAGACGACCCGGCCAGCTAGAGCAGGACAGACGGTTCAACACGGAAATTTGGGATAGCTGGGGAGCAGACTTCGGCATGGTACAAAGCGCACTAGACGGGGACGGAAGAAGAGACAGTGACACGGGACGGGCTCCAAGGGGCTTTATGAGCCGGGTAGTAGAAGTGATCGCATAGCGATTGCACTAGCCAGGCAAGGTGCCGTTTAAACCAAAATATAGGTCGACCCGGTATGTAGTTCAACCCCCTTACCTTCAGGTGGGAAAAGTTGACAAAAAAAGTAATTCGGCACAGAAGTGCCCACACAATGTCTATTTATTTTCTACCCCTGTCACACGGCAAATCTAATGTCATTCAAAGTGAATGACATTAGCTGTTAATGACATTCGGCTCGGCCGTGCGTCGACACGGCGAAACAAATGTCATTTGATTGTGATAGCGGTGACAATTAGCGAGCTCGCAAAACCGCAAAAATTACATTTCAAGCGCATCTATAATGTTTTCATACATAATACTTAAAAAAAACGTAACAAAGGATTATTTTTATAATAAAAAACAAGAAAACCACCGATTTAAGTGAGATCAGTAGACATCACAAGCCGAGACAAGTCTGCAAAAAAATCCAGATTCGGCTAGCGCGCGCACTGGGGACGAGATTTTTTTTTTTTTTGTTAGTACTTGTTTATCTTTTTTTATTTGAACAACAACAGAAAGAAGAAAATATAAGTTTACTGACAGTTTTTAGAAACAATATTCTCTGGTTTATTACTGAATTTTTCTGTCTAGGGATGCGCTACTGCTGTCGAGGCGGCTCATTTGGCCACTAACTGAGGTCCGGGACCTCAGTTAGCCGCTAAATGTCATTCGCCTCAAATGTCATTCGGTATTCTCGTGTAGTGCCGAATTAATGTCATTTAGAGCAAATGACATTTGCTCTAAATGTCATTAGATCCTGCCGTGTGACAGGGGTTATTCGACGCCCTTCCGCCATTGCCACTCATTATGCCTGCCGAAGTCACTCGTCCGAGCTGTCAGAGTCGTTCGAGGGTGACTGCTTCTCACTGTCATCTTCAGTGCCGCCAAGTGCATTGGTGATAGAGCACTTCCTAAGCACTTGTGCAACCATGTCGTCAGGCAGTGACTGCCAAGAGGTCGCGAGGCATGGTCTTCGCCGCCGGCCTGTAGGTGTCTCTTCGTTGTCGCCGGCTATCCACATTGTACAGTTTGCGGAGCCGGTCTAAACGGCTTGTTCAGGACAACATCCAACAGCTGAAGGGTGGAGGTCATTCCTCCTGGAATCACTACGAGGTCGGGGGAACGCCCAACGGTGTGTTTCAAGAGAGCAACACAGCCTCACACCGATACTGCTTCGACAGTTATTCGTAGCAATTTGTGGAACTACCATATTCTGGGTGCCTTGCACGGCGAGAGGAGGACACCGACCCTTTGGCCCTTCTCTGCAGGTGCTGAACCAGATCCTGCGGCAGTCCAGCACACCCCTGGCGGACGGGCCCTTTGCGGTGCTGGTGGACCACACGCGGGTGCTGGACTTTGACGTCAAGCGGCGCTACTTCCGCCACGAGCTGGAGCGGCTGGACGAGGGCTCGCGCCGCGAGGACCTGGCCGTGCATGTGCGGCGCGAGCACGTCTTCGAGGACTCCTTCCGCGAGCTGCACCGCCGGCCCCCCGAGGAGTGGAAGAACCGCTTCTACATAGTCTTTGAGGGCGAGGAGGGCCAGGACGCGGGGGGCCTGCTGCGCGAGTGGTACACCATCGTCTCGCGCGAGATCTTCAACGCCATGTACGCCCTGTTCACCACCTCCCCCGGCGACCGTGTCACCTACATGATCAACCCGGCCTCGCACTGCAACTCCAACCACCTGAGCTACTTCAAGTTCGTGGGCCGCATCATCGCCAAGGCCGTCTACGACAACAAGCTGCTCGAGTGCTACTTCACGCGCTCCTTCTACAAGCACATCCTCGGCAAGCCCGTCAAGTACACCGACATGGAGAGCGAGGACTACGCCTTCTACCAGGTGCGTGGGGCGTTTCGGCTTGGCTTGCAGTAAAAACGGAGACACTGAGCAAAAGAAAAACTTCAAAAACAAGCGAGATGTTTTAGCTTTGCTACAAAAGATGGTGAACGGGGCTTCTGTAGCAAAACTGAAATGTATTGTTTTGTTTTGATAGGTTTTTAACCGTTTCTTCTGGTCGGTGTCTCCACCTGTACTGGGCAAGATTTACCGCCCTCGTGACAAGTGGAGCCAGCGCCAGATTGTGGCATATACGAGGGGTTCCTCGGGGGCCTTGCCAGCTCTCTGGGGTAGGCCCCCACGCTAGCTCCCGGCGTGTCAACCACGCGGGCTCCCATGGCTACGGCAGCCCAGCGAGGTTCGCCGATACGAGAACACAGTAGACAGTAGTGCCGAACCACAGCCGTTTATTTGGGGAATCCCAAAGCATGTGAGCACAAGGCTCGACGGCGTTCACGAATCACGCCGTCCGGGTCGTGACCGCGAACGGGAGGCAGGCACTCACGGCGCGCGACAAACAAAGCTCCCACCTGAGATGCATGTATCCACCACCGCCGCGTTCCGCCGATGTCGCCCCGACGGGTCTCCGACGAGACTCTCCCGACTCCCGTGCGCGCACGCTCGCGCCGCCCGCGCGCCTATCCCCGCACACATCGGTGGCGCCATCTCTCGGGGGACGCCGACGAACCAGCGGAGCGCCGGACCGGTTTCAGCGCACAAGTAGTACAAGCAGTACAAGCGTCTCTCCCGAAGCGTGCGCTGGCTCGGGATCGCAGGTCGCGGTTCTCCACGATTCCCACAAGATGTAATCCCCTTGTCGCGCCGCCGCAGGGCCTGGTGTTCCTGCTGGAGCATGGGGTGCGGGCGCTGGGCTACGAGCTGACCTTCAGCGTGGAGGTGCAGGAGTTTGGCGTGACGGAGGTGCGTGACCTGAAGCCCGGCGGCCGCCACATCCCCGTCACGGAGGAGACCACCCAGGAGTACGTGCGCCTCGTGTGCCAGGAGAAGATGACGGGGGCCATCCGGCGGCAGCTGAACGCCTTCCTCGAGGGCTTCTACGAGATCATCCCCAAGCGGCTCATCGGCATCTTCAACGAGCAGGAGCTCGAGCTGCTCATCTCGGGCCTGCCCAGCATCGACGTGGACGACCTGCGCGCCCACACCGAGTACCACAAGTACCAGGCCACCTCGCTGCAGATCCAGTGGTTCTGGCGGGCCCTGCGCTCCCTCGACCAGGCGGACCGCGCCAAGTTCCTCCAGTTCGTCACGGGCACCTCCAAGGTGCCCCTGCAGGGCTTCGCCGCCCTCGAGGGCATGAACGGCGCCCAGCGCTTCCAGATCCACCGCGACGACCGCTCCACCGACCGCCTGCCCTCGGCCCACACCTGGTGAGTGCTGGCTGGCCACTGGCTGGCCCCGTTCGCCTGGGCTGTGCTGACCTTGTCCCCCCCTCCCTCTCGCCCCCACAGCTTCAACCAGCTGGACCTGCCGGCGTACGAGACCTACGACAAGCTGCGCACCATGCTGCTCAAGGCCATCCAGGAGTGCACCGAGGGCTTCGGCTTCGCCTGAGTGCTTCTGTGGACGTGTAGGATGTTTGGCCCTTCTGTCCCTCTTGTACAGTATTAGAGCCCTCTGTTCCTGACGGCCTTCCCCCCCCCTTGATCTGTGACTGCTTGGCGTGTGCTGTGTGTCTATAGAAGGCTGTATGTAATGGCTGGGGGGTTTTGATATACATACTTATAAATACTACGAGCGTCCCATGGTCAGAGCTGTGCGTGTGTGTCTCCGTTCTTTTCTTTTTCTGCCCTCCACATTGTGCAGTGGGCGCAGGCCGAGCTTTCAACTTGCGTGGTGTCGATGAGGGAAGTGGCGCATTGCTTGGAGAAAAATATACTGGCTCTTTCTATTTACCTGCGGGCGTCTGCTGCGTGCTTCTTTCATCCTCTACATATTCCGAAATGGGCAAACATGTTGGCAACATGGACAGTTCGGTGAGGGCGTCCTGTGGTTCATGCTGTCTGTCAGTGCTGTTGGAGGGCTGAGTTACCTTCTTGCTGGAGGCACAGCGGTCCAGCAGAGTTCAACAGAAGCAAAGGGGTGAGCAGTGGGCCTGGTTGCGAGACAAAGGTGTACGAGTGTGACCGTCATGATTGGAGGAGAGTTGCCTCCATTGCAACAGTGGAAAGCCCAAGGCTCTTTTGTAGCGTTGAAACTGTTCAATTCATGGTGAGCAGAGAAAAGCAATGGTTCAGGTAGCAACACAGTGGCACGATTAAAACATGACAACTCAAATGGGCAGAGTAATGTTCTGGCTCGGCTCGTTAACATGCGAGTCTCGGTATAGTCTCCAGTGTATGTTCAACAACAAGTGTCCACACGTTTTCCAGCAGAGAAGCACAAACAAGCAGAAGCGTTTCCCCCAAGTTGGAGATGGTTTCCCCAGAGGCGGAGGGGGGAAAGGGAGTTTGCAGAAGGCTTGGCCAAACGTGCCTTTGCTGGAGCCCGTTTGTGCCGGTTCTCGCAGCGGCTGCAAGTGCGACCCAGGGCAAGGCGGCCAGGCACCTGCCGGTTCCAGCTTCCGACGAGCTGACCATGCACAAGACTTGGCTGTAGCCTCTGCAGCCAATGTACAAATTGGCGCAAAGTGCTTCACTGTTGCAGCCTCTGTTCAGTCAGCCACAGGCTGCCTCGAAGAAATTGTGAGGGTTGTAGGGTTGAAATACTGGCAGCGTGCAGGGAGGGGCCACCCCAGACGCTTCTTGGCATGTGCAGGGGCTGCTCCTTGGCTTCCTCTCCTCAAATGCAGAGGCCCCCAAGCCAACGCAAGATGGTGCGCGTGGCAGCAACAAACTGGCTGCATCCCCACGCCCACTGGGCCCCGCTGCTGTTGCAGCTCGCAAGCATGGTGGCCACGTGCAGACCGGCTGTCACTAGTGTTGCAGGTCGCCGTCACCAGCACCAGTCTGCAGCAAGTGCCTGCTTTGGAGACTCCCTTTCCCACCCCCTGCCACTGGCCACGCCATTGGCTCTAGGGAAGATCAATGGGGCTTCCCTCATGGGCCATGATTACCCTGTCTAACGACCAGAAAAATTGGCGATTCTCGGAAATTTTGAAGTGCAGAAAAACGGGAAAATTGTGATTATATCGGGGAACTAATTTTATTCTAAGGGGACGAAAGTCACAGTAGCGCTGGCTCGAGCAGTGTGCTTCATGCAGCTGGTGCAGAACCTCAAAGCAAACGCTCCCGTGTGTCAGGGGCATGGCCCAAATTAATCTGGAGCCCTCTGCTACGGCGTGCCTCATAGCCCAGGTGTAGCTTCGACAGGGTACAGTCCATCAAATCGCGAAGCACGTCCTCCCCACAGCCTACGGCAGCATTTCTTCGCGTTTTGTTGTCGTTGCAGCTCAATTACAGCGGATCTCTGCTGCCTCCTTGAGGGCAACCGACACCTTTCGGTCATGCCTGGCACCAACATGCTTAATTTGGAACTTGGCTCAGCAAAATGCCCTTTGCCATGCAGAATTGGATTGGTTTGTGGCTGCGCTTGATCACTGCAACAATGCGTGCAGTGGCATGCACTGTCGTGTGTGACTGGCGCACTGTTTCAGGGCCTGCATGATTTGGCAGGACTTGACGTTTCGAAACCATGCGATGTTGGCCCCCCTATTCTGCTGCAAAAGCGATGGCTACAATGGCGCATTAAGGCATCCTGATGGTCTGACATAATGGAGGCGCGGGCCATAGTTGCATTAGTGCTGCTTTAATATTGCTGTTGGGCAAGGAAATCTCGTTTCTTGATGGTGTATAATCTGGTTGAGACGGCATGTGTCATGGTGCAGGTGTGGTGTTTTTTTTTTTTCTTTTTTTTTTCTTCTTTTTTTTTCATTGTTGTTAAACTTTTCTTGGTTCCACATGTCTAAGCGATAGTACATATGTGCGTGGAATCTGCACAGTTTGTTAGTCTGCGCTGTGTGGTGTGTCCTCTTCTTTCGTCCCGTCCTTTTAGCGCAAAGTTTATTTCCATTACTACAATGGCAACTACAAAATTGGCCGAGACCAGTTTGGGTGCCCTCTGTTGGCCTTGCGTCACTAAAAGACGGGCATCATCATGTTCTTCCTGTCCCTTAACATTAGACGTATCACCTTTCGTTCCACTGCTCACTGAGTCGCCCTCAATTTAAGTTGCACCCTTTTACTGAGCCTCCAAGTTTCTGCCCCGCAGGTAAGTAGTGGTAAGATGCAGCTGTTATATACTCTCCTTTTCGAACGTTAAACATGATATGCCAAGCCCCGCACCTACACCGACTTAAGATACCAAATCATCTTTATTTATGGAGAGAATGCGCAGCATTGAGCTGAAGAAGCATTTTGCAGTAAAAAGAAATCGTAAGACTAAAATATTTTCAGCGTTGCTGGGGCTAGAACCCAGGCTGTTCACTCCAAGATCCATGCTTTACCCTTGGGTTGCAGTTTTCCTACAAAAGTTGCCAGCGAACCCGTAGGTGGCACTGGGTATGCACAGCAAGTGCCGGTCTTCTATCTACGCACAGTATGTTGCCGAAACGAGGCAGTGATGGTGACAAGATGGTTGACACCTTGCGTCTGTTATTGGCTGTTATGTAATCATTAACTTCTCGGCCTCAACACTAATGATGATGCCGACTGAGCAAGCGAGAGCCACGCAGTGACCTCCTGCCAGAGCAGCCTGAACAGCTGGCTGTGTTTCTTGCACTGTTTTTTCATCATGAATCTCAATCTGCACCAACTAGCCCAACTTGCCATCTTTCTGCAGAACACTGTGGTCACTTCACTGGCCGGCATGCAGATGTGCCGGAGTATGGTATTTTACTGTCACTATGCTTGTGTGCAGCCCATATATATACAATCGTAGCAGAAGGCCTGGCCAAGTGCTGTTGCAGCTCGCTGGTTTGTATCGTGGTGTGCATCTTGTAAGCGGAAAGCACACTCGCGCAACTGTATGTCATTCTATTTGCTGGAATGAGGTATACATGCATGAAGTTTGCAAATACCCACACTGTGCAAAGGAAAACACGTTCACGAAAGCTGCTTGATTTGTAGCCCGTGCATCCTGTAAGCATCGAAGTTTCGCGACTTATATACAGTCGAGTCCACTTGTAACGATACCGTTTATAACAATATATTGGATATAACGATGAGCGGCTATGGCACCGTCCGCTTTTGTGCGCTTTCCATGGGAAAATAAACCGCTTATTGCAATGCTCCAGTACCGCGATATCGGATATAACGATTGAATCGGGTTACAGCAAGCACCGAAAATGCGAGGTGCCGCCGGCTCTCCACGCCAACGAGGCCGACACCATGCGGCGTGTTGCGCATCGCATCCCGTCTGCCCCTCAGAAAACGAGTCAGCTGCACAGTTTACGAGGAAGCAAGAGGAGGAGAGGAACAGTTCTCCTTCCAAACAACCCGATGCTGCCCCTTTGGCCCCGCCCCCGTGCCTGCTGCTTTGAATTTAACTGGGTGCCTCTTCAACTACGTCCGTTTTTCCGCGGCTCAGATGCCAGAGCCGATGTTTTGGAAACATCTGAAATGCCTCACTGAAGAGGCAATCGTTTCGCGGATACGTGCTGCGGACAGCAGTGGTGGTGACAACTTTGACGACGCGGTTGTACAGCCTACTCGGGTGGCGCCTTCGCAGGAGGCTCAACGCTTGATAGTCTCTCAGGGACTTTGTCTCCACCAAGGACCCTTCGCTCAGCTAAGTGAAGCACCTATAGGTGCTCTTGCAAAAGATGTGCGCCAGCTCCGTGTGCAGCAAACAAAGCTGACCGAGTATGGCATCTTTTCCGCAAATAGGTAGCAATACAACCTTGCTTGCCTGCAAATAAAATGTTTTGAGCTCTACTACGTCTTTTTATTTAGCAACCCGCACATAACAATCATCGGTTATAACGATGGGATTTTCTTGGCACTTTGATATTGTTATAAGTGGACTAGACTGTATATATATAAAGTAGGAGCCACTTTTACTCAAGGAATAAGCATTTGTGGCCGCATGTAGAGAAATTACTGGCTTCACTATCGCAAGCGTCAGGAGCTGCGGGAAGTTGGTAACAAAAATGAATTGGATCCAGTGGTTTATCCGGAATTTCGATTTTTGGGGGGTACACATGTCGAGATCCTCCCGGCAGGGGGCTCTTGGGATTCTGCAACCACCAGCACCCTGGGAAGGGTAGAATCTTTTTTGGGGGTGTCGAAGTCCATCAAGGGGGGGGAGGGGGGGGGGAGTATAAATCCCGATTTAGTCGTCTAGTGGATAGTTTAAAAAATAATGTCTTGTTTCGTGCTTTTCATTGGGATGATGAGGGGGCTATATATTTTGCAGGCAGGTGCACAAAAATACGGGTGATAAAACCCATATTCTCATTTTTGCTCCACCGTTGCCAAGCAAGAAACGAACGGCGCCAAACAACCGTTCAAGTCAATGTCGTTCTCGCTTATAAAAAAATGGCACACACTCATACACAAGCAATTGCAATTGAGGGTGACCGTGGGCGTGACTCTCGAGCTGATTTCAGTCGGAAGTTTTTTTATAGCTGAGTTGATCTAGGAAGGTACCGTTGGTAAGCATATTACTGGCGTAGTGACGAAAAAGCCCGAGGATCAATCAGTCCCCGAGCTACGTTCGCATTCCTTCCTTATTCGTCAGGGTTTGGCACGCCTCGCCCTTCAAATCTGAAAAGGTCAATCCTTTTTAATCCCGTTACGGGTCTCCTCAAAAACTGCGCCACTGCACCGGCTTTTTTTTTTTTTTTTCTGCCCAGAGCAGCTTTAAGCAGCCGAGACGTTCTGTGGGCAATAAAATACGGGCTGCTTCGAGCTGCTCAGAACTGCTCTGAGCAGGCAAAAAAAGAAATCACGTATGTGATGTGATGCGTGTTGCACAATCAGTAGCATACTATTTATGCGCAAATTGTTCACGTTGTTAACAAATAAGAACGTGCCGCATACATGTCACAGCCTCAAAAAAATGTATCGCAGTAAAAAAACATTCAGAAATAGAAAAACGAATAAAAACAAATCAGAAAGGCAAACAGCAGAGAGGGCGCCACCCGTCCACAAAATTCGCATCGCATCGTCTGCTACGCAGAAGCGTTGGTGTTGCTGCGTTGATCATATCGTCGTAGAAAGTGCCTTGCTGCTTTGGAAAAATAAACTGTAGTTGTGGTTGTCATGGCGAAAGATTGCAGTGAGAGTGCTCCGAACCTGAACGGCAACGTGGACGTCGATAAGGTAAGGCTGTTTAAGCCAGTTCCAAGAGCAAGAATGTTGGAGAAGGCGCTCCTAGATCTGTGACGGCGCTCACTAACGGTTGGAAACGCCCGGATAGGCACGTAGCGCAAAAATATGTTTACTGGTAGAACACATATTTTTGTTCTTGGTTTACTAGTTCCATATAGAGGATGAGACTAATAGAGACTCGTGACTAATGGCGAAAACCATTAGTTTCGCGATGTCGCTCTTAAAAAGAAGCGACAGCACGTCAGACAGAACGGGAAGAGACGTACATGAACGCTTGCGCTTACTAGCAACTAAATTAGATCGGTTCGAACAGAAAGCAACCAGAAGGAAAAGAAGCAGGGCCAGGAGGAGGAAATTTTAACCGCAGAAATTCATTTCTAAAAACGCACAGCAAGGGGCACACGTGTAAATTCGAGAGATAAAGAATCTATTTTTCATAAAGCGAGACACTGGGAACACTAACACAATTTTCAACGCACTATATACAAAACGCCTCGAATATATATCCTCACGTGCATTTTGATACCGATAGCACGTACTTTCTCAAACAACGGCGTGCAGCCACATCTATATATAATATGGCAATGCGCAGCACGGCGGCTGCCAACAGACCCCTCGAACGGGCCATGCAGACAAAACACATGTTTGGTTCGTTCGAACCGTTTCCTCGTTGGAATATTCATACTGTCACCCCCTTTAATGTAACCTTCGCTCAAATAGGAAAAAAAGGGAATGGCCATGCGACCCACTAGCTCATTCCCCGCACTAGAACCTGAGACGTAATATGCACATCTGCGCGATTGGCTGAGGCCGGCAAAAGCAAGCGCAACTTAGGCAGGGCTACAACGCTTGCAGAACGGCGAACCATTTTGCCATATTCATTTTATAGCAGCAAGAATGGTGGGGTAAACAATGGAAGCAACGAAAGTACACGTAAACATAGAAGTACTGGTGCGTATACTGCTGTTGGTACTGCGCACACTATGCTTGTTATAGCTGCACAGCAGTCCGGCGCTTTGGGTATTATCAACTAGAATACTTGGGTAGTGGAAACAGACGGTTGGGTAGGTACATCCCGGCTTCCAAGAAAATACACACAAGTTGAAATGTACACAATGTTTGCCCAACGCGAGGCGATAACGCTCGTTGGCGGCTTGCGGGCCCTGTTTGTTAAAAATACGAACTTATGGATGATACGAATGATTCCGGGGTCACAATTTCAGTGACAGCTTGTGGCAGCGCATTCCAATCCGATATTGTTCGTGGAAAAAAAGAAAAACGGTGAGCGTTAGTTTCGGTGCGGGGCATTTCGATTGTCTTGGCATGTTTGTTACGTGTTTGACGCGATGTATTAAAGGTGTTGTGCCACCAAATTTGTTGCTTGTGCATTCTTTGTTGCAAACGTTTTATATTTCATTAGAAAGCATGATACATGCTCTCACATGCACATATTCTGAGTAAAGAATTTGTTATCGCACGATTCATGTGAACAGGATTCGGTTTCGGTTTCTGGGCGCCGATTCAAGCAGTGACGTCACAGCGTTGCGCCATAGCCTCCTTTAGTAGGTTATATAGGAGGCTATGGTTGCGCGGACGCTCTGCCACGCGTGTCTACCATGCGGCGCTGCGGTACGTTGCGACTTTACTGCGGCGTCTGCTCCCCCACATACGTGCTTCACCACGGAAGTAAACACGCCGACTCGTCACGTCAAGCCGCGACAGCTCCGACGCGGATTCTTTGTCTGCATCCTCGGATGCAGACAAATGAAAACCATGGATTTGCAAACCATAAAAATGCTAAAAAAACGCTCAAAAAAAAAACGCTCAAAAAAAAAAAAAAAAAAAGCTGCCCCCGCCGCGAATCGAACCGGCAACGTTGACCGGATGGGCGGAACGCGCGAGACCACTGAGCCAGCGAACAAACGATTCCACTCCGCGATATAGCCGGTGTACTAGATGGAGGCCCATCCTTGGAGTCGTACGTCGGTGTTTACTAGTTAGTTTACAGAATTCCTGGCTTGCAAACTCACATTTTTTAAATAGCGCTTGCGCAGCAAGGTTCCGCGAAGCCCCCGCGGCAGCTTATCGCCATCAACTCTGCTCTTCTGCGAAAGCGCTCGCAAAAATAAGTGTGCCCGGCTGCGACTGCGATTTTGCACTGAAGGGATAGTGCTTGCCGTACTTTGGTTTTACGTTTTACGTTAAAAACCTTTGCCGATACTGATCTCTTATTACCCAAATTACCCTACGTAACTGTTCTTCTGCACGAAACTGACCTTATATTTTCTACAGGCGAGCCGATCGCACACGCATTCCGGGGTAGCGGCGTCGCCGAAGAGCACGGCCGAAGCGTCGAACGCCAAAATACGGATCGCATTAGCGCTAGTGTTGAGTTGTATGGGCTTCATGGAACTTACTGAGTTTATTACCCTCCAGAAACTAACAAAATAGAGCCGCGTTCATTGCGGCACGAATGTTGTCGGGGCGCAGTTTTCGCTTCTCGGTCGATTGACGACGCGTCGTGCGACCAGTCAGGCGACCGGTTTTGTTCGCGTCTTCGGTCGGCGAGTCAGTCACACTACGGCGACTTTCCATCGGCCGACGTGTTTGTGTCGCCGTCGGCGTGGTGTGACAACGCGGTCTGGCAATTCGGCAGTTGGCCGATGTTATAACGACTCGTCGGCGTCGCGTCGTCGTTGCCGTCGTATCGGTATAGTGTGTCGATACGACCAAGCGACCAAACAAACTGTGGTAACTGGAGTTCACGTTCACGTCGCTCGAGTAGCTAGCGTTGTATGACGTCACAAACTTTGCTGCGCTGGCAATTCACTGACGTCATGGTTAGTGGCGCTAGCGATGGGTCCCGATTTCCAGAAGAGCATTTAGGTAATTTTTAGAAGCGAATTAAAATATATATTAAGCGCTTGCTGTACCCAGCACTTCGTGTTGAGGGTCGTTGCATGCAGAGGAAGCCTACAGCAGGCTTTTTACAGACTTAAAATTTGGTGGCACAACACCTTTAAACTTCATGTAGGTGTTAAAGGCTATTCCTAAGTTATTGTTAACAATGTTGAAAAAATTATAAGCCGTTCCACTCAATGTGAAAGCTGTCGGAAATGCAGAGCAGTGATTCGCCATAGTGGCCTGTACCGCTGTTATCCGCTTACTGCTACCACCCCATGCAATTCAAATTTCCCGCCTTCGCAGTGCTCGCGCGCCCCCTGCCTGAAACTGCGCAAGCGGGAGTTCTGTTCTCTTTGTTCTTTTCTCCCCGCACGTGCCGGCGTTGCACTGCCATCGTAATTGGGCCCATCTCCCCGCGAGGGGGACTCGAGTAAATGCGTCGCATAGGGGGTGGGTGTATTGCGTTAACGTTTAGTGTTTGGGGAGTTGGTGGTAGTGAATGCGTTGTATCAGCAGCTTCTTGACGTAGTTTGAATGAGTCAAGGATATAAGGCGCGTTCGTAGCCTCCCATTCTCGGTCGGCTTTGTGGCGCAGTGGGTAGAGCACCATGTACATTGCGTTCCGCCCGCAGGGTCGAGGGATCGAAACCAGGCGCCGAATAGTATTTTTTTTAATGCAGAGCATTGCAGTAACTCACGATGTCACCCGCGTTGTCCCGTCGTAGTCCGCACCGTCGTTGTCCGCACCCCTCCCCCTACACTATATAAAAAAGCGCTCTCTCGTCAGCAGTTGCCACAAGTGCAACAACATTAACGTAACGCAAACTACTTAACGTCGTGCGCCCCCGGAAATGCTCTGGATTTGATCGTGCCCCTCGCGAGGGGGATGTTTCACTGCGTCGCCATGGGAACAGTTTGCCACGCTTTAGTTTCAGTTCTTTCTTTGCTGGGGTGCCGACGAGCGGCGCCACCTCCTCGCACTTCGCCGCGGGAGGATCCGCGGCGGGGGCGAGGGATGGCGCTGGCGTCTCCGCGGCCGCGTCTGCGGCCTCCGCGGGCACCGGCGCCGGCGCGGGGTCATCGCCCTTCTTTAAAAGTTTAGTTCGCACGCCACGCAGTTTTTGTTTCGTATTCTGTTTCAGCATAACTGTACGTAATTATAAAGGGTGTGTCAAACTAGTAGTTATAAACATGGCCGATAAGTGTATCCCGGATTTTTCGGTGATTTACCTGCATTTCTTCGTCCGCTCTAAAAGTTCGTTCAAAAGTTCCGTATCCATGCTCCTTTCTCGCCAACTTGATGACGTCATTTGCGACGACATGGGGCATATACACAGCCACGATTTTCGGTGACTGGCTGCTCTCTATTTATATAGTGTAGGGGGAGGGGTGCGGAAAACGACGGTGCGGACCACGACGGACGTCAACGCGGGTGACATCGTGAGTTACTGAAATGCTCTGCATTTAAAAGAAATTTTAGGCGGTGTAGTTTCCGGCGTGCCTGTAGTGTTGGAAGTCCTGATCGGGTGCGTAGCTCTGTAACTGAAGCACGCCTGCCATACGCGTTGTAAATAAACCGTAAGGATTTGTTTTGAATGCGTTCGAGAGAGTGTATGTCTGCTTTCGCATGGGGATCCCACACAACATCTGCATATTCCAATATAGGTCGTACTAAAGATGTGTATGCCAATTGTTTTATTTTGCTTGTGCAATGTTTTAATCGGTGCCTTGAATAGCAATTGATGATATGATTCGAATATGTGTGTTCCAGCTTAGATTTGAAGTTATTGTTACACCTAGGTATTTAAACTGGTTTACAATTTGCAGTGCAGTTTGTAAGGAAATTCGACGGGGTCTCTTTTACGCGCTATATATGGTCATTTGGGCACACTTTTTTACATTCAGGCTCATTTTCCAGGAATTGCACCAGTCAGTGATAGCACTTAGATACGTGCTGAGGGCAGTCTGGTCCTCTCTCGTGCGAACAGGAAGGTACACAACGCAGTCGTCGGCAAAAAGCCGACAGCGCACTGAAGATGAAGAAGACACATCGTTCAAATAAATTAAAAATAAGAGTGGACCCAGGACCGAACCTTGGGGAACACCAGAGTATACGGGGGCTAGGTTTGACGTATTATTAGCAATGTGGACGTACTGACATCTGCCTGACAAGTACGAATCAAGCCACCGGAGAATTTTCGAGTTAGCTAATAACTTTCTTATTTTAAACAGCAAGTGAGAATGGGAGACACGGTCGAAGGCTTTCTCAAAATCTATAAAAACTGCGTCAATTTGTACGCCTTCATCAAGCGATTTAAAGAGATCGTTTGTAGTATGGATTAACTGCGTTACGGTTGAAAACCCACGCCGAAATCCGTGTTGATTAGGCGAGAAGTAGTTATTTTGTTCCAAGAATGAGCTGATATGTTTGAATAGAAAGTGTTCCATCACTTTACTTACTTGCTGTGCATAAGAGAGCCCAGCCGAAAAAAACCATTGGCCGACCAATTGGACCAATTTGCCACCCAATGGGTCCAAATGGAATCCCAATGGGTCCAAATGGAAACCCAATGGGGCCCATTGGACCTATTGGACCGATCCGAATTGGTCCCATTGGCTCGATTAGGATGGCCAGTTGGCCCAATTGGACCCATTGGCTCCAACCATAAAGTTAATCTGCTCCAACATGATGACCCAATCGGGGAGCCATTTTGAATAGTATTTGGATAGTATTCAATTACGACAACCATTTGCTGAAATTTAATTCTCTCTCTCACCCTTAATTTGAAACCTTCAGAAATGTTCAAAACTTCAACCTTTACAAATGTATATTTATGACCTAGGCAATTAATTTTGATATTACAATCAGCAATTCAAGATAAAGTTCCCAAAAAAAACAACAAGCAAACACTAAAGAAAACTTTCTGACATGAGTAGCAAAATTGTTTTGAAATAAAACCACGATCCAATCCAATCGAATCCAATCCATAGACGTACAGTGGATAAGTGGCATATTCAACGTGGTGCTGGCGGTGTAGGTAGTGTAGGCGTGTTGGTCGGTTGCACACGCAGTCTTCTCTGACTGTGCATTGCATTGGAAATGTAAAGTGGTCTGCAAGAGTGTGAGAAGTGGCGACGATGATGTCGCACACCCATTGCAGTGTGTTTCAAGATGCATCTTTACGCTGAACGCCGCTAAGCCTCGCACCGAAGGAAGAGTGCCTCTGTTTATGTGAGTAACATAGCTGGTTCAGTTTTTCTTGCCATTTTCACTCCTCATAGCGTGAGCGGTATTATTAAGAAATAATTTGTCTGCCTAATGTATTTCAGGGCTGTTCATGTTACGATTGGCGGGTTCACGACATCGCCACGCAACGGAGTTCGGCATGCATGGGACGCTGTGGAAGAGGTGAGCTCACGCCACTCAACATTTCAGTGACTTGTTGTTTTAATGCGCGAAACTGCGGTTTATTATAAACTTAACCCATTGTTCGCTTTTGCCACTCACTTTGTGAAGGTCCAGCCAGCCTGCGGCGAGCGGAGCACGGCATGGACAATGGCCTGTGGAAAATTGCTTAAAGGACGAACTGTGTGCATGCTGCAGTATGTGTATACAAACAGAGCAATAAAGATATTCATCCATTCCAAGAGTTCTATTTGTGATACAGGTAACCAACGCACTGCAGCGGCATCTCAGATGGAGTGGCTGCAGCAATGGGTTTGAACCAACTAAAAGTGCAACAAGTTGGCGGCCAATGGGTCGGCCAATAGGTCACCCAATTGGACGGCCAATAGGTCGCCCAATTGGCCGGCCAATGGGGACGCCAATGGGTGCCTAAAACATCATTGGCCGACCAATTGGATGACCAATTGGCCGACCAATTGGCCGACCCATTGGAATTCCAATTGGTCGGCCAATGGTTTTTTTCGGCTGGGAGAAATCAACGTGTTTTTAGTAGCCCGATAGGTTCACGGTAGGACTATGGAAGTGTTGTTTATGGGTCAGCAAGTAAAACGTCCCTCAAAAGGCTGGACCCGGTGCTTCATCTGGGGCTGCGCCTGGCATGTTGCGTCTTCCGCACTAGCCCGGTCGAAAGACTCTATGTGGAGCTCAATAAACGAAACCTACAACGTTAGCGAGCTACACAGATCTCCTTTAAGCTTCTAAAATTTTATCCATGCCTCACCATCCTTTTAAATCAGTTTTTTTATGATACCGCCATGACTTAACTCCTGCTAAATCGACCAATGTTCTCCACGCCCTTCTCTTACAGAGTTAGAGAGCTGTCTCCTTTTTAGATACCACCCAAACTTCTGTAACAGATTTTATAGCACCATGGCATCTCCGCGCTGTATCATGCGACACATCTTTCACACATGTAGATAAAAACCGAGCTCCTAGATGTGCAATTCTGCAGCACTTCTTGTATCATGAAAGTAGAAAAAACTGCGCGTAAAAGACAGGACCGTGACAAGTAGACAGGACAAGCGCAGACTCACAACTAACTTTATTGAAACAATGAAGAAGAATATATGTCATTTCTGGCACATGCGCACACAGAAGCCAGTTCGTTTATCTTTTCCCGTCAGTGCACCATCCTCTTTAAAAATTCAAATTCATTGCCGTACAAAGCAACGGATAGCACGCTAACACAATTTTTTTCATTCCTGCGTATAAAAAACGCCTCTATCAACTCTCGGGCGATTCGATCACGGCCTTTGCCCAGCACTGTGGTTTCATTAAACAACGGCCGACATGGTTTATCTTCACAGGCAAGACAATGGTGCGGAAGGTGGGACCCTGTTTTGTTTTTTATTGAAAGCTGGTGTTCCCTCAGGCGGTCATTGATGCAGCGTCCCGTCTGCCCAATATATACCTTCCCGCAAGTGAGCGGTATAGAATACACAACCCCCGTTGCGCAACGCACAAACGGTGTAGCATGCTTCGTTTGGCATGCTGCGGCCTTGTCGGATCCTTTTAGAATCTTGGGGCATAAGCCAGCCAACTTACGAGGGGCAGAAAAGACTACCGGCACTCCGTGCCTGTTGGCCACATTTTTCAGGTTGTGCGCTACTTTGTGGACATATGGCCAAACTACAGGGGTTTTTCGCTTAGGAGCGTCAGCCTCACAGGTCCGATTACACTTGATCTTTTTCAGCAGTGACTCAGCCACCGCTATCAACACCATCAGAGGGAAACCAGCAGTTAGCAACCTGGGCAACAAAACTTTCACGCACCCTGTGGTGGCAAGATTTAACAAGCGCTCCTTGGAGACATGCCATAACGACCGCCCTTTTCACAGTCTTTGAGTGCGCAGACTCATAAGGCAACAACCCTTTACGTACCTTTGGCTTGTAAATCCAGTATACATGATCCGGTAAAAACGTGAGGTTCACGTCTAAAAACTGGAGACAGTTATCGCTCGGCATTTCATTGGTAAAAGAGAGGCCTTTCCCCACTCGTTGAAACACTTCTAAAATCTCGTTAGCAGTGACAATGTATTCAGAAACAGGTAAGGTTAACAAAGATGCTTTTAAAATAATCAAGAAGTCGTCTACGTATCTAAAAACCTTCATTACCTTTCCTTCAAGGTCGTGCTCCAGAAATTGATCAATGTGGGCCAAAAACATATTACAAAGAACTGGGGCCACGCACGATCCAATACACACGCCCCTACGTTGAACGTACAAATTGTCCCGGAATGAAACAACCGTGGACTGAAGATAGAATTCTAGCAGGGTCATGAAATTATCTAGTGACATGCCGCACGAGTTCTGGAGAGAAATTACATCGCCATCTTCAATGCACTCTCTGACAGCAAAAAACATGTCTTGGTGCGGAATAGAATAGAATAAATCTGTGACATCAACGGAAAAGGCGAACCCAACTGGTGGGCATTCTTTTAGATATGACACGACCTCAAACGAATTCTTGGTAGCAAAAGGATCATGTAGTTTGACGGCGGTAAGGTGCTTTTGCAAAAACCGACTGATTTGGTGCTGCCACGTGCCCCTCTCAGTGACAATGCATCTAAACGGGAAATCGTCCTTATGGGTCTTCACAGTGAAAAAAATTTCTAGGCTGTTGCGTTTGCACGCGCTAACAGATTTTTCAAGCTTCTCAAGGGACATTTCCTTGCATAACTTCACAGCACATGCTTTTACCTTGGAGGCCACAACCTTCCTAGGCGAGAAGTTCTTTGTCACAGCCTGTAGCGCTTTGTCCCCATAGGCACCCGACGGCAAGACAACGAATCCTCCGTCCTTGTCGGCTTGGAGCAACACCAGTTCGTTGTCTCTGAAGTACTTCACAATGTGCCGGGTTGTTTCCACAGGTGTCGCAGAAGCCTTCCTTGAAGTCTTGAGCAAACAGTCCACACCTTTCAGCAGGCAACGCTCATGGTCTTCTTCTCCGGCCTTGTCCGCAACGCGCCTGTTAACCGTCATATGTCATCAACACGCCTGTTAAGCGCCTGTTAAGCGTCATATGTCCACAAAGTAGCGCACAACCTGAAAAATGTGGCCAACAGGCACGGAGTGCCGGTAGTCTTTTCTGCCCCTCGTAAGTTGGCTGGCTTATGCCCCAAGATTCTAAAAGGATCCGACAAGGCCGCAGCATGCCAAACGAAGCATGCTACACCGTTTGTGCGTTGCGCAACGGGGGTTGTGTATTCTATACCGCTCACTTGCGGGAAGGTATTGGGCAGACGGGGCGCTGCATCAAGGACCGCCTGAGGGAACACCAGCTTTCAATAAAAAACAAAACAGGGTCCCACCTTCCGCACCATTGTCTTGCCTGTGAAGATAAACCATGTCGGCCGTTGTTTAATGAAACCACAGTGCTGGGCAAAGGCCGTGATCGAATCGCCCGAGAGTTGATAGAGGCGTTTTTTATACGCAGGAATGAAAAAAATTGTGTTAGCGTGCCATCCGTTGCTTTGTACGGCAATGAATTTGAATTTTTAAAGAGGATTGTGAGGAAGTAGCCGGAACTTTGCGCCTTTGAAGAACATTTTGTGCAAGAAGACGGCCAATCCCTATTGTGGGGCTATATGCCACGAAGAGGAAGAGGAGGTGCGAGAGGATCCCGACGAAGGGGACGGTGTGTTCCGGATTGCTCGGCGGTGATCGTGAGCGAGAGGGCAGCCTTTCGGACCGGACGCCGCTGTTCCAGTACCGGGTGCGCGACCGTGGTTCCCCTGCGACGGCCTGGAAGGCGACGGCCAGGGCACGACAGCACGGACCAGCGCCCCACGACCTGCCCACGTTCGAGGAAGTTCCGCCGGCGCGCCGAAGACGCTCCAGCCAATCTGAACACTCCCGAACAGCTCATCCAACACGTGAGACTGTTGCAGTTGGCCAACTTGACTTCCGTTCAAACGGACTCGTGCTTCTTTTTAGTTAGCAGCCCTGTTTAGTTTTTTCCCCGTCGCTTCTTACTCCGCGTGTTTGTGCGAATACCCAACCCTATAAAGCGTGCCATCTTCAGTTCTTCTCCGTGTTCCGGTGCCCTGTCTTGTTATTCTCCCGTCCGTAACGCTGGGGATTGTTAGAAGAGCCTGTATTCCATCACAAAGATGGTGCACTGACGGGAAAAGATAAACGAACTGGCGTCTGTGTGCGCATGTGCCAGAAATGACATATATTCTTCTTCATTGTTTCAATAAAGTTAGTTGTGAGTCTGCGCTTGTCCTGTCTACTTGTCACGGTCCTGTCTTTTACGCGCAGTTTTTTCTACTTTCATGATGCTGCACCAACTAGCCCAACAACATGCTGTACTAAGCACTTCTTGTATTTGCAGCAGAAGTATCGGTGTTCTGAATTTTATACGGACGCCTCTAAAACTGCCACCTCTGTATCCTGCGCTGCGCATGGACCCGGCCTTAATGTCACTAAAGCTCTGAATAGTAATACTAGTATCTTTACGGCAGAGGCTTATGGTGTACTTCTTGTTGTTAATCATATACTTCAAAGCCACATCCCACAATCCATCATCTATACAGATTCCTTCAGTGTTGTGCGGGCATTGTCGTCAACAAGGTCTTTGAAAAACCACGTTGCCAATCTTATCGTCAAGGCTATTATGTCTGTGTATGTCCACAAATTTGAACTGGTCCTTTGCTGGGTCCACGTGGTATAGCCGGGAACCAAGCCGCGGATCGAATGGCTGCTGCTGCTGCTGCTGCTGCTGCTGCTGCTACACCCTTGAATGCAGTAAGCGTCATCGACGGCTCAGGCGATGTCGTTTGCACTGCGACCTTACAAACCAAAAACATCGTTGAAGCCGAAGAAACGGCCATCGCACTGGCAATGACGTCTGCAACTTCGAATAAACCGCTTCACGTAATTACGGACTGCCAACAGGCATGCAGGAACTACGGCAACGGTCGCATCTCAACATCCGCCCTCCGATTACTAAAAAAGCACAAGGATACCCTGAACCCTACCATACTGATATGGACGCCAGGTCACGCAGGGCTCGACGGAAACGAGCGAGCACACGCTACAGCCCGAGCATGCACCCTCCAGGCACCGCACCAGTCGCTCCGTGACCCAGAGCCTGTCCAGCAGCAGTTCCGTGCACTTCTGCAACACCACCGCCTTGACAGATGTGCCTACCAACCAGCGCACCAGAAGCTTACCCGAGAAGAGGCTGTAGCCTGGAGGCAACTACAGACCAACACATACCACTACCTTAGCTTCCTGCACATCATACACCTCACAATATATACACCAACATGCCCACACTACAGCGAACATGCAACACTGTACCACACCACGTGGGCTTGCCAGAACACACCAGCAGCCCCCATTATTCGCACCCCCACCCTCGAGCAGTGGGAGGCCGCGCTGTGCAGTTCGGACCCTGAGGACCAGCGACAGTTGGTGGACCGGGCACACAGGACCGCAGCCGCCGCAGGGGCCCTGGACTGAGGGCTTCTCTCGCTTTCAAGAGCAAATCTGTTGAATAAATGTTTTTACCACCACCACCACCACAGTAGACATAACCACATTACCCTACACCGACGTGAAGCCACACATCAGACAACTTCGCAAAACATGGCAAACACACCGGAGTTAACAAACATACAACTAGTTACATGTAATAAAACCACACTTGGGACCATACACCACCGACACACGCAATAGATAGACAGTAAAATGTGTCTTGGCTAGATTACGGATAGGGCACACCCACGCAATGCACTCGCACCTGGGCCGGTATTCTCGAGTTTTGTCCCTTTTGCATCCCTTTCAAAATTGTCCCTTTTGGCGAGCCCTGATTGGCTAAAAGCAAACAACTGGAAGTGACGTAACGCAAGCGCAACAAACCTATTGCCAACGCTTACTGCCTAACCGGAAGTACGTCACGATGAAAGGGACTCAAAAGGGACGTTTTCAAAAGGGACAGTTACGAGAATACCGCCCCTGCTCACTGGATCTCCAAGACCTATGTGCAGTAGGTGCGGAGAGGCCCTATCTGTTGTGATCCACATCCTCATACATGGAAGGCACTAGAAACAACACAACACAGACACTTCTCACAACTATACAGACAACACATTGCACTACACCCATCGTACTTTTTGGAGGACGACCCCATAATCACCCAAAAGCGTACTTTTAAGTTTTTTAGCGATGTCAACTTTTTACATCTCATTACTTACCATGCCCTTTACACCCTGGCCCTTTACACCAGTCATCTACATTGTCTTTTATGTCATTTCACGTATATTTTAGTTGAATGTTTTGGAATTACTATCACCTCGTCCTCATAAAACAACTTTTCCTTGGCGCTCTTTGCCCGTAGGCGGCCTTGCGCCATAAAAACACAACCATCATCATATTGCACGCGCCGGAGCGCTGCGTAAACCCGAATGAAACCACATGCGCTCGCAAACCATGCCAACGAAACCGAACGGGTTGCCAGCCAATCGTTTGGTGAACTGACGGTCCGCTGTCTTGTGGGTGTGCTTGGCGAGCGGCGACCTGCTGGTGCGTCGGTTTGGGAAATGTGCGACCACTGCGTTCCTTCTCCGTGGAGTTTACGGCAGACGGCTGCGTTGCGACGAGCTTGACTGGCGCCAACTGTCGCCGCTCATTAGCGTCGTGATGCACTACTTCGCTTCACCTCCCGCAGACGGCAGCACCATCGAAATAGAGGACGTTATACACCATTTTCCTTGCTAGAGATGGGCGCCGCCATTTGCTTTTTCTGACCGGACGCTAGCGCCGTCTATGAAGCGACCGCCGAAACTTCCGCGCTGGGCTGTTAAGTGCTCCGTTCTTTCCGTGCGTCTGCTCGGTACCCGTGCATTGCCAAGTGAACCGTAGTGGTTTGGCGTTAAGTTAGCGGTTGCAGGGCTTGTGTGTGTGTGTTCTCTTTCGTTTTCATCATATGCGGGCGGATTTTAGGTCCTAATTTGCTGCCAGAGCGGGAATTCCGACCCCGGCTGTTGCGAGCAGCAGTAGCAGTGTGGTGGTGGTGCCGGTGGTGCTCCGCAGTTCCGCGATGCAAACGTACCGGTATGGCACCGACTGACATAGAAATCGATATCGGGGTGTAAATACGTGTTTTAAATGCCACCGTGCTTGTTATGTTCACCGATTAGTCATGTTTACGGAAGCTCGGACGTCGAATTCGGAGCGCGCACAGCATATGTGGGTCACGGTGATCCGTGCTCGCGATGGACTTTCGACGAGGCGATTGCTACGCTGTTGACATTGCAATGCAATATAATCTTTCTTAACTAGACTTATGACGGTTACTGACGAAACGAAATTACCTGGGCGGAAAAATAACACGACCGCACAAAATTACTATTCGAAGGTTAAGCAGAAGGGTCGACGTTCGGGCGAGTTAATATTGGTTGATCATGATCGTGATCATGATTTACCTAACTCTGCGCAGCGCATGTGGCCTGTCGCTCGGAGCCCACCTTTGTGAAACCGCTGCTTGCACCGCGAATGCTTTACGCGACCAGCAGTAACTGTTTTGTAATGGTAATACTTTAGATTCCGTGGCAACGCAAAAGGATTAGAAGCTTTTCCTTTGACCGCGTTGTGAACAGGTTGAGCTATTTTCCAAATGCAGCGTTCACGCGTATCTCGAGCTGAGTTTCCACATTTGGCTGCCTGCTTATCCTGCTATCGACCAGCAGTGTAATGCGTTGGCCTAAAAAAAAAAAGGAAACAAAACGCCGTGATTTTAAAGGTTAGATTAGATGAAACAGGGCCGTACCCAGAGGGCGGGTTTGGGGGTTCAAACCCCTCCCGAAATCTTTTCCAGGCAGCACAAAAAACAATACTTACTCTTGCTTTCAGCAAAACTACCCTCTTCCGGAAATTCATACCCCCCCCCCCCCCGAAAAAAATTTCTGGGTACGGCCCTGAGATGAAAAGGGTATTGTTTAATGCCAATCGGCTGTAATGACCAAACAATATGTGGTATTTTAAATTGACTGCAAGGAACCAGAAGTTATTGTAAGTAGTATTGTATCGGCGCTCGTGAAAAATCCTCAGGTGGTCAAAATTAACCCGGAGCCCTCCACTACGGCGCACCTCATCACCCAGAAGCGTCGGGGCGTTAAACACCACAATGAATCAATTAATCAATCAACCAATCAATCAATGCTGTATGGTAAAGGATAAAGTTGCTTGTAACATTTCAGGGGGTTCCGTTCCCTGTCGCAGCTTTGCGTGTAATAAATGGATTTTGCTGTCCAAGTGCACCCAACAAACCCTGGAGTTGGTCGTTGGTACAAAGTCGTTGCGATTTATCACCGGCATCCACCAATATCTCAACTCGGTGTGTGTTGGGAAGCGATGCAGCAAAAACACGCCGCAACCGCACTGCATTTTCTCCAGGCAGTGTCGTGCACATGCGTGCTGTCAGCGACTGTTTCTCGCTTTCTCTGGTTGTTCAATAACCCACCACAGCGCAGTGCTGACGAAGTGACGTTTGCGCCTTGAACGGCATCGCAGCTTTGGCTAAAACAGTTGAAGGTCCCGCAAAAACTAAGCACGCGGTGCGAAATACCCCCTGTATACGCAGCGGAGCATACCGCGCGGAGCGATGTTAACAGCCCAGCGCGCACAGGCAACACTGGTCGGCCGCCGAGAGAACTGGTTTGAGAGTATTTTCCTCCTTTCCCGGCTGCTTATGGAAAATGGTGTATAGAAAAGATATATGGCGCGTTCATACAGCTGTCTGCCCTGCAGCTAATAACGCATTTGGTAAGGCGGCTGGCACCTCCCGTTGCGGCGACGGAGATCCCGGCTCGAATCCTGGCGCAGCCGCGTCAATGGAACTTTTTCTGGCGATGTCATTTCCGTGACGGATATGACGTCAGTCAGATTTTGGTGGATCGTGCTAAAACAAGGAGATTGTTGTGGGTATGGATGTGACTCGGGTGATCCTCCACACGCGGCTGGCGGCGTCTACACGGCATGGCAAGAAACAAAGGCAACCGACGCCAACCTCCAAGGGGGTTTATTCCCAACCCCCCCTAGCCCTCTCGTTTTCTTCGTCGTCGACGGGTCCCGAGTTGCTGGAGCGGCCGGAGTCGTTCAACTCCGGCGCACTCCGTATACGGAGTTATGTTTACTCTTCTAGGAGGGAATATTTCATAAACTCCTCTAGGGTAGAGAGATTTCTCATGCATTTAGCGGAGTATTTTTTGCTCGGAGTTACTCCGCTGATGAGGAGAGACCTTTGGGGCATTTTGCAGAGTATTTTATGCTGTCCATTACTCTGCTAAGGAGAGGAGTTTTTCCTGGCATTTAGCGGAGTGTTTTGCGCCATTCAAAACACCCCTGGAGAAGGGCATGTTTGAGCATGCATCCGGCGGAGCATTTCACATCACCCAGAGCTCCGCCAATAATAAGAGCGGGAAGTGAACCGCGCTGATCAGTGTAGTACCGAGAGAGAGAGAGAGAGAGAGAGAGAGAGAGAGAGAGAGAGAGAGAATATTGTCACGAAGTCAAAGACGACGCAGTTGTCTTCAAAGGAAACGAGTTTACTGGAGCGAACTTGTGCTCCTTTAAGAACTCAAAAAATAGACAGGCGGCGAGACAGCAGTAAAAACAAGTGACGTGCGTCGGCGAGCGTCGGAGAGTGTAATGGAATGACGCGGCGTCTGCTCTGCAGGCTTTTTTCTTTAGGCGCGACTGTTTCTGGAACCATCGACTTACATCCACAACGAAGAAGATTATTATAGGCTGTTCACGTTAGTTCGGAACGCTCTCCATATCAGAAGAGATAACACATGCGGCATAGAAAAAAAGAATGGAACACGCGCTTAATTCCCTTGGCACACAGATAACACAGACCGGTGCTGCCGGACGGTAAAAGCAAAACATAAATAAAAAAACGCAATACATAGTTCGCGGCATTACCCCCCCCCCCCCCCCTCTAAGAGTGCACCGGCCCGATGCTAACATAAACGACAGTCCGAAAAAAAATAATAAAAGTCCGTCATCGCGCGTAGAAAGGTTTTAAGCGAACCACGTGGACGACTTCAGGTCGCGTGCGTCGTCGTGATCTGCCGGAATCACCATCGGGGATGACTTCGTAGGTAAGTTGGCCAACACGTCGTAGAATCTGGTAGGGTCCGAAATACCGTCGTAGAAGCTTCTCACTCAGTCCGCGTCGTCGGATGGTAGTCCAACCCACACACGATCCCCTGGGCGGTACTCGGAGTCTCGGCGTCGGAGGTTGTAGCGGCCGGCATCCACCAACTGCTGGTCCGTTGTACGAACTCGAGCGAGCTGGCGGGCCTCCTCCCCACGCTGAAGGTATACCCTTGGAAGTCGGCGTTGAGGTCGTCGTCTTCTACGTGCGGAAGCATGGCGTCAAGCCCCGTAGTCGGCCGCCTTCCGTAGACAAGCTCGAACGTTGTCATCTGCGTAGTATCTTGGATAGCCGTGTTGTACGCAAACGTGACATATGGGAGCACTTCGTCCCAGGTCTTATGTTTAACATCGACGTACATGGACAGCATATCCGCGATCGTCTTGCTCAAACGTTCCGTTAGTCCGTTCGTTCGGGGGTGGTATACGCCGTCGTTCATCGGTGATCCGTGTTGCTGTAGCGTAAGATTCCTTGCATCAGCTCAGCAGTAAATGCCGTACAGCGGTCCGTAATTAGAACTTCAGGGGCTTCATGTCGCAGCACAACTTGACTTATGAAGAACTTTGCGACTTCTTGGGCAGTCCCCCTCGGAAGAGCAGCGGTCTCTGCGTAGCGCGTCATGTAGTATGTCGCTACGACAATCCACTTGTTCTCGGATCGTGACGTAGGGAACGGGCCCAAAGGTCCATTCCAATCTGCTGGAAAGGCCTCGATGGGACGGCAATCGGCTGCAGAAGTCCGGCGGGTCTCGTCGGCGGCGTTTTTCGTCGCTGGCAGTCACGGCAGCACCGGACGTAGTGGGTGACGTCGGATGTAAGGCGGGGCCAGTAGTACCTACTACCTCGCCTTGATTTTTCCAATTGTGCGAGCTGTGCCGAGATGTCTCGAAGACGGGTCGTCATGGCATGCTTCCAAAATTTCGTCACGGAGATCTGCCGGGATGACAAGAAGGTAATTCGTTCTCGTTCCGGGGCTGACATTTTTCTTTACGAGGACGGAGTTTTTGAGGCTGAATGCTGGTAAGTTTTGTTCGAACGCCCTAGGCACGGCGACGTTGCGTCCTTCGAGGTAGTCGATCATGACGCGCAAGTCGGGGTCGGCACGCTGCTGGGCGGAGGTCGCTCTCCGTAACGACTCCGAAGAACGCGCCGTCTTCATCGGATTCTTGTAGTGGTGGGTCGACGGGGGCGCGGGACAGGCAGTCGGCGTCGCAGTGTTTCCTGCCGGATTTGTAGACGATTGTAACGTCGAATTCCTGCAGGCGCAAGCTCCATCGCCCAAGGCGGCCAGAAGGGTCCTTCAAATTGGCGAACCAACAGAGCGCATGGTGGTCTGTCACAACCTTAAACGTTCTACCATACACGTATGGGCGAAATTTCTAAATGGCCAATATGATATCCAGGCACTCTTTTTCGGAGGCAGAGTAGTTTTTCTCCTCCTTCAACACAGTACGGGTGGCATAGGCAACCTTTTCGCAACCGCTTTGCTTTTGAACGAGGACGGCACCCAAACCTATGTCACTGGCGTCCGTGTGCATTTCTGTTTCGGCGTTTTCATTGAAATGAGCGAGCACGGGTGGGCTTTGCTGGCGTTTTTGCAGCTCGCAGAATGCTTTTTCTTGGTCGTTTTCCCAACTAAAAGGCGTGCTATCTTTCGTCAAGCGTGAGTGGCTCTGCAATGCGTGCGAAGTTTGCGACGAAGCGCCGGTAGTATGCGCACAGTCCGAGAAATCTTCGCAAGCCCTTATTGTCTTTCGGTCTTGGGAAGTTCGCAATGGTTGAAGTTTTTGCCGGGTCGGGTAGGACTCCCGCGGCGTTGACGACGTGGCCCAAAAACTTCAATTCTTCATACGCGAAACGGCACTTTTCAGGCTTAAGCGTTAACCCCGCCGTACGAATGGCCTAAAGTACAGACTCCAACATTGCAAGGTGTTCGTCGAAAGTCCGGGCGAATACCACAACGTCGTCTAGGTATACGAGGCCAGTGTGCCACTTCAGGCCAGCTAGCGCAATGTCCACGACTCTTTGAAATGTTGCTGGCGCCGTGCACAGCCCAAAAGGCATCACCTTGAACTCGTATAGGCCATCCGTGGTTATAAATGCAGTCTTCTCTCGGTCTCTCTCGTCCACTTCAATTTGCCAGTAGCCGGTCTTCAGATCCATCGATGAGAAGTACTCCGCATGGCAGAGGTGGTCGAGGGCGTCGTCGATTCGTGGCAGGGGGTACACGTCCTTTTTGGTGATTTTGTTGAGTGGGCGGTAGTCAACGCAGAACCTTAATGTGCCGTCTTTTTTCTTTAGGAGTACGACCGGCGCAGCCCAGGGGCTTTTCGATGGCTGTATAATGTCGTCGCTGAGCATGTCGTCGACCTCAGTCCGGATGGCTTCCCGCTCGTGTGAAGAGACGCGGTACGGTGACTGTCGGGTTGGTCGGGCTCCATCTTCGGTTATAATTCGGTGCTTCGCTAGGGGTGTCTGACGTAATTTTGAGTTTGACGAAAAACACTCGCTGTAGCGACGCAGCAAATCCAGTAATCTGTCTCGATTTTTTTGCGGCAGCGCCGGGTTCACGTCGAAAGGATGCGGCAGCTTTGAAGCATCTGCGCGTGCGCGTTCAATGTTGGCTACCGCAATCACTTGACTTTCTTCTTGCGTTTCTTCGAGCAACGCAATTGCAGCGCCCTTGTTTAGATGCTAGTACTCCTCAGTGAAATTGGTGACCAAAACGTGGGACTGGCATTGCTTAAAGCGCGCAATGCCTCTTGCGACGGAGACACCGCGGTTGAGAAGCAACCTTTGGTCACTCTCTACGATAGCGTCGATGTCAGGAGCAGCATCCTCACATACGGCGATCATCAAGCTTGCGCGGGGTGGCAGGGTGACGTGATCGTTGGCGATCCTTACAGCAGCACGGTGATCTGGGTTCGGCTGAGGCGTCGTGGAGTGATCGGAGGAAAAATTTATCGACTTGGTCTGCAGATCAGTTATTGCGCCGTTGTCCGTCAAAAAGTCCATTTCGAGAGTTGCTTCACGGGAGAAGTTAGTCAAAATGACGAACTCAGCAGGGTATGTGGCAGGGTATGTCTATGGTGACGCGTGATGTGCACGTTCCACTTGGCATTACGAGATGGGCTCCTGCTGTGCGTATATGCGGACCGTGCCATCTTGTCGTAACTTTCTTCAGCTTGGACGCAAATGACCCGCTCATTACCGAGTAGTCGGCTCCCGTGTCGATGAGGGCGACTACGTCAAAGCCGTCGATGGACAAGTGGACGTCGGACTCCGCCTTCCTCGAGTTCCGGGTGCGTCGGGGCGTCGCATCTCGGCTTGTACGTGTTGACGGTCGGGCACTGTGCGTCGTCGTTGTCGTCGTCTTCTCGGCGGCCGTCTCTACATGTGATGTTGGGTACGCGTCGCGCCGTGTAGCTATCGTCGTGTTCGGGAGTCTCGTCAGGGTTCCGTCGGGTCGTCGGGATGAGGGCATGTCGTGAATCACGGTCTTCGGCGCGCCCTTGCGTCGTTGGAGGGTTTTCTTTTTTTCGCCGTTGTGCAACTTCACCTCCAGAAGTTCCTGCCTTTAGTTTCCCCTGCGTGGGCTGGCGGATCTTCCACGTGCGAAGTCAGCATTGCTAAGGCGGTTCGGCGACTCGTACGGGTAGGCGACGGCGAACGGTTTAAACGGGCTGGGCCACGGCTGGTTTGAGATAGGTAGTCGTCGATCTCACGCGGTCGTTGGCCAGGAAGAGGGCGAGGTGCATCGACGGAGAAACCACGCAGTCCGAGTCTCCTGTATGGGCAGTGACGGTAGATGTGGTCGGCCTCTCCGCAGTGGTAGCACAGAGGACGATTATCGGGAGTTCGCCATACTTCCGTCTTCCTCGGCGTCTGGTTTCGGACTACAGGGGGTCGGGCGGGCGACAGTAGGCGGCGGTACGGCGGGGCCTACGGCGGTACGACTACGGGTTGGAGCAGGTCGTGGTCGACGAACAGCCGCAGAGTAGGTCATCGCTTGTGGTTCGCGGGGTGCTTCCGACGGCGTAGAAGTCCCCAGCGCGAGTTGGACTTCTTCTCGGATCACGTCGGTCATGGAGGCGATCTGGGGTTGCGACGTGGTTGGGAAAAGCCTCCTCAGTTCTTCGCGAACGATGGCGCGGATCGTTTCCCGTAAGTCTTACGTCGCGAATCCAGGGCCGTTGGCGGGGTTCGCCAAAAACGCGTTAAGTGGTCGATCGTATTGCCTCGAACGCATGTCCAGGGTCCTCTCGATCATCGAAGCCTCTGTCACGAACTCAGCGACGGTTTTGGGCGGGTTGAGAATGAGTCCAGCGAAAAGCTCTTGTTTAACTCCCCGCATCAGAAAGCGCACCTTCTTCTCTTCTCCCATTTCCGGGTCAGCTCGTCAGAACAGCATCTTCATCTCCTCAACGAATACCACAACACCTTCGTTAGGGTGTTGGATTCGCGTCTGCAACAACACCTCAGCTCGTTCTTTCCGTACGACAGTTAAGAATGTTTTCGACAATACCGCTTTGAACATGCTCCATGATGTTAGCGAGCTCTCGTGATTTTCAAACCATACTTGAGCCGAATCTCCGAGGTAGAAAAACACTTGCCTCAGAGTTTCTTTATCATCCGATCGGTTGAAACTTCGGACGCACTCCAGCTTCTCCAGTCACTCTTCTGGGTCTTCACCAGGGAATCCTCGGAATGATGGGGGCTCCCGAGGTTGCTGCAGAACGACAGGAGGATTGGCTTGGTTGACCATTTCTCCGGTAGTAGACCGAGCTCGGGTGGTAAACCTTGCAGGCGGTGGCTGGCTCTTGTTGGACTGGCTTGGCGGCTTCCAGAGGTTGTAGAGAGCATGAAGGGTGCGTACCCCGCACTTACACCAGATGTCACGAAGTCAAAGACGACGCAGTTGTCTTCAAAGGAAACGAGTTTATTGGAGCGAACGTGTGCTCCCCTAAGAAATCAAAGAGTACACAGGCGGCGAGACAGCAGTAAAAAAAAGTGACGTGCGTCGGCGAGCGTCGGAGAGTGGAATGGAATGCCGCGGCGTCTGCTCTGCAGGTTTTTATCTTTAGGCGCGACTGTTTCTCGATCCGTCGATTTACATCCATAACAAATAAGATTATTCTAGGCTGTTCACGTTAGTTCAGAATGCTCTCCCTTTCAGAAGAGATAACACATGCGGCATAGAAAGAAATGGAACACGCGCTTCCCTTGGCACACAGATAACACAGACCGGCGCAGCCGGGCGCTAAAAGCAAAACATAAATAAACATGGTTCGCGGCAATATTTTATTCACAGGTAGAAAGTGAGGAGGAGTTGTAGGGAGCGCTGCGAGATTCAGGGGCCTCGGTCCAGGCTTCTGCTGACGGCTTCATGAATGAAGTCAATCAGGCCGCGTTGCTCCTCCTCTTCTAGCTGAGGTCAGCCACTCTCTAGTGTATTGTTTTCTTTTGCCTTCACATTCTAAGAAAGTTATAAGCATCCCCCGTAATTTATTTTTTCGTGGATAGCTGGTATTGTGGTTACTATTCAGTTGCAAAACAAGTTGCTATTGCCAGCGTTGCAGCATGGTCTATAATGCGGTTGAATGGTCAGACCGTTTGAACTTACAACAGTGATTCGCTGACTCACCGGATTCTTAATAAATCTAAAAACACTTTTGGTTCCCTTCAACGTGCCGCGAAATTTCATGCAGTTAGGTGTTTCAATGTTTCATCTTCATCAGAAAAATAACCACTGCGGATGGAAATGTAGAACCGAACCGGGAGCTCAGCTGCGCAAGGCTTTCCACTGAGCATTCGCCGCGGGCAGTTTTTGAAGAAACATGACCATAAAGCTTTCGTGAGTAAACAAACCAGGATCACATGCACGTGGTTTACCTCACCTTGCACGAATACCTGCAAAGTGTTAATCGAAATATAAGGGCGGAAATTTCAAGCACCCCCCGCTTCTGGAATACAAACGAGAACACATGCATGACGCACGCACGCACGTACACTGAATATCATCTGGGGTTGCCTCCTGCGCTCTTTGATCCGGGCGTACCTAGGTATTCACATGTTCACATGTACACGCTTCACTGAATCAAGGAGAGCAGTTTAAGTACTTGAGCAGCGACGCTGTAACAAGAGAATGGCGCCGAATACGACGAGGACGGAGAGAGGTGGACACAAATGCAGGGCGCTGGCGGCCGATCTGCGTGCCGTGTGCATTCCCTTTGTCCCCGTCCTCGTCTTATTCTCTCGTCACAGCGTCGTACCGACAAGCCCAAACTAGCACTCTCTTCAACGGCAACTTTTACGGCTGCGCCGCCCTGCTATATTTTGTCCCTTCGGGCACATGTTGGGCGCACTCGGCTGCGGGCGCCCCCTCCCAAGTGGCGCCCGGCGCACTTGTACCCCATGCCCCACCCTAGTTACGCCACTGATCTCCACTAACGTGAAACCTGGCGAGGGGCGAAGCAAAAAAATAGTCTTGGCGCTTCGGCGTTTTTGCCAACGGAGATGAAACCGTTTGGGGGTTGTGGGATTGTAGATTTCACACACTAGTGATTTCCCACCCCGCAGCCATCGCGCTCAGCAAACATGCCTTGCGAGCGCCGGCTGCGGACGGGTCCGTTGTTTGCGGAGACAGACAAAGGCAGGAGGCTGCGAGGGCAAAAATCAATGGCAGCATTTATTGCAAAGTGCAAATCAAATACACTGCCTACAGACTAATCGTAGGCCATAATGGTAACACTGGGAGCGAGGCAGTAAACAACGCTAGAGATCGAGATGATTCGACTCACCGATGGCATACCGGAGCAGCGGAGCGCTGCGCGTGCGAGCGCGATCGCAGTCTCCCAGCTCGCCCGGACGCGTCCCATTGTGGCGCGTTCCCCAGGTCCGGACCAGCGCGCCGAAACGTCCGCGCGCTAGCACATCCCCAAGACAGGAGAGCGTCCTCACGTCATCCGACAACCCACCAGACCTCGCCTTTTGGTGGCGCTAGTATCGAGGAAGAACTGGTTCTCGGGTAAAGCAGAGGGGAAAAGGGTCAACAACTCCACCAGGGCGACAACAAACCGTCCGGTCGCTGGCGCCCTCCCGTATGGTTCCCGTCGCATGAGCGAGGCGCGTTGTGCACGCGGCCGCGAGGGGAAGCTAGCCAGAAAGGGTTTCGCGTGAAAGTCGCGATCCCCACTGAGTACAGCTTTGCTGTAAAAGTCTCGTGTCTTTGAAGCACGAAGCTCTCTAGCGCGAGGCGTTGGAAAACGAGTGTCCCGGGGTGTTCTCTTAGTACGCGTTGCGAAGCTCTCCAGCGCAAGGCTTAAACGAGTGTCCCGGTGTTTTTTGAATGCGCGTTAAGGCCCAACCACAATCACGCGTAAAACCGACGTACTCGGACAACGACGTACGCCTACGGCGATATACGCCGCTGCCTTTACGCCGACCGGCGACGTCAGAGACGGCGAGTAACCTCACCCGGACTCAGCTTTGCGGCGACCAGTTCAACTACATTTTAACTCAAATAATGCCTATTCTTACAAAAGTACGTATATTTAATACAGAATCAACTAAAACAGTTCTTGGGACATTAAAAAACGTTGAGGATTAGTATGCATACTTGCCAGGCACAAATCCCTCCGCTGCATTTGGCGTAAACTGCCTTGCTCCCATAGTTGCTCGTTGCTTCGCTTGGTTTGGCCGGTTGTTTGCTCCCCGTATTTTACAAATTACTTCGTTTTATCGCATAATTAATAGTAAAGTTAGCTTATTTATGAATTTGCAGTCTTGTTATGCCAGATAACATCACCGCCAGAGCTCTACGTCAACATGCGCGCCCGAAAGTTTGCGTCGATGTCTGGCAGGGTCTGACGGTCTGACCTGGTCTGACTTCGGCGTAACAAGCGCGTAGCAATGCATTCCGCGTACGCCGGAGTACGCCGGTTCCTTACGCTCTTAAAGGCCCAACCACATGCACGCGTAAAACCGACGTACTCGCGCAACGACGTAAACCGGCGTAAGCGCGTAAGGAACCAGCGTAGTCCGGCGTGCGCTGAATGTATTGGTACGCTTGTTACGCCCAAGTCAGAGCCCGCCAGACATCGACGCAAACTTTCGGGCGCACGGCGTTGACGTAGACCTTTGGCGGTGATGTTATCGGCGGTCAGGTCGCATAACAGGACAGCGAATTGATAAATAAGCTAACTTCACTATTAATTATGCGATAAAACGAAGTAGTTTGTAAAATACGGAGACCAAGCAACTGGACAACACACGCGAAGCAACGAGCAACTATGGGAGCAAGGCAGTTTACGCCAAATGTAGCGAAGGGTTTTGTGCCTGCCAAATATGCATGCTAATCCTTAACGTTTTTTAATGTCCCAAGAAGTGTTTTAGTTATTTCTGTAATAAATATACGTATTTTTGTGAGAATAGGCATTATTTTTTTTATTTGAGTTAAAATGTAGTTAAACTGGTCGCCACAAAGCTGAGTGCAGAGTAGTCGAGCCACACTGCGCGGCGCATTGGTTTACGCGCGTGTTGCGGCGATATGTGCATTACTCGCCCGCTCGCCCGCTCGCCCTCTCCGAGTCAGACTCCGACATCGTCGGCTGTGTCGTCGGTCGGCGTAAAGACAGCGGCGTACGTCGTTGCGCGAGTGCGTTGATTTTACGCGTGCATGTGGTTGGGCCTTTATTACGCCAGTTTACGTCGTTGCGCGAGTGCGTCGATTTTACGCGTGCATGTGGTTGGGCCATTACGTTCTAGCGCGAGGCGTAAACGAGTTGCCGGTGTTTTAGTGCCGTGACTACATGAGGCGACGATTACGACGACGACGACAGGAGACGCCAACAGCCCCCGCCCCTAAAAGAATTGTGGATGGTTGCTAGTTGTTGATAGTCAGTGTCCCCCATGAAATCCGTCAGAGTGCGGAGCTTCCGCACTTCCGGCGGAGCCTATACCGTTGTGCAACGATGCGCAGGTTCGGGAGGCGGTTCGGCGCTGGCGGCAGGCGTTCAAGGACCTGGGCTTCGAGCACCAGCGGCAGCGCGACGAGCTCGTGCAGCTGGCCATGCAGGAGCGGCTCTGCGAGGACAACGAGAAGCTGCTGCGCCACGAGAACGCGCTGCTCAAGGCCGCGCTGGCGGGCTGCGCCGAGGCCCCCGGGGCCGTCAAGAGGCTGCGCGCCGAGAACGAGGCGCTGCGCGAGGACCTGGACGACGCGCGGGCCTCTCTCTGCGCCGGCGCGCTCGAGCACGAGGCCAAACTGGCCGAGCTGCGCAGTCAGCTGGCCGCCGAGCGCAGGGGTCGCGATCAGGCCCAGCGGGCTCTGGACGCCGAGGCCACGGCCCGAGCCGCGCTCGACGCCCAGCTCGAGGAACGCACCCAGGAGGGACGGAGGCTCGGCGACCAACTCGCCGCGTGCCGGGAGCAGCTCAAGGCGAGGGAATCTTCGTTGCGTCTTTTGATTACCGAGCATGCTAATCATCCGTGTTCCTAAACCTGTTGGTGGTAACCTATTACCGCTGTGTTGCAACCATTGTTACAACCATGCTCATATGCATTTTCAAGCGTTGTTGCTCAGACAGTTAAGTGGCCCGTATACTATAGTTTGGCCGTGACGCATAAATGTTATCCCTATCGGTGCGATGCTCCCAGACGAGCATACTGGGACTCCAAAGGAGGCAAAACAGGCACTTGGTAAAGAGCCCGTCTCAAGATGAGCGCCGAGTGGAGCCGAAGCATAGATCACGGCTGGCTCCCCCAGTTGGTTCCAGGAATTCGTCAAAGCATATTTAAGCGGGGCACCAGGGGCGTGACAAGAGGCTCCACGGCATGTCGATGGTGACGCCGAGAAACTTCACGCGATTAGCTTGCCGGATTGACAAGCCACCTAAGGTTAACTTGAGTCGCGTAGGCTTTTCCGGTAACTTACAGGAAACAAAATGAAGCAAGATTTTTCCGCGGAGACCGTTAATCCCACCGACGAGAGATAGGCTTGTATACGGAAGGAATTACTGCTTGAGCCAACCGCTTGTGTTGATATCCGGAAATCCAGATACATATGTCGTCTGCATTTATTGATGAGTGCACTGACTTGCAATCCTTTTTGAAGGCTCGAGGGAGGTCTTTACCCCGGCAACACGCATTTGGAACGTTGTCAATGGGCTTTCGGAAACCGGTGGTCGTACAAGCCGCTCATCGCTCTAGCCCTACATAATAACGAGCCATTTCATGCCTTATCCGAGGATTTTGCTGACAGCTTTTCTGTGGATTCAAGAAACCTGTCCTGTCGTTTACTTACCTTCCTTTTCCGGTAGCTGCCGACCACACTGAAGAGTTCGCGCCGACTATGCGCAGCTGGTCGTGATGGGATAAGCAATCAAATGCTAGCTAAAAGCATTTCAGCGCGCTAAAAGGACTATTTTAACTTTGTTTGGGATAATGAAAACATTCCCGCTTTGTGCAAGCTTGCATGAGTAGCGCCGCTTGTAAAGCGCGGCAAGGAACGGGCCCGTAGGATCATACGGGCCCGTTTCACTCCCATCGTGTGTGGACGCAGGTTCGATTCCCGGCCGCGGCGGCCGCTTTTCTGATGGAAGCGAAAACGCCCGTGTGTTCGAAATTTCGGCGCAGGTTAAAGATCCCCAGGCGGTCAAAATTAACCCGGAGCCGTCCACATATACGGCGCGCCTCGTCGCCTGTGTATCGTCGGCGCGTTAAACCCATCAATCGATCAATACCGCAAGGTGTGACAAAGCGAAAGAAGCTAGGTTGACCCCAACTCCGTCGCTTCTCCAGCCTTGTGCCATTATTGCAAGCTGCGCCAATTTTTTTCATATCAACGTTTCCTTGAAATCGCTTTTTGTAACAAAGTTTAACTTTTGATTTGAATTGAAAAATTGAATTTGATTTGAATTGAAATTGATTTGATTTGAAAGAAAAAAAAACTCTCGGCTCCAATTTTATCTTGCAAGCTGTTGCGTTATCAACTTCCCGGCCAACACCGCTGCCACGCTATCGCATGCTGCTATGTTACAAATTGATGTCGTGACCACGAAAAGGACGGCCGTGACTATCCGTTGTATGGCGGTGTAAGAACGGCAAAACGCTACGCCTGATATGGCAAAGCCACCGAACTCAATGAGGGCGGTGCAATGAATAAAACAGTGAGTTTTCTGCGTTACTTTTCTCTTAAATTCGATAATTTGACCCACTGGGAAGAGTGCGGAATATGTTGGGTTCTTTGTAATAGAGAGAGAGAGAGAGAGCTCTTTAATGTGGGCTGGAGAGGTCAGCTCTGCTAGCGGCAGTGCTTGCTACGCCAGATGGGGATGATTACAATGCAGTGAAGTGAATGTGAGAAATCGGGAAAGCAGCAATAGAGAGAAAACAAAAGTTAAATAAAAATGGCACGCAATGTAGTGCAAGGAAAAAACTCGAAATAAAGTTAAGCAGAAGACAAGAAAAATTGAGCGAATGGAGCCCAGGAACGCAGAGCGCCTAACAAGGAAAAGGAATCAAAGCGTACACAACGACGCAAACGCGTACAGACGTAGCCATGCACACAATGGAAAAATTATTACAAAGTTTTGTCCAGTCCTGAATCTCGCAGAAAACGCAGAAGAATCTTCGTCCCTAAATATGAGTCATTGTTGTTGTCCCAGGGTCCAAGAAAGTGACACAACTGAAGGCTTGCTCCGCGTCGAACACGAGACAGGCAGCTCGCCGCTGTAACTCGCGCAGCGGAAAATCGCGGGCATATACACAACAAGTGCTCGGTAGTCTCGCGCACAGCGCACGTGGGGCACAGTGGTGAATCCTCCCACCCTATTCTGAACTTGAAGCTTCGGGTGTAAGCCACGTTGAGACGCAAACGATGCAGTACACCTTGCTTATTGTTCTGCTCTCTTGTGTTGCTATTACGCCAAACCAGTAACTGCTATGTTATTTCCGAACGTAAAAACAAAACACGGGTGGTAATTTTTATGCTCCGTTATTGCGGACTTGGAAGCAGTCAAAACTGTATTGTTTATTTCACTAGAAAACAGCTTTAAAGCGCGCGTCGTGCAAACTGTGCTGGTTGCAACTTCGGAGGGATTCCACGGCGCCGACGGTCGGTGTAATTTTTTGCCAGGGAGGAAGAAAAAAGTTGGGAGATGGCGCCACTCGAGAAGGGGGAAGTCTGGTCACAAAAAGTGAAATCGACGTCAGCCCCGGGCCACGTGACCACGCCATGGTAGCGCACGCTGTCTTCAACCTAACGAACACCGGCATGAAGCTACAAGAAAAATTACGCCCATCTTCCCGCGAGGGGACCCTGGTGTGATGCGACGCATCAGGGGGGAGCGTTTGGACTGACGCTGGCATTGGATTGCGTCAGACCACTCGCTGTAGGGACCGTCGCTTCCATCACGTCTTCATCGGAAGAATCAAGCCAAGCACGAAGTCATCAATCGAAGTCACGCGGAGTCGAACGAGAGCGAGCGCTAACTGAACCGCCGCAGCGCGCTACCCGCTTTATATTCACAGCGCCTGAAGGAGAGGAGACAGCGGAGGAGAGTCGCGCATGCGCGCACTTGCGCGACAAGAGGGGAGCGAAGCGAGCGAAGCGCGCTCACGCAGCTGTTGTTTATGATAATGAGACGGAGTGAGAGTGTTGCGCACAGCTGTCGGAGAGAAGAGAGGAGGAGAGTCGCGCATGCGCAGGTGGCGTGCGGACGCCGCCGACGCCGACGCAGGAGGGACATGCCTCAGAGCAAGAGATGCGTCGCATCTAAAAAAGTATCGTGGGTAACGTGCTAGGGCTGATTTTGGCGGCTGGGAAAAGGGAAACAGCGAGGGAGTGTCGTCAACATAAAGAGAGAGGGACTAAACATATTTATTGTTTCCTAGTAAGGAGTCTTTATGGTGGCCTCCTTATTCCAGGAGTCCATTGGCACGGGCCGCGTCTTCTGCCCTCTCCGTCGAGGGAAGACGCCGAGGGAAGAGCTGGCCAAGGCGCTCTCCCAAGGCTCATAAGTGTGCATGGAATTGGACGGGTCAAGTGGGCTTTGTGCACAGCCGCCGGGCATATGAAAAAGTGTTCCGGATTCCCCATAGAGGCGGCGGCACAAATGGGGATACAGGGTGGGGGCTTGTTCCGGATTCCCCATAGAAGCGGCGGCACAAATGGGGATACAGGGTGGGGGCTATGTCCGCTAGGGCGGGAGTAAGTATTAGTTTGCAGGGCACGAAGCATTCTATGGTGGCCCTTGGGTTGTGCGGTGGGGCGTCTCTGTAGCCGATAGAGCGCGGTAATCTCATGATACAAGACTAGAGGAAGCGGACGTCAGGTGCTCGGCCCTCGAGCTGCGAGATGGGCAATTTCGTTCCCTGAGACTCCAATGTGCGCAGGCGCCCAGATTATCTTGACAGGCCTTGCTATCGCTTCTGTTGTATTACTTCAAGTGCTGTTTTGTATGTTCGGCAGCAAGAGTCGATAATTACGGTCTCAACTTGAGTTTTGGTAAGCGCCAAAACAATGGCCGCTTCCTCGGCGAGTAGGGGGTTGGCTCGGTCCAGTGATACGCCGGTGCGTTGCTCTTGGCTGAGACTCGCCTTCCGGGATAGAGGACCGCGTCCGTGCATGCCACGGCAGGATGGCTTCCGTACTGCTCTAAGATAGCACGGGGGGCTCTTGCTTCTCTCCAGTCGGGGTGATGCACTGGGTGCATGTTTCGCGGGAGTACAGGTACTTCAATGTGGCTCCTGATATCATGCGGGATGTCTGCGACTTGGGGTGTTGGGTGTTGAAGCGGAATCGATAGTCCAAGTCTCGAAAGGATGCATCTGCCGGTTTCTGCATGTAGTGCCTAATCTTGCCCAGATCTGGTGGGATAAATGTGGCACGATGAGTTCCTCTGCTGTGTTGTTTGAGTCCGAGCCGAAGCAATTTGTCTGTCGAAATGCTGACTGGTAGGCTGAGACCCTGCTTGTCGGCTTTTCGTGTAATGGTGTCCAGATTCTTCAGTTCCGCTGTTGAGAGCAGAGCATAGGGTAAGTGATCCGCGAGATGACGAAGGCCTGCACGAGTCGGAGTGTATCAGATTCGCCCATGGCACTTGTCTTAGTTGTTATGCGCTTGAGCATGTGTGGGACTTGCTCCGTCATGGTATTGATTTTGTTGATTGTCGTGATATTTTTCTTGTCAGCCTGAAAGGTGACGCCCAGTATCTTGATGCTTTGATCAGGGGTGATAATGTGCCCATCTATTAGTAGGACGATGGCGGAGGTCCCTGAAGGTTGCTGCTTGGTTGGAGGCACGAGTAATAGTTCACATTTTTGAGGGGCGCAGCTCAGTCCGCATGACCTTGCGTAGCCACGTCCGCTGCTTCCTGTAGGCGCTCCTGCATTGCTCCCACTGAACCCGCGGTGGACCAGATGGTAATTTCGTCAGCGTAATGGAACGAAGTAGTACAGGGAGTCTTATAAGAGCAATGTTAAAGAGGAGGGGAGATAGTAAAGCCGCCTGGGGAGTTCCACGTCCTCCTATTGGAAAGAGGTCTGTGGTGTGGTCCCCTACTTTCAGTATGGCTTTCCGATCTATGAAGAAAGACTTGACCTACTGGTAGGTCTTGACTCCGCAGTCCAGGGTGTTCAGCTTCTCCAGGATGGCCGTGTGTTTCACATTGCGGAAAGCCCCCTTTAAATCCTGCGCCAATATAGCCGTCGGGGAGTTACGGGTTGCGGGTCTCATTGCTTCTTCTTTGAGATGGAGCAGTATATCGTGCGTTGATAAGGGTCGGAAACCCACCATTTCCGGGGGCAGTTTTCCCGTATCGTCCAGAAAGGATTGAAGTCTTTTGAGGATGATGTGCACCAGGAGTTTCCCTGCGCACGAAGTAAGAGATATGGGCCGGATGTTTTCTATACTGGGTGGTTTTCCTGGTTTCGGGATCAGCCAAACTTCCGCGGTATTTCATTCCTCAGGTATTGTTCCTGCCTTCCAGATATCGTTGAAGTAATTGGTGAGCTCTAAGAGCGACGGGTCATCAAGGTTGACAAGCATCCTATTAGATATGTGATCCATTCCTGGGGCTGTGTGTCTTCTCAAAGTCTGTATGGCTGCGGTGACTTCGTGCAGTTGGATGTCTTCGTCAAGAGCCGGGTTTGGTGATCCTGAATACGATGGTATACGGGTTTTGTTGGGTGTTTGAAGATACCTGTTCTTGAGGGCTGTGAGCAGATCTCCCATGTCTCCAGGAAATTGGTCTATGATTTTAGCCATGTTGCGTTGGGACTCTGTTTTGCTAGCTGATGAGTTGATTAAGTAACGCAGGAGCTTCCATGTTTTTGCAGTGGTGAGGGTGCCGCGTAGGCCATCGCATAGAGAGAGCCAGTTTTCCCTACAGAGAGAGTTGACGTACTTCGTCGCTTCTTGCGTTAGCTGTGCTATCCGTTTTCTTAGTCTTCGATTATGTCTGCCGCTTCCATCTCCGCTGCAAACTAGTCCTCGCTTCCTAGATCTGCAGTCAATGAGAGTCGATGCACGGTGTGGCTGTGGTTGTCTTTATTATTTTTGTGTGTTCTAGAAAATCCTGACGGAGCTGTTTGATTCAGTCCTGTAAAGAGATTTCGATTTGGGTTTCTGGGGCAGGTGAGCGGTTGCTTCGTTCCTCTCTGAGCTTTGTCCAGACCGTGAGGCGAGCCCGACCTATTACTGCTTTGTAGACCGTGGTAGATATGATGGCGTGATCGCTGCCTTGATACTCGTCCATGTGGATCCATTGAACTTGAGGAACGTTTTTCGTAAGAGTCAGATCGGGAGCTGTGTCTCGAGTGACGCTTGTGCCAATGCGTGCAGGTCTACTGTGGTCTGTGGCAGTCGTGAGGTCTGGAGATTCCATCAGCGAGTTGGTGTATGCGTAGCCCCACAGACTTGGGTTGGTGTATGCGTAGCCCCACAGAGGGTGAGCAGCCTTGAACTGCCCTGTAATGACAAGCGGGTTGTTGGCTGCTTTGAGTATCGCTTGTTCAATTACTTGCTGAAGAATAAGTTGGGTGCTTTTGGGCCTGCAATACGCATCCAAAACGTACAGCGAGCGGGCCTTCTTGTCGGCTTGGGGCACGGAGCAAGAATATATAGGAAGGGGAACGGCCCATTGCGACAAGCGCGGCCGAGCGGCCAGATAATGTCACAATGAAAACCAAGGCGGACTGCAAAGCTTCGTAGCTGCGACGGCGAAGGAGAGGGTAGCGGCACCTGGTGGACGAAGTGATAGCGGCCGCACTTATTCCGTGGCTGAGCAGTGAAATGCCGGCCGATTGCGCGGCCGCGCAGTTTCTTCATCCGCGGCAGATGCCGCTAGCTTAACGTATGACGAGCGCTTGAGACATTATCTGGCCGCGCTAAGAAGCATAGTTTCGCCTCCTATCTTATTCTTGCTCCGTGGCTTGGGGTAAAATTTGTGGGCATCATCCTCTATTCTTAATCCTTGACATTAAGGAATAGAACAGAATAATAGAATAACGCGCCGTCGTTATTCTCACTGCTCTCGCGCAGCACCGAACTTGCCCTGCCGAGAGACTGCCCACAACGGGTTCGAGAGCGAGACACGACTCTCGCCGCGTGTGTACGTTGTCAATCACTTCACCGGGAAGCGAGATATTTCATAGTACAGGGGTTTATTCCGCGGACAACCACGATACAAACACTACACTGCACTACGCACCTAGCCCCTGGGGCATACACCTGCCAGATGAGAGAGAGAGATAAAGACATTTATTCGGTGAAATCCGGCACCGGGGGGTGCGTCACGCAGGACTCCGCCCTACTCCGCCCCGTCCGTGGAGTCCCCGAAAGGACCGGGCTGGATGACTAATGTGCCTGGGGAGACCGGGCGTGAGGGGCATTACAGCCACCACCTTGGTGACTGCCCGATCCGCCTCGTTTCTGTCTAGCCAGGGCTAGCTCCAGCTGCTGGATCACCGTCCGTTGCGCACTGAGGGCCGTAGAGTTGAGCGCGCACTGCACATTCGGGGGGAGCACCCGCGGGTACCCCTGAGTTTCGTGTTCTACACATCCCCACATTACGTGTGGTAAGTCTGCTAGCACCAGTTCACACACACAGCACGTGTCACTTGCGTAGTATCCTGGACACACATAACGCGCCAACGCCGGCGTAATCACTGTGTTTGTCTGTAGTTGACGATAAAGCACTCCCTCGGTTTCGGGTGAGGAGTGGGTGTGGCTGCACTGTCTTCCTCCGTTGCTCCCGATGCCAGGCGAGTGCGTCTCCATAGTTCAGGATTGGGTGCATTTCATTGGAGCTGTCGCAGTCAGTCTCATTTCCCTCCGCCCGTGACGTAAGAGGTTCGGCAGTCGCTACACGGTGTGCGAGCTCTCGTGCAACTTTGTCCGCCTCCTCATTGCGGTTGGGGGTCCCCTACGATAAGTTTCCCATGTGCGCCGGGAACCATCTGAGGTATGCTCGAGCCATTCTGTTTGTGGGTGCCAGTTTCCACGCGACGCTGCTTATCGCATCTCTGCTGTATCTGTGGACAGCAGAGAGGGAGTCGCTCAGTATCGTGATGGTTTGACTGGGTTGACAGGTCAACGCAAGCGCTATGGCAGCTTCTTCAGCTTGCACGGCCGTACGGGTCCGGACACTGCCGGCCGTTACACACTGACCATCGCGTGCTCGTATTACCGAGAGTGCAAAGACGCCGGTCTTGTGCTGATGTTCGGCTGCGTCGACGTGATATGCCGAGCCATCGTTTTCATACATGTGCGCTAACGCATTTGCTCGTGCTCTACGACGTCCCTCGTCCAGCCCCGGCTGCACGTTGCGGGGAAGTGGAGGCACGACTAGTTGCTGCGCAAGTAGATGCTTCTTGCCCGCGTGTATCCTTTGGTCTCCCTCTTCAGGCAAGGGGTCCACCGGCGACGTCAGACCCGCCCTGTGGAGTATCTCCCTGCCCGCTTGCGTGGTGCCAAGCCGGCGTGTGCCCAGCCCGCAGTCGGGCAGCAGTTAGCGTCCTCCGGCGTTGGCCGGCCGCAGCGCTCGATGACATAGGGGAAGGGGGCTCTCTGTGGCCGCAACACATTTCAAGCCACGCCACTGGACACGACTGGGCGGCATCGGCGCTCATCCACTGACCTTAGACGGCGCAAGCCGTCACATCGCGGACGCGGAGGCAACCCACCAATGAGTGGAATATGCCCGCGGATACTCGCCGGGCATCCTAGATAAACGCACTGACGCAAATCGAGGCATGCGCTAATCGACACGGTGGGTGCCGTGACCCACGGAAGTGGGAAACAACGGCCAATGCAAGAAACGGCCAGAAGTGGCCGAAATGCATTTACGTACCGTGCGATCGCTGCGCGTCCCAAGGGCGGTCTCCTCCGGGGAGTCTCCTGCGCGCATCCCCCGTCGCCTCGTAGGGAGAGGAGGGAAGCGCGCGAGGATCGCCCTCGCCCCACCAAGGAGGATGACGTCGCTAGCGCCTCCTCGCCCCGATATGGGGTGGTTGGCCCCCACAAATTTCAAGTAGAATGCCACGTGTCGTTTGCTGACCAGAGTGTGCATGCAGGCTTTTGTCTGTGCCTGTGTCGTACGCTATGTATCCTGGAAGGCGAACTGGTGTATTATTTTCTTGCAGAACTATAATTGCTGGTATCGTCGTGGAAGAGGAGATGTATTGGGAGACTGATCCACATTTCTTCTTGAAACCTCTGCAGTTCCACTGCCATGTAGTTATTCCTTGCCCTTGAAACAATTTATTATTGGGTGGACGAAGGTCCATCTTGACTCATGGGTGAGGAGAGACATGTGGGGTTGGCGTTATCCGTTTTGGTGGTCTTCCTGGTGCGGGCATTGAAGCATTGAAGTCGGCTTCCTCGAGAACTTGCGACCATATATCCTCGTAAGGTGGGAAGTTATTTGTTTCAGTGTTTCCATAATCTGAAGGCTGCGCACTTCGGGCTGCTTGCAGGGCGTTGATAGCACGCGCCACGTCGCCCTGCGCCTGCTCTTCCACTGCGTACTATGGGAAGATAATGTTTGAGTTATTATCTGGCTGCGGTATGTTATTCGACTGCGGGGTATTTTCGGCTGCTTGTGGCGGTATGGTCATGGCGCGCTTGCGCTGTTCTGGGGAGGTTATTAGATGCGACGCATCTCTTGCTCTGAGGCATGTCCCTCCTGCGTTGTCGCGGCGTTGTCCGCACGCTCACAGCACATGCGCAACTCTCCTCCGTTCTTCTCTCCGACAGCTGTGCGCAACACTCTCACTCCGTCTCATTATCATAACAGCTGCGCGTGTGCGCTTCGCTGCTCTCGGTGCGCACATGTGTGCGCATGCGCGCCACTCTCTCTCTCTCTCTCTCTCTCTCTCTCTCTCTCTCTCTCTCTCTCTCTCTCTCCCCCCCCCCCGGCTCCTCTCCTTTCAAAGCGGGAATATAAACGGGGGAGCGCACGGCGCCGGATCAGTCCAGCGCTCGCTCTCGCACTTGACTTGACTTTGCTTGACGATACCTCCGTTCAAGATCTTCCGATGAAGACGTGATGAAAGCGACGGTCCCTACAGCGAGTGGTCTGACGCAATCCAATACCAGCGTCAGTCCAAACGCTCCCCCCTGATGCGTCGCATCACATTAGGGTTCCCTCGCGGGAAGATGGGCGTAATTTTCGTATGTTTAGAGAGTTGGACGCTTTCCGGTAGAGGAGGAGGAGGAGGAAAAAACTTTGTTCAAACGCAACATTAAGCGTCGAGAATGGTCCGGACCAGGTTCACCAACGCCAACTGGTCCGTGAGCTGGTCCGAGGCTAACCAAGTCCGCCACGTTGAAGCAGGGGGGTGGGGAAAATGTGGGGATTGAATCGCAATGGGACAGGAGAAAATGCAGTGTTCTAAATTAGCCTATGGTTCAGGACAGTTGGTTGTTTAACTCTTCTTTCACTGCCGCCCCGTCTGCGGGAATGGCTGCTATCTCAGCCCTAAGTATTGCATTTTAGATGCGACCGCATCTCATTCACCCGCCTTGTCCCTGCATCCGGCGTCGTTGGCGTCCGCCCCTCCCCCATTCTCCTCGCCGCGCCAGCTGCGCTCCGCCGCTCACCCCCTCTCCTCTCCGATAGCGGACACTCTCTCGCGAGGGGCATTGGATTGGATCCGATTGGATTGACTTGGAGTGGATTGGATTGGATTGGATTGGATTAAAGTGGAGTGTGTTGGATTGTGTTGCGTCATACCCGCGGCAGACGCACTGGCGCCGGCGCGTCCCCTAACCGTTATGCGCGCTATAAAACGCGGTGCCTGCGCCGCTCCGCTCCATCGTTCCAGCGCCGTTCCTGCGCTGTCCAACGCTGCAACGTGAACCCCCTATGCGTCGCATCTACACATGGGTTCCCGCGACGGGAGGTGGGAGTTTTCTTCTAACAAACGTTTCTCTCTCGGTGTGTGCGAGTTATGAGCTATCAATCGGGATCGACAATCCCTGTCCAGCTCACCTGATGCAGCTATGTCTGCAGGGAGTTTCGGGAGCGGTTTCCTCTCGTGGCACTTGAGGAACGGCCTCGGGAGGAGGCCTGCGACTCCGAGCGCAGCCTGCAGAGCCACTCGGGCTCTCCGGGTTTGGGATCTTGAACGGGCGCGGTCCTGGTTGCTCCTAGATCGTGGGGACGGAGACCTGGAGTGGCCCGAACGGGGTGGCTGGCTATTCCCTACTTGCTGTTGGTTGCTTGTCAACGGGCATCCGCATGTTGTGGCCCACTTGGTGGCAAGTGTAGCTTGTACAGGTAGCATCTCGTTATTACTCCAGCGACATAGGTGCTGAACCTTCTTGCCTTTGAACGTGAGCAGGAAGGTGCCGGTGTTTCCCATTCTCCTGCAGGTGAGAAGTTCGTGGTTCGGGGCCACAATGGCGTCTTGGACTTCCTGGGGGGTATGGAGTTAAGCGCTGCAGCGGTTGCGGTGAGGGAGTGCTTAACTATGAGAACGTTCTGTTCTTCATCGATGGAGATCTTTATCTCCGCTAGCCACATTGGAGATTGGCTTCGCGTGCGAAAGCTTTCGTGAGGTCCATAGGGCTCACCTTGCTCAGGTGGAGACCGTTTCGTGGACGGATTGCAAGCTTGTAGTCGCCAGCGGGTAGCGGTAGTTGTTTCGGCGTGCGTGCCACGCGGCCTTGGCGGAGGGCCGACTTGTAACTTCTATCCAAGGGATGTGGGCATTCTCATCCTTTTTCCACGGCGGAGGATCTTCGGAAACGTCGCGCATTTCCATTGCTTCGTCTTCGAATGGGTCTAGAGACAGGTGGGTCGCATGGCCGGCGGCCCCGTCGAGCGGCCTGGTGCGGCAGGCGGGCTCGTTGCTAGGCCTAACGTCCGCTTGGAAATTTCAAGTGGCCGTAAAACGGGTAAAAGTCGACTTACGGCTCGAGGTTTGGTTCCGGCGCACACTGTATGCTTGTGAAAGCTGGTTGCATGACGTCATGCCGTTTCGTAACTTTTTTTCCCTCCATGTTTTTTGCCCTGTTTCAGGGCGACGGCAACCACCATTTGCAAGTCGTTACGTAAAATCACTTGACCTTTACGCAGGCTGAAGTTGTGAATGTGTGACGCAAACGTTCCCGCCAAGTGTTGATATCACGCCGAGTCTTAGCCAATTACAGAGAGGGCGTGACCATAGCAAAAAAAGGCCTACGTTGTCATGTCTGCTGCATTTCATCTGGTTTTTTTAAAAGCTGGCCATGAATTATGCACTTTGATTAAGGCACTTTGATTGAGAAATAAGGCAAACTTTAGAACTGGTGCCAGTAAACGTCACGAAATGTCAAAACGACGAAAGCACACACAGCCGCTTTGTCAATCGGAAGTACGTGATCAAAACTGAAAGCCAATCAGACAAAGCTTCCGGTGAATTGACGTATTGACAGATATTTCACGGAGGACAGAATAGGGACCATGTTGAAACAATTTCACGGTCGTCTCGATTCTTGTCGATCTCCTTCTGCCTCCGGCCGTTTCGTGTATACGTGCGCTAGGTGTCACTGGGAGGCTCTCGCATTCACCCGCATGCGCTTGCACTGCGGATTCAGTGCGCTTACACGCGAAGCGAAACGTTTTGATGAAATGTGCGGTTTGAGTCTGCGTGGTTTGAGGCTATGGTCCGAGTCTGTTAAAAAGCGCGTGACCATCAAAAGTTCAAAAACGTTCATTTTACATTTGCAAATCCCTACCACCTCCGAGTCCGTTTCAGAAAAACGCTTACGCAAACTATCCCAATCCGGTTTCACCATGCATTGGCAGTTTCTGACGTCACAGAGTGTAGTGCGGAGAAGTGAATGGAGCGTCGACACCTCATTTCCTGCAAACGCAGGAAATGAGGTGTCGAACAATAAAAACGGCTAAACAATAAGAAACTGCTGCCGCTGTGGGGGGTATATTTGTATTCACGACCCCATAATTCTCCCACCCCGGAGCAGTGCGAGTGCGGGCTGACCAGCTCTCAGCTCGGGACTTCTCAAGAACAGCTGATCTTCCGTGCTAGAGCTGCAGCAGTCGCTCGCGGCTTTCTGAACTGCGAAGATTCAACCCACCTTTTATTTATTTATTTATGCATTTATTTATTTTGTTACTTAGTTACATTTGTCGGCTCGAGTAAGAACGTTTTTCCACCACCACCCTGTAATGTGCCCATGTGGACCAACTTGCGTTCACACTTCTCCTCTCCGGCAGGCCCGGGAGCAGGAGTACCGGTGCCAGCTGATCGCGGCCAAGCTGGAGCGCGACGAGCAGGTGATGCGGCTCGAAGGGCGGCTCCAGCGGCTGCAGACCTCGGGCCACGACCTCTGCCGGCAGCAGTACGCCGCGCTGCAGCAGGAGCTGGCCCAGGCGCGCGCCGAGCTCGGCCGCCTGCAGAAGACGCCGCCCGGCCAGCAGAGCCCAGCTGGGCGCGGGAAAGAGCGCGGTGGCGGTGCAGTGCAGAGCGACGGTGGCACCCTCGGCACCCTCGCAGCAGAGCTCGCGGGCGAAGAAACCGGGGTTCCCTGCGGGGAAACCCCCACTCGCGGAAGCCTCGCGGAAGCGCCAAAACCCGCCAGCGACGGAACCGTCGACTCTACGCGCTGTTCCAACCCACTCACCGACAACCGCGGCACACCTACGAAGCGCGTGGCCGCCAAGAGCCCGAGGGCAAACTCGGCGGTGGCTGTCGGACCGCTCAGAGTCTCTGAACTGCTCGCCAGGTCGCGGCGGCCCAAGGAAGCCACGGCTGGCGACGAGGACGAAGACGGAGACATCGTGGACGAGTCCGATCCGGACGGAGAAGACGTTGCCGCTGGGGACAGCGATCTGTCCGCTCTGGGCACTCCACCGCTGGCCTCCGAAATCCCGGCCCGGCAGAAGAAGAGAAGGCTGCTCCTGGAGGTCGACGACATGCTGTTTGTCGAGAACGAGTGAGGGACGGCTTTTTCTCGCGTCACGTTCACTCGTCTCTTCCTTTAGTGCACCGGAGATTGGAGAGTACGCCCCGTGGAAACAAAAATGAACAGTTTGAAATAAACCTAAAAAAATCTTCGTTCGTGGTTGCATTATTCATTACAGCTAGCGGGAGGGGTGGATGGTTTCCTTCCGTTGGTAATCGTAACTAAAGCGCTTACAAAGTGCGTGTTAGATGTGTAGAATTACGGATGGCCGAGCGGTAGGAGTGACTACCGCGAACAGTAGGCCATCAGGCCCGCGAAAGACATGAGAACATGCCGAGCCGTTTGGCCAGAAGGAACTGTCTTTATATCATTCCCAAAACGGCCACTCGCCGCTGTCAGGCTTTCCTGGCTGAACATAAAACTACCAGCGCCGCGTGGGGGCGCTGCACTTGTGCTAACATTGTAACAGTGTGCTTGTTTCAAAGGAACCGTGGATTCAGTGAGCGGTGGCCTTCTACATTTATTGAGGATGCGTAAGGCCCGCCCAGAACTGGGAGAGCGGCGATGGCATGCTACCGACTTTGCTGCGTGGTCTGGTCCTCTCTTTCAACGTCTCCGTGGCATGCGCTCTAAACGCCTATTGTAACTGCTACAGGCGAAGTGTATGAACTTTTAACGCAACGTAGAGGAAACTGCCACGGCCGCTGGATGAGAGCGCACCAGCGGCCGTGAAACTGCCCTCGTAAAAAGATGTTGCGTCTGCTTCTGTTCTGCCGTTGCGGCGGCACCAATGAAACGGACGGCGACGTGACCGAACGCGGCAGTATTTCAAAATCGACGTCAAGAGAGAGGGACTTGTTAAACATTGGTCGACGTGCTGCCCCAACTTAATGGCAAGTTCAGAGGTCGCGCTAACCCGAAGCAGTGCTGCAAGTGGTGACCAGCCACTCCTCCTGGGGAGGGGACTAGATTCGACAGTTGACCTTCTCACTACGGCGCGCCTGCGTTGCGTCGGCGCGTTAAACCCTACAAGTTGACCTTCTCGGTTGGTGACGCGTTGAAAGGTGTCAAGTTGAGCACAAGGGGAGGTCGCGTGTCTATTCAATATGCGTGTGGTGAGAACAGGTTTGCTTTGAGGTCACACACATTCGCGGGTGGGTAGGGGTACTGCTTTACTCGCGAAGAAGTCGGGGGCGTGTTGTGCGCTGGGGTCTGGGGAGAGTTCTTGGCAGAGCGGGTTTGTTCCGGCGTGGTGGTCTGTTTCGCTGGCGCCGTGCAGACGTCGTCTTCTGGGAATGCGGTGGATGCGAAAAGTGCCAGTGCGTGGTTTTTCGAGCTATGGAGAGCCGGCTTCCGCTACCGCCGCCATTCTCCTCCTGTATACGCCTAAGGGGACACGCTCATCGCAACCCAACATTCGCGTCGCCATTGACGATAAGGTCATCCCACAAGTTTCTGGGTATTTACATCCAGGCCAATCACGGCCACCTTAATTCAACTCCGCGCTATTCGGTCGACCACACACTCCGCCTTGTCAACCGTTCGTAATCACAGCCTCAACCCTGACAAAATCTCGATTACCCTCGATGGATACACAATGCAACCGGATAGAGCCGTGAAGATCCTGGGTTTTACCATAGAAGCCAACACCAGAAACCTCAGCAAAGCGAGTGATCAGGTAATACACATTCACCAACCGGCACCAAGGCATGAAAGAAAAAGATACTCTCCGACTCGTTCAGCCATTTGTCATCTGCCGCCTCACTTACGCCGCGCCATAAATTGTCCCCACTCGAACCGACGCCGACAAACTCGATCGCCTCATCCGGAAAGCAACAAAACAAGCTTTGGGTCTCCCGATGAGTGCGTCGACGGTCAAACTACTTAGCATGGGGCTCCAGAACACCATTGAGGGACACCTTTCCAGTGAACGCCTTTCATCGAAGGATAGCTTTCCAGGCAACGCCTTCGACTTGCCCAAACCAAAGCAGGCCGCACGGTCCTTCGAAATATTCAATGGTCATGCCCTGACCAGACCCACCTGGTCACCATTTTTGTGCGCCCGCACCTCCGCTGTGGTCGTAGAGAAGCCCACGAAAATCTTTACAGCAGCTTATCTGACGCAGATGCGGCCAGTTACCCAGACAATCAAACTGCGGTGGAAGTCGTAACTTCTAAGAACCGCTTCAATCCGGGAAACTTCCTCCCTGATCGCCGAAGAATTAGCTATTGCGCTCGCCCCTACCCAAACCAAAGATTATGTTGGCCGATTCAGAAGCCGCCTGCCGTCGGGACGGGTGGCGAAAGAACATCCGCCTGCCCATCGGGGGGACATTCTGTGGACTACCGCCCACTCTGCTGCATTGACGGGCAACAATTTTGCTCGTCGACAGGCCTGAGACCTCACTCGCCGAGCCGCTGAGACCGGGGCTGTTTCCGCACCTCTCCTCACCTACCAAGAAATCAGCCAATACTACCGAACCACGAAACAGACCCTCCCCAGTCCTCACACATTTCTGGCCAAGAAATTTTATTTATTTATTTATTTATTTATTTATTTATTTATTTATTTATTTATTTATTTATTTATTTATTTATTTATTTATTTATTTATAGTGTAACCCTCGCTTGAGGGTCATTACAGGGAGGAGTACAAACAAGGAAACAATACACAATGGCAAAACATGCTTTAGGTTTCATGCTGCCGGTAGAACAATTCTAGCTAACACTCAAACGCTTTGACATTGGAACTAGCAACAACATACTCTGGAAGTCTATTCCACACTTCTATGGTATAAGGAAAAAAGAATTTTTAAACCCGTCTAGACGAGCTCAGAGGGGCCTCATTGGGTTACTATGGTTCAACCGAGCTGTATGTATGCGTCTTTATTTTCGCTTCGCCTTTTATAATTTGAAACAGGAGTTTCAACCTTTGCTTTTCGCGGCGCACTTGCAGGAGTTCTAGTTTACATGACGTTAACAAATTTGTGACGGATTTTGTCCTGCGGTACCGTGAGCAAATGAAGCGCGCTGCTAGTCTTTGAATTTTTTCTAGTTTATCACTCAGTGACTGCTGAAGAGGGCTCCATACGGCAGACGCATATCACAAAATAGGGCGAGTAAATTTCTTAAAAATTTAACATCTTTAGGAGCGTGTTCTAGTTTTTTCCTCAAGTAAAGCATCTTTCTATAGGCTTTCGAACACACCTCTTCAACATGGGCGTGCCGCCCCATATCGTTGGTCACTCCTAGGTATTTAAAGCTGTGTGTTCTGGTCAGAAAGTTATTCCCAATTTCATAATCATAAGAGAGTACAGATTTCTTCTTGGGTGAACGTTGTCTTTGAGAAGTTAATTTTCATTCCCCACTGGGCGCACCAATTATGCAAGGCTTGCAGACATCGATTAATTTTGATTTGGTCATTTGCGGTATTTACAGGAGCGTAAATTAAACAATCGTCTGCGAAAAGTTTGATCTTAACCGGGCTTTCGACAACGGCGGAAATATCATTTATAAAAATTAAAAACAACAAAGGACCCAGAACAGACCCTTGTGGGACACCGGACAATACTTTCAACGAACTAGATGTGCAATAACACCCACACAAATTCAAGGAGGCGCTTTTCCCCACCCCGTCCGTATACATTTACTCTGTCTTACACAGTACTCTGATAAGTGTAAATTCTGCCGGGAATCAGGAACTCTGACACACAACTGCACAACTGCACAACTTCGACTGCACAAAAAACTCAGCCCGTCCGCCCCTGCACCCGTCCCCTTCCCCTGAGCAGTGCGAGATACTGCTGCCCAGCTGTCGACCTGATGACCAGCTCCTGCTTGAGACCAGGGCTACGGCAGTCTGGATGGCTCCTGGAGTGGGGAACGTTTCTCACATTATTGCATAGTAAAGGTCTCTCTCTCTCTCTCTCCAACAGGCTATAAAAGAAGCCGACTGTCCACGCCTAATTAAGGCTTTCACCGTCGAAAGCGTCGCGTACATGCTTCCATACCTTTACGCAAATCAGGCAGATCCTCCGTAGAAGAATGTTCAATCAGGCCTTCGGTCTTCTCCTCAACACCCTTTACGGAAAGGGGAGCCTTTTTAAAACCGGCACAATCACCACGTTAGACAAGCTCACCTGCTCTCCCCGTAGAGTCGCCTCTCTCGCACAGTGACATACCGCTGCAGTCTGCGTCGGCTTCCCCTAAGCTCCGGCTGCACTCTCCAGCACGCGCACACAGTACCTGCACACACAAAAAAACACTTCCACATTATACGACGTAAGCTGGAGGAGAACACGCAGATGGCAAAATAATTGGTCAAAGAAAACACTCTGGAAATACGCCGAGGAGGTAACAAACAAGCCAGGCAAGAATTCTATCTCAGAATTCTATCTCAGATAGCCTTGTGATAGACATTGTAGAATATAGTCGGGGATGTTTAGCTGAAAAATTCAACAATTATTTTCTTTTCGCAGCACCCTCGTCTAACAAGTCATGTCTTGATTGTAGGCAATACATCCCGTCCGAAGCTTCTCACTCTATCTTTTTAACACCTTGCACTGAATTGGAAATCTATCATTTTCTTAGAACGTTAGACAAGAATACTGCAGCCGGGTACGATGACATTAAAGCCACACCCATTATTGCCGTAGCTAATCTCCTGAGTTATCCTCTGGCACATATATGCAATGCCGTGTTTGAAACCGGCATATTTCCGGAGAGCATGAAAAAAGCAAGAGTAGTCATTCATAAAGGGGGTCCTTTGAACATCATCGGCAACTTCCGCCCAATTTCTGTTCTTCCTTTATTTTCAAAAGTAGTTGAGCATCTTTTTAAAACACGCCTAAATACATTTCTGAACTTATCTCAAGGTATCGTTTAAAGAACAATACGGTTTCCGCGAAGGTAAATCCACTGAGATGGCTTTACTGAACATAAAAGATAAATTAATTAGTAATTTTGAAACACAACAGTTCACTCTGGGTTTATTTCTAGATTTTAAAAAGGCGTTTATTCGATTAAACATGATGTGCTGTTTCTAAAATTGCCTTATTACGGAATTAGGGGCGTAGCTTTGAAGCTGCTTAGAAGTTATTTAACCGGTCGCTTACAATACACTCTTATCAATGGTTATCGATCTTCTTTAAAAACAATCACGTGCGGAGTTCCCCAAGGATCAATTCTGGGGCCAATATTGTTTATTATACAGGGTGTCCCAACTATCACGCACCAAGATTTAAAAAAATAGTGATGGCGCAACTCGAAGAAAACCTAGTGCATAATGTTTGCAGTACTGTGGAGAAGCGTGCAGCATTTTTTTCGTTAATGAGACTTAACTAATTAATTGTAATTAATTATCTAACTCGAGAAGTACTGTCCTAATCACTAAAGTGTCAATCAGGCACTTGTAGGTACCCACGAGGGGCATCTCACCGCGGTATTTTCAGCGTCAAACTTACTGCGTACTCATTTATTCTGACTGATGAAGAAAACCCGCGAAATATGAAAAATACCACGTGACGGCGCCTCCGCGCGCATTAGCGCGCATCGTAAAGCAATGCCCTCAAACAGGCTGCCTCTGAATTAGCCCGAATGAGATAAAGAAAAGAAAGAAAGAAGAAATCGCGGCCGAGTTTGTACCTTATCTTCACACGCGCCCCGCAAATCTTGCTGTTGGTGCTCCTTCGATGCATGCCATTATCAAGGTGATGCGCTGTCTCTTCGGGCGGGTGACACGCGAAGCAGTTTCTTTTAATCAGCTTGTTTGAGGACGCTGCTGTACAATGCGCGCAGAATTGCCGTCACGTGGTATTTTTCATATTTCGCGGGTTTTCTTTATCAGTCAGAATAAATGAGTACGCAATTAGTTCGACACTGAAAATACCGCAGTTAGATGCCCCTGGTGGGTACCTACAAGTGTCTCATTGACACTTCAGTGATTAGGACAGTATTTCTCGAGTTAGATAATTATTTACAATTAATGAGTTAAGTGTCATTAACGAAAAAATTACTGTCCGCTTCTCCACAGTACTGCATACATTACGCACTAGGTTTTCTTCGAGTAACCCCGTTGCTCTTTTTTTAAATCTTGGGGCATGATAGCTGGGACACCCTGTATATATATTAACGACATTGTACACATACCACGAACACCAGATATCATCTTGTATGCCGACAATACCAGTGTATTTTTCTCTGGGAGGCAGTTGAGCAGTATTAATACGGCTGTTAACACCAGGTTAGGTGACTTGACAACGTGGTTACAGGTGAATCAACTGCAGCTAAATGTTGCGAAAACTAAATACGTAGTGTTCAAGCCTAGAAATAAACCGGATGATACTGAAATCAAAATACATTTTCAAAATTGGGTTATAGAACGTGTGTATACATATAAATTCCTTGGAGTTGTTTTCGAAGAAAGCCTGAGCTGGACGCCACATATAGATAAGCTACATGCAAACGTGTCAAGATCTATAGGAATGTTATACAAAATTAGACATCTGGTTCCTAAAACTATATTACGACAACTGTATTACGCACTGGTGCAATCTCACTTCAACTACTGCTTGTTAGTGTGGGGCACCATGACTACAACGAACATGAAACGAATAACAGTACTACACAAACGAGCTGTTCGATGTATTGGAAATCTTCATTACTTGGAACATACCTCACCGGCGTTCTTGAACTAAAATTGCTATAAATTACGCAGCTGTTTGAATTGAAGCTCTTAATACGCATTTTCAACAAAATCAAGCTCGATGAACCCGCCTTTCATAGGCAGTATCAACCACCCAACATGTATTATACATTTAGGCACGAACTATACAAAACCCCAATGATTAGGACAAATTATGGGACCCAAACCTTTGGTCATCTAATACCGTGTTTCTTGAACAAACATCCTGATATTCCGAAAATGGTCCACGAATCTCGTTCGATACATGCCTTCAAACGCGATGTCAAGCAGTATCTTCTTTCCCGTACTATGGAATGAACTCTGCTGATGTTGTACCGGTGGTATGATTGCTGTTTTGCATTTATGTATACTTGCTTGGCTGAATTGTTCTTTCTGTAAGTTCTTCGCTATTGATGTTGTTTTTCTTGCATACTGTGCTTTGTTTATGTTCGCTGCTACCGCTGTTAGCAATGCTCATGTGCGGGTGAATGCGCCTTAGTCAGGCAGAGTCCATCTGTCTTTAGTCCACTCACACGGGAAATTTAGTCTGAATAAATCATTTTGGAAACCTAAAAAAAAAAAGATAACGAAATGACTAAGATGAAACAAGGTCAGGCCCAAACTAAGCACGGCCATGCCGAATTTGAACAAGTGGTCCTACAAACATTCCAAAGTACCCAAACGCAGATGCAGGACGTAAACTATTCATTAAAGCAAACCCACAAAACGCGAAAGATAACAGAAGAAACTATGGCAGCAACAGTGACGAAGACAGAGGAGCTTGACAAACGGGTCACCGCGATCAAGGAGAGAGACAAAGCTCGCAAAAATCCCAAGAACTATACCTGGATGGGAAAGACGCTGCAAAATGATGAGTAACATCACTTTCGAGCGATGTTATCATGTTTTGTGATGAGTAGCAAATCAAATCAACAACGTGAACTCAAAATTTAGCAATGGAATGGTACCACCATTTTTCTCAAGCGACAAAATTTGTCGCATTTTAGGGATAAAGAGAAACCGGACATTCTGGCCATGCAGACAACCCAAATGGAAACCTTCAACTTTGCAAGTTACGGCGCGAACATAGCCGAAGGCAATATATACCGCACTGCCATCTTCACCTCGAAGCGCTTAACGATGCAGCAGCACCTGATCCAAGACAGGATCGAATAGACGCGTGTGAAAGTAAAACCCGCGAAGCAGAATATGCAGAGCCTCTTCATGCTCAACCTACACATTCCACCCGCGAACTGTTCCGTACGGTCCTCAAAATAACCAAAGCGTTCTTGTAGTGGGCGATTTTAACGATGCCCACGTAGCATGGGGGTACGCTTGATCACTGAAAACAAAATCATGCTCCCCTCCGTCTAACCACGGCGATGGCTGAACGCGAATCTTTCTCGTGACGGAAGGATTCTTTGGTTGTCGTCTGAGTTTGGATGAGCTTGGACTGAGTTTCAGCTATGTCGAAATGGAGCAATCGGATAGACGCCGGCTTCATAACGCGGTTGACCCAGGTTCACCAGCCAATGGTTTAGTCGCGTGCGCCACAAGGCTCTCCAAACCAGGCCAAATAAAACTACTGGAGATCGAACCCGGGCCCTAAGAGAAGCGGAGCGAGGGTCTTAGCGACTCAGCCACGCCTTTTTTCCCTTTGTTGCCGGTCTTCGACGGTAACACAAGACAACAGGTACAATAAAAAATCAACACCATGCCACCAAGGGCCGGCGTTATCTGCCAAAAATTCCCTACGCGCAGTTAGGGGTTCAATTTTTGACAACCACTCTGGTGGAGAGCTCTTCGCTCTCCAGACTTCAACAAAACAGTGAAACACTTCTTCGAAAATGCTGTCGCGTTGGTTTTGCGTCTACATCCCAGTAAAGCCAGGCCATGCGCGAACGCCGAATACTGTGCAGGCACGGCACTATCAAACATGACACTGTCGAACGGCACAGCCTTGTCTATGCACAAAAAGCGTATTCCGTGTGGGCTGAGCGGAAAATCTTTCCGAAGTGTTCTTTCGAGGACATCCCAAAAGAACAACAATGAAGAAAGATATGCTCCACCGTTTCGGGTTGTTTACAAATGGAGCAGTCGGTTCGCCATGTCACTGAGAGCCCCCTTTCTTTCATCCGAGTTGTGACTGAGAGTGTACCAGTGTGCAATTTGAGAAGAAATACCTTGCTGCAGGTGACACCTCCATTCGCTTCACTCGTTGCAACACGTCTTGTCCTGGACCATTTCTGCATAGACCTCTATATAGTGCACTGGGAAGACACATACATCCTTATATAATTTTCTCCGGGTTACATTGGCCAGAGATTGCATCAAAAAACGGGTTGCCGAAAACCGGAATGCAAAAAAAAAATTCTCCAAAATATCTGTAAACACCACCTAGCATGCAACTTCAAGAAACCACGCACTAACCGAACTTGCATTACAGTGCGCCGAAAAGGGTCCTGTACATCGCGCAAAAACTAAAATTTGCTCCAATCGACGCTGTGGAGGTGGTTGGACTGCGAAACTGTAAACGACACCCACAACGATTACCCATTCGACGGCACTTGAATTCACACACGTGGCACCCGCTCACTGCTACCACCCATCAGGCTCGAATTCGCCTCCCTGTCTCACTCCTCCCTTGATGAATTTAACGGAGGTTTGTCCAAAAGCAATTCAAATTTCCCGCCTTCGCAGTGCTCGCACGCCTCCTGCCTGAACAGCGCAAGCAGGAGTTCTGTTCTTGTTTTGCTTGCTTTCACGTCGCACGTGTCGGCACCCTACTACGCAGTTTGGAACACGCCACGGGCGAGGAGGAAGGCGAAACTGCTTCTTAAAGGAGCCATGAAGACAAAATACAAGTTGGGTTTATTAGAAAGACTGCTTAGTCCCGATAACAAGGATACCAATACCATCGCAATCTTCGAACAAATAACGGAGATATTAAATAAAACGTGTGAAGCAGTCGCGACCCCCTAGCCAATTTCCCGCAACTTTTCTATGACGTCACGGAACCTTGTTTGTGCGATTGGCCGCCGTCTAACTGACCGGTTGCGACGGCACATGACTGGACGTCTGTAATGGGGCCTCTAGTTCCATTTGACTGCATCACTTGAAGGGTAACGTGCAGTTAACGCACTGAAAATTATGTTTGATTGTTGGCCCGTATGACGTCATTCTTGCTCATAACACGTCACTGTGGCTCAAAATTTGAAAGTTTTTAAATACTTCTTGCTTTTTTTTCGTTAAAAAAACATCTTTTGTGGCTGTAATGGAGCTGAGTGAGACACTGAATCCCAGTTCTTTCAAATTAAACAAAGTTGTATTTTCTCTTCATGGCTCCTTTAAGGCTGTCCCCCACTCTCCTACCGCTCTTCCCTTCCCCCTTCTGTCTCCCTATCATTCGAAACCCCACTCCCCTTCCCTGGACTGGGTTGTATGAGGGCGAACTCCCCGTTGAGTTCAACCAGTGTTGTACACGTTCCTCCAAAATAGGAACGAAAGCTCGTTCCTCGTTCCTTGCCAATTTTGAAACGAGTCCCCGTTACAAGTTCCTTTATTGCGAAAGGAACGCGTTCCAGTTCCACTTCGAAAATTGGAACGTGTCGTTACATCAACGTTACAATTAGGTTTTTAAATTAAAATACAGTGTCGGGTAATCCTGGGGCGAAATTAAGTGAGACATATAAAACTCACATCAAACTACGTATATTATACGAATATTAACACCACCGGCAGCAGATTATCTGGAGATAAAGATAATCAAAAGAAACGCTCCTAGGCGAATTTTTTCAGGGAGCACCGGACAAACTCCAGACAGCTCGAGGACATTTCTTTGCAGGATATTTCGGTGCGGAAATTTCGGTGTACGGACATATCAGTGTACAGCCATATCGGTGTACTGGCGTTTCGGTGCACGGACGTATCGGAGTACGGACATTTCGGTGTACGGACATTGCGGCGACCAAATTATCCGGTGCTTGCCTGTTTGCGACAGCCGTGATATTTTTGTTTCCGCTTAACGTGGGTTATGGACAACAATCTGGAGCAGTGAATTTATTTTTTTGATTGATGCCATGTTGATCTTTGCCAGGTATTTTTAAAAATTCTACATTTATATATTTTTGTTTACTACCTGTTCCTGGTACACCTGTTATGCAGCCGATTGAATTCTTTAGCATACGTTTTTTTTTTTCATTTATGACAGGTTGTTAATTTATATTCGCCCCTCTTTTAGCTAAGACAATTAACCGGTGTTTACGATGGTCTACCGCCTCTTTTGTACTTTATTTTAAATTACACACCCTAAATTTACATAATTTGCATGCCACTCTTTATATCCAAAAAGTAACAAACATTAACTAGCCCCCCAGAATGAAGAAAACCTTATGAAGAGTATTACGTAGGCTGGGCTGCCTTGCAAAAATGAATTCGCGAACACTGGTCTAGGATATTGTCGGGAGGAAAAACCGGCCTTTTGGAAAACAGCCGCAGGTTCTAATGTCCTAAATGCTGATTAAGCGAGTACCGGTTGTGCATACAAATTCCAGCCATTGTGTTCAGTACAACCAACCTTCGTATAAAGTTTGAAAGCCTACATTTACCACATTTTAATTCTTTGTTCTAGCGCCCCCCCCCCTTCCCACCTCCCGCTTGTACGCTCGAATCTCAACCAGATTTCTTTTCCAGCCATATTATTTTCGGTTTCCCCTGAAAATCCTACTGGCGTGCATGGTGAAGTTCACGGCCTCCGAAGCGTCACCACAGTGATTTTTTATTTTTTATTTAGAACATACTGCTAGCCTCTTAGTGGAGGCTTTTGCAGGAATTGAGAGATCAATTCAGAACAATGACACAGCACACTTCGCGTTTAAAACAGAGAAAAAGCTTTACATTCACCATGGGCGCACGAAACCTCTATAATGTGACACAAAAAGCCACCCAAAAAGCCGCTGAGAGCACAATGGCCACTATCGTTTGATGGCTACGCCCTTCCGCGCGTCGCGGTCATACCGACGGCGCCCCCACTCCAGGAATCGCTCTTTCTGCGCCTTCAGTCGCCCCCTTGGGAATTAACTCATCAAGTCGCGCATATCATGGACACCCCAGGTATACATCGCTTCCTCCCATTATAAGGAGCAAAAAAAAAAATGAATAGGCTAGTGTGACGAGAGCGGCAACAGTCGTCTTCAAGTTTTCGAAGTTCAGTCGACGCAATGGGGAAGCACAAGTGACACCCCTCTCTCTCTACTTAGGTGGATGATTGCCGGCGGGGCTCAGCTTTCCCCTCCCCTAAGTAACGCCACCTTAAGTGCGATCGTTGGTTTGTTAGTTTTAAGTAGAACTGACACTGAATGCAACGAAGGCGAGATTGATTGAGAGAATAATTAAAACGAAATGCACACGCGCGTCATCTACCTCGTTTTTCTGTTGAGTTTTCGCGGACATTTTGCTGGGGGGGGGGGGGGGGGAGGAATAGATTAAAAGCAGCAGCGTATTGCACCATTGGGTGAAGTGAAAGGAAAGCGCTTTGGTAAAACTTAAATTATTAGGGTTGTTCACATGAATGTTAAAATAACAAAAAATGGTTGAACGGATCCAAATTAACAACGTTAATTTTTACCATCTACTACAGAAATTGGGTTTCACGTGCCAATGCTCCGCCAGGGTTTAGCGTTCGTTTCCACGAACGGCGGCGCAAGCACAAGTCTCGAACGTAAAATCATATCAAGTCACAAAATTACAATATTAAAGCTAAAATGTTCAAAGAATGCCTGGGACATCCCCTCACTCAAAATATCTGGGCGAAGACGTCATGCACCAAAATGTCGGTGCACAGAAATGTCCACACCGAAACGTCCTGGACCGAAATGTCCGACACCGGAATGTCCGGATCCCGTTTAGCAGTCCGTCCGTTTCGTTGGCTACCTTGTTACCGGGTGGACCGGAACCGGTCTGCCCTTGAGCGCGCCGAAGGGTGAGTAGGAATTGTGCGGAGGCGCGGGCATGGCGAAGGCAGGACCAACGTTTATGGTATCTATAAACGTTGGGCAGGACCGCGGAACTAATGCCCCTACCGCGACGAATGCCCAAGTGCCCAGCCGGGTCCCGGTCAACCCAGTAACAACACATACGACAGAACGGACGGACTGCTAAAACTCTCTATTCTTTCCCCGCCAGGGAACAATTCTATCGGCCAGACGCGCATTCTGGCCTCCCCAGAGAAACGATGAAGGGTGAAAAGCATTCTCGCGGCTTGAACCAGCATGAAAGCAAGCACAAGCTGCGGCCTGCTGCGTGGTTATTCTTCTGCCTTTGACCTTCGAGGAAGCACGTACGGCTGAAGGGCGGGCAAACTGACCATCTTATAGGAAGAGAAACGCAGTAGCGCTTTGTGGATTTTTGTACTCGAGCCTTGGCATCAAAAACAGCCAAATCCTAGCTATGTAACGGCAGGAACGCCGTTCCTGCCGTTTCTTCAAAAACGTAACGAGTTACCGTTACAGTTCCACCGACCCTTAAAGGCGCGGTCACACTAGCCCGACCATCGGCCGATTTGGTCGGCCAACACCGTGTCGGCGAGCTGTCGGCGGCCATGTCACACCGCGCCGACGCCGACCGTTGCCCAACCGTCGGCGTCGGCGAGAAATCGGCGAGGCGTCGGTGTCTTCGCGATGTCGGCCGACGCGCTTGTCACACCGCACCGACGGCCGCGCGACGTCCCACACCGACGGCCCCGCGACGGCCGACTCCGCCGCCTCGCCTCTCCGCCGGGGATCTCTTTTTTTCTCTAGTCAAACTTCAAGTATCGTGTCGCCGCAGCGCGACTGAAGCCATTCGTGCGTACTGGCGTGTGCTCTGCTTGTACTATATGTACTCCTCAACTTCTTGCTAGATTACGGACAAAGAAAAAAGAGCTGTGCGCTGCTGCCGCGGCAGTAATAATATGGATGTTTACCCCCGGCGAAAAGACCTCTGTAGCACGTAATAAATTAGTGCGTACGTCAGCAGAAATTTTACCTCCTCTAATGGAGAAAGCCGTACTTTGCACCATGGTACCGCATTTTCTAGAAACACGGTGCGATTAAGAAAAGCGAAACTAATTGTTGTGGCTCAAGACGCCACTCGCTGTTTCGAAGGAAATATTTCATAGCAAAGGTAGTTGCTTCTCAAAATCACGCGATTCCCAAATTGGATGCGCAAACCATACCCCCTAAACAACCGCTCACACACACACACGCACAAAAAAAAAACCCACCCCGCCGGGAATTGAACCCCCAACTTGAGCGCACGGGCGCGACGCGCGAGAGCACTGCGCCACTGCCCAAACGGTGCTTCGCTGCGAAATAGCCTGGGTAATAGATGGAGGCCCATCCTTCCGTGTCATACGTCGGTGTTTACTAGCTGGTTTACAGAATTCCTGGCTGGTAAACTGAAATTTCTTAAATAGCGCTTGCACAGCAAGGTTCCCCGAAGCCCCCACAATAGCTTATTGCCATCAACTCCACTACTTCGCGAAAGCGCTCGCAAAAATGTGTGTGCGCGGCTGCCGGCTGCCACTGCGATTTCCCTCTGCGGGGATAGTGCTTGCCGTACTTTGGTTTTACGTTTCACATGAAAAACCTTGGCCGATATTGATGCCTTATTACCCAAATTACCCTACGTAACTCTTCTTCTGCACGAAACTGACCTTACATTTTCTACAGGCAAGCCGATCGCACACGCATTTGCAGTTTGCAGATCCGGGGTAGCGGCGTCGCCGAAGAGCACGGCCGAAGCGTCGAACGCCAAAATACGGATTGCATCAGCGCTAGTGTTGAGTTGTATGGGCTTCATGGACGTTACTGAGTTTATTACACTCCAGAAACTATCAAAATAGAGCCGCATTCATTGCGGCACGAATGTTGTCGGGGAGCAGTTTTCGCTTCTCGGTCGATTCCCGACGCGTCCGGCGACCGGTCGGACGACCGGTTTTGTTGGCGTCTTCGGTCGGCGAGTCAGTCACACTACGGCGACTTTCCATCGGCCGACGTGTTTGTGTCGCCGTCGGCGTAGTATGACAGCGCGGTCGGTCAACTCGGCAGTTGGCCGATGGTTTGGCGACTCGTCGGCGTCGCCGTCGCGTCGTCGTCGCCGTCGTGTCGGCCTAGTGGGAACGCGCCTTAATGGAACGGTGGCGTTCCTCCGTTCCTCCAAAAAGGAACTAGTTCCAGGAACGCCGTTCCTTGTAACGCCGTTCCGTACAACACTGAGTTCAACAATATACCCAGGCCTTTTCTCTTCCCTTCTTTGTTAATAAATCACCGCCACCAGCACCGTCATCTCGCACTGCTTCCCCCTCACTCTTGTTTCATGCGTGGCCGCCAAAGAGCGCTCCTCCTCCCTCTCCCCAAACGCGGAATCCAAACAACCATTTGTGTCTGTGAGGAAAAACCCCCTCGCAGGTTTTTTTTTTTTTTTTTAGGGATTCAGTGGCGACTGGGACTGGCTTAAGTGCCAATAACTGGACGAGGGCGTTTAGTAATCGAACAAGGACACATATATTCCTGAACAAACACTATAAAATGAAACATGTTAAGATTGCATACGAACTGACAAACAGCAAAAGTAACCAAACCTCTCTGACACCACGAAATACACTATATAGTTCATACCACAAGCTAGGTGCAGCACTGCGGAGGCTACATTGTTGTCAACAGTGCGCCCACTGAGGGCGCCTAACTCGCCGTGAAGGGGGTCTTGAAAGGACATTCCCTTCTCCCCTCTCGGCAAGGGGAACCGCAGGGCCCCGGCGCCTTTGTCGCTTCCTTCGCGGTGAGTTAGGCGCCCTGAGGGGGCGGGCTGTTGACAACAATGTAACCTCCACAGTGCTGCACCTAGCTTATGGAATGAACTATAGAAAACATAGTCAGAAAAGTTCATGGAAAATGTTCACCATGACTGGGCGGTAGTGTCAGGGGGTCGGCGCTTGCAATGCAGGGCAGTGCATGCCGAGACGAGCACACCTATTGGCGGTGAGATGTTTGAGTGGTGCCCCCTGGCTCTGACGTCGTCTTAGGGACTCGCTCCGCTGTCGTCTGCTACATTCGCGCCGCTGCTACACTCGCGCTGCGGTCGTCAGCTTGTGACTGGCAGCAATGCCTGCGCGAGAAATCGCCCGCTTCAATGCTGTAGTGTTTTGAAAAGCGTATTTCTAGCCAGCTTCTGAGATCTCTGAATAATTTCAAGTTTGATCCCGCACAAGTTTACAACACACGAGGAGTCTCTAGAGAGAACGACTTTCTTAGAGCATCGATCAGATGATCGTGTGTAACCCGTCCTGTATAGATAATTTGCGAGGTTCAGTGCTCAGAGCTCCTGGATAAGTATTCAAAATGCGTAGGCTTCCCTAAAGTATTCATGAGATGCTCCAATGAAGACTCAACAGTCCAATGCTACGCACCAAGCAGCAGGTCGCACAGTGGGAAATAAAACAGCTGTCTTCTGTTTCTTTCTTTGTTGTTGACGTGTATTAGATGAATGTTTTAAAGACGATAGTCTCTTTTCGGCTACTTAAACCCAGAAATTTTGGTCTGTCCGTATGTCTGTTTGTCTGTCTGTCTGTGACTCGATCAGCCAGCCGGCCAAAGTAAAACAAGGCCTGCGCAATAGTCTTATATAGTCACAGCTAAATGTAGCCGTCTAAGTCCGGTGTAATGTTCATGCGTGTCAACATTGTTCAAGAAGAACAAGACATTACGCAAATGTAACACAACAAATTAATACAAAAGTGATATTTGCAGTGTTCCTTTATAAAAAATCATACATGCGTGTGTGCAGTGGTTTACAACAGCTTTGCTGGACATCCACTTACGCGGGGCACGATGGCGGCCTTTTTTTTCCCTTTCTACCTGATTGTCTTTATTCCTTTAACAACATAAACCGTTCAATAAAACATCTCTCTCTCTCTATACGCAAGATCATATTAAGCCCAATTAAAACTCAATGACGTGCAGCGCGTGGCAGGTGCCTGTTAATTACAAGAAAGTGCTATTGTGTCGATCACAAACACGAAGCAACCTCTTTTTTCAGGTACACTGCTGATGGCAACACGGGTAAGAGAGTATGAATATTTTTCTTTACTAATCTGTGACGACCTACATTGGGATAACATATATAACAGAACATAATTATAATTGCGAACGTTTCTATAATCATTCAATTTATCCACGGCGGCTGACCGGTATAAATTAGATCGTGTATTAAAAAAACAGCCCGTTTTAATTTTAATTGTTATGACGGCGCCCCAGTTTCTGAGTTGACAGCGAAGGCTAGATCATTGAAAATTGCCGACAGAAATAGTAGGTTATGTCGCTTACGTTCTTTGTAATTGTCAAGAAACAACTGAACAGTGACACTTATCAGTACATAAAGTTACGGACAGACGTAGACACCTGCTTTCCAGTCAAATATATTCTTTCTTCTCAAGTACCGTGATCGAATGGAATAACCTTGACAGCCATGTTTGTGAGGATCGTGGAGAACTGCGACCCGCCATCCCGAGCCGGCGCGCGCTTCTGGGAGAGACGCGATGCACTGAAACCCATCTGAAACCGGTACGGCGCTCCGCTGGTTCGGCGGCGCCCCGAAATGGCACCACCGGTCCGCGCGCTGCGTATGCGCGCGCAGGCTGCGCGAACAGGCTGCGCGTGGAAGACGGAGAGCGAGAGAGTCTGATCGGAGGTCCGGTCTGGGTGACTTCGGCGGTACATCACGGCGGCGGCGGCGGACCATGTATCTCACGTGGAAACTGTTGTCGCGCTCCGTGAGTGCCTGCCTCAAAAGAATGGTGTCGTGATCGCGATCGGGAGCGCCGCCAAGCCTTGTGCTCGCGTGCTTTGGTTGTGCTTCGGCTGTCCTTCGGCACTACTGCGTTCTCGTATCGGCGAACCTGGTTGGGCTGCCCTGGAGTTCACTGGCCGGGAGCTCGCGTAATGACCTTCCCCGCAGTACTGGCCCAAGAACGCCACGTTTTCCACACGTTGACAATACGATATCAATAAATTTGAAGCTCTTTTTTTCTCCGTCGGGGGCATGGTGTTGGTGGTGTGTTGATTTATCTGAATAAAACTTGCTGCTCGGATGGTTGGTTCATAGCGAGCGCAATACAAGATAGCCGAGGACAGACGGCACTGGCGCTTTCTGATAGTTTTTTTTTTTTATTGTGCACAGAAGGTGTGTGATCTGCGTGCGCCTCTGCCTATATGCAATGAGTTTCAATCTTCCTTTCCTTACTTGTCATCTTCCTTTTTCTATTTTTTAGTGTGTCATGTGTTACATTGTTTCCCACCGCGCTACGACTCCTTAACTGCGCTCAGCAGGGCTGCGAACAAAGAAACAAACACACATTTATACCTAAAAACAGAAGCGCCCGGCTGGCTGACTGACTGACTGATTCACCAACACCCAGTCAAAACTACGACACCTAGATACTTGCAATTTCGGCAGTACATTCGTGTCTCACTAAGGCGGGAATTTCTGAAATTGTACTCCTAAGCAAGGAAAAAGGTGAAATTGTGTTTTCGTAAATTCGTCTATATCTCGCTTACCCGTTCACATGTCCAAGTGTTTTTTGCTGGTATTTCCGCGAACCACGCATTGGGCTCATTTATTTATGTACCGCCCGGCTGCGCCGGTCTGTGTCATCTGTGCGCCAAGGGAAACGTGTGTTCCATTCTTTCTTTTATAATCCCGGACGGAATTTATAACCCCGGACGGTCTCATCATCACCATCATCATCATCATCATCATCACCAGCCTATCTACGCCCACTGCAGGGCAAAGGCCTCTCCCATTATTCTCCAATTACCTCGGTCCTGTGCCAACTGTGACCAATTTATCCCCGCAAACTTCTTAATCTCATCTGCCTATCTAACTTTCCACTCTGAAGACACAAAACTTTCCATCTAAACTTCCATCTAACTTTCCACTCTGAAGATCCACTCTGAAGACACAAAAAATTCCCTCGCACTTCCCCGAGGGGGAGAGTGTGTAAGTGCGCATGCACGGTTGTTGATTGCGCGATTACGGTGGATATCGTGATCTTGGAGTGGAGATGAGGCGCCCAACACCCGCAGTCACTGAGCGGAGAGAGGAGGAGGAGAGTAGCGCCCGCCGTTACGGCGAGGGCTACACGAGCGCCCTCACGCGTCGGAATGCGGAGCGCCCGCTACGCGAGCGAGAGCTCTCCCGCCCGAAGTGGAGAGGAGGCGCCCAACACCCGCAGTCACTGAGCGGAGAGAGGAGGAGGAGACTAGCGCGCGCCCATCTCCCCCCGTTGCTAGGGAAGACGAGGAGGAAGACGAGGAGCGCGCGCACCCGCAGCTGTTGCTATGCGGACGACGGCGGCGGACGATTCAGGCTCGCTTAAGAAGTGCATTCGCACTTAATACAAGTTTGTTTTATTCGAAAGATTTCGTGTTTTACAGCGTCCCCAGCGCTTGCGCGGCGGCAAATGATGCCGTATTCACTGAGAAATTAATAAATTTAGGTTAAAATATTGATTCTCCCGCCAAATCGTGTGTTTTGGTGACGTCTGCAATGAAGTCATAACGGCGCGTATACAAACATGCTTCCACTGCGCCATTCGGCTCTGCAGCCTTGCTTCCGTGAAGCCTCCCAGATGGCGCTAGCACACGCATTCTTTCTGCGCCGTTGCTTTGTTTTTGACCGTGTTTACACCTGGCTTGTTTTTGTTAAGGTAGAGAGTAATCGCTTCGTGAAACCTGGGAATGCTTGACAAACAGAGTCACGTAAGGCAACGTCGCTTACGGCAATCGGCCAGCGTCGTGTAAGACAACTCCGAAGCGCCGGACTGCTGTGCAGCTAAAACAAGCATAGTGCGCCCAGTACCAACAGCAGTGCTCATCGGTACTTCTATGTTTACGTGTATTTTCGTAACTTTTGATGTTTCCGCACAATTCTTGCTGCTGTAAAATGGATATGCATTACATTTAGGCGCAAATAGCTCGTTCGGCAAGCTTATAAGCTCTGCCTAATTTGCGTTTGCTTTTGCCGGCCTCCGCCAATCCCAGAGCTGTCACATGTGACATCATAGGTTCTGTTGCGGAAAATGAGCTAGTGGGTCGCATGGACATTCCTTTTTTCCCTAATTATGTAGCTTATTTGAGCGAAGTTTACGTTAACAGTGGTGTCAGTATGATTCTAACGAGGTAATCTTTTGAATGAACCAAACTTGTGTTTTCTCTTCATGGCTCCTTTAATGACCAGCGGTTATCTTGCCTTCGCATTACATGCCCTGCCCACGTCCATTTCTTCTTCTTAATCTCTACTAATAGGTCCTTAACACGTGTTTGTTCTCTGACCCACTCCGCTCTCTTCTTGTCCCTTAATGTTACACCTATCATTTTACGCTCCATTGCCCGCTGAGTCGTTCTCAATTTAAGTTGAACCCTCTTAGTGAGCCTCCAAGTTTTGCTCCGTAGGTGAGTACCGGTACGATGCAGCTGTCATACACTTTCTTCTTCAGCGACAATGGTAGGCTGCTATTCATTATCTGAGAATGCCTGCCATATGCACCCCACCCCATTCTGATTTTTCTAATTATCTCTGCCTCATTGTTGGTATCTGGGGTCACAACTTGGCCTAAGTAGATATATTCGCTTACCACTTCCACTGCCTCGCCACCTATCTCAAACTGCTGTGCTGTCCCGAGGTTATTGATCATTACTTTAGTTTTCTGCATATTAATTTTCAGGCCCACGGTTCTACTCTGTTCGCCCAGTGCGGAAAGCATGCTTTGCAATTCGTCCCCCGAGTTGCTTAGCAAGGCAATGTCATCAGCAAATCTGAGGTTACTCAGGTATTCTCCATTAACCCTTACTCCCACCTGTTCCCAATCCAACGTTCCGAATACTTCTTGTAAACATGCTGTGAATAACATTGGATAGATTGTGTCTCCTTGTACTCAGGAGATCTACATTGTTACGCGTAGCGTTTCACTAGGTCATGCATGACCAGTTAGTAAAAGCAACTAAGTACCTAGTCAATACTGGGACAAGTAACTGGTTAGTAAGTGAGCCGACCTTTTTTTCAAGAGTGCAGCCGTGGCTTTACCTTTTCTCGAACGGAAAGTAGCGGCCGTGGCTGTATCTCGTCTCGAACGGAAAGTAGCGCGGCGTACGTGTGACGTATACAGCTCTGAGTGACGTCAACAAGGCGGCACGGCTTTGCCGCGCTTCGTAGCCGCCGAGCTCCGGACGCGCGCATCTGGAGGCATCCTGCTTACCTGCAGTGAATGATCACGTGAAGCCAAGTCACAAGCACAGACGCGCACACACACAACAAAAGAAACCAAACGAGAACAAAGCAACAAACGTGCACAAAGAATCCTTATTTCGGAAAGAGGGGTAACTAGGCTCAGCAGACAGCAGACGATCTGAAACCAGGTGACAACGATGAACTGCGGGAACACTTTGTATACGATTCGCATGAGCTCTTATGTAACTATTTGCGACCGTCATAAACCATCGACAAAAGAGGTTTTCTGATCGTCTCTATTTCATTTGGCTCCTTCCTGCCGTGAATCGCCATTGCGCATTTCGTTTTGCATATCCCGGGTGGCGCCGTCGTTCCAAGTTCAGATTGCACGTCCGCCATTTTCCCATAGGTGAAAATTGTTTTGTGTATTTTCAGAATAAACAGGTATGAACCGTCGTTGTTCCCGGTGTCACACAATTAGGCGACATTCGTGTGAAGTTTGAGCTCGAACGGAGCACCGGTTCGCACAGGAAAATTTATAAAGTGTTCCATTTATCAATGTAACACATGAGATATAGTGGCAAGAAGGTACGGATCACCCGCACGCAGCACGCACATTTTAATTGCTCGAGTGCGCAAAAGAAAATAATTCCACGAAACCGAATCTGAAACTTAGCTTGGCGGAGGCATCTTGTTTTATAATGTTTGCTAGCAGAGGTTTGTGCAACACAAAAAGCAGGTGACAAGCAGCAAAAGTTGCCGCACACATTTCTACATGTCCCTGATGCCTTAGTGTTTGTTTCAGTAAAACGCTTCGGCAAGCTCCAGCAATCCCTCGCTTCGCTCTTCAAGACTTGTGGTGTCAGAAAATGTATGGCGGGAAAGTATATGGGGCGACGATATATGCTTTCCCACTTGTGACATTGTCTGCGTTCATACGCAACTACTGCTGCTGCGTTCATAGGCCAACTTGCTTTCCCAATGTCACGTCGCTTTAACAGAAGTGGCACGCCTTAGGTCGCGCTCTGTTGAACCTCACTGCTGGTGAAGGCTGCGACAGTTTATTGACACCCATAAAGTAGAACCTTCAACGTACTGTGAAAAGCTTTATACAAAGTTAAGCTTGGTTGAAACTGAGCAAACTTTTATTTCCTTCTGAAACAATTTGTTTTATAATAAAGGGGAGGTCCCAGCGTTTTTTGAATTCCGAGCTCTCGGAAGAATGTAAGGGTCCACCTGCTTCGTGAGTGTATCAAGGCGCAGTTCAAACAGGATACAAGAGTCCGCCAGACTGCAGACCCGCCAGTGTGCCCGGAGACACGTCGCCGACCACTGCCTTGCCTCGCGATAAAATAAGCAAAGAGGGGCCTGTAAAAAATGAAAAGAAAAACGCAGGACACTGCAGGTTCTGCACTCCCAGTTTGGTCTAACGAAATGATCAACAAATGTTTCACGCCCGGTGCTCCTTTACGGTTTTTTATTTTTCAGGCACTATAAGTATTTCACACCGAAACAACCGCAGCCGCTTCATCGGCTTGGTTCTCATTCGTATTGAGTGGCCTGGGCTGGGTGCAATTTCGGAGGAATTCCCGATTTTTTTCCCTGTGTGATGTAAATTGTAAAGGCCTAGTATTAACCTTACAACTCATATCGCATGTACATGATTGCTTTTATATTTTCGGAATAGTTGTACTAAAAAATAAACCCCTCTATTGATACCCTGAAAATAAACAAAAAATGTAGACTTTTTCACGAACTCGAACTCTATGTACATATCATAACGCTTGGCTCGGTCAGCGTATTGTTATATCGTTAAAACTCTTTTCACACTCAGTCGGGAATTTGTAGTTATAGTGCGCGCGGTGCGAACGCTGCCGTGATTTAGCCACATCTAAAACTGAACGTGCAACGCTGCGAATAACTCGGTTTTCTACCACTGGTCGAGCTAATTTAGTCCGTTTTTCGCCCGCCTACGCTGGAAGCCAAAAACACGTAACATTTTTCGGGCGCGCGCTTTTATCCTGCGCAGTGTGGCTTTCTCAACGTCGAGCCGGAAAGTCCTACAGAACAGTGCGCCCCAAAGCGCCATTGATGGCGCTTTTGGGGCAACGCCAGCTGCATCCTTCACCCGCAGCAGACGACGAAGTGGCGGGCGCGACCGTGACGTCACCGCCGGCCGGCTGCGTAGCAGACGACGCGGAGGTCGTGGGGCCCGACATTGTCGCCAGGTGTCGCCACCCCTTTGAATCGAACGGCGCAGGAGAGGGGCGGGCCCGTTCCGTTTTTTTCTCGCTTCCCGCACTCGTAGGGACCCGAAAATCGGTTTCCCTAAACACGCAAAGTGCATTTCGGCCAGGCGCAAGTGCCTCTACAAGCAATTCAGTCGCTCGAACACGCAGTGTCGCCCAATCCGTGAAGCGCGACCGCCTTCCAGTGGTGCACAGTCGAGCACTCTCTGGGAACGATGCGGTTATAACGGACGGACTAGCACGCGAGCTCCCGAGTGCGGGACCCCGGTTCGGGAAGGTTGTTCTCTCTCCGACAGGTCCGTTCATGGAGGCATCGGCGGCAGGCGGCGGCGGTGCCGTGGACGGCGTATCGTCCATGTCCAAGCGCGAGTACTTCCTCGACCTCTTCTGGCGCCACAAACACACCACGGTGACGCTGTGCTTCGTCTTCTGGAGCTTCGGCATGTGCGTGGCCTTCTTGGGACCGACGCTTTTGGATTTGGGTTGCAAGACCCAGACCGTGTTCTCCACCATGTCTTGGGTGTTCTTCAGCCAGTCGCTCTTCGTCTTGCTCGGCACGGTGGCCGGAGGATTCATCGTCGAAAGGTAAGCGTGTGCCTGTCGGCGTCCGCAGCTTCAAGACTGGCGCGCCAGTTTCAATCGCCCGCACTAGCGCGGCTGGCAACCGACCACCCTTGCAGTGGAACATCATTTGAGAGAGATCATCACCCGTCCAGACAACGGGAGCAGGCAAAAAAAAACACCCTGCTATTGTCACTCGTACCGGCCGAAATACGAATGGACGTGAAAAGCGGCGCCGTCTGTTGTAACCGAAACAAGCAGCGAAAAACACTTGTCGATCGCTATAGCTACTGTGGACGAAGGTTTTGTTTAATATTTAATTTCCTTTATTCTATACTTCGCACCCGTGGCATACGGTACGCAGCACAGCAGTCAGAACACCTGCCGTTTTGGCTGTGCGCGAGGTGACACGAAGGGAAAACATCCCACGAATGAAGCTCCGCTGTAACCTTGCTTTGGGTAGATGCGGCGTAAAGCGATTTAGATCACTTCGGGGTCAACCTGTTATCCCAGAGTGCCTATTACCACCGATCTTGCCACGAAACCGAACGCGTATGGGGGGAAGGATATAATAAAAAAAAACATGAAGGATCCTCACACTAACACGTCGTTAAACTTGAAGGCAGCGAAGCTGTACGCAACCTGCACGACCATTGCGCTGGTTTAAGTCCGCGATTGCAGCCAATTTGCTCAAGGCTTCTTCGCTGCCACAACGACCATTGTTGCTATCAGTGTGAGCTCTTTTGATTTTTTTTAGAAGTGATAATTATTGGACGCCACCTTAGAGGGGGGCGTACATAGATGCCTTTCTTGCTCCGAGCAAGTGTTGCCATGGTTACGGCGAACGCTGCAAGTTTTTTTTTTGTTTTTTTTTTTTGCCAATCTTGGCCAATCTTCCTAATTCTGGTTGGCTTGAAAAATCTGCGGTGGGGACGCTGGGCAGTCGCCGCAAGGCATGCACACACGAGCGCTCGGCATTTTCTTGGTATTTTTAACTGCAAACACAAAAAATAACTATTTGCTAAACAGCTTCGCTGTTAAAAACGTTCTTGTTTCCAGCGATCAAATCTTGTGTTTATAGGAGCTGCGAAGACAAAATACAAGCTTACTTATAAAAATGCTAGCCTCTGTTAATTTACTCAACCACACTCTAACAAAGACGCTAGTTCATTAAAAAAAAAAAACGCGAGAAACACAGAAAAAAAAACCTTTCAAATTTCGCGCCACACAACGTCAACAGTGACGTAATAGAGGCCAGTACCAAAATCATAGCTATCAGTGTGTCAACTGCACGTTAGCATTCAAGTGATGCGATCAAACGGGCACCACTACAATCGCACAGTCAGGTTCCTCCGCGGTGGCTTTGTTCGGTGGCCGCCAATCGCACAAACAGGACTCCGTGACGTCAAAAAGGGCGAGCCAGAGAGTGGATGGAGAGTCGGCACTGCTTCATCTATTTTCCTTACTATATCGATTATCTGCGGGAATTTGGCGATAGGACTGGTATCGTTGTTATAGGGACGAGGGAGTCTTTTCAATGATCCCAATATATTTTGTCTTCGTGGCCCCTTTGAAGACAACAAAGTCTCGTAAGCTAGTGAACCAGCTCAGCTTTCTTCTGCTAAACACTCGAGGACCTTGCCCGGAAGCACCTACATTTCTGCTGTCTTCATTGCTGAAAATGGCGAAAACGGTGCTCTTGTTGCACGCAAAGGCGAGACCCCGTCCGTCTCGTCACGCCTTCTGTGCTCCGTATTAGCACTTTTTTTCCGAATGGGAATACTACTTAGCCATTCCGTATTCTTACTGACTCTAGACGGGACATGCAAGTCAGCTATACGACACGGCTGTCACACTGAAACAACTTTCTACAGCGAAGGCTCTGATACGGTACATCGCGAGTTCCCTTCAGTTGCCGGCTTGCAAGCTGCGCCTTTCTTTCTTATCGATTTCGCGAGGGACAATCTCGCCTCCGATGGCGCACCGTTTGAGCTTGCTCCTCAGAGGAAGCGAAAGAATGAATCCAGTGACCCACTACATGCAGCTAGACGGCGGCAGGCTGCGAGATCCCAAGCACGATACACTGTGTGCGTAGTCTTCGCTTTCGCTCGCGGCAACTACGTTTACAACAGTCAGACCTGGGACATTTTCAACAGTCAGACCTGGGACAGTCAGACCTGGGACCGGAAGACTCCTGAGGCTGCATCGGCCGGTGGATCAAGGCGGAAAGTTTACAGTTCTGATAAAGCTGCACCTGAAGAAAACAACACGCCACAAATATAAAACCGACGTAAAGGAAAGTCATCGGGTTAAGTACAACAAATATAACAGAGCCGATGAAAGTGTTTAAAAATGGTGGGAAATACACGCGCGTATAAATGAGCGCAAAAATCGCGCCCAAAATTCTAGTTCAGCTAATCCACCATTGCACAAATACACCAAGGTACGCATCATTGCTAGACTGATGCGTAACTAAGTGAAATGTGATTTCATACGGTCTGTTTTCAGCACTTTTTTGTTTTCTAGAGAGTTTGTAACGCAGCAGTTCGGATTGTTTTCCTGCATGTAACTCCTCATTAGACAATTTGTAAGATTTTTTAGTTCCCTTTTCGATTCTTAACTTGAATGCTGTAAGTAATTTTTTTTTTCTTCTGGAATACAATATGTGATTGCATTTCACTAACGATCGCCTTCAGCATTCGACACCTTTCCGGTTTGCCAGTCTTGACAAAAAAAGAAATACATTTAGTACGCTACTCCAGCTCAAAATGGTGCAAGCTCGAGCTCGTTACACCCGAAAGGCCGCAATCATGAAGAACTTTGCTTCGCAACAAAAAGCAATCTTCTTTTTGTGCGGGCAATGGCGATGCGTAAGGGTTTAGGTTTGAAATGTGAAAAGAGTGCGGCAGGCCAGGAGGCAATGGCATCCCGCAATGAAGGGATGCACACGGGACTACCCCACGAGATGAAGTGTACGTGCGTGGCCGGTGGATGGTGGGGGACTACTTCTGCACCGCGTACCGGCCGACGGCCACAAAATAAAGCTGTCGCCAGGATGATTGATTGATTGATTGATTGATTGATTGATTGATTGGTTGATTGATTGATTGATTTATTTATTGATTAATTCTTGGGCTTCGGGTTAATTTTGTCTATTTATTGATTAATGATTAACGCGCCGACGCAACACAGGCGATGAAGCGCACCGCAGTGGAATGCTCCGGATTAATTTTGACCACCTGGAGATCTTAAACGTGCGTGAAAATCTCGAACACACGAGAGGCGCTTTTCGCTTCCATCAGAAAAGCGTCCTCCGCGACCGGGAATCGAACCCGCGCCCTTGGGCTCAGCAGCACAACGAGGAAGATAGAAGCATGTGACCGGTGATGCAGGAAAAAATACATTTGCCTATTCACTGTCTTGTCTGCGGTTGTGAGCCACGGTTAAAACAAGTTCAAATGCTCAACAGAGCAAGAACACAACTGCGCGGGAACTTCTTGACGCGTCCAATGCACGAAAAATGCAAGCGAACGCGTCAGCGGCCCTCCGACGGCATCGATAATGTCCGCACGAGAAGTTACTTTGTTTGCAAAGCCAAGTTTCGTTTGTACAACCCTGGCTGTCAGGTGTATCAAGTATCTCTTTCCCCATTTCCCTCAGCACATGCATGTTTAATGGTATGACGTTGAGTTTGAAGTTAGCGCGAGCCCGTCTTCACTCGTTCGGTTGTCGGTGCTCTTTCATTTGTTGCGCATCGCGTCGTGGGAACTGTCCCACTTGAAACTTTCCCTCTCGCAAATAAATGCTCGCGCGTGCGTGCCCCTCGAATGTTGACGCGCTGCACCCGTAACGAGGGAATTCGCCGTACCAGCGAGACGGCGAATTTAAAAGACTTTAAATAGAGACTTAAAGCGAGACTTTAAAAAGCTGCAGAAGAGACGAAACGCAAGCTAGGCACACGGACGACGGGCGATTTCCGTACGCACGTATCGGAGTAATTTACGTCCTGTGATATGAGCTGCATGTCATGAGCAACCTCCCGGAAGGGATATGTGCTAAAGCCAAACTATGAAGCGTGTGAACTATGAAACTATAAAGCCAAACTATGAAAACATTAAGACGAACCGGGAGACGAGAAGAAGAAGAAAAGGAGGCAAGCGGAGAGAGAAGCAAGAGCAGGAGGAAGACCAGGCTACGCTCCTGGAACCGCCCCCAGCGTCAACGGGGCCTGACACAAGTTGCAGGCCGTGATCCTGGAGGGAGATCCCGCGGCAACGCACCGGCGGCTCCGGGCACGAGAACCTGCTGGGCTACAGGCGGGGACGCTCGGGTTCCGCACCGCATCGGTTCAAGAACGCACTTAGGGCTGCGCTCCCCTGGCTCTTTAGGGTGACGGCCGAGCTCGCACCTGCCAGCAGCACTACGAGACGCAACGGGCGCTTGATCCCTGCATCAAATGGGACCTGAACGTGAGGCGACACTGTATTTAAGGACTTATACGTGAACTCAACTGCGTGAACGCCTTTTTGACTATTCATCAGCATTTGTCTTGTGCTGCGAAATGCCGTCCTCGTCAATTAAATGTTTTTCTGTGTGTCCTGTCCACTTGGTCAATCGACGTGACAATTTTGGCGAGCCTGCCAGGATAGTCCTAAGTCCTAATAGTCCTAAGAGACTATTAAACACAGCACACAAACTCAGTTCAGCGTAGCGTTCTCAAGTTTGCACGTGTTCACAGTTCTCAGACCCTGAAGTATCCACCTGAGCACTCCACTGTATAATTCACACGATATGCCGAACATCACCATATTCAAACTTCTAAATTACCCCAGGAACTATTACATTTACTAGCCAAACTGGTCATAGCATCTGCGCCTGCACCTCCCTTCCCAGTCACATGATCCCAGTAACTACTACTAAGAAGTGCAAACCTCGCCGTAGTTATTCCTGAATACGCGACACCGCCGTGCTCTGTATTGTCCCCTCTTATGATGCTTGCTGCATGTATCTCGGGGACCACCTAACCTCGTTCCCCGTGTCTTGGACTAAAACTACCTTTAGAGAAAATTTCCTGGAAAACGTGGCAGGACTTGACATATTCCCTTGCATCACTCTGCATGCCTGGCCAAAAGAAATCTTCAGCTTTCCTCCTGATGGTTTCACACCCCCCTCGATGGCCCGCCACGATGTTTTTGTGCGCTAATGCCGTGTAGTTTCTGCCGTGTATCTGGCGGTGCGAGAAGCTGCATGACTACTCGTCCTGAGGGGAATAAGCATCCTCGGCAAACAAGCCCGTCGAGTATTCGGAACTCGTACACGGTGCGGTTTCGTCGCCATTGCGCTCCTACGTGTCGGCTCCTACGTATCTTGCATATGGTGCTTGGCCAACTCACGAGAGTTTAGGGTAAGGGGTTGATTTAGAGAAGCTTTTGGAGTGGTCTGCTCCTCCTCCAACCCTTGACGGTTGCTTCAACGGCTGCTGACATTTCCACTTGGGCATACCCTATAAGCGGTAAATAAAAATTTGCCTTGTGTAGCTTTTGGGATTTAATGCGGCGACTGCCTTTCTGCGTGATTTCTGCCTTGCAAATCCATTGGGGGTAGGGAGTGTCTACATCTCGAACACCTCACCTGGAACCTTCAACAATATCAGGTCATGTAAAGCGTTCTATGGGCATTTTGCACTAACTTTTCCAGAATAATAGGGTGTTCAGATCTCCATGAAGGCTTCAGGTAACCACTTGATGGTACTATCAGCGAAAATAACACGTGACTTCTTTCCCGTCAGATCTTCGTCACGTACCAAACTCCTCACCAGCACAGTGTTAGCACCACTACCCCTCTGTACTGTTCATCTTCTTCCCTTGGACTACTCCCTCACTGATCGGCATCCTGTCCCTCTTGTCCGTCGCTGTGCATGCGCATACTGTTCCGACTTCATCTCCTTCTGCTTGAGCATCATTCGGCCGTTCCGCTTGTTTGGCATGTGGAGACATCATGCTCGCCCTATGTCTTGGGGCTTAAAGCGACAGGCCTCAGTCCTACGCCCTCTCCTATCGCAGACTTGGCAAATCAGGTCAGATTTGGTGCCTTCAAGGTTGATGGGACAATCCGCGGCTAAATGGCCGACCCCATCACAGAGGAAGCACCTTCTGGGAACCTGTCTGGGGATACGAAGCTTCCTTATTCTGGCGCGTTTCCTCCATCTGATGGCTGTTCTTGTTCGTCAGTCGCCCGCACCAAAGTTTTTTAAAAAAGCCTTGCGCCTCGAGAAAGCCATCGGTTGAGTCAGCCAGATCGTCAATAGCATTTAATCTCTTTTCCTTTAAAGCGCGAATAAATTGCGATTGCAGCAATTCAAGAATATTTCGGAGAAGATCCGATTTCTGATAGCCTCATAGGTCTTTTCCGTGCCGGAGAGCTCCATCCACCGATCGAAGTAATTGCTGATTCGTCCTGCGAAGCGGTTTCAGCGTCTCCTGGTTGGCAGCACCTAAACTTTTCTCTGAAACCTTCATCTGACTCAGCGCCCCGTTGTACGTGAGACGTTTATTGGTTTTACTGCTCGTACATAGTTCATTTTTTGCTTTCAGTGTCATTTCCCATACCTTCCATATTCATTCCTTTCTCTTTCTGTCCTCAGTACCCTCCCCCCAGAGGGAAGTAGCAGGCCCAAGACCAATTTCTCAGGCCGACCTCCACTCCTTTTCAATAAACATTTACTCTCTCTCTCTCTCTCTCTCTCTCTCTCTCTCTCTTCAGCAGTCAAGCGAAACCTCTCCAGTAGCGCAATCTTCACTTTGCCATAGTCGTGTGAGTCGGACGCTGGCATTCGGCCAAAGACGCTTAACCAAACACAAGCTCAAGGCCGTAGCCATTGGGACTTTTCCCAGCCCTGGCCGGTGGTTATCCTCTCAAAACGTTGCAGGTAGGCGTCCAAGTCGTCCCGCTTCTCATCCAATTGTGCCATTAATTTTCTGGGGCAGATCTTTGGGGCTCGTGGTGATACTGAACCAGATCTCTCGCTTGAATCTATGTTTGTACCCTGCGAAGCGAATTCAGCAAGGCGTACTTTCAGTTCCAATATCCTCTGATCCCTCTCTGACTTTTCCTGTTCGCGTTCGGCTTTCTTCTGCTCCTCCTGGACTGCTCTTTCGTACATCGCCAACGCCTCCTCCTTCGTCAACCCTAGTGCCTCGGTAAGGGCTAACAGTTTTTCTGCGTCCATAATCCACCTGGCTGAATTGACAGTGACAATGAAAATTGATGGATCCTGGCAAGCTCGCCAAAATTGTCACGTTAATTCACCAAGTGAACAGTACAGAGAAAAACTGTTTAATAGACGAGGACAATATTTCGAAGCACACGTCAAGTACCAGTAAACAGTCAAAGAAGTGTTCTCACGGTTTGAGTTTGCGTAAAAGTCTGAGTATTGTGTCGCCTCACGTAACGGGCGATGTCTTCCTAATTGATGTTGGATCAACGCGACCGTCGTGTCTCAAATTGCTATGGTGCTTGCACGAAGTGGACCCAGCCGTTGCCGCCCACAGCCAAGAGAGCGTAGCCCTAGTTGCGATGTGTCGCAGCGTAACCCCAGCGTCCCGGGCCCGCCTGTAGCACAGCTGGTTCTAGTGCCTGTAGTCGCCGACGGTGCGTTGCCGCGGGGTCTCCTTCCAGGATCACAGCCTGGACCATGTTGGTAGGCCTGAGGCGTCGTCAGGCCCCATTGACGCTGGGGGCGGTGGTGGTGCCAGTGGCCCGAAAAATGGTGCATACCCACTTAGGGGGATTGGCCAAGAAGAGTCATGTTTTCATTACAATGAATCATGCCAGGCAAAATAATGGAGCAGAAAAAAGAATTTGGTCTAGGTTAATGAGAGAGAGAAAAAAAACACGAAAAAAACAACAGAAAGAAGAGTAGGAAAACTATAGTAAAAGTCAGCCTAATCGGAATGTTTTTAACACTGCAGACGAGCTGTCTCCAAAATGAAGGAGTGGATGGCGTTGCACACGTCCCTATGGCATCGGCCCAGCCTAGTCCCCCCAAACGACAAAAGCACCGGTACAGTTAAAGGCAGTACAGGACGTAGCAGGGGAATCTCCAGCAGCCTTCTCCGATGGTTAGAAAATCAGCGGCAAAAAAGAAAGAAATGCTCTTCGGATTCAATTTCTTGGCAAAAGTTGCACAAAGGGGAGGTTATGAGATTTGCCCTTTATAAATACCGATTAAGTGGTGGCACACCACAACGAAAAGAAGTTAGCAATTCTTCGCACAAGCGAGTTTGGCATAAATTTCTCTCCCAGCGGAACCTGAGGTGTTCAAGTTCAGGAGAAGTGTTCAGACCATGGTCAAAGGCAACAACACGCAAGAAAACGGGGGAAGAACCTCGACGATCGGTAAAGCCAAAGCTGTTTTAGCTAATATGTCAGCGGTTTCATTGAGGGTTAACCCACAGTGGCCGGGCAGCCAAACGAGCCGAATCTCGCGCACGTGAGTGGGGACGCAGGAATAAAAAGTTTTGACAGTAGGATGTAAAGTTTCTGAGTAGAGAGCCATGCACACGGACAAGGAGTCGGTGAGTAGCATCACGGAAGAATTCGCGGGATCAAGTTTCAGGATTGCAAAGAGTAGAGCAAGAAATTCTGCATAAAAAATGGGGATAAAATCTGGTAATCGCAATGAAAAAGACCAGTTCAACGTCGGAGAGAAAATGCCCACCCCAACCTTTTCGTCTTTTTAAGTGCGAATGCACTTCTTAAGCGAGCCTGAATCGTCCGCCGCCGTAGTCCGCATAGCAACAGCTGCGGGTGCGCGCGCTCCTCGTCTTCCCTAGCAACGGGGGGAGATGGGCGCGCGCTGCCTGGCCGCGTCCCCATGGCTCATTCTTGTTGTTGTTCCTGCTGACATGGCACATACCCACGTGGGGGATTGGCCAGGAATCGGGCGTGAGAAGGGCTAATGCACCCGCTTAAAGGAGTACTGACACGAAATTTCAAAGCTGAGATCCGCTCTAGCAATCAAGTACAACGACAACACAAATAGGTGTGAATAAATGCATCTTTCTTTCTTTGTAGTTGTGTGTGTGTGTGTGTGTGTGTGTGTGATCTCTCTTTCGCGAACATTACCGAACCGCGCAAATTCAACTCGTGCATTCGCACTTTCACATTCTTCCCCTCGGGGAAATGCGGGGAATTTTTTTTCGAAGCGTCAGTTTCAATGACCACGTGGGATGGGTATTCGGACTGGTGAGCCAGGAGAATGTTATTGAGTATGTTAGGCGGGAGAAGCTCAGCGTTTTGGGGGAAAATATTTTCAAACGAAATCGTTACTACTGTGGATGGTATCTGCAAGGCGGGATCTGAAAGGAGGGTGGTGTTTAATGGAGTAAGCAACGAATTGGCAAAAATGACCTGTGGGCGCCGGAGACGAGACCAATATATACCAAAAAAGGACCTTGCATGCTGGAGGAAAACAGCCTGTGGTCTGGCCAGCGGGAAGTCAAAGAACTTTGCGAATGCATTAACGGTTAGGTATTTGAACCTGGAGTTCAGCGTTAGGACTCCGGCTTCTAAGTACAACACTCTAATCGGGACGTAAGCGGGCAGGCCTAAGCAGCAGATCAATGCTTGACGTTCAAGCTTCACCAAAGGCAAGAGCTTATAGGTCGCAGAGCCAGAGAACAAAACGCACCCAAATTCTAAGACTGGGCGAACATACATGCGGTAGATCATCAAGAGTGTATCTGCTCTCAGACCTGATCGCTTGTTGCTAAGACCCCTCAAAAGAGCGACATCGCGGGAGCCTTTCACTGCAACGTGCTGAATGTGGAGACGCCAATTAATTTACTTAACTCCAAGTTATTTTAGTGAATCAACCTGCCGAATGGATTGTTGACAATAGGATAACGAAATAGATATTGGGTCCGTAAGGGGGAACACGAGAATGGCACACTTATTAATATTTAACGAAAATTTCAGACTGTCCAGCCATAATTCTAGAGTATTCAGAAATGACTGAAGAGAATGAAACAGGGAATGAATTGCCTGCGAAGAGAAAAAGGCAATGTCATCTGCATAAACGTATGTTTGTACATCAGGCTGTCTAGGTAGGGAGCTCAAGAGCACATTAAATAGCTCTGGGGAGATGACAGACCCCTGGGGGACTCCACGCGTCTGCTTATAACGAGAAGAGGCGTAGCCATGTTGGTAACAAAAGAACTCTCTGCTTTCTAGAAAAGCCGCTATCCACGCAGTGATGTACTCCGGGAATGAATAATAAGCCAGGAGATCTAGGAGGATGCCATATTCCACGCTGTCGTAAGCTTTTGAAATATCCAGAGTGACCAATGCTGCAACCTGATTATTCCGTCGTGCCCACTGAATGCCACTTTCTAAGTCTATATGTGCCCACCAAATGGAGCATCCTTCTCTAAAGCCAATTTGTCTGCAGTTGAGGATATTCTTATCAGTCAGAAACTTGTTAATCCGGGGAAGCAAAACGGGCTCAATCACTTTAACTAGAGTAGATGTTAGAGCTATCGGCCTAATGTTATCAATTGAATAACCGAGCTCCGGCTTTTTGGGGAAAGGCATAATTTTGGCCAAACGCCATTCAGGTAGTATCCATGCGTTTCTAAGTGAAACGTTAACTACATTTAGCAAATCTGCCGGAGCTTCATCATACAACAATTTTATCATTGCGGTGGTAATACCATCTGGCCCTGGCGCAGACGCTGGGAGGGAAGAAATCACTTTACCCAGTTCGCCTACCTCTTCAAAATCAGCTGAGCCCAGAGTACGACGGCTTGTAGGAGGAATCCTCGACGAAAATCGCAGCTGTAGGTCACCAGCAATATTCTCTAGGAAGTCTACGATTTCTTCCGGCGTACGAACCAGTGAGGGTGCGTTCAGAGAGGGGGCACATGATTTCCTAGACCTCATAAAATTGAATAATGCTTTTTTTACGATGTGGTTCTGATAGGGCTGAAAATCGGCCAATGTTAAAGGATTCCTTTGCACGTAATACATTTCGCTTGAAAGTTGCGCGGTAAATTTTAAATTAACCCAGTTAGCCGGACTCTGATTGTGAAGAAACTGCATGCTTCCAAGCGGCTTTCCTACGTCGGAAATCTCTGGTACATTCTTCATTCCACCAAGGACTACACGAGTTGTTGTGGACTGATGCAACAGTAAATTTTGCTTTACGTATGGAATCATTAATAGCTGTGATCACACTTTTAGCCCTGCAGGTTTGTTCCATAGGTGGAAAAGTAGAGAGTGCATTGCCCAACGCCAAGAAAAATTTAGTTATATTGATGAATGAATTTACTCTGTGGCTAGGTATTTTCGCGGAGCAAACTATTTCGAAAAGAATAGGGATATGATCACTGTTCATCTCGCAATCAACTGTTGGCCACGAGGATACCAGCCCTGATGTTGAAAAAGTGAGGTCAAGGACAGACCGTGACTGACCACTAATAAAAGTGGCATTGCCCATATTTCGACAGTGAAGGTCATTATCGCGTGCCCATTACCACAGACGCTTCCCTGGAGTGTCTGTCCTAAATCCCCAAGATACATGATGCGAGTTGAAGTCTCCCGCCACTAGCACAGCTTTCTGGCACACCGTGATAGCCGAATCTAAAGGTCTGACTTCGAAAACTCCGTGGGGGAAATACACGTTTACCAATGAAAAAGGCTTGCAACCCGGCAGAAGCAAATCAATACCGAGAATCTCACATTGAGAGGACAAGAAGTCAAAAGTCTTAAAGGCATTACGGCAGAAATTATTATATATTAATATTAGTAAACTCCCACCGCGACCTTGACGGTCCAGTCGGAAAGTTTTGTAGTTATGAAACGTAAAAAATGTGCCGGAGTCCAACCAAGTTTCTTGTAGAATGATAATTTCAGGGGAAAATTTACCAGTTAAAGAGTAAAGGTCGGAAGAAGAGGATCGAATCGAGCGGCAATTCCATTGTAACACTTTAAGAGACGCCATGATTAGTTATATGTTAGCCTCAGTCACCGCTTTGGTTAGGATATCCTCTGGCGTGGTGTTGCGTAACTGGGCGTTCCTATTTTTTGATTTCGCAGAGGGACCGGGTGGAGGGGGCGCGCCTGTCTTGTTGGAAAAGGTAACAATCATATCTTCAGACGATGTTTCGTCACACGAATCGAGAGGTAGCGGGACTGTGGAGCAATCAATAGGTGGGTGACAAGTGGAGTGGGAAGCTGTAGACGAAGGTCGCGTCTCATGACATGGATTGTTCAGTGTGATTTGGCTGGTAGAGGAAGGAAAAACAGCAGGTACAGATGCGGCGCTTTGAGACTGCGCTGGTGCAAGCACTGTTGCATTACTTGCCAAGAGTGGGTTTACCACGGAAGCTGTCATTAGTGGGGCTACTGGAGAGATCTGAGGAGGAGCAGTGACGGCCTCAGGAAGACTGAACGATGAGTTGGAGTTGAGCTGCTGCATGAAAGCGAGCATGCCCTGGAGTGCTTGGAGCAGTTGGGAGAACTGCGACGACATCATCTGCATTTGCGCTTGCATTTGCTGAAAGCCTTCTAAAATATACCTGATATACGGTCAACCGCTGCAGGCATGGCTTTTGCGATAGCAGCATCTACAAGCGAAGGCAAGGAAGGGTCCGTTGTAGCCACCTGACGAGAGGCAACACCCGCGTATCCGAAAGCCCGCTCTCTGAAAATGGCTGCGGCTTCCGCCCGCGAACAGCGACGTTTTTCTAGAACTTCGAGCACACTGACTTCCTGAGCTCATAGTCCGCTGGATGTCCTTGCTGACAGAGGCAGCACTTTACCTCATCTGCATTGCATTCGGAGGCTGAGTGCGCCTCCCACACGAGCAGCAACGAAGGGACGATTTACAAGCCCCCAAAGAGTGCCAAAATCGCCAGCACCGTTTGCACTGCAGAGGACGTGGATTTAAACGCTCAACTCTGAAAACGAGTGGCCAGACCTTAATTTCAGAGGGGCAAGTGAGACCTGCAAATGTGGCGATGACTGATTCAGTGGGGCCGCTTGTGTTATTGGCCTCTCGGCTTCAGCGATACACTGAAATCACCCCAGCATCTGCAAATTTGTGAAGCACGTCCGTGGCGCTCAACTCTGCGCTAACACCCCGTATGATGCCTTTTGAGAACGCAAGATGATGAAGGATGAACGCACTCACCGGAATGGAGCCGAACATGCGACAGTTTAGCAGGTCAGAAATGCAGGACAGATCTGAGGACCTACACACTAAGCCACCCTTGCCGAATTGCCGGACCTCGGTCACCGACTGGTAGTGCTGCGTGGCACCCTGCAGGGCCGACTGGACTGCCTCGGGATGGTTGAGACGAATGGACGCCCCATTAGCCGGAACCAGAGCCACGGGAACCCTGTTCACGCCACCACTGGAAAATAAATTCAGAGGCAGCTCGTGCGCAGAAAGGGAAGCCGACCAGGGCGATGGCCCCTGGCCGGGAGGGCTGAACGACATCAGCTCGCCTGCTTCTAACGCTCCAGGTTCTAACGCTCCAGCGTTAGAAAGTGCACTCTAAACGAAGTGGAAAGCAATCTGAAATCTAAAAAACTTGGCCAAAACCCGCAAGGAGAAGCAGAGAACAGGGGCGAGCGGCGGTGGTAGGTCGTGGTGGTGGTGGTTCCAGTGAAATGGCGCGTACCCACTCAGGGGGATTGGCCAGGAAATGGGCGCCTTACCGAAAGAAATTAGGTAATTTTTGTAGGGAAAGAAAAATATTTAAATATTAGGATGGATTAGCAGTAGATGAGTAGAGAAATAAAAGTAAGGAGATTAGAGAAAGAAAGAAAAAAGGTAAAAACGAACACCATTCAATGAAATTTGGAACTAAGAAACACGATGAAAGTGGTACAGACGAAGCAGTGAGCTGGGCACGCATATTTTTGACAAGGAAATCCAGTTAAGCTAAATGCTGCCTAGCACGGCAGACGGCCTGATTCCAGGATGAATGAGTGCAACGCACTGCAAAGATCCCCGTGGCAGAATCCCAGTTCATTCGCCCCAAATGGCAAAATAACTGTAGCAGACAGCGGGAGGTTTAGCCGGCTGCATGCACTTTCTAAGTATCCTGGTCTTTCTCCTCTTCTTCCTTCTCTCTCCGCTTGCCTCTTTTTCTTCTTCTTCTCGTCTCCCAGTTCGTCTTAATGTTCACATGCTTCATAGTTTTGCTTGAGCACATATCGCTTCTGGAAGGTTGCTCATGACACTGCTGCACTGTGACGTCTGTGCTACTGTTCTGTTTGTTTTTCACAGTTATATTGAGGCGAGGTAGACACGGTTAGCATCGGCTGTATTTACACTATACATTTACAAATGTGCAAAATCAGAGACACAGCAGATGAGCGTTTAACTCCTGCCGGGCGCCACACCGATCGTCGTCGCCTTCTTACTCCACGTTTGGTCACATGCCCTGCACGGGGATTATTCTTCATAGCCACGACTTCACAACTTCACCAATGAGGGCTGCTCCGTAACAGTATTTCCGCGTGTCATGTTCATTCAGGCGTGTTTTATGTGGCATTATATAGCTGCGCTGTAGTAATCTAGCGCGTGTTTCGTCTCTTCTACATAGCTTTGTGCATGTGGTAATGTTCGCTATCACAATTACTAACACCCTACACAGGGTGTTTCAGTGAACACTTTCAAAAATTCCTGAAGGTAGGCTTTTCAAGGAGAATAGGAATTCTCTTAAGGAACAAGCTATCAGCCTCGGCGGACGTCAGCAGTTATAAGAAACATGTGAACTACTTAGTTAATTAACTAAACTTGTCGAATGAACTTTTTAATTAGCGAAGTTTGGCGGGTATTGCCAATGGCGAGTTTGTAGCCATGGAGACGACGATAACCGATCAGTTTTTAATGCAAAGAAAAAGACACTCTGTATAGCCCTGCAGCCCGCAAAAATCAAGTATTTTTCCCGCATGAAACCGAAACGCAGCGCACATGGTGCGCCAGAAGTCTAGTGCAAACGCAACATCCGCTGATGACGTGTTGCAGTGACTGCGTCGCCCAATTCGAGAAGGCTCTGGTGATTCCCCATGTTAGGGAATCAGCTGGTATCAAAGCCATCGCCTCCTGTATTTTTTTAATGATCAACGCTCACGTCATACCACGGCTAGCGTTATCTTTTCTTTTGTTGGTAGGCGCAAGAGGCTAGCCATCGCCCACCACACGGTCGCCCGTTTCGGGAGCCCAAGTGGGCGTTGACAACAGTTTTGCTTTTCTTTTTTTTTATTCTCTCGACCACATCTGACGTGGCTAGCAGACGTGCAAGATGTGAAACGTCACCACCCGTTCAATTTTTTTCGTTAGGTTTATCTGCTGTTCGTTTATAATCGTTGCATGTTAGAAAGCGCATGAGACGAAGGAAAGGTTTGTTTGCTGGGCGAGGAGGCTTTCTCGGCTGTGGCTGCATGCTGTTATACGCAGTTCTTGCGGCTTTCCCCTTTAAAATGCTTCTTTACACGGTGTGCGTACGACACAGCCAAGGCCGTACCACTGGTGTCACCTCGTCCATTTGAGAATCAAGGTTTCAACGCCGCAGCGTTATTATTGTGAAAAGGGCCGCGCCAGCTCAACTTCAGTGCTCCGTTGCCGAGAAAGTGCACATTGTACTGGCTTATCATGTGCGCTCACATGAGGGCGCGCCCCTCATTCGTATCGATATTTAATCGCTTCAGGACCACTGGATCAGTCCGTGCTCAGAAAAGGAGCAACCGATGTTTTTGACATCGACGAGCTGACATACGTCGCTGTCAGGTGGGAAGCAAGCGTCAGGGAAATTGCCAGCGCATATGGAGCGAGCCCAGCTTCAGTTTGGAGGCACTTTCAAGACACACCTACCACCCATATCATGTGTGTCTTAACCAAGAGCTGAGACCTTCAAGTGACTTTCAAAAATGGCTTGATTTTTGCAACTGGTGCCTTATTCAATGCGACGAAGATCCGGAATTTCTCAACGAGGCCCTATTTTGTAGGAATTCGAATGTCAATTTGCACAACGCATATTATTGGTGTGATCAGAACCCCCCCTGGCTCCGTGAGCATAAGCACCAGGTAAGGTGGTCAGGAAACGTATGGTGTGGCATTTATAACGGCCGCATTGGTGGTCCTTACTTCATCGACGGAAACCTTACCGGAAAGAAGTACACAGAGCGCGTCTTAAAGGGCGTCGTCGGCCGAGTTTGCCTCAGAGTTGCCACTGGCTGCGCTGAAAAACATGGGGTTCTAGCATGACGGAGCCCCGCCGCATTTTTCTTCACTGGCTCGTAAATTGATCGACGAGTCCTTTCCCAACCAGTGGATTGGGCGTGGTGGAACCACAGTGACCACACCATGGCCGCCTAGGTCAGCCGATTTTCCACCCTTGGACTTCTTCCTCTGGGATATTGTTAAGAGGAAGGCGCAAGGAGTAGAGCTGTATGGGCATGTATTTACAGTAAATCAGTCCGAGTAGGAAGAGTCACCAGTCAGGCAAGGTGGCCGCGGTACGAGCGAGAGGCACATCCTCGTCTTCCTCCTTGTTCCCCGTCAGCGCTAGGCACATAGCCCCATGGTCAGGCAGGAAGCATGTGGTTTCGCTACACCTTCCTCGGAACACAACCACGTGGAGGAAAAGCACCTTCCCGTCCTTTTGGACTCAGAGAGAGAGAGAGAGAGAGATAGAGAAAATGACTTTATTGAAGGTTCCTGCGGAGGGTAGGGGCCTCGGCCACGCAGGGCCTGCCCTTCCTAGACGAGTATTAGGTCGTCCCCGAAGCAGTGCCTCGCGGGCGTCGGCGCGGTCGGTGCGTGGTGGGTGTTCGGGTGTTGACCCGCCGACCCCTCGACGACGCTTCCCTGCGCTTCTGCCCTGCGAGAGCAGCCTCGAGCCGCTGGATAGTTCGTAGTTGCACCTCGTGCTCACCCGAGTTCATGGCATACGTAATGTCCTCGGGCAGGCTCGTTGCACCGTCTGCCTCCAGCGAGTGTCGTTCACATCCCCACAGCAAGTGGGCTAGCGTTGCGTTCGTTCTCGCGCACACACTGCACAGCACACTTTCGTAGACCTCTGGACACACGTGGCGCGCCAGCATCGGGGTGATCACCGAGTTGGTTTGTAGTTGTCTGTATAGCACGGCTTCCGCTCTGGTGAGCTTGGGGTGTGGGGGCGGCTTTAGTCGCCTGCCGAGCCTGTACCACTGTAGTATTTCCCCGTACGACGCGATGGGTTCTTGTTCGGTTTCTGGGTGCCCGTCCGCCGGGGAGGAGCGGGGGGGCGCCTCGCGGTTGGAAAGTTCTCGCGCGGCGGCGTCCGCTGTTTCGTTGCGGTTGGGGTGGGAACCACTTCACTGCTACCTTAGGTCCGTCGATGTTCACCGATTCGAGCAACCGCACTGCTCCACAGACCGTGCTAAGTGAGTCCAAAAGGGGAGCCAGCAGTCACCCCTTGTGGACTCACTTAGCACGGTCTGTGGAGCAGTGCGGTTGCTCGAATCGGTGAACATCGACGGACCTAAGGTAGCAGTCAAGGGGTTCCCCGCTCACACAGGGAACAATGTGTCAGAATCGGCTGCCAACCACAACGAGACGGCAAATTCAGTGGCGCGAGGATTAGCAGACCGCACGGCTGTAATGGATTCGTCTGTAGAGTGGTGGACGGAGACAAAGGATAGGTACGATACCTTTCAAGGTATCACTAAATATTACAGGAATAACAGGAGGGTGCTGGCACCGCCTCACCCCGAGTTGACTAGAGAACGTTCAGACAGCTACAGAAAAATTCATTAATGACCCGGTCATTACGGAGCATATCAAACCAGAACTCTACACAGACGACAAGTGTGTGTTGTGCTATAACTCCAGGGCAACAGCCGCCCATTTATTATGGGACTGTGAAGTGCGACCAAACGAAGCTTCAATAAGCACCGACCTTCCGCCGTGGTTACAAGACGCTATATGCAGTTACGACAAGGACATTCAACTCTCAGCCGTCCAGCAGGTCCTAACGGCTCTCGAACGGCAGCACCGGAGAGAAAGCTGCGGGCCGACGCCCTCCCTTCGGGGACAAGGGTGTCCACTCCGCAGTCAGTAGCGAAAGTGTTGCTCAGTAGAATGTCCCCAGGATCGACGAGTGGCAACGTTCGGGCGTAGTAGAGACATTACGTCTGTTGCCGGCGATCAATAAAGTCTCTTTCACTTCACTTCACCGTCCCGGTTCTAGGTAGCAGGAAGAGGAATGGGCGCGTGGTAGGGCTTGAGTCGCGTCACATGAACGATATCTGATTGACGGGCACTTGGTGAACCCGTTGGCAGTACTGGGGAAATCTCGTAGGTCACATCTGCATGTTACCTGGCGCAAAACGCGGTACGGACCGTTGTAGCACCACGGAGGTTTTTGAAACAGGCCCAATCGACGGCTGGGGGACGATGACAAAACGAGTGTTGCAGGGGAATAGCTAACACTCCTGTGGCAGCGATCACACCGACTCTTTCGACGTTTAGGATGCTGAGAGCTTTGCACGAGCCGCTTGGCGTGCGTTAGCGTATTCCGTTGCAGCCGAACAGGAAGGAAGCAATGTGTCCATCGGTAATGTCGGCTCACGTCCGTAAAGAAGATAAAAGGGGAAGAATCTAGTCGTGTCACATCGGGAAGACTTGTAGGCAAATGTGACGTAAGGTAACGCATTATCCCATTATCCCACACGTACATTTATTTATTTATGGGTACTGCAATCCCCTGGAGGGACTTTAGCAGCTGGGTACAAAAGATGAAAATATTAGCACACTTCGAGAGCATGTCCGTGAGTGTTCGGTTAAGACGTTCCGTAAGGCCATTTGTTTGAGGGTGGTAGGCAGTCGAAATCTTGTGGGTGGTATAGCAGGAACGAAGAATGTCGCTGACAACTGTGGACAGAAAGTACCGACCTCGGTCGGTAAGAAGTTGTCGAGGGGCGCCATGCTGTAGAATGACCTCACGGAGGAGAAAATCTGCAACGTCGGTCGCACAGCTTGTCGGAAGGGCACGGGTAATGGCGAAACACGCGGTGTAGCCCGTAGCAACCGCAACCCACTTGTTTCCTCAGTTAGACCAGAGTCCTTATTTGTTTCTCTGGTCATGAAACTCAATGCCAAGTTTCGTTCGGGGACAAAGGCTACCGCGAGTGGCGCCACCGCAGATCAGAGGGCATCGGGCGGCCGCCGCTGCTCTGTAGCCAGACCGGCAGGCAGGAACGCAGTAGTAGCATGCCCATTCGCACCAAATTTTTTCGCCACTCACAAAATGACAAGTCCGTTTGAGCGGCCCACGACGCGTAAAGCGAAAGCGCACTGCTGATAAGGCTTTATCTTACTCCGTGAACAGCCAGGCTGGAGGAGCGGCGGGCGCGCACTGGCTGGAGGAGCGGCGGGCGCGCACTTTCATACGGCCTGCGCTTCGGGTATAGTTCCCACCTTTCACCGCCGCTAGTTCGTGGCGCTGCGGACCAACCTTCGCTAGAGTTCCTGTATATAGCTCCCGCAGGGAGCTAAGAGTTGCGCGACCGACCGCCATCTTGGTTATCCGGATTGCTGCGGGAAAGCCGCCCGCCGCGAGTGAAGGAGCCTCGCCGCCACGCTTCCGACGGCGGCCGACGCGCGGTGGGGGCGCTTCGGTCGCCGGCGCCTTACGGCGGCTACGCTGGATTCCTGCGGTGCCGCCCGCGTCGGCGGCTGCGGCGCAGCCGTAGTGGGGGCTTCTCTGCGCGGCTTGGATAACCGGAGTGTCGCAATCACGGCGGCGCGTGGAAAAGGGTCGCGCAACTCTTAGCTCCCTGCGGGAGCTATATACAGGAACTCTAACCTTCGCTATAGAGTCCCTGTATATAGCTCCCGCAGGGAGCTAAGAGTTGCGCGACCGACAATTTTTTTTAACCTCCTTGGCGACCGACCGCCATCTTTGTTATTCGGATTGCTGCGGGAAAGCCGCCCGTCACGAGTGAAGGAGCCTCGCCGCCACGCTTCCGACGGCGGCCGACGCGCGGTGGGGGCGCTTCGGTCGGCGGCGCCTTACGGCGGCTACGCTGGATTCCTGCGATGTCGCTCACGCTTCTGCTGCTGCTGTTCCTGGGCGGGGCGCGGCGCCGCCCGCGTCGGCGGCTGCGGCGCAGCCGTAGCGCCGTAGCGGGGGCTTCTCTGCGCGGCATGGATAACCGGAGTGTCGCAATCACGGCGGCGCGTGGAAAAGGGTCGCGCAACTCTTAGCTCCCTGCGGGAGCTATATACAGGAACTCTAACCTTCGCCGGTTGACCTACAGCACGGGCGGGGTAGAGCGGCGGCGCGCGCGCATTTGCCACTGCCCTAGCCCTGCCGTGGCTACACGTGATACCTGTCCGTGTAAATTTACATGAGCGTTATTAAAATAGGCGACTCCTTCCCACCGTCTGAATTTTCGGTCTAATAGGGTCAAGCAGCCTAACAGCCTAACACTCGGAAGCGCCTAATCAAAAAATTGAAAGAAACATTTTAACTCCGGGCACATGAAGAAAAATGTGCGACGCCTTCATATCTTATCAGCGACTGTATTATATGAAAATGGTGAGCCTAAACGCGGCATTTTCCGTGACCGAAATATCAGTTCTAATTTTTTCGGATGATGCCTTGGTTTGCAAGCGCACAGGGTACGACCAGTGACGCGAATGATTTCCCGCCGAGGGAGATACGGTTATCGCTTAGCTAAACGTGTTTCTGCTGCTCACGCTCCGGTCGGGCTGAGCGGACCGCTGGCAGCGAGTGCACTGTCAAAAACATACAGCTAAAACTTTTAATCATGCAACTGAAGTGCACAACGAGTCTTCTTTTTGGTGAGATATAGCAGCGAAGGCATTCATCGGTACCGGTGATATTCCGCGGCACATCCAAAACACGTGCGGCAAGCGTTGTCGGCTCGCTCGGCCAGAGGCGATGCGTCGACTAAGAAAAAAGAGGGTTGGGAGGGTAGAGGGTTGGTTCGAAGCGCCCTCACTCTGTCAAGAATCTGCTGTATCGTTTCCTTGTTGGGTGCGCAGGCCGTATGAAAGTGCGCCCTCGCCGCTCCTCCAGTCCGGCCGTGCTCCGCGGTCCGTTCCTTGCCAAACGCGCCCTGATCACGCCCCCGGCTGCCCTCCGATCAACACCAGCGCCGCGTCGCGGCAGCGTACGAAGCTCTCCCATAGCGTGATGGCGAAGTCTCATGACCAGAAAGGCATTGAAGGACTCTGGTTAGACTCAGGAAAGGGATCCAGTGAGTCGACGCCAACCCGATGGAACGGTTCAGGTGGAACGTCTATCGGTTGTAGCGGCCCGGCTGGCAGCACAGGTGGGGTCTTGCGCCGTTGACAAGAGTCACATGCGTGGACATAGCGGCGCACTGACTTGTACAGACCAGGCCAGTAGAAGTGCCGGCGTGTACCGTCATAGGTGACCAGCTGTGGGAACATAATGGAGCTGCTGTAGTACCGACAACCGCATGTGCTCGGGAACAACAAGTAGCAAGGCTGGACCATCAGAGCGAAAGTTTCGGCGGTACAGCACGCCATCCTGGAGTAAGAAAGCGTGAAGCGAGGGGTCAGCATTTGCAGACTCAATCTGTTCAATTATGCATCGCAACGAAGGGTCGCGGCGTTACTCTTCCCCTACGTGTAGGAAATCAGATAAGGCTATGACACGCGCGTCGGAATCAGACGTGACCGTATCAGGTGGGTCGACGGGGTGGCGGGAGAGACGGTCGGCATCTTGATGTAGACGGCCAGACTTGTACGCGACGGAGAAGGTGTATTCTTAAAGGCTTAAAGCCCAGCGGCCCAGACGTCCTGTCGGATCCTTCAACGAGGAAAGCCAGCATAGTGCATGGTGGTTCGTTACAACAGAGAAAGGTCGGCCGTAGAGGTAGGCGCGAAATTTGGCAACTGCCCACACCAAAGCGAGACACTTGCGCTCTGTGATCGAGTAATTTCGCTCGGGTGTGGATAGGAGACGACTGGCATATGCAACAACCTCGCGACAATGTCTTATTTTGTGCCAAAAGAGCACCTATGCCGTGGCCACTGGCGTCTGTCCGGACCTCTGTTGGGGCGGACGGGTCAAAATGCCCCAAAAATAGGGGATGCTGTAAGCAGAGAAACCAAGGTTAAGAATGCCCCTGGGCCCCAAGAAAAAGTCGCTCTTTTTGAAGAAGCTCGGTGAGGGAACGGGCGATAGTGGTGAAGTCCTATATAAAGCGGCGAAAGTATGAGCACAGGCCGACAAAGCTGCGCACATCTTTGTTTGACTGCGGCATAGGAAAGTGCTGGACGGCGCGAATTTTCTCGGGGTCAGGTCTTACTCCATTGGTGTCAACAAGGTGGCCAAGATGGGTTATTTCTCGGTGCGCGAAGCGACTTTTCTTTGAGTTAGAACTGAAGACCCACCCGTCCGAACACATCAAGTACGTCGGCAAGTCGGTGAAGGTGAGGGTCACAATCGGGGAAAATACGACGACGTCATCTATGTAACAGAGGCATGTGGACCATTTTAAGCCATGTAATAGAGAGTCCATCATGCGTTCCAATGTGGCTGGCGCATTGCAGAGGCCGAACGGCATCACTTTGAATTGATAGAGGCCATCTGGTGTTACAAAGGCTGTCTTCTCTCGGTCGAAGTCGTCATCGCAATCTGCCAGTATCCGAAACGGAGGTCGATGGAGGAGAAGTATTTTGCGCCATGGAGGCAATCAAGGGCATCATCTATACGAGGCAGAGGGTACACGTCTTTCTTGGTAATCTTGTTTAAGTGGCGGTAATCGACACAAAAACGCCAGCTGCCATCTTTATTCCTTACTAAGACGACGGGGGAAGCCCAAGGACTTGAATAAGGCTCTACTATATCTTTGCGGAGCATGGTGTCCCCTTCGTCCTGGATGATTTTACGTTCAGTGGGGGACACGCGGTAAGACCTTTGGTGAATGGGGCTGGCATTCCCGCTGTTGATGCGATGTTTCACAGTGGTTGCCTTACCGAGTGGATGGTTGTCAAGGTCAAAAATATCTCGGTAAGTGTGCAGGAGATGGAGGAGCTCACCGGCTTGTGCGGGTGGAAGATCGGTGGAAATCATCGCAGCGTAACGGCAGTCGAGTTTTGGAATTGGTGATTCGTCGTTGGAATGATCAAGGTTATCATCGACGGTCAGGGCGGCAACGTGGTAGTCTTCGAGAAGGAAAATCATTGCGAGCGACATGCCCTCCGGTAGGAGCTGCGCAGAGGAACCGAAGTTGATGAACGGTAGCTCAACGTGGTTGTCAATTACAGTAACCAGGGTGTGAGGCAGCGCCACGTTGCGCGTGTGGAGCACCTCAACGATAGGCGAAACCTCGTATACGCCGTCTGCAACAGGAGGGCTCAGCGTCAATGGGACACAAGCGGCAGTGTACGGTGGTAACTGGTTGTGGTCCGCGGATACGAACCGTGACTTCTGCTCAATTTCGTCGAACGCAGCGTCGGAGAAGGGCAGCTCAAGATGGAGTAAGCCTTCTGAACAGTCAATTAGGGCCGAATGTGCGGAAAGGAAATCGAGACCGAGAATAAGGTCATATATATATAGGCATTGGTCCAACACTGTGAAAAGAACAACAGCTTGTTGGTCAGCGATGTTGACGCGGCCAGCACATACTCCGGCAACCGAAGGCGTACCTCCGTCAGCGACACGCACAGCACAAGGGGCAGGGGTGAGTACTTCACGAAGAAGACGACGAAGGGCAGCACTCATAATAGAAATTAATAATCATAATAAAAATAAGACGTAGTTGGGGGACATTGCGGCAATTTGCGGAGGAGGCGGTATGAAAGCCCATGGTCGCGATTTCTTGGCGCACGACGGCCTGCATGAGGGGCAGCGTACGCATGCCGCTATCAGGCGCTTGGTTGGAAAGTGCCGGAGCCATTGCCTCCAGCTCCCGACGTACGACCTGAGTGGTGCTTGCGGGTGGGGTGGGAATAACCTCAACTGCCGAAGCAGGGCGTGGGGGAAGCGCTTCTGCTCACACGACGCAGTCGCAGCACTGTTGGGGAGGCGGCCGTACTGCGGCGGCGCGATGCGGCGACTTTTTGCCTGCTCGAAGCGACGGCACCCTTTAATCATTGCGTCGACACTCGTGCAGTCCTTGCAGACAAGCAGGTGGAAAGCGTCGTCGGTGATGCCCTGTCGTCTTCAGACATCTGGTTGTCGACCTTTTGACACAGTGCGAGAACGTCCTGAATGTACGCAACAGTTGACGTTTGCGCACGGGAGGCCAGCTTGTTTTTGGCAGCAAGGCGGTTAGTTTCGGGCTGCCCGAAGATGGCGCGGAGCTTCCGCTTGCAGCCTTCCCAGCTTGTATATACCGTGGACTCATTGGTGTCGAACCAAGTCTGTGCTGCGCCCCTCAACGAGAAGGAGACGTTCGCCAGCATCAAAGTGTCGTCCCAGCGGCAATTGTGAGAGCTAAGGCGCTCGTACACCTGCGGAGCCAGTCTTCGACGTCGAGGCCACCTGTGCCATTGAACGTACCGGGTTCTCTTGGGTGGGACACGATGATGATCGGTGCCGTGCCAACCGTTGCTGGATTCGATGACATGGTCTGAAGACCGATGTGGCGACCGCTACGCAGCTCTGTGCTCGGTTATGTTAAAAATGAGGTTTTTCAAGACTGAGCCGGCCAACCTCGAGGATACGAAGCAACGTGTGCGGATCTCCCTTGGCAACATTCCCAGAAAGATGCTTTTATTCGCTAAGAACTCCATGAAAGAGCGCCTTCGTCTGTGCAGAAATGGACGGAAAACAATTTCAGCACATCATGTAAAATATTCTGTGTTGTCGCCAAAATATTACTTTTGTGGAGTCCCAAATAGGCCTGCAAGCAAATGAAACATTGAAATAAACCATTTTTGTTCATTAATATTTGTTACATGACTCAAAACAGCTAGAGATGGGATGAAGCCAGCACTTCTCCCAACAAATTGAACGGGAGCTGGTACAAAACAACGTCGCGCTACAATTCCAAAAAGTTGTCAGCTACTATTTTAGCTGCAAGCCGATACCACGTAAAAATAACGGCATTCCGCAATACCGGCGCCGCAAAACAAGCTCTGCACTGTTACAAACGCGTGCCTTTATTCTTTGAACAAAGCTAAAGTATTGTCAATGGAAATTAACGACTCCTTCCAGAGGTAAGTGCACTGGCGGAGTGCAAGGTTGGCTCCTAACAGCATTTCAAAATCGGCAGCTACGTATAGTTGGCGACGACTAGCCTCTGCCTTCCACCCAGTGAGTAAGCAAAAGATACCGATGCACTGCTGCCTATGCCTCGCGTCGAGGCTTCCTAGCTAGCGAAAATTGCACTTACATTTCGGATTGGCCGCCACATTCATAGAAACACGTCACCCGCGGGCGTTGCGTTCGCTCAAGACTTCCAGCGCTCCTCGAGCGCGGAGTTTCATTTTTGAGCTAAAAACAACGGCAGGTTTCTTCGCGCTACAGGGCTTTAAACACCGACTTTTTCGTTGTTTTAAAAACTGATATGAAATCGTCCTCTCCGGGGCTACAAAATCACCATTGACAATAACCACCAAACCCCACTAATTAAGAAGTGCATTAGTAGAGTTTAATTACCCACCTAACTAATGTGCACGCCCTTGGTACTACCTGGCGTCCGCCGCAGCTAGCAGTCTTCTTCTAAAGAGGCTTTCGAAGAGCCTATTTTTAAGAATTTTTGAAATTGTTCGCTGTAGCACCCTGAATAGTTAAAGACCAACTCGCCCAATTTTCCGCTTTAATTTCCTTCGCCTGCCTTACCGCTGTTCTATTTAACGTACCTATCGTAATGCCGAACGTTTTAAAGAAAAAAAAAGTTGTTTCCGCTTCGTAACCCGCAGGGGCCTGCGCGCTGCTGGCAAGTGTCAACGCGCCCCCAAACTTTCCCGATCAGTTGGGAATGATGACGATGACAACTTTTATTGTGGAGAGCGAAAGGTCGCCACTCCATCGTCCACGAATCCTCGCGCCCTGGCGCTTCTGGAAGGGCACTCGATGCCAGTATTCGCTTAGCGATGGACACACTTCTGTCCTCGCGTGTCACTCATGATTGTTTGCTCCGGCAAGGCCAGACCAGGGTCTGCTGGACGCCGTGGATCGAAGCAGGGGACCGGGAGGGCTGGTCGGGGTGCGTGGGATCTGTCACTGGTTGGCGGTTCCGTGCCTAATGCCGCGGGTGCATTCCTTTTTTCCCGCTGCTCACCCGCGGCTTCACGGGGCTTCTCCGCGTTGGCGGGGCGTGATTCAGGGCGCCTGGCACGCGAGGACGTATGCTAGGGCGCCGACGGGCGCGTTTGCCCATGTCGCATGTCAAGTCGACGCCATTGTGTTGTCTGTTGGCTTTGGGCATGTTGTAGCACAGCACCTGAGTTTCCCAGCGTGCTTGGTCTCGTTTCGAGGTCCCCGGGCGAAATCCTGCACCAGGAACGGCCAACACGGTACAAGATGCGCAGTTTTCAAACCCAACAAGTTAAGTTCCTTCTGTCGAAGCAGCAGCTGCAGGTTTTTCCCTCACTGTGCTGCGCCTATACCTGTACTGCTTTCAATATTTCCTTCCGGGAAAAACGATCCAGGTAAACACGCAGAGGCGTGCGCTCCCAACTTGTACCGCATATGCAACGTGTGCGCGAGCGCGGTTTTTGTTTCAATACTGCAGGCTGTTTGATCCTGAAAGAATGAGCGCACAAGCAACAAACCCGCCGCAGTTCGCCCGCGTTGCATTCGCCATTCACTCTCCTACTATTACCACTCGTGCACTTTCTCGTTGTTTATGCTCCGACAGCCAAGTCAGCAAAAACAATGTACGAGGAGGGGATATTTTCGCGTGTGCTCCGCAGCTCGTGTTCGCGCAAAAAAAAAAAAAAAAAAAAAAAAAAACGCGCGCGGGGCAGCTGTTAGCGCCGAATGATGTAGCCTGTTCTACATCTATAACGGCAAGAGGCACAGCAGAGGACAAAGAACGAAGCGTAAAGGGCACAGGCGAAGTTGCTAAACGAAACCAAGGAGGGGCCACGCGTCGCAGCAGAAGGAAGCCATGGTTTCTCCGCTGTTTCAAGTCTTTCGATCGGGTTTCGCGATTTTGCAGTAATATTTAGTAAACCGCGTTTATTGCAAAAGTGCCCTTTCGGTGACAAGAGAGAGAGAGAGAGAGCTCTTTATTAGATGAAAGCAGAGGGGTTTGCCGGCATGTTCCCGCCTGCATGCTACTCTGCGGGGTTGGGGAGAAGGGAGTAAAGGCCCTAAAAGAAGTAGGGCAGAAGAAAGAGGGTAAAAGAAGAGATTAAAAGAAAAAAGATAGTAGGCACGCGATGCGTCCCTCCTACAACTTCCGGTAGTACAACCACCCTGCGTCGCCCGCGTACTTGTTATTAGAGCAAAGCTTGGCTACTTTCGTCCAGCGGTTTCGCGGCGGATGCGTAATTCTTGCCTTTTGACCGGATACCCCGGCCCCTCGAAGCACATCGCGTCAGTCACCGGGCCCGCTTCCGGTGCTGTGCACAAGAGCCCGTTTTCAGTCGTTCTGCTCCGCACGAGCGACGGCCGCCGCCGCCGCCGCCGCTGCGGCCTATCAGCCTATCGCTGCGGCCTATAACCACCCCCGCAGCCTCCCGTGCATGCGCCGCTGGGTCGTCTCGGGCTACGTGACTCATCTCGCGCCCGGCGCAGAGGAACCGGGCTTCCTTCTGTGAGCGTTGCATGGGACCGACCCATTTTATCCTGACTCGACTTCCCTTCCCCTGCACTGGGTTGTATGCAGGTGAGCTCCCTGCCGAGCTGAAAATATCCCCAGTGCCTTTCCTTTCCTTTTGCTCTCCCGCCAACCACAAACAATGGCTTTGAGCCGTGGTCAGCAATACAGCTACGCCAAAGGTTAACCAAGCCTCGCCCGGACTAAGCCAAGCTTTTGCTTCGCATATCCAAGGTTGGCTGAGCTAAGCCGCAGCCATTTTGACGAAGGCGTGTCTTGCGTAAGCCGACAGGCTCTTTAATGAACTCAGCACAAGGTAACGTAAGGTAAGGCTAAACATAAGGTAATGCAAGAGGACGAAATCGCACGCAGAACAAAAATACAATTAATAATGTTCATTTGAGAAAATTTCTCCCACCTCACCTCGCTGGAACCCCTGTGTAGATGAGACACATAGGGGGTTCCGTTGTTGTTTCCGTTAGGTTGATTCTCCCATCGCGTGAAATGTGCCGTGAACCCCCTGCCGCGGCTATGACGCAACACAATCCACTTTATTCCAACCCAATCCAAATCCAATCCAAGCCAAGCCAAGCCAAGCCAATCCAATCCAATTTAATGCCCCCCCTCGCTAAGGTGGCTGGATTGGGAAAGTGTGGGTACCGCAGCGCCTTTCTTCGGCCGCGCGTGACTCCCTTGCGCCCCAGATGACACCAGGGAAAATGCGGCGCTGCCCGTCGAGGCGCAGTAGAGTTCGTTCTCCCATTCTTGGCGCGATGCAGTCGACAGCAAAGAAGACGGAGCAAACGGAGAAAACAAGCTAACTCGCGCATTCAGCGTAACACTTTTGCATGCTAAAGCGGCGGCAGAAATTCGCTAGTCAACGGGTGATGTGCCGCAGATTGCCTGCCCAGGGCATTCTGGTGCCCTGACGGCAACTGTTGTACGGTTTTATTGCATTACGAGGATACACTTTCTACTTAAGGTGTGAACCAGCAAGGTAATTAGAAGAAACTGAATGCAGTGAAGCCGAGTGATTCAGGCTGAATTTCACAAATTCTTGTTTTTTTTTTAATTTTTCACCTGTCAAAAAAATTCAGGGAAGCTTGCATTTACACGCAACACTTGAATGGTGAAGCTCTTGTAGGTGGGCATTGACGGACCCATAGTTAAGTTTCATTATCATTAATGTTTATTTGCATAGTTGCGGAGCTAGTAATTCGTCGTCATATGCATTGAAGAGGTCGTCGTTTTCTTCGCAGCGAGTAATAGATGCAAAGTCATCCTCAGCATTGCAGACTTCCACCATGCTCTTCTCGTGCAGCGGTGGCGGGATCTGCAAGTCGTCTCGGGAAGGAGGGGCACAGTCCTATCCGTGTGTCCTATTTCCATAATGGCTTTTGCGGCAGCCCCGGTGACCTCTCCCAACAGGGTCTTTTAAGATTGACATTGCGATAAAGTTTTTATCTATTTTTACATGGGCGGTAGCGCTTGACGACAGCGCTGTTTTTATTATCATTATTATTAAAGCCACCGCGCGAGCCGAAGGCGCTCGGTGGTCGTCGCGAGGCACGCGCTCACGAGGGCTCGGCATTTTCTTTGGATCTTTTTCCTGCAACGGCAAACTTACGGCTTGCACAACAGCTCCGCTTTCAATACTTTTTTTATTTTTCCCCCTGTAAATATACTTTGTTCTCTCTTCACCTGGAAATACATTTTATTTCTTCATCACCTCTTAGTAGTTTGCTTTTCTAGTTTTTTTTTCTAGTTCATACTGTTTTGTTTCTTCACTGCAAAGATTTTTTTGTTCCTTCACCTGCAAATAGTTATTCCCCTCTGAATACTTTTTGTTTTCTTTTCACCGGTAAATGCTTTTTGTGTGTTTCTCCACCACCTGTAAATATAGTGTGCATCTTCTTCACCCGAAAATAAACTTTTTTTTTTTCATTGTAGATAAACGATTTCATGACGAGACCAGATGTGTTGCTTTAATGTGTACTATAATTTCTGATGTGAGCGGGAAAACTGCGTGCGGGCTGCCAGTTCGTTACGGCCGGGTAGCAGAAAGTGTTGCAGTGTCCGTCGAGACGCCTTCAGTTCGCAGGCTACGTTAGTGCCGATCTGGAAGACGGCGGCGGTATTGGCGGTGAGCGCGAACACAGGCGGCGCTGCGAAGCGCGCCTCCGTGACGTCAGCTTAGGGATTCTCGCATTTGTCGTCTGCTTCACTCAGGAGCGCTCTCCCTTCTGTTTCTTTGCGCTCGGTCAACGTCTGATGCTTGTCCGCACCAGAATTGGCGTGTGGGTAACTTTTTATCATAATAATAGGCTTAAAATCGCATACACTAGCTCATGGTGTCAATTGCCGGCGCCACCCCATTCCTTGGGAAGCCGGTCCTGTGAGGAGGGCGAAGAGTCGGAGGTAGGCGTCAGCTTCTCATGTAAGCATTCGAACGAAAGGAACAGTCAGCTGCTAATAACCGACAACAGCGAAAATGGAAGACCAAAACAAATTCTAGGCCTTCAGGGCTGTCGGCTTTGGCCGAAAGCATCACGATTCCCGGTAATCATATGTAAGGTAAAACAGTTTTTGCAACCTTGCCGAACGCTCGAACGCGTTTTGTCACATCACTTTACGTTGTCAAGGCATGAAAGTTTGCCGACATGCACTATAGACTGCAAAATCTGTAGGTTGAGTTCCAAATAACCCAGTGTGTACATACGCGCGTGCTGATTCTATACCAGGCATCTAACCAGTATGGAGGTTTATTGAGCAAAACGAGTCACGTCTTCGTTAAATTTATAGTAACACATATATGTTTGTTAAGACCTGGAGGGATATTTCGGAACATTTTGCACAGCCATATCTTCCCGATATTCGGATATGCGTTATAGGAAAAATGCTCTCAAGAGGAGGAGGAGTAAGGGGAGGAGGGGAAAACTTTGTTTAACAATTAAATCGATCTGGTTAGTGGGCCGGGTCCTGAGTCGAGGACAAGAGAGTAAAAGTAATTTTCTTCAAATCATAGAACGCCATCCCGAGTAGAATAGGATTTGTTCTTCGCGCCTGGAAGGGTTGAAAAGCTATAAAGAGCTACTTGGAATCCTTCTTCGGTTTCGAGTCTTGTAATATATGCAGGCATACTATTTATTACGTTAGTTAGCGAGTATATCATGCCTTCAACACCGTAATCATGTCATCATTGTTCGAGTTGAGAGTCAGTTCGTTATGATAACGATATAATTACGATAGAAATTCGGAGCACAAAAGCCGCCTTCGAGTACTGTGGACCACGTTGTTCAGGGCGCGATCGCGGTGGCGTAGCACAAACCTTCTCATTGTACTTGCATGTGAATAAACAAAGCACGCTGTGGATATGCACCTTGCACGCAGCCGTAATGAAAGCCAATTTGTGAAGAAGGGAATGTATGCCATACAAAATGAAGGGAATATCCACACGACCTTTGTGAGGCTCCCAAACATCCCGAAACCTCCTAATAAGAAGTTGGTGACGGCACAGAAAAATTAATGCGTTGGGAAGAAAAAAAAAAGAAAGAAACCTTAATCCGATGCAAGACAACAACGAAAGAAACAGAAGAAAGCCGCTTTATTTCCTGCTGTGCGATGAGCGTGTAGAGGCCGCTGCTTGGTACGTAGTATTAGACTGTTGAGTCTTCATAGGAGCATCTCAAAAATACTGCAGGGAAGCCTACGCATTTTGAATACTTATCGAGAAGCTCTGATCGCTGATCCTCGCGAATAAGCAAGAAAGGACGAGTTACACACGATCTTCTGACCGATACTCTGAGGAAAGTTGTTCTCTATCTCTTCGTGTGTTGCAAACTTGTGGGGGATACAGCTTCAAATTATTCAGATGCGTCAGAAGCTGGCAAAATTACTGAGTCGCTAGAAATAGGCTTTTTAACGCACTACAGCAACGAAGCGGGCGATTTCTAGCCCAGGCACTGTTGCCCCTCACAAGCGGAGTGTAGCAGACGACAGCGGCGCGAATCCCTAAGCCGACGTCAGAGCCAGGGGGCGCCACTCAAAGATCTCACCGCCAATACCATAGAGTTAATACTACTGACTCTAGAGCAAAAGCTGCCCGGCCAGCCCGTGCATTGAAACCGTGCTACACCCGGGCGCTGACATGATGCCACCCTCACAGCGTTGCCCGCTGCCTTTTTGCCTACTAGAGTTGGCGGCAGTAGTCGGTATTCACCTAGTAACCAACGCATTCCATCATGCATGGCAGCCACCGTCGCTGTGAGTGCGCCGTGAAAACTTTGCTGTGCAGAAACGTTGTGTGAAGTTTTTCCTGTGGTAGGTAGCGAACTTTTGTGCCATGCTGCCGCGTTAGATGCAGTTTTGCATTCTCCGCAACTGAGAAGGGTAGCGCCTAGATTAGCGGGTACTTCGTACGCTCGGAAAGGTAGCTTTTGCGGGTGCGTCAGGGGAGTTCGGTTCCTGTGCTTCGGAGGGGCTTCATTTCGGCGGCCCGTTGCAAGCGCGGGCCGTTGGACGTCGCCTGGCTTTCACTCTGCTGGTGTGGGCGGTCGAGTGCCAGCTCCCGCCCCCCCCTTCCCAGTACCTGCCTCCAAAGCGGTCGGGACCGCCGCAGACTTCGCTCTTCGTCGCACCATGCTCGCCTCCGTGCTTCACTGTTCCCTTCGACGTTTCTCGTCTCCCGGACGCAGCATTACGCCAGCCAACAGTGTTTGTGGTGTGTTGTGTGCGACGGAATCGACCACAGTGGAACTACTCTTCTCTACTCTTTCCTCACCTTTATAATCTTTACTTTTCTTTCTCCTATCCTATTTCCCCAACTATTCCCGCTTGCGGACTGTGTTAAATGCAGGTGAGCTCCCATGAGAGCTTAATAATATCCCCAGTCCATTTATTTTCCTGCTTCCTTTAAAAAGAAATCACTTCCCCCTGATTGCTTTTTTTCCCCTGATCTTTTTCCTGGTGGCTTCCCCTGTATTCGCGCATGCGCTGTTTCTGTATATATCATTTTGTGTGTGCTAAAAGAGTTCAGTTGATATGCAGCGCTAGTCCTGTGTAGTCTTTTCTTTGTTGTCCCGTCTGTACAGTTTTCTTTGTTGTCCCGTCTGTACAGCGCTATTTTAACATGTTTCACACGCCTCCCCCCCCCCCCCCCCCCCTGTACGCGTCAGCTGATTGTTTTCGCAATATATTAAGGTGCTCTTTACAACTACTTGCTTTTCTAGCGAATGGAAGTTCGAACTGGACAACGCTTCCAAGAAAGGCATGTAAATGGAAATCGTATTTGTGACTGCACTTTATGCTAAACAAACATGCTTTCTGTGCGCGTTCCTGTGCCTGTCTACGAGGCCCCTGCAGCACGTGTGTCAACTTTTTTCTCCAGTTGAAATGCTTTTAGGTAGTGGCCCTTGCATTAGCTTAGATTCAATAACCGTGAAATACCCAAGCATAATATTACTGAAACTCTCTCAAGAGATTTTCCGTTTTTCTAGGTATGCTTAGAGGATTCGTCATTGATTGTATGCTTGGGGACGTCACACAAGCTACATGATTAATGTTGTCAGGTTACATTAGGTCGCAATAATTCCATTTAATAGCAGCTTAAACAAAATCTCCACAAAAGCAAACTAGAGACTAGAAGATATCATGTAGAACGCGCATTTCCATTCTGGGTTTGTGGAACTATAGCTTGCAGTACTTCCAACTACAAAGAAAGTAGTGCAAGTGTTCGTTAGTCGCTGCAGGGCTCTTTACCTTTTAAATTTCATGCCCCCTCTCCCAGAATAAAGAAAGAGGAAAATTGTGTGAGGAACTATTTCCAGCAACGCTATGGCAGGTTTAAAGTCAATAAACAGACAGGGTTAAAAGCCAAAAAACCTTTTTAAAGAAAAAACAATTTCATGATAAAAAAACCTAAGCACTGGAGAAGAGGAGAAGAACGAAATAAACAAATACAAACAGAGGCAGCATAAAAGAGCAAAAAATCAACAAAGCAAATGCAATTCTACGAGGCAGTTAGTCACGAAAGCTTCCACGAAGGAGCAGACACTTCAGGAGAAATTTAAAAAAAATTAGAAATTATGTACCCTATTTACATTATGTACACAGAAAATCAGACATATTTCAGTGGTTTTAGACAAGATGGAGCTGAAGTAGCCAAATCAGTTCTTGCCTTGAAGAAGCAGATTGCAGTGATTAAGAGAGAAGAACAGTCACAGGTGCTGTAGGGGTGTTACCAGTATGCAGCATCCTTCGTTTGCCCATTTTGTCATTTTGCCTGCTTGTTTTATGCCTATCTTTTTTTCGCCCATGGTGCTGTCTTTGTACTGGCCATTTCCTCACCATGTTTTTTTTTCTCCCGAATTTTTTATCCTTTATTTTATGCCAGTCCTTTCCTTTCCTTTCAAGCTTACTGTTCCCATTTCCACTTGTAGCACAGCCAGCTGGACAGTTCTTCTTCTTCTTTCCTTGGTTAACCTCCCTAGCTTTCTTCTACAGTTTCTTCCTGTCGTTGAAGTCGCACATTAGGTCATCTTAGCCTTGCTCTTACCATCACAAACTTCCCTAGAGGTCTGGTGGTATTACTGGTGGTGAAATAAAATTTGTTGGATAAGAATTGCTTGTACATATGACCCTCTTCCTTTTTCTGTGTTTATTTTTGCTTCTGATACACGGACTGATGGCATTGCGATGGCCCATTATTTTTGATGAAAATAAGAATGCTGATGACCACAATCTGAATGAGCATTAGCCAGAACTTTCATAATCAGCTACAGCATTACTGGAACCCAGCTTCGGTAATGCAACTTCTTCCTCATCCTTGTTGCTGTGAGCACGCTGGAATGGAAGCGTGGAAATTTTACAAGGTCTGGTGCGGCCCCTTTGTGGCCACCGGTTTGATGTTGGCATAAATGAGAAGGCTGTACTACACATATCGAATTCCTTCGTTCTATCGCGTATCGCATTCGCATATCGCATTCCTTCCTTTTATCTAGTGTATACAGCTGAAGAACGTCTCCAGATGGCCCTGGCTCAGCCGATACATGCAGATGTAACTGTCGCAAATAATAAACTTGAGAGTTCAATTTATTGTCGGCTTTCTTAATGACTGCCATATGCAATGCACATTAAGTGCCTGTATACTCTATATTAGCAATTGATAGTCTCATGCTAGGCAGTCTGATTCACCTGCTATAGTTATGTTTGGCAGCTGTTTCAAAATTAACCACTATGATTGAACTAATGAGCGGCAATAACAATTTATAGGTGCACTCAAATTAATTTACTTTTCAAGGGAGACGTATATCCTTCGTCGACTTCGGCTTGCACAAACTACATGACGGTCCCATCGCGACCGAAGAAAGCGCATATGTGTGTTACCTCAACATGCTTCCTAGGCGGTCTCTGTTGACAGACAGATTTCCGGCCGAACCCGCAGGCATTTCAGGCAAAACCGCCTGCAGGCGGGGTGGTCCTGATAATTGGGCGTGAACAGAAGTGGCTGTTTCCGTTCATTGGCAAAGGCACCCAGGGAATGACAGAATAATTTTTCTTAACCCCCCACCACGCGGGTGCCCATCTCACACGAACGAAGTTTACTCCTCCCCCACCTCCTCTGTGCAGGTATATACATGGGCCATATGAGAGCAGAGGTGCAAGTATACGTAATTAAACAACGTCGCTGATCCGCCGAATTTAAGAAATGTGTCATGCAAAGCATCAAATATATTCTCGAAAATTTCAGATTGCGTGTTTCAGCGATCGAAAGAGCATGCACCAATCGCACACACCCATACAGGAGATTTCTGCACCTACATTCGGGATTACCTTTCGGCTTCGCCTTGTCCTCCTCTAGAAAACCACCTTATCGTGCAAATAAAGTTACCATTATTATTATTAGTTGGCGGTTGTTTTATCTCTGACTCAAGTAAAAAACCGTTCAGTGAAAGTATAACAGCACCCGTAAACAAGAGCCTAGTTATACGCTAGGCATGGTTAAATGGTTCGTACATTTGTTTGTTTTTAATTTACGAATCACATACGATTAAAAGGAGCCGATCTGCCCAGACATGTTTCGCGTAACATGATATGACCGGCTGACGGCGAGTTCAAATCGGCAGCAGCCACTACGGACATGTAGAGAAGGTGTCCTTGAAGATAGGCGGCGGCGGCTTTATTCCGTATCGTCGGCAGTCTTCGCAAGCGTGTCTTCGCAAGCAACGAAGTGACACAGCAGACACTAAGGCGTGTTAGAGTGAACCTTTGTAAATTAGCCCCACACGACTGACGCTCCTCACAATATACCGAAACTGAATTTGGCGCCTCAGCCCGACGTCTTCTTTTTGCTTATAATTTCATTTATTTTTGTTCGTCAAGCATGAATACTTCAAGAAAACTAATAAAAAGCATACAAACTCGTAAAAAAACTCAGTTATTGCCATAAAAGTTGCCTAATTTTAGTTTAGGGCCCTAAATTTGTGCCTCATTTTTAAGAAAAATTGTTAGCAATATCTTAAACTACTGATCTGGCAACTACAGCGTGGCATCATGGCGGCATTCGTGTTTAGACACATTTTTGAGCCAGCTTTACCCGCCTGGCCAATACCGAGGGAGGCGAAATGCGTGGCGCCCGTGTACCGGGTGGTGTCAGTGCATAATATATAACCCCAAGCTTTTTTTAATAGAACCCGGAGCCACTTCACGTAATGCGCAAACGCTTTTGAAACTGCAATGCGAACTGGGCCCATAAAACTACACTTCACGGGTGCAATGAAATGGGCTGACAAAAATGTTTGAGTGATAAATATTCGTTCTTTTACTCTTCCAGAAAGCGCGCGATACCGCAACGGGTTAGTTTTCACCTTGATGGTAGAAATGCAGCCGACGCGATGCCGGCGGTGCGCTCATTCCAGCCGCGCACCTTACCGCGTCCTACCGCGCCTTGGTCAACAGCGCCGCCCGTGGCATCGGCGCGCTGTGAAGTCGCGTTTCCGCCGCCGGTACTCACACCTCCCCATTCTAGCCACCTTACTCTCGCGAAAGAGTGTTCGCTATCGGAGAGGAGAGGGGGTGAGCGGCGGAGATCGCAGCTCGCGCGGCGAGGAGAATGGGGGAGGGGTGTGGACGGACAACAACAACGCCATATGGAGGGACAGGGCGAACCATCAGAGAACCATCAGAGAAGCGTAAAATACACACAGAGGCTTTTATGCGAGCAGTCTTCGGACGAATGCGATAAACACTTTACGCATAGCTAATAGGACGCAGTGTTCGGGGAGATACGCTTGGGCCGTGTATCGCTTATTTAACTTAGTTACAGGTAAATTTAGAAGAAAATCCTGAAGTTTGGTTTCTAGAAACTTGCGTAGCTCGACGGCCTAAAAATATGGAAACCAAGAAAGAGGCGCGTAATGCACACAGCCTCCACCGCCTCTCCCCTACAACAACTTGAACGGAGCTCCTGCGCTTTCGCAGGCCGGGTATTTGTAAACCAAAATAACGGCGGCAATGAACACGTGCCGTATAGGAGCAGAACAGCTGCGGCCGCCTTGCCCGCCCCGCCGTCACCCCCTCGTTTTTCCCTTTTCAATGCGTCACCCCTTGGTGAGCGATCGCCGAAAAACGCTACCTACGCCAAACAGGAACCGGGAAAGGAGGAAGGCGCAGTTTTCGTTGTCGAGTTTTACCATCCTTGAGAGTGAAGCGGCACAGCGGCACAGCGGCACCGCTAAATGTATGCGACTCGTACACGCGCGTCCGAACTCGAGTTCATGAACAAAACTTGTTTGCTCTACTGTACTCACGAGTGCATGTACTCACACTGCAAGCACTCACAAATACAGTACTCATGAGTGAGTACGCCGGCCTACGGACACGCATAGCTAGGACGACATGCTGCGTAATTTGACGCTGAGCTTATAAAGATCGGAACCAAGCTACCAAATATTGCGCATAAAAGATCTGAAAACACTTGTCATGCCATAAAAATGAGGACGGTTGCTGAGGCTAGCGTTAAAAACATTTTTAAGGCTACGATTTGCGTCAAGGCGATCCAGGCGACCTTGATCCATAAGCTACAAAAGTGGGCGAAAGGCGTGTGCTAAGCTGTAAATAACGTACCACACAATCTTTTTTACCGTATCGATTTATTCCTTTCAATCGATTTTAGTAGCATAGTTGAGCTCCCTGCTTCAATGCAAGCTGTGTTGCGTTATCACTTTCCTGGCCGTCACCGCCGCCACGTTATCGTCTGCTGCTATGTTACGTGTTGCAAGTTCATGGCTTGACCACACAAAAAAAGAAGACTGCCGTGAACATCGGTTGTATGACGCGATAAGGACAGCCAAACGCTACGCCTGATAACGGCTGAGCGTACTGATGCCGCCCATTCACTCATTCGTTAAGCCTGAACTCGATCATCGCAGTAATGAATAAAACAGCCAGTTCTTTTAGAAGTCGATCATGTGACCCTTCAGCTTACTATAGGAGGAGTGTGGACAAATGCCACGCGTTGAGTTCTTTGTAATGGAGAGGCTGGTACTACTGCCCTCTTATGTTGCTGTTACGCCGATAAATAATTGCTATTTTATTGCCAAACGTAAAAACAAAATACGGGGCGTTATTTTTATGCTCCGCAATCCCTTACTTGAAAACGGTAAAAACTACTATTTCTTTTGCAAGAAAGCAGTTTTAAACCGCCCGCCGTGCGAAACTATTGATTATTATTATTATTATTATTGATGATCTTAAATTATCCTCTTCGAGTGGTACGGGCAATATCAATGCTAAAATTCTTAAAAACACGAAGACCTATTCAGCCATTATATTAAGTAAAATATTTAACCAATCATTGGAACTCGGAAATCTGCCAGACTACTGGAAGATCGGTAAGGTAGTTCCACTCCATAAATCCGGTGACCGTCATTCATTAGGCAATTACCGCCCAATTTCATTAACCAGCATCTGCTGTAAGATCACGAAACATGTCATACTTTCACACCTAGCAAACTTTCTTGAATAATTCTCTTTTTTCGCTCCTGTTCAACATGGGTTTCGAAAAGGCTTTTCCTGCGAAACTCAACTCGTAACATTTACAAACAACATTCATTGTGTGCTTGATCGGGCTTCTGAAGTTGATTGTATATTTTTAGACTTTTTCAAGGCATTCGACAAAGTATCTCACTAATTGCTTTTGTACAAATTACGTTGTCTTAATATTGACCCTAATATATTAATGTGGATTGAGTGTTTTTTGACTAACCGTTTCCAATATGTGCATGCTAACGGCCATAACTCTTCAACAGTTCGTGTTACCTCCGGTGTTCCCCAAGGCTTTGTGCTTGGCCCGTTACTCTTTCTTATTTTTATTAATGATCTGCCTATAAATCTAGGATTTCCAATAAAATTTTTGCGGATGATTGTGTAATATACTGTGAAATAAATGGCCCTAACGATGTTTTGTTGCTGCAGAAAGACATTAATTAATGCGGTGTCTAACTGGTGCTCGCAGTGGCAAATGACCCTAAATTTGAGTAGATGTAAAGTAATGCGCTTTTCTAGCCGTGAATCCCCTTGCCGTTCCAATTTCATTTTACATTCGGTAATGTCGTATAAATATCTTGGCATCATTCTCACATCAAACTTGTCATGGAATATGCACGTCACTACTATCACGGCTAGTGCTAACCGCATGTTTGGTTATATCAAAAGAAAATTTTCCAAAAACTTCTCCATCCATTAAACTTCCTTTGTATACGTCACTAATCCATAATAAACTCGAATACGCTGCTTCATTGCGACCCTTTTTCTAAATCGCTCATCAACATTCTTGAAGCAGTGCAAAACCGGGAAGCCCGTTTTAGTCTTTCGAACTACGACCGGTCTTACAGACAGCGTAAGGCTCATGAAAAACTCCTCATCACTTCCGCCCCTTTCATTGCGCAGAAAGATTTCGCCCATGTGCCTAACCACTTCCGCTTAAATATATGAGGTTAATACTTCACTTAAGAACGCATTATTCCCGCCACCAAGTTATATCTCATCCCGCATAGATCATTTGCGAAAAGTTGGCGTGCCTCAATGTCGTACTGCTTCCTACTTCAACTCATTCATCCCTAAAACATCAGCGGAGTGGAAACATCTGCGGTCTTCCTTGATGCTTGTAACCAAAGTTCAACAGTTTAAGAAGCAACTGACTGACTTCTACATGCCGCGCTTAAGTTTCAAATTTTCTCTCTTGTGTTTTGTTCAAAATATTGTGTATTTCGTTAGGTTTGTCTAATGAAGTCAATTTTCGTTTGTACCAAAGTGCTGCGTTTTACACATGCAAATTAATATGGCGTGAACGTTTTTTTAATCTCGTTACACAACTGGGTTGTATATTTGTGCAAACTTTCTTTTGCAATTCATCGCGAATGTTCCCGTGCTTTTTGTATTTTTATTGGTGTATTCGTTTTGTACCACTCCCCTCAATAATGCCCAATGGGCCATGAGGGTATCTGACCTAAATAAATAAAAATAAATAAACTGAGCCGGCTGCAAATTCACGGCGCCAACGGTCAGTGAAATTTTTGCCCTATTTCATGGCGACGGCAGCCGCCATTTGAAAGCTGTTACGCAGAATCAGCGATAAACGTGTCCCAGTTAGCACAGCACCGGGATAATTGGAGATCTATGGCAGATGCCTTTGCCCTGCAGTTGGCGTAGATAGACTGATGATGATGATGATGACGCAAATCACGTCACGTTTACGCGGGCTGACGTTGCTAGTGTATGACGTAAACGTCCCCGCCTACTATATTACGTCACGTCTTTTCAGCCAATCACAGAGAGGGCATGACCCACAGCTCATACTGTTGTTAAATAGCAAACACAGGCCTACGTTGTCATGCCTGCTGCATTTCGTCTAGCTTTCCACTGCCGGCCAAGAATTATGCGCTTTGAGTAGACAGAAATAAGACAAACTGCGGCTAGTAAACGTTATGAAACATCAAAATGACGAAAACACACACAGCCGCGTCGTCAGCCACAAGCACGTGACCAAAATTGCAAGCCAATCAGAGAAGGCTTCTGGCAAAGTCACGGTTCACGGTGAATTTATAATCGAGAATAGGGTCGCAGTTCCACAGATGGATGTGGATGTTCCACAGCAACTGTAAATGTAAGAATAGCCAGGAATCCCTACTATTCTGTGTTGTGCCCACAGGCAGCTCTCTCCTGGGCCTTGATGCCATTTATGCTCTCCGATCAACACTCGCCGAAGACCAGCGTTGATGTCGGCAAACAACTACACTTCCTCGGAATCATATGCAGATGGAGCAAAACCAAAGCACTCTTTTACAGCGATGCAAGTCACTAGAAAAAGATACCGGTGTAAAGTTGCCAGTGTAAAGTTGCAAGACAGCCAGTGTAAAAGACAGCCAGTGTAAAGTTGCAAACTAGGCAGAGTGGTTGAGGAACACCGCCGTGAACACCCGAGCTAGAAGAAAGCAAACGGATAAAATCGC